>NC_134579.1:61180357-62412142 GCF_037038515.1 Microtus pennsylvanicus | reverse complement strand
CTGTCTCGAAAAACAAAAAACAAAACAAAACATTGGGACTAGCCAGGTGTGGTGATTCTTGCCATTATCCCATCATTCAGATGCAGAGACAGGAGGATTGCTGAGTTTGAAGCCAGCCCAGTTTACATAGTTAATTACAAGACAGCCGGAGCTAAAAAGAAAGACACTGTCTCAAGCAAAAATAAAATTAGTAAAAATAAAAGCATCCTTTCTGGCCCCCCTTTGTAGCAGACACACATTGACAAAATCTACGTCATCATTTGGAACAAAACAGAACCTTAGCTGAGCCTCTGGGAAAACAGCACAAGCCTTTCAGTTGGTGCAGTTGGCTGTCAGACTAAGTCTCACTTTTATTTTTTGTTCACATTCAACATTTGCATGCTGTTTTTAAAATTAAATTTATATTTAACCCATACACAAAAACATAAAAAGTGATGCTTTGATACATTTACACAGTGTATAATATTTATTTATTTGTTTGTTTATTAATTTATTTTGTTTTTTGGAACAGGGTTTTTCTATGTAACAGTCCTGGCTGTCCTAGAACTCACTGGATCAGGCTGCCTCTGTCTACCAAGTGCTGGGATTAAAGGTGTGGGCCACCCGGCCAGTGTGTAATGTTTAAATCAATTTAAACATATTTTTTTTTCCTTTTTAAAGCATTCAAAATCTTTTCTAGAAGCTTATGTGTCCTTGACTAGCTTTGAATTTCCTATGTAGCCCAGGCTGGTCTGGAACTTGAAATTATTGTTATTACATGAACCTTACTGTGAGAGATCACAGTAGAACCCCTTGCTCCTGTACTTTCTTAAAATATTTTCTCATGCGTATATATGTTCATATATGTGTCTAGATGCACATGCACATGTGTGTATATGGGTGCAAAGGCCAGAGATGAACCGTTCTCCACTTGGTTGTCTGACAGGATCTCTCACGAAACCTGGAGCTAGGCCCTTCCACCAGTCTAGCTAGCCACTCTGCCTTGGGAATCCATCTCTGCTTCCAAGCGCTGGATTTACAGATAGACCACATGCTCGCCCAGCTTTTGAGGGGGTTCTAGGAATCTGAACTCAGTTCCGTCTCCCCAGCCCTTTTGCTTCTGTCTAACTGTACCTCAGTTCTTTCTGATCAACATTTTCCCACACCCTTTACTCTTCCCAGACTCAGGTAACCACCATTCTACTCCCAATTTCCATATTGTTGGAAATGATAGGATTTCATTTTTGTTGTTGTTGTTTTGTTTGTATTTGGTTTTTGGTTTTTCGAGACAGGGTTTCTCTGTAGCTTTGATGCCTATCCTGGAACTAGCTCTTATAGACCAGGCTGACCTCGAACTCACCGAGATCCGCCTGCCTCTGCCTCCCGGAGTACTGGGATTAAGGGCGTGTGCCGTTACTGCCCGGCTCCCCGCTCCGCTCTTTACGTCTCTTTTCCCACTGTGTAGCATTACTCAATATATAATAATGCTGTTACTTTGGTCAACACAAAACACAGCTGTCTTCAAAGAGAAAAGAGTGAACCAAATATGAATGACCACAGTCCAAGGAGCACAGATTCTATTGTCCCGAATAACACAATTCCTCTGAGAACAATTCCATGTTTTATAGTTACTAAACAACAACAAAGGAATAAATGAAAGCATTTTTCTCCAAACACATTGATGGTAACAGTGGATTTTTTAAAAATTCACTTCTTTTAAATATTCTTTTTTGAGATTTTGAGTATTTACTGTGTTTTTATGTATGGGTGTTTTGCCTGTATGCTGTATGTACCATCTGAGTGTCTGGTGCCAGAGGAATTTAGAAGATCAGATCTCCTAAATGTCCTATCATTTGACTGGAGTTAGGGACACCACACCTTGTGGGTGCTAAGAACTGAATGAGGGTCTCTGCAAGAGCAACAATTGCTCTCAACCACTGAGTCATGTCTCCAGCCCCATTTAGAAAGTAGTTAATGTTTCTGGTGTTTTGCCCACATGTGTGTCTGTACTATGTAGAGGAGGTCAGGAAAGGGCATTGGCTCCTCCAGCACTGGAGGCACGGATTGGTGTGGGCCTCTGTGGAGACAAACACTGGGAATCAAACAAGGGTCCTCTGGAGGAGGAGAGGCCAGTGCTCTTAGCAGCTGAACCAACTCTCACCCGTGAGTTCAAGGCCAGCCTGGTCTACAGAGTGAGTTCCAGGACAGCCAGGACTACACACGGAAACCCTGCCTCTAGAAAACCACAAAACAAAATCAAACAACGACCACCACCACCACCAAAAACCCTAAAAAAAACCCCAACCCAACAAGAACAAAAAAAAAAAACATTAATTGCAATTTTATAAAAACGAATGGCAATGAACGTTTCCTAAGCCATTCTTGTGACAAGGGTATAAATTTCACCTCCGGACTTGGGTGCAGTTCAGTTGGTAGAGTGCTCACCCACCAACCAGGAGCCCTGGTTCCCATCTTCAGCACCCTAGGTGTGGTAATGTCTGCCTGCAACCCCAGCACCTGAGAGATATGGAGCCTGGAGGATCAGAAGTTCAAGACCAGCCTGGGCTCTGTAAGACCTAGGCCTTTTGTTTTGTATTGTTTTTTGTTGTTGTTGTTGTTGTTATTCTGGCTGTCCCGGGGTTCTCAATAGACCAGGCTGGCCTAGAATTCAGAGATTCGCTTGCCTCTGCCCCTGGAGCGCTGGTATTAAAGGCTTTTAAAGTCGTGCAACCCCACGCCTGGTTAATAAATTTCAAAGAGATCCCCCAATGACCAGCCCAAGAATTCAGTCTTCTACCAATTCGTAGTGGTGCTCCGGATTATAAAATTATATACTTCAGGAGTAGCACAGTTCAGACATGAATGTAAAGGGGCCAGCAGTCAGCAAACCCTAAATAACTTGCTGCACTTTAGGGCAGATGAAGCAGAGGCTGGGAAGTAGCACTTTAAAAAAAAAAAAAAAAAAGACATTTCCAGGGACCCTAAGGGCTCCACCAGGGAGTCCTTTATCTGTAATCCTTTCGTGGTCTAGAACCCTTTGTAGTTCTTTGTACACTTATCTCAGACTGGACAGTAAATAATAGATAGGAGGGAAAGGGTGTGAATGTTTGTAGCTTAACTGAACTCCTTTTATTTGCTATGCATTGCAACAATCCTCTAACACCAATAAAGGCGATAAACAGGCGAGTTAATCTACAATCTTATCTCTGGTTTCTATTTTCTCTCCCGTCTTTAACTTAATTAAGCGTTCCCAGCTCTTTGCTTGACTCGCGCGCTGCCTGTGAAGATCTTAAAAAAATATTTGCATTTTACACTAAAGTATTTCCTTTTCAAAGCATTTCCGAGTCTGCAAAACGTTTTCACGATTTGGTTTCTCAGCACGGCCGGCTGAACCGTTTCGGAGTAAAGGCTGTCACTTCTGACCTTACACCGCGTGGCTGGCTCGGCGGTCAAGGTTAGGGGCAGGGCGACCCGCCAGCTCGGGCTCCCCCGCGGGGAAGGGGTGCGGCGGAGAACCGCCCAGCCAATCGCGGGCGCCCTCCCGACACCTGCCGCCTTCGCGCCTTTTCTCTTGAACGCCGCGCACGCCCAAGCTGCGCGCGCATCGCGCCCCCAGCGGTCTTGGAAAGGGGCACCTCAGAAGGTGTACGTGAGGCAGGAAGTGACGTAAGCCAGAGTGCCGGTAGGAGGCGGGACCGGGCTATAAGCTTCGGCGAGGAGCTCGCGGTCGCTGCAGAAGGCGTGCGGCGCGCGACCGGTGATCTCGGCCACTGCGGAGGAGCCTCAGAGTGAGTGACGCGCCTGTCAGCGCCGCGGAGCCTCGTGCTCCTCGTGCGGCGGGCGGACTGGGGCGAGAGGTCGGGGCTGGCGGGCGGGGAGGCTGCGGGGAGCTGCGGAGCCGGGGCTTGCAGGTGCAGCGGGGTGGGTGCGGAACCGCTGTAGCCTGCGTCCTCCGGCTCGGCGCTGCTGGGCTGTCGTAGGCCGCGGGTTCGAGAGTGAAAGGGCCACCGCGTTGCAGCGCAGCCCCGTTCCGCTGGGAACACGTGGTGGCTGCTCCAGGAAGTCGCCCCAGGGAACGGCTGTCGGGGTACGTGGGTGACCTTGGGGCTCCTCGCAGGCGGGCGTCGACGGCTGAAAAGGACAAAGCTGTTCTCTATTCGGTCGCTAGTGTCCTGGGCACGTAGAGAGGTTCCAAGAACCGCACATTGGAGCTGCGGCACCACCAGGGTCTTTCTTGCCAGGCTCTCCGCCTCTTGGCAGTGCGTGTGGAATCTCATTTTCCAGGGCAGAATAGATATGAACATTGCAGGTAATACTAAGAATGTCGCTAGCAGTCCTCAAGCTATGGGAATAAGATATTTTTGTAAGAGCTATTTAGAAATAACTGTAGAAAAGTCAGCGTGCTCACAGTGTTGGACAGCTCTAAAACAGTGAATGAGGGTGAAAAAATTGTTTTTGCAGAGTCGTCAGTTAATATACTTTGTCCCGTGCTTAAAATGAAATGATCCAGTGGACTGGATTTCTTTGCTTTTTTTTTTTAAGTATGAGAATTTAAATGGGAAACAGTCGTGTTACAGAAATTCTCGGCTACCTGATATCTTTAGGATTAGATGAATTTAGAATACTAAATGGCTAATGCAGTTGGCTCCGAGCTGTGAAATATGACCTCTTTGACAAAAGACATTTAAGTTGATTCAGGGCTTTATCTACAAAGAAAATGGAATTTAGCCAGTGTGGCTCCTCCTTTTGTTGTTGTTTTTTGATTCGGGATTATGTAAAACTCTGCTTTATACAGGAATCCGATATCATACTTTATCATATTTTTTCAAAGGGTTATATGCTTTAAGGGAATGCTGTCAAGGAGTGGTGGGTTGACCCTAGTCTGTTGATTCTGGGTAGAGATCAGGTCTAGCTAACTCCTCCCCAAGGCTAGGCAATGTGCTTATCTGTAATGGAACAAGGTTAACCTTGAATTAAACCACGGCAGAAATTATTGAAAATGAACCTCTGGCTTTGTGGGACTGTGGAGTTCCTTCTCTCCCAGAGTGCAACACAAAATGAACTTGATTGACCCCCCAAGTGGTTCTGACCTTTGGGTTGCTAGCTTTATTTCCTCGATTGCTTTTTCATTTCAAGCCCGTAGAGACTTCTCTAGTGAAAGTTACACTTGAACTCAAGGGATGGTATAGCCTGGAGCTCAGAGATACACCTACTCCTGCAGTAGAGTGTTTAAAAGTGATTAAAGGCCTGTGCCACCACACCCAGGAAAGTTGGGCTCTTAACCAAGACCTTAACGTGTGGGCATGGTGGCACACACCTTTGATCCCAGCATTTGGGCAAGGCAGGTGGATTATTGAGTTTGAGGTCAGCTAGGCTGAAAAGTAAGAACCTGTTTAAAGACAAATAAAAAGCCGAAACGAGCCATCTCTTGACAAGTCATTCTAAGTATTTACAACTTTGACTAGTGTTTTTTGTTTTTTAAATATCAACAGAAAAGACTGGGTAAAGTCAGGGACTTGTGCTGTCTAATTCTGAAGATAGTGGACATGAACTTAAAAGGGAAGGAAGATCTGGCTCAGGTCCTCGGGGGAACTTCCTTTTATGTGAGCACAAAGGTTTTGAAAGGGATTTATCTAATGAAGTGTGCTTGTGAGAACCCTAACCCTAACCTATGGATAGGTATCTCACTCTGCCTTTGCCCCACCCCACCCAACCTCCCTGTATTAATTACAGAGCTGTGGTTATAAAATGGCTGAAAGTAGATTTCAAGGTAATCGTGTGTCGGTTTGGTTTGTGATTAGTCTGGCTAATATCTTCGCTTATCTACCATTTCACAGCCCAAAGTTAAGATCATGGATCAAAATATGTAAAACCTTATTTTTTAAATCATTAGAATTAAATGGCTTTCCTAATCTTTGTGAAAAAAGATGTCTAAGTAAATAATGTGTGAAAATTAAGATTAACTTTCTGTTGCCAAAGATTGTTGGCATTGGTGACATCTTGGAATAATAAGCCAAATGAAAATTGTTTTGCTAATTTAAGCGTGGCCCTTCCACAGCTACCAGCTTTGAGTGGGAATTGTATTTTCGCTGGTGTATGTCTCTGCCGTGCTTGCAGAATGTAGATTCAGTGCTTTAGCTTGGAAGAAAATTCAAAAGAGGTTCTTAGAAAGCTGTTTCTGGGCACGGGTGCTCTGCTCTCAGGAGGCAGAGGCAGGCGAGTCTACAGAGTGAGTCCTGGACAGCCAGGGCTCTTCACAGAGAAACACTGCCTCCAAAAACATACATACATACATACATACATACATAAATAAATAAATAAATAAATAAATAAATAAATGGCTAGCCATGCTGGTGTAAGATTTTAAGTGAGTGACTGAAGTTTTCCGTATGAAACCTAAGAACTAACTGGGTTTATCTTCCCTGAGGTCTGCACTTCATGGCTGTTTTGGAACTGCTCTGGTGTTCACAAATGCAAGTTTAGTGATGAGGGTAAATGGGAATTTCCCAAGGTAATTTTTTCTGGCTTTTTTT
Organism: Microtus pennsylvanicus; assembly: GCF_037038515.1. Classification (NCBI taxonomy): domain Eukaryota; kingdom Metazoa; phylum Chordata; class Mammalia; order Rodentia; family Cricetidae; genus Microtus; species Microtus pennsylvanicus. Next base: position 62,405,630 of record NC_134579.1, on the reverse strand, counting down.
AGGCAGGGTTTCTATCTAGTATTGGGATTAAAGGCTATGATTTTTTTTTTTTTGGTTCTGGCCAGGTGGTGGTGGTGCACACCTCTAAACCCAGCACTTGGGAGGCAGAGGCAGGTGGATCTCTGAGTTCGAGGCCAGCCTGGTCTACAAGAGCTAGTTCCAGGACAGCCAAAGCTACAGAGAAAGCTTGTCTCAAAAACAAACAAACAAACAAACAAAAAATTTGGTTCTGTAGATTAAATAAAAATAACACATTTCTTGGGAAAAATATGTACTTGGGTTATAATACAAAGCCAAATTTAGTCGTTGATACCACCAGTCTGTTTTCTTCAAACTCAAAATGTTCAGTCTTATTTAGGTCATTTATTTAATTAAATGTGCTATCACATTAATGGTGAGCAGTAGGGGACTTAGCGTGGATAAAGTGTCCTTTCTTGGTTGGATCTCCAGAATTTCAAAGCTAAATGAATGCCAGCTCAAGACTAGATAGACTAGAGTAATTTAAGGTGGCTATTTCACACAAGCGTTAAAGTGGAAGCTGTTTTTCCTAGAAAAGATGGTTGAAATTGACTCAGGGTGGGGCCTTCTCTTTCTGGCTCCAGCAATTGGGTTTGTTGGTGCAGTGTAGTGATAAACTTAGTAACAGAAGGGGCAAGAGATTGTGCTTCTGAGAACATGTATGAGATCACTTGCACATGGTCTAATCATAAAAGCATGGGGATTCAAGGATCCCCATGAATAGACTTGATTAGGCTGGACTCAAACTCAGGAGATCCAAGTGCTGGGATTAAAGGCATGCACCACCACCAACCTCCCAATACACAGCCAGCGTGGTTTTTTTGTTCTTTTGATACAGGGTCTTACTTTATAGCTCAGGCTGGCCTTGAACTCACCATCCTCCATCCTTCCAAGTGCTGTGATTATAGCCTGTGTTACCAGACCTGACTATTAGAGAATGAAAGTCTTGACTTAATTCTCCTAGTTTTTGTGTTTTTTGATTTTTTTTTTTTCAGGTGGTAGTTTGTCTTTGAATTAGTCCCTTTGGATACCAAGTTAATAATCATTTATCTGGGCACAATACACACCTGCAGTCCCAGCATGTGGGAGGCAGACAAACAGAAGGGTCATGAGTTCAAGGACAGTTTGGGCGACTTGGTAAAATTGAAAGGGGTTGCCACCTCTGTTTTTTATGTTTGTCTGTTTTTTTTTGTTGTTTGTTTTTTACTTAAACATCACTTAATAGTAATGGTATTCTAACTAGTTTTTTATCCTATATTTTGGGGGGTTTGGTTGGTTGGTTGGTTTTTCTGTGTGTGTTTCAAGACAGGATTTCTCTTTGTAGCCCTAGCTGGCTGCTCAAACTCAGAATTGTCTCTGTCTCCCAAGTGCTGCTGGAATTGAATGTGTGCACATTACCTGGTTGATATGACTCTTAATTCTTAAGTTCTTCAATTTTTAATCTAAGAACAGTGATTTAATACATTATCACACTCCCTGGATCTAATAACATTATTCATAAGATTTCTTATTTGTCCCAGTCCTATCCTTTCTAGCTTTTCCTCTGCTGTCCACTTCAGTGCAGCATCAGGCAAGGATTACATTAATTAGGTTGTCGGTAATTATAAACACTTTAGTTAATGTCTGGGAAGCGTTGATATGGTTGTCCTTGTAATCTCAGTTCTGAGAAGTTGACAGAGTAGGATCCCAGTTAAAGGCCAGCTAGAACTCCATAGTGAGATTCTAATTCAATAAACACAAAGCTTTTCAAGAAAGGTGATGGTATATCTAGGATCAAGTTTGATATATTATAATTAACATAGAACGGAAGGCCTTCGTTAATCTGATGCAGTGAGCTCTATCTCATATTTCTCTGTTCTAATGTTAGGTGCTTCCTTGTGGCGGCTCGGAATGATGGATCAAGCCAGATCAGCAATCTCTAACTTGGTAAGATTTACATCCCTCTGTAAAAATGCAGTAGAGGAACTTGACTTCACTCAGTGTACAGAAAGGACACCCCAAATTCCCACCAGGCATTCCTTTATCTGACTAGTAGTCTTGAGGAATAACAGATCCCACATAAGAAAGGCATGCTCTGGTTTCACGTGTTTGAGACAGGGTCTCGCTGTGTCTCAGATTGTCCTTGAACTCAGTCTTCCTTTGTTTCCCACGTGCTGAGAATAGAGATAGGTATCACAAAACCCATATATGAAGATGTTCGGTTTCAATTAAGATTAACTAGGAAAATACTCTTAAGGATAGGGTAGCGTTGGCTGTTTGGGAGTTACGTAGCTAGGTGGAACTAAAATGTGTGCCAATAGTTTCAGCTGCACTGGAGGTTGAGTCGAGGATTGCTTGGCCTCCAAGTTCTGGGCCAGTCTGAGTAACGTGGTGAGAACCTCATCTCTTTTTAAAAATTAATTTGGAAAGGTTATAGCAAACTTACAAACTAGAAACCCTGGGGAAATCTGTTGGCTAGTCTTCATCTGCCGATGACAGAACTGGGCACAGAGAAGAGTATGTTGGAAAGCTTCCCTTATGTATGTCATACATAGTATATTATGACCAAACTTTGTAATTCATTCATACTTTTTGTATCACTTCCTTTCCTTTTCAAAAAATACCAGTTTGGTGGGGAGCCATTGTCGTACACCCGCTTTAGCCTGGCTCGGCAAGTAGATGGAGACAACAGTCATGTGGAAATGAAACTGGCTGTGGATGAAGAGGAGAATGCGGACAATAACATGAAGGCCGGTGTCAGGAAACCCAGAAGGTTTAATGGAAGACTCTGCTTTGGGACAGTTGCAGTAGTCATCTTTTTCTTGATGGGTAAGAATATATTTTAAGAAATTCAAGGGGCTGGAGAGATGGCTCAGTGGTTAAGAGCATTGCCTGCTCTTCCAAAGGTCCTGAGTTCAATTCCCAGCAACCACATAGTGGCTCACAACCATCTGTAATGAGGTCTGGTGCCCTCTTCTGGCCTACAGACATACACACAGACAGAATATTGTATACATAATAAATAAATAAATATTTTTTAAAAAAAGAAATTCAAAAAGGCCTTATTTCAGGCCAGGTGATACTTTGTACATTTTTTTAGTTACGGATATTATATTAGGAATATACATAGGCTATTTAGAACGGTTCCAGGGATAGCTTCTAGTACATCAAGGTGTTCACCCATGTCTTGAACAGGTCACTGTATAAAATAATGGCTATTGTAGTAATTTAAAATTCCATAAAACCGAGACTCAGGTGGTCCTTTTAGACCCTTAGAATTTAATTAGAAGGTGATGTTTTCGGTGATAAGTTAGAACCTAAGTCTGAATTTAGCTCTACAACTTCTGTCTTTAGGATTTATGATTGGCTACCTGGGCTACTGTAAACGAGTAGAACAGAAAGACTGTGTGAAACTGGCAGAAACGGAGACTGGCTATTCAGAAAACTCTGAAATAGAACAAGACATTCCTAAATCTGCTCGCTTGTATTGGGCGGACGTCAAAAAGCTGTTGTCAGAGAAACTGGACGCCATAGAGTTCACTGACATCATCAGGTAAACAAAACAAAAAAGCAAGAAGTGCTATAACCACAGCCATCTCTGTAGCCCTCTTTAAAAATGTTCTTGATTTGTCTCTGTATGTGTGCGGGCGCAGTACAGTACTTCGTGTGTTCATTGATACTGCAAGCTGTTTGACTTGCTTCTCCAGGTCTGCAAGACAAGTTAGGCTGGGGCTTTTAAGGGGATCTTCATGGTAATTTTTGTTTTTAAAACAAGCTTGAAGGAATATGTTCTTAAGGCGTTGGTACATTTTATTTCTCTCTGTAACGGTTTAATCCAGCAGTTTTGAATCATAGTTCATTTATCTTGAATATGAAGGATAATGTTTTTAAAATAATTTGTTTGATCCTTATTTATTTAAAGTAGATATTTTAATGCAGACACTTATTAGTTGGCTGGTGGTGGTGCATCCTTTTAGTCTCAGCACTTGTAAGGCAGAAGCAGGTTGATTTCTGAGTTCCAGGACAGCTACATAGAAACCCCATCTGAAAAACAAAACTAAAGACTTTTTCTTGCAGGCAGCTGAGCCAGACTCCATACATCCCTCGGGAGGCTGGATCTCAAAAAGATGAAGATCTTGCCTACTACGTTGAAAATCAGTTCCATGACTTTAAACTCAGCAAAGTCTGGCGAGATGAACATTATGTGAAGATTCAGGTGAAAGGCAGGTATGTTGAAATACATACAGTAGCTTATTATAACTGCTTTCAGATATGTTCAGTAGATGAGACTTTTTTATTATATTTTAGTGTTGCTCAAAACTCAGTGACCATAATAAATACAAATGGTGGCGTGTACCTGCTGGAGAATCCTGAGGGTTATGTGGCATACAGTAAGGCTGCAGAAGTTACTGTGAGTACATGTGACTGTTTGCTGGTCTCTAAGAAAACTAGATGTCCGGTATATATTAACTGAGGTACCTAATCTACAACCTCCACTATCATAGAATAAATTCCAAGGACCTTAAATCTGATGCAGTGTCCCTTTAATACAGTTCCTTATTTTGTGGCATCCCCCAATTCGTAAAATTATTTTGCTACTTCATAACTGTAATTTTGCTACCGTTATGAAGTGTAATGTAAATATCTGTTCCTAATGGTCGCCTCTACCCACTGTCCTAACTCTTGCTCAGCCTGTTCCCATTGCATGGCTCTAATTCATGTGCACACATTCAAGCCAGCTCCCACCTAACTAAAGAAAGACCTTGTTAAATCTTTTCCATCAGTCATAAATCAAGGAAATGGTCCACAGGCATGCCTGCAAGGAAGATTTCCCCAGTTCACTCTCTTCTTTCAGATGACTCTGACTTCTGTCAAGCTGAAAAACTGAAGAGCTCAGTTACCTTGGATACCTTAGGTTGTCTTTTGACCTCCAAACACACACAATTTATTCCTATATGTTTTCAACTGTTTGAGATTCTGGTGTGGAAACATTATGTAATTGATGCTTCCGTGCCTTATCTATCTGTTTCTGTTTATCCTGGTGTCTTTACCCTAGACATAACTGAAGCAATGTAAAGGCAGAATAAAGTATAAAGCATAAGGCCAGAAATGTTGGGTTTTTACTTCTAATAATGCTATTTAGGTTTTGCTTTAAGCCGTAGGTTTGGGCTGCACGGTGGTGGCATATGCCTTTAATTCCAGCACTTGGGAGGCAGAGACAGGAGAGTCTCTGATTTCAAGGACAGCCTGGTCTACACACTGAGTTCCAGGACAGACTCCAAAGCTACAAATAAACCATGTCTCAGGGAAAAAAGAAAGAAAGAAAAGAAAAACCTGTCAGTTGGGGATTTGATTTTTGTCCCCTTTTTGTTTTCAATTTCTTTCTCTTTTTTGTTTGTTTGTTTGGTGTTTTTGAAGCAGGGCTCCTCTGTAGCCCTGACTGCCCTGGAACTCTATACACTGCTGGCCTCAAGTTTAGAGCTCTGCTTTTTTTTTTCCTCCCGAGTGCTGAAATTAATGCACACCCTCCCTTGATTTCTAATTTTAGGATTTGTCTGTCAGATTATAGTGATATTGATACATTGATCCTCACTAAACCTAATGTCTTTATTTTAGGGTAAACTGGTCCATGCTAATTTTGGCACTAAAAAGGACTTTGAAAGTTTAAATTATGCTGTGAATGGATCTTTAGTGATTGTTAGAGCAGGGGGAATCACTTTTGCAGAAAAGGTAAGTATGGGTTTTAAATATATTAGTCTTACTATTTTTGTGGATTATTTCCCACCTTCCATTTTATCCCTTCAAACCTACCTATATGCCTTTCCTTGTTCTTTATTCGTGGCCTCTTGTATAAATTTGTTTGTGTTTTTTTTTGTGTGTGTGTGTGTACCTAAATAGAGAAATACAGCTTGCTTAGTCAGTATAATTGCTGTATGTACATTTGCAGCTGACTGTTTAACATTGTATTACTAATTGCTGTGCTCTTTCCTGGTGAGGATTCCTCTCTAATAGCTTGCCTTTTAGCATAAATTCCAGTATGTGTGATTTTCATTTTGTATGAGCAGACTTTCATGTCCCGCTTTTCTCTGTTTCTTAGGTTGCGAATGCCCAGAGCTTTAATGCGATTGGTGTCCTGATCTATATGGACCAGACTAAGTTCCCCGTTGTGGAGGCACACCTCCCACTGTTTGGACATGTGAGTTGTCCCTGCATTGCATATGCTGTGTTTTCTTAGATCCTCTCTGGAGACTTAGCAGGAAGAAGATAATTATTGAATATGTTATTAATAGTTCCTCAAATTGGAATTTTTTTTGATGCAGTATTTATTTAAGCTACATTTTATAAAAATTCTTAGACTTTGAGGCTTTTGGTCAATAAATAGTTTGGGCTCTAACCTCAGACCATATCTGAGCCTTACAGGCAACTTGAATAAGTGGATAGAACTAATTATTCTCTGTTCACTAGGCTCATCTAGGAACTGGTGACCCATATACACCTGGCTTTCCATCTTTCAACCATACTCAGTTTCCACCATCTCAGTCATCAGGATTGCCTGCTATCCCTGTTCAGACAATCTCAAGAGAGGCTGCGGAAAAGCTGTTTCAGTAAGTGCATCTGAAAACTCAGTATGGTGAGGTTCTAATTATGCAAGAATGCTGATAGCCTAAGTTGGTTAAATAAACCTAAAAAGAGTTGGCTATAAAAAGTTTACATTTGGAAGTTTAGGGATAGTTAACTGTTATTGTGTATAGATGAAAAACAATTTCCTTGGTTAAGTGATCTTGATATAGAAAATATGTTGGATCCTGTTGGACCTGACATCTAAATCTATGTGTAACCATTCTGAATGTTCATTTGCTGCACAGAATTATTCTAGTGAGTTTCCAGCTGCTTTATGGTAATACTTCTGGTTGTCCTCTCTAAAAATAGGTGTGCCTGGTAGTACACACCTTTAATCACACCACTCCGGGTGCAGAAGCAAGGGATTGCTGAGGTCAAGGCCAGCCAAATTTATATAGCAAGTTCCAGGCCAACCAGGACTTGACAAGGCCCTTTCCAAAAATCATTGCACTTTATCTTGACTTGGTAGACTTGTTTTCAAACTCTTGCTTATTGTATAACAAGTTATGCTAACCCCTCTATTCTTGTTTCTTCAATTTAGTTGGAAAACTAAAATACATTTTAGTGGATAGAGTGGTCACAGATAAGGAGCATTTTATTTATGTGAGGGCTTCGTGAAGCACTAGGTGGCTCAGAATCAATCCTAAAAGTCTCAGTGTTTGGTGATTCGCAATAACTTGTTCTACCCAACACTTGTCTCTTTGGAGTCCTCCCCTCCATCATACTCTATTGTACTGAGGGACTGATTTCTGTAAGTCAGACATATTGAGAATCTGTAATAAATGACATTGGCTAGGTAAAGAGCTTTAAAATCAGCATCTGAGTATTTTGTAAGAATACGAAATACCTTTGTTAGTGGGAGGAAGGGTTGGGAAACATGAAAATATACTAACAGATTGCTAAGACTTTCATTATGGATCCATCTTAGCATTTATTTTTAATGCAAAGTAACCATAGCTGTGTCCTTAATGTAGACCCTTTCTGGGCAGATTACAGATTTCTAAATCAGAGAAAGAATTACTGGCTCAAAATGCTAATACCTTTTTTTTTATTTCCAGAAACATGGAAGGAAACTGTCCTCCTAGTTGGAACATAGATTCTTCGTGTAAGCTGAAATTGTCCCAGGATAAAAATGTGAAACTCAGTGTAAACAACGTACTGAAAGAAACAAGAATACTTAACATCTTTGGAGTTATTAAAGGTTTTGAGGAACCAGGTACAGACCCTGCCTTGATCTTAGTGTTTTGCTTACTCTAGGTGCCTAGTGAAGGAAGGGGGCAAAAAAAAAGCTTGACTTGCTTTTATGAAGTACTAACTCTTGTTTGCCCTAAAGGGAATTTTGCATATATGTGTTTGTGTACTTATACCTATATGACCATGTATGCTTACGCAGAGGGCCAGAGTTCAGCATCAGGTAACTTCCTCTCATGTGTGTGGATGTGTGAGTGCCACACAGACGTCAGTGGACAGATTGCAGGAGTCGTGTCTGTGTCGGTCCTGGGGATTGAGCTCACAGGGACTGAACTTGGGCTTGGCAGCAAGCAGTTTTCTACTGTGCTGTCTTCCCTACTAGAGCTAATTATTTAGAATTAAAAGCATTGGAAGATCACAAAGCCTTGTGATATCATCTTATTAAAACTAACCATTAATGGATAGGAGCTCTGCTTTATAAGTAAGCAATGTTTTCCTTTTTTCAGAAGAGTAATTTTTTTAAGGGATCATGTACATGATCTATATCATGTATTTTGAACCCTGGTCTGAAACTATCCAATTCTGCCCATGTAGCATAAAAGCAGCATAACTAGATTAGTGAACAGGGTATAGTCCCTGGGGTAGACTGCATTAAACAGTCACTTATTGAATAAGGGAAGTTCTTGGATTTTGGTTGTTAAGTGGCTGATGTGATTAAAGAGTATCAGTAATTGTCCTGTGAATTTTAATCCCCGGAATTCTAAGTCATGTGACATTAGGCTTTTATCCTTCGTACTTAGCATGCTTATTTTAGATTTCATTAATAGAACCAGTTTGAAATTAAACAAAAACCACACACACACAAAGCTGAACATGGTAGCACACCTATAATCCCAGTGCTAGAATGCGGGGGTGGGAGAATCATCAAAATTGGATGCCAGTCTGTGCTACTTGGTGAGGCCTTGTCTCAGAATAAAACAGTATAATTGTTTCCTTTTTCTGTCTTTTTAGACCGTTACATTGTAGTAGGCGCCCAGAGAGATGCCTGGGGTCCTGGTGCTGCAAAGTCCAGTGTGGGAACAGGTCTTCTGTTGAAACTTGCCCAAGTATTCTCAGATATGGTTTCAAGAGGTACAGTAGAAAAGTTTTGACTTTAAAATATTGTGAGCTCCCCTGGGCAGTGGTGGTGCACACCTTTAATGAACTTGGGAGGCAGAGGCAGGAGGATCTGAGTTCAAGGCCAGCCTAGTCTAGTACAAGAGCTAGTTCCAGGATAGGCTCCAAAGACAGAGAAACCCTGCCCAAAAACAAGCTAAATAAGTAAATAAGTGTGAGTTCCATGTCATCCTAGCAGTTACATTCTGCATTAATCGCTGACTTTAACCGGTGATCCAGACGTGTTCAGGGTGTACGTACGACCACCGTAGACATCTTATGTTCTCCTATGGCAGTTTTCACTGACTCTTTATTTTAAATATTTCTCCAGGAAGTATCTTCATTGAACTAGCAATCATCTAGTTCTTTGAAATTGAAAAGTATTTAGTATAAGCCTTGACACTTATTATTTAGTATAAGCTATATTTAGTATTTATATTAGTATTTAGTATAAGCCATAATTCTTAGTCCAACATGTACAGAAAAATAAACTAAATCTAACATGACTCATAAGGCGTTTACTTGAAAATAACCCATACTTTTATATAATGTGCTAAGGTTAACATCTTCATAATTCTACTTGTGATAGGCATTCTCTTGTGTTGTGGTACCTTGCTATACAGGCTTACAAGCAAGTATCTTACATTCTTAATTGAGGTCTAAAGTGGCGCTTTTATAGAGACTATGTTAATAGGGTAGTTGGCAGACTGGAACATGGACTGCCTAAGGAGTTGTCACTTTTTGAAACTTACAGGTATAGTCTGGTGTGACGCCATCATAGTTCCAGTTAATTGGGAGCCTAAAGCAGGGGGTCGCTTGTGACTTTAAAGTGAACAAGGTAGATAGTCTGAGAATAAAGTAAATAATTCATATTTTAAGTGATTTGCTTCTAAGCAGATTGTCCTCAAAGAGGATACACACACATACCTCAACCCTGCAACTCAGAAACTTCAGAGGTTAAGTAAGGGACTAAAGACAAAGGGAGTAACCACTAATAATTTGCCGTGCCATGTACTCAAAATGGTATAAAGTTGTTATCCTGCAAAGATTATTTTTTAAGATTTTGTCCTTAATTGGGTTTTTAAATCTTGGATTTATCTTTAGTTACCCACCTGCCTGTAACCACTCAAAAGGTGAACCTAAGTTTTTGTCCATTTCCAGGTGGGTTTAAACCCAGCAGAAGCATTATCTTCGCCAGCTGGAGTGCAGGAGACTTCGGAGCTGTTGGTGCCACCGAGTGGCTAGAGGTATTCTGTTGTAATAGGAGCAGGAGGGCTGTGTCCTGCCACCCAGCTGCCTGCATGGCTAGCTTTATCCGAAATAATTACACGGAAACTATTCTTTTAAACACTGCTAGGCCCATTTCTATCTAGCCTCTTCTAGGCTAATTCTCACATATTAATTTAGCCCATTTCTAATCATCTTCATAGCACCGCTAGGTGCGCTTACCAGGAAGATTCTAGCCTATGTCCATCCTGGGTCGGAGCGTCATCACGTGTGCCTCAGAGAGCAGAGCTATGCATCTGCCCAGGAGAGGGGAGTATGGCGTCTCTCTGGAGAACAGAGCTGTTGAGTCTGAGCTCACTTCCTCTTCCTCCCAGCATTCTGTTCTGTTTACTCCTCCCACCTATGTTTTAACCTATGAGGCCAAGCAGTTTCTTTATTATAATTAACCAATGACCTTCATCAGTATTCCATAAGTAGTGGGTCCTTACAGTAGCTGTCTGTGATAGGTTAATGCTTATTAATGTGTACATGATGGGTATGAGTATATTAACATTGTCACTTCTCTTCTAGGGATACCTTTCATCTCTGCATTTAAAAGCTTTCACTTATATTAATCTGGATAAAGTTGTCCTTGGTAAGCATCCGTTCCTAGTTTTTTTTTTGTGTGTGTGTGTGTGTGTGTGTGTGTGTGTGTGTGTGTGTGTGTGTGTGTGTATTCTGCCTATATTTGTGCCTGCAGTCCAGAAGAGGACACCAGATCTCATTATAGATAGTTGTAAGCCTTTAGACGAGCAGGCGGTGCTCTTAACCACTGAGCCATCTCCCCCCACACCCCCTTTTTCTAGTTTTTAGTTTTTATGTGGAGTTATGTTGGTCTTGGAACTCACTCCATAGACCAGGCTGGGCTCGAACCCAGAGCTCCTCCTGCCTCTACCTGCTGAGTGCTGGGATTAAAGGCTTAAACCTGGGTTTTTGTTTTTAATTTAATTTTGGAGAGAATGTGGATTCATTTTGTGTGTATGTGGACATCTAAGATAATTGACAGCAGTTTGTTCTCTCCTTTCCACCATGTGGGTCTTCTGAAAACAAATATCTTTATCCATTGAGCTGTCTCAGAAATTGGATGGGGATTCAATAAAAGTGTTAAGATTAAGGCTATTTAAAATGCAGGTATAAATCAGGCATGGTGGTGCATGCCTTTAATTCCAGCACTCAGGAGAAAGAGGCAGGTGGATCTTCGAGTTTGAGGCCAACTGGGTCTACAAGGCGAGTTCTGGCAGCTCAAACTACAGAGAAACCCTGTCTCAAAAACAAAAAAAATTACATATTGAGACTATCCTGAGATACGACTTTGTAGTAGAACATAAGGTACTGGGGTCAGACCCCATTGCTGCCAAACAGAAAAAAATCTCTTAACTTTACTTGACTCGTAAGTTTGTTTTGTTTTGAGACAGAATTTCTTTGTGTGGCCCTGGCTGTCCTGGAACTCACTCTGTAGACCAGGCTGGTCTCAAAGATCTTCCTGCCTCTGCATCCTGAGTGTGCTGGGATTGGTATATGCTACTATACTGACTCCTAACCTAAATTTCTACTTTACTAATTGTTATTGTATAGGTCCTGTCTTTAGAATTCTATCTGAAAATTGCTTGTGTAGACAGAGGAAAATATTAAAGTAATTTCTTTATAGGCACTAGCAACTTCAAGGTTTCTGCCAGCCCTCTATTATATACACTTATTGGGAAGACAATGCAGGACGTGAGTATACCTAGTTACAAAATTTTGTGACTTTTTATTGATTAAAAAAAAAAAAGAAACCAAAAACATGATCAATAGCCAGTGGTAGGAATTGAAAGTAAATTCTAAAGCAGTATTAGTCGTGTTCTTGGCTTATTGATCCTCAGTCTACTGAATTGAGAGATGGAGTATATGATTCTCTGAATCTTTAGGATTATTGCCTTCAGGCCTGAACTGTTGTAGGCACTCACAAGAGATTGTAAGTTAGAATTCTAAGGAAGATTAAGAAGTACTTGAGAAATACCCTAGACAGTACCTACTGGGGAAAGGCAATTATGTCAGTTTTGAGTGAGGAAAGAATACATTGAAGAGAATATTTGCAGAATAGTGGATCTCTCCAGTGCAGTTGAAGAGAATGTTGGAGTGATTAAAGATGGAGGGAAGCAACTGATAGATTGACTTTCCCCTATGGGATGTGTGGGTCGATTTAGGCTCTCAGACAAGATAGTGCGCCTGCTGATTAGCCTGGCAGTCTAACATGTGCTACAGAGAAGTGAGCAGGAAGAAGACAGGCATGTTTATGTAGGTTAGAGAGGGTTTAAAAAGTAAGTTTATACAGCCTAGAAGATGTAGTTAAGGACTATCACAAGAAAGAAAGCAGAAAGTCAGGTGTTCAGGAGAGAATCTACTCTTCCTAAGGGACTGATAGTGTAGCCAACAGGAGAACAGATTTTAAGTATTTGTAGAGGAAAGAAATGTGCAGAAAAATTAGGTTTTAATGGACTATTTCTCATTTTACAGGTAAAGCATCCACTTGATGGGAGATCTCTATATCGAGACACCAATTGGATCAGCAAAGTGTAAGTTGAGAGAAGTAGATGGAGCTCTAAGCCTACCCTACCCTGTAGGTGGACTTTGGGTATTAGGGAAGTGGGAAGTGCCTGGTAGGTCTCTGTTTCGGGATACTAAAGATGGCCCTTATTCTCCTCGCAGTGAGAAATTTTCCCTTGACAACGCTGCTCTCCCTTTCCTTGCGTATTCTGGGATCCCAGCAGTTTCTTTCTGGTTTTGTGAGGTAAGACTGAAGAACTCAGCAGCATTTTCAGTAGATCCTGTAATAATTGAAACCAAATTTCTCATTTAAAATATTAATGTTATTCAACCTTGTAATTATTTTAGATACCTATTAAGTATTCTAGGTGTTGAAATGTTCTCTTAGCAACAACCAAACAAGTATAAGGTAAATATAAGACAATGTTGAACTGATCACATTGTCTTCGTAAGAGCCAGTAAGAAGGCACTGAAGGCCAACCAAGCAGAACAAACAAAATTAGTAGCTATCAGTGGAGGCCAGAACCCAAGTGGACTTGAATCATTTTGGAAAGTCTAGGGACTAATGAAACACCTGATCTGGAGATTGACATGACTGGGGTTTCTTTTACTCTTTTAAGAAACACAATTATTTTGTTTGTTGCATGTTTGGCCTGGTGTTTATGGGGTCAGGACAACTGAGTTCTTGTTACCATTGGGTTCTGGGAATAAAACCTGAGTGTCCATGCTCTGACTGATGGTAAACCTAGAAGGTAAGGCTTCCACTCTTAGCCCTCACCAGTACAAAGACCTTTCTTCCTCTTCTAGAATGAGGACTATCCTTACTTGGGCACTTCTTTGGATACTTATGAAAAATTGATTACGAAAATTCCTCAACTGAACAAAATGGTTCGTGCAGCAGCAGAAGTGGCTGGTCAGTTCATTATTAAACTCACCCATGAAGTTGAACTGAACCTGGATTATGATATGTATAACAACAAAATACTGTCATTTGTGAAGGATCTGAACCAGTTCAGAGCAGATATCAAGGTAAGCTACTGTTATTTTTTAATTGGCTTATATTTTACTCTACTTTAGTACCTTTACCCCTCTTGTTACTTCTCCAGCTTTTGGTAACTCATTTGTGTGTACGTGCATGCAGTTTTCTGAAGCAGAGAATCTCGCTGTAGCTCAGGCTGGCCTTGAACTTGGGATAATCCTCTGCCTCAACCTTCAGGTCTTGGAAAAACAGTCCAGCAACTTTTTGTTTTTCCTTTAGCATAGATTATAGTAACGCTTCCTCAGGACCGCCAGCCCGCAAAAATGACATGGAGACCTTTTTTTTTTTTTCTTTCTTTTTTTGGTGTGTGTGTGTGGAGTGTTTGGTTTTTTGAGACAGGGTTTCTCTGGCTTAGTAGCCTGTCCGGGAACTCCTTCTATAGACCAGGTTGGCCTCAGTCCACCTGCTTCTGCCTCCTGAGTGCTGGGACTAAAGGCGTGGGCCACTACCGCCTGGTTTACCTTGTTTCTAGTTTAGTACACTCCTCATGGTACACCTAGCTTCATCTTCCCTAACTTCTCTCTCTGCTCAGAAGTTCTGCTTAGATATTGGCCAATCAGCTTTATTAGTATGGGTGTTTTGGCCCCATGTATGTGCAGAACTTTCATGTGGGGTGGAACTGGCTTTTCAGACTATGCTGAGCCACCCTGTGGGTGCTGGGAATGGAACCCAGGTCTGCTGGAACAGCAGTCAGTGCTCTTAACCTCTGCATCATCTCCCCTGTTCGGCTTTTTATTCAACAGATCACGGCAGCACATCTTCACGGTGTACAGAAGATTATTCCACAACAGTAGATTCCATTATAGTACTTGGCTAGATAAACTTTTTGGTTATAGACAATGTCTCTTTGTACAACTTTTGGCTGGCCTGGTTCTCACTGTTGACTAGACTGGCCTCGGTCTGCCTGCTTCTGCCTCTCCCAGGACTAGGAGTCAAACCCCTTCAAAATAATGACTGAATCTTAATTTTGATGGCTTTTTTGAAATAAACTGTTCAGAACATGGAATTTACCAAATCAAAGTGTTAGAAGTTCCCCTTGTAGGGAAATGAAACTGGAAACTTTTTATTTTGAATTTCTTATTAGTTTCTTTATGAGGCTAGGAATATATAATTGAGACCAGGTGGTGGCACGCACCTTTAATCCCAGCACTTGGAAGACAGAGATAGGCGGATCTCTGAGTTGGAGGCCAGCCTGGTCTACAGAGCAAGTTCTAGGACAGGCCTCAAAGCTACACAGAGAAACCCTGTCTCGAAACCCACCCTCCCAAAAAATAGATAATTGAATTAGCTTGTCTGGCTCAAAGATTAATTTATTACTGTAGTTTATAGGGCCTCAGATTTCAAGGTGCTGAAGTATAGTGTTTGGGATTTTAAATTTACATGAATCGCTTATTTTATAATTAATAATTGTCAAGCCTAATTGGGAAGATACATACAGTAACATCTTTAGAAATAGAATTTCTGCAGTGGGTGAGATGGCTCATGTCTAATTCCAGTACTCATGAAGCTGAGGTAGGAAGATCCCCTGGGGCTGTAGGGTCCGCCAGAGCAACCGTAGTGAGAGCTGGTTATTGTATATGTGACCCCTGCCTTTAAAGAAGTATAACATCTAATGAACAATTTGACTTATCTTTGACAGGCGATGGGTCTGAGTCTACAGTGGCTGTATTCTGCTCGTGGAGACTTCTTCCGTGCTACATCTAGACTAACGACTGATTTCCATAATGCTGAGAAAACAAACAGATTTTTCATGAGGGAGATCAATGACCGTATTATGAAAGTAAGTGTGCTTTTAGGAAAGAAGGAATTAAATGAGGTAGTTTTAGTTAGCAATGCTCTAAAAGTGGGGAGCACTGGGGGCGTAGCATCCTTAGTTGCTTTAGAATTGAACACAAATTTTAAATTATAAGATGATCAAAATCAAACCTAGAAATATAAGACATTTATCTTGTTTTATGCTTTAGGAACAGCAGAGCTCAGTGGTAATGAGTTTTATGTGCGTGTTTTGCTTACTTGTACATACATGTACAGCTGCATGGGCCTGGTATTGGAGAAGGCTAGAAGATTTTGCTGATAACCATGGAACTGGAGTTAGAGAGTTTGAAGCTACCATGTGAACTGAGGTCCTATAAGAGCAGCAAGTGCTCTTAACCTTCTAACCACTGAGCCATCTCTGCAGTCCAACCCTAGCAATTTTTCGAAAAAATCTTTAATGAGTGTTGGCCATGAGTAGAGCCTTACTAAGTATCCTAGTCAGTTTCAGAGAATGGATGTGTTACAAGACTTATGTGAATTAGGAATTAGGCTGGGCGTAGTGGTGTATTGTTACAGTCTTAACACTGAAGCAAGTAGATCTGAGTAGGAGGCATACATAGTAAATTCCAGGTCAAGTATAACTAATGTGAGACATTGTCTCAGACAACCTCCCCAAAACCAAAGGGACACCTCAGCAGGTAAAAGCAATTACTTTGCAAACTTAGTTACCTAAGGTAGATCCTGAGAACTGTAAAGGTGGCAGAGCTGACCCCACTGTGTGGCATGCATACCCAGGCATACAATGCACACAGGGTCCCACTGTCGTTCTAGCTGTCATGAAATTCACTCTAGACCACACAGTCCTGAGGTCCACCTTCCTTTGCCTCCCAAGGCAGGTGGTTAGTGTGCTCTGCCTGGCTACATTAAATTTTTTAATTAAAAAAAAAATCTCCATTCAAAATTGTCCTCAAAAATTGTTGTCAGACTTAGAAGGCAGTGATGTAGCTGAGTTCCCAGTAGTCTCATCCAGAGGGAGTTAGAATTTGAAAGAAGAATGAGTCACGTCACAGCTGTTTTGTCTCTTTTCTAGGTGGAATATCACTTCCTGTCACCCTACGTGTCTCCCAGAGAGTCTCCTTTCCGCCACATCTTCTGGGGCTCTGGCTCTCACACTCTCTCAGCTTTAGTGGAGAACTTGAAGCTCCGTCAGAGAAATATTAGTGCTTTTAATGAAACACTCTTCAGAAACCAGTTGGCCCTAGCTACATGGACTATTCAGGGAGCTGCAAATGCCCTCTCTGGTGACATTTGGGATATTGACAATGAGTTTTAAGTGTAACATAAATAAGAACAGGGTAGTCTGTCTAGACATGTACTGGTTGTGCTAAATTTTCATTAGAGCTCAAATCTAATGTTACAATTCTACCCAATCGTCTTGATACTAAATATCTTTAGGCAGCAGCTTTTAGTGCAGGGTTGGACCTACACTTGAAGTTACTACAGTGGATAACACTTGATGTTCGTGATATCGCCTCAGATTATCTTTAGAATTTTGAGTCCTTTGTAATAACTTCCAGTTTGCGTCATGGCCATGAAAATGGGAACCAGTTATGAGAACATTGCTTTCTTCAGTCCTGAGGGTATTGGCTAGTATCTCTGGAGGTGGGAGGACAATGGATGTTGAGGGTCATTGTGGTAGCTGGGAGTGTTTGCTTCCCGCCTTCATCTGATCCTTATTGGGATTCTCCAGATAAACTATGTGCTCTTGGGATTAGCTGGTTTCTGTTCCCTAAACTAGACAGTTACTTTCAGAAGAGGTAGGACTACTTCTGCCAGCGGGGTTGACATAGGTCCTGCTGATAAAAGGGAGTTTGTCCGCTTACTGCAGGCATAGGCCTTACTGGTTAACCTTATTTGTGATGGGAAACCAGGAGCCAAAGATGTCATGTTCTCTCCACTGACATCTGCCCAGTAGTCTTTAGTTCTTTGTTTTTCTCAACATTTTCTAAAAAAGAACAAGTTTTAAACTCAGTTTGTCAGACTTTAAAGAACACACTGCCAAATTTTGGCCAAAGTGTTAGTCTTTGGGGGAAACTCTATCATTTTGGCACTGAGATATTTATTTATTTATCAGTGACAGAGTTCACTATAAATAGTGTTTTTTTTTTATAGAAGATAATTATCGGAAGCAGTGCCTTCCATAATTATGACAGTTATACTGTCGTTTTCTTTTAATAAAGCAGCATCTGCTAATAGGACCCAACAGATACTGGAAGTTTTGCACTAACGGTCAGCACTTGCGGGTTTAGGAGAAAGTCACAAGCCAACAGGTTAAGACCTAGAAGAGAATTGAAAGTAACAAGAGATTCATCATAATCCAGTTAGACTTTTACTATCCAGAAAAAGATAGTTCTCCTAAGTGCAGTGAGTTGTGGCCAAGTTAAAAGATAATGCCGTTTAAAGGACTTACATCTGCAAAATTTTACAGCTCAATTTATTCAAGATGTAACTCAAATTCAATTTTGCAAAATTTCCAGTACCTTTGTCACAAACTTATCTCACATTATCGGGAGCAGTGTCTTCCATAATGTATAAAGAACAAGGTAGTTTTTGCCTACCACAGTGTCTATATCGGAGACAGTGATCTCCATATGTTACACTAAGGGTGTACGTAATTATCGGGAACAGTGTTTCCCATAATTTTCTTCATGCAATGACATCTTCAAAGCTTGAAGATCGTTAGTATCTAACATGAATTCTCAACTTGTAACTCCTTAGTTTTAGTTGCAGAAACATTTGTGGTCATTAAACATTTGGGAAATTCAACTGCTATACAATAAAATCACTACTTCAAGATTTTTTTTTTCAATTTAATGTAGGTGTTTTGCTATCTCTGGTTTCTAAGGTTTTCTGTCTTACGGAATAGAAGCGTACATTTGTAATGTCTGCTGGTGATATATGGATGTAACTATCTCCTTTATTTGCATGTTAATTCCTAAACATCGTTGAAACAGATTTGAGTCCAGTTTTGGTTTAAGGGAATTTTCGAAGGTAGGGAGTAGGAAATAAAGGGTGTTGGAAAACAGAGTTTGCAAAAGGATCTTGATGTACCTGTCTGTCACTAGGACTACTAAATTATGTAGATGAGAACAAGATTTAAGGTCACATTGACAAGGACTAGTTAGCAATCTGCATCTGATCAGATCAGCTTTGCAAAGCTGCCGCTTGAGTCACTAGGGTCTCAAGGTTCTTGGCACCACTCACCCAAGTTACATCGCAGGTTTTTTACAGCCTCACCAATCTCCTTTAATCTTCACAGTGTTTCTCTTGTACTGATACTTGAGAATCATACATAACCGTAATGGGATTTCAAGGCACATGAAGGGCATGGGTTTTGCCATAGTCTCTTTAATAAAAATAGCATTTACCATGATAAGGGTTGTTTCTAACCAAAGCAGTACGTTGGTGAGGTGTAATCTTGGGTAAATGTTATCTGATGAGTAATAGCCTGTTACTCATCAGGTTATTTCTGGTTAAAACAGTAGATTTTGGTAAGAATAGAGTGAGCTTCGTCATGATTCACTGCTTTAGGATTTGCATGACCTTTACTGTGTTAGCTTTTGAACGTCCTTTGAAGTATGGGCTTGCCAACCTATGCTCAGCCATTTTTGTAGACACCCTTATAAATGTATGCAGCCGGTGTGTAGCAATGTGAAGATTCTTTACCTGACTTAATAAAGTGCTTGGACATACTGAGTTGTCAGACTCTTTCATAATTGCCATATCCCTCCCCCACTATCAACCAAACACCAGGGTGCTAGTTACACAGCATGATCACCCAAAGACCAGTTACATTATTGCTCTCTTGGTAGATACTCTGATTTACTTCCTTGTCTTTAGTGTATTTAGAAAGATTCCAGAGCAACAAAGATTAGTTACAGGTACCTACAACTCCAGCCCTAGAGATCTGTTGCTCTGATGGCCTCCACAGGTACTGAGTACCTATGCATAGGCATATATGCAGGTAATATACATAAGATAGAAAAGTGTTCTAAGTCTATTCCATTAGAAACTTCAGCTGCATTCCTAAAGTGCTAAATTTTTACTACATTCTTAACTGCCATTGAGTCAAATCTCATAAGGAAGAGAGGTGTGGTAGGAGCATAAGGTAGGAGCATAATGCTTCCTGTTAAGTGGGGGCCACTTAGGAGATGGTGGTGCATGCCTTTTAATCTCAGTACTTGGGAGGCAGCATTGCCTGCTCTTCCAAAGGTCCTGAGTTCAATTCCCAGTAACCACATGATGGCTCACAACCATCTCTGTAAGGAGGTCTGGTGCCCTCTTCTGGCCTTCAGGCATACATGTAGAAAGAATATTGTGTACATAATAAATATTTTAAAAAAAAAAGAAAGAAAAAGTAAATAATAGAAATTAAATGGGGGCTGGAGAGATGGCTCAGAGGTTAATAGCACTGACTGCTCTTCCAGAGGTACTGAGTTCAATTCTCAGCAACCACATGGTGGTACATAGCCATCTATAATGATATCTGGTGCCCTCTTCGGGCCTGCAGGCATACATGCAGACAGAATACTAAGAATACTGTATACATAATAAATAAATCTTAAAAAAAAAAAGAAATTGAAGTGAATGGCACATAAGAGTATCCTTCAGGACAACCACCATCTTGTAGCATTAAACTGCTCACTTGGAAAAGATCAGCCCAGCTCAGCATCCTCTCAAGGAGAGCTGGGAAGAATCATTGGAGTCTCCAACAGCTCCCAACAACCTTTGCGACTGTGCCTTAACTACAGGTGGCCTTGGGGTGAGACTACTATAGATCTATGGATCTATAGGAAAGTCATCTCTGCTGGGTGTGGCCTCCAGTAAGTAACTTATCGCCTATGCTCTGTAACCAAACCAAATAAACTCATTAGTCTCGAGAGTGAACTTTGATGAAATGGTATCACAGTTTGGGAGGGACCTTGGGAGGGATAGATGCTTGCATCTCCCCTAGCGAAGGAATTGTAGCAACAGCTGGCTTTTCCCTCTCTCCTTATGAATCCATTTTCAACAATGTCCATAGGATAATGCTATCCACATTCATGATAGATCTTCCCTCCAGGTAACCTCAGGAAATTGTTTCATGGATAACATCCAGGTGTGACTCAGTCCTGTCAAGGTGACAATGTCTGTTCAGTTACTTTGCTGCTTCTGGTTCTATTAGTGATGTAGAAGAAAGAATGTGTGGACATGTTCACGTGGAGGTCAGGGGACAGCGTTCGGAAGTTCTACCTTGTTGAGGCAGGGTCTTCGTTTCTGTCAGTCTAGTACTGGCAAGCTTCCAGGAAGGCCGACACCCGACACCTGCAGTTACTGAAGCCTCTCCTAGAAGCGTGGAGAACAAACAGACAAATGCATTTGATTATCCTGATTCACCTATTGTGAGAGGCAAGGAATTGGGTGGCTGCGTGCATAGCACTTTTGACAGTTTAGGAAAATAATGATGCTGACTGATTTCTTCTAGCATCTCCAGATAAAATGATTAAGGACAAGCATGAGCTCCGTGATAAAATCAACCAGCTTCTAGCATCTCAGGATAAGCAAGCACAACAATGAGCGCCGATAACATGGACCAGGCTCCAGATACACAGAAACAATCTAAAGGCTTCTAAGTGTGCCCTGAAAGAGAATCTCTACAGAAGCCACATAGCTCGTTTCAGAAAATCAAACCAAAACTTCCCCAGAAGGATTGGCTGAACTAAAACAATTTCAAGTGGCAGCCTTGGAGGGTGTCGGTCGTTAAAGTGAGAGTACCGACTGGTGAGAGACGGGATGCTGTAATAAGATAGAGACCTGTGGAAGACCCTCCTGAGGCTGGGGACTCAAGTCCCCGATTCTCAAGGCTTTAGCTCACCTGCGGAAGAAGTCAGCACCCTCTGCAGAGGATACATACCCAACTTCTGAAGTATTGGCCCCCCAGCCGTTGCCTGAGGAAATTAATCCTTCATTGTCTGAGATATCAGACTAGACAATACTGATGTCCCTGAGGACCCACCAATAGTCGCCTCTAGACCTATAACCAGACTCAAGGCCTACTGAAAAGCAACTGGAGATGCCTGGTATCCTGAGGTTTGGAGTTGATGAAGGGATTTTTTTTTAGACTTGGGGAAACTGCTGGAGTGAGTATGCTGTGTAAAACCTATTCCTCCACAGTGGGAAAGTCCAGAAGACACGTCCTTCACTCATCCAATAAGATACAAAATGGAGACTGAATAAGCATGGGATAAAACTGGACTCTCTGAATATGGCGGACAATGAAGGCTGCTGAGAAGCCAAGGACAATGGCACTGAGTTCTGACTCTACCTCATGTCCTGGCTTTGTGGGAGCCTAGCCGGTTTGGATGCTCACCTTCCTAGACCTGGATGGAGGGGGAGAACCTTGGACTGCCCACAGGGCAGGGAACCCGGACTGCTCTTTGGACTGGAGGGGGAAGGGAGTGGGGAGAGGGAAGGGGGAGGCGGAAATTTTTAATTAAAAAAATTTTTTAATAAAAAAATGAAAAAAAGCTGGGCGATGGTGGAGCACGCCTTTAATCCCAGCACTCAGGAGGCAGAGGCAGGCGGATCTCTGTGAGTTCAAGACCAGCCTGGTCTACAAAGCTAGTTCCAGGACAGGCTCCAAAGCCACAGAGAAACCCTGTCTCGAAAAACCAAAAAAAAAAAAAGAAAAGAAAAGAAAAGAAAAAAATGAAAAAAAAAGATACAAAATGGGGCTGGAGTGATGGATGGCTCAGAGGTTAAGAACACTGACTGCTCTTCCAGAGGTCCTGAGTTCAATTCCTAGCAACCACATGGTGGCGCTCAACCATATAATGAGATCTGGTGCCCCCTGCCGGCCTGCAGGAATACATGCAGGCAGAATACTATACATAATAAATAAATGTTAGATAAAAGATGGCTAGAGAGGCACCAGCATACTTGAAGAGCCCTTTCCCTTGTGCCAGACCTTAGGGTTGGAGACGCTGCTGCTCAGTAGGATGAATTAAATGCAATGGGATTTAATTGGGCCCAAGGTAGTAGGAGCCAGGTGGCAGCTCTGAATTGCCAAAGGCCAGACGGTTATAGTTTTCATACAGGCAGCATAGGCTTATAGTGGCCAGCACAAGAAAAGCAATTTTTTTTATAGTGGCATGATTCCTATGACCTTTTTTTTTTCTATTTGAAGCAGAGTAGGCCCTGGCTGTCCTGGAACTCGCTCTGTAGACCAAGCTGGCCTCAAACTCACAGAGATCCGCCTGCCTCTGCCTCCCAAGTGCTGGGATTAAAGGCATGCATGAACACAGCCCTCCCTCCTAAGGACATTTGGTACTGGCTGACTGGTCATGGTGCTTCTAAGTGTGAAATAGGTAAGAAGTCTACTGCATTTTTTGTTTTGAAGAGTCCAAGAATAAGAATACAAAAATGTAGATTCCAAAAATAAATAGAAATAAATAAATATAAAGTTGTAAGCCTAGGAGAATAAGAGCAGGCTATCCACAGCTTTCTCCGAGCTTAAGGATTAACTATTAACAGTGGGTTACTCTGCTTTACAACCCAGAGCTCTATTTGTGAGGTTGAAGCAGTTCTCTGCAAACTTAGGGTCGTTCTGCAAACTGAGGATCAGCTTTTAGATACGCCCCCCCCCCCCACTGGCCACTCATGACCAGCAATTGATGTGAGCTAAGTTACTTTTTGGTTGTGCCTTTTCCCATACCCTTCCCTGCCCTGTGAAACTGGCAGTGTCAGGAGAGGTGCAGAGCCTTGGTAAACACTGTCAGGGGACACTAGAGAAAGCAATAGACTGAATACAAACACTAGTTTAACTGAAAGACTCACTTAGTGGAAATTGCAAAGAGGGGCAATTTGTGTCTAAGTTTCACCTCAAGATTGTAAAAATTCCTTTGTTATTGCCTAATGCTTGTTGCTTCTTATTATAAAAATGGGGGGGGGGGCTTCAAAAACTGTCCATTGCCACAGCCTGACAAGCCCAAACTCTGGCTGTGGTCTCAGCTAGCTGATAAGCTTTTTGTGCCCCATGGAGATTTATTTTTCTTCCTGGAATTAAGTTTGCTTCTGGTTTGTTAGTCTGTCCCCATCTTTGCACAACCCCGTGGACCCAACAATTTGATCTGTATAAGCAAATAAATTCTCAAACAAATGGAAGAAAAAGCTACATCGGATTGTGGGGAGAGGGAATCTCAGCCTATGAACCACTTCCAGACAAGCCAGTTTGCAAATCTAGAGCTCCTTGAATGAAAAGATGGCCAGGTCTCCCAAGGGAAGGGAAAACAAAACCAAACCTAAGCAGTGGTTTTCAATCTGTGGGTTGAAACCCCTTTGGGGGGAAGGTCGTATATTGGATATCCTGCATATCAGATCTTTACATTATGATTCATAGCAGCACAAAATTAAAGTTAGGAAGCAGCAACGAAAGGAGCTATATTAAAGGGTCAGAACCCCTCAACAATTAAAAGCACTGGTTACTCTTCCAGAGGACCCAGGTTTGATTCCCACCACCCACAAGGAATCTAAAGACCTCTTCTGACCCTCAAGAGGAACGGGACCCACACATAGTGCAACACATAGGAATCTGCAGGCAAAACGCTAACACAAAAACACAAGTAAGCCAATCTAAAAAGCTTGATGTTTTGCCTTGGAGACATTTTCCATGAGGGATTATAAAGTCTGCTAGGATTTTTAACCTTTCTGGAGTCCTGTTAGTAGAACTGTACTGTCTGGACTCTGTTAATGTACTCCTCAACACTGTCTCTCTGGTGATTTCATCTGCTCTTGAAAGTTTTGCTACTATAATTTTAAATTTCAAGAACTACTTTTCTCTGACAGTTGCTTTTCACACCCTTGTATTCTTGTATCATGGATGGGATATTTTTTATCTCTCAATAGTAATATACTTTTGAGACTTTCTCCTGTTTTTGCTTCTTGCTTTCCCCGAGTTTGTTCATTTTTCCTTTTCCAAAGATGTGAACCTTTTCCCCAAGTATGTGGGGTTTGGTATCTGTCTATTTTTCAAAGAGAGAGCATGTGTAATATGCATTTGTTTACCTGAGAACCCCCTCAGGGGAGTAATTGGCAGAGCCCTGACACTCTACCGGGCACCAGTAGCTGCAAGTCTTACTCCTAAACGTGTCTGTCTCTCTAGTTTTTTGTTTTTTAATCTAGAGCAGTGATTCTCAACCTGTGGGTTGCAACCCGTTGGGGCCAAACAACACTTTCACAGGAAAGCACAGATATTTACGTTACAATTCATAAGAGTAGTACAATTGCAGTTATGAAGTAACAATACAAATAATTTTATGGTATGGGGGTCACCACAACATGAGGAACTGTGTTAAAGGGTCGCACACAGCATTAGGAAGATTGAGAAACACCATTCTAGGTAATTGTAAATTCAATTATTGGTGATCTAAGCCCAAGGGAGCGAGCCTGCAGCCTAGCCATATATTCATGGCTTTGAATAGGGCTTTTTGTGCCCACTCCCAGAACCTCCAGTTTCCAGCTGCCCTTGGTGAGTCTCTTGTCGTCTGTAGGCAGGAATGGGAAAGGTGTCTATAGATCTTAAGGTTCCTATTTGTTTAAACAAGGTCTCACTCTGTAGCCCAGGATGGCCTCAAACTTGTGGTAATCCTCCAACTTCGGACTCCTGAGTGCTGCTGGGATTCCCCATTCCAAGGGCAAAGACTTTTCATCCCTTGCAGACCCAGGATGTAGATTCGTCCTGCAAACCTCCCTGTGGCTTCTGGTCTCCCTCAGCTAAGGAATCAGTTCCCCTCTGCCTCACTCAACAGTAAAGAGAGTTTCTACCACTGAAACGAAGCTGAGCTATCTGCTGCCCTAGGGGAAGGTGGTGTATGCCTATTTGAATTCCTACATCAAAGCAAATCTCCCATAAATTAAAGATTCAAAGTTGAAAAATAAAACCATCGTGGCTGTGTGTGTCGAGGAGGGTGGGGGTGAGGGGGAAATGAGGGTTGGTTGTGGGGGTGGTGCATGTGTGTGATGGATAGGGGCTGTGGGGGTGGGTGAGTGAGGGGGTTGGGTGTGTGGGTGGGGTGTGTTTGTGGGTGTGAGTGCGTTTTTGTGGGGTGAGGATGGGGTGTGTGGGCTGAGTGGTAAGGATGGGGGCGACATGGTGTGTGTGTGTGTGTGTGTGTGTGTGTGTGTGTTTGAAAGAGAGAGTGGGGGTGGGGTGGGGTAGAGGTATGCTCAGTTAGGAAAGCGCTTGTCTTGCAAGTAAAGACTAAGTCATGAATACTTTCTGTCTATAAACCCCCAGAGTCTCTTAAAATATTTGACTTCCCTCCCTTTTTAAAAAATGTATGCGTTTTAATTACGATTCTGTTGCTGTGATAAAATACCGCGACCAAGGGCTGGAGAGATGACTCAGCCCTTAAGAGTACTGGCTGTTCTTCCAAAGGACCCAAATTCAATTCCCAGCACCCACATGGCAGCACAAAACTCCAGTTCCAGGGGATCCGACACCTTTGCACAGACAACCATGCAGGTGAAACACCAACGTATGTAAAATTAAAAAAATATTAAAAATGCAATATCCAGGCTGGAGAGATGGCTCAGAGGTTAAGAGCACTGACTGCTCTTCCAGAGGTCCTGAGTTCAATTCCCAGCAACCACATGGTGGCTCACAGCCATCTATAATGAGATCTGATGCCCTCTTCTGGCCTACAAGCATACATGGACGGATTGTTGTATATATAATAAATACATAAATCTAAAAAAAAATGCAATAACCAAGGCAGCTGACAGAAAGAGAGTTTATTTGGGCTTTTAGTTTCAGGGGATAAGTCTATTACTCAGGCTTTTCTAGAGAAAAAGAACTTACAGATGATGAAGGAAGGCTCCATTTTCTGGACTGGACCTCCTCAAAAGACCTCTGTGGTCGAGGCTGCTCCTGGAGACCATGTTGGCCTCTGTGGTCCATTGCCCCAGTCTGTGCTGAAGCCTGAGGTTCATGTGGATGTCTGTGGTCCCACGGCAGCCAGGGGCCGTGTGGATGTCAGTGGCCAGAGCCGCCACCCGAGGGCCGTGTTGATGTCTGTGGGCTGTGCTGCCACCAGAGACCATGCTGTGGTCCATGGCACATGCCGATGTTGGAAAGCATGTAGAAGCCCGTGCTTCATGCTCTGGCTGACTGGAAAGGAGAAAGAACCTGCTTTTGCAGTGGTATTGATGACTTGGGGAAGGACTCAAGGGGCCAGCCATGGTGAGTTTGACCATGCTCCAGTGAGTATATGGGCAACACAAATTGGACTTTTTTTTTTTGGAGGGGGGGGAAGGAGGTCACAAGGTGAGGGGATGGGCTTGGGAGGACCTGGAAGTGAGTGTGATCAGGGTTCATCATGTGAAATTCTCAAATAATAAAAATATTTTTAAAAAGCGTTTGTTCAGGTCTGGAGAGATGGCTCAGTGGTTAAGTGCACTTGTTGCTCTTGCAGAGGACCTGGGCTTGATTCCCAGCACCTACATGGTGGCTCACAAGCATCCATAACTTCAATTCCAGGGGACCAAACGCCCTCTTCTGATCTTCCTAGGCAGCCAGACACATATGCGGCACACAGATACGTGAATGCAAAGCACTCAGTTTACCACTGTATTTGTGGTAGCGTGAACCTGGGAGAAGGGGGCCTAAAAGTGAGGCGGACTAAAGTCTCATGCAATCGTCAGCTTTAGTCAGAGCATCAGGCAGTGAATACTCTGAGGGCAGGAAGAACCCCCGGAGTGAGGTGTGCAATCACAAGGTCAAGCCACAAGTGGAAAACCATGTTTTTCCATAGAGACACATGACTAACAACCTGACATAGACTCACCCCTTTCTGCTACACCTGGGAGGAACACGAAAAAACATTCCAAGACCAATTCTGTGTTCTGAAGACACCAAGGTCACAAGACCTGATGATTCCTTAGAGTTTCCTCACAAGTGCTCAGAATTCTCACAGGAGTCCATTCCTGGACTGTGTTCTGACAACTCATTAACGTAAAATAAAATAAACCTTTAAAAATTCTAAAAGAATATTTCTTGTTTTAAGCCCAGATTCAGTTTGTCTTTTTAGGGTGCCTTTATGGGGCAGGGTTGGGGGTGTCCCTCAGTTGGCAGAGTGCTCACCTGACGTGTATAAAGTCCTGGGACCCAGCCCCAGTGATTCATAGACTGCGTGTGAGGGCGCACCCAGCGCTCAGGAGTTGGAGGCCAGAGGTTCAGAAGTGACCTAGAGTTTAGCTGGCCTCGAAAAGACAACCTGAAAGGAGAGCCAAACCTGGCTCAGTGCAGCCTCTGAGGTGCCTCATGATTGTTGCTTCCTCCTGACCACAAGTGCGTTAGTCGGAGTTCTCTAGAGTCACAGAATTTAGGGGGTGAATCTCTCCATATATATTTTAAAAGGGGATTCGTTGGAATGCTGTATGGGCTACAATCCAGCTAATCCAACAGTGGCTAGTTGTGAACAGAAAGTCCAGGAATCTAGTAGCTTCTCAGTCCCACGAGACTGGATGTCTCAGATGGTCTTCTGTATATGACGGAACCCTGAAGACGTAGCTCCAGTGCCAAGGAAGGAATGGATGTGCCGGCAAGGGCGAAGGTTCCCTCCTTCTGTGTCCTTATATAGACTTCCAACAGAAGGCGTGGCCCGTATCGTATTCAAGCTGTGTCTTCCTGCCTCAAGATCCAGATCAAAGTGTGTGTCTGTCTCTTTCTACCTCTAAGGTCCAGACTAGAAGTAGATTCACTCACTTCAAACCAAACAGAAAATCTCTCTCACGTGTCCCTGAGATTTCTGGGTTGTAGATCATTCCAGATATAGTCAAGTTGAAAACCAAGAACAGCCTCTACGACAAGCATAGGGGATATCTTTGCAAACTCCTTCAAGGGCCATTTTGGCAAAACGAAATGTGCTTTCTCATGGTAGACCTGGCTACTGCAGAGAATACAATAGCCTGAACAGACAGAAGCTGGCTAAAACAGTGACCACCATTCCATCCCTGGGTTCCACCTGGAGGCCACTGAGCACAAGAATGTCGTCATCTTCACTGTGTGGGATGTAGGTGACCGCAGGACACGGACCAGCCAATGTGGCACCACTACTTCCAGAACACTCCAGGTTGACAGTAATGGCAGAGGCTGTGTGAAAGAGACCCATGAGAAACTCATGAGAATGCTGGTCAAGGGGGCTGGAGAGATGGCTCAGAGGTTACGAGCACTGGCTGCTCCTGGCTTCAATTCCCAGCAACACTATGGTGGCTCACAGCCATCTAGGATGAGATCTGGTGCCCTCTGCTGGTGTGCAGGCATACATGCAAACATAACACTGTATACATAGTAAATCTTTAAAAACAAAAAACAAAACAAAAAGAAAAGAGAATGCTGGGAAGGACGGGCTCTACGATGCTTTTCTCCTGGTGTTCACCAACACGCAGGACCACAATGCCAAGAATGTAGCCAAAATCACAAGCTGGGGTTGCACTCTCTACACCACAGGGACAGGTACTCAGGCCACCTGTGCCACCAGTATGACTGGGCTTTATAAAGGACTAGACCAGCTGTCCAATCCGCTCAAGGTTGATCCAGTCCGCCACTCCCTCCTCACGCCCTCCTCTCTGTATTCCACGCTCCTCTCAATACTCTGTAGTCCATTGAGGCAGTTTCTGGTACCCTGTGCAATATTACTCAGCTTTTTTTTAATCCTAAAAAGAAAAGTCATCTCACTCTTACTCCAAGAAGGGATTTTGATGTTCGAGTGCCTGGATTCTGGGAGCTAATGGATTGAAGATTGGTATAAGAATCTGTTTGCTGGTTGTTTGTTGAACCAAACTCTGTGCATTTTAAAACATAATTAAAAATATAAGACAACCAGGGGCTGGAGAGATGGCTCAATGGTCAAGAGTGCTCGTTGCTCCCAGCAGCCACGTCAAGCAGCTCACAACTGCCTGTTAACTCCAGTTCCGAAGGGGGGCCCAATTCTTCTTCTTCTTCTTCTTCTTCTTCTTCTTCTTCTTCTTCTTCTTCTTCTTCTTCTTCTTCTTCTTCTTCTCCTCCTCCTCCTCCTTATGCTTCTCCTCCTCCTCCTTCAACTTCTCCTCCTCCTTCTGTTTTTAAGACAGGGTTTCTCTGTGTAACAGCCCTAGCTGTCCTGGAGCTAGCTCTGTAGACCAGGCTGGCCTCGAACTCACAGAGATCCTCCTTCCTCTGCTTCCCAAGTGCTGGGATTGAGGCATGTGCCACCACCACCTGGCAAGAGTGCCCATTTCTGAACTCTGTAGGCAAATATATATACACACACACACAAATGCGTGAAACAAACAAATCTGTAAAACGATGCTAAAAAAGCTCAGTGTGGTGCGACATGTTTTTAATTCAACACTTGGGGGCAGAGGCAGGAAGGTCTCTGTGAGTTCATGGCCAGCCTGGTCTACACACTGAGTTCCAGGACAGCCAGGACTACAGAGAGAGATCCTGTCTCAAACAAATAGATGAGAATAAATAAATAAATAAATAAATAAATAAATAAATAAATAAATAAATAAAGCGATGCTAGATGTTGTGGGGTGTTCACCAGAGCAGACTGCTCCGGCATGGCCTTAAGGCAGTACAGTCTTACTAGCCGGCCAGAGACTACAGTGGGCATTCCGGATCCCACTGCAGCACTGAGCCTTTCTCAGGGTAAGCTTTTAAAACATGAGCACAAAAGGCATGTTCTGGGTTGACGTACTCCAGTTAACAAGAGCAGTTGGCCAGAAGCAGAACTGCGGGAGCTAAAAAGCAAGGGTAGTACATTTGAGACTTTCCCAGAACCACGTGCTTTGATGGATTAGGCCTTTGTTTTAGCTTTGGCAGGAGGTGCTGTCTCCATGCTGAGTGTTACAGTGGGAATGTTACCCCCATCATGGAGTCAGTTGTGCTAAGTCGGGGGGACCTATTACACCATAGCCTGAAGCTAGTCCCTGGGACTGGCTGTCTCCCTGTGGGAATGGACACCATCCACAGCATGGTCACAATGGAGCCTCATGACTTGTCTACCTTTGGGTCACCAGCACACTCTCTAGCATTGTGCTTCTAGACATGCTCACCTAGCCAGCTAGGGGTGACCTGGAGAACTCTGTGGGGTGCAGGGCCCAGCCTTGTCTTTGATTAATGAATGATTGGGCAGAATTCCCAGCTGCTCTTGGACCCACTTGGACATGCTGCCAGGAGGCATGAGTCTCACCAGCAAGGACACATGCAAGCTGGGAGGGTTGGTCCGCTTAGGAGCAAATCTCTTAGTGTGCTACCTCTACCTGTGAAGTAGAGTCTTTCCTCAACCTGAAAGAGTCCAATTTACTGGTTGTCTTAGGGTTCCTATTGCTGTGTAGAGACCATGACCTGGGCAACTCTTATAAAGGAAAACATTTCTTTGGAGTGACTCGCTTACAATTTCAGAGGTTTAGTCCTTTACCATCATGGTGGGACAAGGCTGTGTGGAGGTCAATCTGGTGCTGGAAAAGAGCCTGAGAGTTCTACATCTTGGTCCTCAGACAGCAGAAGGGAACTCTATTACTGGAAGTGGCTTGAGCATATATGAGACCTCAAAGCCCATCCCCACAGTGACACACTTCCTCCAACAAAGCCACGTGTCCTAATAGTGCCACTCCCTGTGGGGGTCATTTTCTTCCAAAGCACCACACAAACCAAAGATGACCTCTACTTTCTTTGTTTGTGACTGCTAAGCACTGAAGAAGCTGGAGCTGTAACATTTATCATCCGGGAAACTGTAGGCAGGGTTTTCTGTTACACAAGCCTATTCCCAAATAACCACACAGAGACTTATTGTTAATTATAAATGCATGGCCGATAGCTTAGGCTTATTACTAACTAGCTCTTACAACTTGACCCATATTTCTTATCTATGCTCTACCACATGGTGATAGCTTTTGTCAGCACAGCATGTCCACCTCCGGCTTCCTCTGCATCTCCTGGCAACTCCATTGTTGCCAAGAGTCTTTCTGCCTTCTTTTTATACCAGAAGACCTGCTTAACCTCTACCTGCCTAGCTATTGGCCATTTAGCCCTTTATTAAACCAATCTGAGTGACAAATCTTCACTGCTTACGAAGTGATTATTTCACAGCAGGAAACCTCAGGTCTGCTTTACTTGGGCATCCTGGACCCTTCCACTTTTTTGAATAAACAGTGATCAACCAGTAAGCAGACAAAACACAGGACACCTTTGTAATCTCCTCACCGTTCAGTAACCTAGAGGTGTCTCTGGGAACCTGTATTCATCTGTTCACCTTGCAGACAGCCGTCTAAACCTGAGCATCTGTCCTGACTGCCCCAGCTAGCATTCCTCTTGATCTTCTTACCATCCAATCTCTTGAAGCCAACGATACTAAGTCACCTTAGATGGCTAAAGTGACATTTCCAGGAACTGGCTGTCTTGCTAGGGACATACCTCATAGGTCAGCACCCTCACTTTTGCTGTTCACTGCCCTGATTTCTGACGCATTGATCTTGTCTTCTGGAAGCACGATTTCCTAGAATGGTATCTCGCAAACTTGAGTTGGCTTCTGTTTTCACACTGCTGACCCCTAGGTACCTAACTTCCCACTGTGTTGCTGTGATGAATCAATCCCCGTAGGTCTTACCCTGCTGTGATTTACCAGACACATAGGGATTACCAGGGAGCAGCCATAAAGTCGTTAAGTAAGAGGGGGGAGTGATGAAATCGAGGTTTTAGGAAGATTAACCAGCAGTTAACGAGGAGGCTCAGAGTCTGAAGTCAGCAAGGTCATCTAGAGGACACTTGCGGTGGTAATGACACAATTCAGGGTTGTAGATGTCTCTGTATTATCTCTTGTAATCCTGAAATCCCTCTGAGAGAGGCTCTGAGAAGCACTGCGAAAGCAAGCGTCTTCTCCACATCACGTCTGGCATGTCAAAGGTGTGCGGCTACCACTTGAATGAAAACTGCCCGGGAGAAAGCCAGGGCTTGGGACCCAGGTTCTCTCTAGGTGTCCCGAAACGCCTGAAGTGGAGTAAGGCTGGAAGCCTGAGGAACTGAGGCACTGCTATGGTGCTGAAGGAAGAAATGGCTAAAAGAAGCCGCTGAGAACCAGAGTCTGAACCAGGCGGTGGTGCCGCGCGCCTTTGATCCCAGCACTGGGGATGCGGAGGCAGGCGGATGTCTGTGAGCTGGAAGCCAGTCTGGACTACAGAGTGTAACTGTGTCTCACAAACACACAGACAGAAACCAAGTCTGTTTTCTGGGTCAGTGAGAGAGCCTGGGGTGGGGTGGAACGCTGGACTTGTATTCGGGATGTTGCCGACACCTCAGATCCACGTGACCAGCTAGAAATGCTTGGCAGTCAGCTGAACATTGGTACCAGGAGGGAGCCAAGGATGCCAGGAGAGCTACATGTGTGAACCCAATTACCTCAGATGTAGCAGGGTGGCGGGGTGGAAACGAGAAGAAACACGGCAAAGGACTGTGTAGTTTTTAATCGAGGAAAGCTGAGCAAAGAGGGGAGATGCAGAAGGGCACCCAGTGAAAATCCCTCACCACTGCCACGCAGAGCCTGACTTTCCAGAAGTATTTTTGTTG
This sequence comes from Microtus pennsylvanicus, assembly GCF_037038515.1. Taxonomy (NCBI): domain Eukaryota; kingdom Metazoa; phylum Chordata; class Mammalia; order Rodentia; family Cricetidae; genus Microtus; species Microtus pennsylvanicus. The sequence goes on along the minus strand of NC_134579.1, from coordinate 62,372,436 downwards.
TCTATTTCGTTTTTGATCGTGTAGTTTGGTTTGAAATAGTGTTTCATATAGTACAGGTTGACCTCAGACTCTCTGTGTAGCAGAGGATGACCTTAAATTTATCCTCCTGCCTCTACCTCCCAAGTGCTAGGATTACAGCCAGGACTCACCACACCGTGGGGGGTTATGTGGGGGGCAAGCAACTAAAGCTACATCCCCAACCTCTTGATCACGACAATGCCTGACACTGCTGGACCACAACAGGACAGTTGGTGCAGCCCCATCCTAACTCTAGATGTCCACCAGGGGGCGTCGGAACCCAGGACGCCATGCTATTTCCTTTAGGAATATAGCCCATGTTGACCTCAGGGTTTAAGATCTTTTGACTTTTCAACCCCAGCTGGGCAGAGGAGGCAGGCCTGTGGGAGAAGCTGGTGGCAAACCACTCCTCCCTATGCCCTAGTAAGGTTTTGAAAACTGAATTCCCCGGGGGCGTGTGAACAGAGCCTGTTGAACAGCTCCCAGGAGCTCTGACCTACTGATAGGTGAGGGCACGGTCTGTTCTTGGTTCTCGGAGGATACGGCCTGGGTTCGCAGATACTCCCGCGCCCATGGAATCGTCAGAATTCCTCCCTTCGCCTTCTTCTTATGGCCCCTTCCTGACTTCAAACCCCCCCCCCCCTTTTTTTTTCTTGTGGAATCCAATCATTGACTCGGATACCAGCATCTCACAGCCCAGGGACCTCCGTTCAGACTTGTTTCAGGCACAGGGTACAAAGGCCAGAATATCTGGTCTCTCTACCTCCTTATCCAGTTTCAGCAAGCACTGTCCCTTTCTGGTCACATTCTGGAATCACCAGGAGAGCTCTAAAAAGCAATAGAGACAGGTAGTGAGATGGCTCTGGGAATAGAGGCATAGGTTATAAAGTTTGAGGAACCCATACACCCCTGAATCCACATGGGAAAGGGAGAGAACCAACTCCACATGTTGTCTTTTGACCCCCACGTATGTAAATTTGTGTATGCGCACACACATATGTGTAAAAAAAAAAGGAGCCAGAGACGCTGAATTCTATGCCAGAGATCACATAATTATGCTAGGGTATACAATATTGTTTACATGTTTTCATGGGCTGCAGAGAAGGCTCAGCAGTTAGGGGTATTTGTTGTTCCCAGCACCAAAATGGAAGTCACAAACATCTGTAACTTCAGTTTCGGGGAATCCAATGCCCATTTTTGATCTCCTCAGACATCAGGCACACAGGTGGTGCATATTTATACACAGAGACAAAACACTGCTGTCCCTAAAATAAATAAATCTAAAACAATTAAAAATGAAAACACATTTTGCCTCATGAACCAGTACTGGAAAGTTTGATGGTAGAAATGTCAGGCCTCGGATTCTCTTTCCAACCTGCTGAATTCAAATCTGCATCTCTCGACAAGACGCCTAGGTGACTGAGAATCGCTGTTCTAGTTCATATACCACGTCCTCCATTCATAGCTACCAGATTATTCATGCCGCAGCAGCAGCCGTCCAAAGTTCTTCACTGTGACCTACAGAAAGACACAGATTTTTTACATCAAGATGCAGAACACACACACGTATGTATAATGAATCAAAAATGTCGTAAAAACAACATGCCCACTGCCTGTGATATATGCTCATCCATTCCACAAACATTCTTGGCATCCGTGTTGTGTTAGGCCTTATTCCAACAGTGTGTACACAGAACAAAAATTCATGTTGTGGTAGGGTTTATAGTCTGCTCGGGCGGGAAAGAGAGACCGTCAGGAAGTCACAAATAACCCACGAGTATGAAAGGCACGCTGAAAGCGTAGTAAATCTCTTTATTAAGAAACATCTTGAGTAAGGCTGCCCTCGGGAGCTGGCTACGTTCCAGGACCCTGATGTGAATGCCCTTTAGAAAGACACGAGCTTTTGGATTTCTCTGGATTCATTCTTGTACACTTTATATTTAAAATAAAAAGTCAAAACAGCTCTGCTTTGGTATTTTCTATTTTTAAAAATGATTTTTGTGTGTGCATTGATGTTTGTTACAGACAGTTGTGAGTCACCATGTACGTGCTGGGAATCAAACCCTGGTCCCCTGGAAGAGCAGTCAGCACTCTTGCCCACTGAGCCATCTCTTCAACCTATCTTCTATCTTATTGTCCTTTGATTAGAAAAGAAAAGCCAACCCAATATTCACTGGATTTAATTCACCTCCTGCTGGTAGTTTTACAACCTTGCTTTAGTCAGAAAAGTAGGGGGGTGGGGTGGGGTGTCAAAAAAAAAAAGTCTTGGTGCAATGATTCTGCAGCATCTTCCAAGTCTTGGCTGAGTGTCTGCAGGTGTGAGCCAGGGTGCCTGCCACCCCTGCTTTGCCTTCTTGTTCACCCCGCAGGGCAACTGTCTCACAGTGGAGATTCTTCAGGGAACCACCAACACAGCCCTGGAGCAGGCTGGCACACTGTGTTCGGAACTAGACCCGACAAGTCCTCCTCCCCTCAGAGCCACTATGCTGTTGGCAGCTCTCTCAAAGTTCCAGGTGTGGGAAGAGTCTGGGTCAGGCACCTCCCAGGTCTCCTGAGCCTTTGGCTTCTAATCTGAAGCTCATTCCTCCATTAAGCCATCAGCTACCCTGATGTCACAGCAGTCTCCAGTCACTTGTACTGCCAGGCTAGGGTGATAGGGAGGCAGCCAGGGCCTCAGAGCAACCTCCCAGTGCAGCTCAGAGCAGAGCGGGATGGAGGAAGCAGGAGACTTCCGGCACCCTCAGATCTGAAGCGTCAGGTAGCCATGCGCTAGGGATATGTGAGGGGCACAGATCTTGGGGGTGATTGGAGGAGAGACGGGAGAAGGGAACTTGAGCAGCCTTTAAGAGAGTTACCTGTCAGGACCTTCCGATGGCGCTGCATTGACCCCTTGCTCTGTTTGATTTGGAGCTGGAGCATTTTGGCCAAATCAATTGTTTGCATCTATTGACCACGAAAATCTAGTTATAGCCCGGATGTTTTTCTGCAGCACAGCTCCTGGGCTGACATTGTTTTATTGTGCTCGAGTGATTCAGAGAACAGGCTATGAAGTCAACGGCTGGATTGGATTTCTGGCTTTACTACCGTGGACCAGGCGAGACTGAAAGTCACACAAGGCTTCGGCTCTATCACTATAAACCGAGAGTGGCAATATGTTCTCATTGCTGGGGGGTGAGGGGGGATGATGCAGAGGGCAAGACTATGCTCATGAGCTCTGTAAATCTTAGCTGCTGTCGTGACTGAGGCAGACAGTGTGAGAGAGGTTGGGGGGACAGAATCCCTCGGCTTTCTTCTACCAAACACATTGAATTCTTTTTCTCCCTGAGGCGGGGCACCTAGCTGAGATACAGAATAGTCACCCCTCGGCTCCTGGGTAAGAGTCTCCACCAAATGAGCTGAGATGAAATGATTCAGCATGTTTCTCTGTCCACCTCACGGAGCGAGCCACCATGACCCAAATCCACGCAGATTAGTTCTTGTCTAGCTTACTGGAACTCATCTCCTTTCTGGATGTCCTAACTATCCACCTTCTTGGCCACAGCCTTTGATCTCAATGCCAGACAAATAAGTACGGGAGCAGGACCAAGCCCACCTGCCCACTTCCCGAAAGTACAACCCTTAGGAGTCAAGGGCTGATGGGAAGGAAAACCCATCTTATTAAATTGCTTGAACTCTGATCAGATGAGTGGAACTATCATACCCCTCAAACAATTAAGTGCACAAAAGGGCTATTATTATTATTTTATTTTTTTGGTTGTTGGAGATATATATATATCTGTATATCCCTGGCTGTCCTGGAACTCTCTCTGTAGACCAGGCTGGCCTCAAACTCAAAGATCCGGGGGCTGGAGAGATGGCTCAGAGGTTAAGAGCATTGCCTGCTCTTCCAAAGGTCCTGAGTTCAATTCCCAGCAACCACATGGTGGCTCACAACCATCTGTAATGAGGTCTGGTGCTCTCTTCTGGCCTGCACCACAGACAGAACATTGTATACATAATAAATAAATAAATATTAAAAAAAGCCGGGCGGTGGTGGCGCACGCCTTTAATCCCAGCACTTGGGAGGCAGAGGCAGGCGGATCTCTGTGAGTTCGAGACCAGCCTGGTCTACAAGAGCTAGTTCCAGGACAGGCTCCAAAACCACAGAGAAACCCTGTCTCAAAAAAACAAAACAAAACAAAACAAAATATTAAAAAAAACCTCAAAGATCCACCTGCCTCTGCCTCCCGAGTGCTGGGATTAAAGGCATGTGCCACAGGACATAAAAGCTTTTATAAGGAAAGAAAAAGGGGGCAGGTCCTGGTCTGGTAAGGAGCAAGAAGAACTTGTCTTCATTCAGGGTCTGCTCTCTCTCTCTCTCTCTCTCTCTCTCTCTCTCTCTCTCTCTCTCTGACCTTGACTGTTGACTGCCTGGGGTTAGTTCCTATAATTCTTTAGACTTATTACTTTTCTGTAAGTTAAAACTCACAGCATTTTGCATAGGTGAAATACAGGACTTAGAATAAGGAGTGGCCTTACACACTCCTAACTTTATCAGAGGTCACCAAATGTGGACTTTGTAAATCTAAAGTATGGTTATCTGTCAACATCTTAATCATTTAGGGTCAGCTTTCCTTGAGAATTTAGAATGCTGTAAAAGGAATGAAAAGTCAAAGACGGACCCATACAAAGTGACAGCTGCCTACTCCCAATGAGATGGCTTACCCTTCATCCTTATTTTCTTATTATGTCTGCTTTATAAATGAGGTGGAGACAATCATGGGGCTCAATGGCACTGAGCCTGTGGGTTCCAGGTCTTACTGTATAGCCTGTGGGCTCCAGGTCTTACTGTGTAGCCTGTGTGTTCCAGATCTTACTGTGTAGCCTGTGGGTTCCAGATCTTACTGTGTAGCCTGTGGGTTCCAGGTCTTACTGTGTAGCCTGTGGGTTCCAGATCTTACTGTGTAGCCTGTGGGTTCCAGGTCTTACTGTGTAGCCTGTGGGTTCCAGGTCTTACTGTGTAGCCTGTGGGTTCTAGGTCTTACTGTGTAGCCTGTGGGTTCCAGATCTTACTGTGTAGCCTGTGGGTTCCAGATCTTACTGTGTAGCCTGTGGGTTCCAGGTCTTACTGTGTAGCCTGTGGGTTCTAGGTCTTGCTGTGTAGCCTGTGGGTTCTAGGTCTTGCTCTGTAGCCTGTGGGTTCTAGGTCTTGCTCTGTAGCCTGTGAGTTCTAGGTCTTACTGTATAGCCTGCTTCCATTTGGGTTAGGATCACATTGCACTGGCATTGGGAATCCCAGTCTGTTTTTTCTTTCTGGGGAGTGGAGGACTACCTGCACACAAGGAAAGAGAGGACCTAAGAGGAGTGGGGAGGGAGGATGATGGCATTGCTTAGGGGCAGTTTCTACCCAAGGCTCCAATAGGAAGACAAACTCTCTGGTTCTGGAATACCTCCTTTGATTCCAGGGAAAGAACACAGGGAATGGTCCACTTTGTTTCTGCCTGGCTGCTAGATTAAAACAGGAGCAATTGAGAACAGGTAGAAGTGAGTTTTCACTCCCACAAGGTAAACTCGCAGGAGCTGAACCGCCACTTAGAATTTCAAACACTCAGGAGGCAGCGGCAAGAAGTTCGAAGCCAGCTTGGGTAGCAGCATAAGACTGTCTTTTCCCCTTCCCACCCACTCTTATTTTAGGACATCCCTCGCACTTGACTTTGTTAATCGATGGAAAATCCTCATTTTGAACTTCACCTTTCAGTTGTGTGTGTGTGTGTGTGTGCAAGCCCGCGCGCGATACAGGGCCCGGACCCTTTAAGAGGGCGGAGCGACTCTAGTGGGCCCCACCCCCCGGGGCGGCGCAGGCGCGCGCGGGCTCTGGGAACCCGGCTGGAGGGCCGCCGGCTCGCGGGGCCGCAGCACCTGCGGGCGGCGCGGCGCCCGGGTGGCCGAGGTTGACAGCCGGAGGCGGGGGCGGGACGCCGGGCCCCCACTGCCCTCTCGGGGCCGAGGCGGAAGCCGCGGGGCGGGGGCGCGCAGGGCAGCACCATCTGGAGGGGCGGGAGCGCGCGGCCTCTGGGGGGCAGGCGCGTGCGCGGCGCGGCGGGTTCTGGGGGTCGCCGGCGGGGGGCGCAGGAGGAGCGCGGCGGAGTGAGCCCCGCGTTGCCGGAGCAGCAGCCGGCGCGCGTCGGGCGGCTCAGCTGGGGCCCGCAGCTTCTTCGCGGGCTGAAGCTCGGCGTGGAGGAGCAGGGCGGGGTGGGTCCGGCCGTGCAGGAGGAGGGCGGCGTGGGGCTGGGGGTGCAGGAGCGGGGCGGCCGCGCTCACGAGCCCAGCCTGGGGGTGGTGTGGGAGCCGCCCGCCGCCGCGGATTGGAGGCGCCCGGCCCTCTGGACGGCCTCGGCCGGCGGGCCCGTGGCGCAGGAGGAGGGCCTGGGGCCCCGCAGGCAGCAGCAGGAGAAGGGGGGAGGCGGACCCGCAGTGCAGGAGCGCGGCGAGGCCCGTGCCGGGGTGCAGGAGCGCGGGGAGGGCAGCCCACGCAGGCTTCTGCGGCACCCCGAGGAGCTGCCCGAGTTGACGGACGGTTCCTTCCTGCACACGGAGGAGCTCGAAAGTTCGGACGAGCGCAGCTGGGAGATCTGCGGGCACCTGGGCAGGGAGGCGGCGGTCCTGGGAGCATCCCCCGCGAGTGGGGACAGACCCGAGTTACTGGGGAGGGCCAGGCCTGTGGGACCCCGGGGGCCTGAAGGAGAGGGGCGTCTGGGGGTGCAGGAGGCAAATTGGCTGCCCGGGGTACAGGAGGGTCAGGTCGCGTGGGCTGTTCAGGAAACGTATCTGAACGGTAAAGGGTCCCCTGGAGGTGAGGAATTCCAAGGGGGACACAGGACCCGCAGGCGCAGGCGGCGGAGGAGGTGGTAATCTGCAAGCCACTTCGCTGCCATCAGGAGTCCTCCAGTGCCAAGAGTAATGCTGGAGGATGTAGGGGATTGGGGAGCAGAAGAGCGCTGTGAACCTGACCTTTGGAAGCCATTGCCGGAGGGCAGGCACTGGCCTGCAGGACCTTCTCTGCTACGTCGAGTTTGAGCATCCTCAAAGCAGTGTCTGCCTCCGGGCAGCTGAAAACTGAGGTAAGAAAGATCAGTTTTGTTCCCAGCTGGAGTTGATGTGTTTAGAAGAATGGGCTCCAAACAGCCCTCAGGTTGACTAACCCCGGAGCATCCTCCGCCCCGATTGTATCAAGCAGCTGCTACAGCAGAGTAGTCACTTCTTTCAAGTCTAGACTGGATGTAGAGTCCTTTGAGTGGCAGAGGGAAGGGAGGGGAAGGTAGCCCCAGGGCTAAAGTTGCACGGAAGAAGTCAGCCCTCCACCAGTCTGCTGGTGGTGGTAGGTGTGCCCCCGTGTGACAGCGGCACGTTAAGCAATTCGCCTCGGTGGCCTCCAGAAAAGGGAAGTGGGTAGTGTTGCTTTATCAGTGCCTTATCTTGTCCTGTGGGTCACGTGAGGGTGCCAGTCTGTAGTGACTGGGGCACGAGCCTGACCTGCGCCTGCCACACGGTTTTGTCACGGTTGATTATGCTGTGGGCCCAAAGCCAAGGATGGGTAGAGGAGCAGGGCGCAACTGGTCTTCATCTCTGAATGGAGTGCCAAAGGAGAGAGGAGGGTGTCACAGCGGCTGCTGCCTCCTCTTTGGCCTAGGCCTTGACCTCACACTGTGGAAGGTGGCAGATAGGACGCTGTGGTATCCTATTGAGGTCTCTTCACACCCCCACCCAACCCTGGGGCTTGTTCTTGGCACAGCCTAGCGATGGCGCATACAGGGGCCAGGGCCAGGGGCTAAATTTGGTTTCTTGTTAACACAAGGACCCACCAGCTCTTTCCTAGTCCAGGTGGGCTTAGTAGGCAGCTTTCAGCCTTTCTTTCCCTAGCCCTGTCAAGAGTTCTTGTATCTCTGCCCCACCAGTGGGGATGGATCCAGAGTTGCTCTCAGGGCCTTAGCAGGGAATATCTCTGCCCCAGCCCACCATGTGTCTATGGTTCAAATGCCCCCCATACCCCAGTTCTGAACCAGCCTGGGTGGAGGTAGGGTTCTCCTGTGGGGGCAGAAGAAGGGGTGGTGGTGGCTAGGACTGGTGGAGGAGCCGGTTTGCCGGCTCTGGCAAGCCCAACCTGTCTGTCCGCTTCAACCCGTGCCTGTCATGCTGTCTCAAACATTCTGACACGGGAAGTTTAGCTGCTGTGTCCATGGTGCCACGCTTTCCTGGAATGAGCAGAGTGGTTCTGGCTCACTGACTTCAGTGTGGAGAGTTCTGCTCTCAGCGTATGTATAAGCATACACTTACTTTAGGGTGACTTTCCTGACTTTTCAGTGAACAGGAGGAGAGCCACTGGACTGCTTTTTGGCACCACCTGAGCTCGCAGTGCCTAGCATTTTGTGCAAGTGGAAATCAAATAGTGACCTTTTAGAGTCTGGCTTCTTTGGTCCAGCATCTTTATTTCAAAACTGGCACATGTTGTTACATGTATCATTAGTTCATTCCCTGTCATTGCTCAATAGTCTCGAATGGGTATGTCATCGTCTTTATAGCCATGTACGTGGTGATGGGTACGTTTCAGACTGAGTATTACAGAGTTAGCCTCTTCGGGTGCGTGTGTTAGCCTTTGTGTGGCTATATGCTTTCATTCTCCAGGGAAATTCTTAGGACTGGAATGCTTGCTCGCATCATATTGTAGGTGAACATTTAACATTTAACGAACTTCTAGACTTACCACATAACCCCAATTAATAGCTACCATATTTGCATTTTCACAAACCAGTTAAAATAAATTTAAATTTTTTTTAAGCAACCGAGGAAATAGTATTAAAAATAAATAGCTGGTCATGGCTGCATGTACCTGTAGCCCCAGCTACTTGGGATGTTGAGGCAGGAGACTGACTTGAGCCCAGGAGCTAAACGCCAGCCTGAGCAACTTAGCAGGACCCCAGCTCAGCAAACAAGCAGCATCCCCCCCAAAAGACCCCAGGGCCCCAAACCTACCAGACAGGCTGTTTTTCAAATGGTTAAACAAGTTTATAACCCTACCATAGATTGTATGGTGGTGTGTTTAGACACCTAGGAGGTGTACAGTCTGTCTGATAGGCTTTAATTAGCGTTCCCTTAGTGACTAATGTTGGCGTCCCTTCCTGCACTCGTTCGATGGGGAATCTATTCACGTTGTTTACCCATTGTGTGGATGTTGTTTTTTCTCATTGTTTTAAAGAATTTAAAAATATATTCAGAATATAAGTTTTATCAGGTGCGTAATTTGCAGATTTTTCTTGTAGTTTGCGGCCTGAATTTTAATCATTCTTTCTCCCCCTTACTCATCCTTTCTCTTTGCTGTTGTTTTAACTTAATCATATTTACAATTATTTACTTAATGTGTGTATGTTCATATGTGTGAAAGCCAGGAAAAAAAAAACCTTTGGGAATCAGTATTTTCTTTCTACCGTATGGGTCCAGGAATTCAGCTCAAGTCGTAAGTTTGGCAGCAAGTACCTTTTCCTCTTGAGCCATCTTGCTAGCCTTTTTTTTTTTTTAATCTTTAGACAGGATCTTATGTATCCCTGGCTGACTTCAGCCTCCCTCTGTAGCTGAGGATGACCTTGAACCAGTCTGGTACACTAGGTTACCTCTTGCCACTGGTGGGATCCAGAAATGGAATTCAGATTGGCTTTCGGTTCTCGGGCCTGCCTCAGTGCTGAAACTGCAGGCAGGTACCTCACATGGCGACTGCTGATGTGGATGCTGATGATGCGGAGCCTGAAACCTCCCCAAGCTTACTTGGTCTAGCAGCTTTTAGCTTTCTTATAGGTCCACTGCATTTTCTTGATAGTGCCCATGTCATCGGCTAGCAAAGATGGTTTTATTTTTCCTTTCTATTTCCTTTTTTGCCTGGTCATAATGGCTATATCGTGGTATGGAAGAATAGATATCTCAGTGCCCATCCCTGAGGGAAACATTATATCTTTCACTGTTGAGCGTGCTGTTAATTGTAGGGTTCCTTCATGTACAAAATGCCTCAGTTTGAAAACTTTCCTTCTGGTCCTGGTGGTGAGAGTCTTTTGTTTTGTTTTGTTTTTGAGACAGGGTTTCTCTGTAGCTTTGGAGCCTATCCTGGAACTTTCTCTGTAGACCAGGCTGGCCTTAACTCACAGAGATCTGATTGCCTCTTGTCTCCCTCGTACTGGAATTAAAGGCGTGCACCATCACCGCCCAGTGAGTGTTTTAATCAGAATGGTTGTTGGGCATTGTCTGCTCTGTGTCAGTCATTGATTATTGAATTTTCTGTTTTGATTTATTAACGTGAGTAACATAAAATTTTATGTATATGATATTTATACCAGCACTATTATATATATGTGTGTGTGTGTGTGTGTCTATATACACAAATATACACTACTTGTAAGTAATTTGTTAAGGTTTATTGTTTTACTTTTTTTATTTTTAAGTTGTGTTGACTGAGTTTTCTGTCCTGCCCAGTTCCCTCAGTCGTTAAGTCCCAAAGAAATCACACAGAGGTCAACATTAACTATAAACTAATTGGCCCATTAGCTCAGGCTTCTTATTAACTCTTATAACTTATATTATCCCATTATTCTTTTTTTAAATTTTTTTAAAATATTTATTTATTTATTAAGTATACAGTATTCTGTCTGCGTGTATGCCTGCAGGCCAGAAGAGGGCACCAGATCTCATTACAGATGGTTGTGAGCCACCATGTGGTTGCTGGGAATTGAACTCAGGACCTTTGGAAGCGCAGGCAGTGCTCTTAACCTCTGAGCCATCTCTCAGCCCTATCCCATTATTCTTATCAGTGTTAGCCACATGGTTCAGTACCTTTTTCAGTGAGGCAGTCACAGCCTGCTGCTTCTGTGGCTGGGCAAGGACTTCAGAGGAATGGGCTCCCTCCTTCTCAGAATTCTCCCACCTCTACTTCCTGTCTGGTTGTCCCGCCTATACTGCCTGCCTGGCTACTGGCCAATCAGCGTTTATTTAAAATATAATTGACAAAATACAGACAATTGTCCCACACCAAGGTTGGACATCTATATCCCAGAATGGCCTTGAACTTGCTATGTGTCTTAGGCTGGTCTTGAACTCTGTGCAATCCTCTGGTCTCAGCCTCAGCTTCCCTAGTGCTGGGATGGCAGGTATGTTCTACCACATCTAGATTGTGATCTTCTGTGGAGTCAGGCATAGTGTTTGTGGCATGTTGGTAACCCCAGCACTCAGGAGACAGAAAGAAGCAAGAGGACCAGGCCAGCCTGGGCTGTGCATGGAGCAATACTCTATGTCCACAAAGAACTTGTGCTTCTGTTTTCAGGTGCCTTTTTTGTATGACTGTAGAATTCATAGTATACATCTTTTACTTATTATAGTTTCTTTCAAGTAATATTAGTGTAAGAACCTTAAAGGATGCTTTCTAGTCTCCCTCTTAGGAAACAATTGTTACAAACTACATGCTACATTGATACTCTCACCTTTTAAACCATTTTGAATAATAAGCAAGGGCTTTCCTGGTAAGTGCCCAGCACTGTTCCCTTCATTCTTTGGGTGGTCCTTTCCCCTGGTCTCTGTCAGTGCCTGCCTTTACATGCATGAGAGCAGTGCTCAGCAGATCCTTGCGGGCACCTTTGGCATAGATCTCTGGGACGGTCTCCTTTCTGGCTCTCTGAACTGTAAGCACATGAATCTTCCCCGGGGCCTAAGCTCCAGCTTCTCAACTTAGTTTTATCTCTCATTTTGATCAGGCTAGATGCCCATTATTTTCTTTCTTTTTATATCATTATTTTTATGTGCATTTCATGAGTGTTTTGGCTACATGTATGTATGTATGTGTACCACATGTGTGTCTGGTGCCATCAGAGGTCGGTAGGAAGCATCTCTGATCCCCTGGAACTGAAATTACAGACAGTTGTGAGCTGCCATGTAGATGCTGGGAACCTGATCCAGGTCCTCTGTAAGTGCTCTTTATGGCTAAGCCATCTCTCTAGTCCCCACCCCCTCCCCTAAAGATTTTATTGTCATGTCTCCCCCCACACCTTGAGACAGGACCTTAATATATATTCCTGGTTGGTCTGATATTCACTCTGTAGACCAGGCTGACCTTGAACTCACAGAGATCGGTGAGATCCATTTGCTCCTGCCTGCCAAGTGCTGGGATTAAAGATGGGCACCACCATGCCCGACTCTTGTCTGTCCGTTTGTCTGTCTATCTATCTGCTCATTTGACATGTTCAGTTATGCAAAGAAAAATGTATTCAACTGCATGAAAATAATCATGTTTTCACATTACTAAACACACAATATTAGTTAAAGTAGAGAACTGAAGAGTAGGCAGGGTTTCTCTGTGTAGCCCTGGCTGTCCTGGAACTCACTCTGTAGAACACACTGGCTTCGAACTGAGAGATCCACCTGCTTCTGCCTCCCGAGTGCTGGGATTAAAGGCGTGCGCCACCACTGCCTTGCTGCCTGCGGTCTCACTATGCTGCAGTTGTTCAGGAGATCCAGCTCATCGTGGGGGTGGGGAAAGCATGGTGGCAGGAAGCTCCTTCCAAGGCAGCAGGAAGTTACGATCTGACTTGCTCTAGGAAGTCGAGAACACTTGTACTAGAGCTGGAACTGTGAGCGTCCCATCTCCTCTAGCTAGGCCCCGTCTCCTAAGGGTCCCACAGCTCACCAGAACAGCCTCACTGTCTGGGGACTGTGTGCTGGAACTCTTGTTATTTCCTGTTCAGATCATACTCCCTCCCCTTGATGGTTTTGGTAGCACATCCTCTGTAGTGTCCTGAAGAGGAATGTATACGAGCCATCCTTTGGGACCACATCAGCCTATACTTGCTTAGTTGGTGGTTACATGATCATAGAGATCTAGGTCGGCGATGTTTCCCTTCCCTGTCTTGAGGGTGTGAAGCTATTGTATTTTAGACTTCATAGTTTGCACTTATGTTAGTCACTGTCATTGTGATAAATACCTAAGGAAATCAGCTGAAGGGAGAAACACTTTTAGTGATGGTTTCAGTGTGCGCTTGGCTGGCTCTATGGCTTTTTGGCATGGCAGAGCAATGCTTCCAACTTCATGGAGGTAGGAAGATAGGCAGGAAGGGGCTAATGTCAAAAGCACACCCTCAGTGACCTAATTCCTCTAGCCAGGCCCATCTCTAACTAATGTCCTCAAATTATGGCCCATCAAATGATTAATGCATTGACTAGGTCAGACACCTCATGGTCCAGTGACCTCTCCGTAGCTCCACAAGCTGGTGACCAAGCCTAGAACACGGGAGCCTTTCTGGGAACCCTTCACATCCAAACCATAACTGTTTGAAGTTTAAGGTCATTCTGGTCCTTTGTGCAACTTGAAGAGTGGTTGAAACGATACTGCCCCACTAGCTGATCCGTGGCTCCCTGAAGGATGTCTTCTTCCCAGAATACTGCCCCACTAGCTGATCCGTGGCTCCCTGAAGGATGTCTTCTTCCCAGAATACTGCCCCACTAGCTGATCTATGGCTTCCTGAAGGATGTTTCCTTCCCAGAAAGCTGTGACTTGCTGAGACTTGGAGGTCTGCGTTTAAAAAAAAAAAGTGTGTGTTTGTTTTTTAAATTCAGCATAAACGCGAGACTCTAATAATCAGAATAAATTTCTCTTGCGTGCTATGAGTTCTCCACTAATGTTAATGAGGCTTAACCTCATTATTATCCGAATTATCCAAATAATGAGTAGGTCTGTAAGTTTATGCTTATTTTCATGACGTGAAGAGTAGTTTTAAAAAGTGTGCCATGTTGGGGCTGGAGAGATGGCTCAGCAGTTAAGAGCACTGGCTGTTCTTCCAAGGGACCCAGGTTCAATTCCAGCACCTACATGGTAGCTGTCTGAAATTCCAGTTCTAGGGGATTTGGCATCTTCATACAGATAAACGTGCAGGCAGAACACTAACGCACATGTTTTTTTAAAGTGTGCCATGTCAGCAGTGGTTGCAGTATTGGAAAATGGGTTGGTTTGGCCAGGACAAACGATTTGGCACAATTATAGGTTTTGTCTAGAGCTGTGGGTCTTAACCCAAGTACAGATCCTTTTGAAGAGTCTTCAAGACTACTTGGACCAATTTGATGAGAATCATGGGGGATGGAGCCCAGTGTTGACATTTTCATAGCACCCAGGTGATTTTAGTGCATAGACAAAGAACTCCCCCTACTCCAGAGCTTAGAGATCCTTGCTTTCACATGGTACTTAATGGACCAGTGGCAACAGCATCTTTCAAGAGCTTGTTAGAAATTCAGACACAGCCGAATGGTGGTGGTGGCGGCACACGCCTTTAATGCCAGCACTCAGGAAGCAGAGGCAGGCAGGTCTCTGAGTTGGAGGCCAACCTGGTTTTGGGACAGCCAGGGCTACACAGAGAAACAGTCTTGAAAAAAAATTCAATGCAGAAAACTTTTTGATGTCAACCTTGTATCTGTGAAGTTGGGACCTACATTTATTTGTGACTTAGGTGTACTGTAGATTTAAAATCAGTGACCTGCACTTAGGAATGCCTGCTGTGAGCCTGCCTGCTAATTGGGAGTGGATCTGTTTACTCTTGTCTGCTTTATTTTTCTTCTTTGTTTGTGTGTGTGAAAGAGGAGGGGGATTAAAAACAACCTAGTCTTCTACCTCATTTTGAGGCTGTTGTCTTTGGTGTGATGGTGTGTGTGCTAGTCTCACCAGCCCACAGTAACCAGGGATTCTCCTGTTTCCTCCCACCGTACCATAGGAACACTGGGAATTTGCTACCTTGATTGGTTTTAAGTGGGTTTTTCGGAGATTCAGACTCTTTATACAGGTTTAGGTCCTTGCACTTTTGCAGCCATCTCCCCAGCCCACAATCTGCTTTCTTATCTGTGGACAGGCTCACAAGGCTGTGGCCCAGGTGCGGAGGTCAGAGCATCGCTTGTTTTCATGAGACCATGGCCCATGTGTGGAGGTCATTGCGTAGCTTAAGTTCTTCCTTCCGCCATGTGTTGGCTGGGGTCAAGCTGAGGGTTGACCTTAAGGAGGCAGGCGTTCACCTTAACAGCTGAGCCATCTCCACAGCCCAATTGTTTTTGATACTTTGTTTCCCTGGTTTAAAAACAAAAAGATCTTGTTCTTATTTTGTGGATACACTTTATCAGTTTGAGCATATTACTGAGAATTATCTGTCTGAAATTTTCTTCTGGAGAGTCTTATTTTTCTTTTTTTTTTCTTTCTTTTTTTTTTTTTTTTTTTTGGTTTTTCGAGACAGGGTTTCTCTGTGGCTTTGGAGCCTGTCCTGGAACTAGCTCTTGTAGACCAGGCTGGTCTCGAACTCACAGAGATCCACCTGCCTCTGCCTCCCGAGTGCTGGGATTAAAGGCATGCGCCACCACCGCCTGGCCGAGAGTCTTATTTTTCTTTTTTCAATTTTTTTCCTTCTCATTTGCTTTTTTGTGTACATTTTGTTTTCTCCCAAGCCAGAGGCTTTCCTTTGTTATTTGGTATATTTTTGTTGTCTCTTTCTAATCTAGGAAGAAGCTTGCGGGGACTGTGGTGCTGGGTAGCTTGTTGAGGGTGGCTCGTAGACAGTCTCATGGGGACTTGGGCAGGCTGTTTATTGGAAGCCCCTAGGTTGTGTGTCTTTACATCTGGGCCTGGTTGAAGCCCAGAACTTGTGTTTTGCCAGCTCCCAGCCCCAGGTTTCTGGAGCAAGTAGAGAAGGGAGCTGTCATCTTGACATTAGTTACTGTGTGCTCTCCTCCTTGAGATGTGGCTCTCCCTGTTGTTAGTGATGCCTCTGGGATACTGTGCAGACCTAATGTGTTCTCTATGGAGAGAGATGAGCCTCTGCAGGGTGTGGAGGGTGTTGGGAAGGCTCTTAAATGGAGGTAAGCAGTTACAACCTTGTCCTTGGACAGCCTTAGCTTTTCCTTCCAACACATCACCTCTATGTTTTCGCTCATCACTTTGTGTCCACTCCTGATGACTCCTTTTATGCTTTGGACCAGGTCCCTCCCGTACTCATCCAGAATCTCAGTTTGCTCGTGATCAAACAGGCAGGATGCCGTGGGATTTGAAGTACCCTGACGTTTCTCCTGCTCCCAGACTCTCAGGCCTCAAGCCTGCAGTGGCTCCCCTGTTCCAGTGGCTGGGACTTTGGTCTGAAGGGTGTTGGTGGCGCACGGTGCATGGTGAACGTCGTACAGTGTACTGCTCTGGTGTGTCTGTGCTGTCATTCCTCTCCTCACCCCACTACAGGGCCCAACAATAGGCCTCTTCAGCCCGGGGTTGCTGCCCAAGGAATGGGGGTGGGCAAAGCGAGAGCCAGAAGTAGACCGGGTGGCCAGCCCTGGAAGAGCCCTGGCAGTGGCTGACTGCATTGTCCTCTGGCTGCTCTCTTTTCCCTGGAGCTGGTGATGCGTCTTGGTGCCATGAGGGTGCCTGGACAGGATGGAGGGCAAGAGGTCTGATGTTCAAGTCCTGGTGCAGCAGTGTGTCATACATGGACAGGAAACCTGGACAGTTAGAGGAATTTGTCCCGGGTCACACACTTTTAGTGTATTGATAGGAAAATAGCAGAGCTCCAGGAGCATGGTAGGACTCTAGGTGACCTGTGGGTAGCAGGGTTGACATGCTTCTCTTTAGCTGGTGGAGCACAAATCCCATTACTTCATAATCAAGACCCACAGGTGTTCAGCGCAGGCTGAGGATGCAGATTCCTCTCTTCCTCTGAAGTTGGAGGGGTTCACTATGGGAGGGTGGCCTTGCCTGAAGCTTCTGTTCCTGCTCTATCCCTTACTGTCGTCCGTCCCCCGCGCTGCACTCTATTCTTCCCCTCCCAGTCCACCAATAAGGCTGGGATGTCTCATAGATATAGGCTTCTGTCTGCTCAACCCATGTGGCATTCTGAACCCAAATGTGGTGTTGGGGTTTTCTGTCCTGCCAGGTTACCACAATCGTTAAGTCCCAAAGAAATCACACAAGAGTTCTACATTAACTATAAACTGATTGGCCCATTAGCTCAGGCTTCTTATTAACTCTTATAACTTACATTAGCCCATTATTCTTGTCTATGTTAGCCACATGGCTCGGTACCTTTTTCAGCAGGGCAGTCACATCCTGCTTCTTCTGTGGCTGGGCAAGGACTGCATCCTCTTCCCAGAATTCTCCTGTTCACCATGACCTACCTCTACTTCCTGTCTGGTTGTCCCGCCTATACCTCCTGCCTGGCTACTGGCCAGTCAGCGTTATTTAAAATATAATTGACAGACTACAAACCATGGTCCCACACCACAAATCTGTTTCCCTCAGTCCAGTAGGAAAACTCCTTTGTGAGGGCTGGTTCAGACTCTCCACTGGCTTGAACCAGTCCTTGTGTCTGAAATGGCTATATAGCAACAGGGTAGTTTAGTGGGGCTGGAGCAAAAGTATTGACATGATTGACAGCCCCTCTTTCCGCAAAGGAGTTGTCTTCTCTGGGTTGAAAACAGTGAGGAGGAATAGGGCCTGGTGGTACACACGTTTAATCCCAGCACTTAGAAGGCCGAGACATGCAGAGTTCCAGGCTAGCCAGGGCTACAGTGTGCAGACGGGAGGGCAGGGAGAGAGCAGGCGATCAGACTTTCCCTGGTGTCTGTCAGGCAGCCAGATGACGGCTGCTCCCGGGGAAAGAGGCCACCTTTCTCCATTGTCTGTCTCAAAGGCTGAAGTCCTTTTTAGCTCTCTTGCTAGGTTCTGGCCATTTTCCCAGGTACTAACCACATTAGAAGCCTGTGCACAATGCCTATCGCAGTAGAATTATATACTAACCCAAAGAATTACATAAATAATAACTCTTTAAGGACTGGAATGTGATGGATAATATTATTTTTCTATGTGCGTGGTGTTTTGCCTGCACATGTGTTTATGCAGTGCATTACAGGAGTGCAGTGCCCACAGTGACCAGGAGAGGGCGTCAGATCCCCTAGAACTGGAGTTACAGGCAGTTGTGAGCACCATGTAGGTGCTGGGAATTGAACAGTGGTCCTTTGGAAGAGCAGCCAGTACATCTAAGCACCAAGCCATCCATCTATCCAGCCCCCCATGGTGGATTATTTTTAAAAATGTTTTTGTTCTCTTATTTATATGCATTCCTTCAACAAAACAACAGGGGGGCTTGGTAGAAGCAGCCATTTGGGGATAGAAAATGGGGACTTGGAGAAATGGTGGCATTTGATTAGGGTCTTAAAAATATATAGGAGTCCATCTTGAAGTTGAAGAGAGTGAGGACCACAGAGGAGAGCTTTGATCTCTCTGATATAGGTGGGAGGAGGGCCGAGAAGGTTGAAGTAGTGTGTGATTGGGTGTGGCCTGGGGGAAGGAGGAGCCATGGCTGCTGCTGGGGGTGTGGTTTCTGGCCTGGGATGGCTGGTGTTGTTTGCCATTAGGATGCTGGGCAGATGCTGGAATAGCTGCCATCAGGAGTAGTAGTAGGCATGCCCAGCAGGAGTTAAGGGAGGAGTGC
Organism: Microtus pennsylvanicus; assembly: GCF_037038515.1. Classification (NCBI taxonomy): domain Eukaryota; kingdom Metazoa; phylum Chordata; class Mammalia; order Rodentia; family Cricetidae; genus Microtus; species Microtus pennsylvanicus. Next base: position 62,353,909 of record NC_134579.1, on the reverse strand, counting down.
TCTGTTGGGACGTGCAGATTATGGCGCCAGCGCAGCATCCTGCTGGAGCTCCTGTGTTCATTCTGACATAGGAGCTGAGAGCTGCAGGGGCTTCCAAGTGAAGACAGTGCCTGGTGGCTGTAGGACCTAGGAATGAGGAAGCAAGGAAGTGGCCTCCAGAGAATTAACTGTTTTTATAAAAGAAGGAAGGGTGAGGTCTAAAGTCTTTAGAAATAACAGCTAAGGAGAATAATAGTAACTGGTAGGGAGGGAGAGCGTGTTCCTCTGGGGCGTGACCACTGGTAGGTTGTCCACGCTCCTGTGGCGGCCTCAGTCCTGTGAGCATATGGGCAGCACTAATTGGATTCAGTGGGTTATAAAAAACATGAAACAACAGAAATAAAAGATACAACAACCGGCTCAGAGACGGAATGGTGCTCAGAGAGGACGTAGTAGTTATAAAGACAGTCTGTCTTAAGAGGCAGGGCCGCTGTTTGCAGTCTAATACGGTGCGTGCTTTAAAATACTCCCTAATTCTCCTCTAGATGTTATTTCATTAGTTAGATTTTAAGTAAAATATTTTTTGAAAATGTAAGGAAGACAAGCTGGGCAGTGGTGGCTCTTGCCTTTGATCCCAGTCCTCAGGAGATAGAGACAGGCAGAGCTCTAAGGTCCAGGACAGCCAGGGCTACCCAGAGAAATCCTGTCTTGGGAGTTGCGGGGGGAGGAAGATGAGGTTTTAGGCTAGCCTTGATCTGTGGGCCCAATATCCGTAGAGAAAATAGCTCAGCCTGGCCCAAGCACAGGACCTCACCCAGCTCCTTAGGAGTGAGTGGGCCCCTTGTCCTGGAGATGGAGAGGGTGTGGACAGCCATGGTGTGTGTCTGAATCACTCCCTTCTCTTCCTTGGCCTCTGGCCAGCTGCCTCCTCAGACCAGTGATGTCATACCACCCTGACCTGAAGGTGTGGGGTTGCCTGGTACAGTCCCCTCTGGAATGAGGTCTTGAGGGGAACCAGCCTGGCCTTGGGCCAGAAGCCTGGGCCCCGCATACATAGAGGTGAGTTGAGCAGATCTGACTTGGCGGAGTTCATATGGGCGACAGGAGAATTCTGTGGCTGTTGCTTTGGGGAGGAGCTGTGGGCTCCCGTGTTTACCAGAGAGGAAGAGGGGGCGAGGGACAGCTTGGTTGTTGGGTTGGCATATAGTCCCAAGAATATGGTAGGCTGCTTTTTGGAAAAAAACAAAATCCTCTTGGCAGGAAGTTGCTTGTCACGTCCACTTCGCAGTGTGAATTTGTGGTTTCCCTGGAGCTGTTGGAGAGTCCAGGAAGATGGTCTGGCTCTGTTTGGTTATATGGTGTGGAGAACTAAAGGAGAGTGAGGCCCAGTGAGGGTGTCTGTGTGGACTGGATTCCCGGATGTCACAGTAGTGTGGCTTCTGTGCATTTCTTGACAGTGCAGGGTTGGGAGATGAGATGGAGAACGCAGGAATGAGGGATGGTTTTGAATCAGACCTCATTCAGCTCACCTGGGCAAAAGGGGATGGGCAAGGTGTATTCAGCCTCGCTTTCTCTTCATGCTGCTCACTCTGGGCTCTTGTAACTGTACCCAAGACTAGTTTCTGCCATCGCTGTGGTAAGATACCAAGGAGCCTCCATGTAGGCTAGAACCTGGGGCCTGGCAGAGTCCTCTCCCTGCCATAGCTGCTCCAAGATGGGCTGTGTGGGGAGGAAGTGAAGCCTGCTGGGAACTCACAAAGTGCCCTCCTAGGCTCTCTTCTTTTGCCTTGGGGCTGATTGCAGGAGTATCTAAACATTTTTCTCTGCCTCGCGTCCCAGGAAGGAGGAGAGTGCCCTGAGCTCAGCTGAGCTCTAAATACCTGCTGGGAAGGAGTCAGGATGCCTCAGATGCCATAGGAATGAGGGTGTGTGTGTGTCTGTGCTCCTGCTTTTCCCAGCCACTTCTCCAGCAGTCTGGGCTCCTCAACTCTGAAGTCACAAGCGTCTGGCCCCAGTGCACTGATCTGCTGAGCATGCCCAGACCCAGAGCTGTCTGAGAGGAAGGAGAGGTCGAGGACTGGAGAGCTAAGGGCAATAGGATGCCCTGGGTCTGGGTCTGTCAGTCTGCCCATGGGGAGTGGGGGATGGACGGAGGGATAGCGATGTGACTTCCATGACTGGGTGAGGAGTGGGTTAGGGAGCTTAGAACTTGTATGTGTTCTCAGCAGGTCGGTGCCAAGCATTCTTGGAGTGGAGTAGACTTGGATGTTGACGGGGTAGGAAGAAGATATTTCAATCCCTAAGATTGCTGGGAGGGGCTCGGTGAAGTAGGACACAGGCTTCTGTGGCTTCTTAGGTGACCCCGTATTATTGAGTATCAGGGTGTTTGGATCCCTGAGGTACTAATAGGTGACTCTGGAGCTTGAATTCTTGGAGGCTCCTGAAGTTCAGAGGAGCGGTGGCTCTGAAGTCAGAGAGGGTGGAGCCTCTGCTCTGGTTTCCTAAGGGTCGCGGCTGCCACTGCTTGCTGGTTAGCTGCACAGGGGCAACGCTACCCAGAGACACAGAGACGAATAGAAACTGGGAAGGAGGCTGTGGGGACGGGGTGCCCACAGGCCGGGCCCAACCGGAGCAGAGGCTGTGATAACCTGGTTGTGGACCTGAGCCCTAGGAATTCATGCAGGTGCCGGGATTGGAGCTTTTCCAGCCGAGGCGCTTTAGCAGCCCCTCCCCTCCTGAAGGATGCTCGAGGCCCGCCCCCGCCCCCCTGGACGCAGGGGAGTGACGCTGCGGGTGCTGCTGCTGCCGGTGCCGCTGGAGGGGCGGGGGCTGCGGGTAGCTCCGCTTCCCTCTGCCCCCACGGTGGGACTTTTGGGTACAATGGGGGAGAGATCTGCTTACCAGCGCCTGGCTGGGGGCGAGGAGGGACAGCAGGTAATGGGGATAGCGAGAAACCTGGAAGTCAGGCCTCATCTGCTGGTGCTCTGTGAGCCCAGCTCTGCTCTCTGCAGCGGAGCTTCTTCATAAGAGCTCAGGGTGCCTGTGGTCCCCCCCCCCCCCCGATGTAGGGCTAGGAGGCTGGGTGCAGAGCGGTGTGTGTATGTGTGTGTGTGGCTGATAAGTCTGAAGTGATGGTGGTGGTGAATTATTGATGCTGGTATCTGACTCAGTGTGGGCCCCTAGGGGTACAAATAGGCTTCCCTTTGGGCTTTCTGCATTGCGGGTTAGGAGCCCAGGAAACACATCTAGTATTCAGGCACACTCATTTATAGGAGGAAGCTGTGTTTTGGGCGTTCCCATTTATTGAGTTGAGTATGTGTATGAATCCAGATATCCCTGTGGGCTTTGGAAAATGGCACGGGTCCTCTTCCCCTTGGAGATCAAGCACTTTCTTTCCTAGCCGGGAGAGGGCAGTAGCTGGCAGGAAAAGGGGAATGTGCCTGGGAGTTGAGAGGCAGAAAGGTCAGGTCTGTTTTCCCAGGCTAGGAAGAGGTCCAGGAACTGATCTGGTTTCTGACCCCACGATATACGTCTGTTGCCCTCTTCAAGTCTCCCATAGCTGGATTCTGGGTAAGCTGCCAGGTGTTCTTACACAGACACCCAGGGGAACGATCAGGCATGGTTTTCTAGTGAATTTGGGGCATTCCTTTCTGGGGTGGCTGGAGTTTTTACGCTGACCACTCTAATCAGCCTCAGCTTAGCAGTAGAGAAAAAAAAAACCCTGTTTAATTTACTGACAGACGCAGGTCAGCTTCAGGTGGTATCTTATGGAGAAGGATAGTCTGTAGCCTGCTGCAGTCTGAGGGTGTGGTCAGCCAACCTGTGCTGAAAGGCCTTGTTCACGTAGCCTCGGCCTGACCTTGCCTTGCACATTTGACCTCAGTGGTCACACTGATTGTTTGCTAAGCCTGAAGAGAGGCTGTATTTGGCAGTCCACAGTCTTTGTATGACTGATGGCAATGGGGAAGGGCTGTTGCTGAGGGCACCCCTCATCAGAATAGAAAATGGCTGTCCTTCTAGCTAGGAGTCTAAACACTGGAAAAGATCCTGGAAAGAGTCTGCTGGGATGCTGACTCCCCAAAACTCCCCCATGAGCCAGCTGTGGCTCCCTGAGCTGGCAGCCAGCTGGGTATGGACAAGAGAGCAGTGTACAAGAAACAGGGGCTCCTTAGACTGGGGGGTGGTGCTGGGATCTGGGGAGCAGAAGAGGACTTCCTGCAGCTGTCAGGTGTATTTGGGAGCTGCAGTGAGGGGTGTAGAGCAGCTGGCCTCCTTGAGGGGCAGAGGGACCATTTGTCAGCTGTAGGAATATGGGGGGCCCCTGGGGGCTTGGTGGGGCGCCTCCTTAAACTGAGGCTGTTATGTGTGTGCGGTGCTGTACGAGATGCTACCCTGCAGCCTGAGCTGCAGCTTTGAGGTGGGAGCATCCCGGCAGAGGGCTTGGATGTGTTTGTTTATTTGGAGGGAGTCTTGGGTCTTTGCCAGATAATCTGGGGAGTAGGCACCCTGGTTGTTGTGGGCAGTACACAAGGCAATCCCGGGGGAGGAGTGGAGATTCTCACCACCCCCTTGGCTGGACTGTCCCACTCTGGCAGGCTGCCAGCCTCCTATTTCCGTCGGGCACCAGGGTAACAGGGCCACATTAGGGTCTGAGCCAGGAGACACCCAGCCAAGGTTGGGACGTGTGTGGGGGAGGGTCTTTGAAGGATCTGTCTGCAGGATCCAGGAAAGACTCAGAATCCAAGCCCCCAATTCAGGCTGTAGTCAAATCCCCATAGACCCAGAAAAGCCCCATGGGGGCTTGTAACCCCTTTTTATATGTGCCGTTTGGTTCACGGCCCCCACACTGAAATCCCAGGGATTGTCTGCAACCGTGAGGGCTGCAGTGGAGGCTAGAAACAGGGAGCCTTGTGTATGGGGAGTAGTGGGGCCGGTGCTAGGAGGAAGAGTGCCCCCCCATTCCTGCTGTCCTCTTGGCAGTGATTCAGAAAGGTCTTTTTTCAGCCAGTGTCAGAGCCGCTCAGCTGGGGAGGGAGGGAGGGAAGGAGGACAGGCAGGCAAGCAGGCAGTGGGGGGAAGCCCGGGGGTAGGACTAGAGCTGTGAGCACTGCCCTGGAGAGGAGACAGGAGAGGACCCAGCCTGCGGCCAGCTGTGGAGCAAAGCCGGCACTCCGTTCTTCCCCGTTCCCTACTTCTGGTGGGACTTGGGGGATTTCTAAGACAGGTTTCCCACCCCCTGGCCGGTTTCCTTGCTGGGCAGAGCATAAAACTCAGAAGCTGTGGCCCTTGCCTGCCCTCTTTAGATCTAGGCCATAGCTCCTTTGACTTCTTAGGGGCTTCAGTTTGTGGAGATGCCGGCAGCCCGTCGGTTCCCTGGCCTTGAGCTCTCCTTTCCTCTCTTGGCCAGACTGCGGCGACGTCTGTACACAGTGAGTGGTGGTGTGGGGGGGCTGGGGGTGGGAAGCGCACTGGCTGTGGACATGGTTAGCCCCTCGGTAGCAGCACTTTACAGAGGGGCAGGGTAGGCATGACTGAGGGGCACCTTCCTGAGGCTCATGGAGTGTAAGCTGGAGTGTCTTCCTTCCTAGCTGCCGCAGTCGTTCTTGGGCGCCTGTGTGCACGCCTGCGTGTATGAGTGTGGTCAGTCTGGTGTGTGCTTACACGCAGGCCATGCAGCTGCATGTGCCGTACACAGGTAGTGTAGATTTCCTACCATGTTGTGGGCCAGACCGTCTGAGCTGGGAGTCGCTGCTCTAGTGCCCTGTGCATCACAGACAAAGGAATGTGGCTGGAGGGAGTCTTAGGGGCTGTCACTCTGGGCTTAGCCGTAGCAACGGGACTAGACCCCCACCTGACTCCTCTCTTCGCCAGGATGTCTTCTAGGCTTCATATCTCTCCCTCATGGGTGCCCTGTCCCTGGGTTGGGGACTGGAGAGGGGAGTGTCCAGCTGAGCAGAGAGGTGTGTTGGCTAGTCTGTGAAGGAAGTGGGGGGACAGGCTGGGCTGTGCTTTCTAGGTAGCTTCAGCAGGGCCTCTGGGTTTCACTGAGCCCTCCCTGACTGTTCAGGGTGTGACTTTGAGCTATGACCTGGAGTTTAGAGACGGGAATGGGGAGTTTGGAGTCCTACGGCTTGAGGGTGTGGGAGGAGAGGAAGACCCGTGGCTGCTTCTCCTGATGGGACCAGTCGCCCTCATCTTGAAGCCCTGCCACATAGCTAATGGGGCCACTTCGCTCCAGGCCCAAGGCCCAGTGGTGGAGCCCGGTGCAGTGATTTTTCACCCTGCACCTTGGGCTTTACTCTGGAAAGCAGAGGCACACGTCAGCTTAACCCCCACACACTGTTTGCAAACAGTTCATTTTGTTGAGGACGAATGCGTCAGTACAACTAAACGTTTAGAGCTGACGTAGAAACTGTAGCTTTCTCAAGTTTTTTCTCTTATTATTTTATGTATATGGGTGTTTTGCCTGCATGTATGTCTATGCATCGTGTGTGTACAGTGCCTCAGGAGGCCAGAAAAGGAAGTCAGATAACCTGGAACAGGAGTTACAGATGATTTTGAGCTGCCATGTAGATGCTGGAATTGAACCCTGGTCCTCTGGAAGAATAGTGTGTGCTCTTAACCTCTGAACCATCTTTCCAGCCTCATAACTATGGTTTTGAAGTATTAATATATTATTTTTTCGCTTCCCTTCACAAATACAGTTAATAGGAATGTTACATATTAAGTATATGTAGAGTCGATAAACATGGTGCCAACTATAATATGTGGAGAAATAAGAGGAAAATAGTTTGTAACTCTTGATGTATTCTGTCATGTACTAGCTGTATTGTGAGGGACCAAAGAGGCTAAAGCCTCAAGAGAGTCACTGGGAGGAGTTTTGTGATAATAGGGTATATTCCCTAGTTTTTTTTTAATCTGATAGTGGACTTTTGCTATATTCCAAAGAGTAGCGTTTTCCTCAGTTTACACAGTAAACAGTTCACACGGTTCAGGAAAAGCAGGCTACAGTAAAAGTACAAAAGCTTTTTCTTGTTAATGTACAATAGAATCTAAGTCTAGGTTTGGATCATTCTAATGGTTTCACCTGCATGAACTAAGTTGCATGGAATCCGTGTGTTCAAATCTGTCCTGTGCATTGCAGAATAACTCATGTTCTTACCCCTTACTACCTGCTAAATGTCACCCCCCCCCACTATGACAGACAAAAATATCTTCTATCTGGAGGGTTGTTCATCCCTTAGAGAACCATCCAAATAAAGGGTTACAGCTTAAAGTTTGGAAGCCGCCCACCAGCCCAGTCTCGTTGGTGGAAGAGCCAGGGTTTGAACCAAGGGCTTGTCCTTCCTATCCCTTACTCTTTGTGGAGCCCTGAGGTGCTGGGAAAAATCTGAGCTGCAGCTCCTAGCACTGTTGGCAGGACCACTGGGAACTGTGGGGGTAGGAGGCTCAGGCTGGGGGGCCCATTCCTCTTATTGCGTCTGTATTGAGAGTGCGCTATGTTCAGGAGCGGGTCACCTGGCCCCAGTAGACAGCTGACCTTTTCACCTCACCTGTCTTCTTCCTCAGGAACTGAGGTGAGGCCAGAGTCTGGTCTGCGAAAGTGCTTATTGTGAGGTGTTTTACTCAAGCGGATGGGTTTGACTTTAGCTTTGAAGGTGGTCTTGGCCTTTTCCTCTGGACCTCAGACCTTGGACAGGTACTCTCAGCATTGCTGGTTGTAGCCCGCAGGTGCGTTTTGTTTTGCCTGTACGTATAGACTGTGTGTGCACTCACACATATTTTAGAGTTGCACTGTTTGGCGTCATTTAAAAGTTGAGACAGATAAAATGTTAAGTGAAAAAGGAGAAACAGCAGTATGGGTAATGTGTGACTTAAAAGGACACTTAGAAGACATTGGCAGCTGGCTTTGGGGACTGGGAGCTAGGTGGCTGCACAGGAGGAGAGAGAATGAGGTTCCCTGTGCCTTTTGAGTATTTACCGTGTGCATGCGTTGCCATTCCGAAGATATTTTTGAAGGTAAGATTTCATACAAATTGTGACATCTGGTACTGCAAAACTGACAAGTTTTGGTTAAAGTCTGGGCCTTAGTCTCTTGGGGCAGCTGTTTAGGGAAGCGAGCGCCCGCTTATTGGGGTGTCTGACCCTCCCTGGTCCACACCTCCCACTCTCGTCTTCATCTTATGGCACTTTAGGCACGTGGGTGTTGCCCGTGGGTCAGTGGGTAAGGCCTGGTGGTGTCAGGCAGTAAGAACTGGACAGATCTTCTGATGAGGGGTCCGGTGGATGGATCTCACAGGGCCACTGTACCCCACCCTGACTTCTAAATGAGATTGTAGGAGTAAGATGACTGATAACTGTTAGTCTGTGCTTCAGGGGCCTGTGATTCCCTGAGGTCCCTGAGCACAGTTGATCTCAGTTCACTCAGACAGAGAGCACAGATTTGGGAGTAAGACTTGGTTCCTGACTGCTCTGGTCTGGGACTCATCTCCGCTGTTTGGGGGAACAGGAAGGTGCTTTGGGTTCTATAGAATGTGGGTGAGCCACATTGATGGCCAGGTCTCCTGCCACTTGCTTACATGCCCTGGCCCCTCAGCTATGCTTCCTTTTCCGCAGAGGCTGGGGAGCAGCAGCATGCAGCCGGAGGAGGGGACGGGCTGGCTGTTGGAGCTGCTGTCTGAGGTGCAGCTGCAGCAGTATTTCCTGAGGCTTCGCGATGATCTCAACATCACCCGCCTGTCCCACTTTGAGTATGTCAAGAACGAGGACCTGGAAAAGATTGGCATGGGCCGGCCTGGTAGGTAGCCCGTGGGCCTGGCTTGATCCTCTTGACCATTGACTTGGTACCTTTAGTATGGCCTAGGACACAGAAGAATCTCTTTGTCATGGCAGCTGAGAACTTTGTCAGCCTGAGACCCAGAGCCCCTGAGATGAGTGGAGGCATCAGTAGAGGTGCTGGTCACAGGGTTCCCTGGGAATGGCTTCTGGTTGTAAATGTCAATTGGAAAGTCCTTTCTGTACTTTGTGTTTTTGAGACAGATTCTCAGTAAGTTACCCAGGGTAGCCTCGAACCTGTCCATAGCCAAAGCGGACCATGGACTTAAGTTCCTCCTGACTCTGCTCCCTGGTAGCCGGGATTATGCCTTTGCTCCCAGGCCTGCTTCCCAGCCCACCCCATTTTTGTTTGAGCAGATATTTGTGGGATGTATTTCCGGTGTCCCTTTCGTCTCTTCTGTTTGATTCTGAACACCATTGGGGTCAGTGCCAAGAGCTCTACAATGAGAAGGGAAGACAAAAACTCTTAGACGGGGTCAGAGAGATTGCTCTGTGGTTAAAGGCGGTCAGGTTGCACCTCCCAACATGAGGCATGTGCATGTACCCTGACACACACAATCCATAAATAAGAATGTAAAGTCTTTTAAAGCCCATCCTGGGCTACTGTAGACTGTCTCAAAAAACACAATCAGAAACCTTAATGTGTTCAACTCAGAAGAGCCAAGTGTTTTGTAAGATTAAAAATGACACTAACTTCTGCTGCTTTAGGCCTGGGTAGTTTATCTGTCTTAGTGTTACTGCTGAGTGCTGAAACATCACGATCAAGGCAGCCTGTGGAGGGAGGGGTTCATTTGGTTCACACTTCCACGTAGGAGCTGTCGAGAGGACACGATCTTGGAGGAGCTGATGCAGAGGCCACGAAGGGGTGCCACTTACTGCCTTGTTCCTCATGACTTGCTCAGCCTGCCCAGGGGTGCCCCTTCCCCGTCAGTCACTAATTAAGAGGATACCTTACAGCCTGGTCTTCTGGAGGCACTTTCTCAACTGAGGGTCTGTCTCCTCTGATGACTCCAGCTTGTGTCATGTTGGCGTGAAGCCAGACAGCACGGTGCCTGGTGTCAGCAGCGTAAGGATTTTATGGGAAATAAACCTTAGAATGGAGGGAATTCTGTATAAATCTTTACTTGATTTGTCTGGAGAGTTGGAGAGTCAATTGCCCGCCATGACTGTTCAGTTTTGATGAAAAGACACCTCCACCCAGCTTGAGAATCATGCAGAAGTAGAATGCAGAGATTGGGTGAATGAAATTCCTAGTTGTCTGAGCAACTAATTCAACTGGTGTCCGTGTGCTGAGCGGTAGCTACTGGTGGGCCTACTGGAGGAACCGAGGAAGCCTGCCAGGTGGATAGCAGTCTTCCTGACAGCCCTGGGCTCCTTTTCCCTCCTCGCAGGTCAGAGGCGTCTGTGGGAGGCTGTGAAGAGGAGGAAGGTCATGTGCAAACGCAAGTCGTGGATGAGCAAGGTGCGTGAGTAGACTGTGTGGGGGCGGAGGGGCACCCCGAGGGCCTCACACCGCTGGCGGGCCTAGGACCTGCATTCTGTCCTCAGCAGGTGTAATCTCACCAGCTCCTGCACACTTTGTACAGACCCCCTCCTCCAGGCTTTTATCTGGCAGGGCACTTGTGGAACTGCCTGGCTAAGTGTCTGTCTCCGCCACAGACGGACACGTGAACAGCCTCTCTGTGTACAGGGGCAGGGACTTGTTGACAACTGTCCCTTTGAGTCAGGCCAGTGTCTGTCGTAGGGTAGCGAGGACTGTCTGGATGTGTTGGCTTTGACATGCTGCCCCGCGTCTCCCATGTTCTCTGGTCATCTGGCTCTGCTGACGACTTCCTTCCCCACAGCTCCCCGCACCCGTCCTAATTTGGGTCTGTGGTGTTGTGAGTCCCTGATGTGACTCAGTGGAACTTTGCCCATTGTCTGGAAGACAATGAGAGAGGAAGTGAGCCAGCCAGGGCCTCCCTCCCCACTCCTGGCCTCAACTGGAGTGGGGGGTGAGCAGGACAGAACAGCCGGTCAGGGATTGGGCAGTAGAGATTTCCTGGCTGCAATTTGGCAAAGGGGCTGTCTCTTGAGAGCCTGTGGCCTTTTCTGGGGACACAGTCCTGGTCCTTTGCCCAGGTTTTAGTGAAAGATGAGTGTGTCAGGCTGATTGACGGTGGGAGAGAGAAGCAGTGTAGCAGCTTTGGATCTGTGCCTGACTCATAGTAGGTCTCTGGGTGACCAGTGCCCTTCTCCCAACGGTCATGTCTCCAGGAAACCAGTGTTAGCCTCGTTACCCAGCTTACCTTGCACGACTGTGGGAAGGGTCCCTCCTGGCTGCAGTGGCTAAGGGAGACCTAGTATATTAGTAATTCTAGATACTGGACCTCAGATTTGATTGCCCTTAGCACATGCAGGAAGGTGGCCAACCTTGGGGAGCTGAGGCCAGTCTGCCGCCTGGAGCTAGAGCTCTGGAGGCCCTCGCAGACTGCCATGCCCAGGCCTGCTCATGGCCCTTTTCCCGTCTCTTGACCTTTGACACTTCCTTCTCAAAAACAGGCCTTAGAGACCCCTCTAGTCTTCCATCCTTCTCAGCCTCTGACTCTAGGCTCCTCTCCAGAACCCCAGCTGTCTTCCCAGGCCCTTCTCCAGAAAAGACTCACTTCATCTGCAACACACACACACACACACACACACACACACACACACACACACACACACCACAAACTCATGGTTCAACCTCAGACTAAAATTATCTTCTCCCTTGGGCAGGATGAAGGGCAGGCGACTCCCCAGGGAGGGTAGAGACAGACAGCGCCAAATGGTTAACCCAGAGAAGGGGCCAGGGCTAAAAATGGACAGGGAGGTGTTTGGAGGGCCCCTCAGGCTCCTACCCTCTCTTTGTGTGCTAGGGGCAAAAGTGTGTGATGGATAAGAGGTTCAGGAAGGGAAGGGTAGGACAGGGAGGAGCTGAAGACCAGGGGTGGGGGGTGTACCCAGAGGGCTTTGTGCTGTCCATTCACAGACCAGTTGGGGTCACTCTAGCCATAAACTGTACTTTTACCTGTTGTTGACACCTACCCCGAGGCTTCAACTGTGGATTCTCAGGGTATACTCGGGAGGAAGTATGAGCCTTTAATGGGCTGCCCCTGGGCAGCTTGGCAAAGCCAGGAGCTGTGTGAGGCCTACCAGTGGGGTGGAACTGAGTGGTTCTGGAGCTCTGGGTTCCATCTGGCTCCTGGCTGCCTTCAAACAGGTGTTCAGTGGAAAGCGGCTGGAGGCTGAGTTCCCTCCCCATCACTCTCAGAGCACCTTCCGGAAGCCCTCACCCACCCCAGGGGGCCTGGCAGGGGAAGGGACACTGCAGAGCCTCACCTGCCTCATCGGGGAGAAGGACCTGCGACTCCTGGAGAAGCTGGGAGACGGCTCCTTTGGAGTGGTGCGCAGGGGTGAATGGGACGCCCCTGCGGGAAAGACGGTGAGCTCTGTGTGGGTTGTAAAAGGCCTCGCCTTCAGGCTTAACTAAGCACAGCGGCTTCTTTTTTCAACTCTAAAAATATTTTAGTTTGCTTACTGTGAAAGATTGAACTCTGAAAAGTGAAAGACCAGTGGTCTGCCGTTCTGTTGCTTGACTGAAGCGGAGCCGTAGTTGTCTTCTCTCCAGCCCCCACCCCACAGGTGTTGTGTTCATTTCAGATACATCCCCTTTTCCAGGGGAGGCTGCTGCTGCAACCTGCAGTTCTGTAGCTTGCAGAAATAGCTAAACAAATTATTGTCTTCGTGCTGCTCATCTCTTCATGGACTGTCACTGCTAACTTGAGAATTTTCCTAGAAAGAGCAGGCCCACATTTAATGACCTTCAGAGGTCAGTCAGCCCTGTCCCCCCGTCAGGGACATACACACTCACCCACTCAGGTGAACAGGTCTGAGACAAGGATCTTTGTCCCGAGTTGGAAGGAGCAGTTAGCTCAGTGTTGGCGACCCACCATGAAAGGTCTAACTCCCTGCTAATCCTGACAGGTGAGTGTGGCCGTGAAGTGCCTGAAGCCAGATGTGCTAAGCCAGCCAGAGGCCATGGACGACTTCATTCGGGAGGTCAATGCCATGCATTCGCTTGACCACCGAAACCTCATTCGCTTGTATGGTGTGGTGCTCACGCCACCCATGAAGATGGTGAGAGCTTGGGTAGGAGGGAGGGTCAGAGAGCGTCTCCCACCACGCATGGCCAAGGGGTTTCCAGGGTCCTGCCCAGCACTGCCATTTCTAGATTTTCTAGTACCCATTGACAATGAGCTGTGCCCGTAGGAAGGGCTGGCCCTTAACTGGAGTTGGTCTTTGGAATTTCTAGTCTGACCCTCTTTGGGGTGCTGCTGTCTGAGTCTCAGATCCCTGGGGTCACTGGAGGGACAGGGCTGGGAAGCTGTGGAACTCGTGGTAACTCTGAGCAGACAGGTCAGGAAGGAGCATTACGTATGGCTATGGCAGATGCCCAGAACGGGACCGGAAACCTTGCCTCTCAGAGAGTAGAGATCTGCTTACCCTCTCATGTCTGACCTCAGGTGACAGAACTGGCACCTCTGGGATCTCTGTTGGACCGACTGCGTAAACACCAAGGCCATTTCCTCTTGGGGACTCTGAGCCGCTACGCTGTGCAGGTGGCTGAGGGCATGGGATACCTGGAGTCCAAGCGCTTCATCCACCGGGACCTGGCTGCTCGGAACCTGCTGTTGGCTACGCGCGACCTGGTCAAGATTGGGGACTTTGGACTGATGCGAGCGCTACCCCAGAATGATGACCACTATGTCATGCAAGAACATCGCAAGGTGCCCTTTGCCTGGTGAGGGGCAGGTGCCGCCGGCCTGTAGGGCCTGAGTTCCACCCCAGGCTCAGAAGACCCACAAGCTTCTGGGCACTCTGTTACCCACCACAGGACTGTCTCTGCCCTGGCCTGTCCTTATCTGTTCTGGGCCTGGGGTACCTTTCTTATCTACGTACATGTTTGCACATCCATCCAAGGAATTCTCCAGGGGGATACAGGAAGGCCCAAGGGTGACTGCTCTTGAGATATCAAGGGCATCGTACTTAGTAGCGTGCTAAAAGGCCCTGTGGAGGGCTTGCTGTTAAATTTAAAATGTATGGGGAATAGCCAGGAAAGAATGGTCAGTGGGCGTGTTAAGTCAAGCTGGCCCAGGCAGGAATAGATTGTGCTGCATCTTGAAGGCTGAGACTGGTGCTATTCACCTGTGTGTTGTGGTACCTACCCGCCGTGGGCCCTGGCGGGACTGATGTTTCGCTTAGAGGATAGGATCTTCTGGTTCCAGAGGTAGGGTCCACAAGAAGCCTTCCCTTTGACCCTTTTCTATTAGGTGTGCCCCTGAGAGCCTGAAGACACGGACCTTCTCTCATGCCAGTGACACCTGGATGTTTGGGGTCACACTGTGGGAGATGTTCACGTATGGCCAGGAGCCCTGGATTGGCCTCAATGGCAGCCAGGTGAGGGGACTAGGGGCGGGCTCCATAGGGTGGGTGGGAGTCATCCTCCCCTGGTTTCCAGCCTGACCTTGTTGGAACTGATTCTTTTCTGATCGACTCTCAGTATGCTCTGTGTTGACACGGCCTCTCTGAGCTTAGCCAAGCGAGTGGCTACCGAGAATGTCACAGGACAGGGATGGGGTGGGAGGACATGGATGAGGGATGAGTTCTGGGCAGGGCTAAGGCTGGAAATAAAGGTCTTGGGCTCTGGGGACACGTGTGCCGTGGTGGCCAGGTGTGTCATCTTCAGCTGCGGGTCCGGGTAGGGAAAAGCCGGTGAGGAGACGAGAGCCCTGCTGCCCCTAACCTGTGCACCCTCCTGCCTGGCAGATCCTGCATAAAATTGACAAGGAAGGGGAGCGCCTGCCCCGGCCTGAGGACTGCCCCCAAGACATCTACAATGTCATGGTCCAGTGCTGGGCCCACAAACCAGAGGACAGACCCACTTTTGTGGCCCTTCGGGACTTCCTGCTGGAGGTGAGGGCGGATCTGCCCATGGTGGCTGGGGAGCGCAAGAGGGGGCATTGGATGCTTAGCCTGGACCGGACGTGATCTGTTTGTGCCCCAGGCTCAGCCTACTGACATGCGGGCCCTTCAGGACTTCGAGGAGCCAGACAAGCTGCACATCCAGATGAATGACGTCATCACTGTCATCGAGGGAAGGTAGGGGCGTCCCTTCCAGGGCACAGGCTTGAGAGGTGTATAACAGCCCCCTCTGCCTCTGAGAGTTTGTGGCCGAACAGAGGCTGGGGCGGCAGCGTCGCTGACAGGCCTCACACTACTGAGAGCCGTCTGCACAGATTTTCCCTGCTAGCCCCAGCCCAGATTGGCCTCAGAGCTGGGGGTCAGCACCAGAATCCCCAAATGTTTCTTGTTCTTCACTTCTGGTGTCTCCAGCGAAGGGTTCTGTTCTTGAGAGGTCTCATGTAGCTCAGGCTGGTCTCAAATGCATTATCCTCCTGCCTCTGCCTCCCAAGGACTGGGTTGTGGGTGTGAACAGCCATGCCTGGCTGCTCACCTCCAACCTTTCAGGCCCCAAGCAGCCTCTCCCTGCTCTGCCTCGCCCTTTTGGCAACTTTCCATCCTTCCTGTCAAGCGCCCTCCCCCCCACCGGGGTTTCCCAGTCACGGTCTCCCTCCATCCACTGCCTGGACCTCTGTCCCATTCTATTCCCAGGGCTTCCCCATGAGGACTGCTGTGTGTCTGACCTACTTGAAACTCAGGGCACAGCCTACGTGCAGTATCCCCTAATCAGCCTACCTGCATTCCCCACGTTTCTAGTTCCAGCCCCTGCCCTGGCTCTACCCTCTGCTGGTCCTGCCTCCAGTCATCTGATCCCCAGAGTGTCTGAGGAACTGGTAGGGTGTCTTTGCATTAGCACTGTGGGTGAGTGTTGAGGACCAGGAAGAAAAGTGAGGCAAAGGGAGATTCCCTGTACCCCTTCCACTGACTCAGAACTGGGTAAGGATGCCTGCAGGGGGCCTTCAGGTATAACTTGTGCCTTACTGGGGTTGGTGAGTGTGGTGAGTCCCAGCCTGAGTCAGTGGAACGGGCCCTGGAGCTGGGTGTGTTAGATTTACCTGTATCCACTGTGACCCCTGTCCCACTGCCTCAGGCCAGGGCTCTCATGTTGTTCTGTTCTTGGAACAAGAATGACGTCCTAGCTGGTTACAGAGAATGGGAGAGGGTTGTGATAGAAGTGAAAAAAAAAAACAAAACCTGTTCAGGGAGACGTGGAGGCAGGAAGGAGCTGTGAGTAGGCTCAGGGAGACGTGGAGGCAGGAAGGAGCTGGGTTTGGACCTGAGGGGCAAGTCAGAGGCCTAGGAGTCAGTAGTCTGGAAATAGGCTGAAGATAGGAAGATGTGAGGATGGGTAGGGAACCTCCTTGGAGGTACCCGGGGCAGAAGTTGGCCTGTAACCATTTCCACTTCCAGGAGCCAGAAAGCCCTGGACCCAACTCCTCCTTGCGCTCCTCTGGCCTCGAGTCTTTACTAGTCTGTCTCTTGCTCCACTTGGAGCCCGTGTTCCCTGGGGGTAACGCTGGAGTTTCCCGGGTGTTTCTGGAAGTGGTGCCCTTGGTCATGGAGAGCAAAGCAGGCTGCAGGAGGGGCCAGGGGAATGTCTCTTCTTGGGAGGTTGTCCCGGGTGTACCTTGTCCTGCCCTTCCGCCCCAGGCTCCCATTGCCTTCAGCTGCTGGTAGTCTCACAGCCCATGGTTTAGCTCCTAGAACACGTCCCTCTGAGTTGCCAACTCTTACTTGGTCCCTGGAACTGCTCAGGAGGTGGGAGGTGAGGGACACGAGACTCCAGCAGCCGGCAAGCCTCGGGAGTGGGCCTGTGTATCTGTGGTTACCGGGGTTTTCCTCCTTCTTTTCACCCCCAGATCGCTCTGTTTGTTTGCCTGAGTTGTCTCCATGTCTCCGGTGCATGAGCTTTGAGAGTCTCTGGGTTGGGTTTGTCTCTGTGGCTCTTCCTCTGGCTCTTGCCTGTCTTCCTTGTATTTCTCTTTTCTGGCGCTGTCTTCAGTCTGCTTCCTAGTTCCAGCTCTAGGATGCAGCTTGTCCCAGTGCTCAGCTCTTCTCGGGGTACGGGGCAGGTAGAGGATACCTAGACGTTCTGTGAGCTGAGCTCAGGGAACTCTGTCTAGGTTTGGAGGTACGCAGAGCATGGTGGCACATTCCTTTAATACCAGAACTTGAGAGACAGAGACCAGAGGATCTCTGTGAGCTCAAGGCCAGCCTGGTCTACACAGTGAGTTCTAGGACAGTTGGGGTTACATAGAGAGACACTGTCCAAAAACAAACAAAAAGCCCTAAAACTAAAAACAGACGTGGGGATACAAGTGATGATAGGCCTTTCTCAAGGGTCTTACTTGGGGGGGGGATGGCTGGCGGCCCTGTTTTTTTCAGAAGTGGTATTGAGTGGGGACAGAAGTTTTGAAATCCATTTGCAGGTTCTTGGCCTGGCCTGGCCTGCAGCCTCCACTTCCTGTAGTAGGAGGGGTGGAAGGCACTCATCTTTGCCCTCAGAAGGGACAAGGTAGGATTGTGTGTGTTGTGAGCAGAATGTTTGGGTAACATTTCTACCTCTGCTGCGGCTCTCTGAGTTAGAGAACACCGCAGGAGGTGGGCAGAGTAGAGCTTAGGGATAGCCGCCAGGGAAGGGATGGGTTACTTCATGGAGGAGCGCTGGTGTTGGGAGGTGCTGGGCAGGCCTTGCTGCCCTGTGCTTTTCACGGGCAGCTCTGTGTGTGCGTTAAGGATCCTTTCTCTCCTTGGAATGGCTCTGCTATTTTCAGATGAGATTGTTCCTTCTCAGGGTGTTGTCCTTTCTTCTTCCTTCCTTCCCTGCCCTTCCTACCCTGAAGGCAGGGAGTAATCACAGGGTTGCTGTGGCTGGTGGTGGGCCAGCAGGCAGCCTTAGTGACCAGAAGGCAGCTGTGGCAGTGCACAGCAGCTCCCCAGCCCTGTGCTGAGGCCGTGTTCACGGGAGGCCGTTCTGAGGGGACAGGGCAGGCAGGCAGTGGTGGTGCGGGTAGGTCCCTGCAGCACGATTGTCACCACCGCTACCTTAACCCAGACTCTGTCCACACCTTCAGGTATGTGCAGCAGACGCAGGGCCTCCGCAGCCAGCTCTGGGGCATTTGGAATGTTCAGAGAGAGCTCTGTTCTCTTCCACTTGTTCTCTTGCTGTGTGGGCTCAGCCTGGGTCACACATGGGTTTGCTTTGTCTGCAGAGTGAGGGACTGAGGTCTTTATGATTTGCCGTACTGGGAAATCTAGACCACCCGATTGTAAGGCAAGAGAGTCGGCCTCATCACGAGAAGAAGGGAGGATGGCAAGGCTGGATCCCCACAGCCCTGCCCACAGGTGGTGCCAAGCCCCAGGTCTCCATGTGCTCCTTCATCTTGAAGGTCTGCATGGCAGGGTGAATAGTAACTGGAAGGCATGGTCCTAAACTCATGGGGTTCCTTGTGGCTGATATATCAACTAAAATTCCTAGGACCCTGCTGAAGAGTGAATCTAGGGACCCCTAAGACCCAGGTAGGCCCCCGTTGTAGGTGGGAAACGGGTGTATTGTGAGAGTGAATTAGTTTTGCAGACTCAGTTGATTCGGATCCTGGTCATGTAGGACAGTTGTTGGAGCTGGTCTCCTTGTTTGTAGACTGTAGACAAAGCTACCTGAGCTTGCCAGAGGAGCTTAGAGTAAGGCTGAGCAAATAGCCAGGCCCTCTTCAGGAGTGGCAGGTTATGGGGCTGTTGTTGGACACAGTGGACTGTTGGGTGGACGAGGTCTTCAGTGCACACCCTTTGCCAGGGGTCCATGAGTAGGGACCTTAGCCTGGGGTCACTTCACCCCTACTTCGTATTCACTGTGTTATCTTTGTCACACAGGGCTGAGAACTACTGGTGGCGTGGTCAGAACACCCGGACGCTGTGCGTAGGACCCTTCCCTCGGAATGTGGTGACCTCCGTGGCTGGCCTGTCAGCCCAGGACATCAGCCAGCCTCTACAGAATAGCTTCATTCACACGGGGCATGGAGACAGCGACCCCCGGCACTGCTGGGGGTTCCCTGACAGGATTGATGAGTAAGTACCTGGACAGAGACTACCGGATACGGTCCTGGGCCCCTCACCACACCACACACAAGCCCTCAGAGGTTCCAAAGATGGTGCTGCCTGTTACTGATGAGATGAAGGCTGTGAATAGGCTCTGAACTTAGTGCTGCTCAAAGCAAGCAGTACCAGGAGCAGGCAAAGAGCATCCCCAAAGTCATTTTCCAAGGCCAGGAATGGTTAAGGTCTTAACCTTGTTGGCCTTTCCAGCCAAGTGGGGTCCATTGTGAAAGTTCCGGTCCCAGTATTTCCTATAGTGGATGGCTGCTGGGCAGCAGGACAGCCTTTGCCCTGGCTGTGGGTCGCCTGTGTAGATGCTGGCCCTCGAGCCATGTGTGTACACATGATTGTCTATAGTCAGTTGCTTTTCTCTCGTGACAGGCTGCCAGCCTCAGGGACACAGATGCAAACTTTCCCCATCCCTGCGGCTTGTTTATCACTTGTCCTCGGGGATCCTTTGGTGTGGCACTTGGACCACATCCCTTTCTGTTGTGCCTCGTTTCTTCTCTGCTACTGTGTATGACATTTGCTCTCTCCCTTGCGATGACCCCTTCTGCTCTGGGTCAGAGGACAGTGCTGACTATGCAGAGGGGAGCGAGAGGCAGTAGGCCTCACAGCCCTGCACCGTGCGTTGCAGCGTTTACCTCAGAATAGGTGTGTAGGTGTCTGAGGCATGAGTAAGTAGATCTCCTTTCTGAATTCTCTCTGCCCTCACTCCCCGCTGCAGGTCCTTAGCTGTACATCCTCCTGTGCTCTTCCTCACTTCTGTTCTCTTTTAGCTTCTTCTGTTCCGGAAGCCCTTCTACCAGAAGAGAGTAGGCTGTGGAGGTGGGGTGGGCCAGGTGTAGGTGACCGAGTGCTGA
The DNA here is from genome assembly GCF_037038515.1 of Microtus pennsylvanicus. Taxonomy (NCBI): domain Eukaryota; kingdom Metazoa; phylum Chordata; class Mammalia; order Rodentia; family Cricetidae; genus Microtus; species Microtus pennsylvanicus. Next base: position 62,334,101 of record NC_134579.1, on the reverse strand, counting down.
GGGTGCTCGGGGGTGGTGGGCCAGGGAGCTCTTTGCTGGGCCCCCAGCATTCTCTTCTCCCCAACACCACCCTGTGGGGCAGAGCTTCTCTGTCTGTGCACAGTTTTCCACTGTAAGTAAAATCAAGGTCAGAAAATCCCAGGGATGGACTTGTTTTTACTTGCTAAAAAGTCCCCTGTCACCCAGCAGACGAGGCACCACCTTCTGACACATGGGGAAGACACTTGGGAAGCAGTTCTCTAAGACATCTGCCTCTGAGCAACACTTTTTTTCCTTCAGGGGTTTCCAGAGTTGTGGAGCCCTGAACCTATGAGGTCAGGTGTCATGTCTATTCAGGTCCAGGTCCTTCAGGGGTTTCCAGAGTTGTGGACTCTGAACTTATGAGGTCAGGGGTCATGTCTGTGCAGGTCCAGGTCCTTCAGGGGTTTCCAGAGTTGTGGACCTTGAACCTGTGAGGTCAGGGGTCATGTCTGCAGGTCCAGGCAGGAGGGAGTTTGTTTCCCAGTAGTGGGCACAGTCCTAGGGGATCTTAGGGAGCAGTGTTCCTCTAGTCTGCCCCAGCCTACTCTGTTTTGGGGAGGAGGGACAGGATGGAGATTCACAGTCTTTAGGTAAAGAGTGAGATCCCTGGATCTGAGAAAGATACAGAATTAGGTACTTTATGGTACTCGGTCAGCTCTCCTGCTGGGTCTCTGTGACCCTTCTCTAGCTGCCTCCTCCTGAGAGTATGGTAAAATAGGCCTTTGTTTTTCCATACCCCACACTCCAGACCCACGGGCCCCTAGAGAGGCTCTGCCTCACAGGAACCAGGTAAGGGCCTCTGAAGAAAGGGGCCCTGTGCCCTGTGTCCCGCGCCTGTTGTGCCTTAGCCAGCCTAGCTCATTCTTTAGGCTTTAATCAGCTTTGGTGACTAAGCCCCAGGTCTCTGATAGTGACAGCGTAGGGCTGGGGTAAGTGAGTGGGGAGCCTACCCGGCAGCTCAACCTCCTCCCCATTTCCTGTGGTTCAGCAGAAAGCTGCTTCCTGCCCACCCTTCTAGGGGCTAGCAGCAGGTGCTTCTCTTCAGTCTGGAGAACAAGAGTGTGCCAGCAGGTAGAAGCCTGGCGTGGGTTTGGATGCTGTCAGGGTTATCAAGGGCACCTCTGCCCTTGTAAGGTATGGAGTCCATGAAGGCACAGGCTTCTCAGCTTGGGTCAGGTGTGCTTACCCCGTGGGAGCCACCTCCCAAGGGATTGATCAGTACAGAGTCTGGGAGCCTTGTGACTCAGCTTCCTCTGAGTCTTAGTCTTTGCCTTGCTCACTAAACACTCAGGAAGGTTTTGTTTTGTTGTGGTTTTGGCCTTCATCTCCAGAGGTGTCTCCCCAACTGCTCTGCCTTCTGACCTGCTTCTCTCCCAACAGACTGTATCTGGGCAACCCCATGGACCCCCCTGACCTGCTGAGTGTGGAGCTGAGCACCTCCCGACCCACCCAGCATCTAGGAAGGCTGAAAAGTAAGAGCCCTCCCATTCCTTGGTGTTCCCAATTCACTGGCCACCCCAAGCCTGCTCTTCTGCTCTGAGGACAGTTGGGCCAGAGCAGCAGGTGGGACAGCTGGATTCCTGGCCCTGGCTGGGCGTGGGGTAGGGTAGGAGAGGAGAGGCAGCTGTATCCGCCGAGGTGGGTATCCTTGGGTTGGTCTGCATTGGCCCTGCAGCCTCAGCTTCCTCCTCCCTCCTTCACCAGGCTGTTCAGATCCTGGCTCCCGTACTTGCCTTAATCATACTCTTCTCTCCCAAGCCAACACCCCACTCTGGGCTCCGTCTCAGCCAGGAGCCCCGTCCTCCTCCCAGATCCTGTGCCTGTCATTCTGGAACACAACTGTTCCATCCTGCCTCCCCGTTCCCTCCCACCTCCCATCTTCAGTTGGGTTTGTGTGTTTGCTCACTCCTGTTCACCTCTCTCTCTATTTCTCTCTCCTTCCCTCCCTCCCTTTCCCTTTCTCACCTGAACTCTTCCCTCTGTCTGGCTCCACCTCCCCCCTCATCCCTGCCCTGCTTGGTCACTCTTCTTTTCTGCCTCCCCTGTCCGCATGGCCTTTCCTACAGGGGAGCCTCCACCTCGCCCACCTCAGCCTGCCATCTTCACACAGAGTAAGTGGGGCTTCTCAGGATGCCTTGGCCCCTGCCCCCGCCCTCTCTCTCCTCTCACCTCTCCTCTCCTGGAAGGTACAGAGCCCCAGCGGCTGGCTGTGTGGAAGGGGAAGCGGGTGTGTGCTGTGAGCTTTTGCTGCTGAACTGGCCCGGCATGCCTGCCTCCCCATCTGTGCCCTCAAAGATGATGCGGTCCTGCCGTGACTCGGCCAGCTCGTGCTTTTTCAGACATGCAGAGGTTGTGTCTTGATGTCAGGGTGGCATCAGGAGTCTGTCTTCTGAGGGAAGCTCCTGTTGGCCTGTGCCTGCTCTAACGGTGTGCCCCAGTAGAGGTGGAGCAAGGGGTTACTAACCAGACCGAGAGAGCAAGGAGTTCAGGGCTCTTGTGTTATGGCAGGAACATCAGAGTCAGGTGTGCGTGGGATGTTGGCCTGCTCTCGCTTGGGTAGAGTTGGGAGGCCTACATTGAGGCCTGAAGGCAGACAGCTGGCTCTGCCCTGTTTGAGCAGGGTCAGGTATGGTCTTGGTGCAGAGGCTAACCTCTGGGGAGTTGGTAGTGATGGGTCAGTGGGGGCTACTTGGTTGCTTTACATATCCTACCTCCCCTTGTTCCCCACTCATACCTGATACCATCTCCCTGTTGGGGTTTCCCTTTTTGTCACAGAGCCAACGTACGACCCTGTGAGTGAGGACCAAGACCCCCTGTCCAGCGACTTCAAGAAGCTGGGCCTGAGGAAGCCATCCCTGCCCCGAGGGCTGTGGCTCACAAAGCCCTCGGCCCGAGTGCCAGGCACCAAGGCAGGCCGCAGCAGTGGGGGCGAGGTCACGCTCATCGACTTTGGCGAGGAGCCTGTGGTTCCAACCCCACGGCCCTGCGCACCCTCCTTGGCACAGTTGGCCATGGATGCCTGCTCCTTGCTGGACAAGACACCACCACAGAGCCCCACGCGGGCACTGCCACGGCCTTTACATCCCACACCTGTAGTGGACTGGGACGCTCGCCCGCTGCCCCCGCCCCCTGCCTATGACGACGTGGCCCAGGATGAGGATGACTTTGAGGTCTGCTCTATCAACAGCACGCTAGTGGGTACAGGCGTCCCTGCTGGGCCGAGCCAGGGCGAGACCAATTATGCCTTTGTGCCGGAGCAGGCACAGCCGCCCCCTGCCCTGGAGGACAACCTGTTTCTTCCACCCCAGGGTGGCGGCAAGCCACCCAGCTCAGCCCAGACGGCAGAGATTTTCCAGGCACTGCAGCAGGAGTGTATGCGGCAGCTACAGGTCCCCACTGGCCAGCTGACCCCCTCCCCCACCCCAGGAGGTGATGACAAGCCCCAGGTGCCACCCCGGGTACCCATTCCCCCTCGGCCCACACGTCCACGTGTGGAGCTATCTCCAGCTCCCTCGGGTGAGGAAGAGACAAGCCGGTGGCCTGGACCTGCCTCCCCTCCCCGAGTGCCTCCCCGGGAACCCCTGTCCCCTCAAGGCTCAAGAACCCCAAGCCCCCTGGTGCCCCCTGGCAGCTCTCCGTTACCACACCGGCTCTCTAGCTCACCTGGAAAGACCATGCCCACCACCCAAAGCTTTGCCTCAGACCCTAAATATGCCACGCCACAAGTGATCCAGGCTCCTGGCCCGCGGGCTGGCCCCTGTATCCTGCCCATTGTCCGCGATGGCAGGAAGGTCAGCAGTACTCACTACTACCTGCTACCTGAGCGCCCCCCTTATCTGGAGCGCTATCAGCGCTTCCTCCGGGAGGCCCCGAGCCCTGAAGAGCCAGCCTCCATGCCTGTGCCCCTGCTGCTGCCCCCACCCAGTACCCCAGCCCCTGCTGCCCCCACTGCTACTGTTCGACCTATGCCTCAGGCTGCCCCAGACCCAAAGGCCAACTTCTCCACCAATAACAGCAACCCAGGGGCTCGGCCACCAGCCCTGAGGGCCACTGCTCGGCTGCCACAGAGGGGCTGCCCAGGGGATGGGCAAGAGGCTGCACGGCCAGCAGACAAGGTCCAGATGGTGAGTGCCAGGCCCACTTCGAGGTGAAGGGCAGGGGTCTGAGGGTCCCAGAGGAATGGGCCCAAGTGGTGCTGATGGGTGGGTGTGCCCAGCTGCAGGCCATGGTGCATGGGGTGACCACAGAGGAGTGCCAGGCGGCCCTGCAGAGCCACAGCTGGAGTGTGCAGAGGGCTGCCCAGTATCTGAAGGTACCATCACTTCCTGCCTGCTCTGGCGTTGAGGGGCCTTGAAAGCTGGTTCCGCTGTACCTGACCCTCCCCGCTGGCTCTGAGTCCTGTGTCCCGACTCTGGTCTGGTACCCCTTGCCCCAGGGTGTCCCATGGCACCACTACCCTTTGCCCCTCAGGTGGAGCAGCTCTTTGGACTGGGTCTTCGGCCACGGGTGGAGTGCCACAAAGTGCTAGAGATGTTTGACTGGAACCTGGAGCAAGCTGGCTGCCACCTTCTGGGTTCCTGTGGCCCTGCCCACCACAAGTGAGTCACACAGCGCCCTAGCTCCCTCTCCCAGGAAGGCTGTCCTTGGGGAAAGCCACACATAGGTAGGGAGTCCCCAGCTGGAGGGGAGAGGGCAGGGCCCCAGAGGCAGGAGCTTTGTCTAGAACAAGGAACAAAATGAACTCAGACACTTGGTTTTTATCATGAGTGGATGAGTGGAAGAGTCGCCTTAGGCCCTGGGTGGAGGAGGCGGACTTCCTGACCTCCTCTCTGGCTGCCCAAGTGCTTCATGGTGTAACATTTTAGTCCTGGTTGTTTAAGCAAATATTTCTTAGCTCTTGTACCATATTTCTGTTGAACATGCCGGTTAGTACTGGGGAGGAGGGTGGCTCGGTGAATGCGCTGCTTGGTGTACAGGCGTGAGAACCTGAGTTTAAATCCCCAAACCTGTGTGCAATACGGACATGTAACTTGCACCTCTGTAATCCCGGTTCTCTTATGGGAGAGATGGGAGGCAGGGACAGAGTAACCCCCAGAAGTTTAAGGGCCTGGCAGCCCGGCACACCATAGCAGGAAATCAACAGAGATCCTGTCTCAAGAAGAGAGGCAAGGATCCACACCTGAGGATGTTCACTGACTTCTACATACCCACTGTGGCACGCACACCTGTATTCACACACAGACACACTCCCCTCCCACGCCCTTTTCTATATATGGTAATATTAATGCTTTTTGAAGGAATAAACATTCAAAGAAAATCTCATTGTTTTCTCACTAAAAGCTTATATATATATATATAGTCATATAAAATAAAGCACACAGATTAATATTAATTGAAATCTTTATCAAGCCCCAAAGTGGTGAACAGGCAGACGTGAAACCAGTGCGGCTCACTGGGCGCTGGGAGGCAGGCGCCTTGGGGTCTACCGGTCAGTACCGTTCTTACACAGTGTAACTGACTCTAAGCAGAGACAATCGGAAACACAGTGGGAGAGGGCTGTGGCCCTCACTCAGCCGGAGTATCTGCCAGTGGTTGTCCCTAATTTACATCCTGAGAAGACTGGGCTTCCTGTTGTGCTTAGATACTCCAGTACACAGTAGTACTCTTTCCTTAATTCAAAAGTTCATCAAGAAAGACATTTCACAGTAAGTTCTAAAACTGTTGCCTAAAATTTCCAGGTTATTTTTTGTTTTGTTTTTGCGTAGTGACCCTGAATTTCCCATAAGCTGTTTAGCTCATGTTGACAGATAAACTTTTTTGCTATTTCCCATCTTTCAGACGCTGATAGTTGTCTGGAGAACAACAGTCTGCGCTAAAGGAACCACTTGAACCTGTCTGTAGGACCAGGGTGGGGAGATGCCCATCTCAGGCCTGGAACACCCACAGCTTGGACCTACTGCTGCCTGTTGCTCCATGTGGACAGAGCAGGAGGCTGGGACTCTACCTTGCCCACCTCACTCACCCACCCAGCGCTGTTCTGCACAGCTTGGTTCAGCCCTCAGTGCCCCAGCCAAGAGGTGGGAAGGAGCCTTGTGAAGGCAAGACAGGAAGCTGCCTGGCAGGCCCTGTGTGTGACCTGCCCCTGGCTCAAGATCAGGGCTGGGTTACTGGCTAGCGTGTGCCCCAGGCTTTGCCCTGGAGGACTAGACTAAGGAAGCCAGGCTTGACTTGGGCAAGAAGGATGTGTTGGCCGCACAGAAGGGTCGGCCAGCATCCAGCAGGCCCTTCCTAGGGCTGGGCCCTTTTCCAGGGAGCCCCTGTAGGCGTTTGGAGTGTTGGACAGAATGTGACTTGTGGCTTCACTGTGAACTTGCAGACTTGGACGCTCCTAGGAGCTTGTACCTGGAGACAGTCTGAAGTGGCTCAGAAACAGAGAAATGGCGGCAGGTTCTCTGGCAGGGCCCAGGGCCCGAATTGGAAGGAGACCCCAGGGGCACCAGTACTTTGTTGTTTGACCCCTGCCCTTCCCCGTTGCTGTCCCAGCTCTGGATATCCGCTTCTTCCAGTGAAATAAATTCCGTTTCTATTTTATGTTACCCACTCCTGCCTGTCTTGTTTCTTGTGTCCCTCGTCTCCACAGGCCATGGCTGTCCAGAGCAAGCAGCCTTTTATTACCCCCTACAGGCGGAGAGAGGAACTGCAGCCTGGCAGAGCCTTTTCCTGGGCCCTCTCAGAGCTGGCCCTCCTTTCCTTTCTGGTCTGGGAACGTCAGTCTTCTGGGGATCTGTTCCACTGCTTCTGAAGGGCAGGACACACTTCAGGAGACAGTCCGGTAGCTCAGCTAACGGGAACTGGGTCAGAAATGGATAGCATGCAGGGCTCCACTAGGGCCAAGTAATGTATTACATGGTTTCCAGTTTAGAAGGTACCAGGGAGCACAACAGAGCACCACCCCAACAGCCCACTTTCCCATCCCGCTTGCCCTTCCCGCCTTTATCATGTTTCGTGTGCATTCCCCTCTCTTAAATGAGTGAATTTTTGAAAAATTTTGTAGGAATTTGGCCTGGCTCTTTTTCAGTCCTTAGCAATTACCGCCACTGTGGCAGTCCGCTGGGTATATGGGCTGCCTTCCACTGGGTATACGGCTGCCTTCCACTGGGTATACGGCTGCCTTCCACTGGGTATATGGGCTGCCTTCCACTGGGTATATGGCTGCCTTCCACTGGGTATATGGGCTGCCTTCCACTGGGTATATGGGCTGCCTTCCACTGGCAAGACTGGGTGACTGAGTGATGCATTGTGAGCAGCGGGTGGTGGTGGGGGCTACGGAACTGTTCAGTGGTCACACTAGCAGCGAGAACTGGCCATGTGGTATAGCTCCCTGCCTTCCCAGGCTGCCTGGTGGCAAACGGGGTGACGGTTCTCGTTTACATGTCTCTCACTCATGAGTAAGGAGAGTTAAGTCAGTTGGATGCCTGGAGAGATGATGGTTCAGCAGTTAAAACTACTGCTCTAGCCGTAGTTCAGTTCCCAACACTTACAGGACATCTGACACCTGATCTCTATATCAACACACATATATGCACATACATACATATATATGCTCCCAACACTCCCCACTTTTTTTTGCAACAGAATGTCCTTTTCTTACATTCAGAAATATCTTATAGATCTATCAATTTTCAACTCCATTTAAGAAGACAAAAATGCTGTGTGAGTTGTCAGCATGTAAGACTCTGTCATTGAGGATGTGTTTCAAGAAGGGCTTTTGCAGGGGCAGGACGCCAGAGCAGCTGCAACTCCCGCGTGGATGTGTGTGTGTGTGTGTGTGTGTGTGTGTGTGTGTGTGTGTGTGTGTATAATGCAGCTTGGGCTGTGTTTCCTAAACTCCAGGCCTTCCTGCTGGCTTCCTGCAATCTACCTGCCAGCTCGCGTAGCATCTCTGTGTGTAGCAGAAGCGGATCTGGGTTTACCAACCCAGGGAATCAACTGAGGATTTGTTGGGCAATCTGTCAGCCTCACTGACAGAACACAAGCTGAATAGACAGTCTGTGCCCCTGGGAAAGAGTGACGTCATCACGGCAAGTTGGTGAATCTCTGTAGTCATTGTGTGTGTAGGGAGATGGCTCCCCAGAATGTGACTCTTCCTGACTTAGGAGGGCAGGGAGTGAGGGTCGTAGTGTTTCAGTAGTTAGCTGCTAGCTCACAGTGTGGACTGGCTTGCTCCCGAGTCCTTTCTCTTCCTGTTTGGGGGCTTCTCATATCCTGGTGAATGACAGGTCTCAGTCCTGAAGCTGCTGGGTTCCTTTGAATCTGTAGGCAGGTGTTGGAATCTCTCTTTACGCTGGATGGATCTGCTTAACAGTAGCTAACGTAGCCAAAAGGAAAGAAAAACCTAGCACGGGCCCCCTTGCAGGCAAAAGGTATTTTTAATTTGAAGCTAGTTAATTTCTACAGAACTCTGAACTTGGAGAATTGCCCCTGAGCTCCACAAAGGCTGTCACAGGGCTGACAGGTTTTGGATGAAATGGTAAAATCAAGAACTAAAGGGTGAGGATTTTCTTTAAATGTATCCATGTCTAAAACATCTCTTAGACACTTTCCCTCCATTTTTCGTGATAGCGGTGGTATTAGATAGCGACCTTGTGTTTGGATGCTCCGTCTGCATCGAGGGTTGCTTGAACCCCTCAGCAATCGCTTCTTTGTGTCAGCAGTGCCACCTGTCTGAAAACGGAGACACCGCATCCTTGAGTAAATTTGAGAGCCAACGAGGACTAGGATTGCCGGAAGTCATTGTCCAGCACACCATTTAAGAGTCCAAGAAGAAATGAGTCCCTGGGCCTTTGCTGTTAATAAACAGTTTATATGCCTGTGGAAAAAAAAAGAAAAAGAGTCCAAAACCAGCTGGGCAGTGTGCACACCTTTAATCCCAGCACTCGGGAGGCAGAGGCAGGGGGATCTCTGTGAATTTGAGGTCAGCCTGGTCTACAGAGCGAGTTCCAGGACAGCCAGGGCTACACAGAGAAACCCTTTCTTGAAAAACAAAACAAGCAAACAACAAACAAAAAAGTCCAAACTCTACTTGCTTAGGGCCATGGGTGCTTTAGGGACTCAGCCCAGGGAAAGTTGGGAGGGAATGGGTTTGCTCACCATCTGGTACCAAGTGGGGATCAGCTACGTCTAAGGTAAAGAGAAAGGACATTAGAATCCTGCCTGTTTCTGTGATGGTTGGGATGCTCTGAAATGTGGCCTCCCAGCCGTGTGCTAGGACGCTGGGGACTTGGGGAGCATGCAGTCCCTCCCTAGGAAGTCCTGGCACCACCCCACTTGGGGTGCTTGGGTCTCTGCTGGATTTGTCTCCTTTGTTCTTTTTATGACTTTCATAATACCCACTGTGGAATTGGCAGAGCACAATGAGAATAATATGTGGAATTTTATAGATTAGTTTTATCTGTGTACATATGTATGTATTATCTTATAAAAATAAGGGCATTGACATGAATCAGTTACAAGATACTGCGTGGGCGTGTGTGTGTGTGTGTGTGCATGTTTCAGGATAGGGTTTCTCTGTGTAGCCCTGGCTGTCTGGAACTCACACTCACAGAGATCCTCCTGCCTCTGCCTCCTGCTGGGATTAAATTAAAGGTGTGTGCCACCACTCCTGGCTAGCTGCTTATTTTTAAAGATGTATTTGTTTTTATTTTATATGTATGAGTGTTTGTCTGTATGTCTGTGCACCACATGTCTGTCTGGCACCATCTGAGATGAGAAGACATCGGCTCCTCTGGAACTGGGTTATAGGTCACTGTGAGCCTCCAAATGAGTGCTGGCAACTGACCATGGTGCCTGAGCATGAGTAGCAGGTGCTCTTAATCGCCGAGCCCTCTCTCCAGCCCTCTAAACTGCTTTTAAGTTGTTCACATTTTCTGCTGCTCATCTGCATCTTGAACGCCCTGGAAACACTACATACTTTGCATTTTATGGATAAACTCTTGTTGTGTAAGGCATTATTTGTTAGCATTTTTTCTTTTTCTTTCTTTTTGTTTTTGTTTTTCGAGGCAGGGTTTCTCTGTAGCTTTGGACCTGCCCAGGAACTAACTCTTGTAGACCAGGCTGGCCTCGAACTCACAGAGATCTATCTGCCTCTGTCTCCCGAGTGCTGGGATTAAAGGCACGTACCACCACTGCCCGGCTAGCATTTTTATTTTTTAATGAGTTACTTTTTAATAAGATTTACTTATTATGTATATACAGTGTTCTGCCCACATGTGTGCCTGTAATGCAGGCCAGAAGAGGACACCAGAACATATGATGGTTGTGAGCCACTTTGTGGTTGCTGGGAATTGAACTCATGACCTCTGGAAGAGCAGCCAGTGCTCTTAAACTCTGAGCCATCTCTCCAGCCCCTTAATTATTTTTTAAACATGTTTGTAAATGTATTTTCAGGAAAATAATCTTCTTTCCTATAGTCTGCATGTTTCCAAGTAAAGGACTTAGATTCTCAAGGTATTTTAAAGAGTCTTGGGAATGGTAGATTGGATGGTCTAGCTGCCTGGAAGGCTCCTTCCAAGGCTGGAGGGTGGATGGCTGTCGATTGGTAGAGCTCAGCTCCCAAGGCTGCCCGACTTCCCCACAGCTCGCCAGGTGGGGAGATGCCCTTGGCTCAGCTGTCTCTCTGGAGCTGTCCTTCTGAAGATGTCTCCCTGCTCCTACTGCCACCCTCAGGATTGCCCCAAGGGCTTCTTTCCCCTGTCATCTGAGGAAGGGACAAAGCCACCTGTTCCCAGGAATTCTGAAAACCCCTGCAGTGCTCCCGTGGGAGCCCCTCTGTACCCCAGGGGAGGTTTGGTTACCCCATGGCCAATGTCAGTGGTCACATGAGGCCCAGCACCTGAAGCCAGCAGCACCTGGAAGCCCTACCCTGGACTCGCTCCACTGAAATCCGTGTTACCCAGATCTCCAGACAGAGTAACTGTGCAAAGCTTTGAATGAGGGTGTCTCTGCCCTGACCCCACAGAGCTGGCAGGCCTTGGAGGACCCTGCCTGGCTCCAGGAGGCCCCCTCCAGCTCTGCCCATCACCTCCCAGTGCCCTCAGGTCCTGGCAACCACCATTTTGCTTTCTGTTCCTAGGATTTTTGCTACATTAAGCACTTCCTTATAAGTAGAGCTATGCTCTATTGGTCCTCCCGTGTCTGACCCGGTGTCTCCCTAGTGGCTTGGGGTATCTATGGCCATTATAAAGCACAGGAGAATCTGTGCTCCGTGCCACCCCTAAAGATGCTACCTTACCCACTCCCATTTCTTTGAGGAAACACATTTCAGAAGTTGGGGGGGGTGTTGTTTTTGTACACGGGTTCTCGCTGTGTCCCCCTGATGACCTCAAACTCCTAAATCTCCTGCCTCGGCCTCCAAGGGTTGAGATGACAGGCGTGTGATGCTGTGTCATTTAGGGCTCAACACCACCATCATCTCAATGTGTTCAGCTGCATGCTAAGTTCGCTCCGTTTCCTGATCCTCACCTCTGTCCACCGGTAGAACTTCTGCAATCTGCAAGACTCCAGCTCCACCCGTGGGCTCCCAGAGCCCTCTGTTCCTCGGGTTTTTGCTACATTAAGCACTTCCTTCTAGGTAGAGCCATGTTCTATTGGTCCTCTTGTGTCTGCCTTAAAGTCTTTGGTCAGGGCTCCTATGGTCGTCATAAAGAACCATGACCAAAAGCAGCTTGGGGAGGGAAGGGTTTATTTCAGTCAACCGTCCCAATCACCATCCATCGCTGAGGGAGAGTCAGAACAGGGTCTCTAAGTAGGAATCTGGAAGCGGAAGTGATGTAGAGACCATGGAGGAACACTGCTTCTTGACTTGCTCCTCACGACTTGCTCAGCTTGCTTTCTTATACCCCCCAGGACCACCAGCCCAGGGGTGGCAGCGCCCACAGTGAGTTGGATCCACTTACATCAGTCGCTAATAAAGGAACTGCCCCACAGGCTTGCCTCCAGGCCAATCTGATAGGGACATTTTCTCATGAGCTTCTCTCTTCCCAGAAGACTCTAACACACGTCAAGTTGACATAGAAACCAGATAACACAATACGGGTGCGGTCGGTGACACACACCTTTAGTCCTGGCACCTGGAAAGCAGAGGCAGGTGAGCTTGAACTCTGAGTTCGAGGCCAGTCTGGTCCACATAGAGAGTTGCAGGACAGACAGGGTTGCACAATGAGATGCTGTCCCAATCCCCTGTCCCCCTCACTCCCAAAAAGGAGCATCAACTTAGCATAAGGTCCAAGCGTGTCAGAACTGCCTTCTGTTTGAAGGCTGAATCATATTCCCCTAAATATGATTATTCTACAAATACACTACATTTCTTTGCCAGATTTCTATGAACTTGGGTTGCCGCTACCCTTCGTCTATTGAGCATAATGCTGCTGTGGGCATTAGTGTGCCCACACCAAGACCCTTCTTCTTCCAGGCAGTGGTGGTGCATGCCCTTAATCCCAGCCCTCAGGAGGCAGAGGCAGGCGGGTCTCTGTGAGTTCGAGGCCAGCCTGGTCTACAAGAGCTACTTCCAGGACAGGCTCCAAAGCTAAAGACCCTTCTTTCAACTCCTTTTGGTATTTGCCCAGACACAGGATTACTGGGCCACATGAAAACTCCATTTTGAACTCCATGTTTGAGTTTACATTTATACTAACAATGCACAAGCGTTTCTCTTCCTCCGTGCCCCTTCCTTGGTGCACTGGTTTCTTCCTGTCGGTGTGGGTGGCATCATACTGTGACTTTGGTCTCCTACGAAACATCCTGTCTTTGCCTGTTCTTTTCCTCAGGTTGTTTGCTGTCCTGGTCTTGTCTTTCTTTGGACCTCCTAGCCAGGAGTCTCATCTCTCGCAGTTGGCGTAATGTCTTTCTGCCCTTCTGCCCAGTACGCCCAGCTCACTTCTCACACACCAACGGGTTCTGTCTCAACTTTCCTCCCTCAAGGTTTTACTAGTCTGTTCCTGAAGCAGCGAGTACCGGTGATGTCTGCTTCCCCCCAGTCCCGTTCTCCCCGCTCCCCCCCCCCCCAAGCAAAGGCTCCACTGTGTGTGCTGTCCGTCACCCTATGGAAAAGCCACCTCTCCCTTCTAGCCCAGGCTGCCTCTCCCACTTGGGACAGACACCATTCTCTTCACGGAGGTCCCTGCTTAGCCGTGAGCAGCCCTGGTGGTGAGGTGGGTGGGGACAGAAACCTGGATGTCTTAATCTCAGGGTGACTGGATCACCGGGGATGCGGATCTTAGGAGCAGTAGAAAGTGGTGAGCAGACATCTGGAACCACAGAAGCACCCCTGCAGTGGAGGACAGTAGCAAGATTTGTTGTAGGGAGGTTGGAGAAGCTGAGGAAAAAGCCCCGCAGGTGGCTTGGGATCGCTGTTTCTGTGAAGGGGTTTCGAGTTTTATAGAGCCGAACGCTATCTTCCTTCCAGGTGTTCTCTGCGGCGTGTGGGGTTTCTCTATTTCATTTTATCCCTTCCCACCTCCCCTGCTCTTCCCCTCCATAACTCCCCCATCCCCTTCCTCTACATTGCGTCCAGCCTATGGCGGGAAATCTAAGGCCAATGAACTTTCCCACACCAGGGGTCTGGCCCTTCTGGCTCCACTGCGCACCTCCCTCACCTCGGGGAACCTCAAACCTCAGCTGGGCCAAGCCAGTGAAGGCGAGCCACAGGACTGCTGACGTGCGCCCCCTTGAGGAAGCGCAGAGCATTGTCAAGCAGAAACGCTGCCCACCTGGTCTTCGCAACAGTTTGGGCCGGCCTCCCGGATCTCTGTGCGTGGGCTGATTGTGTTCTGTTTAACCACAGCCTCGGGCGAGAAAACACGTTCATTTTCCCTTGCACACAGCTCCCATCTGGAACAGCTCTTATTTCTAACCCCTTCCTCTATGAGAAGTTTTAAAATGCAAATATGTTATCCATGCATGCATTCCTAACCTCAGCAAAAAGGAATCCCACCAGATGAGCTCCCTGCTCGGTCTGTCCCTTGGCACTGCGCCAGTAGCAAAGGCTGACACCAGACATGTATAGTAGGACAGAGAGACAGATGCCATCACTCTGGGGTCAGACAGGTGAGAAGCCAAGCTGGCACTTGGGTGAAAGACAGGTGGAAGCCTATGGCAAAGGAGCAGCCCAAGCTACAGACCCCAGAGCGCTGTGCTGGTCTAGGACATGGCTGGGCCATGGCTCTAACCTGTTCATCAGAGGGGCTGAGAGGGGAACCAGCATCCCTAATTGGCCACCGGGTGGCACACGTGTGTGGGACAGATCCAGAGAGATTAAACAGACATTGGAACCACAGTTCCCAGAAGGCAGATAGGCACGGGTGGTCAGGACTACGGAGACCGTTCAGTTGATGGGCTGCTTGCCATGCAAAGGTGAAGACCCAAGAAAGGATCCCAGATCTCATAGAAAATACTGAGTGCGGGCCAGAGTGCGCCAGAGATGCTCAGTAGGTAGTCACATTTGTCCCCATGCCTGATGCCCTAAACTCCACCTGGGGACACACATGATGCAAGGACAGCGCTGACTTCCTTAAGTTGTTTGTCCTCCGCACTCCTGCCATGGCATGCCCGTGACACACACACACGCACACACCCAGAGAGAGAGAGAGAGAGAGAGAGAGAGAGAGAGAGAGAGAGAGAGAGAGAGAGAACTAAATGTAATTTAAAAAGATGTTTTAAGGCTAGGCACAGCCGTTTGCAGCTATGACCCCAACGCTGGGTCCCTGGGGCTGAGTGGCAGTCAGCCTAGCCAAATGGCTGAGCTCCACTGCAGATTCAGAGACCCTGTGTTTAAAAATGTGGAGAGTCGCTGAACCAGATATCAGACGCTAACCTCTGGCATCCACCCACACACGCACACACACCTCCGTACACACGCATGAACACACTCATACAAAGAAATGTGTGCCCTGACTTACACTCATCTGCTGAAACAAATAAACACACAAGGAAAGCCCCGTCTGTGGGCTTTAAATATGACCCTGAGTCTCAGAAGATAATAGGCATAGTGTCTACATCCCAGCTCAAGACGACTCAGTGCAGTCTGACGTCCCACTAGGACTAACATTCGACAGACGATTGCTATAGACAAAGCAGACGTCCGTTCCCCAACAGCCATGATGACCGTGCTCCAACAGAAGAGACTCTCTTGGAGTGAAAAGAAAGAGGACATCACAACAGATAAATTAAATATTTAAAAAGTATCATTAAATGGAAAGGGACTCCATGGCTATGGGACGGGTGTGAACCAAAGCCATCCCTGTGCTAATGATTCTCCATAGTGAGTGTGGGAGAGTTGGACTATTGCCGATCTGGAGCCGAATTATCTCAGGCTCTCTTAGTGTGTTTCTAGGCAATCACTGGCCTAACATCTGTGTGACCGTGTGGCTATCGTGTGAACCCTTTACTGATGTAGTAATAGACCGCTAGTTTCCACCAACACCAAAGCTAAGAATGTCCGCAGCCAACATCTGAATGCTACAGCGGAGGGCGGCTTGCTTTGCTATGAGCCGTCGGCTTTAAAGTGCCTTGATTTATGGCTTAAAAAAATTCTGCAGCTATATTTAAGAAAAAAAACCAAACCAACTTTATTTAACTGCTTTTAAAAACAGAACTGAGATCCGGGGTATGGTGGCACAGGCGGATCTCTGAGTTCAAGGTCAGCCTGATCTACAAAGCAAGTTCCAGGACAGCCAGGGCTACGTAATGAAACCCTGTATCGAACCTCCTTCTGACCCCCCACCTACAAAAAAATTAAGGAATGGAAAATTTAGGAGGAAAAAAAGAGTCAAACAGTCAAAGTAGCAGTTTCAAAAAATAAATAAATAAAACAGGTTTGAAGGTCCAGGGTGGAGGCGCTGTCCCCAGACCCTGCGGCCTCTGAGCCACTTGCCTGGCTCTCTGTCTCTTCTTCACGCTGTCTGCTTGTAGAAGGCACAAAAGGTGTCTTCACAGACTGAGTCGGGGCTGGGGGCTCAGGGCCTCCATGGCATGAGGAGGGAGGAGCACAGTGGCCCCTGGCAGCCGTGTTCTCACCACCCCACCCGAAGAACAAAGCTGGGACCCCAAGCCATGCTTGCGCCTGTAAGTCAAGGCCTTTGGTGGGAGAAGATAGGAGACAGGGAGCGAGTCAGCTGCCCCCACAAGCCCTTGTCCCCTGGTTGATTTTAGACACACACACACACACCAAATGCCACACTGGGCACTGAGAGATCCTGGTGAAGAGCAATTGATTTAGCACAATCTTTGGCACTAAAAATAAAACAAGGATTGCCGGACATAGTGGTGCACACCTTTAATCCCAGCACTCAAGAGGAAGTGGCATGCAGATTTACATAGAGAAACCCTGTCTCAATAAATTAGTTAAATAAAGCAAGGAAACCAGGCACTACCCCTTCAAATGACCAACAGCACACAGACTGTACACACACACACACGCACACGCACACGCACACGAGGGTAGAAACAGCAATAAAATAAACAGTGGTTGTATTCAAAAGTCAGAACTAAAAATGAGCTGGAGACCTTATTTTTCTGTTCTTGAAGCTTTATAACGAAGAATTTCCTTTGGCAAAGAAAGGAAATGTTTTACTCGGGGTAAGGAGCCATCTTTTATTTTGGTGGGGAGACAATAGTCATCTCACTGAGTGGTTTTGAGTTGGGACGTAGACACTATGCCTATTATCTTATGAGACTCAGGGTCATGTTTAAAGCCCACAGACGGGGCTTTCAGCAGATGAGTGTAAGTCAGGGCACACATTTCTTTGTATGAGTGTGTTCATGCGTGTGTACGGAGGTGTGTGTGCGTGTGTGGGTGGATGCCAGAGGTTAGCGTCTGATATCTGGTTCAGCGACTCTCCACATTTTTAAACACAGGGTCTCTGAACGTGGAGTGGAGCTCAGCCATTTGGCTAGGCTGACTGCCACTCAGCCCCAGGGACCCAGCATTGGGGTCATAGCTGCAAACGGCTGTGCCTAGCCTTAAAAAATTTTTTTAAAATTACATTTAGTTCTCTCTCTCTCTCTCTCTCTCTCTCTCTCTCTCTCTCTCTCTCTCTCTCTCTCTCTCTGGGTGTGTGTGTGTGTCACAGGCATGCCATGGCAGGAGTGTGGAGGACAAACAACTTAAGGAAGTCAGCGCTGTCCTTGCATCATGTGTGTCCCCGGGGTGGAGTTTAGGGCATCAGGCATGGGGACAAATGTGACTACCTACTGAGCATCTCTGGCACACTCTGGCCCGCACTCAGTATTTTCTATGAGATCTGGGATCCTTTCTTGGGTCTTCACCTTTGCATGGCAAGCAGCCCATCAACTGAACGGTCTCCGTAGTCCTGACCACCCGTGCCTATCTGCCTTCTGGGAACTGTGGTTCCAATGTCTGTTTAATCTCTCTGGATCTGTCCCACACACGTGTGCCACCCGGTGGCCAATTAGGGATGCTGGTTCCCCTCTCAGCCCCTCTGATGAGCAGGTTAGAGCCATGGACCAGCCATGTCCTGGACCAGCACAGCGCTCTGGGGTCTGTAGCTTGGGCTGCTCCATTGCCATAGGCTTCCACCTGTCTTTCACCCAAGTGCCAGCTTGGCTTCTCACCTGTCTGACCCCAGAGTGATGGCATCTGTCTCTCTGTCCTACTGTCATTTCTCCCTCTGGGACCAAGAAAAGGGGAGGCAGAGAGAAAACCGGAGGGGATCCCCATGATTCTGAGCTGTAGACTGTCTGGTCGGAGAAAAGCCCTCCTCCTCGCCAAGGTTTAGGCCCGGTTGGGTCTTTGTGGTGCACTTACCACTAGCTGAACCCCACTGACAGTCCAGCATGGGTAGGTGGTGTGGATCATTTGGAGGAGGTGCAAACCTCAAATCAAGAACTGGGCTCAGGCCCAGACAGCCCTGCAGCTGCTTGATTGAGCCTCTGGGTGCCTAACTCAGCCCTGGATATGGTGGGCACTGAGGAATACTTGTGTTTGGATATGGTGGGCACCGCGGAATACTTGCTGTGTTTGGATATGGTGGGCACCGCGGAATACTTGCTGTGTTTGGATATGGTGGGCACCGCGGAATACTTGCTGTGTTTGGATATGGTGGGCACTGAGGAATACTTGTGTTTGGATATGGTGGGCACCAAGGAATACATGCTGTGTTTGGATATGGTGGGCACCGAGGAATACTTGCTGTGTTTGGATATGGTGGGCACTGAGGAATACTTGTGTTTGGATATGGTGGGCACTGAGGAATACTTGTGTTTGGATATGGTGGGCACTGAGGAATACTTGTGTTTGGATATGGTGGGCACTGAGGAATACTTGCTGTGTTTGGATATGGTGGGCACCGAGGAATACTTGTGTTTGGATATGGTGGGCACCGAGGAATACTTGTGTTTGGATATGGTGGGCACTGAGGAATACTTGTGTTTGGATATGGTGGGCACTGAGGAATACTTGTGTTTGGATATGGTGGGCACTGAGGAATACTTGCTGTGTTTGGATATGGTGAGCACCGAGGAATACTTGCTGTGTTTGGATATGGTGAGCACCGAGGAATACTTGTGTTTGGATATGGTGGGCACCGAGGAATACTTGTGTTTGGATATGGTGGGCACCGAGGAATACTTGTGTTTGGATATGGTGAGCACCGAGGAATACTTGTGTTTGGATATGGTGAGCACCGAGGAATACTTGTGTTTGGATATGGTGGGCACTGAGGAATACTTGTGTTTGGATATGGTGGGCACTGAGGAATACTTGTGTTTGGATATGGTGAGCACTGAGGAATACTTGTGTTTGGATATGGTGGGCACTGAGGAATACTTGTGTTTGGATATGGTGAGCACTGAGGAATACTTGCTGTGTTTGGCAAGCTCCCACTTCTGTTCCAGGAGCTGCTGCTGTTGGTTACACAGAGGTTCTTAGCTTGTTAAGCCTCACGCCACCTTTCCTTGTCCCCTGTTTAGGAATGTAGTCCCCTTACTATGCCATAACGGGATTTCATAGATGATACAGTCTGTCCCCATACATTATTTAAAAGTTAGTAAATGGCTCCACTGGCTGCCAGGTGCACCCCCCCAGCTCTCATCCAGCTCCTCCCCTTCATTCATTTCCCTAAGTATTGAATGCTGACAGCTCCCAGCCGAGGCCACAGAGAGCCAAAGCAGGCATAGTAAGGAGCTTAGGAGGCAATGTGCAGACATAAGGATGGGGGTGGGAGTTGAGTCCCAGCGCCCACATAAAAAGGGGGGCATGTTGGGCTGGAGAGGTGGCTCAGTGGTTAAGAGCATTGCCTGCTCTTCCAAAGGTCCTGAGTTCAATTCCCAGCAACCACATGGTGGCTCACAACCATCTGTAAAGAGGTCTGGCGCCCTCTTCTGGCCTTCAGGCATACAGACAGAATATTGTATACATAATAAATAAATATTAAAAAAATATATAAAAAAGGGGGGGCATGTTCACACACATGTCTGTAACCCCTGTGCTGTGGGGAGGGTAGACTGGGTCCTTCTGGGTTTGGTAAGAAACCCTGTTTTAAGGGAATAAGGTGAAGGGTATAGAGCTGCTCCTAAAACCTCCTCTGGCCTCTGTGTGTGCATAGGGACACCAGCACACACATTACACACACACACACACACACACACTCACTCACAGAGAGAGAGAGAGAGAGAGAGAGAGAGAGAGAGAGAGAGAGAGAGAGAGAGAGAGAACTGAATTGATATTCCCAGGGTGAGAGAAAATTAGACATTGATTTTCAGTGGGTTTTATTTTCTTAGGGTTTTATTGCTGTGAAGAGACACCATGACCACAGCAACTCTTACAAAGGAAAACATTTAATTGGAGCTGGCTTTAGTTTCAGAGGTTCAGTTCATTATCTTCATGGATGGTCGTGGCGGCATGCCGGCAGACATGGTGCTGGAGAAGGAGCTGGCAACAGGAAGTGAACTGCATCACTGGGTGTAGCTTGAGCATAGGGACCTCAAAGCCCACCCCCACAGTGACACACTTTCCCCAACAAGGTCATACCTACTCCAATAAAACCACACCTCCTAATAGTGCAACTTCTTGTGAGCTTGTGGGGGCCGGTTGCATTTACACTACCACACTGGCAGACGCCTCATCCTCCTGTTTTAGTTTGAGAGCTCTCTGAAGGCGAGCCCAGGGCCACCCCAGAGCGAAGATGCCAGTTGAGGCCTGGACTGTGACAATCTTACAGTCCCACTTCCTCCTCTGTGCTTGAATTTCTGAGATACATCCCATTAGCCCCCTGCCTTCCGTTCTCTCTCAGAGTTTGTCCACTGGACTGGGGAACGGGACCCAAGATGGTGCCTGTCACTCAAAAGGAGGAATAGAGGAAGCAGAGTATGTAAGGAAACCTGCCCTCTTCCACACCAGCATCTCCCAGGGCCTTGTCTCATCTCTGGCCTATCACAAGGAACTTGGGCTCTAACAAGAACTCCTTGGGTGCACGTCAGAGTGTGGGAAACCCCGGTGAGAACAGTGAGAAGATCCGACGCATGCGCCCGAGGGACTACTGCACCAATGTGGACGCCTGGGACTAGCATCATCTCCGTACTACACCGGCAGTACTGTGAGCGGGGAGATTTTCCATGAAGTTAACAACTCTTGGTGATGTGCCAAACAAAACACCCAACTCTCTGAGTTTGCACAATGGTTGAGTTCCTGGAAAATTCAGTTTGTCTAAAAACTGTACAAACCTTCCTTTGTCACGTAGGCTACAAGACATATCTTCTCAGGCGTGACTGTGCCGTGGGGTCCCTGGGCCCTGCCCTTGTCGTTTGTGACTTAAAAATAGCCGTGGAATTTCTCAGCTTGTCCCCTAGGAGTGGCCACTGCCCTCCCCTGGAACAAGTGCTTTCTTCCGACCGCCTGCACTCGGAACTTAATGTTTATTTATTGGAATTTTCTCGTCAGCTTAAGATGTCGGTGCCCTTCTCAAACCTTGGTTAAGAAAACCAAAATTCTGGGCCATCAGACATCTTCAAGAGGTCACACAGTTGGTAAGTGTGAGAGTAATCCAGGTCTGGATCAGGGATGGCCTTCAGCCAGATCCTTGTTTTCTGTTCTGGATTCCTTCTAGCAGTCAAGAGTAACAACGTCTTGGGCGCATTCACTGCTGCAGGCGCAAGGGAACTGGGAAAACGTGAGGCTGGGAGCTGCTGGGCCTCTAGGAGCCTCATCTGAGATGTTGGTTCCCTTTCTCGGTGCTGTGACAAGTGCGTAGCCAAACGGTCTGCTTTTAGTGTTAAAGCTCACTCTCTCATCATGATGGGGGATCACGGTGGGTGAGCATGAGGTGACTGCTCACACTGCATCTGCAGTCAAGGACCAGAAAGAGATGGACACTGGCCCTCTGCTCACTTCCTCCTTTGTACTTTATCCAGAACCCAACCCACGGTTCCGTGAGCGTGTGTGTCTCAGCTCTTCCGTTCGTCCTCTCTGAAGGTTCCCCATAGACCTTCCATCAATGGAGATCAACCATCATGCTTGTCCAAGGCCTGAGGAGCCTGGGTTGGTGGATGGAGCAATCTCAGCCCCCCTTCCTCAGACTCACCCTGAGGTGATTGTCCATATACCACAGAGGGACCTGAAGAAGCCAGCAATCAGATTGTAAGGCCTTTGGCTGTTCTCACACTCCGATGTGAGCCCCAGGAAGCAGAAGTACCGGTGTCCAGCTCAGACTGTACACTGCCAGCAAGCAAACCTCCTCATTCCTTCACTAGCCCTGGGCATCCCAGACTCTTCCCTCGAGTGTGAAGAGAAGCACACAGATCCTTTAAGATCCAGACTCGATGTGTTTGTTATCTGTTGTCCTTGACCTCAAATGCGTGAGCTCCAGTAGCCCTGAGAAGAGCGTATAGCCCTGCCGGCATGGCTGCTACCCACGCCTTCCCTGGTACTGCCGTGTCTGACCTGAGAGAGGGCAGCTGAGACCCAGCCGCTTGGCCACTGCTGGCTGTTGTCCTCCTCTCTGAGAGCACCTCCAGGGAATGACCGTGACAAGTTCCTTTTCACAGGTGGGGAAACTGGGGTTGAAAGAGCTATGGCAATATCCTGAATTAGAGCCAGTGACAGCAATGGGATTCGTCCTGCTTGCCCCAAATGTTTGCATAAGGTTCCTGACCCTGAGGATAAACAATCCACTGCCCAGGCCCCACATCTCAGAGATACTAGTATTTTTGGAGACAGACTTATTATTTTTTTTAAAAAAATTCATTTTAATGCATATGCTTGTTTTAGCATGCACGCGTGTCTGTGTACTACATGTATGCAGTACCCGTGGGGGCCAGAAGATGGTGCCAGATCTCTTAGAGACTGGAGTTAGCTGTCAGCTGGTTGCTAGGAACTGAAACTATCCTACGCAAGAGCAAGAAGTGCTCTTAACCCCTGTGCCATCTCTGCAGTCCTACATTTATCCACGTATTTTTCTGGGGTGGTGCATATGTCTCAGTGCTCCTGTGGGGGGTCAGAATTTGTGGGAGTCTGTTCTCTCCTTCTATCAGGGATTGCATGGACTCAGAACGGCAGGCTTTGTGGCAAGTACCACATTGATGGCCTTAGACCGGTTTCAAAAGTGCTCCACGCAGTCGCGGTCTAACGAGCAGCCAGGATTAGACCACGGCTGTGCTTTGAAGGAACTTGACCTTGAGCCAGGTTTTGAAGGCTAGCCACGACTGGTGCACACAAGAAACACCAAGGCGTGGGGGCGGGGCTGAGCTGGGAGGAGAAGAGAGGCACATTCCCTGTGCAGGTGTAAGGGGATGGGAGTGTGGGGGTGTGGGTCTCCCAGACTGAGCTTCAGCCAGAGAGCTGGAGTGCTGCGCTAACAGTATCTTGCTTGGGGGTTCCCTGCTGGGGAATGCCTTGCTTTGGGGTGCCCATCTGGGAAGATGCTTGGGAGGTGTCCTGCTGGGAGCTTTTCTAATGGGCTCTCCTGTCTGTGTTTCTTCCTTCTGGATAAACACATGCTTCCCCAGGGTGTTGTGTTGGGCGGGGCTGAGGGTGTGGGTGAAAGTGTATGGTTGGTTGCACTGTCCAGAGTCTTTAAGAAGCAGTCATGTCGTTGGGATTAAAGCTGAAGATCACCCTAGAGGAAGTGAGTGCTTGAGAGGAAACTAGGGAGAAGAGGAGAGAGCCCTGAGACGACCAGACACGTCTGAACCCGAGGGGAGGGGGAGAAGGCACAGGAGTGCCCCGTGGCTCTGACAGCTAAGGAAGATTGTGCGCACCTCGTCCCTGTCACTGCCTGGGAGGTACTAGGAGGAGACCGCTCTGCAAACATGTGACGGGCTTCATAGGGCTGCAGAGGACCTGATAATCTGAAGTCCTGTCCCATGCTGTCTCATCAGTGACATGGCTGAGGACATTGGGTCTTTAAGTCGTGACTGCCCGGTACACCCCATGTCTTCACACGCAAGGTACGGACAAGTTCCTCAGACTTCCCAGGCTACGGTTTCACTTGTGGGCATCATAGACCCAGCAAGATAGTTTGCTCAGTGAACCCTTGAACTCTCTTAAGAGAAGTACAGTGTTTATCAGGAGGTGGAGACTCAGGACGTGCCAGACCCTGGCTTAGGTCCCCACCGCCTCCTCCAACATCTCTAGCAATTGTCCTATAAACCATTAGCCATGCCAAGTCATTGGGAGAGCGTAAAGATACGGATTAATTCAGAAGGAACCTTTCCTTAGAAAGCAATGGACAACCGTGGAAGCCATGTTTGCTTCCGTGCAGAGTCCTCACGCTGGAGGCACAGTGGTGTCCTCTTGGTGCTATACCATTGGTAGAGAGCCTTCCGTTCGTCACTTCTTCTTCTCCCTGCTCCGCAATCCAGATAATCAGATATTAAATTGACACAAACACACGACCCTGATCTCCATCAAAAGGCTGATGGAAGATGGGAGTCTTTCTTCTCTGCCCAGATACTCCTGTCCTTCCCCACACCAGGTGAGTGTCCTTCTCAGGACAAGCTCAGTGTGGGTCATTCCAGAATGATCTAGAGGCTGCAGGGCCCTGAACCGTGACCTTGCTGCGCTGTCCAGATTTCCTCCTTATCCTCCTGATGACCCCATCATCTCTGTCACCTGGTGCTCCTTGAGGCCGGTGACTCATACACAGAAACCTCCCCAGGATGAGGAGGGACCAGGTCAAACTCTGAAATAGAAACTAAACCTAAGCAGGGACAGCCCCTCACTAGGAAAAGGCATGAGGCCTGGGAGGAGAAGGGAGAAGAGACAGGTGTAGGAGGTATGGGGAGACGTTCTCTTGAGACCGAGCACCCTGAGGGGCAGGGACCGGGCTTGCCTCCTATCTCTGGGCCTGGCAAGCAACTCGCATGCAGTAGACTTGGAACGAATGCTTGGTTGATCGATTGATTGACTTTGAACAAATTCACATAGAGGGTCGCAGAGACGACAATGAAAATGGCCTGGCCATGAGAGGTGCTTACTCCCCAGGAGATGGCCACTGGATAAAAGTGGTAGAGCCCTTTTGTACCCCAGAAGGGCAGCCCTTTGAGAAGTAAGTCCCAGTGGGACCAAGGGAGGAGCCTCACTTGATCCTGGGTAGCTAGTGGAAGGTAGCTACATAAGCCGAGAACATTCTTAATTCTCAGGGCACCTTGTCCATGTGTTTCAATGCTCTTCGGGCACTGAAAAGGCCCCTGCGTCCTGTCTGGCAGCTGCTGCTATCACTTGGATGTGGCTAGACCAGACCGAGTGGTAAAAGAGGGGTAAAATACACTTGGATTCAAAGACACTTCTGTGAGAAGAGCGTAAGATGTCTCGTTCATAATGTTTATATTATGAGTGTTGAAATGACAATGAATGAACTAATACTATGTTGAAATGATAATATTTTAAATAGACTAGATTAAAGAAGAGTTATTAAGATGGATTTTACCTATTGTTTTTCTTTTACAGTTAATGCAGTTAATGGAACATTTAAAATTATATTTATAGTTTCCACTCTACTACTGCTGGTCAGCACTGCCCTGCACCTGAGTGGTCTGCTATGTCTGCTTTTCCCACAGGATCTAAATGTGGGAAACATGGTGGTCAGTCTATCTGTATGGAGAAGTTTCTTTTCAGTGGCCACATGGTATGCAATTGCTTGAAGATCTTGTAATGATGTCACACTCTTTGTGAGCGTACAGGGACTGCAGAATCTGCAGGAATCCTGCACCAAGAGCTTTAAGTCTTCTGTCTCAGGACACAAGGGACCTCCAAGGATCCCCTTCCAGTGATGCGGATACTTGGTCAAACAGAGTGACCCAGCTGCCACAGAGGGGATTCATTGTGTATTGACGGAGAGAAGCCAGACCTGGGAGGAGGAGGAAGAGGGAGAGGAAACAGGAAGTGAACTGGCCAGTTGGAGAGTGACTTAGGAGTCGGCTTGGCTCAGTCCACAGAGGTCAAAGGGTGGAGAGGACTTACACAAAGAGGTGGACATCCGGAAGCCCAGTGAGCTCCTTCAACAGAAGTCGAAGTCATTCGAAGGATTTACTTAAAAGGGAATCCATTCCACATTAGCCTGTGTTGTTTTTGTGGTAGCTGGTGAGTCATGCCTGAGAAATGTTAATAGCCGCCCCCCCTCGGGAGCATCGTAGTGTAGACAAATAGATTATGAACAAACTAACGAACCAATAAGACTTTTGTTTGTTTGTTTGTTTTATTTTTTCAAGACAGTGTTTCTCTACATAGCCCTGGCTGTCCTGGAACTCACTCTGTAGACCAGGCAGGCCTCAAATCCAGAGATCTGCCTGCCTCTGCCTCTTGAGTGCTGGGATTAAAGGCGTGCGCCACCACTGCCCGGCTAAACCACTAAGACTTTTAGGGTTGGCTGTGAGTGTCAAGAATGAAATGTGATAGTCACTGAGGTGGACAGTGCCATGACACCCCCTTTCTGTGAGCGACATTAGCATCAGAGTGGAGATTTGAACATGAAGACACCACCATTGAGAGAGGCGGACTTGGGACAGCAGCTAGCCTTGTTGGCTTTAGTCCGGCTAGGTAGACAGGATGAGGTAGGGGGAGCTCTGCAGACTGAGGTGAGCCTCCCTTCATGCGTTCCTATTCGTCAGGGTCAGAGTTAGTGACTCCATGGGCTGGATGAGGAACCGTGTGAGATGAGACCGAGGGAGAAGAGTGCGCATGATCTGAATGGAACTAGCGGCCTCCATGAAAATGTGTGGTTCTGGGACTGGAGAGTTGGCTCAGTGGTTAAGGTTCTGAGTTCAATTCCCAGCAATCACATGGTGGCTCACAACCATCTGTAAAGAGGTCTGGCGCCCTCTTCTGTCCTTCAGGCGTACACACAAACAGAATATTGTATACATAATAAATAAATAAATATTTAAAAAAGAAAAAGAAAATGTGTGGTTCTCCTTCCTCGGGGATTGTTGGCCATGGGCTCGTGAGGGTAGAGGAAGCAGAAGCAAAAAATGAGATTCCGATGGCTGCCGATACGGTGGAGATAGCGCTCCTGGAACGACTGCAGTGAGACAGCTCAACTTTATTCCACAGTATACGGAATATATAGGTTTGGGGGTGGTAGTTGGGGACAAATCTTAGCTTGCATTCAGTGGTACACTCCTATCATAGCTGGATTAGCAGAAGCACAGCTCTGCTAATGACCAGAGCATACGCCTTAGCTGCGTGGGCAGCAGGGGAAGAGCATTTGCAGGGAACTATGCCGAGGGTCATCCTGGAGACAGATCAGGCATCCAAGCCTAGAGATATCCTCCAAATAAGGGCAGGAGGAGAGCAGGAAGCCTCGCTGGTGAGGAAGTCCTTCATGTTGCCGAGCCTGGAGAAAGCTGTTAGGCCCAGGTAGATTGCCACCTCTGACCAGCAGGGCCTCCCAATAGTACGGAAGGTCATAGGTCACTGAAGGGATTTGAACAAGAAACTCCATCAGCTATGAAAATGAAGGCTCTCCTACCACTATGGAAGAGTCAGGGACACATTTCAGGGGACTGGCAAAGTCGTCTATGGGAGGAAGGGGGGTATCTTGAACTGGGGTGGGTCTCATGACAACAGAGGACAGAAGGGACAGGAAGAGGAATCACGGGGTAAAGACCAGATTTCTGCATTGTCTAAGGGTTGTGATGGTGACTGGGAAGAAAGCTCGAGGAAGACGTCCGAAGGGTTGGTTTAGAACACTGGGTAGGGCGTGCTTGATGCTCAGTGGACACAGAAGGAGGAAATAAGAGCAGGTTTGGAATCAGTTGTTCCAAATCCAAATTTAGGAATCTTTTATTCCTTAATAAAAAGTATGCTAAACATGGATAAACCTGGGAATTGTGAATTCTGTATTCCTAACTCATATTTTTCCTTTCTTTAATACAACTAGACATTAAAAATGGGGGCATTGGCGAGCAAGGGTCAATATGAATATGGGTGGCTGGTCTGTGGTCACACTAGCTAATGCCATTGCTGTATCTGTCTTCCTTAGTTCCCAAGTCCAGGCCTGAGGGTGGAAGGGGTTGGATCCCGACTCTTTACTTATACACATAGGACAAAGCCCAAGACTCAGGAGGAGGTAGAGAAACAGGGAGTGGAAGGGTCTGGGGCTTGATGAAACCTTAATTTTAATGGGTCCATAGTCTGGGAGACAGTCCATTTGGCAGTGACATCCATGGCTTCTGCTTCTTTGACCTGAGTGTGGTGGATCCATCGTGTAATGCCAGCTCCTTATACAGCTGTAGGAGTGGAGAGAATCACCATGTAAGGTCCTTTCCACGTTGGTTTCAGGGTCCCTTTGGCTACCTGCCTGACCCAGGCAGCATCATGGTGCTCGAGCAAGCCGAAACTGGCGGTGGACTTGGAGGCTGTCTGAGTTTCTCAGCCCGATGAATAAATAGCCTTTAATGACAACTGGAGGGCCAGCAGTGACCTGAGAGCGGGATAATTAGAGAGTTCTGCTAACTGCTGGCCTCTGAGCCTAGGAGGCAGTGGGGGAGTCTTCAGAACATAATCTCATAGGGGGTAAATGCTCCCACCTTTGCTTAGGGTGCAGCAGCCCTAAGCAAGCAAAGGAAGGAGGCCTATCTATCTGTCTTAGTTAGGGTTTCTGTTGCTGTGAAGAGACACCATGACCACGGTAATGCTTCTAAAGGAAAAATATTAACAAGGTGGCTTACATCTTCAGAGGTTTAGTTCATTATCATCATGGTGGGACATGGAGGCCTGCAGGCAGACACACTGCTGGCTACTGTTTGATCAGAAGGCAACAGGACGTGGACTGTCTCACTGGGTGTGACTTGAGCATATGAGACTTCAAAGCCCGCCTCCACAGTGACACACTTCCTCCAAGATCACACCTCCTCCAACAAGGCCACACCTCCTAATAGTGCCACTTCCTTTGGGGGTGATTTTTTTTTTAAACCACCACACTGTCCTTTGCTGGACTCTGATGTGAGTTTTGTTAAAGGTGATTTTTGTTGTTGTTGTTTTAACCTGCCCAGAACTCTGCTGTGTACGCACACAATGAAGTTTTCAATCTATATATAAAACTTTAGCTGTTAATTGAGAGGTTTTGACTATGAAAATCAGGCTGTTGTCAGACCCTGCTGCTAGGGGGAGGACAAATCAGAGAACTGGTTCCTGGAGGAACTGTTTAAGCTACTCTTTAAATAGTTTCAGTCCAGGTGGGGAATGCTTCTACTCACCCAGAAAAGGTGTCTATAAAAGCCAACAAATACTTGTATCTTCCCCTAGTAGTCTGGATCTCGGTGGAGTCAGTTTTCCCAGAGTTCACCGGGGCATCCGTATCTCACTGGGACCCCCTTCCTGGGTAAGAGCTCTCTGTTTTGGTTTGACTTGAGCACCAACCTAGCATGTGGCTGAGACATCCCTACTAGGTTGTCCAGTCTAGGTATAACATACCCTGGTCCCAGCAACTCAGAAAGTTTTTGGACCTCAGATAAGTAAGTAGCCTGGTCAAGGTTAGCTACCAGAGCCTGCCGCTTGTTTCTGGGAGAATGATCTTTCCTTCTGGTGTCCTCGTCAGCTTTGAGTTTGAGCTGTGTATTTATTTATTTATTGATTGATTTATGTTTTGTTTTTAATAATAGAGTCTCAGGCTGCACAGGCCAAGATGGGCCCCACTGGTCTTAGGGCAGTTTGTCTGGCAGTCAGATCAGTGGCTGTCAGTGAAGGACAGCAATTCTTAGGGGAAGCCAAATAGTCTTTAGGAGGGCCAAGTTTTTATTTATTTATTTATTTATTTATTTATTTATTTATTTATTTATTTATGACACTCTTTTTTCCTATAGCTCATGCCATGAACATGGACATGCACAATAGTAAAAAGCATAACCACTGTCCATATACATAGTGGTGGACTTTCCTTTTCCCCATCTGAGGAGTCTGGGTCAGCTCACTCAGTTTTATTGCCTAGGCTGATGTGCCTGGCTTGGGCTCCAGTTGTTTTGGGCGAAGTAATTACTGAAGCTCCCGTGAACCTGGGCTCACGGTTCCTCTTGTGACAGTCACGGATGAGCACCTGTGAGCTGTCATCAGGAAGAGGATAGCAGAATTGATGACACTGGGTGTCTCACACTAGACTCACAGGTGGACCAGGAGTAGGGCCTGGTACTGGGCCACACAATCATCAGACAGCCAGATTTCTGGTGTTCCTCGGCGGAGGGCCTCAACCACGTCATGGGCGCTGTGAGTGTAAGATCTTAACCCAGGTAACTTGTTTTCTGTTTGTTTAGATTAGACTAGCAGTAGCTGCCATGGCTCTTAGAGAGTTGGGCTCTCCTGGGTGGGTAGGTCACTTGTAATGTCTTTTGGTTCAGGGCTGAAGCTGAAGTCAGGGTTGTTTTTAAAGTCACAGATGCCTTTTGTTGAGTCTCAGTGCGGTTTAGGGGCTTGGTGCCCCCTTCTGTGTTGGTGTACTGAGGAGGCTTTGCTATTTCTGCAAACCCTGGGATCCAGCGGCAGCAAAATCTAGCTGTAACTTGGAACTCTTTTCTCTCTCTATATTTACATACTATATTTACATTTATTTAATACTACATATATATAATATTATTTTTTATTTACATACTAATCCCAGTTCCCCCTCCCTTCCCTCTTCCCGCTCCCCCACCTTCCCCTAATCCTGCCACCCATCCCATCTGTTCCTCAGAGAGGTTAAGGCCTCCCTTGGGAGTCAACAAATTCTGTTGCATCACCATGTTGAGGCAGGACCAAGGGCTTCCCCCTCATGTCTAGGCTGAGCAAGGTTTCTCTTCACAGGAAATGTGCTCCAAAAGCCAGATCTCATTAGGGATGGCTCCTGGCCCCACTGCCAGGGCACCCACCACAAGCTGTGGGAACCCACAGAAGTGGATCTGCCCCACCTTGACTGAAGTTCAGAGAGTTTAAGCCTATTCCTGCTCCTTCAAGGTTATCGACAGGAGATTTAGCTTAAGGTGTGGCTACTAACAGAATATCTTGACCTAGGTTGTGGTTACTTGGTGTGTTGGGTATTAAGAAGATAATCACTTTGTTCCTTGATAAAATCCACTTTGCGGGTCCCCACTGAAACTCTTGTCTCTTAGTCTTTGGGCTGGAGGTGTGAGGAACAATGACAGCAACCTTACTCTGAGACGGACTTCTTTAGCCTCCTCTCAGCTGGTAGTCTCTGATGTACAAATTTGGGTTTTCTTAGCCGGCATTTTGTAGCCTAAGGTTTGTAACTCCAGCAGTAGTCCCTCACTGGCCCTTTTTTTAAAAAAAACAAAAAAACAAAACAAAACAAAACAAAACAACCTATTTTCCCAGGGAACCTTTGATGGAAGGCTAGCATTCAGTGTATCATCAAAAGGGGGTGAAGGATTTTTAAACCCTTCAGACAACCTGGTCCATGTAAATTGCCCATTGTAACCTGGGAGGTTATACTTAAAAGACGGGTTGGCTCACCTCTGCTTATGGGAGGCTGAAGAATGCATCCTTCAGGTGAGCGTACGTCTGTTTCTTTGGAAAAATTGGACTCGTGAGAATCAGAGGATCCAGGTCTCTTCACAGGCAGGAGAGGTGTATTCCAGGGTGACTGTCAGGGCACCAGGATGCCTGTCTCTCTAAGGCAGACAGTAAGGACTGTAATTTCCTCTTTTGTTTCCAGGGTCATTGCCTATTGTTTATCTGGATTAGGATAGCTGAATTGGTTGGTGGAACAATCATAGGAACTTGGTGTTGAGACAGTCCTAGGGAGTTGGTTTCTGCCCATACCTGGGAATCTTTGTTGCCAATCTGAGAGATAGCACACTTTATCTTTTGATTGGGGGTAGGACTTTCAGCTAGGAGATATTTTTCTGACAGAGAGCAAGACACCAAAATTTTGCTGGGTATCTGTAAATCTAACTGTGTCATCTTCAGAGAAGGAAATAGTGGCTTTTAGTTTATGCAAAGGGTCTTGTCCCAACCAGTTCTCTGCTGTTAAACACCTTTGGAGCCACCTCCAGAGGTAATTCTCATCACCTTTTTTTGTTGTTTCTAGATAGGGTTTCTCTGTGTAGTCCTGGCTGTCCTGGAACTCTCTCTGTAGGTCAGGTTGGCCTTGAATTCAGAGATCCACCTGCTTCTGCCTCCTGAGTGCTGGGTGCTCAGCATAACTTTTTTGTTTGTTTGTTTTGTTTTTGTTTTTTTGAGACAGGGTTTCTCTGTAGCTTTGGAGTCTGTCCTAGAACTAGCTCTTGTAGACCAGGCTGGCCTCGAACTCACAGAGATTCACTTGCCTTTGCCTCCCGAGTGCTGGGATTAAAGGCGTGTGCCACCACCACCCCGTTTAACAAAGAAAAATCTTTCTAGCAACTATCTTTAATCCTTTTAAATAGCACCTAGTAAAAATTGTTTAAAGTCTCTTTGGTCAGGAGAAAATAAAAAAAGAAAGTCTGTCCAGGCTGCATTGTCTGGCATGCCCAGCCCTGTTTTTTTTTTTTTTTCTTGTTTGTTTTTGTTTTTTGAGAATGGTGGATTTTGAATTTTTTAGTTATATGAATCACTGGATGAAAAGAAGACATAAATCATGAAAGAGAAAGGAATGGAGCTTTCTCTTTTTCTTCAGTTCAGGTTCAGCCCGGGGAAACTTTCCTTCCCTGGGGCTGCTCAGGATAGGCACGGAGCAGAGGGAATGCTCACCTGGGGAGACTCTTCCTCCCTCCCTGTGTCACTTGGATGACAGGATGAACGGTCTGACCCCTCTCTACCTCCACACAAGGACCAACCCTGACAGTGAGCAGGACAAGCAATGAAGCAAGCGTGTGCTCCTGTTCTTGGAGTGGGATAGTTGGTGTTTTGTTTTCAGGTCCCCAATAGGGGTGAGCACAGGTAAGGGAGTTCTCACACCAGAGAAAGCCATCGGTCAATACAGGCAAACAGAACTGACAGAAACACATAGAGAAACGGAGAGCCAGCCAGCCAGACAGACAGACAGACAGGGGTGACCACCACACATTCATATGCCTGAACAGATGGGGAGTCCAGTGACATCTCACATGGTCCCATACACTGGGTTAGCAGCCACATCAGACCTCTTTGTGTCCAAATAGAAGTCACTTTAACCAGACTTACCTCCGGAGGTGAGAGACCAGGTGACCAGGCGGCTGTCTAATTTGTTTCCTTTTGGGGTGGAAGTGTCAGAACCCCCCCCCCCCAAGCTTTAGGCGGTGACTAATCAAAGTGATCTGAAATACCTCAGGTTGTACACTTCCTCTCTCCAAGGGGCTCTTCTGGTGTCTCTAAGTATGGTTTCTGGGCTCTCGCTGGGGCCTCCAGAAATGTTGTGGGGGTAGTCACCAGAGAAGACCGCTTAGACTTGGGCTTAAGTCAATAGAAAATCTTTAACGGAGTGTTCAGGATCCCAGTGTAGGTGAACTTAGAAGCACAAAACAAAACAAAAAAAACCCCAAGAAAACAAAACCCCCAAAACCCAACACATTCTGAGTTGACATACTACAATTAACAAGAACAGTTAGCCAGAAGCTATACAGCAAGGAACTACATTTAGATATTTTCCTGGAACTATGGGCTTTGGTGAATTAGGTCTTTGTTTTCATTTTGGCAGGTGGTGTTGTCAGCATGTTGAATTTTGTAGTCTGAATGGTACTTCCATCATGGAGTCAGTTGTGCTAAGGTTGTGGGGGGGGGCTACTAAAATTTGGGGTTCTGC
Source organism: Microtus pennsylvanicus (assembly GCF_037038515.1). Lineage (NCBI taxonomy): Eukaryota > Metazoa > Chordata > Mammalia > Rodentia > Cricetidae > Microtus > Microtus pennsylvanicus. Next base: position 62,300,883 of record NC_134579.1, on the reverse strand, counting down.
TATCGGCTGTGGAAGTTGATGTTTGTGAAGCTCCAGTTGATGGTGAATTTGAGAAATAGGTAGCCACTCTCAAAACAGAGCCCTCAAGTTCAACATCTAGAATATAGGTGGCGAGGAGAAACATGGCAAACCGAGAGATGTCTCGTGTGCCATGATAAAGTTTGAGGTAATGTCATGTTACTAAAAGAATGTGTCTAAATGGCTGGAGATCTGGGACAAGCGTGTGAAGATACCACATAGTATTGTCGGACAAAAAGTGTTTATTAAGGACAGGAAATTGAAGGCCAAATGTACACTTTCTCACTGTAAGAAGACCCTCAGTACCATGATATTTCTGCCGAAGCAGCTCCGACTTTGAAAAGCCTCGCCTCCGGGGAGTTCCTTGCCATGCCTTTCCCTTGCCCCACCCTACGGGTCCCGGGTACAGCTTTGGCAGCACAGCACCTGTAATGAAGAGGAGCTGGAGCCTGGTGTCCTGTGTGTCAGACACAGTGTGGGTGCTACCTTATCACCTAGGCACGCAGGCTATGTGCTTCCTCTCTGGGGTGCTGAAGGAGATAAGCCGGCCTCAGAGTGAATATGGCTGTTAAAAAGTGTCTTTGTTTTTACTGTCTCCTAGCGACAGCAGAAGCTACACCTGTAAGTCACCATCAGGACTGCACAATGTGTGCAGAGCAAGGACACCAGATGGCACTGGGGAAACGCCCAGGAGGCCATAACCCTACACGAAGAGCTACAGGCAACCAAGGAGAGCTGGGAGTGGGAGAGGCGGCTTCCCTAGGAAGGAGCACACCAAGTGCTTGCCTGTGCCAAATGGTCAGCTCTAAAAATATACAAGCTAGTAACATTATACAGACTCAGTCGGTTATAGTTAGGAATATATGTGTGTATACAAATACATATATGCATGCATAACAAATGATGAAAATAGAGGCCATGAATCTGAAGGAGAGTATCAAGGGGTTTATGTCAGGGATTGGGGGGAAGGTAAGGGAGGGGAAAATGTTGAAATCAAAACACAATGTCAAAAATAAACAAAGTGGCGGCCAAGGCAGTTGCGACTGGATGGTGCTCAGGCTCGAGGACCAGTGGTAGCCAGGCTTACCTTTGACCTTTTCCTGCCCGCCTCCTGCCTTGGTTTGTGAATTTTGTCTCCTCTAAGTGTTTCTGATCCAGCGAATTAGACTTGGACCCAAACCATGTTCCCGCTGAAGGTAAACGTGGAGAAATCAGAGATGGAGAGGGCCAAAGCCCTGAACCAGCTGGATGCCGTTCTTCAGTGTCTACTGGAGAAGAGTCACAAGGACAGGAATGTCTGGATGAAGATGCTGGGAAAACACCCTTGGATACACACAACAAGGATTATTCCATTGCTGCTACTGGCAAAAGGCCATCTGCCTGCTTCCTCCACCAGGAGGAGGAAGAGGAGGGAGATGGACGATGGGCTGGCTGGGGGGGGGGAGTCCTCAGAGATCCAACACATGTGATCAAGCTGGTTGACCGGAGTGTGGATTTGGCCCAGTTCAGTGAGAACACACCATTGTATGGTGCGCAACTGTCCCTCAGTGTGAGAGCAGGCGCGGTCACCCAGTTCACCACTGCCCCTTCTGTCTGAGGATGAGGAGGGTTCAGAGGCCATCAACAGCAAAAGTTGTGATGTGTACACGCTGCCTTCACCCACAGCCCCTGGATCACTTGGAGACACCTGCAGATCCCATCCCCACTGCAGCCTGAGACCCAGGGTACCCCAGATGATAAACCCTCTGAGCCTGAACCTTCTCTTTCCACACTCATCTATCGCAACATGCAATGCTGGAAATGTATACGCCAGAGGTGGAAGGAGGCATCTCACTGGAATAAGCTTCGTTACTCAGAAAGCATGAAGATCCTGAGGGAGATGTGTGATAGGCAGTGATGTTCCCAGTCCCCTGCCCCCCACCCCAATAAACCTGCCCCCAACCAAAAACTAAATAAATAAAAATAAACAAACACAACAAAAAGATCACTCTCAAATGCTCATGTGACAGGTTTTATAACTGTTACACACACATACACACACCACATACATATAACATACACATATAACACACACACCACACACATATAACACACACACCACATACAAAACACACATAAACACACACACCACACACATATAACACACACACCACATACAAAACACACACACCATATACATATAACACATACCACACACCACATACACATAACACACCACATACATATAACACAGACAACACACACGTAATATATACACAAACACACACACACACCTTACATCTTCTACTTTTCTGGGAATAAATGAAGGCACAGCCTTTTGATGCTACCTAGTTTGATTTGGAAGATGGGGCTTGGGACGGCTCTGTAAGAACTGTCCCAGTGGACTCCCCATCAAGAGGGTGTCTATGACTTCTAGTTCAGGAACGGACTTCAGATGGATTGGTGACGCACAGCCAATCGTAAAGACACTTTTCTCTACTGGCCCCCTCCTGGCCTGGTCTCTTTTCAGAGCTCCTGCTGGCTAAACCAGGTCTGTGACACGGAGCCCAGGCTCACCCATGCTGTTAGGCATTAGCTTTCTTTGCCTTGCAAGTTTGTGTTTTCAGCTGGACAGGAAGTGACAAGCAGGGTCCAGGTTTCCTCCTCTCCTTGGCTGGCTTAGTGTACCTGCAGTGCCGAGAGCTGACCTGTCGTCGTGAGCCTGGTGTCAGTTCTACAGTGTTGCAGAAGCGGCTTTTGTGTGTCAGCACATGGGTTACTGATTGGCTTCAAAAGGGTACTCAAAACAAATCTCCCCGTACCCACTGTTAGGAATCTGTCTAGGGACTGGAGGGATAGATAGCTCAGGGGTTAAGAGCACTTCCTGCTTCCTAGAGGATGGGAGTTCAGTTCCCAGCACCCATGGGAGAGAGCTCACAACTTCAATTCTATGGCATCTGACGCTCTTTTGGCATTTGAGGACACTCACACATATGTGCGCACACACACACACACACACACACACACACACACAAGAATAAACAGTAATACAAATTAACCTTTTTTTGTAAAGGACGTTTTTAGCTTATTGTGGTGGCACAGACCTTAATTTCAATACTCCAGAGACTGAGGTAGGGTTATTGCAAGTTCAAGACCAGCTTTGAACACATAACAAAACTCTATCAAAAAAACAAAACAAAACAAAACAAAAAACAAACCCCAAACCCGGTTTGGAGAGCTGGCTCAGTGGTTTACCCAGGCTCAGTTCCCAGCACCCACAACACCACTTACCGCTGTGAAGCAAGCTCCAGGTAATTTGGCGCCTTCTGCCGGCTTTCTTGGGAACCAGTGCATTTACATACACACAGGGAGACCACTCACACGTATAAAGTTAAAGCAAAACAAAACCCCAAAACATTAAAAATGTTTCTGAAGATTCCACTCCACAGCTTCCTTTAAGACATCTGAGAAAATGGTATATTTTTATTTCTCTGATAATTATAGACAGAGTCCCCTCGTCTTCCTGACCCCCATCCCCCTGTTGGAGTGTTGTAGCCCAGTGGGAGAGCATAGGCTTAGCACCTGTGAGCCCAGGGTTCAATGCCCAGCACTGAAGGAGAAATCGAAACAATCCCTTTCCTTTATCAGACGGGACAAAAGGTTTGCACAATTATTCGGTTAATCACTTACTGCACATTTGTAAGCCCCACAGCAAATATTTGATCTCTTCCCGTGACACTTTGATCTTTTTCTGTTGAGTAAGAAAATCAGTTGGCCATTTCCTCCCAGCGTTGCCTCTCAATCATCTTTAAAGAATGGATCAATACTGTTCCCGCCTTATGCTTTATCAGACAGTGTATTGATAAACACCCTGGCTGGCCAAGACACTCCCCAGGAGAGTGTTCTTCGTGTCCAGTATTGTAGACTCAGGCTCGGGCTTGTTTCTCTCTCTCTCTCTCTGTCTCTCTCTGTCTCTCTCTCTCTCTCTCTCTGTCTCTCTGTCTCTCTCTGTCTCTCTCTCTCTCTCTCTCTCTCTCTCTCTCTCTCTCTCTCTCTCTCTCTCTTTGTCTCTCCAGCAAAGATCAGCATTTTATAAAACCCCTTCTTCAGAAGGCAGGCAAAATTCTTGTTGTGCCAAAGATGTGTGGTTGCAGGAAGAATGGGGAGGAAGAAGGGAAGGAGGGCTAAGTAAGTGTAATACACAAGATTTTTTTTTAATGTGCTGGTAAAATCATGCCCTCATTCGAGCACTACCAGGCCTGACCCTGCCTAACTTCTGAGATCAAACAAGGTTTGGCCAGGTTGTGGTGTCTCATAACTACCTGTATGGCCAGCTCCAGGGAATCTGACACCCTCTGCTGACTTCTTTGGGCCCCGTTTGGCTTCGGGTTTGGGTTCAGGTTCAGGTTAGGGTGGGGCCCAAAGAAATTGTATGGTGCGCGTGCGTACACACACACACACACACACACACACACACACACACACACACACTGTTTTTAATTTTAAAGACGTAATATTGAAGCTGCTTAATACAGTAAATCAAACAACAGAATGTAAATGGTACCTAGCTCATTGATAGAACAGGCTGTTAAAATTCATAAGAACATTAAAAATTGGAAGGCAGAAATATCTTAAAGTTAGTTGTAGAAAACGTGGGCTGTATGTAATCTTCCCTTTACTGTCAGAGTTTCTGTAATATTTATAAATTTCATTTATTTTTAATTTTTTAAAAAATTAATTTAATTTTATGTGCATTGGTATGAAGGTATCAGATTCCCTGGAACTGGAGTTACAGACAGTTGTGAGCTGCCATGTAGGTGCTGGGAATTAAACCTGGGTCCTCTGGAAGGGCAGCCAGTGCTATTAACTGCTGAGCCATCTCGCCAGCCCCTCATTTGTTATTATGTCTTTTTAAAGAGAGGAAGAGAGAAAAGAGGAGAAGGAGGGGGGAGAGAGAGAGAGACAGAGACAGTGATTGCAGGCAATTCAGACCTGTCTCGGTGGCGAGTACAGTTAAGTTCCTTCCTGCATCTCCCTCCCCCTTTTCTCCCTCCAATGGGTTGAGCAGCTCCTGGGAGGAGAGGAGGCACCATTTTGACTGTGTTCCCTGCCAAGGTCACATGTTGAGAAAAACACCTTAAATTCACACGTGGTGCTTAGGAAGTAGTTAGGACTAAGTGTAATCACGAGAGTGGGACCTCCATGGTTTTACACACACACACACACACACACACACACACACACACACACACACACACACACTTACTGAGCAATCCAGTGTGACTTTGAGGACCCACTTCACTCCTCTGCACCTCAATTTTACCGTTTCAATGATGAGGGCGCTAAACAATGACTCTCGTGTTCCTTTATGCTGGTTACAAAGGTAACGCTTGCCTCTGAGGAAAAGCAACATAGGAGAAGATGGCATGCAGACCCGTGTATGTGTGGGCGCAGACACGAAGGAGAAGCAAATGTTTTTCGAGGTCTAGGGAAAAGGCCGTTAGGTCCCATCTTCCCAACACTACAGATGCTGACACTCTTATGCTCCAGGGCAAGGCTCTCACGCCACTTCAATGTCAGCATCCGCCTCGGGGTTTCTCAGGCTCCTTGCTACAAGGGCCCTTCCGCTTTGTCAAGCCGAATATGAGAAATGCCCTTTGCCTTCCTGACCCCTGTCCCCATGGCTCTCCTCCACAGGGCCCTCAGCTGAGGTAGGACATGGACTGCGGCCTCCAGGCCACAGTCACACTGTCCAGTAAGCAGCTGCCTGTCACAGAGTAGCACTGTCACCTGCTCCTTGCTCCTCCTACCCTTTAGTCCCCACAGCTGGGAAAACCTCCCTTCCTCTTGCTGAGGATGGTGACTGCACACAATCTAGGAGAGCTGTGTTGTTCTGAATTTCACTGGACAGTCTTAGCACACACATGTCTGAGACGGTGAAGAGGCACTTGCTGGAAAATGCAGGCATTGTTGCTTACTGTTAAACAGACATGTAACTGCTGGCCTGCTGTTATTAGTCAGCGCAGCCTCGTCACCCTTGAAAGCCCCCCCCCACCAACTCAAACACCACCCTCTCTCTCACTTCCCGATTGCCCTGACATTCTAGATTCCAATTGCTGCCTAGCTGGATGCTGCACCCCTCACCCCAAAACTTGGCAGCGGCTCACACCTGCACATCTAAATCCCTTCAAGACACCTGCTCTTCTACTAGCTCAGGGCACCTTAGTTTGTGTTCATCTCTGTAATTCCTTCAGCCTGTTCTGAAGTGCATCCTCCCGCTGGCGCGGAAACTGCCTGAAGCACAGGAAGGCTTATGGCTGATGTCAGGGTGTGGCAGGCTTGTCCCAGCTTAGATGAAGCTAATACCAAGCATTAAGTATTTGCCTTTGGCTTTTCTCTCAGACCCTTGGCGTCGGCAAGATGGGCAAGTGTCGTGGTCTCCGTACTGCCAGGAAGCTTCGCAGCCACCGACAGGACCAGAAGTGGCATGACAAACAATACAAGAAAGCCCACTTGGGCACAGCCCTGAAGGCCAATCCTTTTGGAGGTGCCTCTCATGCCAAGGGAATCGTGTTGGAAAAAGTAGGAGTTGAAGCCAAGCAGCCAAATTCTGCTATCAGGAAGTGTGTCAGGGTGCCGCTCATCAAGAACGGCAAGAAGATCACAGCTTTCGTCCCCAATGATGTTGCTTGAACTTCATTGAAGAAAACGATGAAGTTCTGGTTGCTGGATTTGGTCGAAAGGGTCATGCTGTAAGTGATGTTCCTGAGGTCTGCTTTAAGGTTGTTAAAGTAGCCAATGTGTCCCTTTGGCCCTGTACAAAGGCAAGAAGGAAAGACCAAGATCCTAAATTTTGACAGTGGAAGCACAGTAATAAATTTTCCTATTCTGAGAAAAAAAAAAGAAGTTGCCTTTGACGATCTTACCAAAAGCAACCTACAGTTACAATGCAATGCCCATCAAAATTCCAGCAAAATTCTTCACAGACCTCGAAAGAATGGTACTCAACTTCATATGGAAAAGCACAAAACCCAAGATAGCCAAAACAATCCTGTACAATAAAGGAACTTTTGAAGGCATCACAATCCCTGACTTCAAACTCTACTACAGAGCTACAGTACTGAAAACAGCCTGGTATTGGCATAAAAACAGACAGGAGGACCAATGGAACAGAATCGAAGACCCGGATATTTAATCCACATACCTACGAACATCTGATTTTTTACAAAGAAGCAAAAATATAACATGGAAAAAGAAAGCATATTTAACAAGTGGTGCTGGCATAACTGGATATCAACATGTAGAAGAATGAAAATAGACCAATATCTATCACCTTGCACAAAACTGAAGTCCAAATGGATCAAAGACCTCAACATAAAGCCAGCCACACTGAATCTCATAGAAGATAAAGTGGGAAGTACACTTAAATGCCTTGGCAGGGAGACCACTTCCTAAATAGTGGTCTCAGGTAGCACAGACACTGAGAGAAACAATTAATAAATGGGACCTCCTGAAACTGAAGAGCTTCTGTAAAGCAAAGGACATAATCAACAAGACAAAACAACAGCCTACAGAATGGGAAAAGATCTTCACCAACTCCACATCGGACAGAGGTCTGATCTCCAAAATATACAAAGAACTCAAGAAATTGGACATCAAAAGAACACATAATCCAATAAAAGAAAATGGAGTATAGACCTAAATAGAGGAATCTAAAATGGCTGAAAGACACATCCTTAGTCATCAGAGAAATGCAAATCAAAATAACTCTGAGATTCCATCTTACACCTGTAAGAATGGCCAAGATCAAAAACACTGATGACAACTTATGCTGGAGAGGTTGTGGGGAAAGGGAACACTTCTGTATTGCTGGAGGGAGTGCAAACTGGTACAGCCCCTTTGGATATCAGTGTGGGAATTGCCCCCAAAATTAGGAAACAACCTTCCTCAAGACCTAGCAATACCAAAGGTATTGGGTATATATCCAAAGGATGCTCAATTGTACCACAAGGACATGTGCTCAACTATGTTCATAGCAGCATTGTTTGTCAGAACTTGGAAACAACCTAAATGCCTCTCGACTGAAGAATGGATAAGGAAAATGTGGTACATTTACACAACGGAATACTACACAGCAGACAAAAAGACATATTGAAATTTACAGGCAAATGGATGTATCTAGAAAATACCATATTGAGTGAGGTAACTCAGACCCAGAAAGACAAATATCATATGTACTCACTCATAAGTGGATTTTAAACATAAAGCAAAGAAAAATCAGCCTACAATTCACAATCCTAGAGAACCTAGACAACATGAGGACCCTAAGAGAGACGTACATGGATCTAATCTACATGGAAAGTAGAAAAAGATAAGCTTTCCCGAGTAAATTGGGAGCATGGGGACCATGGGGGAGGGTTGAAGGGGAGGGGAGAGAAAGGGAGGGGAACAGCAAAAAATGTATAGCTTAATAAAATCAATAAAAAAAGAAAAAAAACAAAATTTTGCCTTTGGTGGTGGCCGTGGAAGGGCAGGATTGGGTCTCAGAGGACTGACAATGGGAAGAGGCCCTGGACATGGGGATCCACTCTGCACTCCTCAGAGATCTGGACGTGGGGATCCACTCTGCACTCCTCAGAGATCTGGACGTGGGGATCCACTCTGCACTCCTCAGAGATCTGGACGTGGGGATCCACTCTGCACTCCTCAGAGATCTGGACATGGGGATCCACTCTGCACTCCTCAGAGATCTGGACATGGGGATCCACTCTGCACTCCTCAGAGATCTGGACTTGGGGACCCCACTTTGCACTCCTCAGAAATCTGGGGTCATTTTCAGCCTTCCCCTTGCATAGACCTAAGGAAGCCAATACTTTTGGAGCATGTCTCTAACTTCTCTTTACTCCGTAGTTGGAAGTTGGGAAGATGTGGTGTGGATTTCTAGGCAGAGCTGAGCAGCAGCCCTTTGCGGGCTTACCTTGCTGTGGAGTTCTTTAGGGTAACGTAGCTCACATAAAGATGCCCTACTCTGGGGAAATGTACCTTCCTCTCTGCTCTCTAGTCTCCATAGGCTACCCAACTTATCTTTAGATACCCAGAAGTTGTAAAAGGGGCCCTTACCACTCTCAGGGGTGCTAATCTATGCAGATGAGGCAGCCCCTACTAAGATTCAAAGAGTTACCCAGGGAGAAGAAGCTGATTGGTTGAAAGCATCACCCCAGCCCCTGACATCCATTTTGCAATGTTTGGGTGAAAATTTCCTTTTCAAGCCCCATCCATTGGGAGTTACCTCAGTCCAAACTCCACCTCCAAGAAAGCCCGCCAAACGGTGACCCCTCCCCCGGAGAACGAATTGTCTTTCTGGTTCTTCTTCCCCTCTCCATGTTTTCCCGGAGGTCTACCAGGGAGCTGGCATCCATTAAACCTGGTCTTTTTCTAATTTGGTTTGATTTAGTCTGATTTGAGTTATTGTGTTGGTGGAGAGGTTTATTGGTCTGAAAAAACTTTATAGAAGCAACAAGCATTTGACCAGTCTTGAAGTTCTGTTTTATGCTGAGTCCACAAGCTGACCTAGAGTGGATATCACTCACAGACATTGTTGCCCTAGAGAGAGACAAGACCTGACTGCTCCTGGGCAGAGAGTATACTCCACATGGAGGCTTCCCCTCACTTTCCACAGAGCCCTTTTGGACTTTAGAGTTTATGCAGCATGACACCTTCATTATGGTTCACTTTGCTCTGGGTCAAAGAGGTCATCATGGGGGTAGCCATATTAGCAATGGCGAAAAGCCAGAGGCACAGGAAGAGATCAGTAAAAACAGAAAGGCAAGGCAGGGGAGGGGAGAACTGAGTCAGAGAAGCCAGCAATCACACAGGTGGGTGGAGTAGGTTATAGTGGTCTGCTCAGTTCCTTTAGGAGACAAGCCACACCCACTCCCCCTCCGCTGAGGAAGCTGACCTTCAGTTTCCAGCCTGAATTTCTACCTTCCTTTCCAAGAGGCAGCTTCTGTCTCTCCCTTTCCCCCACTTCTCTCCTTCCCTCATCTCTGTTTCTCTCTCTCTCTCTCTCTCTCTCTCTCTCTCTCTCTCTCTCTCTCCTTCTCTCCCCTTCTCCCTTTTCCCCTTCATAACCCACTAAATAAATATCCAACCTCACTCTGCATGGCATGCCTATCCATGTCTCTGTCTCTCGCCCGCTGTGTGGCTCTCTACCCCAAACTGGCTGCCTTCGTAGACCTGCGGCATGGTCTCATGGTGTGCCCATATGCCCATCTCTCCTCATGGGACTGGCTCCCCATTGAGGTCTCTCACCTACCACATGGCTCCCTGCCTGGGACTTGCTGCCCCTCAAACTGTCTCTGCCACTGCTACTGCTGCCAACAAGATCGGTCGGATTCACAAGGCAGCTTTCAATTCCAGCCTTTTACTACCCTTTGTGGCTTGTGGCATGGTGGCTCAGTGACAGGGCAGATCATGTCTCTAGGTCTCTCTTATTACTAAACTTAAAATCCCTGCAGCTCAAAAATTGTTGCTTTTCCATACAACATGTGACCGCTGCCATTTTGACTGAGGTCAGGCGACCTTACCACCATCTATACTGAGGTCAGGTGACTTCACTGCCATCTTAACTGAGAGCCAGGTCAGGTGATCAAGTTCTGCCATCTTTACTGAGGTTTTCCCTATCTGGTTCCCCAGTGCAGACTCCGTTGCATGTGTGTTTTGCATAGTGGCATGACTTTGGTAGGGCTCACCAAGAGCATCCCCTTCACCCAATTCCTGTTCACTCTGTGTGTGTGTTCACACATGTAACTTAAATACACCTATGTTTATTGTTAAATGTTATAATTGTCTGTTCATTTCATCTCATTTCAGACTACAAAAACAATGTCCCATGTTTTAAGCTTGTATGTACTTTTAAGTCTCTTACAAAAATACTTTATATTTAATCCAACCCTGCTTTACTTGTTAAGTTGAGAGCCAGTGCAGTCAAGCTTGGACCCAGCTCTCCATACTGTAGTTATACCTGATAAACAGCCCTCAACTGCTCATAGATCTGAGGAATATGGCATTTAAATATTTAATTATTAAAAAACTTTTGATCCTACTTAATGTGCTGGCTTTGTGGGAGCCTAGCCAGTTTGGATGTTCACCTTCCTAGATATGGACGGAGGGGGGAGGACCTAGGACTTACCACAGGGCAGGGAACCCTGACTGCTCTTTGGACTGGAGAGGGATGGGGGAGAGGAGTGGGGGGAGGGGGAGAAGGGTGGGAGGACGGGGAGAAGGGTGGGAGGAGGGGGAGGGAAATGGGAGGCTGGGAGGAGGCAGAAACTTGTTTTTTTTTCCTTTTCTCAATAAAAAAAAAAGAAAAAAACTTTTCATAACAAAAAGAGACAGATTGGCTCCTAGCAGCAGCACTCTACTTCCTGCAAAGAATACAGAAGACAAAATGGGCACAAAACAACATCCATCCACAATTCATTTCAACTGCCAAGCACTGACCACTGGGAAAAAACTGCCTTTCATCTAAATTGAAGATCTCCTGATGTGGACAGAATTGCTGAAATTGACAGCCTAGCTTCTCAGGTCAAGGTAGGCTTGTCTTCCTACAGATTTCTTAGCCCACAGGATCTTCTGGAGGCTGGCAGGCCCTGCACTAAATAGCAAAAGCCAAATATGACCTTCAGCAACCATGGAAGACCCTGAGGAATAGCTCTAGGTGCCAACCAAGTAAGTTCTCTGTTGTTTTTTAATCAATAACTCAAGTAATATTTCATCCTTCTCAAAGATATCTGATGCAGTTTGACAGCTGAGAGGTTTTGTCAGTTTAAAAGGACAACCTCACCAAACAAATTTCAGTAAAATACAAGTTATTAAGGTGTGTACCTACAAGTTATAAAGGTGTGAGGACAAATACGAGTTATCAAATTCCTTTCTTCCTCTGCCTTTCGTAGCCTTAAAAATAGTTTTCATTGTGCAAAAATATCTGTCACAGTCATTCGGCTGCTGTTTAAAATGTATGTTTTCACAAACCCAAAGAATTCTTCTGAGCTCCAGGGAGCCAAATTGAAGTATCCACCTTAAGCAGGTCAGATATACCCCCCTCGATTTCCCGGTCCTAATTTTTTCCCCCTTAACTTTGTCCTTTGTTCTGCCAATACCTTAAACAGGTGTAAGAGACACCAGGCATTTCCATACCACAAACACAGAACAGGAGCAAAGAGACCGGCTATGTCAGGATGTGACCAGCACTCAGCTTTCTCAAGATCCCCTCACCAAGATGACACCCTCAAATAAGCAGGAAGCAGTCTTGAGAATCTGCACCCCAATTCCTTTAACCTGTTGTGCCTAAACTCCCACTTTTTTGTTATAAAAAAGGATGGGAATGCAATGGTCTGCTCTGTCCCTTTAAGAGACAAGCCATACCCACTCCCTCCCCACCACCAAGGCAAGCTGATCTTCAGCTTCCAACTTGAGTCCCTTCCTTTTCCATCTCCCTCTTTAAGAGGCAGCTTCTGTCTCTCCCTTCTCCCTGCTTCTTCCCTGCTCTCTTGTTTCTCTCCTCTCTCTTTCTTTCTCTCTCTCCTCCTCTCCCCTTCTCCCCTTTCCCCTCCAAAACCCACTAAATAAATATCCAACTTTATTCTGCAAGACATGCCTATCCATGTCTCTGTCTCTCGCCCCTGCATGGCTCCCTGCCTGGGACTGGCTGTTCTCAGGACCTGCTGCCCACTGCAGCCATTTGGGGAACCTGCAGCATTTTATTTTTATCATTACAGCAGGCATGGGTGGGAGGGTGGCAGAACGGTGGTGTGGGATGGGGTGGTGAGGGGGTTATGGGCAGCAGAGATGGGGTGAAGCAGGTTGCTGGATGCTGCATGCGGGCAGGAGGAGAGGCAGGCCTTGCCTGGGAGGGTTGGGTAATGGCTTCACCTCTAGGTGTGTCCGTGGGGAACGGATGGAGCAGAGGAAGTCCTTAGGGGAAGCTCACGCACTGAACTCTTACATTTGAGAAGGAGGTTGGCTGCTGGCATGGGCCTTGCTGGAGTCCAGGTAGTAGAAGAAAGGTCTAGAACTCATGACAGTTTTCCATATGCATGTTCCTTCAGCCGTTGTCCTAGTCATCCTCCCTGGTTGTGTGAGGCCATGGGGCCTGTTGGACCCTTCCAGAGTGTCCCTCCCACCTCTGACAGCTCACCCTAGGACCTGAGCACACAAGCCTCTGGTGCTCCTCCCAGCAGCCAGGAGTAGGGACGCGCTTGTCATTCCTCACTCTGCCACCCCGCCCCCCAAAGCCATCATGGTTGATTTCCCACCCATTTCTCAGAGCAAGCTAGATGGAAACTTAACTGGAGACGTCTCCTTACTTCCTTGTTCCTTTTGGCAGCTGGGCTGTTTGTTTCAGTCACAGCCCCAAATCCCCGCTGTGCCAGCGCCCTCCAGAATTAGAGACCCACCCAGTCTGCCTCAAGGCTTGGCAGTGGAGGAGGAAGAGAGGGCAGGCCCATGAGCCTGGAGGTCAAGTGGGGAGCAACTGCCCCAGGTGCACAGCTGTGAGATTTTTCAGCTGCCAAGACCTCTATGATCCCCCCAACCAGAGCAGCATCCGCAGAGAGAGCTCCGAAGATCAAAGCCAGACTGCTTCTCATGGGCCTCCTCCTCCATTCCAATGGGCTGCTCGCTCTCTCTGGAGCTAAGCAGCACAAGGTAGACCTGGGCCTCAGGCCGCCATGAACCAGACTGACTCCGCTCCCTACTGGGCCTGGGGCTGCTTTCATGGCAGCAAAGGGTAAATGGTTTACCTTGCTGAACCTCAATGTGCTTAGGAGCCCAGAGGGACCAACCTTCTTCCTCAGTGTGGTTATGTGGTGCTCAAGCAGGTTCTGGGGAAAAGCGCTGAAGAAGTGACTTGAAATGGGGGGCTAAACCTGTGTGGCAGAGGTTTGGCTTGGCCTGTTTGCTTTGCCAACAACGTATTGTTCTCACACGCTTTTGCTTTGCTGACTCTGTTCCCAAGCCTAGAATGCACTTCCTCTTCCTTCATATACCTACCTGACAGAAGTGTGTGAGTGGTAGTCCTCGTTGTGTGCGTGCATGCACGCATGTGTATGTGTGCGTGTGTGTGTGCACATGTGTGCATGTTCGTGATGGCCAGGATCAAATCTGGGTGTTCTTCAGGAGCTGCCCACTCTTTAAAAAAGTATTTTGCATTATGTATGTGTTTCTGAAGGTACATATGTATGTGGCATTGTATCTTCTGGCGCTGGAGTTACAGGTGGTTGTGAGCCGTCCTGTGGGTTCTGGGAACCAAACCCAGGTCCTCTGGAAGGGCAGTCAGTGCTCTGCTCTGCTGAGCATCTCGCCAGCCCTTCACTTTGTGTTTTTGAGGCAGGGTCATTCACTAGCCTGGGGCTCACCAATTAGGCTGGGCCAGCTGGCTGTCAGGCTCAGGGACTGGATCCTCCAGCAGTTTCCTCCCTAGCACTAGGATCACTAGGATGGCTTCTTCTTCTTCTTCTTCTTCTTCTTCTTCTTCTTCTTCTTCTTCTTCTTCTTCTTCTTCTTCTTCTTCTTCTTCTTCTTCTTCTTCTTCTTCTCTCTCCCTCCCTCCCTCTCTCCCTCCCTCCCTCTCTCTCCTTCCTTCCTTCCTTTTTTTTTTTGAGAAAGTCTTTCCCTGTGCAGCTCTGGTTATCCTGGACCTTATAGACCAGGTTGGTCTCAGACTCACAGAGACCCACCCCTCTCTGCCTCCTGAGAGCTGGATTTAAAGGCGGGTGCCACCACCACTCGGCCTGATTTTTTCTAATGTGGGTCCTAGGTTTGGAACACGGGTCTGAAGTGCTGAAGTGGCCAGCACGCCACTGCCTGATCCTTCTCTGTAGCTCTCCATGTTCCTCTGCCTCACACCACCCAATTTCCCACTTAAACTTTTCTATCCCCAATATTCTCTGCTTTTGTTTTCATGTGGCATGTCTTCTAGTATAGTCCTTTCCTGAATAAGCCTCCTCCCACCTCGTGACCCTGTCCTAGGTCTCTGACCTCTATGACTTGACTCCAGCTTAAACACGCAAATCTAAAACGGGAGGCTAGAAACCACCTATGAGACAGGAGATGAAGCATTTGTCTGTGTGAGCCTGGGGTTGCGTCATTAAATATTTTCCAGTTCCACCCATTTTCCTACAAATTTCATTTCTCCTTACAGCTGAACAAAAGTCCACAGGCAGGAAGATCTCTGTGAGTTCAAGGCCAGCCTGGTCTACAAAGTTCCAGGAGGGGCCAGGGCTACACAGAGAAACCATTGTGTATGTGTGTTTGATGGATATGTATACATTTATGATATGTATACAGCTACATTCCTATCATCACCCTCCCACTGGTGGGCGTCGGAGTGGTTCCCATTTCCTATGAATAGAACAGTAGTGAACACGGATGTGAGGTTTCTGTGGCAGGATGTGGAATTCTTTGGGGAAATACCAAAGAGTGGTATTATTTTGTCTTAGTTTTACTTCTTGAGACATGGTCTCACTGTAGCCCTGGCTGGCCCGGAGCTCTCAGGACCTGCCTGCCTCTGCCTCCCAAGTGCTGGGATTAAAGGTGCCTGCCCGTGTACTCAGCAACATTTGCTAATGACAAAATTGTGCATAGACTTATAAGGTGCAACTGAATGGCTTCTTTGTTGTCGGTTTCTGTGTGGCATCTGCTCTGTAGACCAGGCTGGCCTTGAGCTCACAGAGATCCGCCTGCTTCTGCCTGGGATTAAAGGCGTGCACCAGCCACAACTTAATGTTTTAATAATGGGTGCACCATGAAATGGCTACATTGAGATGCGTATTACTTCACACTATATATTTCTTGTAGAGAGAATACTTACATGTAATCTCATAGCAATTTTCAAGCATATAGCATGTTACTGCTCATGGGATGATATACACACCTTTAACTTATTTCACCAATTTTACTGAAATTTCGTGTCCTTTGATCAACACCTCCTTAACCTGCCCAACCCCAGCCTTTAGAGACCACCTTTAGACCATGGGCTTTTTTAGAGTCTGCACAAATGTGATTGTTCAGGGTTTTTCCGTGCTTGACTTTTATCACTTAACACGATATCCTCCAGGTTCCTCCATGTTGCTGCAAAGGACAGGACACCATTGTCTGTGTGGCTGAATAATATATTTTTCTTTTCATATGCACCGTATCTTCTGTATCCGTCCCTGTACACCCATTGTTACGGGACACGAGGTTGCTTCTGTCTCTTGGTGGTGGTGAGTGATGTTGCAGTAGGCACAGAGAGTAGCTATCTCTTCAACATCCTGATTTGACATTCTTTGGTCCAATGCCCACTGGCAATGAGGTCGCTGAATCATGTGGTTGTTGTGCTTTTAATTTCTTGAGGAATTTCTGTATCATTTTCCCAGGATGGCCATGCTAAACCTCATCCTCCTGCCCCCTGAGCTCGTGTGAGGGTTCCCTTTTCTCCACATCCTTACCAACACTTACCCTTCTTCTTCTTTTATTTTTTAAGATTTATTTATTTACTTTTTAATAAAGGACTTATTTTATTTATTATGTATACAGTGTTCTGGGTATGCCTGCAATGCAGACCCGAAGAGGGTACCAGAATGCATTACAGATGGTTGTGAGCCACCATGTAGGTGCTGGGAATTGAACTCAGCACCTCTGGTAGGGCAGTCAGTGCTCTTAACCTCTGAGCCATCTCTCCAGCCCAACACTTCCCCTTCTGTTAGTTAACGGCCATTCTAATGGGCAGGAGGCTTTAGTTCACTGTGGTTTTAATGTTTATTCTCTGGCTAATAGTGGTGTCAAGTGGTTTTTTTTTTTTCCCCAAATGCCCGTTGGCTATTTGTATTCATACTTCTGAGAAATGCCTGTTCTGATACTCTGCCTATTTTTAAATCAAGGATTTGTTTTCTTATGATTGAATTGTTTGACTTCCGCATAGATTTTGCATGTAAGCCCATATCGGGTGTACAGCACGCAGTTGTCCCCACCCCCACCCCATCCAAAGACAACGCTTGCCTGCGCCATTTGCTTTACTCTGCAGGTGTTTCATTGTGACTGTACAACCCTACTTATTCTTTTTTTGCTTTTGTTGACTTTGCTGTTGGAGTCATCGCCAAGAATCCAGGTTGGTGTCAGATCAGAGAAACACCTTTGTGGCTTCCCCTCAGAGTTTCAGGCCTAGTAGCTTGGTCTTTCATCTGCCCTGAGATGATGTATTTGGTGTGAGGAGAGAGTTCATCCTTCTGTCTGTGGTAACCTCTCAGCACTCTAAGGAAGAGACTGTCCTTCCACATGGCTCTTGGCATCTTTGTGGAAAGTCAGTTTATTTCTTGGATCCTTATGCTCTTCTCTGGTCTGTGCCTTTGTTTTGGATCAGTGCCAGACTATTGTCATTACTGAGTTTGCCGAGTTTGGGAAAGACAGTAGATTGAAATGCTAATCACAGCAGATGCTCAATAGTTACTGCATGTGTGCACATGCTTACTCATGCATGTGTGTGTGTGTTTGTGTGTGCCTGTGTATGTGAGTCTGTGCATGTGTGTGCATGTGTGTGTGTGGTTGCTTTCAATAATAACCAACAATGGGGCCAG
Source organism: Microtus pennsylvanicus (assembly GCF_037038515.1). Classification (NCBI taxonomy): domain Eukaryota; kingdom Metazoa; phylum Chordata; class Mammalia; order Rodentia; family Cricetidae; genus Microtus; species Microtus pennsylvanicus. The sequence continues at coordinate 62,283,271 of NC_134579.1, read as the reverse complement.
GGAGAAGGCTCAGTTGGCAAAGGACTTGGGGCTCAAGCCTGAGAACCTGAGGACAGGTCCCCAGAATCTGGAAGCAGGTGACTATAATCCCAGTGCTCTTATAGCAAGATGGAGATGGAGTCAGGAGGATTCTCAGATGCTTGAGGGCTCTTAGCCAGGCATATATGGTAGAAAAACAGCAAAAGACTGTCTCGTATAAGGTGGAAGGCAAGGATGCATCCCTTAGCATACACGAATGCATGGGTGCCGCATGTGTGCACACACACATACACACAGAAATTAAATTTTTAAAAGAGAGAGAGAATCAGAAAAACACAGAAGGGTGAGACAGTGGGGAGCCTGTAGGAATGAGGTTGGCCTGGACCACATGGTTGAGAGCCTGCTCCCGCAGCTGGCTATTTTTGTTCCATTCTGACAGCTGTGCAGGAGGTCACTTAAAATACTGCCCTTTAGGAGACTTTGACTGCTTTTAGCTGGGGACTATTAAGGGCACAGAGGTTGTGTTGCCTTCAGCTGCCCTCTGGAGGACCATGAAGAGCTAAATGGGTTGGTGGCAGACAGTGCCCCGAGTACAGAGGCCAGCTCTTCTCCATCTCAGGATCTGGGAGAAGGAGGAGGCTGTCACTCACCAGAACTATGGGCAACATGGACGGTATCCTGAGAAAAGGTGGGAAAAAGTGAGGGTCCCAAAACCTGGTGGCCGACGTTAGTTAGGGACCTGCAGAGGGAAATGGAGGAGAAGAAGAGTTAGGGGCATCTGAGTGTGACAGAGGAGTCAGGGAATCTGAGTGTGACAGTGGAGGAGTCAGGACATCTGAGTGTGACAGTGGAGTCAGGACATCTAAGTGTGACAGAGGAGTCAGGACATCTAAGTGTGACAGAGGAGTCAGGACATCTGAGTGTGACAGTGGAGTCAGGGAATCTGAGTGTGACAGTGGAGGAGTCAGGACATCTGAGTGTGACAGTGGAGGAGTCAGGACATCTGAGTGTGACAGAGGAGTCAGGGAATCTGAGTGTGACAGTGGAGGAGTCAGGACATCTGAGTGTGACAGTGGAGTCAGGACATCTGAGTGTGACAGTGGAGTCAGGACATCTGAGTGTGACAGTGGAGTCAGGGAATCTGAGTGTGACAGTGGAGGAGTCAGGACATCTGAGTGTGACAGTGGAGGAGTCAGGACATCTGAGTGTGACAGTGGAGTCAGGACATCTGAGTGTGACAGTGGAGTCAGGACATCTGAGTGTGACAGTGGAGTCAGGACATCTGAGTGTGACAGTGGAGGAGTCAGGACATCTGAGTGTGACAGTGGAGGAGTCAGGACATCTGAGTGTGACAGTGGAGTCAGGACATCTGAGTGTGACATGGAGGAGTCAGGACATCTGAGTGTGACAGTGGAGTCAGGACATCTGAGTGTGACAGTGGAGTCAGGACATCTGAGTGTGACAGTGGAGTCAGGACATCTGAGTGTGACAGTGGAGTCAGGACATCTGAGTGTGACAGTGGAGGAGTCAGGACATCTGAGTGTGACAGTGGAGTCAGGACATCTGAGTGTGACAGTGGAGTCAGGACATCTGAGTGTGAGAGTGGAGTCAGGACATCTGAGTGTGACAGTGGAGTCAGGACATCTGAGTGTGACAGTGGAGGAGTCAGGACATCTGAGTGTGACAGTGGAGTCAGGACATCTGAGTGTGACAGTGGAGTCAGGACATCTGAGTGTGACAGTGGAGGAGTCAGGACATCTGAGTGTGAGAGTGGAGTCAGGACATCTGAGTGTGACAGTGGAGTCAGGACATCTGAGTGTGACAGTGGAGGAGTCAGGACATCTGAGTGTGACAGTGGAGTCAGGACATCTGAGTGTGAGAGTGGAGTCAGGACATCTGAGTGTGACAGTGGAGTCAGGACATCTGAGTGTGACAGTGGAGGAGTCAGGACATCTGAGTGTGACAGTGGAGTTGGACATCTGAGTGTGAGAGTGGAGTCAGGACATCTGAGTGTGACAGTGGAGTCAGGACATCTGAGTGTGACAGTGGAGGAGTCAGGACATCTGAGTGTGACAGTGGAGTCAGGACATCTGAGTGTGAGAGTGGAGTCAGGACATCTGAGTGTGACAGTGGAGGAGTCAGGACATCTGAGTGTGACAGAGGAGTCAGGACATCTGAGTGTGACAGTGGAGTAGTCAGGACATCTGAGTGTGACAGTGGAGGAGTCAGGACATCTGAGTGTGACACTGGAGGAGTCAGGACATCTGAGTGTGACAGTGGAGTCAGGACATCTGAGTGTGACAGTGGAGATGTCAGGGAATCTGAGTGTGACAGTGGAGGAATCAGGACATCTGAGTGTGACAGTGGAGGAGTCAGGACATCTGAGTGTGACAGTGGAGTCAGGACATCTGAGTGTGACAGTGGAGTCAGGACATCTGAGTGTGACAGTGGAGTCAGGACATCTGAGTGTGAGAGTGGAGTCAGGACATCTGAGTGTGACAGTGGAGGAGTCAGGACATCTGAGTGTGACAGAGGAGTCAGGACATCTGAGTGTGACAGTGGAGGAGTCAGGACATCTGAGTGTGACACTGGAGGAGTCAGGACATCTGAGTGTGACAGTGGAGTCAGGACATCTGAGTGTGACAGTGGAGATGTCAGGGAATCTGAGTGTGACAGTGGAGGAATCAGGACATCTGAGTGTGACAGTGGAGGAGTCAGGACATCTGAGTGTGACAGTGGAGTCAGGACATCTGAGTGTGACAGTGGAGTCAGGACATCTGAGTGTGACAGTGGAGTCAGGACATCTGAGTGTGACAGTGGAGTCAGGACATCTGAGTGTGACAGTGGAGTCAGGACATCTGAGTGTGACAGTGGAGTCAGGACATCTGAGTGTGACAGTGGAGGAGTCAGGACATCTGAGTGTGACAGTGGAGGAATCAGGACATCTGAGTGTGACAGTGGAGTCAGGACATCTGAGTGTGACAGTGGAGTCAGGACATCTGAGTGTGACAGTGGAGTCAGGACATCTGAGTGTGACAGTGGAGTCAGGACATCTGAGTGTGACAGTGGAGTCAGGACATCTGAGTGTGACAGTGGAGTCAGGACATCTGAGTGTGACAGTGGAGGAATCAGGACATCTGAGTGTGACAGTGGAGTCAGGACATCTGAGTGTGACAGTGGAGGAGTCAGGACATCTGAGTGTGACAGTGGAGTCAGGACATCTGAGTGTGACAGTGGAGGAGTCAGGACATCTGAGTGTGACAGTGGAGGAGTCAGGACATCTGAGTGTGACAGTGGAGGAGTCAGGACATCTGAGTGTGACAGTGGAGGAGTCAGGACATCTGAGTGTGACAGTGGAGGAGTCAGGACATCTGAGTGTGACAGTGGAGGAGTCAGGACATCTGAGTGTGACAGTGGAGTCAGGACATCTGAGTGTGACAGTGGAGGAGTCAGGACATCTGAGTGTGACAGTGGAGGAGTCAGGACATCTGAGTGTGACAGTGGAGTCAGGACATCTGAGTGTGACAGTGGAGGAGTCAGGACATCTGAGTGTGACAGTGGAGTCAGGACATCTGAGTGTGACAGTGGAGGAGTCAGGACATCTGAGTGTGACAGTGGAGTCAGGGAATCTGAGTGTGACAATGTAGTCAGGGAATCTGAGTGTGACAGTGGAGTCAGGACATCTGAGTGTGACAGTGGAGGAGTCAGGACATCTGAAGTGTGTGTTAGGGAGGAGGGCAGGGCACTGGGTGGATATGATGAGGACTAGAGTTTGTTAAGTGTAAGAAAAAACCATCTTTAACTGGGTGGTGTCGGTGTACCTTTAGTCCCAGCATTGGGAAGGCAGAAGCAGGCAGATCTCTGTGAGTTCGAGGTCAGTCTGGTTACAGAGTGAGTGCCAGGAGATTCAAGGCTACACAGAGAAACCCCATCTCCAAACAAACAGACAAAACAAAAATAAGAGCTGAAAGAAAAGAAAAAAAGGTCTTTTAATGGTCATCAAAACCCGGGAGATGTTGATGACTTCCCTTGCTCCCCCTTCGCAGATAGGGCTCTGCCAGCACTGTACAGCACCTGGAGAGGGCGCTGTAGAGTTGCGCTCCATAACCACGTAGAGGTCAGCTCTGGTGCTGGTTCTCAGGAGCAGTGCACCTTCTGGGGAGAAAGTTTGTCACACTGGGCACCTTTTTGAGCTCTTGAGCTTGTTGATAGGATGTGCTGGCCTGCTAGCAAGCCCCACGGTTCCTCCTGTCTCTGCTTCCCCAGCCCCTCCCCCGCACGGCACGCACGGCCCCAGTGCCGGGATTGCAGGGGTACACCTCCATGCCTACATTTGCATGTGTTTTGAGTCAAAAGAGGGTGTTCCTGTTTGTTTAGCAAACCCTTCATTGACTCAGCAATCTTCCCAGCCCTTCAAACTTTATCTTTAGATTAAAAATGTGTGAGTGTGTCTTGCTTTCATGTATATCTGTCCGTGTACCAGGTGCCTGTCTGGTGCCTACAGAGACCAGAAGAGGATGCTGGAAACTCTGAAACTGGAGTTCCCAATGGTTGTGAGGTACCGTATGGGTGCTGGGAATCAGACCGAAGTCCTCTGCGGGGAACAGTCAGTGCTCTTAACTCCCAAGCCGTCTCTCAGCTCTCCAGCCACTCTCTAAGGCTCTGCAGCAATGCTCAGGCCCTCAAAGCACTGGGCTGCACCTCCCTCGGCTCCACTTCCGATCAGTTCCCACAGCGGTGCTGAGTGTAGCCGGGAGGTGTGGATGTGTCCGGAGGTCCTTTCTCTGTCAGTGCCGGCCTTGGCACAGTGGCTGTCTTCTCAAGAGAGCCTGTCAGCATCAGCGACTCACGTAGGCAGGTAAATCTTCACTCTTAAAGCCCATAGAACATTTTAGTATAAAATGATACTGTTAGAAAAAAAGGAAGAAAGAAAGGGAAGAAAAAAGAAGGAAGGTTAAGTGGGGAGAGGAATTGGTAAGGGAGGGTAGAGGAGAGGGTAGGAGGAGGAATAGTTAACACTGAGCATGTTTGAAAAAGCCATATGGAAACCTACTATTTTATAAGCTTCCAATGTGCCCATATAAAAGGGTTTAATTGGAGTGATTCTATAAAGGGGAAGACACCCCTCCCAGATGCCACAATTACCAAATAAAAATCTCAGTGCCACGTGTGGGACACCTCCCTCAAGTTGCAGGTCAGAGGTGTCCCAGAGACCCCCAGATAGCCTTTTTATTTTTTCTGCCTGTGTCTGGGCACAGTCAGAGTCCTGATCACACAGCAGCAGGGGCATGGAAGATGAGTTTAACACTGTTATTGTATTTCCCACCCAAAGCCGCAGCTACAATGCTGCCCTGACCCGATTCCCGTTCCCTCACTACCACCCCCAACACAGCCTTGCTCCTTTCCTGCCCAGTGTGGCTTTGGCACGGCTGGGAAGACTCCCTGCTGTCCCCATGCCTCCTGATGCCTCATTCCCATCCCTCCCACGCAGGGCTCTCAGGAAGGTTCCAGAATGTTCCAAGCCCTGCTTGTTGGCCCTTGTATGGCAGAGCCCTCATCCTAGTTCCCTGACGTATGCTTCCTTCCACTCCTGCACACTCTTCTATGCTCACGGAATCCTCTGCCTGCAGTGGAAGCAGAGAAGTCACGTGGTCCAGCTCAAGTTTGGAAGCTCACTCCATGGAGACGCCAGGATCTGAGGGATGAGGGTTGGACACAAGACAAGGCTTGCTCAAGGATGCAGGTGGCCCGGAAAAGCATCAGGCTGATGTCTCAAGGTCTTTGGGGGAGCAGGGTGGGAAATATTAATGGGAGAGTCAGATTAGGGGCTACATAAGAAACAGCATTTCCAGGGCCTTGAGTTGAGATTAGGGGCTACATAAGACACAGCATTTCCAGGGCCTTGAGTTGGCAGCCTGGTGTTTTGGTGCCTACAGAGGTGTGATGACATTCTTCCATCTCCAGGGCAGGATGTTCCAGATTTGGGTCAGCTTTTCAGCTAACAGCTAGCTTCTGGAATCTTCTCAGAAAAACACTCAATATTACAGGAATGTGGAGTGAAGGGGGCAAATTCTAGGTCTCAGCAAAGGATCGGTCAAAATGAAGTCACAGACAGGACAGCCTGTCATCCCTGTCTTTCACTTTTAAAATTAATTTATTTTTAAATTTTATTTTATAAACTTTATTATAAAAAAATCTCTTGCAAGTAAATAAAAACATCTCACACCAAAATTAACCAGACACAAAGTCTGTTCAGCTCTATGAAGTCCTGACAGTTGGAAGAGACATCAGACGGGCGGCGGGGAGCTTTATGTTCAGTCTTACATCTTCAGAATAGGACACATTTTTACCCACTTATCCACCACCCAAAACAAATAAAAAAAAAGCCCCCAAACATGACGGAACTAGAGTTAGAAAAACACTTAGATGTACACCCACTCTCATAACCCACGTCCCTTCCCCTCACTCAGTCCCTCCTCATCCTCTTACGTTTAGCCTTTCGTGTTCTCTCTCTCTCTCTCTCTCTCTCTCTCTCTCTCTCTCTCTCTCTCTCTCTCTCTCTTTCTATTGGTTTTTCAAGACAGGGTTTCTCTGTAGCTTTGAAGCCTGTCCTGGAACTAGCTCTTGTAGACCAGGCTGGCCTCGAACTCACAGAGATCCGCCTGCCTCTGCCTCCCAAGTGCTGGGATTAAAGGTGTGCGCCACCACCGCCCGGCGTGTTCTCTTTTCTTCTATGTTTTACTGGACCCATCCGCACATCTGTTTACATACATGTGTGCATTGTTGTCTAGATTCCACATATGAGAGAACCTGTGATTTTCCCCCAAGGTTGTGTGACCCTCTTATTAACGTTATACATTTTAAGCAACTCCATTGTCTTGCGATTTTTGGAACTTCATTTTTCTCTAGAACAGAGTACAACATTTTCATTATCCATTCATCGGTTGACGGGAAATAAGGCTGGCTCCAATTCTTTGCTATAGTGAACAAAGCAACAATAAAACAGGGGTGCAGATACCCCCATTAGTGCAGATGGTAGAGTGTGGAACTCTCTGGGTACAGGCTTAGGACTGAAATAAAGGGTTCTAGTTTTAATCTGAGGAATCTCCAAGCTGATTTTCACAGTGGCTGTATTGATTTGTACCCCCAGCAGTAGTGAATAGGGGTTCCTTTCCTTCCATGTCCCCCCAACATTGCTGTCAGATTTGTTGATGATAGTTAGCTATTCTGAGTGGGGTGAGATGCTATCTCAAAGAAGCTTTAACTTGCATTTCTCCGATGGCTAGGGAAATTAAATGCTTTAAAAATAATTATTGACCATTTATGCATACTTTTGGAAAACTATCCGCTCAGCTAATTTTCCCGTTTGTTTTTGGTAGTTTTACTGCCTTGGTGTTTAATTCAATTCTTTGTAAACTCTGGCTGTCAGCCCCTTGTCTTCAGCATAGCTGGTGAAGACTTTCTCCCTTTCTGTGGGTTGTGCTCTGCTTGTTTCCTGTGTTGCACAGAAACATCATTGTCGTGCAGCCCCGTCTCTTGCCACTCGGGCTCGGGTCCTGCTCTGTTGGGGTGCTGTCCTGCCTGCTGTGTCTTGAAGGGCGTCTCTGTGTTTGCTTTCAAAAGCTTCAGCACCTCGGGTTATTTATTTATTTTGGGGGGATGGTTTTTCTAGACAGTGTTTCTCTGTGTAACAGAGCCCTTTGACTGTCCTGGAACTCACTCTGTAGAGCAGGCTGGGCTTGAACTCACAGAGATCCACCTCCCTCTGCCTCTCGAATGCTCGGATTAAAGGTGGGCACCACCACATCCGGTGTGGCTCAGGTTTCAATCAAGGCCATTGATCCATTTTTGAGTTGACTTTTGTACCAGGTGAAACATATACACCAGTTGATCTTCTCCCGGTGGAGGCCCAGTTTCGGCAGCACCATTTCTTGAACATGCTATCTTTTTTTCCCCAAAGTATGTTTTTACCTCCTTCCTCAAAAATTAAGTGATCATAGCTTGGTCATTTTATATCTGGGTCTTCTATTCCATTGGTCTGCCCGTCTGTTTTTATGTCAGTAGCAGGCTGTCATTATTGCTACAGGCCTAGAGTAAGACGTCTTTATAGAAGAAGCCTGACCCACATGGGCCGAGGTAGCTCAGTGCTAACGCGCGTGTTTGACTTGCACAAGTGCTAGTTCAACCCCCAACACCACTTTAAAAAGAGAAAAAGAGGAAGGGGAGGAGAGAGAAAAGGAAATCGGGCCCCAAAGTTAAGGACATGACATGAAGGCAGAGAGGCCAAGCCTTTTTACCCCATTGGAGTCCACTCTGTATCTGCAGGTCCAAGGAAGGAGTCACCATTTTCAATAAAAATGGCTTCCAATCTTGAAAAAGTAACCTAGGCCACCATTATTGTTATAACCCAGACATCAAGTGTTATCCACAGTGTTTCTAGTCAGGCCCCGTGTACTGCCCTGTGTGTGATCGGCCTGTAGCATGGGAGGAGGAAAGGGTTTATTTCGCTTCCCCACCTTCTAACAGGAAGAGGGAGGAGGAGGAGGAAGGTATAAAGCTGCATAATTCAGGAAGCTTCTCAGAGGTGGGCGGGTCTCTGCACGCACTGGGGAAAGAACATCTATCAGATAGCTATCAATGAACCAAAGCAAAACGTAGCATCAAAAGAGGAGAAGAGGCAAAGGCAGTTTGGGAAGAATGTTATGTGTGCTTACAATCTTCCAGCCAGTTGATGGACAAGTGTGTCATCCCAGTGTTAGCTTCTTAGGGATCTTCTGGGAGGCCCAGAGAGTTGAGCCATGCAGAATGTATGAAACTGCATGGTCCCTTGCCTTAGCCACAGTCCCTTACATAGGTGGGTCCCCACCCCTTGCTCTTCAGAATCCCCAAGCAACTCCTCCTAGGGTTAGGACTACAGCAGCAGTCTGAGTCAATGTTTGTGAACGTTAGACCAGTCAGTGCTGCTACAATCTTCATCTCACAGACTTGTTCCAGAGAGACACGTGTGTGCACGTGTATGTGTGCGCGCGTGCGCGTGTATTATCAGAGCCTGAGGAGACCGTGTGCAGCGTGTGTGAGAGAGTTCATCTTAGGAAATCACTAGGTAAAAGAGCATGAAACGGCATCTAGTTGAACTGGTTCCTATATAAATATAAAGACCAGCTGGGCAGTGGTGGCGCACGCCTTTAATCCCAGCCCTCAGGAGGCAGAGGCAGGTGGATCTCTGAGTTCGAGGCCAGCTTGGTCTACAGAGTGAGTTCCAGGACAATCTCAAAAGCTACACAGAGAAACCCTGTCTTGAAAAACCAAAAAGAAAGAAAGAAAGAAAGAAGGAAGGAAGGAAGGAAGGATGGATGAAAGAAAGAAAGAAAGAAAGAAAGAAAGAAAGAGAAAGAAAGTAAATCCCACACGTCAACATCCACCACTATCATGGGAGGTCCCAACCACTTTGGCTCACCTTATGTGTCATAGACAATCTCATTCCACCCTCCATGAAATCACCTCCACGACCTCCCCAACACCATAGCGGAAGTCCAGCTGCATCTCTTTCTGGATACAAAGTGTCGTATTGGTGTAGTAGGAATGTTTCATGGCCCTTTAACTGTGTAAGCGTGCTACCACTTATTAGGTGTATTATCTATCTATCTATCTATCTATCATCTATCATCTATATATCTACCTACCTATTATCAATCTATCATCTATCTATCTATTATCAATCTATCATCTATCTATCTATCATCTATCTATTATCTATCTAGCACCTATCATCCATCTATCTATCTATCATCTATCTATTATCTATCTATCTATTATCAATCTATCATCTATCTATCTATCTATCATCTATTTATTATCTATCTAGCATCTATCATCCATCTATCTATCTATCATCTATTATCTATCTATCTATCTATCTATCTATCTATCTATCTATCTATCTATCTGTGACAGGGCCCTCTTTGTATTTCTGGCTGTCCTGGAGTTCACTAAATAGATCAGGCTGGCTTCAAACGCACAGAGACCCTCCTGTTTCTGCCTCCAGTGCTGGGATTAAAAGTGAGTACCACCATGCCTGGCTAGGTGTATGATCAGCAAAGATGTGTTGTGGAATATTAACTATACGAAGGTGTGTTAGATTTGTTTATACCATTGTTATTGTAAAGATGTGTTGCATTTGTTTCTGCTGTACTTGTTTAATTGGGTAAAGTTAGATTGCTTTTCTTTCACCTTATCTGTCTAAGGCACCTGATTGGCCTAAAGAAGGCAGAATGGTCAATAGCTAGGCAGAGAGAGGGACTGGTGGGGTGGTGGGCAGAGAGGATAAACAGGAGGAGAGAGGAGAGAGGGAGAGAATGAAGGAGAAAGAGAGGAGCACGGCTGGGGCCAGAAGCCAGGCAGCTACCAGCCAGACATGGAGACAGCGGGAAAATACGATATATAAAAAGAAAGAAAGGTAAAAATCCCCAAGGTAAAATGTAGATAGAGAGGAACAGAATAAAACAGGGCTAAGATAAGGCTGAGCATTCATAACAAATAAGAAGTCTCTGTATCATGGTTTGGGAGCTGGTTGGTGGCCTAAAAGAAAAAGCCTGGTACAAAGATGTAGTTTTTTTAAGGATGAGTGTTAAGATAGGGTCTTGCTAGGTAGCCCCAAATTCAAGACCCTCCAACTTTGGCTTCTCAAGTATGGCGATCCCCACTAACAAGGTTTTTTGAGCCTTGTGCCCCTAACTCGATTTCCCTCCTGAGTCCCGGGTTTTATCCCATGACTCTACACAGCGTTCTGCTTTTCAGGAGTATGTATGTAGAGTTACAGCTGGGCCCGCTGCATCGTTCGTGGAACCACCACAAAACTTCAAATGTCGAGACGTGGAAGGGGATCAGGGGTATTAGCCAAGTGGGAGCTGTGGGAGGCGGGGTGCACAAGCCAGGGGTTCCCAAATCTAGCTGTAGCCACAGAACCAACAGCTGCCATGCCGTCTCTATTAGCGTTTCTTTCAGTGTGTGTGTGTGTGTGTGTGTGCGTGCGCATGCGTGCGCGCGTACAACGTGTGGAAGTCAGTTCTCTTCTTCCTACCACGTGTGTCCTAGGGATGAAGCTCAGGTCGCAAGGATTAACAGCAAGCACTTTTGTGTTACACTATCTCGCTGGCCCGGGCTTCTTACATATTTAAGTCATGTATCTGTTTACACATGTTTTGGCATGAATGTGACATGTCTCCCAAAAGCTCACGGGTTAAAGACTTGGTTGTTCCCCAGTGAGAGAGTCATACTCAGATGGCATTATTAGAAAACGGTGGGGGGGCTGGAGAGATGGCTCAGTGGTTAAGAGCATTGCCTGCTCTTCCAAAGGTCCTGAGTTCAATTCCCGGCAACCACATGGTGGCTCACAACCATCTGTAAAGAGGTCTGGTGCCCTCTTCCTGCCTGCAGGCATACACACAGACAGAATATTGTATACATAATAAATAAATAAAATAAATATTTGAAAAAAAAAAAAGAAAACGGTGGTGACTTAGGAGTGGGGCCTACTTGGAGGAAGTAGGTCACCGGGCATGCGCCTTTCGAGGCTGCATCTTGTCTCCTGACCCTCCTGGCCTCTCTTCTTGTCGTTTACAAGATGAAGAGCTGTCTCCACACACCATTTCTTCAGGACGCTTCTGTCTCGCAAAACATCAGGGAAGACCGGAGCTAGGCGACTGTGGATTCAAGCTTCTGAAACCGTAGGGTGAATTCAAGTCTTCCTCCATCCGGGTGTCTCTCTCAGGTACTTCCCGCCGTCACTGGGACTATGATTGACCCAACAAAATTCTATAACTATAATTCTCTGCACTCATCCATTTATTCATGTGTCCATTTGACAAACATTTGTCTTTTCAGGGTTGGGTACTGGGCAGGGCATGGTGACTTGTGGGAAGGTACTCTGTGACACCTAAGTGAGCCATCCAAGGAAACCAGAGACAGGGAAAGGGCCAACGCCCTGTGCCAGTTGGGCCTTGGTTTCCCCTGCCTCCTGAACGTTGGGAGACAGTTCTCCATGGCTCAGTCACATTTCTGCAAGTCTCAAGGACAAATGCACCGACAACCTTTCCTTCTGTACTCTTCCAGAATGCTTATGCAGTGAGATCACTGAATGACAAGGTAGTGTCTCCCCACCTTGTCTGGGAAGGTGGGTAGAAGATCTATTTGTTGTCAAATATCGTAAAGATAGCAATTAGTTCTGGGGTAAAAGGTCTAACAGGTTTGTTTTATGACTGTAGATAAGAGATTGGTGTTTCCTAACCTGGAGCTGGGCAGCTAGGATGCAAGCCTACTTTGGGTCATAGAGCCCATCTGGGCCGGCCACTGTATTGTCTCAGGGAAAAGGAGGGGGAAAGCCAGTGAAATTATGACGTTGATGCTGCCGGCTGTAAAAAAAAGTTCTTTGTCTCTTAGCTAGGCTCTGGTGTTTATTGTTAGCGTCTGTAAAACTTGAAGCTTGTGAGCTATCAAGATATCAAGGCCCTTCATGGTGGTGGACATCCATGGATCCATGTTTTCAGGCCAGTCACTGGAGAGTGAAGCAAATCTCGGAGGCAGGAGGGCAAGCCTGGGTACTGAGCACCTCTGGGGTTCTCCAGAAAGACCAGAGCGGAATAGGTGAGGGAGCTGAGGGCTGACTGGAGACCAGGCTGGCCCCACAGTGCCATGACTAATCTTTATTGGCTAAGCTTCGGTCAAACCGTGAGGTCCTTTGGAGACCAGCCAAGGAGCATGGTGACCATAAGAGGCCATTGCAAACTTCCTCATCCGCGCAAGGAGAAGGGAGACCCAGGGGGATCTCTGGGGCATCATGAGTGAGAGAGGACCTGGTCGACACTTCCTGAGGTGTGTAGGAAGGGGCAAGCAGGCCAGGAGACTCTGCAAAAAGTCCCCTCTCCCTAGATAGTGACATTCTCATGGCATGGTCCATGATCCAACTATCCTCTATGAACGTAAAGGACTCTGCCTCTTGAAAAAGCAGAGAACTATGGAGTGTGGATGCCCTCCACGAGGAGCCCCTCACCACATCCCAGCATTCCATGTGTTTCTGGAAGGCCCAGCCCCTAGGCTCAGCTCCATTAAACCTCTCTTAGCTGAGGTTGCTCAGTAGTATCTGGGGTTCAGCCAGGTGTGTGGAGGCCATCACTCACATTCTGGGGAACTAGGTGAGCCAGCCTCTGTATGTATGTCTCACGTTCCTCCCTGTGTCACATGGGCCAGCGCATCATACTAAACATCATACTATACACCACACACCGTTCTATACACCACACACCGTACTATACACCATACACCATTCTATACACCATACACCGTACTATACACCACATACCGTACTATACACCATACACCATACTATACACCATACTATACACCGCACACCGTACTATACACCGCACACCGTACTATACACCGCACACCGTACTATACACCGCACACCGTACTATACACCGCACACCGTACTATACACCGCACACCGTACTATACACCACACACCGTACTATACACCACACACCGTACTATACACCATACGTTGTACTATACACCACACACCATACTATACACCACACACCGTACTATACACCACACACCGTACTATACACCGCACACCGTACTATACACCGCACACCGTACTATACACCGCACACCGTACTATACACCGCACACCGTACTATACACCGCACACCGTACTATACACCGCACACCGTACTATACACCGCACACCGTACTATACACCGCACACCGTTCTATACACCGCACACCGTACTATACACCGCACACCGTACTATACACCGCACACCGTACTATACACCGCACACCGTACTATACACCGCACACCGTACTATACACCGCACACCGTACTATACACCGCACACCGTACTATACACCGCACACCGTACTATACACCGCACACCGTACTATACACCGCACACCGTACTATACACCGCACACCGTACTATACACCGCACACCGTACTATACACCGCACACCGTACTATACACCGCACACCGTACTATACACCACACACCGTACTATACACCATACGTTGTACTATACACCACACACCATACTATACACCACACACCGTACTATACACCACACACCGTACTATACACCGCACACCGTACTATACACCGCACACCGTACTATACACCGCACACCGTACTATACACCGCACACCGTACTATACACCGCACACCGTACTATACACCACACACCGTACTATACACCACACACCGTACTATACACCACACACCGTACTATACACCACACACCATTCTATACACCGCACACCGTACTATACACCGCACACCGTACTATACACCGCACACCGTACTATACACCGCACACCGTACTATACACCGCACACCGTACTATACACCGCACACCGTACTATACACCGCACACCGTACTATACACCGCACACCGTACTATACACCGCACACCGTACTATACACCGCACACCGTACTATACACCGCACACCGTACTATACACCGCACACCGTACTATACACCGCACACCGTACTATACACCGCACACCGTACTATACACCGCACACCGTACTATACACCGCACACCGTACTATACACCGCACTCCGTACTATACACCGCACACCGTACTATACACCGCACACTGTACTATACACCACACACCGTACTATACACCATACGTTGTACTATACACCACACACCGTACTATACACCACACACCATACTATACACCACACACTGTACTATACACCGTACACCATACTATACACCATACACCATACTATACACCACACATCGTTCTATACACCACACACCGTACTATACACCACATACCGTACTATACACCATACATCATTCTATACACCGTACACCATACTATACACCGTACACCATACTATACACCACACACTGTACTATACACCGTACACCATACTATACACAATACACCATACTATACACCACACACTGTACTATACACCATACACCATACTATACACCACACACCATACTATACACCACATATCGTTCTATACACCACATACCGTACTATACACCATACATCATTCTATACACCGTATACCATACTATACACCACACACCATACTATACACCACACACTGTACTATACACCACACACTGTACTATACACCACACATCGTTCTATACACCACACACCATACTATACACCACACACCGTACTATACACCACACACCGTACTATACACCACACACCGTACATTACACCGCACACCGTACTATACACCGCACACCGTACTATACACCGCACACCGTACTATACACCGCACACCGTACTATACACCGCACACCGTACTATACACCGCACACCGTACTATACACCGCACACCGTACTATACACCGCACACCGTACTATACACCGCACACCGTACTATACACCGCACACCGTACTATACACCGCACACCGTACTATACACCGCACACCGTACTATACACCGCACACCGTACTATACACCGCACACCGTACTATACACCGCACACCGTTCTATACACCGCACACCGTACTATACACCGCACACCGTACTATACACCGCACACCGTACTATACACCGCACACCGTACTATACACCGCACACCGTACTATACACCGCACACCGTACTATACACCGCACACCGTACTATACACCGCACACCGTACTATACACCGCACACCGTACTATACACCGCACACCGTACTATACACCGCACACCGTACTATACACCGCACACCGTACTATACACCGCACACCGTACTATACACCGCACACCGTACTATACACCGCACACCGTACTATACACCGCACACCGTACTATACACCGCACACCGTACTATACACCGCACACCGTACTATACACCGCACACCGTACTATACACCACACACCATTCTATACACCACACACCGTACTATACACCGCACACTGTACTATACACCACACACCGTACTATACACCACACGTTGTACTATACACCACACACCGTACTATACACCACACACCATACTATACACCACACACTGTACTATACACCGTACACCATACTATACACCATACACCATACTATACACCACACATCGTTCTATACACCACACACCGTACTATACACCACATACCGTACTATACACCATACATCATTCTATACACCGTACACCATACTATACACCGTACACCATACTATACACCACACACTGTACTATACACCACACACTGTACTATACACCACACATCGTTCTATACACCACACACCATACTATACACCACACACTGTACTATACACCACACACCGTACTATACACCACACACCGTACATTACACCGCACACCGTACATTACACCGCACACCGTACTATACACCGCACACCGTACTATACACCGCACACCGTACTATACACCGCACACCGTACTATACACCGCACACCGTACTATACACCGCACACCGTACTATACACCGCACACCGTACTATACACCGCACACCGTACTATACACCGCACACCGTACTATACACCGCACACCGTACTATACACCGCACACCGTACTATACACCGCACACCGTACTATACACCGCACACCGTACTATACACCGCACACCGTACTATACACCGCACACCGTACTATACACCGCACACCGTACTATACACCGCACACCGTACTATACACCGCACACCGTACTATACACCGCACACCGTACTATACACCGCACACCGTACTATACACCGCACACCGTACTATACACCGCACACCGTACTATACACCGCACACCGTACTATACACCGCACACCGTACTATACACCGCACACCGTACTATACACCGCACACCGTACTATACACCGCACACCGTACTATACACCGCACACCGTACTATACACCGCACACCGTACTATACACCGCACACCGTACTATACACCGCACACCGTACTATACACCGCACACCGTACTATACACCGCACACCGTTCTATACACCGCACACCGTACTATACACCGCACACCGTACTATACACCGCACACCGTACTATACACCGCACACCGTACTATACACCGCACACCGTACTATACACCGCACACCGTACTATACACCGCACACCGTACTATACACCGCACACCGTACTATACACCGCACACCGTACTATACACCGCACACCGTACTATACACCGCACACCGTACTATACACCGCACACCGTACTATACACCGCACACCGTACTATACACCGCACACCGTACTATACACCGCACACCGTACTATACACCGCACACCGTACTATACACCGCACACCGTACTATACACCGCACACCGTACTATACACCGCACACCGTACTATACACCGCACACCGTACTATACACCACACACCGTACTATACACCATACGTTGTACTATACACCACACACCATACTATACACCACACACCGTACTATACACCACACACCGTACTATACACCGCACACCGTACTATACACCACACACCGTACTATACACCATACGTTGTACTATACACCACACACCGTACTATACACCACACACTGTACTATACACCACACACCGTACTATACACCACACACCATACTATACACCACACACCGTACTATACACCACACACCGTACTATACACCACACACCGTACTATACACCACACACCGTACTATACACCACACACCGTACTATACACCACACACCGTACTATACACCATACACCATACTATACACCACACACCGTTCTATACACCATACACCATACTATACACCACACACCGTACTATACACCACACCTATACACCACACACCGTACTATACACCACACACCGTACTATACACCACACACCGTACTATACACCACACACCGTACTATACACCGCACACCGTACTATACACCGCACACCGTACTATACACCACACACCGTACTATACACCACACACCGTACTATACACCACACACCGTACTATACACCACACACCGTACTATACACCATACGTTGTACTATACACCACACATCGTTCTATACAACATACACCATAGTATACATTGCACCAAACGGCTCTGGACTCACTGCCGTGCTTGTTCTTGTTAATACTTCTGTGCCTGAGACAGGATTGTCTTTCCAGGTCCCATGAACTTGGTCCTTTCGGTGGTTCGAGGTCTGAGCCATGAGCCAGGGAACCCACAAGTTTGCGTAGCCTTCCCTGCGGACTGCCCTTTCCTCTCTGCCTTCCTTGTCTTTACATATTGGATAAAAACACAGACTCAAGGTCCTGAGAAAGACACAGCACTACTGTTCTTAAACGCACAGACTTGTAGACATGCACAAAGTGTAGGAGGTTTGATTTTTTATCTCGCCTCTCTTTCTGATCAGCCGGGAGCTGAGTGTTAATATTGTAAGCAGAGTGACTGGCTTTTCCTTTGATGCCGAGAGGCCTGAGGTGAACTGTCTTTTCCACCATCAGGGTTCTCAGAATGCCAGGCCCTTGCAGGCTGGAAGGCAATACTCTTTCTTTGGAGAGCTGCTTTCAGCCCCTGCAGCTGTCAGCCAGGAGGTGGCAGGGCCCAGTCAGTTGAGGGCAGTTGGTTTAATTGCTTCACGGGAAGCTGGGTTTGGAGTTTCATGGCACTACAGTTAAGGAGAGTCAGATATTCAGGGTCACCCAGGCAATAACAGCATCTTTTAAAGCCTTTTTATAGTTTGTTTTTAGTTTGTATTTTTCTCAGGCTGGCCTAGAACTCACAATCCGCCTACCTCAGCCTATGGAATGCTAGGATTATAGGCATACCCCTACACCTGGCTCTCTTAAAACATTTTAAAAGTCAGTTTTACAGGTGTATTGTGACCTGTTGCATGTTTTATGTGCATGTACTGAATGGTGGAGTGTATGTCATATACTATATAGTCTGTAATGCCACAGTCACACAGCAGCTGATACTGCATCGTTAAGTTACACATTAGTCCCTGTAAGACAGGCCCTGAAGCGTATTGGAGCCTAGATTTGCTCTATATTCAGGTTGTATCTCTGACCTGTGGCTTGCTTGAATTGCTCTGTGAAACGGTCTGGCATCAGATGTTTTTTTTAAAAAGTCTCGAATAAGAGGCTGGAGAGATGGCTCAGTAGTTAAGATCACTGGCTGCTCTTGCGGAGGGCCTAGATTCGATTTCTAGCAACCATGTAGCATCTTACAACCAACTGTAACTCCAGTTCTAGGGGAATCAGTGTCTTTTTCTGCCTCCTTGGGTACCAGGCATGCATGAAGCGCATGTACACACATGCAGGCAAATGTATATACATGTATATACCCATGTATATACAACGAAAGTTTCAAACTTTTTTTAAAAATTTTTTCGAGACAAGGTTTCTCTGTAGCTTTGGAGCCTGTCCTGGAACTAGTTCTTGCAGACCAGGCTGGCCGCAAACTCACAGAGATCCGCCTGCCTCTGCCTCTGCCTCTCGAGTGCGCCACCACCGCCCGGCAAAAGTTTCAAACATTTTGTTTTAAAAATGTTCTTTTGTATGCAAAATTTGAGAAGTCATTGTTTTTTACCGCTGAGTAGTACTCTAATGTGTATATATTCCACACTTTCTTCATCCATTCTTCCTTTGAAGGACATCTAGGTTGTTTCCAGGTTTTGGCTATTACAAGTAATGCTGCTATGAACATAGTTGAACAAATGCCCTTGTCATATGATCGGGCATCTCTTGGGTATATTCCCAAGAGTGGCATTGCTGGGTCCAGGGGTAGGTTGATCCCGAATTTCCTGAGAAACCGCCACACTGCTTTCCAAAGTGGTTGTACAAGTTTGCATTCCCACCAGCAATGGATGAGGGTACCCCTTCCTCCACAACCTCTCCAGCAAAGGCTATTATTGGTGTTTTTTTATTTTAGCCATTCTGACAGGTGTAAGATGATATCTCAAAGTTGTTTTGATTTGCATTTCCCTAATAGCTAAGGAGGTTGAGCATGACCTTAAGTGTCTTTTGGCCATTTGAACTTCTTCTGTTGAGAATTCTCTGTTCAGATCAGTGCCCCATTTTTTAATTGGGTTAATTAGCATTTTAAAGTCTAGTTTCTTGAGTTCTCTATATATTTTGGAGATCAGACCTTTGTCTGTTGCGGGGTTGGTGAAGATCTTCTCCCAGTCAGTGGGATGCAAATGGATGGTAATAGAAAACACTATCCTGAGTGAGGTAACCCAGACCCAAAAAGATGAACATGGAATGTACTCACTCATAATTGATTTCTAGCCATAAATAAAGGTCAGTGAGTCCATAATTTGATATCCTAAAGAAGCTAAATAAGAAGGTGAACCCAAAGAAAAACATATAGCTATCCTCCTGGTTATGGGAAGTAGACAAGATTGCCGGGCAAAAAACTGGGATCTTGAGGGTGGAGTGGGAGGGGGTAAGGGGAGATGGGGAGAGAAAAATGAGAAGGGGAGGATGGGGGGAACTTGGGGAAACGGGATGATTGGGATAAAGAAAGGTTGGATAGGGGAGCAGGGAAGCACATATCTTAATTAAGGGAGCCATCTTAGGGTTGGCAAGAGACATGGACCTAGAGGGGCTCCCAGGTGCCCAGGGCGATATCCCCAGTTAGTTCCTGGGGCAGCTGAAGATAGGGAACCTGAAATGACCCTATCCTATAGCCATACTGATGAATATCTTGCATATCACCATAGAACCTTCATCTGGCGATGGATGGAGATAGAGACAGAGACCCACACTGGAGCACCGGACTGAGCTCCCAATGTCCCAATGAGGAGCAGAAGGAGGGAGAACATGAGCAAAGAAGTCAGGACCACAAAGGGTGCACCCACCCACGGAGACAGTGGGGCTGATCTATTGGGAGCTCACCAAGCCCAGCTGGACTGTGACTGAAAAAGCATGGGATAAAACCGGACTCTCTGAATATGGCGGACAATGAGGGCTGCTGAGAAGCCAAGGACAATGGCACTGGGTTTTGATCCTACTTCATGTTCTGGCTTTGTGGGAGCCTAGCCAGTTTGGATGTTCACCTTCCTAGACCAGGATGGAGGGGGGAGGACTTTGGAACCCTGACTGCTCTTCAGACTGGAGAGGGAGGGGGAGAGGAGTAGGGGGAGGGGGAGAAGGGTGGGAGACGGGGGAGGGAAATGGGAGGCTGGGAGTAGGCAGAAATTGTTTTTCAATAAAAAAAATGTTATTTTGTTTTCTGTTTTGATCACATTCTTTCCCCTCTTCCAACACTTTCCAGACCCTACCCTTGCTCACCCAACTTCACTTCTCTCTCTCTCTCTCTCTCTCTCTCTCTCTCTCTCTCTCTCTCTCTCTCAACAACAACAACAAAAATCTTTTCTTTCCTTTCTGAGAAAAGGCCTCATCGTGGAACTTTCATTGGTCCAGAACTCACTATATGGACCAAGCTGGCCTTGGAACTCACAGAGATCCATCTGCCTCTGCCTCCTGAGCCCCGGGATTAAAGATTTGCACCACAATACCTGGTTCCAACAAACAAACAAACAAACAAATAAATACTAAATAAAGACTCTCTGCTCCTCTCCGTTAGAGAGACAGCCACATCTTCGGATGCTTTGCCGGTCTTGTCCCCGGACACGATAGTAAAGGTCAGAGTGGACAGATTTGGCCATTTGGGCTAAGGCTGTCTTCAGTTCTGGCAGAATGACTGTTGTGGCCATCAGTGACCTATTCATTGACATCAGCTACCTGCTTTACACATTCCAGTAAGGTTCTACCCGCAACATGTTCCATGGCACAGTCAAGGCTAAGAAAGGATACTTTGTCACCAAGGGATGGCCATCTCCGTCTTCCAGAAGGGAGACTCTGCCAACATCAGATAGGGCAATGCTGGTGCTAAGCATGTCCTGGAATCTCCTGGTATCTCTACCACCGTGGAGAAGGCAAGGGCACTGGAAGAATGAGGCCAAAGTGTCATCATCTCTGCCCCTTCTGTTGATGCCCCATGTCTTGATGGGTGTGAACCATGAGAAGTTATGACAACTCACTCAGGACTATCCGTCATGATTCCTGTACCACCGATTGCTAAGCCCTCCCTGGTCTAGGTCATCCATGACAACTTTGGCATTATGGAAGGATTCATGATCCTGTACAGTCCGCGTCATCACTGACACTCAGAAGACCGTGGACAGACCCTCTGGGACACTGTGGCATGATGGCCGTGGGGCTACCCAGAACATCATCTGTGCATCCATTGGTGCTGCCACAGCTGTGGGCATGGTCATCCCAGAGCGGAACAGGAAGCTCACGGGCATGGCCTTCCGTGTTCCTACCCCCAGTGTATCTGTTGTGGATCTGACATGCCACCTGGAGAAAGGTGCCAAGTACGATGACATCACGGTGGTGAAGCAGGTATCCAAGGCCACTAAAGGGCATCCTGGGCTACACTGAGGACCAGTCTGACTCCTGTGACTTTAACAGGGAAGCTCACTTTCCCACCTCTGAGGCTTGGGCTGGCATTGCTCTCAGTGACAACTTTGGAAAACTTCCCTGGCATGGCAGTGGACATGGCTACAACAACAGAGTGGTGGATCGCATGACCCCATGGCCTCCAAGGAGTAAGAAGCCCTGGACCACCCACTCCGGGAAGAAGAAAGAAGAGCGAGGCCCTCAGCTGCCGAGGTGTCCCTGCACCAACTCAGTCCCCAAACACCTAGCATCTCCCCTCAGTTTCCATTCCAGACCCCTAGAATAAGGGGAGGAGCTTAGAGAGCCCTTGAATACTAGCAATAAAGTTCACTACACCTCTCAAAACAAACAAAACCCCACAAACCCTTGAAAAACATCAAACCTTGATAAAAACGTTCTTTCAAATCCATCTTCTTGTTCTAGTAAGGTTACGTTTTCAGTAGTTTGGTTGTACTGTGTCTTTGTCCCCTAGCTCGGATTTCTCAATCTCTAAGACAGTCTCCGAGACTATGTGGCTGGGCTGGCCATAGCGCTCTCTTGATGGTCCTGTCTCAGCCACTAAGCGCTGAGATTACAGGTGTTTACTGCCACTCTTGCTCAGTGACAATCTTTCCATGTCTGCTGTCCTTGGAGAACACACATGGATCCCACAATCATGCGCTGAGGATCAACTCTGTCCTAGGCTAGCCGCGGTGGCTACTATAGCCGTGCTGGGAGACTGAGGCCCATCTAGGAAGTCACTTGCCCAGAATGACACCAGAACCCTTACTCTCCCAGTCCCCGCTCTGCCTTACAGGGTGCAGTGGCGGCCAATCTCAGAGAAGAGCAGGCCAGTGGCTCCCCTGGGCCTGGGCAGTTTATCCTATATCAAGGAAAACCTCTTTCGTTATTGCTGTCACATAGGGTGTGGGTTTTCATTGTTATCCTCTCTCCCTCCATCTTCCAGGCTTGTGGGTAGGAAGGAAGACTGGAAAGGAGGATGCTCCAAGTGCTTTTGGGGGGACTCAATTTCGTTAAGATTTGCTTTTATTTTTAGATATGTGTATTCATGTATGTGTGTCTGTGCAAGTAAGGGCCCGTGCTCATTATCAGAGTCTCTGCTGCTGGAGTTACAGGCAGTTGTGAGCCATCTGACCTGCACTGCGAAGTGAATTTAGGTCCTCTGTAAGAGCGGTAAGTGTTCTGAATCACGGAGCCATTTCTCCAGCCCCCCCCCCAGAGAAGCAACCTCTCCTCCCCTCCCTTCTTTTCCCCTTCCCCTCTCCTCTTCTCTCCTCTCTTCTCCTCCCCTCCCCTCCCCTCTCCTCTCCTCCTCTCTCCTCCCTTCTGCTCCCCTCTGCTCCCATCCTTCCCTCCTTCCACTCTTCTCCCCCTCCCTTCTCTCTTTCTCCTCCCTTCCCCTCTCCTATCTTCTACTCTCCTCCCCTCTCCTCCCCGTCTCCTCCCTGTCTCCTCCCCTCCTCTACCCTTCCTTCTCCTTATCCCCCTTTCTGAGACAGTGTCTTTAGAGCCCCAGCCAGCCCAGAACTTACTCTGTCGCCCATGCTGGCCTCCAGTTTATAACAGTCTTCCTGCTTTGGCTTCCCTAGAGCTGGGGTTATAGGGTGAGCCACTGTGCCTGACTTGGGGAGGCCATTTTGGGAAGGTTGGTAGATCTTGAGAGGTCCCATTTTTCTCTAAAGGAAAGAGTCTGGCATTGTGTAGCTAAAAGGCAGACATCTAGGTCCAGTTCATCCCCCTGGAGAGCAGGGGATCAGCGTGGGCTCGTGGGAAGTTGACTGACACATCTGGCTGTGGAATGCTTGAGGCTGGGGTGTGGCTAACTTATTCTTAAACCCACGGTCCTCTTGTCCTTGTGCCGTCTTTCACCCTTAGTCTCTTGGAGTTTTAGAGGAAGCTAGAACGTGTGAAACTGGTATCTGTTAGCTAGTCCACCTTTGAGAGAAGACAGCTGAAGCCAGAGGGGATGGGGATGGTCAGAACCACCAGGCTCTGGCCTTTCTGCTTCGACCACTTCTCCTCAGGCCCCTTGGGCAGACGAGGCACAGCTGCCTGCCAGGTTAGGAATTAGCCAGCTGTTTCTCTTGGTTACCCAGCCTGGCTTGGGACTCCTTGGTTCCCAGGATGAAATAATGGACCACTTGCTGGCGTGCTCTTACAGAAGCTCACCCATCAGCCAGGGCAAATGCTTTATTTACCCCGGAACTCCCATGTATTGACCCAAACATTTCTTCTTCCCCCACGTTTACTATAAGGGCTTTGTACCGGACCCCAGAATGTCAACTGGAACCTCAGAATGTGGATTTATTTGGAAAGGTCTTTGAAGCTGTCACTGGGTAAACCAGACTGAGCCATACTATATTAGGTGAGCCCTTGTCCAGTGACAAGGTAGCTTTAGAAAAGAGGACAGATGAATGGGGGAGGGGGAATGGTCATGTGACAGTGAAGAAAGACAATAGAGGAGTTAAGTCCTGGAGCTTCAAGGGGGCTTGGCACTCCAACAGCAGGAGAAGGGCAAGGAATAGTCTCTGCCAGAACCCTTGGAGCGTGGTCCTACGATGCCCTGAATTTAGACTTCATGTTCTCTCAACTGTGAGAGAAAACTTTGGGCAGCTTGGGGGCTGCAGGGTTTGTCACTGAGTTCATACAGACATCTTTCAGCTTGTCTTTATTGAGCCTTATCCATGCACAACACACAGCACAGATCAAAGTCACAGACCCAGAGGCCTCTCCTTAAATGCCCCCCATTCATATCTAGGTTTCCCTAGACAGTGATCCTGGGAATGCAGGGTCCTCTTCTTGTCCCTTTCATCAGTCCCTACTCCAGGCATGGTGTCTGGGACATGGGGTCGGGCTGCTACTGGCTGCTGGGTCACCAGGCTCACCTCTGTTTAAGCTCTGCTTCCGCTGTTCACTCCCCGGCTCTGTTCCCTCTGCTTCCTTGGCCTCTGGGTCCAGCCAGTCCCTCTCCCAGGGTGGGGAAAGAACAGGCCTCACTCCCCAGCTGTAGAACAGCTTCCACCGGCTCCTGCTTCAAAAGCCTGACTGACTCAACCACTCCTCACTCCCTCTTTTTTTCTTCAAATTATTTTTGCATGGTTTTCTCTAGAATATTCACTCGACCAAGACTCAAGGCCAAGGTATTCAGCTGAGATACCTGGTACTTGGTCATGCATTATGGCTGGAAGTTCACCCAGGAAGGAGTCTCGGGGGACTGCACCTGTTTCTCAAACCCGTGCAAAGTTGTAATTACCCCTTTCTGTTCTTAGCTGTGCCTCCACCATTAGGCTGTCAGCATTAGCAGATTTAATCGACCCCCTAATGTCCAAGAAAACATGTTGTGTTCTGTAATAAGCCAATTCATGTCAACTTACTGCTATAACCTGCAGAATGAAGCTCACCAGGATTGAGACAAGCTTGAAAAAAAATGAGCCTAAAGACAGAAGGGGCTGTGGGTACAAAAACTGTCATCTGTATGTGACTTGTGACAGAGACAACTGTAAACAACCCAAGCGTCCGACTCAGTTAAACAAGTTATACAAACACAGGGTACAGATGGTGGCATTCGGTGACATATGACGTTGTCTTTAAAAATGTGTGAGGGCACTAGGCATGGTGGCCCACACCCCAGCACTCAGGAAGCTGGAGCAGGAGGGTGGTGTCACAGGCCACCTGAGCCTCGCAGCAAGGCTGTCTCCAAAGGGAAAAGAAAGTGATGAGAAGCTTGTAACAACGGAAACAGTTGGGGTTAAAGTTAGTTGCTAAAGTACGGATACAAATTATGTCAAGAATATGATAAGTTTAGCCAGGTGTGCTGCTGCCTCTCCAATGCTGGGATTAAAAGCATATGCCACATACCCAGGCCTTACATAGGCTTTTAACTTATCATAATCTTCTTTGTTTGTTTAAGACAGGGTCTTGCCATGCAGCTCTTGTTGTCCTGGAACTCACTATGCAGACCAAACTGGCCTCCAACTCACGGAGATCCTCCTGCCTCTGTCCCTCAAGTGCTGGGCACAAGCCTATAATCCCAGTGCCTGCCTCTGCCTCCTGAGTGTTGGGACTGAAGGCATCCACCACCACTGCCCAGCTAATGGTGTTCATCTTCTCTTAAATATTTCCTATAGCTCCATAATGAGCAGGCGTTATCTTTATCAGTAAGTTTAAATGAATTAATTTTAATAGTTGAGACAGGAGTCTCTCTAAGGAGCCCAGGCTGGTTTAGGATTCACGATCCTACTACGTCTACCTCCCAAATACTGAGATTGTAGGTATTACCACCTGGATTAGAAAAATTACTGAAGAGATTAATGGATAAATTGTGGTGCTGGTAATTAAACCCAGATCCTTGTATACACTAGACGATCACTCTGCCCATTGGGCTATATCCTCCAATTTTATGTGTATGGACAACGTTGGGTTTGACCTTCATTATGGATGCCATGGTACTGATGGGAGGGGGCAGCCCATCATGGATGCTCATGTTTCTTCGTGTTTCTCATCATAGAGCTTTAGACTGGGGAGCATGGGGGGGGGGCAGCGGTTCTAACTGGGTACAAACCAGCTTAATAATAACATGGAGGCTAAGCAGAAAGCAAATAGGAAACCTACCTGGTTTCAGCCACCTGCAAGCTGAGGCACACCCTCCTTGGAAGAATGACTTAGATTCCATGGCTACCAGCGTCTCTCACCATCTAGGACTCAGCTAGGCTCTTTAGTTTAGATTTCACAAGAGCAAGCCCAGCTGTGGGGCACAGGGGAGAAAGCCGAGGGCCTTTCTGACCTGCTGTGGTGAACTTCCTGGTCTTGGTTTCCTTCTGACTAAAGCTGGTCTTTAGTCAGGAGAATTTAAGAATCCTGGGCTTTAAGCCAACCCTGGCCTTCTCTGCCTCCTGTGCACCCAGAATAGCCCCTGATTCATGGGGAGACTGTGCCCAGATGTTGGTAAAGCGAGAAGGGCAATGAGCTAATCACTCTGAAAATGCTTGGCACTTTCAAGAGAAAGACGCTGAGAAACTCAATCCTTGGAGGAGGATGGTGGCCTTTGTGTGGTCCAAATGCCAAATGCCTCCACCCTGGCCTTGAGACTGGGGCTGTGGGCACGGAACTTCCCTTCGTCACCTCGGCTCTCTCTTTTGCAGAGACATCAGCATCTGCCTGGGTCCAGAGACATCAGCATCCACCATGCTGTTGCTGGGTCCAGAGACATCAGCATCCGGCACGCGGTTGCTGGATCCAGAGACATCAGCATCCGGCACACAGTTGCTGGATCCAGAGACATCAGCATCCGGCACGCAGTTGCTGGATCCAGAGACATCAGCATCCAGCACGCAGTTGCTGGATCCAGAGACATCAGCATCCGGCACGCGGTTGCTGGATCCAGCCATGGGGACCCGTGTCAGTCCCTCTCCTCATTATCGTTTACAGCGCGAGGATCTTGCCTTTGCCCGCAGGTCACAGGCACCACATGGTCACAGAGCATGCAGAGCCGGTACAAGGGCCAGCAGGCCATATTCCTCCTTGTAGTGTTGCTGTCTATGAACCCGTGAGAGAGGCCAGGCTGTGGGGTAAGACTGACCTAGGTCTGAGTTCCACCTAGGAGGGCCAGTTCCTCTCTGAAATGGTCAACTCCTTCGACTCAGTCTCAAGCTGGGTCCTGTTGGAAATGGAGATAGAGTTGGGGTGAAAAGGCCGGCGCCATGTTAAGGAAGTAGGATCCGTCAGGAGGACACAGCAGCAGAGCTGTGACATCATCACAGCCCCCGCTCCGTGGGAACTCTGAGGAAGTCCCGGGATGGACATAGTCTCTACTTTGTTCAGTTGTTGGTCATAGGACCCGCTGAAGAAGGGCATGATGACGGCTTAAAACAGCTGGGGCTCTCTCCTCACAGCTAGCCGGCAAGTCAACTCAACGAAGGCCACCTCAGTGTCTGCCATGGGGAAGTAACAGAGAGCCAAACATACAATAAGAACTCTCTGTTCAACTCCCTTCTTTCACTTTGGGCCAGGAAGAGCTGGCTCAGACTCCAATTCAGTGTGTGACTCAGGGAAAGAACCATGGAGGAAATCGGCAGTCTCTGTGTCGCTTGATCACCCAGCCTGACCGTGACGTAGGAATGAGAGGAGTGCACGCTCACCTCTAGTAACCCCTGTCTTCTCCCAATGAGACAAGGAAGTAATCAGCAGTGCACAGAGTTGGGGGACAAACATTGGGGCCCACAGGCTAGCTGGAAACCTGTTTGCTCAAGACTTAATGAGCTTTAATGAGAGTTCTGCTTCCTGCCATGTTTCACTCCAGTCAGTACTTTGTTTAGTCCAGAGTAGCGTCCTTAATACTCCAAGTCGCATGGAGGTATAACATGTATCGGTGAGTTACTTAGGACACCCCCCCAAAAATTGGGACTAAAATTTGAAGAGAAATGTCCCTTAGGATGGCTAGGGAAATATCTCAATTAGTAAAATACTTACTTTGCCTGCACAAGGACCCAAGTTCAAGCCCCAGAACCCACATAAAAGACAGCAGGTGTGAGCGTATGTACTTGTAATCCAGCACTTTGAGGAAGGAGATAGATGAATCTCTGGGGCTCCCTGCCAGCCAATGTAACCTATTTGGCTAGGTAAATGAGGGACTATGATCCCCTACTCCCCCAAAAAAGATAGGCAGCGACCGAGGAATGACACCAATGTTGTTCTCTGACCGTCATACCCATGCATGACCATGTGCATGTATGTACACATACATGCAGAAAAGTGATCCTGACTTTTCTGTCCTGAGCTCAGCTATTGGTTTCAGGCAGTCATTCTACCATGGGAAAAACTTTTAATATCACTCCATTATCCTAAGTTGTGAGGGTTTTTTTGGCCTCCTCCTCCTCCTCCCCTTTTCAGATTCCTGCCTGCAGCAAACCCAGTGGCCAGCAGTCACAGGAGGTCTTGACAGGGCACAGCTTGGAGAAGCCAATGGTAGTTTCATCTACCCTACCCTGCATTTGGAGGGCAGAAGAAAAGAAAAAACATTCCTCATGACTCAACTGGATGAAGAGGGAGGCATCACTACAGACACCCAACACTGGGGAATGAGCAAGCCAAGGAGCTGGGCTCAGCGGGAAAGCTGAAGAAGGACACTGAGAAAGACGGGGAGGGGATAAGGGGAATATCACAGACCTTCTCTCATGGTCCCAACACTGTAAGCCCAAAATGAGGCTGGAGAGACCTTTGTGAGCAGACAAGCTTAGGTCTCAACCTCAGACTCTTTCTCTTTCACTGCTTGCTGCATCTATCTCTGCCGGGATGTTGTCAGGATGAACCACAAACCAGCTTCCCTCTACTGGTGTCCTAACACTGGTAAAACACCCTCTCAGCTGTAAGTTCACTCCAGCCTTGCAGCTTTCTCACAGAATGCTCATTACCTCCATTTTTTTTTTTCAGATGAGAAAAACAAGACTGAAAGAGACTGTGACTGACCCTGGATAACAAAGCTCGTTCTAAAGCTCAGGGGCCCTGATCAGCTCCTGGAAGATTATCTGTGTTAGATTGATGTCAACTGTTACTCCGTTGTGACCTGGAGTTTTTATTGTCCTTTGTGGATGAGAATATGTAATCTAGAGAGTGTCACCAAAACAATAAAACAAAAACAGAGAACACCACTACCACCACCATCATCGTCATCATCACCACCACCACCATCATTACCACTACCACCACCATGAGCAGTATCACCATTACTACCTCCATCACCAGCAGCAGCATCACCACCACCAGCACCACCGTCATTCATCACCACCACCATATCATCCATCACCATCACCACCATCATCACCAGTACCACCACCGTCACTACCTCCACCACAGTAGCATCACCACCATTACCTCCACCACCATTATCATCACCAGTACCACCACCATCCTCACCACCATCATCACCAGCACCATTATTTACCACCAGAAGCAGAAGCAACACCACTGTTATTAACAATGATGGGCCAGGCGTGGTAGCTCAATCCTAATATCTCAACACTCTGGAGGCTGAGGCAGGAGGATCAGAATTTCCAGGCTATATAGCAAGATACTCTTTCAACAAAACTGAAAGAAACAAAAACCAAAGACCTAGGTGGCAAATTAATAGGGAGAAACCATGAGCAAGAACTGGAGAGGCTGGAGAAATGGTTCAGTGGGAGAAAGATGTGCCGCTCTTGAGAGAACCTGGGTTCAGTTCTCAGCACCTACAGGGCAACTTGCAACTCCAGTTCCAGGGGATATGATGCCCTCGTCTGGGTCTTCAGGCTTCTGTGGTGTACATCAACACATGCATGTGAATTAGAAATTAATAAATCTTAAAAGAAAACAAGGGCTGATATATAAGACTGACCCCTAGGGTCAAGGGTACCTATGCAAACTGTTTTCATGACAACTTCCTGCTATCCTGTCAAGGTGCCGGAGGCCTCACATCCCTCTCTACCATTCTGGCTTTTGTGCCCCTAAAAAGCAATGGAGTGGTTTGGCGAGGTAAATGAAGGACTTTGATCCCCCACCTCCTCTAAGAAAAGATAGGCAGTGACTGAGGAACGACAGCAGTCCATACCCACGCATGTCCGTGAGCAGGTACCTGGGACATCAGGCATGTCTCTGCAGCATAGTATAGTGTCTCCACGATAAGGGTGGCAGCTTGGGCCACACCAGGATTCCCCCTCCCAGGGGCAGCAGGTGTCAGCCCACCACTGTCTTCTGAGGCGGTCCTGTGAAATGGAACTGCCAGACACTGTCGTGGCAAGGCTGTCTCTGCCTGAGCATGCCGAAATGCTGGCTCCTCGTCTTGGGCTCCATCCTTGCTCTGGAACCAGCCATTCCACAGACACACTCGGAGAATGGCATCTTGAAGCGCTAGAAGCAGCTTCGTGATGTGGCTAGGGAGAAATCTCTCATTTTCCTTCCTACAGCTTTACAAACTACTCCCTATCAACTTCAGAGCCCTGCCTGGAATACAGTGGGGTTCATATCCTTTCTCGCTTGAGTTTGAGTTCTGAGAGGTGACCCAAAATGGTGAGTTCCAAAATGGGATGATCCAAGCCCCCGGATCTGTAGTAGCACCCCCACCACCTCCAGGTTATGGATAAGTTTTCTATCCAGTTTCTACATCAACCCTGCTAATCCTGGCAGATCCCTCAAGCTGTTTTCCTAGTGGCCTCAGGTAATCGCCATCCTGGACAGAAGACATCTGCCAGGTTTCACATGCTGTCATGAGCAGGTGGTCTAACCTCACCACCCTTTCAAAGATGGATTATAGAGTACTTTTATTTCCACCCCTTACTGTACGTGGTCGCTCTCATGCTTCCTAACTCTCACTTTTTTCCTCCTGTTAGTACAGCCCCAAAGTCACTTCCTCGGTGCTGTTTCTTCCTCATTGTCTCCACCTCTCCTTCTGAAACGATCCAGCTGACTCCTGTAGTAGTTGTGGCCATTGCTGACCTAGGAGAGGGAGGAGAGGTCCCAGGGAAGGGAAGGTGTCTCTCGCTTCCTGTCAGTCTTGTTTCACTTTCCCCACATCCCTCTCCTCCCCTTCTTCCCTCCCTCCACTTGACTCAAGCTGACAAGGAGCAGTATGGGTGTACAGGTATTAATTTTTTTCCTGGTGGGGGGAGGGGAGTGAGGATTGAGGAAAGAAAAGACCGGGCAAGGATGATTGGCATGAGGCCACGCCTTCTTTTGTCCTCCTCCCCCTGGTACTCATTCTGGCCCTTACAGGGAAATACACCTGTTTGGGGCCAGCAACCCGCGGGGACAGGCGCTCCTCTGCTCTTCTGGCTGCTTCTGCTGTGCTTTGGAGCTTCCTGGGCGAGCCTAAGGGACTCTGTGGAGCCATGAAAGGGCCTCACTGGAGGGTCCCCTGGCTGTGTCTGAGCTGCCTCTGTTTAGCTGGTAAGTGATGTATCTGGACTAGAGTTCTGGGGCAGGGGAGGCTGGCTTCAGGGAGGGAGGGAGGAAGAGAGGAGTGCAGAGAGAGAAGGAGCAGAGGGAGAGAAAGGCGTGTGAATGGGTGGGTATGGGACGAGGAGGAAGACAAAGGCAAAAAGGGACAAACACTAGAAAGACAGAAGAGGCAGAGCGAAAGAGAGATGTCTCGGGGGCAGGGGTGGTCTGGTTTGGGGAACCCATGGTGAAGGGGATCAGAACTTCATTTATAGAGAGTGAAAGAGGCAGAACCATAGCAAGAGAGTTGAGGAGAAACAGCGAGGGGAAAACAGAAAAGCCGGAGACAGGCGCGAAAGAGAAACTCTTACAAAGATATCAAATCAGAGAACTAGATGGATGAGAAATCAATGACTCAAAGCAAAGCGAACATAAAGGAGAAAACTGGAGAAGAAATCAGAATGGAAAGGAAGGAGGCAGGTCAGCTCGGAGAGTGGTGGGGACAGAAGCCAGGCAGAAGCAGCAGAGATGCTGAGAGCAGCCAGTGTGCTGTCTCCAAAATAAAAATGCCTCCTGCCATTCGAAACCTTGATGAGATGGGCACAGGGCCTGTTGGGGGTGGTCCCCAGGTCCCTGAGACTTCTTCTTGTCACTTCCCTAGCTGTCAGTCTGACTCCAAACTGAGGTTTCATTCTGTGCGTCGGGGTGCCTGAGTGTTCTGTGAAGGGCGAGGCACCAGGAGCCCAGATCAGAGTCAGAGTTCTTTGCCCATCTCAACAGGTCTGGGAAGCTCTCGCAGAAGGCAGTATTTTTCAGGGAGCAGGTTAGAGGGGCACTCCATCCAGAGTGTGAGGCGTCGCTGGAAAACTGGGATAGCTCGTCTCTCATCCCTCCTCCACCTCGCTCCCCTCCTCCTCTTAGAGAGCAGTTCTCACTATGTAACTCGGTATGAAGCTTAAATCAATCCTGAATCTGTAATCCTCCTGCCTCAGCCTCCTGAGCACTGAGATTACAAGCATGCACTAGCTTTCCTTGACATTTTGTCAAAGAGCAAACACAGCTCCCCGCAACCACCTGCCTTCCGGGCTCCCACGCCTGTGAAGTAAAGAGTGTTACCTTCAGAAGTGGCCCAGGACTGGGAGAGGGTCCTGCCAGCAGGTGTGAAGACAGAACCTAGGCTGAAATAGATGTGGCTCCCTGGGTAGGTCCTTCAGGGATCCAGAAGGAACAGTACTGAACAGCCAGGGTTACATAGAGAGACTCAAGGCAACAGCAACTACCACAACGAATTCTTAAGTTTGTGTGGTACTGAGGATTGAAAGGGGTTTGCGCGTGCTCAGAAAGCACTATACTAACCACCACACCCCAGGTCGGCTTTGCTTTTGTTTCTGTGGTGCTGGAGGTCGAACCCAGGTCCTTGCTTGTGTTAACCATATATTCTGTGCTATTAAACTACGCCTTCTGCCCAGTTCTTAAATTTTTACATTCTGTGGTTTCAATTCAACTCTTTGGGGTTGGACATAGTATAACATATCTGTAATCCTAGCCCTTGGGAGGTAGAGACAAGTGGATTGGGAGTTCAAAGTCATCCTCAGCTTTATATAGAGCCGGTTTAAGGTCAGCTTGGCTATATGATCCCAATCTCAAAACATAAAGTAAAATGTCAGCTCTAGCACTTGGGATGTAGCTTTGTGATAGATCGCTTGTCTAACAAGCCTAAAGCCCTGAGTTCAGTCCTGAGAGTCACAAAACCAAACAGAAAAGCAGTGGAGACAAGCTGCAAGCTCTTAGAGCCAGATCTGAACCAGGTCTGGAGGGCTGGAGAGATGGCTCAGAGGTTAAGAGCACTGGTTGCTTTTCTCGAGGATCCAGGTTCAGTTCCCGGCACCCACTAGCAGCTCAAGGCTGTGTATACTGTAGGGATCTGATACCTCCTCCTGGCCTCTGTGAACATCAGACACACAAACATATATTTAGGCAAAATACTCATACACGTAAAAACAAGCATTTAAAAAAAAGCCAGGTTTGATGATTCTAGCCTAGCACTCAGGAGGTCTGGGCTAGCTTGAGCTATAGTGTGAGAAATTTTCATATATATATATATATATATTTTTGTAAAACTCTTCCCAAAGTCAACTCCAAAAGTATTGGTACCAGCTCCCCAGCTGCCTCGAAGTATTTGGATCATTACTCTCTGTTCTGTAGAGAGGATGCAGGGTGCAGGTGACGGAGAGAGTAGGGGGACTGTGACCAGAGAAGGAAGGGAGGGTGGTGGAGATGAATGACGCAGGGAAGTGTGGCTGGTCCTGGAGCTGAGTCCTGCTGTACAGGAGCAGATCCAGGAGGGTGGGGGTGGCAGCGGAGCGTGGAGCAGGAGATGGAGAATTACAAGCGGCTTCCTGGGAAAATCCAGTCACTAACCTGCTTAAGGCAGCTTCTGAGCCTCCAGGACCCTTCAGTCCTGTTCCTTCGGACTCCCTGAGAGTTCTACTAAGGCCCCGCATATGTCTGGGTCAGAGCTGCCTGTTCACACCTGCTGGCAGGACCTTCCCCTGGTTCCATCCACTTCTGAAGGTGTTGGAGCCCTTGGCCCCAGGTCAGGTAGAAAGCACAGAACTCTCACGGAAGAGGAGTAGAGGTGAAGCCATTTCCAGTAAAGCCGGGTCTCTCCAGAGTGAAAGTGAGGACAGAGGTGGATCGGACCAGGAGCACAACTCTGTGGCTCCTGGCAGGAATGACTCAGAAGGAAGCCCGGTGGCCATGTTTCCTTGTTTCTCCCGCTAGGACTGTCAGTGACCTAGTAACAGAGGTGACATCACCACCTTGAGTAACTGCTGGGAGGTTCTGAGGCCACAGGTGGTGCAGGGATGGAGGAGGAGATCCATGGCCACAGGGTATGCAGCGGAAGGGGCCCGTTGGTCTTCTTTCAGAGAGCATCCAGTTGAGGCCACCCAAACTTCATAGGCCCATCTGACCCTACTCACCCAAGGCCCCCACTCCTGCCCAGTGACATCCAAAAAATAAAAAAGAGGACCTTTGTACAAGAGGTCCTGCGGTGAAAAGCAAGGAGATGCAGGCCAAGGGCTCAGCAACAGGTGTGGCAGGGGAGGAACTCAGCAATAAGGTCTCAGTGTCCTATAATGTGGCATCGTCATCATAAGGATAACGAGATCGCATCGAGAGGAGCCATATAAACTTCTTCGAGAGGGATCCTTCTGATGGGGGGGGTTAAGAGGCAGGGGGTACATACAATGGAGCCAGGAAATAGACCGGGCACCTCTGTTGATTCAGGTGGCAGGTATGAGTACCCCAGGACTTACAAGTACTTGAGCGTACGCCCAACTTTATTCTGAATGTGGCTGATCTTACCGGAAGGACCGTGCTGCCACAGCGCCAAAGCATGCTCAGCTGACTGCTGTTTCTGGGGGTCTTTTCTCCTGGGCAGTCCCCCCCTATGCCCTGGCTTCTGAGACAGGATGGCCTGGTTCCTGCTTAACGAATGAGTGGCTTGTGTCTTCATTGCCAGGAGAGGCCAAGAAACAGTTGGGTCTTTTCTGTGCTTAAAGAAATTGCCTTTGCTACTGGGTCTGCGTTCTGGTTTCTTGGTGGGTTAAATGCCTCACAAAGACACACAAAGCGGTCCGTGGGCCCACTTCCCTCCAGGCCAGTCAGGATCCTCCTGTTTCAACCTTCGCCTTCATTATGTATCTTTCTGCTAGGCTGAGCCCATTTATTTTCTGGCATCGACACAGTAGCCAAACCAACATGAGTGCAACTTGTCAGCACCTCAGGTTTTGCTCCTAGCATTTTCCTAGGAACGGGGCAGTTGTGACACCTAAAACCTCTAACGAGGGTGGCCCTGGTCGGTGTGGTGGGCAGCTCTGGCCTCCCATGTGTGTATGTTTAAGGACTCACTGAGCAACTCTGTACTTTGGACTCCAAACAGCGCCACGTGGTGAATTCAGGCTCAGAGCAACTCAGGCTTCCAAGCTGTTTGCTTCGCTTCCTGAAAGCCTATGCACACCAGTGACTTCAGACATGAAGATGAATTAAGTCATGGTCACTGCCTCCCAAAGCTCTCTAACTTCGGTGACCTGGTTCAGGCCTATGACCCAGAAGGGAGGCAGCTGGGAGAAGAATCCAGGTTTACCTTGACACACGCGAGAGCCCACCCTGCCGCTAGAGGAAAGAACAGAAATGTTGACAAGGGAGAGCTATCGCTCACTTAGTTGCTAATTTAAAGAACCATGAGAGGTGTGCCTCCTTTGTGTGCCCGACATTGTTCTCAGGTGCCCCAGGCCCAGCGTCCTGAAGCTACAATCTTGCCAGATGCAGACATGCATGAAAGAGTTGCAGAAATGTCCCCAGGGAAGGAGGAGTGTAAAGGAGATATTGAGGGGGCTTCGTTTGGATTGAGTCTGGGAAGGCCTCCTAGGAGCTGTGTTGTGTGTATGAGCCGAGTCCTGAGGGCTGAGGAGGAAACATGGGATGTGATGCCCGGCGTGAGTCATCAGGGCAAGGCCATGTGGAACATTCCCAAACAGACTGGCCCCTTGGAGGTCTAAAGAGGTGGCAGGTGCCAGATCCTGCACTGTCGGCAGGCTGCGGGATGGATTACGGATTTTAAGTCGTTAACATGGGCAGGCAGTGAGTGGCTGTCAGTCAAGGAGCGACCTGTGCAGGCTCTCGAAACTTCTTTCTTTCTTTCTTTCTTTCTTTCTTTCTTTCTTTCTTTCTTTTTTTTTTTTTTGGATTTTTCAAGACAGGGTTTCTCCGTAGCTTTTGGTTCCTGTCCTGGAACTAGCTCTTGTAGACCAGGCTGGCCTTGAACTCACAGAGATCCACCTGCCTCTGCCTGGGATTAAAGGTGTGCGCCACCACCGCCCGGCTCTCGAAAGTTCTTTCTAACAATTGTCCTGGACACTGTGATTGAAAAGGGACACGGTGGGGTTGCAGTGGAATGAAAAAGCAGCCAGGAGCCAGTGAGGCTTCAGGCAGATGATGCTGGCTGGGTGATGGCGAAGGGAGCTGGGGAGGGTGAAGACAGCAGAGGCAGGCATTGTAGCAACTCGGTAGAGACACAGAAATCAGACACAGAAATGCCAAATGACACCTGGTGAGCTTGGGTGGAGGCTAAGTGCTTCACAGACGCTGCCTTGTGGATGTTACAAGTATCATTATTGTCCCAGTTTCCTAGACACACACCCCGAGTAACCCAAGTCACGCAGCAAATGTTGACCAGTGACACTCTAGATGCTGGCCCTGAGCCACTTTGGCTTCTGCTATTTCTTGCCCTCATCCTGCTCGGAAAGAATCTTGTTAGGGGATGCTAAAAGCACCATGCCGGACAGGAGCCTCAACAAGTAACCATTGTTCCTCCACGATCACTCCCCTTCTGAAGAGAGTTCAAGGGAACCATGCAATAATGTCCCTATCATTATCCCGACTTCCTCAAGTGATTTCATCTCCTCTCACAGTAGGGAAGCCACACCATTGTGCTGACCTTAAAACCTTAAGTCTGTGTCACCAAGGAAGACCTTCCAGAAGCCACTTCCCACAGTGGACTCTAAAATCGAGGCTCAGCCTTCCTTTCCAGCTGCGTCTGCTGGAGACATCAAACGAGGCCGATCATCCAGGTGCTTCTTCACCTGCGGCATCTTCTTGGGGTGAGGTCACCTCTCCTCATTTCTGCCATCATGTGGGAGATGATGCATCCAGAAACTCAAGGACGATCTGTGAAGTGCCGAGACCCACCATAACCTCTGCATTACCAGCCCAGTTCTCAGAAGTGTGGCCGCCAGCCGCTGCCACCTTGGTTTTAGAGCCTGTTTTTCTTGGCTCCCATCTGAGTTGGGCATATCTATCTACCTAGCCTAAGTTTGCCCTTGGGTCCTTCAGCTACTAATAGCAAGTATGCTATTGGAAGGGGCACTTCTCAGGTCATGTATCTGTCTTGTGGACCTCTTTCTGGTTCTAGGGTTAGCATGACAATTGCAGGAAAATTGGGTGCAACCTAACTCTCCATCCAACCTCATTTGAAGGCACTAAAAGGCAGGGCCTGGGGAGTACATTCAAAAGAACTGATGACCTGATGACGTCATCCCGGGAAGCCTGGCCCTGCTCCAGCCCATCCAGACTCTCTCAAGTATTTCCAGTTAGCCTCTTCCCTCGTCTTGAATTCTAAGACAGATAAAAGAGAAACGCACAGTGGTGGGTTGCTTCTGAGGCTGGTATGCACCCAGAGAGCCCTCAGCTTCCCACAGAGGGTGAAGGCTGGTTCTTCCTCCCTCAACTTCTTCACACTTTCCATGGCATTTGCTGCTCAGCAGGCACCGTTGGACTCTCCGCTTGGACTCTACTCTCTCCCAGGCAACCCTACAGAGAGCTCACCAGCCAAGAAAGGAAAGTGGGGAAGTGATGCATTGTGGGAGATTTGGTTTGTGTGTCTTTCACCTCTAGTTCCAGGAGAAACCCAAGACAAACAGGCCAGGGGCTAAGATGTAGCCTCAGCCCACAGAACCTGCAAGGTGAAGGTTTTGTTTTCACTGGGTGTCTCTGGGTATGACACCCCACCCTTCTGGAATGTTCTCTTTTGTCATCTTCACCACTCCTCCATAATCAACAACACACCCATTGCCTTCTCGTGACTGTGGAGTCACCAGAGGGCCACTGCGAAGAGTGACACCTGTTTTCACTTTCAAAGCCATACCTGGAGCCCTGAGAATTACCACACAGCTGGGAGGCATGACACTGTTGAGGCTAGAAGGGTCAGAGGGTGTCTCCAGGACATAGCTGTGAGGCACAGCCCCACATCAGAGCCTGTCCACGTCTCTGAGCCTGTCCACGTCAGAGCCTGTCCACGTCAGAGCTGGTCCACGTCAGAGCTGGTCCATGTCAGAGCTGGTTCCAATGGCCTCTCCATCCCTGGATAAAGCATCTCCTCTCAGAACTTCAGAACTTTTCCATTTTAGGCCGGACCACATGTATCCTCAAACAGTGGTTTTGCCACCCCAAAGGGACAGCAGCCCACAACTCACCTTGATCATCCTAGGAAGAAGAGCCAGGGAATAGTTGGAAAGGTCACGTTCTTTGCCCGACTTATCCTCAGGCCTGGTTCCACATCAACATGGCAGGCCAAGAACCTGGCGTAGGCAACCCCCACAGCTCAGCCCATTTCGACACTCCAGATGTGGTGGTCCTGAAGCTGAGCAGCAGCTCACAGCTTCAAGTTTTTACAGGAGAAGTTGGGCAAGTTTTTTAGCCTTAGGTTTCTCACTGTGCAATAGGCACACTATTAGTAATATATGGCATAAAGCATGATGGAAAGTTAGTATTTTTATTATTCATAGGGTTCAAATGTGCTACCAAGGCAAACAAAGTAGTTCGGCGTATGGGCTAGTTAGTCCCAAAGGCAGGCTGATGTTCCAGGACTCAACATGGAGACATGCTGTCCACAAAACTACCCGGAGTCCAAGAATGCTTTGAGAATGTCCATGCCTTCTTACAGAAGCCACCATGTCACGCATACCCATGCACCACCAGTATTCTTAGACACTCTTCCACGACCAGAAGAAGGCCAGTCGTTAGCAAGTGGCCTCCCTCTGACAACTGCTTTGGGATCCTAATCTATGCATTGTATCACAGCTATGAAGAAGTGACCAGTCTCCATGGATCTTATGTGGCAGCTGGAACCATGTCCTCAGTGTTCAATCAATTTCCTTCCAGAGCAGGCAATATAGAGCCCTTTTTCCTGGTCCTTGTCACTAAAATCAATCCAACAGCAGTGCGTGGGAAGCATTGGTTGGGAATGTATTAGCCAACTTTCCGTTACTGGAACAAAAATCCCACAGGCGCGTTAAGTGAATAAGGAAAAGAATTTTATTTAGATCACAGTTTGGAATGCAAATATAATATAAATATAAGCTCTGGGGAGGACCCCATGGCAGGCCAGTAAGAGTATATATGAGAGTGAGTGGTCACTCGACCAAAACAGAAGGCCAGAGAGAAGGGAGTCCCGTAATCCCTTCCCAGGACCTGCTTCCAGCTGATGCAACGGCTCCCCTCAAACCTTCCTTGTAAAGGTCTCACTGTCATATTAGACGCAAGCTTCCAGCAGATGAGCCGTGAGACAAACTCACATCATATCCAAAGCAGGGAACAGGAAACTTAGGAAGAGCAATGGGGGAGGGGGGAGTAAGAATGACCCAGCAAAGAGAACAGGGGGATACAATTGGAGGAGTCATTTGGGGGAACGATAGTCAGTATCAAACTGTAATGCTGGGGACAGGGAAGAGGAAGAAGTGGAAGGTGAGTCAGAGGGTTCCAGCCAGGACTTCTGGGAACTGCTATTAACAATTAACAAGATGGATGTATCGGCTTGGGCAGACTCCAGAGCAGAAGCTACGTGGTGGCGCTGGAAAGGGAGCTCGGGGCATGGGTGAAAGCATGAGATGATAGAGAGAGGGAAAGACCTGAAGATGTCACCCAGAGGCAGTACTGCTCCGTCTGGGGCGGGGCAGCAGGGAACGTGAGGGAGGGGCCCCGAAACTGTACCCCTGAGAGGGCGATGCTGAGTGAATATTAAGGGGAAGGAGAGAAGGCTGAAGGCCTCATTCGGTACACACTAGAGAGATAACAAATGAACGGATGGGTGGAGACAGGTGACACAGAGCCACTGGAGCCACTGGGGCTCGAGGGGACAGTTATGTGTGGTTCTTCGGAGAGTTTGGTTTTGGTGAAATGGCTGTGGTGGAGAGCAGAGGCGTCATGTGGTGAGCATCAACCAATCAAGACAATACTTCAGCGCAGAGCTAGAAGATGCTAGACAGATAGTCACAGCTTAAAGCCAATGAGTCCTGAATGTGGTTGTTTGAGGACAAGGAGGGGTGCAGAAAGAGACAGGACACAGGGCGGAGGGGGAGCCTGTGAGTGACCAGACAGGACACGGGGAAGAGAAAAGCCTGCTAGTGGACACCAGGCAGGACCCTGGACAGGGGACAGCCTGTCAGTGGAGATTCTGCCACTTATCACTTGAGAAGGGGACCAGGAAAGTCAGGAACGTTTCCTGGAGGATGGCCCCTCCTCCCATCCCAGGTCTTTTTACCAAGAGTGAGCCCAGGTTTAAATTCTCCACTCCTCTCTCCTCCTGCATCTCTCTTACTTTGTTGTGTGAGTCTGAATCTCTGCTTGCCTGAATGGGTCTGTCTGTCCCTAACCGAAGGCTTTGGCTCTGTATTTACAACGCAGAAAGCACCAAAGGTGGAAGGGATAGGAAACACCTCACAGAAATCTTTAACAATTTCACAAGGGATTAAGTCACGCCAACCGACCCCCGCTGACCCAGATAACAAAAACCAAACAAATGAATGCTACCAAGCCATACCCACACGCTGCTGCCAGCGCCCACGCAGACTTCTGTGTTATAAGGTGGATTTTCAACCTATTGTTGCTTTCAACAAAGACAAGGTTGGGTGTTAACCTTGTTCTCTTAAAGGCAGGTTAAACCAACAGGCTGGGTACACAGTGGGCTAGAAGTCTTAAGTCTGAAGGTATATTATTAATTTTGGCTTTGAGGTCCAGTCTCTTAGAGTGTGAGAGATATATATTCTCGTCTTATCTCCACATTCATCAGTTTACTTTAGGAACAGTGTTTCCTAAAATGTGGTCCATAGGTCACAGAGACCAGAATCACCCTGGATACCACGAAAATACAAATTCCCAGATCCCATCCACACCTAGAAAGTTAGACTCTCAGTGTCGGCCCAAGTGCAGTTCTGTCATAAATTAGTTCTCACTACATGTGAATAACATGAACTTTATATGAGGGCATTAACCATTAATTCTAATAGAAATTTATATTTAGGAAATAAGCTGAAATAATGGGAACAAAGCTGACCGTGACATGCAGAGGTAGTGAATGAACTTATAGCCCTGACACAGCCACGTTACCCAGCAGTGAGTTAAAAAATGTAAATATATATATATAGTGTTAGCAAGTGAAAAATAGATGTTAGCTTCCTTACTTGCACCAACAACATAATAAAAAACCCACAAAACCACACCACACAAAATCCTCTGATGGATATTATTTAATGTTCTTATCCAGTGTTAGAAATGGTGCCCACTGTTCTGCAGGGGTATGGATAAACTCTCTCACATAGGAGCCTCACACATATGTACTGGCAACATGAGACAAGCTCAAGGTGAGACTTATTAAGGAAAAATTTACCAGGCCTGGGGAGGTAGCTCAGTCCCAGCAGCTCGTCGCAC
Organism: Microtus pennsylvanicus; assembly: GCF_037038515.1. Lineage (NCBI taxonomy): Eukaryota > Metazoa > Chordata > Mammalia > Rodentia > Cricetidae > Microtus > Microtus pennsylvanicus. The sequence goes on along the minus strand of NC_134579.1, from coordinate 62,240,684 downwards.
ATGGCTACAATTCCCGCAGGAAGGCAGAGACTCTGGGTTCTTGGAACTCGCTGGCCAGTCAGTCTAGCTGACTCAGCAAGCTCTAGTTTCAGTGAGGAACCCTGCCTAACAAGATGGAGAAGCATCAAGGAAGGAACTTGACATTGACCTTTGACCCTATCGGCACGTGCAGGTGCACGCACAGAGGCATGAAAAAAATCATAAACTAAAAACAAATGAGTGCTCCTAACCCTGAGTTCTCACTACTGTAGAGAGGAGGGCAGGCTGCAGATGCTCCCCAGGAAAGGGCCCATCACTATCCCCATTGCTCCTGTTTGCAGGAACATGAAGGTTCCAGATGCCGGGTAGGGCATGGCTAGGAAGGGGTCTTGAGAGATCAGCAGAGAGTTTTCATGAAGTATCTGAGGCCTTGCTGTTGGTCTGAGTTCACCCACTCCCCTCTGACCCATTCTTGCAGGCTTTGAGGTCAGAGAAGGGAGACAACGATTGCCCAAGACACAAAAGACTGATTTCCCCGTTTATGAAAATAATGATACAGAGAAACACTCATGGTGAAAGGCAGGGTTAAAATGATGGACTGGCTAAGAGAGGCTGCACACACACACACGTACACACTTGTACACTCACACACTGTCTTAGTTAGGGTTTCTTTTTCTCTGCGTAGTCCTGGCTGTCCCAGAACTCTTTCTGTAGACCAGGCTGGCCTCGAGCTCACAGAGATCCACCCTCCTCCACCTCCCGTGTGTTGGGATTATTGTCCAGTTTAGTTAGGGTTTCTATTGTTGTGAGAAAACGCCATGACCAAAAGCAACTTGGGGAGGAAAGAGTTTGTTTCAGCTTACACTCCCAGGTAACAGCCCATCACTGAGGGAAGTCGGACAGGAACAAGAGGCAGGAGCTGATGCAGAGAACGCAGAGAACTGCTGCTTATTGGCTTGTTTCCCATGGCCTCCTCGGCCTTCTTTCTTATACAAGCCTGGACCCCCTGTCCACAGTGAGATAGACCCTCCCACATCCATCAGTAGCCAAGAAAACGTCCACAGGCTTGTATATGGGCCAACCTGACGGAGGCAATTTCTCACACACACTCACATATGAAACATAGGAAAATCTTGGGGGAAAGAACAATGTCTATACAATAAGACTATGGATTTTTTTTTGTTTTTTTTAACTATGTTTCCCAAAAGAGTAAAATGATCATGTCTTCTTTTACATGTTTCAGTGAAGGTATTTATGACTTTGCCCATAAAGATGAAACATATCTTTAGTTATATTTGTCCTCAGGACTTTGTATTACTACATAAACACTATAGATTTTTTTAAAAGATTTATTTATTTATTTATTATGTCTGCAGGGTTCTGCCTGCATGTATGGCTGCACACCAGAAGAGGGCACCATACATCATTACAGATGGTTGTGAGCCACCATGTGGATGCTGGGAATTGAACTCAGGACCTCTGGAAGAACAGCCAATGCTCTTAACAGCTGAGCCATCTCTCCAGCCCCAATATTACAGTTTTTTTTTTAAATTTATTTATTTATTAAGGATTTCTGCCTCCTCCCTGCAACCGCCTCCCATTTCCCTTCCCCGATCAAGTCCCCCTCCCTCATCTGCTCGAAGAGCAATCAGGGTTCCCTGACCTGTGGGAAGCCCAAGGACCACCCACCTCTATCCAGGTCTCGTAAGGTGAGCATCTAAACTGCCTAGGCTCCCCCAAAGCCAGTACGTGCAGTAGGATCAAAAACCCACTGCGATTGTTCTTGAGTTCTCAGTATTCCTTATTGTCCGCTATGTTCAGCTAGTCCGGATTTATCCCATGCTTTTTCAGACCCAGGCCAGCTGGCCTTGGTGAGTTCCCGATAGAACATCCCCATTGTCTCAGTATGTGGGTGCACCCCTCGCGGTCCTGAGTTCCTTGCTCGTGCTCCGTCTCCTTCTGCTCCTGATTTGGACCTTGAGATTTTTGTCTGGTGCTCCAATGTGGGTCTCTGTCTCTGTCTCCTTTCATCGCCTGATGAAGGTTAATATTCATGAGGATGCCTATGTGTTTGTCTTTGGATTCACCTTCTTATTTAGCTTCTCTAGGAACATGAATTATAAGCTCAATGCCCTTTTTTTATGGCTAGAAACCAAATATGAGTGAGTACATCCCATGTTCCTCTTTTTGGGTCTGGCTTACCTCACTCAGGATAGTGTTTTCTATTTCCATCCATTTGTATGCAAAATTCAAGAAGTCCTTGTTTTTTACTGCTGAGTAATACTCTAATATGTATATATTCCATACTTTCTTCATCCATTCTTCCGTTGAAGGTCATCTAGGTTGTTTCCAGGTTCCGGCTATTACAAACAATGCTGCCATGAACATAGTTGAGCATATACTTTTGTTGTATGATAGGGCCTCTCTTGGGTATATTTCCAAGAGTGGTATTGCTGGATCCAGGGTTAGGTTGATCCCGAATTTCCTGAGAAACCGAAACACTGCTTTCCAGAGTGGTTGCACAAGTTTGCATTCCCACCAGCAATGGATGAGTGTACCCCTTTCTCCACAACTTCTCCAGCAAAGGCTATCATTGGTGTTTTTTATTTTAGCCATTCTGACAGGTGTAAGATGGTATCTTAAAGTTGTCTTGATTTGCATTTCCCTGATCGCTAAGGAAGTTGAGCATGACCTTAAGGGTCTTTTGGAATATTACAGTTTTTAAAACGTTTGTATTTCACTAACATTTAGGAAAGAAGTTTCAAATTTTATCATATATATATATAACTTTGTTAATAATTTATAGATACAAAAATGGTTGTTCTTCCTCCCTCCCCTCTCTCTGTCTCCTTCTCTCCCTACGCCTCTCTCCCTTCTTTCCTTCCTCTTTTCCTTCTTGCGATTTCTGGTTTTGTACTGGTTATGGGAATGACATGTGGGGCTGGAAGCTAAAGCACCCCAGCCCCACTTTGCTTTCTTATGTCAGTGATTATGTTATCTTCAAATCATCATGGTTTTCTTCTTCCGTTCCTATATAAAAAAGAAATTCTGCACATCTTTTGTTAATATTTCCTGCATCACACCTGCCAAAACCTCCATCCTAGCAGCAATGAGGACTGGCTGGCAGCATCTTGGCTGGATCCCTGATTTTACAGGAAATGCCTCCACCGCTTTATCTTTACTGACCATGTTATAGAGTTTATTATGCTATACTGGTGGAGATAAAAGGTTAACAGTTTGGTAGAAACTAGTTTGTTTACATTTGAGCTTCTGTGTGTGTCCATGCATGTGTGTGTGAAAGTGCACGTGAGCACACACACACGCGCGCACACACACGCACGCCATGGTATGCATGCTGAGGTTGTAGAACAACTCGTGGGAGTCAGTTTTCCCTTCCCCACTATGTGGATCCTGGGCATCGAACTCAGGTCATCAAGCACCCTTAACCTCTGCCCCATTTCAGCAGCCCAGAACTTGCTTTTTTCTCTTCAAATTATTCAGCTTGGCATCAAACTCATAATCAGTCCTCCTGTCTCAGCCTCCCAAGTGTGGGGTTTACAGGTGTGAATGACCACATCTGGCCTTTAGGACTTAAAAGGAAGGCAAGATAATGCAGTTTTTAAGTAACTTAAGTCCCTGGATGGTCACTTTCCCTCCTCCTAGTGGTTTCTATGGTAATTTTTCATTAGGTCTTAAATTCATTTTACATTTATGGTTTAAATTTGGCTTGTCTATAATATACTTTTAAAAATCTAATGCTAGGTTGGACTTGCTAATATTTTTGTCTAGGATTTTTCTGGGTATGTTATTACCAAGATTTATTCATCTTAGTTTTTCTTTCTGAATTGTTTTTGTATAGTTTTAATTTTGGGGGCAGGGATTTTGAGACAGGGTTTCTCTGTAGCTTTGGAGCCTGTCCTGGAACTAGCTCGTGTAGACCAGGCTGGGCTCCAACTCACAGAGATCCGCCTGCCTCTGCCTCCTGAGTGCTGAAATTAAAGGCATGTGCCACCACCATCTGCTTTGTATAGTTTTAATGTTACAGTTACATTAGCATTATAAAATCAGTCAAAAAGCATCTTTCTTCTAAATCCTAGACAAAGTTATATTAAGCGGGCACTCCACAATCTTCCAATGTCTGCTCAGAGTTTCCAGTAAGGAGCTCACTCTGCAGCTGAGTCCACCCGTTTGTCTGCAGCAGTTTAGACAGTTCCCCAGGAAGCAATGGCTATTAATGAAGTCCACAGGCTTGCAAGTGAGTCCCTTGGTTTGTATAAACTGAGCTCATTCAGAGCCCCCTCTCCCTTGAAAGTCTGAATGGCACTCTTAAGAAGGGAACGAAGGACTTGGGTGTGGCAGTTTACACCCATGATCCCACATTAGGGAGGTTGAGGCCGGAGGATGACTGTGAATTTGAGACCATTGTGTCGTGGAGATAGAGACGGGAGGAGAGATAGAACCAGTAGGGGCAATTCTAGGGTTGTACATGAACCTGAACTCCTTGGCAGTTCATCTCTCTGTGAGCTGGCTGCTTTCCAACTACTTGTAAGTGCTCAGGCTGAAAAAAGGCTTGAAGCCCGGAGGTGAGTACAGGGCTTGTCTGGAATTCCCAATGCTCTTGTTTCCATTTCCAGCACAAGGAAAAAGGAGAAATTCCATTTCAGTTCAAAAAATAACAATGCTATAAAATATCTTCCTGGAGTCAATTTAAGTCTAAGCTCATTAGATGGAAAATTCCAGAAATGAATAATTCATAGGTTTTTAATAACATTACAAAGTTACTATTATAGTTCTATGTTACTATTGTTGCTAACCTCTTGTTATGCCTAATTTATACATTAAACTTTAACATAATGTGTACGTATAGGGAAAATCATTCTATTATATAGGGGGATATTGTTCAAAGTTTCAGGCGTCCACTGAGTTCTTGGAATAGATTCCCTGAGGCTAGTAGGGACTGCCATAACCCAAGAGCAAAGTGTTACCTCCATAGTAAGCCGCTGCCTCCCCTTGTGGAAGTCACCATTGTTAGCTCACAACTCCAGGTTAATTCTGCCTTTTTCATCTCATGGAAGATATCCTCAAGTCAGAAAAGTCCTGCTTGTTATAATCCTGGCATAGACAGCCCAGGGCTTCACACTTCTAAAGTTCGTGTTTTATCACTGAGCCATAGTCCCAGCTCTAGGATTTTTTTCTCTCTTCATTTTGAGGTGGAGTTTGGATAGTTTCATTACGTAGTTGAGGTTGACTTCAAACTCACTATATAACCTAGGAGTTTCCAATCAGACAGGCAGACAAATGTGACAGACATCACAAAAAAGTAAAGTACAGGGGTCCCAACACTTTCCCACTAAAGGGACTGAGAACACACAACATGAAGGGGCCTTCTCATTGATTTACACCATGTCAGGCACACCGTCCAGCACCGCGGGTGAGGAGAGGAAGGCAACTAGAACCTGTTCTGGGAAAAAAAAAATTACAGCCACGACGGAAAGAAAAAAAGAACTCTGAACAGTCAAGCAAACTCAAATCCTGTGCCAGAAATCCCTGTTCTGGGTGCCAGATGTTGCTGGGTCCTAACTGCTCCCTTGGGGAGGGGTGAGAAGGAGCGGCATCGAGGACAAAGACGCCAGGAATCCAGTGAAAGGGAAACAGCAACAGGGAAACCTTTTTCTGCACTGTCAGCACCCAGATGTTCTGATCCCTTGACATCGCTGGGCCACCCCTCTGGCAAGGCAGGACAGCACCAGGAAGACTCCAGGTTGACCTGTCTCAGCCTGGTAGTCCTTAACTTCCTACACAACATGGCACTGAAGGACATGGAGAACTTTGACGTGGAGGTTAGGAACTTGGGTATTGTAGTCCTGGCTTTTAGAGCTGAAAAATTTGGAAAAGCCGGGTCTCTAAGAGGCCCCTACTTGTGTAGAAAGCAGGAATAGTGGCCCTTATTTGTGCAGATGTTGTGAGGTGAATGTAAGTACGCTTTGGATATTAAGCAGTTGCTATGTTCTTAACCCACACATGGTGTTTGTACCCTCTACCGCTCAACCTTGTTTGTTCGTGCATGCATATCTTTCTCCTCTCTCTCTCTCTCTCTCTCTCTCTCTCTCTCTCTCTCTCTCTCTGTCCTGTGAAAATAAGCTGCCCTGAGGGACTCTGTAGGTCACATACACTGTACAATTCTAGAACAGAGTCGCTACTTGTAGATAAAATGGTGTAAATAGGGTGTCCTTGTAGGAGGGGGTTTGTTGTTGTTGTTGTTTGCTTGCTTGCTTTTGTTTGGTTGACTTTTTTTGTTTGTTTTTTTGTTTTGGCCACTAACCAGCTCCTAAATCATGACATGGATACTTATTATTAGTTGTGAATGTTCGGCCTGATTTGAGGCTAGTTTTTGGCTAGCTTTTTAAACTTAAATTAACCGTTTTCTCTTCATAGATATATTTTGCCTTGGGAATTTTTTTTTTAACCTTTCTTTCATTCTGTATTTCCTACTCCATAGCTCATTGACAGGCATCTGGCTGGCCCCGGGTGCTTCCCTCTCTTTCTCCCTCATTCTCTCTGCTCCCAAGCCTAGGGTTTTCCTCCTATTAATCCTCTCTGCCTGCCTGCCCAACCTATCCCTCTACTGCTTAGCTATTTACCATTCAGCTTTTCATTAGACCAATCAGGTGCCTTAGGCACGCAGCATAAAAACAGCAACACATCATTACCTAGTTAAACAAATGCAACGTATAAATGGCCAACAGGTAGGTGGGAAGAGGCTAGTCAGGACCTCTGGATATAGAGAGGTCTCAGGGAAAAAGAAAGGCGAGTCACCAGTCAGATGCGAAGGCAAACAGAGTAAAGATAACTGAGCAAGTAAAAGACATAGATTAAAGCTATGGGTTACTTTAAACTATAAGAACTAGTTAGAAACAAGCCTAAACGAATGTGTCAATGATGAATTCACCAAATGTCCTGTCAACAGTCACAACACCCATCACTACTGGAAGTATGGCGGCCAGCAGCACACCTCGAACCACACTCACAGAGGTGACCTCATCAAGTTTTTCAACTTCCCCAAGTGGCTCAACTCCTGCACAGACCGTATCCCAAGCATTATCATCTCCAGAAGAAACTACGAACCTCTCCACCTCCAGTGCCTCCAACACAAAACCAACCATATCAGAGGTGTCAACGGCAGCATCCTCTACAGATTCCACCTCAGGAAATACTGAGAACACATCGCCAACTTCTTCTCAAAGTTCCATACCTGTCAGTACTGATGGCTTCATGACGAATTCACCAACTGTCCGGTCAACAGTGAAATCACCTACCACCGCTACTGTGGAATTGTCAACATCTCAGAATGACAACCCTGGTAGCATAGAGACCAGCAGCACAGCACAAACCACAGTCTCCGGGGTGACCACATCATCTCTCTTACCTTCCCCAAGTGGCTCAACTTCAGCAGAGACTGTTTCCCATGGGATTTCCTCTTCAGATGAAACACCCGTCTCCTCCAGTTCTACTGTCACCAACACAATCCCAACCACATCAGAGGTGCCCTCCGTGGCACCCTCTACAGAATCTGCTCATGGAAGTACATCTCCGGACATTATCCAAAGCTCTTCAGGGACTGCCACAGAAACCTCAGTGACATCTTCACCACAGGAACTTTCAACACTGTCAGTTCCCATCACCTCTAGTCAGGAATTGTCAACCTCTTCTCACAATGACCACACGGAGAGCATTGTTACCAGCAGCCCACCTCAAAATCCCCTCACAGAGGTGTCCTCATCAACTCATTCATCTTCCCCAAGGGGACCCACTGTGACACACGAGGAGTCCCAGAGAACTCCCACTCATGGAGAAACAACCCCTGTGTATGCTCACACCAGGAGCAGTTCACCTCTAACTTTGCCCTCTACTGAAACCCCCTCAGTAGACACAGGGCACACAACTGCGGTAGTTACTCCAAGTTCTCCATCTGCTGCCACACAGTTCTCAATGACATCTTCACTACAGGAACTGTCCACTGTGTCAGCACCCATCACTTCCACTCAGGAACTGACAACATCTTCTCAGACTCTACACACTGGAAGCATGGACACGAGCAGCACACATCAGATCACACTCACAGAGGTGACCTCATCGATGTTTTCAACTTCTTCATTTGGCTCACCTCCTGCACAGACAGCGATCCAAGGGACATCATCTCCAGGGAAAACAGCAAGCTTGTCTTCTTCTGTGATCGGCACAAGCCCAACCTCATCAGAGGTGCCGACAGCAGCACTCTCTACAGACTCCAACTCAGGAAATACAGAAACCACATCTCCAACAGTTTCTCAAAGTTCCACACTTGTCAATACTGATGTCTCAATGACACATTCACCAAGAGTCCTGTCTACGACCAAAACACCCATCACCATGACTCAGGAACTGACAACATCTTCTCAGACTCTGCACACTGAAAACATGGGGACCACCAGCACACCTCAAACCACACTCACAGAGGTGACCACATCAAGATTTTCAACTTCCCCAAGTGGTTCAACTCCTGCACAGACACTGTCCCATGGGACATCATCTCCAGCTGAAACAACTAATCTTTTCACTACCACCATCCTCAACACAAACTCAACCATGTCAGAGGAGCCAACAACAGCATTCTCTACAGAGTCCTCCTCAGGAAATACAGGGACCACATCTCCAACAGTTTCTCCAAGTTCCACACCTGTCAATACTGATGTGTCAATAACAAGTTCCACAAATGTCTTGTCAGTGGTAACAACACCCATCACTGCTACTGAGGCTTCTCAGAACCTCCACACTGGAAGCATGGAGACCAGCAGCACACCTCAAATTACACTTACAATGGTGACCACATCAAGTTTTTCTCCTTCCCCAAGTGGCTCACCTCCTGCACAGACAGCGTCCCAAGGAACATCAACTCCAAAAGAAACAACCAACCACTCCACCTCCAGTGTTACCAACACCGAACCAACCATATCAGAGGTGTCAACGGCAGCATTCTCTACAGATTCCACCTCAGGAAATACTGAGAACACATCGCCAACTTCTTCTCAAAGTTCCTTACCTGTCAATACTGATGGCTTAACGACGAATTCACGAACTGTCCCGTCAACAGTGACATCACCTATCACCGCTACTGGAGAATTGTCAACATCTCAGAATGACCTCCATGGTAGCATAGAGACCAGCAGCACAGCTCAAACCACACTCAATGAGGTGACCACATCATCTCTCTTACCTTCCCCAAGTGGCTCAACTGCAGCAGAGACAGTGTCCCTTGGGATTTCCTCTTCAGATGAAACAACTGTCCCCTCCAGTTCTACTGTCATCAACACAATATCAACCTCATCAGAGGTGCCCTCCGTGGCACCCTCTACAGAATCTGCTCCTGGAAGTACATCTCCGGACGTTATCCAAAGCTCTTCAGGGACTGCCACAGAAACCTCAGTGACATCTTCACCACAGGAACTTTCAACACTGTCAGTTCCCATCACCTCTAGTCAGAAATTTTCAACCTCTTCTCACAATGACCACACTGAGAGCATTGTGACCAGCAGCCCACCTCAAAATCCCCTCACAGAGGTGTCCTCATCAACTCATTCATCTTCCCCTAGGGGACCCACTGTGACACAAGCAGAGTTCCAGAGAACTCCCACTCCTGGAGACACAACCTCTGTGTATGCTTCCACCATGGGCAGTTCACCTCCAAGTTTGCCCTCTACTGAAACCCCCTCAGTAGACACATGGCACACAACTGCGGTAGTTACTCCAAGTTCTCCATCTGCTGCCACACAGTTCTCAATGACATCTTCACCACAGGAACTGTCCACTGTGTCAGCACCCATCACTTCCACTCAGGAACTGAAAACATCTTCTCAGACTCTGCACACTGAAACCATGAGGACCAGCAGCACACCTCATACCACACTCACAGAGGTGACCACATCAACTTTTCCACCTTTCATAAGTGGCTCACCTCCTGCAGAGACAGCGTCCCAAGGCACATCATCTCCAGAAGAAACAACCAACTTATTCACCTCCATCACAACCAATACTAAAACAACCATATCAGAGGCTTCAACAGCACCGTTATCTATAGAATCCACCTCAGGAAATACAGGAATCACATCCCCAAGAGCTTCTCAAAGTTCTATACCTGTTAATACTGATGTGTCAATGACGAATTCACCAAATGTCCTGTCAACAGTCACAACACCCATCACTGCTACTCAGGAATTGTCAACATCTTCTCAGAACCTTCACACTGAAACTATGGAGACCAGCAGCACACCTCGAACCACACTCACAGAGGTGACCACATCAAGTTTTTCAACTTCCACAAATGGCTCAACTCCTGCACAGACAGTATCCCAAGCATTATCATCTCCAGAAGAAAATACGAACCTCTCCACCTCCACTGCCTCCAACACCAAACCAACCATCTCAGAGGTGCCAATGGCAGCATTCTCTACAGATTCCACCTCAGGAAATACTGAGACCACAACACCAACTTTTTCTCAAAGTTCCATACCTGTCAGTACTGATGGCTTAACGACGAATTCACGAACTGTCCTGTCAACAGTGACATCACTTATCACCAGTACTGGGGAATTGTCAACATCTCAGAATGACTTGCCTGGTAGCATAGAGACCAGCAGCACAGCTCAAACCACAGTCTCCGGGGTGACCACATCATCTCTCTTACCTTCCCCCAGTGGCTCAACTTCAGCAGAGACTGTTTCCCATGGGATTTTCTCTTCAGATGAAACACCCGTCTCCTCCAGTTCTACTGTCACCAACACATTCCCAACCACATCAGAAGTGCCCTCCGTGGCACCCTCTACAGAATCTGCTCATGGAAGTACATCTCCGGACATTATCCAAAGCTCTTCAGGGACTGCCACAGAAGCCTCAGTTACATCTTCACCACAGGAACTTTCAACACTGTCAGTTCCCATCACCTCTAGTCAGGAATTGTCAACATCTTCTCACAATGACCACACGGAGAGCATTGGGACCAGCAGCCCACCTCAAAATCCCATAACAGAGGTGTCCACACCAACTCATTCATCTTCCCCTAGGGGACCCACTGTGACACACGAGGAGTCCCAGAGAACTCCCACTCATGGAGACACAACCTCTGTGTATGCTGACACTGGGAACAGTTCACCTCCAAGTTTGCCCTCCACTGAAACCCCCTCAGTAGACACAGGGCACACAACTGCAGTAGTTACTCCAAGTTCTCCATCTGCTGCCACACAGTTCTCAGTGACATCTTCACCACAGGAACTGTCCACTGTGTCAGCACCCATCACTTCCACTCAGGAACTGACAACATCTTCTCAGACTCTGCACACTGGAAGCATGGACACCAGCCGCACACATCAGATCACACACACTGAGGTGACCTCATCGATGTTTTCAACTTCCCCACGTGGCTCAACTTCTGCCCATACAGTGTCCCAACTGACATCATCTCCAGGGCAAACAGCCAGCTTGTCTTCTACTGTGATCGGCACAAGTCCAACGTCATCAGAGGTGCCGACAGCAGCACTCTCTACAGACTCCAACTCAGGAAATACAGAAACCACATCTCCAAAGGTTTCTCAAAGTTCCACACTTGTCAATACTGATGTCTCAATGACACATTCACCAAGAGTCCCGTCTACGACCAAAACACCCATCACCATGACTCAGGAACTGACAACATCTTCTCAGACTCTGCACACTGAAAACATGGGGACCACCAGCACACCTCAGACCACACTTACAGAGGTGACCACATCAAGTTTTTTTCTTTCCCCAAGTGGTTCAACTCCTGCACACACAGTATCCCAAGCGCTACCATCTCCAGAAGAAACTATGAACCCCTACAATTCCAGTACCTCCAAAAACAAACCAACAATATCAGAGGTGTCAAAGGCAGCATTCTCTACAGATTCCACCTCAGGAAATACTGAGAACACATCGCCAACTTTTTCTCAAAGTTCCGTACATGTCAATACTGATGGCTTAACGATGAATTCACCAAATGTCATTTCAACAGTGACATCACCTATGAGCGCTACTGGAGAATTGTCAACATCTCAGAATGACCTTCCTGGGAGCAGCACAGAGACCAGCAGCACAACGCAAACCACACTCAATGAGGTGACCACATCAAGTTTTTCAACTTCCCCAAGTGACTCAACTGCAGGAGAGACAGTGTCCCATGGGATTTCTTCTACAAGTGAAATAACTGTCCCCACCAGTTCTGCTGTCATCAACACAATACCAACGGCATCAGAGGTGCCCACCACAGCCCCCTCTACAGACTCTGCTCCTGGAAGCACAGCTCCAGTCACTATCCGAACCTCTTCAGTTACTGCCACAGAAGCCTCAGTGACATCTTCACCACAGGAACTTTCAACAGTGTCAGTTCCCATCACCTCTAGTCAGGAATTGTCAGCAACTTCTCACAATGACCACACTGAGAGCATTGTTACCAGCAGCCCACCTCAAAATCCCATAACAGAGGTGTCCTCATCAACTCATTCATCTTCCCCTAGGGGACCCACTGTGACACACGAGGAGTCCCAGAGTCCTCCCACTCATGGAGAAACAACCTCTGTGTATGATCACAACAGGAGCAGTTCACCAACAAGTTTGCCCTCCACTGAAACCCCCTCAGTAGACACAGGGCACACAACTGCGGTAGTTACTCCAAGTTCTCCATCTGCTGCCACACAGTTCTCAATGACATCTTCACCACAGGAACTGTCCACTGTGTCAGCACCCATCACTTCCACTCAGGAACTGAAAACATCTTCTCAGACTCTACACACTGAAAGCATGGAGACCGGTAGCAAACCTCAAACCACCCTCACAGATATGACCACATCAACTTTCCTACCTTTGACAAGTGCTTCACCTCCTGCACAGACAGTGACCCAAGGGACATCATCTCCAGAAGTAACAACTAACCACTCCACTTCTAGTGTCACCAACACCAAACCAACCATATCAGGGGTTCCAACAATACCATTATCTACAGATTCCACCTCAGGAAATACAGGAATCACATTGTCAACGGTTTCTCAAAGTACTATACTTGTCAATACTGACGTGTCAACGACGAATTCACCAAATGTCCTGTCAACAGTCACAACACCCATCACTTCCACTCAGGAATTGCCAACACCTTCTCAGAACCTCCACACTGAAACTATGGAGACCAGCAGCACACCTATAACCACACTCACAGAGGTGACCACATCAAGTTTTTTTCCATCCCCAAGTAATTCAACTCCTGCACAGACACTGTCCTATGGGACATCATCTCCAGCTGAAACAACTAATCTTTTCACTACCACCATCATCAACACAAACTCAACCATGTCAGAGGAGCCAACAACAGCATTCTCTACAGAGTCCTCCTCAGGAAATACAGGGACCACATCGCCAACAGTTTCTCCAAGTTCCACACCTGTCAATACTGATGTGTCAATAACAAGTTCCACAAATGTCTTGTCAATGGTAACAACACCCATCACTGCTACTGAGGCTTCTCAGAACCTCCACACTGGAAGCATGGAGACCAGCAGCACACCTCAAATTACACTTACAATGGTGACCACATCAAGTTTTTCTTCTTCCCCAAGTGGCTCACCTCCTGCACAGACAGCGTCCCAAGGGACATCAACTCCAGAAGAAACAACCAACCACTCCACCTCCAGTGTCACCAACACCAAACCAACCATATCAGAGGTGTCAATGGAAGCATTCTCTACAGATTCTACCTCAGGAAATACTGAGAATACATCGCCAACTTTTTCTCAAAGTTCCGTACATGTCAATACTGATGGCTTAACGATGAATTCACCAAATGTCCTGTCAACAGTGAAATCACCTATGAGCACTACTGGAGAATTGTCAACATCTCAGAATGACCTCCCTGGGAGCACAGAGACCAGCAGCACAACGCAAACCACACTCACAGAGGTGACCACATCAAGTTTTTCAACTTCCCCAAGTGGCTCAACTGCAGGAGAGACAGTGTCCCATGGGATTTCTTCTACAAGTGAAATAACTGTCCCCTCCAGTTCTACTGTCATCAACACAATACCAACGGCATCAGAGGTGCCCACCACAGCCCCCTCTACAGACTCTGCTCCTGGAAGCACAGCTCCAGTCACTATCCGAACCTCTTCAGTTACTGCCACAGAAGCCTCAGTGACATCTTCACCACAGGAACTTTCAACAGTGTCAGTTCCCATCACCTCTAGTCAGGAATTGTCAGCATCTTCTCACAATGACCGCACTGAGAGCATTGGGACCAGCAGCCCACCTCAAAATCTCATAACAGAGGTGTCCACATCAACTCATTCATCTTCCCCTAGGGGACCCACTGTGACACACGAGGAGTCCCAGAGAACTCCCACTCATGGAGAAACAACCCCTGTGTATGATCACACCAGGAGCAGTTCACCAACAAGTTTGCCCTCCACTGAAACCCCCTCAGTAGACACAGGGCACACAACTGCGGTAGTTACTCCAAGTTCTCCATCTGCTGCCACACAGTTCTCAATGACATCTTCACCACGGGAACTGTCCACTGTGTCAACACCCATCACTTCCACTCAGGAACTGAAAACATCTTCTCAGACTCTGCACACTGAAAGCATGGAGACCGGTAGCAAACCTCAAACCACCCTCACAGATATGACCACATCAACTTTCCTACCTTTGACAAGTGCTTCACCTCCTGCACAGACAGTGACCCAAGGGACATCATCTCCAGAAGTAACAACTAACCACTCCACTTCTAGTGTCACCAACACCAAACCAACCATATCAGGGGTTCCAACAATACCATTATCTACAGATTCCACCTCAGGAAATACAGGAATCACATTGTCAACGGTTTCTCAAAGTACTATACTTGTCAATACTGACGTGTCAACGACGAATTCACCAAATGTCCTGTCAACAGTCACAACACCCATCACTTCCACTCAGGAATTGCCAACACCTTCTCAGAACCTCCACACTGAAACTATGGAGACCAGCAGCACACCTATAACCACACTCACAGAGGTGACCACATCAAGTTTTTTTCCATCCCCAAGTAATTCAACTCCTGCACAGACACTGTCCTATGGGACATCATCTCCAGCTGAAACAACTAATCTTTTCACTACCACCATCATCAACACAAACTCAACCATGTCAGAGGAGCCAACAACAGCATTCTCTACAGAGTCCTCCTCAGGAAATACAGGGACCACATCGCCAACAGTTTCTCCAAGTTCCACACCTGTCAATACTGATGTGTCAATAACAAGTTCCACAAATGTCTTGTCAATGGTAACAACACCCATCACTGCTACTGAGGCTTCTCAGAACCTCCACACTGGAAGCATGGAGACCAGCAGCACACCTCAAATTACACTTACAATGGTGACCACATCAAGTTTTTCTTCTTCCCCAAGTGGCTCACCTCCTGCACAGACAGCGTCCCAAGGGACATCAACTCCAGAAGAAACAACCAACCACTCCACCTCCAGTGTCACCAACACCAAACCAACCATATCAGAGGTGTCAATGGAAGCATTCTCTACAGATTCCACCTCAGGAAATACTGAGAACACATCGCCAACTTCTTCTCAAAGTTCCTTACCTGTCAATACTGATGGCTTAACAACAAATTCACCAAATGTTAGTTCAACAGTGACATCACCTATCACTGCTACTGGGGAATTGTCAACATCTCAGAATGACCTCCCTGGGAGCACAGAGACCAGCAGCACAGCTCAAACCACACTCATGGAGGTGACCTCATCATCTCTCTTACCTTCCCCAAGTGGCTCAACTGCAGGAGAGACGGTGTCCCATGCGATTTCCTCTTCAGATGAAACACCCGTCTCCTCCAGTTCTACTGTCATCAACACAATATCAACCACATCAGAGGTGCCCACCACAGCCCCCTCTACAGACTCTGCTCCTGGAAGCACAGCTTTAGTCACTATCCGAACCTCTTCAGTTACTGCCACAGAAGCCTCAGTGACATCTTCACCACAGGAACTTTCAACACTGTCAGTTCCCATCACCTCTAGTCAGGAATTGTCAGCATCTTCTCACAATGACCGCACTGAGAGCATTGTGACCAGCAGCCCACCTCAAAATTCCATAACAGAGGTGTCCACACCAACTCATTCATCTTCCCCAAGGGGACCTCCTGTGACACAAGCAGAGTCCCAGAGAACTCCTACTCCTGGAGACACAACCTCTGTGTATGCTGACACCGGGAACAGTTCACCTCTAACTTTACCCTCTACTGAAACCCCCTCAGTAGACGCAGCGCACACAACTGCTGTAGTTACTCCAAGTTCTCCATCTGCTGCCACACAGTTCTCAATGACATCTTCACCACAGGAACTGTCCACTGTGTCAACACCCATCACTTCCACTCAGGAACTGACAACATCTTCTCAGACTCTGCACACTGAAACCATGAGGACCAGCAGCACACCTCATACCACACTCACAGAGGTGACCACATCAACTTTTCCACCTTTCATAAGTGGCTCACCTCCTGTACAGACAGCATCCCAAGGGACATCAACTCCAGGGGAAACAACCAACTTATTCACCTCCATCATCACCAATACCAAAACAACCATATCAGAGGCTTCAACAGCACCGTTATCTATAGAATCCACCTCAGGAAATACAGGAATCACATCCCCAAGAGCTTCTCAAAGTTCTATACCTGTTAATACTGATGTGTCAATGACGAATTCACCAAATGTCCTGTCAACAGTCACAACACCCATCACTGCTACTCAGGAATTGTCAACATCTTCTCAGAACCTTCACACTGAAACTATGGCGACCAGCAGCACACCTCGAACCACACTCACAGAGGTGACCACATCAAGTTTTTCAACTTTCCCAAATGGCTCAACTCCTGCACAGACAGTATCCCAAGCATTATCATCTCCAGAAGAAAATACGAACCTCTCCACCTCCACTGCCTCCAACACCAAACCAACCATCTCAGAGGTGCCAATGGCAGCATTCTCTACAGATTCCACCTCAGGAAATACTGAGACCACAACACCAACTTTTTCTCAAAGTTCCATACCTGTCAGTACTGATGGCTTAACGACGAATTCACGAACTGTCCTGTCAACAGTGACATCACTTATCACCAGTACTGGGGAATTGTCAACATCTCAGAATGACTTGCCTGGTAGCATAGAGACCAGCAGCACAGCTCAAACCACACTCAATGAGGTGACCACATCATCTCTCTTACCTTCCCCCAGTGGCTCAACTGCAGCAGAGACGGTGTCACATTGGATTTCCTCTCCAGATGAAACAACTGTCCCCTCCAGTTCTACTGTCACCAACACATTCCCAACCACATCAGAGGTGCCCACCACGGGACCCTCTACAGAATATTCTCTCTCACTTTCCCCCAGTGGCTCAACTGCAGCAGAGACCATGTCCCATGGGATTTCCTCTCCAGATGAAACACCCGTCCCCTCCAGTTCTACTGTCATCAACAAAATCCCAACCACATCAGAGGTGCCTACCACGGCACCCTCTACAGGATCTGTTCCTGGAAGCACAGCTCCAGACATTATCCAAAGCTCTTCAGAGATTACCACAGAAGCTTCAGTTACATCTTCACCACAGGAACTTTCAACAGTGTCAGTTCCCACCACCTCTAGTCAGGAATTGTCAGCCTCTTCTCACAATGACCACACGGAGAGCATTGTGACCAGCAGCCCACCTCAAAATCCCATAACAGAGGTGTCCTCATCAACTCATTCATCTTCCCCTAGGGGACCCACTGTGACACAAGCAGAGTCCCAGAGAACTCCTACTCCTGGAGACACAACCTCTGTGTATGCTTCCACCATGGGCAGTTCACCTCCAAGAATGCCCTCTACTGAAACCCCCTCAGTAGACGCAGGGCACACAACTGCTGTAGTTACTCCAAGTTCTCCATCTGCTGCCACACAGTTCTCAGTGACATCTTCACCACAGGAACTGTCCACTGTGTCAACACCCATCACTTCCACTCAGGAACTGACCTCATCTCAGACTCTGCACACTGGAAGCATGGACACCAGCCGCACACATCAAATCACACACACTGAGGTGACCACATCGATGTTTTCAACTTCCCCACGTGGCTCAACTTCTGCCCATACAGTGTCCCAACTGACATCATCTCCAGGGCAAACAGCCAGCTTGTCTTCTACTGTGATCAACACAAGTCCAACGTCATCAGAGGTGCCGACAGCAGCACTCTCTACAGACTCCAACTCAGGAAATACAGAAACCACATCTCCAACAGTTTCTCAAAGTTCCACACTTGTCAATACTGATATCTCAATGACACATTCACCAAGAGTCCTGTCTACAATCACAACACCCATCACCATGACTCAGGAACTGACAACATCTTCTCAGACTCTGCACACTGAAAACATGGGGACCAGCAGCACACCTCAAACCACACTCACTGAGATGACCACATCAACTTTTTCAACCACCCCACATGGCTCAAGTTCTGAACAGACAGTGTCTCACAGGCCATCATCTCCAAATGACACAAACAACCTATCCACTTCCAGTATTATCCATACAAATGCAACCATGTCAGAGATGCCATTGGCATCAGTCTCTACAGTCTCTAGCTCAGGAAATACTGGAACCAAATCTCCAACAGTTCCTCACAGTTCCACATCTGTCATGACCAACATCTCAGTGACAAGCTCAGCAAATGTCCTGTCAACGGTGACCACCCCCATCACCTATACTCACGAATATTCACCATCTTCTCAGAGCATCCACAACGGAAGCACGGAGACCGGCAGCACACCTCACACCACCCTCACAGAGGTCACGCCATCATCTCTTTCCTTCTCCCCGAGTGTACCCACTCCGACACAGACAGTTTCTCAGGGAACATCCTCCTCCGGCAAAATAACTACTCCATCTGCTTCCAGCAGGAGTAACCCACCTCGAACTACACCAGACATATCAACCTCTCCAGACTTCACCTCAGGAAACGCAGGGCCTACATCTGCACACGTCACCAGAAGCCTCAGTATTGCCACATCAAGAGTTCCAAACACAACTCTAGCCGGAAAACCAACAATCCTAGCCCACAGCACCTCTACGCGGCCGTCATCTACATATTCTCGGAGTTCCCGGACAACCAGCATGGCGTCTTCCACCACATCTCAAACCAGCATCCTCACAAAGCCGACCACAGAAAACCACTCATCCTCTTCACCTGGCCCCACTGCGACAGACACCCCTTCCCATGGGACATCTTCCTCAGGTGAGTCAGCTGAGGTGAGGCTCCCACGGTGAATGACGACTAGCCCCTCCTCTCCTTCTGTCCTGTTTGCGTATACATGGAGGCAGTGACTGTTGACCAGTATATAAACAAACATTTCAGCTGTCTCTCCCAGCTCCTCATTTTCTGTGACGTAAAAACCACTCTTGTCTTCTTTTCCTATATTTCCAGGAATGACCACAAGCTCCCCGAAGACAGACAGTGCCAAAGGCACATCACTCTCTACTACTTCCTTGACCCTTACCACGCCCAGCACAACCCCAACCTCCAGGTCAACAGTGCCCCCAATCCCCACTTTACCAGAGCAGGGTGAGTGATGCCCGTAAGACATTCCCTCTCTGCTTTCTACCCGAGCCAGACTTCAAGACTGCACAGACTTTCTCGCTGTGATTGCGAGACTGGATTTGCCAGTTTAGGTCCTTCTGTGTTGTTGAGGGATCCAGTTCTTTGGGTTTCTACTCTGTCCCATCCAGGCCACGAATGAACCACCTTCCCCCACTTGTATTTCCTCTAGAGGGATGATGACTGAGTGTTTAGGACCACTTGGTTACAGTCTCGGCTCTCCGGGATCAGAGATTACAGGGAACAACACCAAAGCTGGGTGCTGAGGGTGATTTTGTGCATTGTATTGGCTGGGAGATGGAGACGGGGGAGTGAGCAGGGGACCGATAAACTGTTCTGTAGATGAAAGGCCAGGATACCAGGTACAAGCCTGTAAGCAATGTGAGAATAGGATCAAGGTGGACAGGAGACTTCCGGATGGGAGCTGGGGAAGGGGGAGCACCTCAGATAGGTTGGATGGTCTGAGCAGCTAGAATACAGCCGCGGGAGTGAAAAGATAGTCCTCGTGTTGAATGGGGGTAGGAGCTCTAAGCATTGGGATTGCCAGGAGTAAGAGTGAAGAGTGGGGGGGGGTCTAAGGACTCTAAGGAGTCTGGTGTGTGCAAAAACCTTGTGGTTGAGGCAACCAGGAAGGATCTAGATTTGCACAGTGATGGCTGGTATGGATAAATTTGGGAGGGTCAAGCAAGGGGTCAGTGAGGAATCCGAGAGCTATGTAGAGACTCTGAGCTAAGCCAATCAAGGCCAAGCCAGGGTCCTAATGAGTTGATGCTACGGTATAGAGTGAGGTCCACTTGAAAAATACCTAGGACAAGGTCCCAAGCTGGAATCCAAAGATGTAAGGGTGGCCTAGAGTAATTTTGGGGCTGGGGGGGGGGTGTTTCTTCAGATTTATCTGGAGAAATACCATTTCAGGAAACAAGGGCCATTTTATGAAAAGGCCTTTAAATGACTGTTCTTTGTGGTCTCAAAGTTTCATCTTTTCGCCCTTGGGCAGTTCTGACTTCTCCATCAGAGCGTACAGTTGACACCCTCGTGGCAGGGCCATTAAGTCAGGTTGTCCTCAGCTGAGGAATGAGAAGGGTCCCAGCTGAGAATATACAAGGAGGATGTGCTAGCTATGCGTGGAGCAGCAAAGAGTCAGGGCCTAGGGGCGCTTTCAGAAAGAGGGCCGAGGTAAGCAGCAGATGAGGGAAAACTCCCTGGGGATCTTTCTGAACCTGAAGAAGCAAAGGCCCGCAAGGGTGCTGTTCTCTCCTTTGTCCTGGTCTAGGCATTCCCCTCTTCCCCTACGGGACAAGCCCTGAAGTTGGAGACCACCGGTTGTTTGCCAGGACAGTGGATTTTACCTCGCCCCTCTTCAAGATCCAGATTGGCTTCCCTCTCGGCTCCTCTCTTCGGGATTCCTTCTACGTGAGTCTCCAGCTGAAGCCCTTGTTTTAAGTCTGTGGCCTGTGTTATCCGGGCCCTGTATCTCCCCCAGGCATGGAGACGGCCGTGACTGAGCAGAAGGGAGAATAGGAGTCACCTTTGCTGCACAACACCTCCATCGCTTCTTTTATAACAATTTCTAGTTGGGGAAGGCTGAATGAAGTCATGCCTCCCTGCCCGTCTGGGCAAAACTGTCCTCTCCCTAGTAAGAAGAGATCACAGTTATTTAACAAGTTTTTTGTTTTGTTTTGTTTTTGTTTTTTTCATGAGGAATAAGCTATGCTTGGGAACTTGGTTGGTTTACCTCATTTTCATTTCTTGTGATTACTTCCTGATTCTCTGGGAATGGTGATAGGCTCCACTTGCCCTCAGGGAGAGGAGTAGTAACACCCAACTGAGAGGTCAACACAGTACTGGGAGGAGGACATTGACTCCTTTGTCCTCTTCTGCCTCTTCCCAAGCTTTAAGGGTGAGGCTTACCAAGAAGCTTTGCTCTGACAATGGCTGGGCTACCCCACTGAAGCAGGACACCATCCACTACTTTGGACGATCTGAAACTGTCCTGATAGGGATGAGTATTTGTAAGGTGCTTAGGTAACAAGTTCTCCTAGAAGGCGAGAAGTGGACGAGGAGACCATCAAGGTTGACACCTCTCACCCTCTGCACAGAGGGGCACTGGGGGGGAGCACGCTTCTGAGAAGCTGGCCCTTAGATGGGGATAACTCTTCCTTCAACAATCCCTAACCGAGAACCCTTGTGTTCAGTTCACAGATAATGGCCAGATCATTTTTCCAGAGTCAGACTACAGCATCTTCTCCTACCCCAACCCACCTCAAGGAGGCTTCACAGGAATGGAAAAGGTGGCCATGGTGGCCCCATTCTGGGATGATGCTGACTTCTCTAGCTCCAGGGGAACCATATTCTACCAGGTGGGTCATTCAAAGCCTTGACAGTCAGGAGTTCCAGCATTCTGTCTGGAGAGATTAAGGGCAGTGGAAGGGCATTGCATCACAGCCTCGGCTTGTGTGGGAAGCCACCGAAGCTTAAATACAGGGTAGGGAGGAAGCCAAGAAAGAATGCTAAAGAGACCCTGGAACACCCTACTCCAACCATGCGGAGGCCTGCAGGGGGCAGGGATGGAGCTGTAGAGGGTCTGTCTTAATGAGTCTGAGCCAAACAGACCCCCCTCTCCATTTCTGAGTTAAGTTAATAATTCCAGTCTGTCAAAGTATGTAGCATCGGCTGCCATAGCAAGTGTGTTTGTGTGCCTGCCGTTGACAAGGAACTACCTAGGTTCCAAAGATGGAAAGGCATCTTTAGGAGTTATGAGCTAGACACAGGAATGTAGAATTTGACACACGTCGCCATATCATCCAAGTCAGTTTGAGCTAAGAGATGTATCTGTTCAATTCTAGAAGGTTTAACTTTCTAAGGTAGGGACTCTCTAGCTCACATGCCCCAGATTTTCCTGCAGCCTAAATTTAAATTGATCTTAAAGTCCAAAGACTTGTGGAAACGATGTACAAGCCACGGGCACTGAAGTGAACAGCATCCCCAAGCAGGAAGCAGGTACCCCTTAGGGCTCTGGTTCTCAACATTCCCTAGTGCTCCAGCCCTTTAATACAGTTTTTTATGCTGTGGTGACCCCAACCGTTAAATCATTTTTGTTGGTACTTCATAATTGTAATTTTGCTACTGTTATAAATTGTAATGCAGATATCTGATATGTGACCCCTTTGAAAGGGTTGTTCAAACTCCAAAGGGATTGAGACTCCCAGGTTGAGAACCACTGCCTTATGGGAACTGAATGGGACTCTGAATTCCTTGCTTGTGCCTACTTTCCTTTTCTAGGAGTACAACACACTTCATGATGAAAACAATGAGCTCATCCGGAAGGTGGAGACTTTGATTCGTGAGTTCACAAGTGATTGGAGCTACAAAGCCAAGTGGACATTGAAAGTCACCTGGTTCAACGTTCCTGCCTATCCTGCCCAGTGGAACTATGGGGTGAGTGGACCATGGGTGCTGGCTCCCTGTGAGCCTGGTGGGAGCCAGACATCCCAGTAGGCTCCTAGGGAGCCTCCCTGACTGGAGGAAAGACTGCTGGCTATAGCTAGCCCCTGAAAGCACGGTCTATGAGTACTCACAGCAGGCAGAAACCTTGACTGCATTTACAGGCAGAAATGTCTGTGGGCTGACAAGGTCATGTGACTTACACAAGTCAGCTCCCTTCACTAGAGTGAAGTATCAGCACATGGCGCTCAGCAAACAGTTCACTGACTACCTGGGACAGGTCCTCTATACCACAAGGGAGAGACAAGGAGGCCTTTGTCAGCTCTGCTGTCTCCTCCAACCTCTCAGGTTCCTGTAGCTCTCTCTTAAAACACCACCTTCTAATGGGATTGCAACCCAGAGCCCTTTATTTCCTTTCCCTGCAAAAGAGTCACAAGGAAGGAGAACTGGCCACTCTAAGTGCTTCTATACCTAAGATAATTGATGCTCTGATCACAGCAAACTTGCCTGCAAGTCCAGCCCAGGTGGACCAGGGACAGGTGACAGGCCTGTGTCTGGCCAGGGGCGTGGGGGCACCAGGGTGTGGGGCACCAGCGAGGAACCTCCAGACCTCTCATAGATGTCTCTATTTGTCTCTCGCCGACTTCCAGACCAATACCTACCAAGCCATCCTCTCCACAGATGGAAGCAGTTCCTACGCCCTGTTTCTCTACCAGAGTGGTGGGATGCGCTGGGATGTGACCCAAAGTCTGAGCAACAGAGTCGTCATGGGCTTCTCCAGGTAGGACAGGATCAGCTAGCTGTCAGCATTGAACTGTGAGAGATAAAGGCTCCCTGCTCACACTCCTGTCCGATCCTTGAAGATGCAGCTTCTTAGTGAAAATCACCCCCTCCCCCCACACACACACACATTCATCCTGCCATCCCAAGACCTGTGCACTGGAGCCTTTCAACCTTTGACCTTTCTGATTTCCACTGACCTTAGCTGGCTTTTCAGGTAATAGCGGCTCATTACTCCTATTACATCACATACTCTATTTATTTATTTATTTATCTATTTATTTATTTAATTTGTGATCACAGCCACCGACAATAGCTGACCAGTATCCTATAATATAAGACCGTTCATTGTCCTCTAGGCAAGAAAACTTAGGTTCAAGCAGAATTTCAAAGTGGCAAAGCGGGCATCTGAACACAGACATGCAAGTTTGGAATCTGTGATTCCTGGCGCTCTACAGCTTAGCAAGAGAAGGCACCGAGTAGAGAGGCCATGGCTAGCTGTAGTGTGAGCTCCTACACAGGAAGGCGCCGCAGTCTCTGAGGCAACAGCTCCCAACCCCTGCCTGTGAGGCAATCAGTTGTGATGGCCATGCATCGTGGGCTTGCAGTAACTGCCACAGACGGTTTTCTGTTCCACCGGGGTGTGTCCAGGCTGCCCTACAAGCGCATGGCTTGGACTGGCTTTTGGCGGGCAATGGAAGAAGGAAAGTGTGTCATTACCCAGGGAGCTGGCAATTTCACACCATCTTCGGTGTCCCCACCAGAGATGTCAGATGGAGAATTTGTCCTCCAGCCTGTGAGACAGCAGAGCACTCTCTGTGGGCATGCCCCTACGCTAGCACCATGGCTGTTGCTGCTTGCCTCCTTCCGTTCTGGATCCACACTGATGGTGAAGGTGGCGGGATCTCTCCACTCAGATCCGAGGGCTTTGCAAATGTCTCGACACTGGAACTTTACAAAGCTGTGGCGTGGTTGCAAACGACATCTCTGTCACCCAGATAGAAAACCCCAAAGTCAGACATGTTAAATTACCATGACCACCAAGCTAGTGAGTGCCCAAGTCGAGCTGGCAGTGATTGCCTGGCTTCAGAGACTGGCCTTGAGCCATCCTTTGCAGTACGCTCTCAGAGAGCTTCAAGGGAAACAAAGGGAAATATGGCCTCAGCTCTGTTGCTTTCACAGCCGCTGTGTCCTGAGTGAGCCCACTGTCACTGATCAGATGTGGGGTGAAGCAGAGGCTCCCCACCCCCACCCATCCTCTCTTCCTCCTCAGCGCTGGGGCTTGTGACTCAGTCTGGCTGCCCACCTGACTGAGCACGGGCTACCAGCTGCTGACGGGGGCTAGCCGGAGTGACTGACAGACTAAATGTGTGGGTGGTTTTCAGCTGAGAGCAAAGAGCCTGAGTGTGACACCCAGGCCTGAGAGTCTTTCCCTTTGCCTGCAGTGGAGATGGGTATTTTGAAAACAGCCCGCTGATACTCCGGCCAGCAATGGAGAAGTACCGTCCAGATCGATTCCTGAATTCCAAATTAGGTAAAAGTGCCACCCAGCTGTATGAGCTGGCCCCAGTCCTCCCTTGCCCACTACTCTATAGCCATGGCAGTCCTAGACCGCCGTCGCTCTCTGCCACCCAGAGAGCGTCCTGCACAGGCCGACCACCTACAGGTGCATCCACAGTTGGCATCCTCTAGGCAACAATTTCTTTTCACGCCCTCAGCCCCTGTAAGTCCCCTTCCTTGGGAGAGCCAAACCCTGGATGTCTGTCAGTGGGCATTCAGGTTCTTGTGTGAGGACAAGGGTATTGCAGGTAGGGAGTTAGGATGAGCATCTAAATGTCCCATTCCAGCGCTGGAATGAAATCCTTGTGGAGATTGACCAGGAGGAGTTCCAAAAGGCTGACATTCACTTAATCAACATTTATCGAACACCTATTATATGCCAGGCAGTGGGTTAATAGAAAAATGAAAGGAGAAGGTGAGAAAGGTCAGCCACACTGGCTCTCCACAAGCATTCTCTGTGGGAGAGACCCTAGTGGCCAGAGGCAAGTGTCCGTGGCTCTTTCTTTGTGACTCAGTGTAATAGAGAGAGGCTCCAAAGGGGAAGAAAGGCCAGCTTCCAAACTGTGATGGCAAAGAGGGCATGCTAGCACTGGGGAGAAGTCAGCCATGTAGATTTTTTTTTTCGAGACAGAGTTTCTTTGTGTTGCTTTGAAGTCTGTTCTGGAACTCACTCTGCAGACCAGGCTGGCCTCAAATTCACAGAGATCCGCCTGCCTCTGCCTCCCGAGTGCTGATATTAAAGGTGTGCGCCACAATTGCCCGGCACCATGTAGATCTTGAAGCATGAATTCAGGTCTGATTGATCTGGGACAAAGATGTCTGGCAATCAGAAATATGAGCGAAGTCAAATGGTAGGTGGGTGTCACCCCATGAAAGAGCTTTCCCGTGACATCAGCGTTCTTTGTCAAACACATCTGCTTATGATTTAGAGTGTCTCACGGTGTGTGTGTGTGCATGTGTGCACACACATGCATATATGTACGTGTTCACATGCAGGCATGTGTGTGCATATGTGTATGTATGTACATGTGTGTACGCGTGCATGTATGAACAGGTCATTATAATAATGCTATTCTTCTGAAAACATTCAGTTTCTTAATTCAGGTGGATATAGGGCTGAAAATCTCATATACTACAACATACTATGTCTGGGGCAGGGCTCTGGAGTCTTCTCTCCCTGAAGAAGTGTGCTGTATGAAATTTCCAATGTATTGAAGGTTTAAACTTCACAACTCCATTGAGGATTTTTCTAGTGACTTCCCACTTCCCAAGATGGTATCTGGGCCCAAATGTGGCTTCCACAGACTCACGGTGTTAGAGCAAGGCCCTACTAGCATGCCAATTTCTCTGTGACTTCCAGAGCCTCTGGGCAGGGACCTACCTCTGTCCTGGTTGCTGTGGCCACTGAAAGGAAAGGAAGGGTACATTATAAAGACCGAGGGTCTGACGGCATGACTGGATGGATGGCATGTCTCTAGAGGAGGAGGTGGTGGTTTAGGAACTGGAAGGTGCGGCAGAGAGAAAGAGAGAGACAGACAGCGGGAAGGGAAGGAGGGAGGAGATAGGGAGAATGAACAGCGAAGGAGGGAGGCAGGCAGGTCAGACTGGATCACAGTGTCGCCTCCCTGCCCAGCACTTGTCCCACAGTTTTGCCAGAGAGTCTAAGACTTGAAGTGTTTTGGGAGCTTCTGTTCAAGGTGGTTTGAAGATAAATCGTGGCCGGGGCCCTTCCTAGGAAGAGCTGTCCAGAGAGGCAGGGCTCAGGATGGAGGATGCAGTCGGAGTTTGTGTGGAGCCTAAGCTGAAGCAGAGCTTGCAGGCCCTGCCCCGCGGTAATCACTGATCTCCTTGTCTCCCAGGCATCAGGGGGCTGCAGTTCTACAGGCTACACAAGGAGGTGAGGCCCAACTACCGGCTCAAGTGTCTGTGGTGGCTGGAGAGCCAGCCTCGGTGGCCCGGCTGGAGCTGGGGCTGGAGCTGGGGCTGGAGCCAGCTTTCCTGCCCTTGCTCCTGGCAACAGGGACGACGGGACTTGCGATTCTGGCGCATGAACACAGGTGATACCCCTCTCCCGCCCTTCACAAACCCCCACCGACCGTCACCTCTGCTCACACCTGTTCTACCCTTTCCCAGACACCCTGAGCACCCCACCCCGCAGACGAACTCGCCCTGTTCATCTCCACCTATCGTAAGTTCCTTGGCCTGAGGATGGCTGATCTCATTGCAGGGTGGCAGTACGGCAGTGACAGGCAACTGTGCAGCTTCTCCTCTGGGCGAGGGGGCGTGTGCTGCAGCTACGGCCGCTGGGGAGAGTTTCGGGAAGGCTGGAGAATGCACAGTCCTTGGCAGTTTGGTATGTGTCTCCATGGAGACCTCAACACATCTTAACAGGACGGAGACTTGAAATCATATCCCCACAGAGACCTTCTGCGGGAGCACACGGAGATGAACAGGGCAGGGTAGCTTGCTGCTGCCCACCCTGGGGCCCGCTCTAGTCTCTTTATCCCATTGTCTATGTCCGCTCTTCCCCTGGCCCTCTGACGGCTTATACGATTTGCCATGTTATGTAATAGCCCCACATGCCTTCAAGGAGGAAATGCAATGACTTTCTGTCACAGACTACTGCCAGTCACTGAGCACGGGAGGATGTGAGCTGCGCCGTGCCTGTCTCCAGACGCGTACTCCAGCCACTGATAGCACCATGCTCTACCATACCCGCCTGCTGGCTCTGGGGTGCTCTGCCCTCTGACAAACCGTTCTTCTCCACAGAGCAGGAGCGGGAGGCACAAAAGTGGTGCTGTCACTGGAACGACAAGCCCTCCTTCTGTGCCCTTTACCACCGCGCCCGGCCCCACCTTAGCTGTGCTACGTACAGACCCCCACGGCCCGGTGAGCATCATGTGGAGGTGGAGCATCCAGGAAGGGAGCCTGGGTTAGCAAGAGATCAGCTTCCTAGGGCAGAATTGTGACCACAGGGATGATGGGGGCAAGCCTCGTGTGAGCCTAACAGCAAACAGAAGGCTTTGTATATAGCAATGGCATAGGGGCAAGAGCTGGGTCAGGGACTACAAGCATAAGAGGCCTTTGGGTCAGGTTGTGGAAGCCAGGGGAATTTGCCGGAGCTTGAGTCCACCAAGACAGAAGGCCTACCTGCTGGGCAGTTATGCTAACGTGTAACATCCTTTCTTTCAGCGTGGACATACGGCGATCCCCACATCACCACATTGGATAATGTCACTTACACCTTCAATGGGCTGGGGGACTTTCTGCTGGTCCAGGCCCAGGACACAAATTCCTCCTTCCTGCTGGAGGGCCGCACTGCCCAGACAGGCTCTGCCAAGGCCACTAACTTCATTGCCTTTGCGGCTCAGTACAACACCAGCAGCCTGGCTTCCCCCATCACAGTAAGTGAGGGGTTATCCAGGGTACCCTCGCGTTCCCTTCCCCAGGACCATCAGCTGGACACTGGAGGAGGATGAGAATAAGGGAAAGAGGAGAGATTAGTTTTCTATTTTCTCACTGTTGTGGCCAAGTCCCTGATAAGGAGTAGCTTAAGGAAGGAAGGGTGTGCTGGCTAGTTTTACGTCAACGTGACAAAGCAACCATCTGAGAGAAGGGAAGCTCAATTAAGAAGATGTCTCCATAACACTGAGCTGCAGGCAAACCTGTAGGGCTTTTTCTTTTTCTCTTTATTCTTTCTTTCTTTCTTTTGTTTTTCTTCCTGTTTTGGTTTTTCTGAAACAGGGTTTCTCTGTTGCTTTGGAGCTTATCCTGGACATTTTCTTGATTAGTGACTGATGTGGGAGGGCCCAGTCCATGGTAAGTGGTACCATCCCTGGGCTGGTGGTTCTGGCTTCTATAAGAAAGCAGGCTGAGCAAGCCCTGGGAAGCAAGGCAGTAAGCAACATCCCTCCATGGCCTCTGCATCAGCTCCTGCCTCCAGGTTCCTGCCCTGCTTGAGTTCCTGTCCTGCCTTCCTTCGGTGATGAACAATGATGTGGAAGTGTGAGCCAGATAAACCCGTTCTCCCCAAGCTGCTTTGGTCACCACTTTTCATCACAAAAACAGTAATCCGAACTAGGATGAAGGGTTTATTTTGGCTCACAGTTTGTCTCTCAGTTAAAGATTTCAGGAAACACTCATGTAGACACACCCAGAGATGTGTTTCCATGGTGATCGTACATCCTGGAACAAAGGGAGAGAGGACACAGCTATAGATGAGAGAGAAGAGTGAAATGTAGAGACAGCAGAATCAGATAGGTGCCATCTCTTACTGGCTATTCAACCTTGACAAAAGCTTACAATGTCACTGTTTTCTCACAGCACAATGGGGACAATAGGGCGGGGGCAATGGTATTGTCTGCTCCGCAGGGCTGCTGTGAGACAGCCTGATTCCCACTGAGCTCCCTCCACGTACATCCTTATCGTTTGCCCTGTCGGTCACCTACCTCTTCCACTGGCCTGGATTATAGCCTTGAATTGCTCTCCAGAGCCTTATTTCCAGGCCTCTGCCCTGCCTGCTCGTGCTCCTCTCAGGCCTCCTTCAATTCCTTTCCAGGTTCAGTGGTTCCTGGAACCCAATGACACAATCCGAGTTCTACACAATAACCAGACCGTGACCTTTAACACCAGCTACACCGATGAAGGTAGGCTCAGTAGCCGTCAGCACCCAGCCCCACCCCACATCTTCTGGTTTCAGCAGGATCTCAGCCCCCTGGGAGTGGTGTGCTGGGGGAGGCTGCAACACCCAGCAAAACAGAATGTTTGTACTCCGCCCCTCTGTCCCTTAAACTGCTGCATTAGAAGGGCCTTCTTCACCCAGACCGGGCACTGAATGTTCCTTGTTTCTTACTGCAGAAGGAAGTGTCAGTAGGCTGAGCTGGGTAGCGTGGGACCTTTAGTCGAGGCATGGACAGGATTCCCAGTGCCCTCTATGTCATAAGTCTTCATTGCTGCTGAGTCGTAGGCCTAAGAGGCGTACTGGCTGGGGTGTCACTTGTCCCCCTATCTTCCAGACTTGCCAATGTTCAATACCACTGGTGTCCTCCTGACCCGAAATGGCTCCCAGGTTTCAGCCAGCTTCGACGGAACAGTGACCATCTCCGTGATTGCTCTCTCCAACATCCTCCATGCCTCCTCCAGCCTCCCAGAGGAGTACCGCAACCACACGCAGGGACTCCTGGGTAAGAATGGAGCTCAAACCCTGCACAGGCAGCTGTCTCGCCTGTCGGCTTGGACTTCACTACCCAGTTTTTCCTCAGTGCCCCAGGGCTCAGAGGAGGCTGCTTTACCCACTGTTTAGGCTAACTTCCTGTTTGTCTGCCATCTCTTCAAGGGAATCTGAAGGAGGCACTATGGGAAAGGTGGGGGCCCACCTGGCTACCCTCTCCCTCCCTCCACACCTACGTTTCTTTTTCTGACCCTTATCGCCTCCTTCCTCCCATCGTTCCCCACATCTTTCCTGGTTCTCTTCTCCCTCTCTAAAGCACAAAGGTGCAGTGTGAGCGTATGGTCCTCTCCTACCTCCTGGGACCCTGGACGGGGACAGATGCAGCTGTCTTGTCAGGTGCACCCTGGAGAGTGGACGACACCACCTTCCTGTGGAGACGAACCTCCTGCTCTTTCCCACAGGAGTCTGGAATGACAATCTGGAAGATGACTTCAGGATGCCCAATGGTTCCACCATCCCTGCCCACAGCTCTGAGGAGACCATTTTTCACTATGGAATGACATGTGAGTCTGGGGTCCTCAGGCCACTGGAGCAGGTCAGTGAGGAGGCTGCTGTACTGTCTCCATTGTGTTTGTGGCGACCTTAGTCACTCTTGGCAAGGTCCAAAGATTTTGCCACTGCCCCACATTTGTCCCTGCCTCCACTCCACCTGTATGTTCCTCCTGGGAAGTGGGGAAGGGGGTGGGTGGCCTTCCCTCACTGAAGCAGACATTTCCAGACTCAGAAGAAGCCAGAAGCCTTTTCATCCTTACCAGCTCCCATGCCTCACCCCTCACCCATCATGAGGACTAGGGGCAGGCACAACTAAACATGGCTGGAGCCTCACACCATCGTCATAACTCCTGCGTTACAGGGCAAATCAACGGGACAGGTCTGCTTGGGGTGAGGACAGACTCTCTGCCTTCCAACTTCACCCCCGTCTTCTTGTCCCAACTGTTGAACACCTCAAATGAAGACGTGACCTCTGGGTGCCATGGAGACCCACAGTGCAAGTTTGATGCCCTGGCCACAGGAAACACAACCATCGGACGAAATACCAACATGATCTTTGAAGCATTCCAATACGTGAATGGCACTCTCAGTAAGTGACAGGAGGCACCAAGGGGGCCTTTTTGGAGACAGAAAGCAGGCGAGGACCCCATTTCATGACACTCCTTCAAGTTCTGCGTTTTTATTCCTTTAATGGATCAAAGCCTCTGACAGCTCCCAGCTTACTCAGGCCCTCTGACAGCCTTCCCTTCACTGCCCAGTGCAGTCTGTCCCCTCCCTCGTCCAGAAGCCCTTTCCTGACACTCCCCTCTTGTCCCCTCTCCTTCACCCCACGGGCTTCTTTGGGCTCACTGGTAACTTTCCACATGCCTTTCTCTTGCCTGCAAGACTCTCTCTGCAGACGGCCATAGGCGTGTTCTCTCTCATTCTTCAACACTGCCTGCTTAACAAGGCCCTCTGGGCTGTCTTGTCTCATTTTTCTTCTCTATTCACACCCTTTTCCTGATTATTTTCGTTAGTATTTATAACTACTCAGTGCGATTTATAATCTATGATTCCCTTAGGCCTCTTTTTCCGTCACTGTTCATTGCTATAGAGATTAGTGCCATACCTATATCACGTGCTTGATAAATCTGTTATGGGAATGAATTAATAAGCAATGGACTGGAAATAATAGGCTTCCAAGAAACAGCATTGGGAGAGTTGGAAAATGGAATGTCCATTTACAAATCACCCTCACAGGTTTTAGTTTTTCCTGGGGTAAAAACCAACCATCTGTTCCCAAGGCCCAGCGTGGCATTCTGTTCAGGGAAGAAATGACCCAGTTTGAGGAGGAGGTTGGAAAAAGGAGTCTAAAGTTTGCAGAGCAGAAAGACTGAGTCCTGCTCGGAAGGTGGGCCCCGGGCTTGGGAAAGGCTTGTAGGAAGAGTTATAGAGAAAGTGAGCAGAAAGGGAAGGCTGGAGAGGGTCCTGCGCATAGCTAGTCTCTGCCGTGTCTCTCTGTTTCAGATCAGTACCCACCCTCTATCCACTGCCCCAGCGAGATTCAAGCCTACAGGGAGCGAACGGAGATCATTACGATCACCAGCAACTCTAAGGATGTCACATTCAGCCTCACCAATGAGTGTAGTGGCTTTAAACTCTCTGGTAAGAATCTTTGGCTGGCAACAGCATGGGGTAGGGGCTGAGAGGCCCGAGTCAACTTGGGCTGTCTTGCATTTCTTCATTCTGCTCAGTAACCTGTTATCTTTTCATGTGAGTAACCAAGACCAGCCAACGTTTTCCTTGCTTCCACCTCCTCTCCCCATCTTGTTTCTCTCTCTCCTTCTCCCACTCCCATTTCCCAGCCCAAGCTTTTGTTCTGGGTGTTTTAGGGCAGCATCAGAAATGAAACTGAACAAGAACGCATCACCACATCTGACTTGAGAAACAGCATTTCTTTTGAAAATACTTTTTTGTTAATTTTAATTATGTTCCTGTGTGTATAGGGGTATGTGCACATGGTTTCAGGTGCTGGAACCTGCCAGAGGTGTTGGATCCCCCTGGAGTTGGAGTTATAGGCAGTGTGAGCCACCTGAAGTGGATGCTGGGAATCGAGCTCTGGTCCTCTGAAGCAGCAGTGTGTTCTCTGAATCACGGAGCCATCTCTCCAGGCCCTGAGAAACAGACTTTCTTAGTATCGGTGCTTATAGCTGACTATAGCAGCTCAAGCCTGTCATCTTAGAGGAGGGAGGATTGCCATGAGATCAAGACCAGTCTGGGATACAGAAAGACACATGGTCCCAAGCTAGAAAAAGAAAGCTATCGTTCTAATAGGTGGTTCCCTCCCCAAGAGAGTAGCAGTAAGAGGTTTAGATAGACGGAACTAAATAGGTAGACTTACTCTGGGCACACAGAGCTAATGCAAAGGTCATTTACTTCCATCTAATAAAACGCTTGCTTTTTTTTTTTTTTGAGACAAGAGTCTCACTATCTGACTCTGGCTGTCCTAGAACTTACTGTGTAGAACTGCCCCGTCCATCAGGTCCAGTTATTCAGGGTCTGAAGAGGCTCTACCTGTAAGAATCATGGGCGAGAGAAAAGAAGGAGACCAAGCAGAATTCAATTGTCAAGGGTCTCCGTTTATTAGGGTAATGGTTACAGCTTATATAGCCCTTGAATGAGGAACTTGGCTTGGGGTGGGGGGTAGGGGGTAGCAAAGGTCACCAGTTAGCACACCTGGTGTATTTTGTGTAAGCGGAAACATTCTTTTGTGGTTCTGTTAACAAACAGTTCTCAAGATAGTTGGGATGTGGGGCTCTCTGCAAACGTTCTTAGGACAATGGTCCCTGACATAGAACAGCCTAGCCTTGAACATACAGAGATCTGCCTGCCTCTGTACCTTGGGATTATAAGCTACCATGCCCAGTTATATGTATCTTTTTAACCATCATGGAGCATTTACCAGATCATTAGAATGATCAAGTATGACCTTTAAAAATACTAGTTTAGCTTGGCAGTGTTAGTGAACACCTTTAATCCCAGAATTGAGAGACAGAGGGCAGGCCGCTCTCCAAGTTCAAGGGCAGCCTGGTTTACAGAGTGAGTTTCGGGACAGCTGGGGCTCACAGAGAAACCCTGTCTCCTCAAAATAATAATAATAGTTTACAGGGTTGATGAGAATCTCATCAGGTGAAAGCACTTGCCACCAAGCCTGATAACCTAATTTTCATCCTGAGACCCATATGGTGGAAGGAAAGCACCATCTCTTAAAAGCTGAACTCTGACCTCCCCATGAATGCTCCCACATGACACAAAATAAATAAATGGAATAAGAGCCATACGTTTACAGCATTATCATAGCTACTAAAAGAATAACACACTGTGGAATAAGACTAAGAAAAATACAAATACCTTTATTGGTACTTTTTGTTGTTTTTCCAGTGGTTAGCCAATCTTATCCAACTTTCTCTCTTCTCTGACTTTCCGGATTAAAGCAGCACAGCACATCTTCCCCGGTTAGTAATGGTGTCTGAGAACATAGGCCAGTAGCTGTGACTGGGTGGGCTAAAGCAGGAGAGATAGCGACTTCCTTTGCTAAACCGGAGTCTCCAGGGACCTTCCTCTGGGCTCTAACCACCGATCGGTCTCACTTTGGGACACTTTGTCTACATCTCCTTTGTTCCATATGGCGCTGCCTTGGTACACAATGGCATTACAAGGCTTCCTGCCAGCCTGGGCTCTTCTCCTGGAAGGAGATGGTGTGAAGTCAACTCCATCCGTCCTTACTCTTTGTTCCCTCCAACCTGCTGTCTACCCCCCTGTAGTCTGAAGTCTGATAAGGTAGCGGTCAAGGCCTGGGAAGTCAGAGGAGAGGATGGTGAGATGGTGAGAAGGCAGAAAGGAGGTTCTGGGAGACGAAGCCACTCCAGCCTGCGGTTTGGGAAGCGTTAAGCAGACACTGACACCAAGCAAGACCCATCCAAGTACAGGCTCAGGCAGAGATGCACTTAGCAGCCTCTTCACGCTAGTGGGAGGGGAGCAGCCTTCTCCTGTTTCTACCTACACCCAGCACCCCAGCTCGTTCAGCAGGTGCCGCCTCCCTCCAGTTTAGAGCATGACTGCCATCACTGTAGGAATTCCAGCTCTACGGGGGGGGGGGGGGGGGGATTGTGTCTTTGCTCAAAAGGATGCCTGGTGGCATTCAGAATTCAGGGAGAAGCAGGGTGTTCGATGCCAGCATGCATTGACCGCAGAGCAGAGGATCTTCCAGCCATCGAGGTCTCTTTTTCTCTGCACAGATAATGGGAGTTTGCTGTGGACACCAGCACTTCCAGAAGCATGTACCCTGGAGATTCTAGCAAGGGACGCTAGGACTCATTTGTCATCCGTATTTCAGCCCAGGACTGTGGCTTGCTTCTGCAGTATGGAGAGCCAGTGTTTGTACAATGAGACCCGCAGGGAGGGCAATTCTTCCCTTGAGGTGAGTAGTGGGAACTGGGGAGGGCTTCTCTAATGGTTGCGGGGGAGGAGGAGCAGATGGAGGGATGCGGAGAGCATGCTCTCCCTTAGGCATGGTGCGTGTGGGGAGGGTGGAGCTGTGGTGGTGAGGAGCACAGGAGCCCATCTTGTGGGAAGAGGAACTTTCATCACTGCTCAGAGCACAAGAGAGATTTGTGCTCCACCTCACACCCTGTCAGACTTAGAAATGCTCATCTCAGCCTTTCACATAGTCCCTACCACAGCACCGAGGTGCAGGACGGGAAGTTCTGTACACTCTGGAGAGAGGTCCATAGCCTCCCGCAAGCTGTCCCACCTTTCTCCCCCGACCAGAGACTGCTGGGCTCCGACACTACAAACCTTCATAGGGTGTAATAGAGAATAGCTCCCCACAACCATCTCCTCGGGCTTGGGAAGAGCGGGTGGGTGTTGTCTTGAGACCTACAGCTCCTCTATTTGCTTTCCCTCTAGTCGAGGAAGCACCTCTTTTTTCCTTGGGAGAAAATTCTCTCCATCCATGTTTGTGGTCAAGTTTCATGACCCAAGTTCGCAGCTCTTGCCCCATTTCTGCTTTGGCTCTTTGCTTGTTTCTCTTTCCTCTCTGTTTCTCCCCCTGTCTCACTCTATCAGGGATTCCAGGAAAGGAGGAAGAGTGTGAGACAGGAGAGGCTGAGAGCCTAGTGCAGAGGCAGGGAGGAGATAGTGTAGCTATGGGCAGGGACTCCCAGTCCTGTCCTGTAGGGCTAACACAAGCAGGCCTTCTCACGGCTGAAGTGTCAGGCAGAGATACTAGAAGTCCTTTAGCTTGTGAACACCAGCCCCTGCTGTTATTCAGGTGACCAGCTGTAAGTGCAATGAGGACTCCTTTGGCCGCTTCTGTGAACGTTCCAAGAACCTCTGTGAGGTTCCATGCTTCCCAAAGGTGACCTGCATTCCTGGGAAGGGCTGTGGGCCCTGCCCTCCGAACATGACTGGAGATGGGCGGCATTGTGCAGGTGAGCCGGGAACAGGGTCCTGGCAAGAGGAGGTTGCCAGGTTCTGGGTCCAGGTGATAGGCCAAGGATCTGTGATAGACAAAAACAAACTGGTGTGTCTGTCTTTAGCAACACATCCTCAAATCCCCCACGATAAGCTGTGGTAGGAGGGCTTAGAAGGGGATGGTGGATGGCGTGGGGCCAGAGGAGAGGATGCAGATGCTGAGGGTGGGACTGGAACAGAGCAGCTGTGAGATCCTGCTATAGAAAACATGGGGAAAGACTGGTAGAGAAGGGTGGGGGACCTGAGGTAAGCGGGACTCTCGGGCACCTGGGCATCCTCAGAGACACAGGGCTCAGGGGCTCTGCTTCTCTCAAGTCAGGACATCGGAAGTGTCACCATGGGACCCTAAATGACAGAGGAACCTACATTCTCTTGTGACTT
Source organism: Microtus pennsylvanicus (assembly GCF_037038515.1). Taxonomy (NCBI): domain Eukaryota; kingdom Metazoa; phylum Chordata; class Mammalia; order Rodentia; family Cricetidae; genus Microtus; species Microtus pennsylvanicus. Next base: position 62,203,587 of record NC_134579.1, on the reverse strand, counting down.
CTTTCCTGCCCACCTGCATTTCTTCTTCTGAGCCACAGTAGCCACATCCCAGAGATGACAGTGTGGCCTCTCCAGTCCTTGAAGGCAGCCGAGTGGAGTCAGGAGACCACTGTCTTTGACCAGAGTGGGTGGAGCCAGGAGATGGCCATGTGAGGGCAGAAGTAGACTGGGATCCTTCTCGTCAGCTTTCTGGGTCCCTCTCTGACAAGAGCAGCTCTGAGCTGCATGCCACAGCCTCTGCAGAAGTGGGAGAAGGCTTACCTGGGAGAAGGGAGAAGGTTATAGAGAAATGCCTGGAGAAGGATGAGGGAAAGACGATCTAGGGTTCAGAGCAGCCCATGAGCACAGCACAGATTGAGCATGGGAGAAAACAAACACACAAAACCCACGATATTCTAGGGGTCAGGGTTCAACAGGCTACTCATCTCCTTCAGCTGACTGTCCTGCCCCCTTTACAGCTCTCGAAGACTCTGTAGTCTGCCAGAACCATTCCTGCCCTACAAATTACTGCTATAACCACGGCCACTGCTACATCTCTGAGGCTCCAGGCTGCCAGCCCACTTGCACCTGCCCCCCAGCCTTCACTGATACCCGCTGCTTCCTGGCTGGGAACGACTTCACTCCCACCATCTCTAAAGGTATGACTAAATCCTCCTGCCATCCCTACCAGCCTCACGCGTCTCTTCTGCCTGGCTGGGAATGTTGGGAAAACCAGTGTCTGAGGCCCAAATTCCCCCAAACACCAGGTTGGAACTGAGTTTTCCTTCCATGTGGTGAGTTTGGGCTAGGGAGAGCTAATGAGGGCTGAGAAGTCCCAGGGGTGATGAGTGGTCCTGCTTCTCCCTTTCCAGAGCTTCCCTTGAGGACCATCGTGCTCTTGCTCAGGGAAAATGAGACCGCCTCCCAGGCTGACGTCAACGCCTCGGTCAGTGTTGCTTGTTGGGCTCCCAGTGGGAAGCAGATCTTGAAAGGTCCCCATGGGGGCTGTGCTATAACTTGCACATCCTTCGACGACCTTAATTTCCCAAAGGAAGGGAGCCTCTTGCCAGGGGCGGGCCAAGGGCCTTGGACATTGGGAAGCCTCAGGATTAGAGACCATAGCATGTATTAGAATCACCAGCTTGCCCTGAGAAGACTCTAGGGTGACATGTCACCCCAGCCTGTCTTCTGGGCACCCCTCATGATTCACACTTGCTGGCTGCTATACAGAAGAAGTCACCTCCACCCGACTTCCCAAAGGGAACTGCGATAGCATGACCTTGTCGATAGCTCCAAGCAAAGTAGGTGAATTAGTGAATGGTGGAAACTCTAGACTCCCTTACACAGGGACACAAATCTCTGCCCTGCGGCTTCCTAGGGCAGGCGTAACAATTGGACAAGCTTATTTATAGCGGCTTTGTGTATAAACAGGGATAGCGTAAAGAGTACCCGTCATCAGGCCATATCAACACTGAAATGACAAAGCATATAAAACATTTAGAACCAAAACACGACAGACATTCAAAGTAATTATTACTATTGGCACCCTGAGGCTCAACCTCAACCAATAAGGTGTGTCTGCTGCCCTTACCTGCAGGATCTTTGAAATAAATGGCTCCTGAGTCACCTTGGCATTCCTGGCACTGGGCCGTGCTGGGATCTTAGCTAAACAATTTGTGTTTGATACATATGAGGGGAGAGGAAGGGCTGGGATCGGAGGGCAAGCAGAGGTGTTTGTTTCAGAGGTTCCCCTGGCAATACTGGGGGGAAAGGGCCTCATCCCTCACCCATTGAATATTTACTAAGCTAGGACCAAGGCCAGTCTCAGGTGAGAAGAGATGGGCTCCGGGGCTCCTAGGCCTTGCATTCAAAGGTGGGTGGGGCCTTTCTGATTCTCATTCAGCCTGTCCTCTCATCCCCCCCCCCTCTCATTTTCCCCCATTGTAGGTGGCATACAGGCTAGGGACCCTGGATGTGCGGGCTTTTCTCTGGAACAGCCAAGTGGAACTGACTCGGATGTAAGTGAGGCTGTCCCTCCATGACGCCCGTCTCCTCTCCCCTGCTCCTCAAACCCTCACTGTTACCCTCCCACACAGCTCTCCCTCAGCACAGCCCTCTGACAAGTCAATTCAACACTGGCGGGTCGTCTCCCACTTCCAGTACCGTCCCAGGGGGCCTGTCATCCATTTCCTGAACCACCAGCTCATAGACGCTGTGGTGGAGGTCTTCCTCCTCCAGGCTCGGAGTGGGCGGCTGAAGAGGAGCAACCCTGAAGCCAGGAGGAATGTCACCTTCTTCCCCATCTCGAGGGCAGATATCCAGGATGTGATGGCCCGTGAGTCGCTCGCTCTATCTTGGGGACAATATCGAGACAACTGGGGAAGAGGAGAGAAGTAGCTAGAGGAGCCGTCACAGACCCGAGGGCCACATCAAGCCCCAGTAGAAAGTATGTGGCCCCACATGCAGGTCTGCAGTTGAAGAGGCAGCAGGTTAAGTCAGCTCTGAGGTTTGCAAATCTCTGAGTGAAATTTATCACTTAGGAAAGGTCCCCATCACATAGCTGGTCATTCGGAGAGTATGAGGTTTGGCTAACTTCTGAGCATGTGCTCTCACAACTGGCATTTTCAGACCCTGAAAACTGTCACCCCCTTGGTGACAACCCTTAGGGCTGTACAGTAATTTATTTACTAAGCGCCCCCACTCCGTTACACACTGTTGATTGGATCAACCCTGTAGAACTGAGTACCCACAGATACAGATATCTGTGCACTCAACCAATTATTTCTCAGGATAGCACCTGACATTTGACTTCTCAGTGAAAAAGGCATGAATTACCCCCACTGTTTGCTTGTTCTATATGTGTCTTTGTCCTGCCTACAGTGAACCTGAGTATGCTGGACTATTACTTCCGTTGTGATGGCTACGAGGGCTACAAGCTGGTCTACAGCCCCCAGAATGGTGTCACCTGTGTGTCCCCATGTAGTGAGGGCTACTGTCACAATGGAGGCCAATGCCAGCACCTACCAAACGGGCCTCAATGCAGGTGGGTAGGGGCCTGGGGTAGGAGAGGATAGTACTGGGAAACACAAGCTGGGTGGGGCACAATAGGTTCAGGAAGGCACTGTCCTTCCCAACGCACGACACTGGGGTGACTCCCTAGTAACTGGGGGACAAGAAGCAGAGGGGGGTGGTGAGAGGAGGCCGGGTGCCGCTCCTCCGCATGGAAACAAAAAAGACATGCATTGCTTCTGAAACCCAGGCTAGTTGCAGAGGGTACTCTAACCATCCTGGAGATGAGAAAACTGCACTGTAGAGCAGCGAGGGTCCAGGGGGCACTCAGGGACCTCCCAGGAAGTACTAGAGCCTCCTGAAGATGGATGCCCTCCACCCCTGCAGAAAGGAACCCGCTGTCTGGGTCTGATCCCGGTTCTGCCCCTCTGCAAGAGCGCTCAGTCTGGGGACACCCCTGAAGCTGGATCCTTAGGTTGTTAGCAAACTGAGTGTCTCCCCAAGGAGAGAACTGTATGTCTGCAGTGACACAGGGGCTTGCCGCCCAGTGTCCTCTGTTTACTCTTGTCTCACTTAGTCCAGGACTGGTCAAAGGAGTTGGGCTGAGTGAAGGATGGAGCCCATCCTTTAGGAGAATAAGGGGATGGATTTGTGACTATATGGGTACCCCATCCTTCTGGGCCATCCAGGTGGGGTAGAATGTGCTATGTACATCTCTCTTCTTTAGCTGGTGACCTCCCTTCTTTAGCTGGTGACCTTCCTTCTTTAGCTGGTGACCTCCCTTCTTTAGCTGGTGACCTCCCTTCTTTAGCTGGTGACCTCCCTTCTTTAGCTGGTGACCTCCCTTCTTTAGCTGGTGACCTCTCTTCTTTAGCTGGTGACCTCACTTCTTTAGCTGGTGACCTCACTTCTTTAGCTGGTGACCTCCCTTCTTTAGCTGGTGACCTCCCTTCTTTAGCTGGTGACCTCACTTCTTTAGCTGGTGACCTCACTTCTTTAGCTGGTGACCTCACTTCTTTAGCTGGTGACCTCCCTTCTTTAGCTGGTGACCTCACTTCTTTAGCTGGTGACCTCTCTTCTTTAGCTGGTGACCTCCCTTCTTTAGCTGGTGATCTCACTTCTTTAGCTGGTGACCTCACTTCTTTAGCTGGTGACCTCACTTCTTTAGCTGGTGACCTCTCTTCTTTAGCTGGTGACCTCCCTTCTTTAGCTGGTGACCTCCCTTCTTTAGCTGGTGACCTCCCTTCTTTAGCTGATGACCTCCCTTCTTTAGCTGGTGACCTCACTTCTTTAGCTGGTGGCCTCACTTCTTTAGCTGGTGACCTCCCTTCTTTAGCTGGTGACCTCACTTTTTTAGCTGGTGACCTCCCTTCTTTAGCTGGCCTCGGGCAGACTGGATCCTCCACCCAGGGATAGCCCTGCCTTATCCTGGATAACAGCCCTTGGTCCCCAGGAGAGGAAGCCCGAGAAGGCTATGCCTGCATCCTCTCTCATCACGCTTCTCTCTGTCCCCAGCTGTGCGTCCTTCACCATCTATACTTCCTGGGGTGAACACTGCGAGCACCTAAGTGTGAAACTTGGAGCCTTCTTCGGGATCCTCTTCGGAGCCTTGGGAGCCCTCCTGCTGCTGGGGATCCTGGCCTTTGCAGCCTTCCACTTCTGCAGCTCCTCCATGTACAAGTTCTCCTACCCTTTGGCCTCAGAACTGTGAAGCCTGGCTCCAGATGATACCTCAGGACCCACCCGTCACTCCACCGTCTAGGGAGACTGGAAAGGGGCTGCTGAATGAAGAGGATTTGCGATTCTTCAAGAATGAATAAAGAAATGAAGTCGGACTATACCTTGGCAGTAGACCAGGGGCGCAGGAAAAGGCGGTGATGACCAAATATAGAGATGGGTGGGTTTTCACAAAGACGTATCTGAAAGAAGGACATTGCCATGTATGAGCACACACACACACACACACAACAGAATTAACAGGTGAGTGGTTCTACATTAACCAAAATATTTTTACATATAAAACTGGCTTATTGGCCGGGCGGTGGTGGCGCACGCCTTTAATCCCAGCACTCGGGAGGCAGAGGCAGGCGGATCTCTGTGAGTTCGAGGCCAGCCTGGTCTACAAGAGCTAGTTCCAGGACAGGAACCAAAAGCTACAGAGAAACCCTGTCTCGAAAAATCAAAAAAAAAAAAACTGGCTTACTTCTCATTAAAATGTATTTAAATAAAGTCTCCATCTTTTCGTGTCTCCAAGCCATGGGTTCCATCCATCTCTTCTGGTGGCTGAAGGGCTAGGCACAGTTTGTTCTCCCAATCATCATAAACACAAATATTAGACAGGTGGTACAGGAGTTGAGCGGTGGGTCCCAGCCCTACCACAGTTCCCAGGTGCCCCGTGTTGGCTGCATCAGTGGCCACAGCACTGGCTTGGTCCTTGTCTCACCCCACTCCTACGCCTCAGCCAATGCTTTGGGGGCAGTTGTTCCCCAAAGATTTCTGTGCTGGAGCCTTGTTCCTTGGTGCGGACATGTTGAAGTGGTAAATCTTCAAGAGGCAAGGCCTAGTACAAGGCGGTTAGGTCATGGAAATCACCCTCAGGAAGACGAGTATTTCTCAAGGGATCCCAGTGCCCCTGGGAAGGGGATTTTATTACAGGAGGCTAGCCTGTGCCCTCGGCCTCTTTTGCATATAGTGGATAGGTCTCTTTTCTGTTTCTCTGCCATTTGACCTAGTCAAGGGGCCCTGACCTAAAGGTCAAACAGATGAGGCCAATCAACCTTAGACTTCAACTTCTGAAACTGTGAACTGTATCAGTAAGGGCCACACATGCCTGTAACCGAACTTGGGAAGCAGAGGCAGGAGGATTACTGCAAGATCTGAACCAGCAGGGCTTATAGCAAGATCTTATTTCCCAAAGGAGGGCCATTTGCTAACGGATGCAAAGCACCCGCACAGCTCAAACTATGTACTCTACAAATACGTATTATTCTTGAATAAGAAAGGGGAGTTGTCAGATTTAGCAAATAAAAAGTGGAGGATGCCTAGTAAAAATTAAATTTCTGACGAGCCACCAGCACAATTTATTTTGTAGTAGAACGGTGCTCCAGGAAATATTTAGGACTTCCTTTTATTTTTTTGTTTTTAAATTGTTCATTTGAAGGTGTACATACTTGATACTCAATGCCTTGTCTAGTAACTCTGGTCACAATGCTGAGGTCCTGAGGGCACAGAATGGAGCACCGACAGGGAAAGGAGGCTGTCCCCTGTGGACACCATGCTGCGTCTGGCAGCGAGCTACCTTCCAGAAGGGCGGAGCTAGATCAAGGGCACTACTGCAAGTTTTCAAGAGTTTACTCCTAGATCTTTGGTTTGGATTCTGTCACTGCGGCATCTGGTCCATCTTCAGCGATGTAGGCTAGCTGAGATGAGGAAGCAGGCACACTCCAGTCCCAGCTGGTTACAGGCAGCAGAGACATCCTGAGGGGCCACTGCAGGACAAAGAGAGCTACCTGGGACCCCAAATGCCAATGTCCTTGCTCATTCTTCTCTGCTGGAAAGGAACCTTCCAGAAATCTCCTGTGGGCCTGATGTAAGGAGCTAGACGGCCAGGAAGACAGGAAGCAGCTGGCTGACCTGATCCACCACTTTAAACTCTTGATACTAGAAAGCAGTCCACTCACTTACACACCCATGAGGGGACACTGCTTCACACAGCGTGGTGGCCAGCCCTCTCTCAAGGGACAAAAGGAGAACTAGATGGACAGGCTTTGGGTGACCTTGTCAGGAAAGTGCCCATTGTGCCATCTCTTTATGCTTTAGGGTCTCAGAGGTCATTCCTAGTCACAGGTGACAAGGCAGTGGTCTTGTTTAGGTCTGTACATGCTTTCACTTTTAGAAAATGTGTGGTGGGGGTAGGGTGTGTGTGTGTGTGTCCAAGTTGTGTGCCTATGAAGGACGTTAGGTGGCCTACTCCATCACTCTGTGTCTTATTACTCTGACACAGGGTTTTTCAGTAAACCTGGAGATTGACATTTTGGCTAGATTGACTGATCGGCAAGCCTCAGTGACCCTCCTGTCTGTGTCCCATCCCCAGCAGTGCTGGGGTTGTTGGCTTTGCATATTGCTGTGGGACAATTGTCTGTGCCCTGTTACTTGTATTTTAATAAAACGCTTATTGGCCAGTAGCTAGGCAGGAAGTATAGGCAGGGCAACCAGGCAGGAAGTAGAGGTGGGGCAATGAGAACAGGAGAGTTCTGGGAAGAGGAAAGACACAGTCTGCAGTCATCACCCAGACACAGAGGAAGCCAGACACAGAGCAAGCAATATGTGACTGCCTTGCTAAAAAACGTACCAAGCCATGTGGCTAACACAGACAAGAATAATGGGCCAATATAAGATGTAAGAAAGAGTTAATAAGAAGCCTGAGATAATAGGCCAATCAGTTTATGATTAATGTAGACCTCTGTGTATTTCTTTGGGACTTAATGACTGCTGGACCTGGTGGGACAGAAAACTTGGTCAACAACATATTGCCCTGCCTGGCTTTTCATATGAATGCTGAGGATCTGAGTTCAGGTCATCATGCTTCTCAAGCAAGCTCTCTTACCCACCCAGTCATCTCCCCATCTGATGTTTTTATCTCATCTACACACACCTTCAGAATCTTAATAGCTAGAGAATTTTCTCCATGTTCTTCTGCTTCTTCATGATTTGATGACATTATTTCTGCTAACCTAGATCCTCTCCTCCCTCCTCCACATGATAATAATTAGACTCTAGAATTTCCAATTTATCTGCCTTATATTTTATAACTTTTCTGATTGACAGTTGCAATCATCAACAACATTGTGTGTACAAGCTCTTACTTAAATGCAATTAACGTGAAACTGTCCTCGGGAGTAGGTGTCACCAGTTTAGGAAAGCACAAAGCAAGAGAAGAAAAAAGACTCAGTGGGAGGGGCTCCCTTGACAGTGACACTGTGGTCAAGTAAGCTCTGCTTTCCTGCTATGCCTTGTCATAGCACGGTTTGTGATCACATCATCAGCTGCACAGCTGGTGATCACATCATCGAATGCACAGCAGGTGATCACATCATCGATTGCACAGCAGGTGATTGCATGGGTCAGTTGATGGCTTGTTTGACTGCACTGCTGAGAGCTCTTTCCTTAGCTTTCAGAGCCCACTGCCTTCTTTCAGGGGCATCTGCGCATGTAGCCGGCCTTTGCCACTGTTCTGTTGCTGTGATAAAGCACCATGACTGAGGCAACTTAGAAAAGAAAGCATTTAATTGGGGTCTGGCTTAGAATTTGAGAGGGTGAGTCCATGGCCATCATAGCAGGAAGCATGGCAGCAAGCAGGTAGGCATGGCGCTGGGGCAGGAGTTGAGAGCTCACTTCTTATCCAGAGAGCTCTAGACTGGGCTTGGCATGAGCTTTTGAAACTCAAAGCCTGCCTGCCCCCAGTGACGCACCTTCTCTACCAAGGCCACACCTAACCCTTCCCAACCAATGCACCAACTGGGAACCAAACATTGAAATATATGAGCCTGTTGAGACCAGTTCTCATTCAAACCGGCACATAACCAATCCCTCGTCCATCTTAGCCACTCAAAAACATTTGGGTGCTCCTCTGAGTGGGGCTCTGTGCTCAGTTCGGTTCAGCACTATTTTATTTAGTATTTTTGCATCAATGTTCATGAGTGAGATTGATCTGTAATTCTCTTTCTTAGTAATGTCTTTGTGTGGTTTGGGCATCAGGATAATTGTAGCCTCATAAAGAGTTCGCCAATGTCCCTTCCATTTCTGTTGTGTGGAACAGTTTGAGGAGTATTGGTATTAGTTCTTCTTTGAAAATCTTGTAGAGTTCTGAGCTGAAACCATCTGGCCCTGGGCTTTTCTTGGTTGGGAGATTTTGATGACGGCTTCTATTTCTTTAGAAGTTATAGGTCTGTTTAGTTTGCTTACCTGGTCTTGATTTAATTTTGATAAGTTATATTTACCCAGAAAATTGTCCATTTCCTTTAAGTTTTCCAATTTTGTGGAGTACAGGTTTTCGAAATATGGATTTCCTCCATGTCTGTTGTTATGTCGCCTTTTTTGTTTTTGATTTTGATAATTTGGATATTCTATCTCTGTCTATTTTGTTGATTTTCTCGAAGAACCAACTCTTTGTCTCATTGATTCTTCGTGTTGTTTTCTTTGTTTCTATTTTGTTGATTTTAGCTCTCACTTTAATTATTTCCTGCCATCTAGTTCTCCTGGGTGAGTTTGCTTCTTTTTGTTTTAGAGTTTTCAGTTGTTCTATTAACTCACTAACATGAGATTTTTTTTCCCCAGCTTCTTTATGTAGGCATTTAGTGCTATGAACTTTCCTCTTAATGCTGTTTTCATTGTGCCCCATAAATTTGGGTATGCTGTATTTATTTTCACTGAATTTTAGGAAGTCTTTAATTTCTTCCTCTATTTCCTCCTTGACCTATTGATGATTCAGGCGAACATTGTTTAATTTCCATGTGTTTGTGGGCTTTCTGGAATTAGTGTTGTTGTTGAATTCTAATTTTAAGCCATGGTGGTCAGATAAAATACATATGGTTATTCCAATTATTTTTTTGTATCTGTTGAGGTTTGCTTTGTTACCTCGTATGTGGTCAGTTTTTGAGAGTGTTCCATGAGGTGCTGAGAAGAAGGTATATTCTTTCATGTTTGGATGGAATGTTCTATAGAAGTCCAGTTGAGTCCTAACATCTGTTAGTTCCCTTATTTCTCTGTTAATTTTCTGTCTGGCAGACCTGTCCAGTGGTCAGAGTGGAGTGTTGAAGTCTCCCACTATTATTGTCTGGTTATTTGTGGTTTAAGCTGTAGAAGTTTTTCTTTGACATATGAGGGTGCCCTTGTATTTGGGGCATAGATGTTCAGTATTGGAAGTTCCTCTTGATGGATTTTTCCTGTGACTAATATGAAATGTCCTTCTTTGTCTCTTTTGATTGATTTTAGTTTGAAGTCTATTTTGTTAAATGTTAGGATAGCTACACCAGCTTGTTTCTTAGGTTCATTTGATTGGAAATTTTTTTCTAAACCCTTTACTCTGAGGCAATGTCTTACTTTGAGGTTGAGATGTGTTTCTTGTATGCAGCAGAAAGATGGATTCTGTTTTTGTATCCAATCTGTTAGCCTGTGTCTTTTTATAGGTGAGTTGAGTTTATTTATATCAAGGGATATTAATAACCAGTGATTGCTAGCTCTTGTTATTTTGTGTGTTTTCCCCTTCTTTGGGATTTGCTGCCATGAGATCATCTATTGTCTATGTTTTTGTGGATGTAGCCAACTTCCTTGGGTTGGAATTTTCCTTCTATTACTTTGTGTAAGGCTGGGTTTGTGACTAGGTATTGGTTAAATCTGGTTCTGTCATGAAATGTTGGGGACCCTTCCCCAACTACCTCGGTTATGGATGACCCTGGGTAGTGCAGGAGAAATCAGGACACAGGAGATGCAGAGTAGGAGATACAACTACACACTTTATTGCAAAGCCAGTGCTCTTTTATAATACTCAAATCACAATACAAGCTAGGTTCTCATAATACTTGGTAATAGTTACATAAACTAATAACTTTGTTACAAATTATTTCAATAGCTTTGTGCCTTTGTTAATCTAAACAAAAAGCCTATTGTTATGGGAATAATTTTTGCTGTAATATAATATGTAGAAACACTTCATCAGGAGACAAACCACAACCTAATCGTAGCCTTTGAACTACAGTGCACATCTGTGTTCTCAAGGACTGACTATTGGCAGGGCACTCTACTGATAGAGGAGGTTTGCTTCCTCCTTACTTGGCCTGCCAAACATGTCAGCAAAAATGTTACTTCAAGTCACCCTGCACAGTTTCTATGCAGTTCAAAGCTAGCCCTCCACAATGGAATATCTTGTTTTGCCTGTCTATGGTGATTAAAAGTTTTGCTGGGTATAGTAGTCTGGGCTGGCATCCATGGTCTCTTAATGTCTGCACAACGCTTGACCAGGACCTTCTGGCTTTCATTGTTTCTATTGAGAAGTCAGGTGTAATTTGGATAGGTCTGCCTTTATATGTTACTTAGGCTTTTTCCTTTGCAGCTCTTAATATTCTTTTATTTATTCTGTATGTTTAGCATTTTGATTTTTATGTGGCAAGGGAACTTTTTTTGATCCAGTCTATTTGGTGTTCTGTAAGCTTCTTGTATCTTCATATGCTTATCTTTCTTAGTTTTCTTCTGTGATTTTGTTGAATATATTTTCTGTGCTTCTTTTCCTTTTTCTATCCCTATTATTCTTAGGTTTGGTCTTTTCATGGTGTCCCATATTTCCTGTATATTTTGTGTTAAGTTTTTGTTAGATTTAATGGGGTTTTTTTTTGACCCATGAGTCTATTTCCTCTATAGTATCTTCAGCACCTGAGATTCTCTCTTCCATCTCTTGTAGTCTGTTCTTTATGCTTGCATTTGTGGTTTTCTCATAATTTCTGCTTCTATAATTCCCTTGGTTTATTTTTTTCTTTATTGTCTCTATTTTGGTTTTCATGTCTTGAATAGTTTCATCTGTTTGATTGCTTTTTCTTGATTTTCTTTAAGGGATTTGTGATTTCTTCCAATTTTTTGTTTGTCTTTTCCTCCATTTCTTTGAGGGAATTTTTTATTTCCTCTTTAAGGGCCTCAAACATTCTCCTAAAGTTATTTTTAGGTCATTTTCTTCTGCCTCATCTATATTTGGTTATGCAAGTTTGCTGTTGTAGGGCCACTAGTGTTTGTTGGTATCATGTTGCTCTTTGTGGTGTTGAGTGTGTAAGTCTTACGTTGTCTACCCGTCTTTTCCTCTGATTGGTGTAGTTGGGACTGTGTCTCTCATGATCAATCTTCCAGCTGCCAGTGGATCCAAGGCTCTTATGGTGGTTCCTCATGGTGCAACCAGTGACCCTAGAGGTCATTAGATGTTCCTGGAGGTCACTCAGCACTCCCAGGAGTTGCTCTGCAATCCTGGGCATCATTTGGGCCTGCTCTCTCAGGGGTTGTACACTTGTACCTGTTCCTGTGGAGGTTGCTGCCTCGGGCCTGCTCTGGCCGCAGTGCATGCTCTGAGTCATCTCTCCTGCCCTGAGTTATTTTATTTTTAGTTGCATGTGTCTGTGGTGAGGTATATGCACATGAGTGCAGTGCTCATTGAGGCCAGAAGGGGTCATCAGATCCCAGAGCTACCTGATAAGAATGCTGAGAACCAAACTCTTTATCCTTTGTAAGAGCAGCAGGTACTCTTAACTGGTGAGTCATCACTCCAGCCAGGGATTTCTACAGATTGAATAATATTGTATTTAACATCTACTGCATCTAACTAAGCTGCCTTATTGCAATATTTTGAGCTTCTTTGAGTTTTGTTTAGATTTCTTTTTGTTGGCAGTTATAACAGTTCTATATAGATTCTTCATTATTTTCTTGAAATAAGCTAGGAATGAAATCTCCAGGTTGAAGGAATGGGTTTTTGTTGTTGTTGTTGTTTGTTATTGTTGTTGTTGTTTTAGTTTTTTGAGACAGCGTTCTTCTATAGATTTGGGGCCTTTCCTGAATCTAGTTCTTGTAGGCCAGGCTGGCCTGGAACTCACAGAGATCCACCTGCCTCTGCCTCCCAAGTACTGGAATTAAAGGTGTACATCACCACCACCAGGCCCGGGATGTGCATTTGCAATGTTTTAAATTGTCAAATAGTTGCATTTGCCTTCAAAATTCTATACGAGCTTCATTCACGATAAAAATATTTAATATTGTCTACTCACTTATTAGTATTGAAAATTTTATAAATCTTTTAAAAAAATATACAAATCTCTACCTACCTACCTGAAACACAATAAACTATACCTAACTGTATTAATTTTCCCATCTTTGGCAGCAGAGTCAAACTTTCTTTTTCATGGGAAGGCATTCTCATCCTTCCTTCTGCAAGTTACCCCCTCTGCTGTTTGTCCATCTGACTGCTAGCCTGCTTCTCTCTCTGTTGTCCAATAGGAACTCTCCTTACAGCAAGGACCCGCTGTTCGGCTGAATGTGATGCAAATCATGGTTTCCCAGTCTTTTATCTTTATTGAGTCTAAACATCCCCTACTAGCTTTACTCTCTGTGGTAGGAGACATTTTTAAAAATCACTTTGTTTCTTGCCAACCCTAAAATGGCTCCCTTAGTTAAGATATCTTCTTCCCTGTTCCCATATCCACCCTTCCTCCATCTCAACCATCCCATTCCCACAAGCTCTCCCCAATCCACCCCCACCCCCTGTGCTCCCAACTTTTGCCCAGCGATCTTGTCTACTTTCTTAACTCCGGTTATTTTTTCTGGTGTGGACTCTCTGAATGTGGCTGACAATGAGGGCAGACTGAGAAGCCAATGATAATGACACCTGGTTTTGATTCTACTGCATGCACTGGCTTTTTGGGAGCATAGTCTGTTTGGATGCACACCTTCCTAGACCAGGATGGAAGGGGGAGGGCCTTGGACTTCCCACAGGGCAGGGCACCCTGACTTCTCTTTGGACTGGAGAGCGAGGGGGAGGGAGAGTGGTGGAACGGGGAGGGAAATGGGAGGAGGTGGAAATTTTTAATAAATAAAAAAAATCACTTTGTTTACTTTGTGTACAGGAAGGGGAGGCAGTCGGAGACACCGTGAGGAACTTGGTTCTTTACTTTTGACACTGTGAGGAAGCTGGGTCTCTATTTCTATAATGTGCGTCCTGGGAATCAAACTCGGGTCCTTAGGGTTGGCAGCTGGCACCTTTACCCCGTGAGCATCTTCCTAGCCCCAGAGACATCTCTGAATCCACCTCAGCACACAGCACAGTCTCGCTTCTCTTTCAGGGACTCACCAAACACACTGGGGTAAGAGTTGGAGTTATTTCCCGCCCCACTCTGAGAACACACACCTCTTTTATCCAGAGCAGCTGGTGGTTGGTTTCAAAATCTATTTAACATATCAACGGAACAACTTATGTGGTCATTTCAATGCTAGAGATTAGACCCTGCCCTTTGCTCACACTGAGAATGTGCTCCGAGACTGAGCTGTAACCCCGGCGCACGGAGGACTGACTACATGCAAGGTACTACGCACGCTACAAAGAGCAAAAAGATTTCATTATAGCTGGAGGATGCAGGTGATAAAGACAAATAGAAGAGATGCATACTACCCCAGGTATATCAAGGCAGAGTGGCAATCGGAACGTAGGCTAAGAAGGGAATTGTGGGTAGAGTACATTGAGGAGCAGCTGAGAGGTGGAGAGGGAGGAGGTGCTGAGCAGATGTCTGCAGAAAAGGCCTTCCCGAAAAGCAGACTGAACGGTGCATACAAAGGCCCACAGACCCGAGCAAGCCCAGCAAAGATATAGATAAGGATCAGCACAGCAGTCAGGCGGCATGCATAGGGCAGCCCAGAGAGCTGGGTGCAGCGGCACCCGTAGTTCACCGTCTACAGGCTGTTGCCCAAACTTGGCTTTTCCTGTGAGTGAAACGGAAGCCCATGAAGCAGAGGCCTGTCGTGTGTGTCATGAAAAGACATCTCCAGCTGGTGTCTGGGGACAGGACTGGGTGTTCGGGTGGGCACAGGTACAAAGAGGGAGGATGGAGTACTACAGGTGAGAGCCGGTGGCATCTCAGACCACCTGGGCGATGGCAGCAGAGATGGTGAGTTGGGGTTCTGGGGTGCTGGTCATCGTTTGAGGAAGAGAAGCCAGTTGAGTTTTCTATTATAAAATGTGAGAGGGAAAGGAGAAGGATTAGTGGTTCTGAGAATTTGGGCTGGAGCAGCTGAAGGGCGCAAGTGGAATGAGCGGAGCTGAGGATGACGCAGCAAGTGGGATTCCGATTCTCAAATCTGGGAGCATTGAGTGTGCAGCGACTCCTCAACCATTGGGCAACTGGACACTGACTGCATGGAAGAGCTGGTATTTCAGGGTTTTTCCTTCTCCTCTGCCTATTCCTACTTAACTCTTTCTGGTTTCTTTTTGGATTTTCCAAAAGTTTAAAATCATAACCAAGTTATGCTTTTACAAGAGAAGAAAAACAAACCACACTGAATTTTAAATAATGGCAGGAGAGAATGAGCTATGGCAGGAATAACCGCATATTCCAGACTTTCTATTAAATCTGTTTGAGTCTACAACTAGGCATTTCAGTCAATTTGACATTCTCTGTGCTCCTCCCTTACTGGAGGCCCCTGCTCTGAAGGAGCTCTCTGTGCTGTGGACTCCTTCCTGGAAGATCCGGGTGTGAAAGGCTTAGTCCCCATAGTAGCTCCTCAGTAGGTGGGGTTCTAAGGAGATGGTGCCTAAGGGGGAATTCTGAAGTCACTGGGGACGCTCTTAAACAGAATCGGGATCCCTGCTCCTTCCTCCTCCTTTGTTTTGCTTTCTGAGCACAAGGCTTTTGTCACCTGGCACTTCCCCCTGAAACACAAAACAATGGACCACTGCCCTATTTCGACCTGATCTGGAGCCCAAAGCAATGGGTTTGCCCTATTTTGACCCAGAACCTTCTCAACTGTGAGCAGAAATAATTTTTTTTCTCATTGCAAGTTGCTGATCTCCTATTTTTCTGTAGTGACAATACGCTGACTAATACAGAGCTCCAGGGCACGTCGTGGTAAATGCCTAACCAAGCCAGGCCACAGGAAAGCACTCCCCAAATTCCCACATAATAAAGACATCTAAGGCACATCGGCTCAATACAGATCATCTCTGGGTCACACTGAGTGTCGTGAGCACAAAACAGAAGAACACAGGTAGAGTAGTCAGTTCTCTCTTTACTGAAATACAACAACTAGTCAGAGAAGGTGAACGACACCGCTGGAAACAGGCCAGCCCTCTCCCCTTGCACACACCCTCAGGCAGAGTGGACAAATGTCTTGTGGTCAGGTGTGGGGTAGGGTTCTCAAGTCAGCTGACCTTCATGGGTACCATCTGGGTCCATGGCACAAGTACCATGGCTTTGGACAGTTTGGGGCCCGGGCCCCAAGTAGCATTACTCTTCTTCCAGTATGGAGGGCGTGCCTGGTTGCAGCAAACATCCTTCAGCCCCTTCTGACGCTCAGTAGGGACACCTGGACGTGTGGCAGGTGGGTGTGCAGTTCGCAGCTGAGCTGGAAAGCAGAAGAACAGGTGGGGTGCCCAGCCTATTTGCCCTCCATGGGCCAAGGACAAGAAAGGGCAGCAGAGGGACATCAACAATGCTTCCCGGGCCATTTAAAACACACAGCCGGTTCTCACCCACATTGTATGAGGGGTAAAGTGGTGTGGACTGGCTTACCCAAGCTCACACAGCTACCTAGAACCCACCCTCAGAGCTACCTGACCCCTGTGCCTCGCACCATTGGCCGGACTGTAGTCGGAGGCCGCTTGTTTGTTTCCTGGCTTCCCAGATCCGAAATAACCACAGAAACTGTATTAATTACAATACCTCTTGGCTTATTAGATTGCCCAGGCAGCGAGATGTTTCTGTCAATTCTAGAGTTTCGGAAGTTGCCTACAATGCACGTCCTGTTAACTTAGGCAATATTATATCCTTCTAGAGTCTTTGATGGAGTTGAATAGATAGTTATAGTTTCCCTTAGTTATGATAAAAGATAAAGTAGATATCAATATTGTAACTATAATTCTTGCTTGATAACTGTTTTGTTATATGTAATTTCACTATGTTAAAGTTAAAACCTTCATTTTTTATTTAAACAGAAAAGGGTAAATGGTGAGGGAGGTCCCTCTGTATATGTGTTGCTTTTATTGGTTAGTGAATAAAGAAGCTGCTTCTGGCCAATGGCTTTAAAAAATTTAGCCAGACTGGGAGAGATAATATATAGAGAGAGTAGGCAGAGTCAAGGAGATGCCATGTAGCCGCCAGAGGGGAAAGACGTGAGCTGCCAGTTGGAACCTTGCCAGTAGGCCACAAGCTTCATGGTAAAATATAGAATAATGGAAATGGGTTAATCTAGATGTAAGAGCTACCTATCAATATGCTTAAAGTGATTTGTCCAAGCAGTGATTTAAATAATATAGTTTCTGTGTGATTATTTCAGGAGTCTCGGCAGCCAGGAAACAAACAAGCAGCCTCCTACCTCACCAGACCTCAACAAAAATCAATACGCTTAATAAATCCCATAAAATAAAGGAATAAAATATAAAAACAATGATAATAATAAAATAATAAATAAAAAAGCACTGGCAACCTCATGTGGCTTCAGTCCTGTCTCTCAGCTGCCTGACCCACTTCTGAGCTCCAGGTTGCTTTCTGACCCCTTCAAATCTATGCTCCCCTGTGGATCCATGGGGATCCATGCTTCCTGCTTTGATGCTCATGACAGAGACAGCTGTCATCTGTTTGTCTGTCCTGTGTCAAACTTGGACACCTTGTGGACAGAAGTCCTCACGAGGGCAGTCCCAGTGTGCTTCCTTGCTACTAAGAGAATTTAAAGGCCTGATATTTAGTCCCTCCTAATATCCCAGGGCAGTGATTGGGGAATACAAGAGCCAGCCTGGGCCAGTCGGATGCTCCTGCTCAAGACTTTGACCCTGTAACAAGCAACCCAAAGGCAAAGTGTCAGTGGGAACCTGTGGGGAAGGACATGGAGTGTGATCCCCACTGACCAGGAAGAGGACAGTGTCCCATGGAGCATGTCCTCAAGGCTTTTTGTTTGATTTTTTTGTTGTTTGTATTGGTTTTTCAAGACAGGATTTCTCTGTAGCTTTGGCACCTGTCCTAGAACTAGCTCTTGTAGACCAGGCTGGCCTTGAACCCACAGAGATCCACCTGCCTCTGCCTCCAGAGTGCTGGAATTAAAGGCATGTGCCACCACTGCCCAGTCGCATGCTTTTTCAAAGCTGCTTTTCTGTTGCTCCTTTGCTTCCATGCATCTGGGGTCCTCCTTCCCCTCATTTGCATCCAAGAGCTTTGTTCCTCCCCCCCACACACACACCCCACCAATGTCACTTAACTTCTTGGAAGCCTGGACATCTAGGACCTGAAACAAATCAGATCTGTGGCTGAAGAGATGACTTAGTGGTTAAAAGTACTGGCTGCTCTTGCAGAGGACTTGTGTTTGGTTCCCAGCATCCACATGGTGGCTCACAACCATCTGTAACTCCAGTTCCAGGGGATTTGATACCCTCTACTGGCCTCCACCGACACCAGGAATGGATGTGGTGCACAGAGGTACATGCAGACAAAATATCCATACACATAAAATGAGATAAAAACAAAAATTAGGGGGGCTGGAGAGATGGCTCAGCGGTTAAGAGCATTGCCTGCTCTTCCAAAGGTCCTGAGTTCAATTCCCAGCAACCACGTGGTGGCTCACAACCATCTGAAATGAGGTCTGGTGCCCTCTTCTAGACTGCAGGAATATACACAGACAGAATATTGTATACACAATAAATAAATATTTAAAAAAAACAAAAATTAGATGTGGGTGGGGATTTATTTACAATATGAAAAGGGAATAGGAAAAAAATTTAAGAGCTAGACAAGGCCAAATAGTGACGGATGTCAGGTCTCTTCTGCCTTTATTGAGGGATCGCTCTACCCACTTCCATCTGCTAATGGACCACCTCACCTATACATCCTGGCTGTAGGACTTTAGCCCTGGCATAAGGCTGCCTGTCAGCCTCTCTTTCCAGTCTGTTCTTTCAAGAGGTAACATGGAGCCTGACCTTCTGTGGTTCTCATTGACTGTGAAGGGTGCAGTCCACAAGGCTGAGACATTGGTGGAAGAGGGGGAAGGGGCAGTCTGTCTTAGGGGGCACACCAGCTCTGTTCTCACTGTTCACAATAGGGTAGAACTCGGCCACTTCACGAGGCCTGCACTGAGCTAGGCCTATGGCCTTTATACTAATCTTCCACTCCAGTACCCCCAAAAGCCTTGACCCCAGAACCTTCCTTAAGAGAATTTCTCCAGGTTGGTATACAAACACACCACCATCTTCCTCCCTGCCTGGAGCATCTCCAAGGGGTTCATCTGTATCTAGCATCCCTACTTCATACCCTCTCCCACCCGTGTGATGTTTACTGGGATGTCAGTCATGGTGGCTGGGATGTTAGTTTTGTCAATCTGATGCACTCTAGACTCACCTGGAAGAGTCTCGATGAAGCATTGTCTGGATCAGTTTGGCCTGACTAAGGGAGATTGTTGTATAAAGTTATTTAATATGGGAAGACCTAGCCCACTATTGGCGGCACCGTTCCCTTGGCTGGGGTGCTGGACTGTATAAGAGTGGAGAAAGACTGGGCGGTGATGTATCCC
Organism: Microtus pennsylvanicus; assembly: GCF_037038515.1. Lineage (NCBI taxonomy): Eukaryota > Metazoa > Chordata > Mammalia > Rodentia > Cricetidae > Microtus > Microtus pennsylvanicus. The sequence continues at coordinate 62,184,309 of NC_134579.1, read as the reverse complement.
TTTGATCCCAGCACTGGGGAGACAGGCAGGCAGATCTCTGTGAGTCTGAGGCCAGCTTGGTCTACAGAGTGAGTTCCAGGACAGCCAGGCCGTTACAAAGGTAGGCTGAGCAGTAACTTGTTTGTGTTCGTGTATTCCTCTGTGATATCTCCCTTCCTTATGTCTGGAGAAAGACCATGAAGAATGGTCCCCGGGGTCCCTGAGAGCCCCCCACTTTTCACCTGATGCCTCACTTACCTGGTGCATCAGCTTCTCTGCAGCTTTGGGCTCAGTGAGGTCCTCAGGGGAGGCCACACTCACCCGTACAAGGAGGAAGCCGCCATCTTCACCTGAAAGTTGAGGATAGAGAAAAGATGGTAAAAACAGTCCATTCATCTCCAACCTGGGCCCTCTCCATACGAGTCTAGACTCCTGCTTGTCTTTCGTTTGTTGTTTTGTTTTTATATTTTTGAGACAGAGTTTCTCTGTGTCATAGCCCTGGCTTTCCTGGAACTCTCTTTGTAGACCAGGCTGGCCTCGAACGCACAGAGATCCCCTTACCTCTGGAGTGCTGGGAAATAAACCCTAACTTCCTTTACTTCAGTTGACTGTGAAAGTCACCGATTTTGGAGATCATGAAGCAGAGCAGCATAGCCTGGGTCCCTCGCTAACCCACTGCAGACAAGACCTCCAACTCGGGTTTCATGACACCAGGCAAGTGTGCTGCCTTTCCAGGCTCTGAAGTCACTTTTGCAAAAAGCATCTGCAGATGTCTGGTGAGCTGCTAAAGCAAGGTGAAAAGGCTTGACATCTCTGCCTCTACACTCTGTCTATCTGTCTCTTTTGCCACCTTAATCTTTAGATCAGATTTCTATTCAACTTTAAATTGTTGATATTAACCATTTGAGAACTGTTTCATATGGAACTATAATACAAAGTTGATTTCTCTTAACTTCATCTCATATGAGAATGACTAAGGCAACAGGCCACTGGCTTAGCTTCTAGAAGTCTCTGGAATCCTGTCTTTTTTATTACACCCTGCTCCTTCCTCCCCTCCTTCAGAAGCCCTTCAGATTCCAGATGAATCTTTTTTCCTTGTGCTGACAAAGTCGTTAGCCTTTTGCGGTGGTAGAAACAAAGGTGGGTGGGCCTCCCAACTTTGCCCACAGCTAGTGCTGTGTCTGATTCTTCTGGGTTAGGTATAATAACAGATGTCTTAGACCGCAGCTGCTGTGGCCACCTGTAAAAGACCCTTTTCAAATCAGGTCTATGAGCATTCCCTCTTTCAAGGCTCAGGGAGGCTCACCAGGCCCAGCCCCTCCCCAAGGTTACATAAGAGGTGGGATTCTTTGGTGACCTGACTGCCTCTGAGCCATCCAGGCTCCCATAGGTAACACCAAGGAATATGTTGTTTTACCAGGCTGGACTACATAGAATATATGAAAGCTCTCACTATCTGGGGCAAATAGAAATAAACCTTACTTTATGTTTCTTGAGAAAAAAAAAAAAAACCTTGTGATAGCAAGCCAGTCCTGGCCAGGGATTCCAAGGTTAGTCCCAGCTGCCTACAGGATCACTGTTGCTCCAGATAACTAACTTTCCCTAGACTGATCTGGCACTGACTGATTTTGTGCCTGATGGTTGGACCAATGAATGATCCGAGAGGCTGTGAACTTGGAATTCAGGCAGGGTAAATTTCCTTGAGATGTGTGTTCAGAACTCTTTTTCTGAGTTTTTGAGGTCATTCAATGGGTCAAGGGGCTTGCTGAGTAAGCCTGGTGACCTGAGTGTGGTTCCTGGAACCCAAGTAAAGGTGGGAGAAGAGAAATGGTTGTACAACGCTGTCCTCTGAACTCCTGATGTGCACATGGCACATGAATACCTGTTCCCACCACATACATGCACACACTCACACACACACACACACACACTCATACATACACACACTCATACACACACACACTCACACACACTCACACACACACACTCATACATACACACACTCATACACACACACTCATACACACACACACTCACACACACACTCATACATACACACACTCACACACACTCATACATACACACACTCACACACACACTCATACACACACCTTCACACACACTCACACACACACTCATACATACACACACTCACACACACACTCATACATACACACACTCATACACACACCTTCACACACACTCACGCACACCTTCACACACACTCATACATACACACATACACTCACTCATACACACACCTTCACACACACTCACACACACCTTCACACACACTCATACATACACACATACATACACTCACTCATACACACACCTTCACACACACACTCACATATACATACACGATGATAATGATATGGAGAAGGAGGAGCTGGAGGAGACAGACAGAAGGAAAGAGAGAAAGAAACTTAGAAAAGGATTCTTCTCCATTGCAAGGCCCTCTTTGTGAGACACACCCATCTGTGGTTCATCCTCCATGCAGACAGACTAGTTTTGTTAACAGAGTGCTCCGTGGGAGTGGGAACAGCAAGAGGACTTGTGCCTAGAACCTGGGGACCACCCCACATATATGACTTCACAGGGGGACCACCCCACATGTGTAGTAGGAGGCTGTTTGTTCTTTTCCTGGCCACCTAGACTCCCGAAATAATCACACAGAAACTGTATTAATTAAATCACTGCTTGGCCTATTAGCTCTGGCTTCTTATTGACTAGCTCTTACATATTAATTTAACCCATTTCTATTAATCTGCGTATCTCCATGTGGCAGTGGAGATACTTTGCTTACTAGCAAAGTTTCAGCACGTCTGTCTCTAGCAGCAGTTCCATGGCTTCTCTCTGTCTCCGCCTCCTTTCTTCCAGCATTCTGTTTAGTTTTCCCCATCTACCTCTCTGCTCTGTGCAGGCCCAAGATAGTTTTTCTATTAACCAATAGTATTCACAGCATACAGAGGGGAATCCCACATCACACGTGTGTGACTTCACCAGGGGAACACCCCATGTATGTGACTTCCCCCTGGGGACCAGTCCATGTGTATGACTTCACCCAGGGACCACCCCATGAGTGCGACTTCACCTGGGGACTACCCCACATGTGTGACTTCGCCTTTGGCTCTCAGAATGGGAAACATGCCATCAGCCTCCAAGGAGAAGCCCACTGAGGCAAGTTTTGGAACTAACTATGGGTATGAACCCACAAAAAGGAAAAAGCTGGTCTTCTGCGGTAACACTGCCTGGTCCAGATGTTCTTTACAACCAGGCTGAGAAAATGCTCTGAAAATGGATCCTGAAGCTAGCACTGGGCAGAATCGAATTCAAACTCACACTGCGAACTACACTGCAATTTCTAGGCAGAACTGAGTTCAAACTCACCAGTATGAACTACCCTGTAATTCCTAGGAAGAACTGAGTTCAAACTCACAGTGTGAACTATCCTGTAATTCCTAGGCAGAACTGAGTTCAAACTCACAGTGTGAACTATCCTGTAATTCCTAGGCAGAACTGAGTTCAAACTCACAGTATGAACTACCCTGTAATTCCTAGGCAGAACTGAGTTCAAACTCGCCAGTATGAACTACCCTGTAATTCCTAGGAAGAACTGAGTTCAAACTCACAGTATGAACTACCCTGTAATTCCTAGGAAGAACTGAGTTCAAACTCACCAGTATGAACTAGCCTGTAATTCCTAGGAAGAACTGAGTTCAAACTCACAGTATGAACTACCCTGTAATTCCTAGGCAGAACTGAGTTCAAACTCACAGTGTGAACTAGCCTGTAATTCCTAGGAAGAACTGAGTTCAAACTCACAGTGTGAACTAGCCTGCAATTCCTAGGCATTTCTTTGACAGAGTGTCTGCAGTTACTCCATTCTCTGGTAAATATTTCTCTCACATATTTATGGAGCTCATGACAGCCACCATCCTATCGGTGGCCTGCACCCATGACAACTACGTTCAGTCGTCTTCCTCTGGTGCTATAGTAGCTTTGTCAACTTGACACAGGTCTACACACAGCTGGGAGGAGGGAATCCCACTTAGGAATTGCCTCCATTAGACTGGCCTGTGGACCAATAAGTCATCTCCCCAAGTTCCTTTTAGTCATGGTGTTCACACAGCAACAGACAGAACACTAGAGCATCTGGCAAACACTAGAGCATCATTCTGGGGTTCTGCCTACTGACTGTGAGGAATTTTTACATTGTTTTCTGTCCAGAATATAGAAGATATTCAATAACATGGTTGTGGTTAAATATTTCTCTGTTTTAATTTTTGTTTCGGGCTGATTCTGGTTTTCCAATAGGGTCTTACTATGTAGATCAAGTTGGCTTCAAACTCACAGTCCGGCTTCTACCTCCTGAGTACTGGGTTGCAGGGCCTGTGATATCATGCCTGAAGATGTATGACAGAGATAGAGCTGACAGAGACGATAAAGAGATGGGATAGATAGTAGGGATAGAGATCAAGACAAAATGACGCTGGTAGAGATGGGTATGAAAGAGAGAGACGGTAGAGACAGGTGATAGAGATCAAGATTGAGGTGGACACACAGAGATGATGGAGACGGAGAGACACAGAGAGGTACAGATGACAGAGGCGGAGATTTTTCAGGGCTTGGGGTCAATGTAGGGTCTCAGGCATGATCACCAGTGACACGTGCTCCATCACTGAGCTATGTCCTCAACACGTGATTAGTATCTTATTTCCCTTGCTCAGAAAGCTGGGACAAGGCAAAGACACTCAGGAATGAACCACAAGGACAACACTACCAGCAGGGGCAGATGCTCTCTCCAGGCCGCCCACAAGCTCTTCTCCCACAGAGCTGACGTCTGGGGGGCTCCTCAGAGATGTTTCTGCCATTTCAGAAGTTGAGTCAAGCTCTCCAAATGCTGTTTCATTGGTTGCCTAAAGTCGCTCTTTATGACAGAGAGCACAGCAAACATGGTCACTGAGCCCCACTTCCATGTTCTCTGCATGCTCACGTGGCAGCCATTTGGACAAGTTGCTTGTCCACATTCCTCCCTTCTGCGTGGGCACGACTGACTTAAGGGCCAAGTGTTTAAAATAAAAAACATTTCCAATTTCCCCTGAAGCACAGCAGTTGCACAAGAGTTGATGCTGTAAAGGTCAGATCTGGGAAAGATGCTGTCCGTCCAGTGCAGTGCTGCCCGTCCTCCCGGCCAGGGTGAAGAAACCTAGGCTCTGAGGATGGGGACGGGTCCTGTCTCTCAGCTTAAAACAGCCAAGATCTCAACCACTCCTCGAAAACCTGTTTCACACTTATCACATACACATGACCATATGGTATACACATGACATGACATACACATGATCGCGTCACATACACATGAACACATCATATACATATCACCACATGGCATACACATGACCACATCACATACATTTGACAACATCACATACACATCACTACATGACATGCACATCTCTACATGACATACACATGACCACATCACATATACATCGTAAATGCCTATTATCAACCTACAAAGGAAATCATGAAATGTCAGGGAGAGTTTGCAACATCAGCCTTGAACCCCTTCCTTCCTCTCAGCTCCTTAAGAATACTCCGAACCAGCCAGGCGGTGGTGGCACACACCTTTAATTCCAGCACTTGGGAGACAGAGGCAGGCAGATCTCTGTGAGTTTGAGACCATCCTGATCTACAAGAACTAGTTCCAGAACAGATGCCAAAGCTACAGAGAAACCTTGTTTCTAAAAACAAAAACAAACAAACAAACCCTCCAAACCTAGCAGAGCAGCGGTGGTACAAACCTTTAATCCCAGCACTCGGGAGGTAGAGACAGGAGGATCTCTGTGAGTTTGAGACCAGCCTGGTCTACAAGTTCAGGGACAGGCTCCAAAGCTACAGGAAAAACCCTATCTCGAAACTGCTCCCAACCTCCACCAAAAAATACTCCAAACCTAAATCCGCAAAGACCACACATGGGGGTTTCACTTACTTGGATCGTGTTTTGGGGTTCTCCTTGTCCAAGAAGTAGTGGGTGTAGATGATGAGGGCATCCCTGGGGTCTCTGGTGAGGCTGTGGTCTTGGCTAAGGTGATGTTTGGGTTTTTGCTGGTGCTGGCTGTACTTGAATAGACAAAAGGAAGAGGGCTACTACCTGTGAGGGAGGAGCTGCTGGTTCTATCATCTGTGGTTAAAGTCTCTGAGGTGGGAGAGCCCTTGGTGGTGGCCCCTGCTGAGGGGCTGCTGTCTGAAGTTGAACCAGAGAAGGATATTGTTTCTGCCATTGTTGTTCCAGCAGCCCTGGAAACTGTAATTGTTTCCAAGACCTCAGTGTGGCTTTGTGTCTCAAGAGAGAGTGCTGAGGTTTCTTTCAGTGGACTTGCACTAACTGTCACCAAAGTCCCACCAGAGGCAGGAGTCTGAGCCGCTGTTGTTTCTCTCTCTGTGACATCACTAGTAGGCAGTGTCCCCTCCGGGGTAATGGCAAGAGCTGAGGTACCAGTAGTCAACAGAGTCCCAAATGAGCTTGTGGTCTTGGGGCTAAGTGGATTTGCCTCAGGAGATTGAGGCAAAGTTAGCGACTCAGAAGTGGACAAGGCCCCTGTAGGGCTGTGGTTTGTGTCAGAGGTCCCAGGGATGATGGCAGGTGTTTCTGTTTCTGTGATGCTAACGACAACCAAGTCCTTGGTTGGAGGTGCAGTGTCGGGTCCCAGGACCTGTGGGCTGGTGAGGGCCCTAGCTGAGTTGTCCAAGGTGGAGCCGCTCTCTGAGGACAGGTGTTCAGCTTCTGTGGACGTGTGAGCCAAGGTCAAGAGGTCAACTGTGGTCGTCCTAGTTTCTTCAGAGCTGTCATCCGTATAAAAGGTGTCAAAGATAGCGTCTACGAGGTCACTCACTGTGCCTGTCTTGACAGTGCTCATTTCTACTTTGGGGCTGCCACTTGTAGGTGAAGTATCTGTAGGGTTGGGGTGCACAACCATGAAGTTGGAAGGCATTTTTATTGCAAGAGTTCTGGTCTCTGTTACGGGGGAAATAGTCTGGGTCTTTAGGGTCAATTCAACAGGGAAGATGGTCTGGTTCTCTAGGGTGCCTGTTGTGGGGAAAGTGGTCTGGATGTCCAGGGATGCTGCACCAAGGAGAGTGGTCTGGGTGTCCAGGGACGATGCTGAAAGAGTGGTCTGGGTGTCCAGGGATGATGCTGCAGAAGTGGTCTGGGTATCCAGGGTTGATGCTGCAGATGTGATCTGTGTGTCCAGAGATGACGGTGCAGAAGTGGTCTGGGTGTCCAGAGATGACGGTGCAGAAGTGGTCTGGGTGTCCAGGGACGATGCTGAAAAAGTAGTCTGGGTGTCCAGGGATAATGCATCAAGGAAAGTGGTCTTGGTGTCCAGGGTTGGTGCTACAGAAGTGATCTGGGTGTCCAGGGATGATGCATCAAGGAAAATGGTCTGGGTGTCCAGGGATAATGCAGAAGTGATCTGGGTATCCAGGGTTGATGCTGCAGAAGTGGTCTGGGTGTCCAGGGATGCTGCAGAAGTAGTCTGTGTGTCCAGAGATGATGGTGCAGAAGTGGTCTGGGTGTCCAGGGACGATGCTGAAAAAGTAGTCTGGATGTCCAGGGATAATGCATCAAGGAAAGTGGTCTGGGTGTCCAGAGTTGGTGCTACAGAAGTGGTCTGGGTGTCCAGGGTTGGTGCTATAGAAGTAGTCTGGGTGTCCAGGAATGATGTAGCAAGCAAAGTGGTCTGGGTGCCCATGGTTGATGCTGCATAAGTGGTCTGTGTGTCCAGGGATACTGCAGAAGTTGTCTGTGTGTCCAGGGATGCTGCAGAAGTGGTCTGTGTGTCCAGGGTTGGTGCTATAGAAGTAGTCTGTGTGTCCAGGGATGCTGCAGAAGTAGTCTGTGTGTCCAGGGATGCTGCAGAAGTGATCTGTGTGTCCAGGGATGCTGCAGAAGTAGTCTGTGTGTCCAGGGTTGGTGCTATAGAAGTAGTCTGTGTGTCCAGGGATGCTGCAGAAGTGATCTGTGTGTCCAGGGATGATGGTGCAGAAGTTGTCTGGGTGTCCAGGGATGCTGCAGAAGTGGTCTGGGTGTCCAGCGATGATGCTGCAGGGGAGGAGGCCTGAGTATCTATGCTAAATGCTGCAAGGGAAGAGGTCTGGGTCTCCAGAGCTGACGCTGTAGTGGAAGTGATCTGAATATCCAGGGCTGACGCTGCAGGACAGGTGGTCTTTGTCTTCCCTGTTTCTGTTGCAGGAGAGATGGTCTGGGTGTCAGAATTGACCTCTGAACTGGTACTGGTTGCAGCTAAGGTGTTAGAAGCAGTTTCAGCGCTCAGAGTTTGAGCGTCTAGAGGAACGTACTGAGTAAGGTCAGTGGTCTGGAAAGCCCCCGCTGAACTGCGTCTGTCCCTCTGAGTGAAGGCAGGCACTTCCGTGTTGTTCACTGTCACCACAGGAGCAGAACTGCCGATGCTCAGGCCTGTGTCGGGAGGAAACAACTTGGTGAGTCCTGATAGGCTGACTTCACATGGGTGTTTGTATTTATGCCCTGGGTGCTGCCGGATGGCACATTGTCTATATAAACAAAGACGAAGAAAGCAACACGGAGAAGTCATGGCCTCCATGGCAGTTCTGAAGACAGCCGCCCTGGCTAGTACCCTCTGAAGTCCTAATAACCCTCTGAGTCCAGGCAGCCCCAGAGTCCCTGCTGATCACTGGGATGCAGGGCAGTGTGGCAGTCTTGTGCCATCAAGGGTGGGCAAAGGAGACACAAACCCACATGAGCCAAGAACTGCAGAGCAGGAAGGAGGACTTCCAGAACGTTCTGTAGAACTTTGTCATTCCCCGATGGGTAGTTTGCTCACCCCCAAAGTATTTTCCTGAGGAAGTATTTCCTTAAAATCCAAGAACGACCTGCGGTTTCATCTTTAGAGGTAACGGGTAGGAGAAGGGAGAGGAGCCCCCCGCCTGAATGTAAAGTGTCCTAGGAAAGCGAGCAGTCAGGGAGCCCAGGACAGCTCACTTGGGTACGGAGAGAGATCAGGTGGGCACATGAGCACACCTACCCTCCCTGTGCCCACTCAGTCAGTCCAACCACACCCTCACACCCACATCTGCAGGAGTTGCTGATCACCATCTCCACAGACCCCCCCCACTCCCGTCCAAGCTCTTTCTCAGAGCCTCCTGGTCCACGGAACCCACCCGGGTCGTAGGATGTTGTTGCATTCCTCCAAACTGGAGGTGAGGCAAGTCTGGGCGCAGAGCCAGCTTTGAGTCCCACCTCCGCTCCCTGTTCTGCTTTGTATAACTCTGTGACACAAGCCAAGCCTCTGGGCTCCGGATGGAGCAAGGGACCTGGTTTGTGGGGTTGCACGGTTGCAGTTAAGCAGGATGAAAAGTGCAGCATACGCTGTCAGTTGTGAGTGTGTGTGACAGGCAGGGTGGGCCAGTGGTTAGGCGCTAGCAGCACAAGCTGGCTCTGGGGACCAATTAGTCCCTGTAAACTGCAGGCTCCTCGCCCTTAAGGTGGCAGTGCTGGTCTTAGAGATGAGTGCCTGTCCTTAAAGTTATGAGAATTTAAAACGTGATGTTGGACCAGTCAGATAGCTCATGTGGGTAAAGGTGCTTGCCACCAAGCTTGATGACCTGAGCTTAATCCCCAAACTGTCACCTGGTCATCTGACCTCCACACATGTGCCAGGTCTTCATAGACTCTCTCTCTATATATATGTGTGTGTGTGTGTGTGTGTGTGTGTGTGTGTGTGTGTGTGTGCCAAATCAACCTCAGGCCTCCACATACAATGCACACATGTTCACACACAGCCATACACATGTGAGTCCACATGTATGTAAAAACATTCTCACACACAGAGAAAATGGAAAATGGGGAAAAGAAATAAATACACACATACATAAAGTCTGTATAGCAAGTTGCAGGCAGCCAGGTCCCTGCCTAGGGAGACTCAGTCAATAAAGAAATAAGTAGAGTCTAGTGTGGGGTGCCCATGTGGGGCCATCACTATGACAACGCTGATGCTGGGGGGCATGGCTGGCAGGACCGTCTGTGGTAGGGACAGGACAGAAGCGATGCCTCAGGACCCTCTGCTCGGCTTTGTGTGAACCTAAAACCATCTGTTTTTCATTGTGTGAGTGATGGGTTTGGCACAGTGACTGTCAGTGGCAGACTGGCCTTAGCTCCTATCTTCCAGAAAAGGCCACCTCTCTCAGAACCTCCCTGTCTGAGCGGTTTGTGACAGACTTTTCATTCCAAAGGCAAATTTCAAAGAGTAATTGTGTTGGCAACAGACTTGGATGAACGGGAGCTTTGCTAGGCCATATTTCTCAGTTCACAGCGAAATGATCACCAGTTGGCATCTCCCTGCCCCCTCTACCCTCCCAGCCCACTGTCCCATGCCTGAAGACTAACTCCCACACTCTGTTACAGGGATAGCCGGAGTCACCACGCCCAGCCGACACATCTGCCGTCCTGAACATTCGTCCACAGTCATCATATTTTACACCCAGCAGGTTGTTAATTGCAAATTAACAAAGATGCCTACCCTTGCCCACAAAGGGCTGGCTTTGCCAAAACTCACACCCAGAGCCCTGTCGGGGAGGAGCCCTGGGCCACTCCTGTCCCTTACCTGCAGTGCTGGCAGCGACTCCAGCCTTCCAGCAGAGGAGAAGGAGAGGCACAGCTAAGCCCCAGAGAGAGCCCATCTTGCCGGGCACTGACCACCGCTGCCTGGCAGACCTGCCCACTGCCTCTCTGCACCACCCTTTCCTGCTTCCTCAACCCAGGGAGGAGGGGCAGCCGCCTGCCCAGGTGTGACTGGGCAGGTTCCAGGATGCAGCCAGGTGAACACAGACCTGCAGCAAGGGCTGACCCAGGCTTGCCCTCCTACCCCCACCCCCGCCCCCTTGCCTGGCAGCCTTGCCTCTCTGATTTGAAGATACAGCATCATTTCCATTCTGTTAGCCTCCCCTGCAACTGGGAAGGGCGTGGGAGAGATGGTGTTTACTCCACTTACCCATACCTGGGCTCTGGGCTTCATGAGCAGGACCCAAGTTTCTCTGCTGAGCCTAGATTTTATTAGTCCTAAGGATCAAAGGCAAATGAGACAACTTTTCTGAGCCTCAACTCTTTGATATGTAAAGTGGATATGCTCTCTGACGCAGGAGGCCGTTAAAGTTCTTACAGAATGTCTCCTGTACATTGCTGGTGCTCATAGAAAATACATACATCTCAGATGCTCAAGATGTAAGTGGGAGCGCCCCTCCCCCACCAGCAGATGCGCGTGTTCCTGGAACATTCCTATACAATGTTCCAGTATAGGAGCAGGACTCTCACTTCTAATATCTTTCTATTTTCAACAACCTGGGAGTTTGCCACCACGTCAAAGCCGGGACCACATGCCCAGCCAGGCTTCAGGTACCAGGATGTGGAGGGTGCCATTGTGAGGGAGATGACTGAGGGACAGCGGAGTGGAGTTACAGATCGTATTTCCCACGTGTCTCCTCTGAAACAGGAGACACATCCCTCAAGGGCTCCTTGGAGATTTTAAGTAGGTGCTTTTGGATGAACGTAGTTCCACGATGGGGCAGACATGATGGAGGTCACAGACTCACAAAAGCTGGCACTAGAAAGAAAGATACAGTTTAAAACTGTGTTAAAACATCTGTCCTCTTTCCAGCTCTATCCTTTAATCGTGGGTGATCCTTTAAGCTGTGTGATCTTAAGACAGGTAGGTTGCCCACTCTGGGCCTTAGTCAAAGAGAGTTCTGAGGTGTAGTCTGGGATTCACTGCTGGGCATGTGACGCTATTGTCCAGAACTTTAGTCCATGCTGAGGTAACAGGCTGTGTGGCTTCGGAGGAAGTGGGGTATGTCAGCCTCATCAGGAGAGGGTGCTGGAGACTTGGAGTCGAGTGCCTAGGTACCAGTCGCATGAACACATTCTGTAGGTGAGCTTCTTCATCTCCCTAGTGAGGAGGGGCTCACTGCAGGAACCTGGACTTTGGGAGACCTTGCCAGATAGCCATGACCGGGTGTGAGGTGTGAAACTCTCCCGTCCAGTAGCTGGAGGGAACACAGCAGGGGGGAGGGCACCCCCTCCTGCCGCACCCCTGCTGGGCCAGGGGCTTCCTCATTCCAAGAGCAGGTAGGTCGCTACCCCTGAGCTAATCCCCTGACAAGGTGCCCTTTTCACCCCCACAAGGATTTCCCCTTGCCATTTCCTTCTCTCCTGAAATGCTCAGCCCCTCTACACACTGGCGCGGAAAGAGAAACAAACTAAACCCTGAGATACGGGCCAGCTTCTTCTGTATTCAGAGTTGGCTCCATGCCTGGGCTGACGGCTGGTGGCTCCGAGGGCCGTCACAAACTTCACTAGAAAGTCCTTGGACCATTTTCCTCAGCCCAGGTCAGCGCTCGCCCTGAGTGGGCACAAGGCGCAGGCGCCACTGAGTTAACAAGCACAGGCTTCTGTACTCCAGCGTCGGCTCGTGAGGAATCCATCATAGAGGAAAGCAGACAGAGCCTGCCCTCAGGAGCTAGCTCCTGAAGAGAGGGTGAACGAGGAACATGGGGGGAAAAGTGGATTTGTCACATGAGTGTATGCGGTGTGTGTGTGTGTGTGTGTGTGTGTGTGTGTGTAATACTAAATAACAAGTGAGAAGGTGGTAGGGACAGCTGCAGAAAGGTTTATGAGCACCAAAGAGCCACCGCGGCTGGAGTCACAGGAGTCAAAGACATGGGCATGGGGACAGCAGAATGGCGGGATGGGTAATAGACATGTCATGACTGAGGCTTTCTTCTATCAGAATACAAACTGCAAGAGTGTCGGCAGCTTCATTCCATAAAACAGAATGAACATTCCTTCCGGTGAGCTGCGCTGACAAGAATACAGAACAGACAACACCAAAGAAAGACTGGGGCTGGATGGGGTCACCCCCAGCAGGGCAAAAAGAAAAAAAGGAAAGACCAAAACAAAAAGTGACTTGGTGACTTGAAAGCATACTTTCCCGGTAAGGTGCAAACAGGGAACTAGACTATGAACCCCTGACTGGTTAATGTCAAGTCTCTTTTTGTTGTTGTTTGGTAAGATGAAAGAAATTCATCGCCTGTTCTCAAAATCTGGCCATTGACCTCTCTAATTTCTAAAGTCAGAATGTAGTTCCAGGGACGAGAGACTGAAATGACTCGATTTGGCCACTGGCCTAGCTCTGAGCCTTGTCTAAGACAGGGGCACCCATCACTTTTAACCTGACAGGCAAACAAGCTGGAAGGTGTCCCTGGAGAGTTCTGTGCAGTAATGGGCGCTATCTCAGGATTTAGAAAGCCAGGCGGTGGCAACCTTGGCAGCTCTGTTGAGAACAGCGTAAAGATTAGGAGTTTTTGCCCAGCGTGTGACTTGGGATGGTGGAGAAGGTGAACATTCTCTGTTTAGTGAAAGCAGAACCGAGAGCAATCCAACTTGATCGACATGGGCTGTCAGAGTGGTGTTGGGGAGCCTCTCAGCCCGCACATCAGGGAGGACCCGGAACCATCAGCACCACTGAGGATCGGCTCTCCCAACCTCTGTCCCCCACAAAACCATGGCATATTGTGGGGGTGACTCTGATTTGGGACAAGGGCCTAACTGACCCCACAAAAAATGTCCTGGAAATGCAACGCCGTCTGTGTGCTAGACATGAAGCTGACTCTTAGCCCACAGGCCACAGCTGAGTCGGTTGGCTTCTTGTGTAGCTACCTCCTCCTCCCAACTTGGGTCTCAGAGTTGCAGCTTACATAGCACTTAAGAAAGGGACAAACAGGCTCTCAGGAGCAGACACCTCAGCAGACGCCATGCTACCGGCTCCTGGGCAGACACACGCGATGAAGCTCTGAACTAGAATCTTCCCGATGTGTGATCCAGATGTGCGATCCAGATGCCATTCCAGATGTGTGATCCAGATGCCATTCCATATGTGCGATCCAGATGCGGATCCAGATGTTTGTTCCAAAAAGCGCAACACAGATGTGTGATCCAGATGCACATTCCAGATGTGCGATCCTGATGCCATTCCAGATGTGTGATCCAGATGCCATTCCAGATGTGTGATCCAGATGCCATTCCAGATGTGAGACCCAGATGCACATTCCAGATGTGCGATCCAGATGTGCATTCCGAATGTGCGACCCAGATACACATTCCAGATGTGGGATCCAGATGCGCATTCCAAATGTGCGATCCAGATGCGCATTCCAGATGTGCTACCCAGATGCGTATTCCAGATGTGCGATCCAGATGAGCGTTCCAGATGTGCGACCCAGATGCGCGTTCCAGATGTGTGATCCAGATGAGCATTCCGGATGTGCGATCCGGATGTGCATTCCAGATGTGCATTCCGGATGTGCATTCCAGATGTGTGATCCAGATGTCATTCCAGATGTGCATTCCAGATGTGCATTCCAGATGTCATTCCAGATGTGCGATCCAGATGTGCATTCCAGATGTGCGATCCAGATGAGCGTTCCAGATGTGCGATCCAGATGCGCATTCCAGATGTGCGATCCAGATGAGCATTCCAGATGTGCGATCCAGATGTGCGATCCAGATGCGCGATCCAGATGTGCGATCCAGATGCGCATTCCAGATGTGCGATCCAGATGTGCATTCCAGATGTGCGATCCAGATGTCATTCCAGATGTGCGATCCAGCTGTGCGACCCAGATGCGCGTTCCAGATGTGCGATCCAGATGAGCGTTCCAGATGTGCGACCCAGATGCGCGTTCCAGATGTGTGATCCAGATGAGCATTCCGGATGTGCGATCCGGATGTGCATTCCAGATGTGCATTCCGGATGTGCGTTCCAGATGTGCGATCCTGATGAGCATTCCAGATGTGCGATCCAGATGTGCGATCCAGATGTCATTCCAGATGTGCGATCCCGATGTGCGACCCAGATGCGCGTTCCAGATGTGCGATCCAGATGAGCATTCCAGATGTGCGACCCAGATGTGCGATCCAGATGCGCAATCCAGATGCGCATTCCAGATGTGCGATCCAGATGTGCGTTCCAGATGTGCGATCCAGATGTCATTCCAGATGTTCGATCCAGATGTTCATTCCAGATGTGCGATCCAGATGTCATTCCAGATGTGCGATCCAGATGTCATTCCAGATGTGCGATCCAGGTGTCATTCCAGATGTGCGATCCAGATGTCATTCCAGATGTGCGATCCAGATGTCATTCCAGATGTGCGATCCAGGTGTCATTCCAGATGTGCGACCCAGATGCGCGTTCCAGATGTGCGATCCAGATGAGCATTCCAGATGCGCGATCCAGATGTGCGATCCAGATGCGCGATCCAGATGCGCATTCCAGATGTGCATTCCAGATGTGCGATCCAGATGTCATTCCAGATGTGCGATCCAGATGTCATTCCAGATGTGCGATCCAGATGTGCATTCCAGATGTGCGATCCAGATGTCATTCCAGATGTGTGATCCAGGTGTCATTCCAGATGTGCGATCCAGATGTGCGATCCTGATGAGCATTCCAGATGTGCGATCCAGATGTGCGATCCAGATGCGCGATCCAGATGTCATTCCAGATGCGCGATCCAGATGTGCGACCCAGATGCGCGTTCCAGATGTGCGATCCAGATGAGCATTCCAGATGTGCGATCCAGATGCGCATTCCAGATGTGCATTCCAGATGTGCGATCCAGATGTGCATTCAAGATGTGCGATCCAGATGTCATTCCAGATGTGCGATCCAGATGTCATTCCAGATGTGCGATCCAGATGTCATTCCAGATGTGCGATCCAGGTGTCATTCCAGATGTGCGATCCAGATGTGCGATCCAGATGTGCATTCCAGATGTGCGGTTCAGACGCGCATTCCAGATGCGCGATCCAGATGTGCATTTCAGATGTGCGAGCCAGATGCTGATCCAGATGTTTGTTCCAGAAAGCACAATCCAGATGTGCAATATATACAGATTTTCTTTTTTCATTTATTCTTTTCTCCATTTTTTCTATTTCCAAAGCCTCCTATTCAGGGACCAGTCATGTCTATTGTGACTAGAGTTACTGATACACGAGGAGAAGGCAATAATGACTCTGTCTCAGAAACCTAAATCCTCAGAACAGGTGTGGATTGAAGGCTGGAGGCTCCCTGAAAGATTATTTGTATGATTCTTGCATGGTCAGTCAGAGTTTGTGAAAAGTCTGTTGGTTTTAGATTATTCCCCCACAATATGAAAACCAAGTTATCCAAGAGTCTAATAAAATATTAATTCTCTCATGAATAAAAAAAAAATAAAAAATAAATATCCATAATTCTAAAAAAAAAGAAAAGAAAGAAAGGGACAAACTTTAGTTGCAAGTGCACTTGTGTGCTCATTGTAAATAGCTCCCTGAACGGCCAGAAGGAAATGTTTATATACCAAACTTGGCAAAGGGAGAAGGGCTTTGGGCTGCAATGGGCAAAGTGTGAAAGCAGCTGTGAGCTTTGCCATGCGCACGGGATGGACAGTCTGTCTCCACGGCAGACAGAGCAGCAGGAAAGCAGCTATGAGCTTTGCCATGCGCACAGGATGGACAGTCTGTCTCCACGGCAGACAGAGCAGCAGGAAAGCAGCTGTGAGCTTTGCCATGCGCACGGGATGGACAGTCTGTCTCCATGGCAGACAGAGCAGCAGGAAAGCAGCTACAAGCTTTGCCATGCTCACGGGATGGACAGTCTGTCTCCATGGCAGACAGAGCAGCAGGAAAGCAGCTACGAGCTTTGCCATGCGCACAGGATGGACAGTCTGTCTCCACGGCAGACAGAGCAGCAGGAAAGCAGCTGTGAGCTTTGCCATGCGCACAGGATGGACAGTCTGTCTCCACGGCAGACAGAGCAGCAGGAAAGCAGCTGTGAGCTTTGCCATGCTCACGGGATGGACAGTCTGTCTCCACGGCAGACAGAGCAGCAGGAAAGCAGCTATGAGCTTTGCCATGTGCACGGGATGGACAGTCTGTCTCCACGGCAGACAGAGCAGCAGGAAAGCAGCTATGAGCTTTGCCATGTGCACGGGATGGACAGTCTGTCTCCACGGCAGACAGAGCAGCAGGAAAGCAGCTGTGAGCTTTGCCATGCGCACGGGATGGACAGTCTGTCTCCACGGCAGACAGAGCAGCAGGAAAGCAGCTACGAGCTTTGCCATGCTCACGGGATGGACAGTCTGTCTCCACGGCAGACAGAGTAGCAGGAAAGCAGCTGTGAGCTTTGCCATGTGCACGGGATGGACAGTCTGTCTCCACGGCAGACAGAGCAGCAGGAAAGCAGCTACGAGCTTTGCCATGCGCACGGGATGGACAGTCTGTCTCCACGGCAGACAGAGTAGCAGGAAAGCAGCTACGAGCTTTGCCATGCGCACGGGATGGACAGTCTGTCTCCACGGCAGACAGAGAAGCAAGAAAATGTGCTGATCTTGGGTTTTGAACGGGCTCTGTTTTAACCAGATAAATTAGGATATGACATTGCCGGCCCCCGATATCTTCACTTTTTAAAAAAAAAATCTTTATGCATGACTAGGGAGAGGGCTCATTGGGTGGAATGCTTGCCTCTGAGATGAGGAGGGCTTAAGTTTGCTCCCCAGAACCCACAGAAGAATGCCAGGCTAGGCTGTGTGTGCTTGCTATCCCAGAACTGAGGAGACAAAGAGAGAGGAATCCTTGGGAATGACTGGTCAGCCAGGCTAGCCTAACTGGTGAGCTCCAGGCCAACGAGAGACTCTGTCTTAAAGGAAGTAGACAGTGTCCCTGAGGATGCCATCTGAGATGGTCCTCTGGCCTCCAAATGAATGTGCCTACATGTGCACATGAGTCTGTACACACATCTGTGCATATGTGTGTGCATGAGCACGTGTACACATATGCACATTAAAAAACAAACCCCTTCCTGCCATCTGGGGGGTTCTGCGAGGGTTCCATAAATTCTGTGTCTTCTGTAAGGACAGATGGTGTGCAAGGAACATCTCTGGAAGCTGACACATGACGATTGCAAATTCAAGACTGGTCTAGGCTAGCATGAGTTAACTTATGGAAAACTTAGTAAGACCTTGTTTTAAAGTAAACGTTGAAAACAAAGATGGGGATACAGTTCAATGGCAGAGAGCTCTTCTAGCATGCATGAGGCCTTTGGATCCATCGCCAAATCCTCACAAAATAACAACAAACAGGCCCCCTTCCATCAGTATTCCCCTTCCGGCTGCAAGCGTTTTCCTCACTGTCACCATGGCTGGCCCTGAGCCACATGTAAATGGGACCGTGCATACACTTTCCGGTGCTTGGCTTCTTTCATTTAACATTATGTCTGCAAGGCTCACCAGAGCTCTTGTGTATAACAGTGTTTTCTCCTTCTGATGGTGGGTGGCTCCCCACTGTAATAATCAACCACAACGGGTCTGGCCATTTTCTTCTTGATGGATGTTTGGCTTTGGATAGACCCCAGTTTTTCACTAGTCCGCATCAAGTTATTACTCATGTTATCAAGTTTTATTGACTATGCATTTCCGGGACTCCATAGACCAGCTTGTAACCCATGGGAAAAGGGATGGGCATACCCATCTGTCACCAGATAGATGCCTTTCAGACATATTTCCCAAGGCCTCTTAGAAGATCCCAGGTGAAGTAACCAGTCAGCCACCCCAAGAGCTAACTGGAGGGCAGGTATTTGTCCTGGCCTTCTCTTCTTTCCTGTTTCACTTCCCTTACCCTAATCCCATCGGGGTTATGTTCCTAAGTAAACTACTCAGAGAAATCAAGCCAACATAAAACCATTAGCCAAGAGCTGGGCTCTATGCCAACAGGGATCCTTGCTGCAATCAGTTGCCCAGAGACGGTGTTCAGATTGGTCAAGGCCTAGAGCGATGCGTGGGTGGGGAGAATGGGTGATTCTGATCAGCTGCAACCAAGAGTGGATGAAGGGGATTAGCGAGGGATAAAGTTAGAACTGTGTGCTGAGCTGGGCTGTGGCAGGCCAGGCCCAGGACTTTCGCCTTTGTTGTGTAGAGGGTGGAAGCCGCTGGCTGCCTCTGAACAGAAAACTGGCCTCACACCAGAGCTTTGGAGACGCAATGTGGTTGGAAGCTAGCCAGAGACCAGTGCCAGGCAAGAGTACCAGGAAGGAGACGCTGACCTTAGACTGCAGCCATGGGGGCTATAATAGGAAGGATGGGGTGGTGTGGCGTGTCATTAGAAGGCCATCGGCAGAGAGAAGTCAAAGATGACCCTGGGGCTGAGTCCAGAAACTTGAATGTAAAGAACTATTCATAACCCAGGAAAGAATATAGGGGAGAGATGGTGGGTTGCTTAACTAAAGGTTATTGATTTCTTATTTTCCGCTTTTTTTTTAAAGTGGGTGTACATGAGTATAGCCCAGGCTGGTCTTGTGCTCACCAAATAGCCAAGGATAGCCTTGAATTTCTGATCCACCTGCTTTTACTTCCTCCATCTCCCTAGTGCTAGGGTAACAGGTATGTGTCACCATGCCTGATTTCTGGGGTACTGGGCACTGGTGGCAGGGTTTTGCACACGCTTGGTAAACACTCTATCAGCTGAGCTAGACTCCCAGCCCCCTTAGCTTACTTTCAGGTCATTGTAAGAGTATATGTGTGTAATCATCTCAACACAATGAATAACACTCTGAACCAAGTGTGTTTTTGTAATTTTTTAATGACTAATTCTGTGCACATTTAAATATGTTTGCAACAATACCAGGTTTCCATTTTCCCCAGGCTAAGTCAACATGAGGGCTCACAGGATGACAGCTAAGAGGCAGACATCCCCTGGGCTGGCAGCCATATTGGCCCCACCCAACCACAGGTGATGGTGGTTCTGTGTGTCCTGCTGAAGTGGGCTGGAGGAGGAGCCTCAGGAGGGCTCAGGGCCCCTTCCAGATCCCCTTCACAGTGACTGAGAGTGGCCTTCTGGGGAGGCTGGTGCGGAGGAGCTGCAGAACCTAAGTGAGCAACAAAGCCGGTCCTCCCTCTTGCTGGCACTCATGGCTCATATTCTAACCATCTCTCACGCCAGCAAGAGCCCTGCCCGTCCATGCTTGCTCTCTGGGGGTTGTCAGCTCTGCCCAACCGGACAGGCTCTAGGACCCAGAAGAGCAAACAGGCTCAGCAGCTATAGGAGTCAAACCAGGTCCCCCAGGCAGCAAGGACAGGAGCCAGGACCCCCACACCCCTTCCTCTTGTGTAACAGTGAGGTGTGTCCTTCTGAGCTGGGCTGAGCACTTTGGGGCCAGGGCACAGAAGGAAAGAGGAAGACAGAGGAGGGTTTAGAGCACAAGCCAGTGAATTTGGCACTTTGCCTGTTTCTGTACAGCTCATAAGCGAAGGATGTTTTGTGTATTTTTCTTTTTTTAATATTCATTTTTTACTTGACATGTATTGGTGTTTTGCCTGCATATATGTCTGTGTGAAACTGTTAGATCCCCTGGAACTTCAGATATACACAGTTATGAACTGTCGTGTGAGTTCTGGGACTTGAACCTGGGTCCTCTGGAAGAGCAGCCAGTTGCTCTTAACTGCTGAGCCCTCTCCCCAGCTTCCTGTTTTGTGTATTTTTAAATGACAGTGGAGAAGAAAAAGAAATAGTTTATGACATAATGAAAATGATATAAGATTCAAATAGGGCACTCTGCCCTAGCTCATAGAGCCCCTCCCCTCCCCTCCCCTCCCCTCCCCTCCCCTTACAGAGAGGTAGGAGCAGGTTGCCACCCAGCCCTAGCAGAGGACTCTCCCAGGCACTCACCATGCTTTGCACCCAATCTTGATTGCTATTGGCTGAGTCGTTTGTGCTCCGCATCCTCAGCACCATCTGCAGCACCACCTTGGGAGTGTGGCCGGCTGAAACACAGCACGAAAGCCCACTGTCTTCATCCGCGCCTCCCAGCCCACTGCTGTTCACCAACTCTGTGGGCTTCCTTTCTGCTCTGAAGTCTCCCAGCAGGCCAGAGATGTTGGGACCACCACATTCCCCTAGCCTGGCCCTCTCCACCAATACCTCAGCCTCTCCCTGTGGGACCTCAAAAAGGCTCAGAGGAGAGCAGTAGAAAGACGAAAGGGAGATGCCAAGCAGAGAGGAATATGAAGACACTGTGGGCATGAAATGCACAGACTACAAGAACTGAAGAATTATCGGGGATGTGGTGCCATCCAGGCCACATTGTGGCCACCAGCGAAAGGACAGGCTTGCCTCTGTCGGTGGCAGCAGCCTGCTGTGCCACGGGTGGAAGTGAGCCTGCATGCAGGTCATCCGGGTTGCAGAGGACCCTGTGGTCTGGACAGCAGTCTGAGAGCACACGGCAGAACTCATCGCAATAGCAGCTTCCTCTCTGGCAGTGGTGATCTGTTCCCGGGCAGCAGAGAGGCTGGGGCTGGGAGCAACTGCCTAGGGGAAGAGACATCAAATAGACAGAGATTGAGCCAATGACACAGGGACAACTGGATGCACCCATGCGGAAGAATGGGGTCCTGCCTCTTACCACATACAAAAACAGTAGTTCAAGGTGGCTCACAGACTTGGCTATGAAGAGAATGGCTGTAAGAAAGGCTTGCTGTTCTCACATGTAAGGTTTGTCAACTGCTTCCCTAACCATCTCCCTAAGCTGCTCTGACTCAGTTACTGTCTGCTTACTAACCCACAAGTATGCAGGTACATCTTTTCTAAGAGGTGGAAAAAAAACAGATTGTCTTAATGCTATGCCCTTTCCCTCTCAGCTGATTCCTATTAGCTCAGCACCTGCCTCGGGCCTTGTTTAAGGACAAACTTGAGGACTTCCTAGCATTGACAGGGTCAACAGAAACAGGCCTTTGAAGGGCTGCAAGGCTAGTTGTTATGAAAATAGGAGTCTGCTGAAAGGGTGGTGGCCTAGGACATTTCAAGGTGAGAGTGGGCTGGGCTGGCGGCCTCTGGGCTTGCCTGCCACAGGCAGCTCAGGGAACAGATGATCTGTTTCCATTCTTCTGTCCTCCCTCTTCCCAGGTACCTGGTCTGGCATTCAGTACGGGAACCAGCTGGAGAGGGAGGAGTGGGAGAAGCCATCCCGATTAAGCTTGGCCTTGTTTCTGTATTAGAAATCAGTTCAATATCTACTTTAGACAGGACAGGATGAGACGGGATGGGATGGTGCCAATCTGAATTAAATCAAATTAAATAGACCTACATACCTTACATATAACAAGAATAAGTGGCTTTCAAAAATGTCTTAACTACATGCATGAATGAACTAGGTCACAGAACAATTCATGGTTATGAATATGGTCTGGGGCCAGAAAAACCTGAAAGTCCCTGGTCTAGAGAGATGCTCTCATCCTATAGATGGAAGACAGGCATGTACCCAAGGCCATGCCTGAGGTGGCCACAAAACTGGGAGATTCTAGAAGCACTGATTTGATTTTCCCCCGTCCTCGCTTCCCCACCACCTTGCACCCAGGCCGGTCATTCACACAGGTGCTTGTTGCTTGGACCACCCAAGTCTGTTAGTCTCCAAACACCCTGCCTGCACCTGCTTCTGAGCCGTGGCTTATCCGATGCCGTCAGCTTGGGGGGTCCGACCCTTCCAAACCCATTAGAAGAAAATATTCTTTCAAATCAAGGTCAGACTTGAACCCAGCTCCCCATCCGCAGTAAAGGAAACCGCAGTCCCAGCGTCTGCGGAAGAATGGCTGGAACTGGAGTGTGCTTTGCTGGGTGAAGAGTCCACACTCAGAAAGACAAACATCATTTTCCCCTACAGGCTGAGCCGAGCTTTTTAATGATTATGTATGTGTACGTATGGGTGGGGGTTGCTAGTCTTGAAACTAGAAAGGGCAGTATGGGGGTGGGGGGAAAGACGTTCTAAGGGCTGAGGAGGGGAGGAAAGAGAAAACAGTGGATGGGATAATAGATTACACACGACACAAAAGTAGAAGGAAGGGACAGTGGGGAGAGGAAGGGGACTCAAAGGAGGGAGACCGGGAGCTGGGGGAGGGAAAGAGAAGATCAACTGACATGAAGTTTGTCTGGAAATGCCACAATGAGATCTCGGTACTTTATACACTAAGAAGACAAATGACCCAGCCTCCCCAGGCAGCTAAGGAACTAGATCATTACTGTGATGATGTTCAGGGGCTGGAAATGTAGCTCACTGGGAACATGGTAACTTTGGTCGGGCATGGAGACACACATCCATAGTCCTAGGACCTGGGAAGCTGAGGCCAGAAGAGCTTGAATTTAAGACTGCTTGATACATGGGAACTCTAGAGAAAGAGAGAGGAGAGAGAGAGAGAGAGAGAGAGAGAGAGAGAGAGAGAGAGAGAGAGAGAGAGAGCGCAGATGGGCAGGCTAGAAAGATGTTTCAGTGGTTAAGAGCACTTACTGCTCTTCCAGAGGTCTTGAATTTGGTTCCTAGCTCCCACATCAAGCAGTTCATGACTGACTGTAACTCCAAATTCAGGGGGATTCCCCTCCTCTAGCCTCTCTGGACACCTATGCTCACTAACATGTGCATCCACACACATAGAACATACTTACATACATACATAGATGTACATACATACACACATAGACGTACATACATGTACACATAGACTATATACATACACACATAGATGTACATGCATACACACATAGACTACATACATACACACATAGATGTACATACATACACATCGACGTACACACATACACACATAGATGTACATACACACATAGACTACATACATACACACATATACATACATACATACATACACACATACATACACACATACATACACACATATCGTCAGGTACTGATGACAAGTAATCCCAGCTACTTGGAGACTGGGGAAAGAGAACCTCAAATTCAAGGGCTGTCTTAGTGAGATCCTGTCTGAAAATGTAAAGCAAAGAAAAAGATGTGAAGAACCCAGGGCAACTGGCTTGGCTCCCTCCAAAGCTCTGTTTGGCAAGTTTTCTATAGAAGATGAGAGCGGTACAGGGTGTAGAAGGGGAGCTGGGCAACACTTCCCAATCCTCCAGGGCCCCCATGATCTTGCTCCAGCCCCCCAATTCAGGCCATGCTCATCAAAACCAAAGCCCTGCCCTCAGCCAGAAATGTTTTTACAAACCATCCGATAGCGTGGCTCTGTTCCAGCACACGCCATCTGAAGTCTGCCCAAGAAGGTTGCCTACCCACAACAACCACTTTTCTTCCAAAAATCTTCTGGCATATATACCTATACTGAACTTCCTTCTGCGTTTCCAGGTACGTTTTAGCCAGTGACTGACTGGCTGCTGTTAAACTGGACCTGGGTTTGTCACACTCGCTGTCCCTCCTGATCCCTCACCCCCTCCACCAAAACTGTACACACCACAACCACCGCTGAAGACTCCGCGGCTCCCCAAGCAGCCGTTAAGCTTGCCACAGAGACATCGTGTGAACACGCGGAGAAGTTACACCAGGGATGATCTGATCCGTGGGTGAATCGTCCAGAGGCGGCCTCGCTCACCAGAAACCAACGACAGTGACTGACTGGGAGAATGAGGGCAAATGCAGGGTTTCTTTGACCTCTGGAACAGGGGTCAGCTCAGCTCCTTACCTGTCTTTTGTTTTGGAATCACAGGGCCCAGCCACAGCAGCAGGAGGAAGACAGGCCACATGGCTTCAGGCTCAGCAGAAGCAGAAGTGCTTCAGCGATCAAGGCCCAGCTTCGATGGCCACCCACTTGAGAGAGCTTGCCAGGTGTCAGCACACAGAGGAGGAGCCAGGTGACACCTGGTCATTGGCGAAAGGGTGGCACCATAGCCGTGCGGGACAGGTAGTCCAGCTGCTTAGCTTACCTAGACAGAGGTCATTTTTACATCCATGACGCCAAGCTCTGGGAAGAATCTGAAATGCCCGAGTGGCAGAGATGCCATGGACCTCAGAGAGTGTCTGACCTTCCCATTGTACAGACAAGGACGCTGAGGCCCGGGAAAACAAGGGGTACTTTGGGCTCTCACAGCTTACTGTGAAGAGCTCAGATGACAGAGCTAGTCTCCCAGCCCCCAGTCCAGCGTCTCCCAGTCAAGTGAGGGAAATTGTAAGAGTGGTCCTATCAACGACAGCAGTGAGCGTGAGATCTCTGATCCCTTGCAGAGCTGGCAGAGGCCATTGGCCTGGCAGAGCTGTTGCTGTTCTAATGACCGTGAAGGGCTGGGGGAAAGTCATTTCAAGGCTAAGCGATGAAGAGTTTTCCCCTTAGAGCTCATACTTTTAAAACGCAAAGAGTTTACTCTGTTGGGCATTTGGAAAATTACTAACTGTGATTTGAATCTGGTTGTATCTTTGGCCCAAGAAAGTTCCAATCAATCTCTGAATGCAGCAAAGGATCCACTTAAGAGGGACTGTGGGTCCCCACCACAGAAAATAGCCCCTCCTAACCCCAAGCCGTTAGCTTCCGCCGTCAAGAAGACCCACCCTAAATCTGGGCCACACCTTCTGGCAGCAGCCCACATAAAAGGCTTTGGAAGAAGGCTGCTATTGCCTTTTTGCCTTTGTGCAAAACGTTCTTGCTGGCAACTTTGTCTATCCTGCTGCCTAGACATTGTTCCCATGGTATTAGAGCCCAGTTACTTGCGATTCCAGCACATGGTGGAGACCATTCGAGGCATCCAGCCTCTCAGGTGGAACAACTCACCATATTCTTGACCTTTCTGTCAGGAGACAGCCAATGGTTAACTAGCCAGACCCCAACCGTAATCACTGTAATAAATCCCCTTTTAATATACATAAATTCCTTCAGTTCTGTTTCTCTAGAGAACCCTAATACAGCACCCCTTTCTCCTCTTTGTGTCTTTAACATTTTTATTTATGCATTTTAAAATTTAATTTTAGTTAGTTACTTTTTGTGTGCATGCACGCACACACGTGCACGCACACACGTGCAGGCACACACATGCATTTGGAAGTCAAGAGACCAGATCTGAGAATCATTTCTCTCCTTCCACCCTGGGTGCTGAGGATGGTACTCAGGTTGTCGGACTTGCAGAGCAAGCTCTTTACCCTCTGAGGGTTCTTGCCAGCCCCGCCCCTTCCTGTCCTCACTGGATTTTCAGTCCAGGGTTGTGGCTCCAGCAGTCATGCGGCAACAAACACCAGAATGAAGCAAATGGCAACATTGTTGAGCCTGATGGAGCAGAGAGATGGACGGAGCCTGGGTCCCAAGGAAATCTCTGAACTAGAGTTATCAATTGATGCCCCTCCGTCGGGGCTCTTGCAAGGACAGAGAATCAAGCTCCCATTTGTCTGACATCTTGTTGGGGTTCCCGCAATGTGTAAATGAAAACGTAGTAGTACAGTAATAATCTTTAAAAGTGCTAAGGCCATGGGCTGGAGAAATGGCCCAGTGGTTAAGAGCACTGACTGTTCTTCCAGGGGTCCTGAGTTCAATCCCACAACCATGGGGTGCATGGTGGCTCATGGCTATCTAAATGGGATCTGATGCCCTCTTCTGGCGTTCAGGCGTACATACGTGCAGATAAAACACACCTTTAAAAAAAAAGCACTCACACATAAATAAATGGGTTTTAAAAAGTGCTAAGACCAGGGCAGAAAACTGGCTCTCAAGGGAGCCAGCGGCCAAGACTGCTATGGTTTAGTGATATCTGTTCTCTAAAATAAATGCATAAACAAACAGAAGAGATTTATCTTCTGAGGGCAGAAGTCACACACCAGGTGCCAGCAGGCCTCACCCATTATTCTAGGTTTGTTTTTAGAAACAAATTCCTTGGGGTTTTCTCCACAATCGTGTCAAATGCAAACAGAGCTCCGTCCTGTTTCCTTTTCCGACCTTATTGGGGCGGCTAGAACTTGTTTCGCTGTGTTGAATCCGCGTTGAGAGTGGGCGCCCTCCTCTGGTTCCCAATACTAGGGAGAAAGCATGCAATTGAGCTACAAGTCAGCCGCGTGAGATTCGTGCTTCAGTGAGCACTGAGGAGAATTACTTGGCGCTGACCTTCTCGGGGCCTTGGGTTGTGGAGATTTGCACGGAGGAATTTTTTTTGTTTCCTTCTCCCAGCCGTCTGTGGGTATCATCATGCTGACTGCAACGCGGGGTTCTTCACAAAGTAGAAGCAAAGACTTAGGGGTTGCTATTTGTCTAGATGACTGATCTCTTCACTCACCTGGCTGGGCTGCCACCCTTGAGAGGAGTCCAAGATCCCAGGGAGAGGAACAGAGAGAAAAGTCGAGTACAACATCAGGGTTGCCAGCAGATGGCGCCACCAGCCCGGGAGAGGACCGTGTCTTGTCTCCTCTCTAGGGGAGATTGCTGTTACCTGGACGGCATCCGGCTACTTCAAACATTGCAGGGGTATTAAAGGAGGTTCACGCTGAGGAGAGTCCACTCGGGTAACCCCTCCAGACGTCCCAGGGACCCTCGAACCATCGTATTTCCAGGGAAGTGGGAGTAGGAAGGAAGCAGCGTTTGGCTTCATTGAAGATACATGTTCAAAAGTTAGCAAAAAATATAGATTTTTGGGGATGAGTTTGACCTTTAAGAGAAAATAACCAGGAGTGAAATAGGCTTAAGAGAGACTGTAATTTTAAAATATTTTTATTTATTCAGTTTTTTTTTTCCGAGACAGGGTTTCTCTGTGGTTTTGGAGCCTATCCTGGAACTAGCTCTTGTAGACCAGGCTGGTCTCGAACTCCCAGAGATCCGCCTGCCTCTGCCTCCTGAGTGCTGGGATTAAAGGCGTGCGCCACCACCGCCCGGCTTCAGCTTTTTTTTTTAATGTGTATATATGACTGGTGCCTGAATGTATGTCCACCTCATAGATGCAGGGCCTGTGGAGGCCAGAAGAGGGCGTTAGAGGGAGATAGAAAGAATTTTGAGTTGCCATGTCTGTGCTGTGAATGCAGCCCAGGTCCTCTGTGACAGCAATGACACTCTTAATTGCTAAACCATCTCCTTGGCCCCAAGCCTGGATTTTTAAAACGGGAAAACTTTAGTTTTCAATAGTTTTATCAGTTGTGCCTCTACTCGCCCTGGAAAAGGTCAACACAAGAAATGGCCACAGCTGGTAGAGCCAAGTTCTCCTGACAGAGGCTCATTTTCTGTGCATACTGGGTCTGTGGGATATTTTTGTTTGGTTTTTCATATTTTGAAACAGGGTCTGGCTATGTAGCCTATGCTGGCCCGGAACTCAGAATCTTGCCTCAGT
Source organism: Microtus pennsylvanicus (assembly GCF_037038515.1). Lineage (NCBI taxonomy): Eukaryota > Metazoa > Chordata > Mammalia > Rodentia > Cricetidae > Microtus > Microtus pennsylvanicus. Next base: position 62,156,108 of record NC_134579.1, on the reverse strand, counting down.
CTCTAGAAGGCTAAAATTACAGTCTGTGCCATGACACCCAGCTGGGTGGAATATTTTCCTCTTTTTTGTATATTTATTTTGTTTTATTTGTTTGTTTTTACACAGGGTTTCTCTGTGTAAAAGCTCTGGCTGTCCTGGAACCTGCTTTGTAGACCAGGCTGAATTTGAACTCACAGAGATCCTCCTGTCTCTGCCTCCCGAGTGCAGGGATTAAAGGCACATGCCACCACCCCTTGGCTTGGAATAATTTCAAAATTGCCACCTGGCCGGGCGGTGGTGGCGCACGCCTTTAATCCCAGCACTCGGGAGGCAGAGGCAGGCGGATCTCTGTGAGTTCGAGACCAGCCTGGTCTACAAGAGCTAGTTCCAGGACAGGCTCCAAAGCCACAGAGAAACCCTGTCTCGAAAAACCAAAAAAAAAAAAAAAAAATTGCCACCTGTTCTTCTGAAGACGATTCAGCTCTTCAGCGCACCCCACAGAGCACTGTGTTCTGGTCCCTGTGTTTTAGTGACAGGATAGGAAAACACAGGTGTGGCCTGGCCCAAGATGAGTCCTGGGGCAGGATGAGGAGGGAGTCTCACCTGGATGCCACCTTTTCTCTGTGACGTGGTAATACTGTGAGGGAAGTGACAGAATCCACGGAGTGTCGAGAAGGAAAGGTCTGGGGTGGTCCCTGCTAAGAATGGAACCGTGTAAGTCAGGCAGGGGTGTGCCTTTAATCCCCACACTGGGGAGGAAGAGACGGGTGGATGATCTCGGTGGGTTCAAGGCCAGCCTGGTCAACAGAATGAGTTCCAGGACAGCTAAGGCTGTTTTGTAGAGAAACCGTGTCTCCAAAACAACAACAAACCAAAGAGAGGGAGGGAGGGAGGGAGGGAGGGAGGGAGGGAGGGAGGGAGGGAGGGAGGGGAAAGTAGCGTGCATTTGAGCTACAGCGCAATGGTTCAACCCTTAAGGTTAAGATTGCTTTTGGCTCCTGCAAAAGCGTTTGGTTCCAGCCCCAAACATTGGTGACTCAAAACTGCTTGTGACCGAGGCTCCAGGGGATGCTATGCCTCTGGCCTCGGTTGGCAGGCATGTGTACAAATTGCTCCCTAACTCCACATACACAATGCACACATACTTTAAAATGATAAAAGAAATCTTTTAAAGAGAAAACTGGAAAAGTGAAGAGCCTTCGTGGAGAGGTCAAGACTTAACGGTGGCCTGATTTGCATCTGTGGGCAGCCCTGACAGTGAAACAGGGAGGCCCCAGGAGATAAGACCTGGTAAAGTAGAGGTAGGTGGGAAGGAGGGGCAGGCACTGGTGGGGTGGTGTACCAGGAAGGAGCTGGGCTGCAGGGCAGCAGGGGTTGAGAAGAAAGATCTTTAAGAGTAGTTACCTTCCACCAGGGCAGTGGTGGCTTTAATCCCTGCACTCGCGAGGCAGAGGCAGGAGGATCTCTGTGAGTTCGAGGCCAGCCTGGTTTACAGAGTGAGTTCCAGGACAGCTATGAGAACTGCACAGAGAAACCCTGTCTCAAAAAAACGAACAAAACAAGAGTAGCCACCATCACTGCCGTGGGTGCCCAGCAAGGCTGGGCGCCCCCTGGCCACAGCAGTTGAAGGAGGTGGGGGTGGGGATGGAGGGGGGGATAGAAATACTGCAGGGGAGCAGCAGCGCCAGCTCCCCCCACACATCGCACAGAGGATTCCGGAGTGAGAGACAGAGATTTATTAACAACCCCGCACCCCACAGGGGAGCAACAATGCCAGCTCCCCCCCACACACACATCGCACAGAGGATTCCGGAGTGAGAGACACGCACCCCACAAGGTGGAAGCAGAGAGCCAGCTCCCTCAAGTTGTCCTCTGAACTGTACGCGTGCACTGTAGCACGCCCCCAACCCCCAAAATAAAAAGTGAATTTAAATATGAAAACCAAACTGGCGGTTGAAAGTGGCAGGCTTTCACTTTTTTTTTTTAACGACCAGCTGACCCTCTGCAACAAGGGACACGTTCTACACTTTTCAAGGAGTCAGGTGGGTCCCTCGGTTGCCTGGCACATGGGAAAGTGCGTTTTCTGGAGTGTGGGCTTCTTACATCTGAAGAAAACGCAAAGGATCAAAGTTTCTGTGTTGCTTAAAGTGACTGACACGGTCAGAGCTCTGGCACTGTGACCTTCCACAACTCTGCGACCTTCTGGAAACTTGAGTAGAGGGAGTGCCTGGGCCCGAGGGCCTGTGTGTTCCTGGCTAACTTTAGGGTGAGCACGACCCATAAAAAGGAGGCTCCACTGAGCAGCTAGGCCTCAGGAGACAGAGCAGGAGCAGGTGGGGTGGGCTAGTTGGAGGGTGGATAGGGTTGGATCTTGGGGGAGGGAGGAGGCATTTGCGCTTTCAGTTCAGCCGCAGGTGAGCCTGGGAAGTATGCAGTTTGTGAGGGGCCGACACCCCAAAACTCAATAACTCAATGTATCATTCCTCTGACTACTCCCCCACTCTTTTTCTCTGTGTGTATGTGGGTTTTTTTGTTTTGTTTTGTTTTTCGAGACAGGGCTTCTCTGTAGCTTTGGAGCCTGTCATGAAACTAGCTCTTGTAGACCAGGCTCACCTCAAACCCACAGAGATCCATCTGCCTCTGCCTCCTGAGTGCTGGGATTAAAGGTGTGTGCCACTACCACCCAGCTCTGTATTTTGAGACAAGGTTTCTTTCTATGGCTGTCCTGGAACTCGTGGTGTAGACCAGGCTGGTCTTGAACTCACGGAGGTTTTCTTACCTCAACCTCTGCCTCCTGTATTGGCTATCACTACCTGGAAAATTTGGGGGTGAGGTTTTTTTTTCACTTTGGTTTCTCTGTGCTGACTGTCCTGGAACTTGCCCTGCAGACTGGGGTGCCCCCACTTTTTTTTTTTTTTTTTTTGAGACAGGGTCTCACTATGTAGCTCTGATTGTCCTGGAACTCTCTATGGACACCAGACCACAGGTTAGTCTTGAACTCACAGAGATCAGCCTGCCCCTACGTCCGGAGGGTTAAAGTTAAAGGCACTTAAAGGCGTGCCCCACCAGGCTCACCTTGCTCCTACTCTGGAAGCCTCTGTAGATTTCCCACCTACCCCTCCTATTTTTGTGCCCCACCCCCTTCTGTTTCCTCAGTTACACCCATTCCACCCGGCCACCCCTCCCCACACGCCTGCTTTGTTGAGTCCTGTGGCCTCCTGGGTCTTTCCTGGTTTTTACTGCCCCAAGTCAAGCCTTTTTCTGGAGTACACCCGTCCCCCCTTTCTCTTTCCTTTCATTTACCTTCTAAAGCCTGTAAAATTTAGCTCAAGTGCCTCTTTAGTTCCAGGAACTCAGGGTGGATCAAAGGCACAATTACAGTAAAATCCCATTTAGACTAACTAGGGGCTGAGCAGATGAAGCTTAGCACTGACTGCATAGATGCCTGTGTGCACACTCTACCTCACTCCTTAAAGAAGACATTAGAGGGCTGAAGAGGTGGCTCCTGGGCAAAGGTGCGCACAGTTCAAGACTGATGATGACGTAAGCCCCAGACCCCATCCTGTGATGCAGGAAGTGAACTGACTTCCGAAAGGTGTCCACTTAGCTCCACGCCTGCATGTGCCACGTACATACCTGTGCACCCATGTGCACACACAGATACATACACACAATATTTTTTAAAGCTAAAGAAAGATGGACAGAGACATCAACCAGTCTCGAGAATGAACCTCTATTAATTGATTTATTTTATTAGTTTATTAGTAATTCCTCAGGGAGGGGTGGGGCTTCATGAACCAACTTCTCCTCACTCCACTGTGGAATGGTGACAGCCTGGTCTTGTGCAGGTGGTCACGCTTGCTTGCTGGGAGTTCAAAAGTACAAGGCCCACACCATGCCTACTAAACAGCACTCTAGAACACTCCAGCCCCTGCCCCGTAATAATCCCAAGCTTTGGAGGGGTCGATACAGAGGCTCACAGACTTTCTTACTTGCATTACAGGAGCTGTAGGAAGAGGGACTTGGAGGCAGGCACCAGCTTCTGTTTGGGTTGGGTCAGGCTTGTCTGTGGTCTCAACCCTCAGATGGCAGCGGGGACTGTGAGGTCAAGGCGTGTAGTGTCCCCAGCTGTTCAAGCTCCTGCCTATCTTGACTTCCTTGCAATGGTTGACTGTATCTTTAAGTGCGAGCAAGAATAAGCTCCTTCCCCTGGAACTGCTCTTGTCAGAGTAATTTTATCAGAGCAACCGAAAAAAAAAAAAAAAACTAATGTAGAAAATTGCTGCTGAGCAGTGGGCCATTGTGATGAGCCTGACCATGTGGTTCTTTGGAATCAATTTCTGGAAAAAGTGTGGATAGCTCCCCACAAATGTGTAAAGGACATGGAGATACTTGTGTGCTGTGTGAATTCTGATTAGAAGGTGATCTCAGCAGAGGAACGGTTCAGTGACCAACATCCTGTCTTTCCTGTCATTCCCTGTTGCCCAGGTGAGCCCAGGGATCATCAAAATCGCCACGCTGGCAGACATGGTTATGCATGGTCTCCATAACTCCCTTACACCCAGGCTGTCCTGGCTACAGCTGACCTGGCTAAAGGCTGAGCACCCGATAGAGTGTCATGTCCCAGAGTGACCAACCATCCAGTGATCTGACCACAGATCGACTACATTGGACCACTTCTGTCATGGAAGGGCAACATTCTCCTCACTGGAATATATACTTGCTCTGGCTACAGATTTGCCTTTCCTGTTTATAATTCGTCTACACTAACTAATGACTCTGGATTACAGAATGCCTTGTCCACTCACTCTTATGCATTGCTTAGGACCAAAGAACTCACTTCACAGCCAAGAGGAGCCACAGTGTAATTCCGTGCTCATGGAATCCACTGGTCTTGACACGTACTCTGCCATCTTGAAGCAGGTTGCCTGCTAGAACAATGCCATGGTCTTTTAAAGACAGAGTTAGAGAGTCAAATAGGTAACGGTAGCCTGCAGGGCTAGGTCAGGGTTATCCAGAGGCGAAGATGATTTGAACCAGCATTGAAATATGTGGTATCGTTTCTGCCGTATCCGGGGTTCACAGGTCTAGGAAACACGAGGTGGAGACGGGGACAGCTCCACTCACTATCACCCCTAGTGACCCACTGACAGAATTTTGCTTCCTGTTTTCCTGACCCCAAGTTCTACTGACATGGATGTTTTAGGCTCCAGAGGAAGGAGTGCTTTAGTAGGCAGGGCAAACATTCCATCAAAGCGGAAGCTAAGACTTCCTCCTGGCCACTCTGGTCTCCTGATGCCTTTGAATTAACACAGTCTAGGAGGAGGGACTGATCCAGATGACTAAGGGAAATGAGCTGCCTCTCCACATCTGGGATGCAGGAAGTCCTTTGGACATCCAGCGGTACTACCATGTCCTGTTATTAAGATCAATGGGAAAGCGTAACAGTTCAACCCAGTCAGGATGATAAATGGCCCAAACCCTTTACAAATGAAAGGATGGGTCACCCACCTTGCCAGGTAAAGCCCCAAGACCTACGGAGGTGCTTGCTGAGGGTGGAGGAAATACAGAATGGATAGTAGGAAAAAGTAATTATAAATACCAGCTAAGGCCATGTGACCAGTTCCAGAAATGAAGGTTGTAATTGACGTTAGTATCTCTGTCCTATTTTGTTAAGGATATGCTTGTCATATATACACGCATATTAAGCAGATACTTGCATTTTCTTTCCTGTATTTATCATGCAATGTAACAGCAATTAAGATAATATCAGGGAGTTAAGTATTGTAAACCTATATTGTTATATTTAAGTTCTGGGACACTAAAAGTCTATGCATTTCTTGAGAGATTTTACCACCTATTCTGAAGGACGTGTTTGTGGTTATGTGTGGGAGAGTTGTATCATGTCGGGGAGGGGTATGATTTTGTTGTTGTTTTCATGTGGAAATTAAGCATGACGTAAGGAAATGTTATAGGGTATCGAGCTGGCAAGGGGTGGGCTCATGAGATTGTTAACTTGACTAAGAACTGGAAGAAACTAAGATAAACTGATAGGCACACTTGGAAGGGGTTTTCTTTTTTATTTAAAAAATTTGTTTTCCATTTTCCATACCAATCCCAGTTCTCCCTCCTCTCCTTCCCCCCCTCCCATACCACATCCACTCCTCAGAGGGGGTAAGGCCTTCTTAGGGGGAGTTGACAAAGTCTGGCATACCAAGTTGAGGCAGGACCAAGCTCCTGCCTCCTGTATCAAGGCTGAGCAAGGCATCCCACCACAGGGAATGGGCTCCAAAAAGCCCGTCCATGCCCCTGGGATAGGTCCTGATGCCACTGCAGTCTCCCTCCCCCACCCCCAGGTCAAGTCACATAACTGGCACCCATAACATTCAGAGGGTCTAGTTCAGTCCCATGGAGGTTCCCCAGATGTTAATTTATAGTCCATGAGCTCCTGCTAGCTCGGGTCAGCTGTCTCTGTGGTTTTCCCCATCATTCCCCCCCCTGCTCATATGATCCCTCCTCCCTCTCTTCAACTGAACTCCAGGAGCTCAGCCCAGTGCTTGGCTGTGGGTCACTGCATCTGTTTCCATCAGTTATTGGATGTAGGATCTATGATGACAGTTAGGGTAGTCTCTAATCTGATTACAGAAGAAGGCCCATTCAGATGCCCTCCTCACTATTGCTAGGAGTCTTAGCTGGGTCATCCTTGTGGATTCCTGAGAATTTTTCTAGCACCGGGTTTCTCCCTAATCACATAATGGCTCCTTCTATCAAGATACCTCTTTCATTGTTCTCTCCGCCTGCACCCCCCTGAGTCGATCTTCTTGCTCCCTCATGTTCCTATCCCCCATCCCCTCCCATCTACCCCCCTCCCAGTTTACTCAGGAGATCTAACTATTTTCTCTTCCCGGGGCCCTCCATGTGTGTGTAAGGGGGTTTCTTGACCAAGTTATTTGAAGTAGGAATACCCATATTAAACGCGGGCAGCATCTCCCAGGGACAACCCAGAGCCGTGGAGTCCAAGGAAAAAGTTTCACCTTTGTGTCTCTCTGGACTGCCAGTCACCCTGTCGCCGGTCACTGCTCCACTAGTTGTCAGAACAGCTTCTCCAGACCTCCATTGTGGTCCAAGAAACCCTCCAGACCTCCAGGACCAGGGAACGGACCGATGGATCCCGGGTTCTCACCTCCTCAATAGGAAGATAGTCATTGTTTGCCTTCCCAGTCCAAATCCTGTCAGACTCCCTAGCAAGCCCCCTTTAATATATCCATTCTATCCGTTCCGTTCTTCTAGAGAATCCTGGCTGATACACCATCTAAATCCCACAAAGCCTTAGGAATCAGCTCTGGCACAGGACCTCCCTTGTCCCGCAGGGCCACACTCTTGGCCCATTTCTCTGGCCTTTTAAGATGCAGTCTTTTCACTTATCTTGGCATAACACAGTGGTTAAGAGTGGATCCAGGCTCCACTAGCGCTAGCTGGGATGTGTTAAGCAAGTTACTTAAACTCCTGTACCTTGCTTACTTGTGCATAGTGTAAGCGGAGATGTTCTTTCGTTTTCCAGCGGCCCAGACCTGAATAATCATACAAAAACTCTATTAATTACAACACTGTTTGACCAAAGGCTCAGGCATATTTCTAGCTAGCTCTTACATCTTAAATGAACCTGTTTCTATTATTTTATATTTTACCACGAGGCTCGTGGTTTGTTACCTTATATATTGCCTCTTAGGCGGCTTCACGGCATCTCCCTGACTGCCTTCTTTTCTCCTCTATCTCTGCTTGGATTTCCCGCCTTGCCATATTCTGTCCTGCCATAGGCCAAAGCAGCTTCTTTATTAACTAATAGTAATAAAACATATTCATAGCATACAGAGGGGAATCCCACATCACAGTGGAAATGATAGTCCTGTCTACTTCAAAGAGTATCTGGGAGGTTTGGGAGTCATCCATATGTAAATAATTTGGAGTAGTGCCCGGGACACAGAAAGTTCTCCATGTCTAACACTTACGTGTTCCTATATTAATAACTTCAGTCAAGTATCAGTTACAGACACATACGTGGAGATGGTCGAACACCAGCAGCTTGGATCACTTTAAGCTGGATAGGCACAGCTTTTGCCCTCTCCCAGTGTGCACCAGGGCTCCCTTGGCATGTGCACTAGATTGATTGTGCCCGCTCATTGTATGTACCAGGGCTCTTCATTTCCAGCAATAGAGCAGACTCCAGATAGCACAAGCGAGGGGAAAAGATCCAGAAGGAAGCCCTTAACATCACCGATTGGAGGGACAGTCTAGAGATGGAGGCTAGAACACGGCACCCCCCAGAGTCTAGGTGACATGGTGTTCTCATTGCCAAGCTAGAATGACTGCCATTTGGGCCATTGCTTTTTTCCAGATTTTGTCCTCAACAGCATATACCCTAGACATGTAAGCTATGCCCGATATCCCAGTTCATGGAAGGTTTCCTTCCTCATCACCCTCATTTTTGCTGCCAAGAACTTCAAGCTCATGAGGTGGGCAAGATGTAAGCTCTGCAGCAGCTTCTGTCACCTTTAAAAATAAACAGTTTGATGTCCTGGGCAGAGGCACGGCAGGGTTCTGCAGTTGATCAGGGCAGGAGAACAGTGCTCATTCGTGCATATTCTAAGCCAAAAGTTCAAAGGAAAAGGAGGCCGGGTTGGCGCTGACCTTAGCCTGGAGACTGTAAAGCTCGCCCACTCTCTCTGGCATCAGTAGACACAGTACACCTACACAGTGGAGGCCACGGCAATGCACAAGTAGTGTGGTCAGTGCCACGATGGATGGCTGTTCAGTTCAGTCCCTTTCTTTGGGGTGTCCCCACTCCTCAGGGGTGGTCCTCAGCATGGTTGTTACTGTGTGACCTGCCTTGCTGGCAGTGGGCTCAAGGGAAAGTCTGCAAATCACAGGTCTCGGGCTTCCTTGGTCCCTGATTCTCCCGAGAATCTGTACTTTGTCCTATCATTTAAAATAAGCTCTTCCCAACCTTCTCTCTGCTTAAACAGAACTGAGCAGAACAGACGGGCTGTCTTAGAGGGTTGTAGGTGAAGAGGTGACAATGGCAATGCCCGGGGGTTCAACATAACCTCTTCTGAGCTCACTAGAGGCGTCTGTCCAGGAGAACGTCCCACTGTCTGCCCTTTCTCTGCCGAGGATGATGACATTTTGACCAGTCACTCGTTTCTCTGAATGAAACTCTGCAGTGGCTTTTCCACTGGCTTAGATTGAGTTGCGATTTAAACAGTGGCTGACGTGGTAAAGACTTCTCTCTAAGTTCTGGAGGTTGAAGTCTGAGGTCAGGATGCCAGCAGGGTTGCGTCTTGGTGACTATAAACACTTTTTCTGGTTTACAGTTGTCTTTGTGCTGTGCCCTCACAGGATGGAAAGTATAGGGTAAAACTTCCTGGACTTCAAATCCCAGCAATCCCCATCCCGGAAAATTCCATGCCCCCCAAGGAACTCTATATAAAACCTTTGCTGCTTCTTACCCTCTTGTGTTCTCCCCAATAAATCTCGAATGAGGTTTGCTGTGCTGTGTGACTTTGTAGTATTCCTTGGCCCCCAAATGCCAGGACAGCATTCCCTTCATAGATGGAACACTGGCATTGGGGACACCTTTCCCCTCAGGGCTGTAACACTTGCAGAAAGAGCTACCCAGCATCCTGGCATTCTTCCTAAGGTGCATCCTGGGGCTTTGCTCTAATGACCCCATTTGCCTCCTAAAGGCCATATCTGAAGATTGCATTGGGATAAAGCCTTCAATATGAACTTTAAGGTAAAACAAGCATTTTGTCTACTGCATCAATTCTTGATATAAAACCTAAAATGGCTGGAAATAGAGGCATATTCCAGTAATTCCAGCACTTGGAAAACAGAGATGCAAATGGATCAGGAGTTCAGACATTCTCAGCTGCACAGCAAGTTCGAGATCAGCCTGGGCAAGGTGAGGCCTTTAAAAATGGGGGAGGGGGAGCATGGGGGAAATTACTCAGCAGGTAATACCAACAGCTGCGTAAGTCTGACAACCTAAATTCAGTTATTGGAAACCATGCTTCAACCTCATTTGATCCCCAGAACCCCTGTGAAAAGCTGGATGTGGGGGTGTACAGTATCTGTAACTCAGCACGCCTACACCGGCTTAACCAAGGGAGGATGACTCACTTCCAAAGGCTGTCATCTGACCTGCCTGCATTCATACTCACACACACATTTTTTTTTTTTTAAATCTAAGATTGTAATTGGTTGGGATGGTGAACATTTGTATCCCCAGCACTCTGGAGACTATGGCAGGAGAATTCCAAGTGTGAGGTCAGTGTGAGCTACAGAAAATAAATATGAATCAGTAAGTCCTTTCAGGCTTGCCGCACTTCCTCTTGTAGGAGAGTCACACACGCCAGCTCCTGTCTGAAGATATCTTTGTCCTCTGAGTTACGTTCTTGGGGAAAGAGTTGCAGAACCACTCTTGGGGGCTCCCCCTTTCTCTGGCCTAGTTAGGTATCCTGGTTCTGTTTTAAAGAGCATTTTTGCTCTTTTCCTTTGAGGCCACCAGCAGAGCTTCAACTAGCTGTCCCTTGCTATCTGCAGCGGACTGGTAGTAGGGCTTCCAAGATCCATTAAAGCTCAAGTCTTTCACATAAAATGGTCTAGTATTTGCATGCAATCTATTTATATCATCTGTATATTTAAATAATCTATATAGCTCATAATATCTAATAGAATGGAAACAATGACTACCATGCGTTCTTAAATTTGCGGTAGCTTTTACTACATTTTTTTCTAAATACCTTGGCTTTTTAAGTCTCCCAAGCGCTAGGACCACAGGTACATGTCACTGTGTCCAGTTTTGTAATAAACGCTCTCAAGACCTGCAGGCACAGACGGCTGACTATACACTCTACTGGAGCTGTGCTGTGTCCATCTACTGCGCGAGTCTCTCATTTCCTTATGGGTGGAGGCTGAGTATCTGATGAGAGTGAATGAACAAGTAACTGACATGAGCCTGAACAACCGAGAGAACTTGTCCATGTATGGGAGTCGGGAAGATGGAATGAGATACATTTAAAGAAAAGGACAAGCGACACACTTGACAGGTGGTGGGGAGATAATGCCTGACTAGCCAGACACAGGACCTGACTCAAGAGCCAGTCGAAGACAAGTTGTTTTCAAATCTGAGTCAGTAATGGTTAGGTCTGTAGAGATAAACCTTGGTTTTAGACAGTGGTGGGAGACCATAAGGAGACATCTGAAGAGTCACGTGCACAGTGTCCTGTGGGGTATACCTGTTATCCAAGCACAAGGAAGGCAGAGGCAGGAGGATTTCAAGTTTGGGGCCAGTCTGGGATACATGGGGAGACCCTGTCTTTAAAAACCAACAATAGCAATAACGAAACAACTAACAACAAAGTAACGTGGTAGCTTTCAGACATGGCTGCTTTCAGCAGATACACAATACCCTTCCACAGTCGTCAAAGCAGGTACATAAAAGGCAAGATTTAATTTCCTTAGTTTATTAGATGACCATGAATGGTTAGGATGTGCACACATTACAGCAGGTGAAAATCCAGTTCAAAACACAAGCTGTACACAAACGGATGTTTTTATTCCGACTCTTGCTCCCTTTCTGTTAGTTTGGTTGAGGAAGCTGGTAAGAGCCCCCTAAGTGCAGAGGCTGGGTTTCCACAACCGAGTGCCTCGGAGCTTGTCTCCACCTCAGGAGCAAATGCTTCCCTTTGTACAGAGGGTGCTCCCTTCCCACCTCATTGCGTTCAGAATCCCCGCAGTGGGGATTCTCTCATACAGCTACGTGACAAAGTGCTTTCGTAGCCTCCCGTCTCCCCCACTCCCAAATAAATAAACGTGTGTACTTGGACGGTAACGACAGCACAGAATCAGGAGCACTAAGAGACGTGATCCAGAGGAATGGGCTGGGGACGTGGGGACACTGAGGTCAGCTGGAACCCGTGTGGACGCGGAGCCTGGGCGGCAGCAGTGACCTGAAATGAGCAGCTGGACGGGAAGTCAGCCACAAACTGGAACTGGAGGCAGAGTCTGAATCCGAGGGCTGACTCGGTGACACTTGAGTTCGAAGGGATCATTCCTAAATCTCCTTAAGGAAGGGAGATTCCTGATCAGCCCTTCGAAACAGCCTTGGTCTCGGCTTTCTGTCTCAACTGAGCCAACAGTCCGAGTCACCCAGCCCAGTGCTTGCTGGCAATTCCCATGCGAGGCAGAGGAACGGTGCCACAGCCCAGTTCTGCCATGTGCTTCTTGCTCTGCTAGAGCTCCGTGTGGCTGTCACGTCAACATCCCTTCTGTCTCTCTGGAGACCCCTTGTTCCCTTGAGCGCAGGACCTGTCAGCTTCTACCAACCATGTGCAAATTTATTTGAGTTCCTGGGACAGTGCCTGGGCCAGTTATCTCACTAGCAACCAATACAGGAAGACAGGTCCACAGAAGAAGTCAGTTCTAGAACAAAAGCACTGTGGACAGCAGTTCCCAGAACACCGGGCTCTGAGATGCAACCCCGGCCAGTGTTCACAGAAGTTAGATGCTGCGGCAGTTCAAACACCCAACAGATGTGTCTGGCCTAGTCTAGGAAACCCCAGGGGAAGCACATTAAGTGATGGGGGAGGAGTGTATTAAATTCAGTAACATGAAATAGATGGTCCAACATATATTACCGAGGAGTTAAGTGCATAAATGGCATAAAGGCTCCTGTTACTCTGAGCAAACAGAAACATTCACAAACTGTCGAGTTCTCTAAAGCTACTAAGTGAGAAAAGAAACTAAGGCAAGAGATGAGCCAGAGGGAGGGCCCAGCTCTGCTGGGGGAAGGGGACGGAGAGTGCAGTGGGGTCATGCCTCTGCTTAGAACCATACAGAGCAGTAAGGGACCCACGTTAGGATGGTGGGTGGGGTTTTTATCCTTGCCTGAGCTGGAAACACACCCGGACTCAAGCTGGTTACTGAGAGCCCGAACACCCAAGAGGTGCCCATTAACCTGTATCCCAATAAAGGCTCCTTAGGCACCCGCTGCAGCCTCACTTATGCGTGTGGTGCTGGCTACGAACAGGCCTGGCCTAAGGTTCAGTTCTGCTCTTTGCTTCAAGCCCAGCAGAGTACACAAGCCAGCTTGTGTCCACCTGTGCCTGGAATACCTGAAACAGGGAAGTCATGCTTGCCTCCTTGAGGTCTCTGAGGATTCTGGGACAATAATGATTCTGTTCTTACACGCCCCCCAAATGCCTAAGTCAGTTGGACAGAATGCCCGCCATGTAGCCCATTCTCTCCCATGCCTCAGGGCACAGTCTTGTTCTTTCAGGACTGGGACAGGGAAACTCCATTCTCCTGTTTCAGCCGCAAAGAAGAGCATCAGCTGAGAAGGGCCTGGCTCAGGACCTGGGGCGCTAAGTCAAGAGTGGGAATGATCCTTGAGCTGCGGCTGTAACCAGATCTGGGCCTAGTCGAACAGGCCAAGCATGTCAGAAGAACTGGGTCTTGCTGTCCATTCCCCTGACAAGAGGCACTCCAAGGGGCAGTTCTGACGGAAATGCCCAGTGCTCACAGATATCTGTCACAACAGACTGGACCCACCAACCAATAAAGGTGCCCTACACCTGGACAGCAGACAAGTCATAAAAAAATGACAATATATTTTTTAAAGGCCCCACCACCTTTCTTGGAGGCGTGGCTCAGTTCTATATCGTTTGACCCTAGGCAGCCCCTCAGACAAAGGGTCAGGTGCATTCCTCAAGTGGTCTCCAGGACAGTGGCCTCTAGAGCCAAGGCTTCTGTGGGTTCCTCCTCATAGTCAGACAGGTAGGACTCCAGGCTCTGCTTGGCCAGCAACTCCCGCCGGGCCTGCAGCCGCTCACACCGGGGGCAGCTTCCAGACTTGAAGCAAGCTTTGTGGTAACACGCTTTACACTCTATTTGGGTTGAAAGAGAAAGAGAAGAAAATAATTTGTATTCTCCCAGGCTGGAAACAAGCCAGCCCCTCAGCCACTTCTCTCCATAGCTCGTGCTCTGGGGGTGGCAGTGTGTGGGGTGACTCCCACCATCCTCCTGCTAACAGAGGACACGCAAGGAACACATCACTTTGTGTCTAGCCTTGCTCGTCTCAATGCTAGCATCGTCCTCACCTTCACAGGTCCTGCACTTCTGGAGCTCAAAAGGAAAGATGACATCATCCTCATTCTGGCAGAACTCACAGATGAAGCCTTTGGCTTGGCACAGCTATGGAGGAGAGTAACGGTAACAAGGTGAGGGACTGGCCCAGAAAGGAGGCCTTGGTGAGGGGAAGCAAGCCATAAATACAACTTTGGGCAGGATTGAAGGGTAGAGCCTGGGGCTGGACTTGTGACTATGAGAGCCAGATCAGGGCTGGGTACCATCACACAAAACTTAAGGTAAGGGCAAGAGTGTTTCCCCAAAATAATAGTCTCTAGTCAGCTTACTCACCCCTCTGCCCTCCCCCACAGGACCACAGACTAGGCAGCGGAGATGGGTAGATCTAAAAGCATCACTCTGACTTTCTAACGTTGTTGATCCTATCATGAATAGTAATAACTTACATTTGTAAACAGAATTTGCAAAAAGGCCATCAAATAAGCTGCTTCATTAAACCACAGAAGCTCAAGAGGGAAGAATTAGGTCTCATCTAAGTACTCCCTTCATCTCAGAAAGAAAAACACTGAGGCTTTACACAGAGAACAGACTGTTTGAGCTGTGGTGAGGACAGGTCCAGATTTTGGCCAGAGACCTCCACAAGCGTGGGATCCTTCACCGAGCGCTGCCCAGTCTCGCTCGGGCAACACCAGCATAGACTCTCCTCTAACCCCAGGTCCTTCAGAAGATCCTGCCGCTCACTCACTAGGCCAGCAGCAAGCTCTCTGGTTTCTTCCAGTGTCAACTGGCCACATCAAGTTTCTGGAGCTAAATGTCAAGACCCTGACCCACCACTAAGCCCCATGCAAGGGCTCAGCCGCATGGTAGAACACGGCTCCTCACCATACATCTCTCTACGTGCGCAACTCCTGCTCTGGTGAGCTCAGCCAGCCGGGGCCCCAGTTCCCCCTTCTTGGTCGCAGACAGGTCGTTCAGTGAGTACAGGTGGAGATCCTCTGTCAGGTGGCCGGGAACCACGTCAAAGGAATCCAAAAGCCTACAGGAAATGAGAGGATGTAGGAGGGCTTGGGAGTAATCCTTTCACGTGGCACATGACAGTACAAAAGTCCTCACTCGGCAGGGGAGAAGCTCATGGGGCTGGTGACACCCTAGGCCACCCCAGCTTCCTCACACCATTCCCTGGAGGACAGAAGCATTTTATTTCTCAACCCTATAGAGTGAGCTTAGGAAGTGGTGTCTGGCCCTGGACAGATGGTCCTCCTCCCAGAGGACACAGATCTAATTACCGCCACGGCTTCCCATTTACTACTTGCAGGCATTCCTGCAAACCCTTCCTGCTAGGACATGCTCCTCTCAGAGACAGGACACCAGAGGACTCTGGCCTCCACGACACTTACTCTTTGGCCAGCCGGCAGGTCTTAAACATGTTCTTCATGTGGTACAGCTGAACCCGCAGCAGCTAAAGACAAGTCATTGGGTTGAGAAGGAGAGAGAAGGGGCTGTTAGAAGGGCCGGGAGGTGCCTTCACGCTCTGCATGGAGCAGCCAGGGTTTGGAGGGCCCTCACACCTCTCAGTCAACAGCTTCAACTTCAACAACTCACTCAAGTGATCTCTGGCCAGGGAAGGCCCTTCTGCCAGGTCAGTGTGCTCATTCAGACACACTGGCAGCTGCTGGGACTCTGGGATCCAAACTCCCACTCCTGTGCTCGGGGAGTGTAGGAACTGTTTTTGCTTTCAAGTGCTATCTACAGCCTCAGAGCTGCTGGGAGGTTTGAGACTCTGGCAAGACGAGTCCCCGGGACTGTAGACGAGCAGCTCGGTGGTAGAGGGTTTGCTAGTACTATGGGTATTAGTGCAGGGCTCCACACCCAGTCAGGGAAATCAGACCCAATGGTGACAGGTGGTGACCTAAGGGGGTTGCACCAGCACAGACAGAGCTAGGAGAGGAGGAGCAGGGATCTGTGAGGTGGCCTGTGCAGGCATCTTACCCGGACTTGATTGAGCAGCTTGACCTTCCTGTAAAGGGCGCTATTGATGTCCTGCACATTGAAGAGAGGATCATTCCAGATCTTGATGAGCAGGTCCTTGGAAAAGTTGCTGATGTAGTATTTGCTGAAGTCCCATTTGCGCAGGATCCGGCTGGGGACGACCATCTGGGCGTTCTCGTGGCAGCACTGACAGAAGTACTTGCCCAGGTACTCACAGTACCGCAGCCGCTTGATATAATCTAGGAAAGCCAGAAAGCCAAAGGCTAGATGCTTCTGCACCCAGAAGCTGGCAGCTCTTCAAACGGCAGGCAGGAGGGCAAAGCGGCTTCTAGCAGCTTTTGTGTGAATTTTCTAAAACTGGGGAAAACCCCCTGCATAATGAGGTCCATGGCTGTTGCATCCTATCCTGGAGGCCACCAAAGAATCCAAACCTGCCAGAAGTGTTGAGACTCAGTCTCTGAGAACCTGGCTATAATGAGTCGGTTTCTCCAGGAAGTGGTTCTGCTGGTGTACTGCTCCCCCAGCTAATTCCCCACAACTGCCAACCCCTGCCTCAGCCCCCCTCCTGCTCAGGCCCTTCTTTCCTTCTAACCATATCTGCTCTATCACCTCCTCTAGGTAAGGACAGAGCTTTACCGGGGTCAGTCCGGATGCCACAGCCTGCACAGCGGTAATTCTGCTTGGCTACAGCGATCTTCCTCCTACAGAAAGGGAAGGAGAGGGGATTGGAAGATGGAGAGCCGAAAATTCACCAGCTTCCTGTTAGAGTTGGACAAAACTCAATCTATGGGGAGGTCTACGAGGTTAGGATTTATGGCGGTGGACCACGGCAGTGATCAAGTGATTATCCTCAACAGGAACCACGTTTCTGTGTAAATGCAAGGCATAAGGAATAATGACCCGGAAAGAACAATGGGGAAGAAAAGCATTTATCTTAAAAAGAGGAGAAAACCTAGTAAGTCCACCAACTACTGGGAGACAGTTTGGAAATGCTGATTTAAAAGACTGGGGTGGTGTCCAGTTAGGTATGGGAAAGAATTAAAGGACTAAAAGAACTTAAGAAAAACAAAACAAAACAGAACAGAACAAAACAGAATCCCCTTTCTATGCTTTTAAATACACAGAACTGTGTGGAAAGTACAACCAAAGGCAGAACCGAGAGGCAAGACCATAACTCTACTCACGTTGGAGCTGGATGAACATTAAAGATGATCTGAGGCCGAGGTGGAGCCCACTCCAGGTTGCCACGGACACGGATACGCAGCTTGTAGATGTCCGCATGCTGCCCGTCATCCGGTGAGATGGGCAGTGAGTCGGGAATGGGCAGGAGCTGCAGGACGAAAGTGCGGGTGAGCTGGCTGGCCAATCCAGGGGACACAGATGCTGGGTCCCTCCGTCCACGACAGAAGCAGAGACCACGAAACAAATTTCAGAATCACTACATGCTGATCTTCAAGGAACCCTGATTTCAAAACAATCTAGTAGGTACTAGGCTCCTAGAAACAAGGACCTTGAGGTCCAAGAAGCAAACAGAAGCATCATCCTGGGTGCTGGCACCCATCACCGATGCTACCCAGGGCCTATGCTAGTGTGCCTCATGCCCTAAGAGGTTCAGCTGCAGGATTTGAACAATTCACTTTCACATCATGCCTTAAAGTTAGCCACAAAACAAGAGATTTTCTTCTGTGGAAGAGGGCCGCGAAGGGGAAACTGCTAGGGAAACCCAGGCCAGCAAGCACTCTCTCATTCACTCACTCTGCGCTTTAACAAATGCTGCACAGGCTCGTTCTCGACTAGGGCTGTGTGAGAGAGGAAAACATGACCTGAAGGTTCATAGGCTCCTGGGCAGGGGAGAGTGGGAAGAGCCTACCTTCTGTGGGGCATCGTGCTCTGGAACTAGCCACTCTAGCTCGGAGGCAGCTGGAAGCTGCATGCCCTCGAACTGCTTCAGAAGCCCCATGGCCACTGCCTCAGCAGATGTGGAGTGCAGGAAGCAATGGGAGCTGGGAAGGAGAGAACCAAGGAGAATTGAGTCACCAAGTCAGGAAGATCGGTTTCCTTTCGGGACCATGTGCCTGAACTTTACAGCTGAGGGAACACTCGCTGCACCCGGACTGTTCAGTTTCTTTACTCAGTGCCAGACACACATGCACTGTGGAAAGAATACGGTAGTTTTTAATCATCCTGAGTCTATATACAAGTCCCTATCTCACCTACCAGCATTGAGTTAAGAGTTCTGTATTTTCCTTTCCTAAAGTTCAATTTCTTTAATCGCAAAATGGACAGTATGCTTGTTCATAAAATAAATCAGTAAAACTGCTATTGCGCCTCTCAGAGATGAGGTCTTTCTCCCCTTGAATTGCCACCATCTGGCAGGGCCATCACTTGAACCTTGCCTGTTGGTGAAATGGGATGGCTTTCTCTGTGCCCTTTCTCAACCACGGGCTGTGTTCTGGCTTTGTTTCTCCATGCATCCCAAAGGTTATTAAAATGAAGAAATACTCACAAGTTCTGGGAGATGGATGATTTGCCATTGGAGACTGCTGTCCGCCTGATGTCAGCATCTGCATGGAAACCAGAGATCAGAGGAGCAGGAACTGGGAGAGGAAGAGAAGCTAAGGGAACCGTCACAGGGTGCTGCAGCTAAGCACTAAGGTGGCAGCTAGGAGCTACATTCTATGCAGCGCACGGAACAGTGAGGCTCTATGCACTACTCAGAGTCCATCTCCATCCACATCACAACCAGGCTGAATTAGTGACATCATGCAGAGCACTGAGGTCAAAGTGGTTACGTATGCGGGGGGGACAAACTTGGGTTTGGTGTAAACAGTGAGCGAAAGAGAGAGAGATCTGCAGGCACATGGGGACACACTACAGACACAACTACAATGATGATTAAATCTCCCTCTTGAGTGAATCTCAAGCTCTCTTAAATGATATCCTCCCAAAAGTGGTGTGCTAGGTAGCTTGTGCTTATAATTCCAGAACTGGAGAGGCTGAGGCAGGAGGATCATGTGTTGAAAGCACCTAAAATAAGGGCTCTGTCTATCTTTTTTTTTTTAACAAAATAATTATCAACCAACACAAGATTTAGATCATCAAGGTCACCTATTAAATGTCTGTGCCTCACTGCGCACCATTACCCCTGATGTTAGATGCTTTCTCTATGTTTAGAATAACGTTTCATGGGAAGATTTTACTCCTGTCTGGTGGCTCAGGGAGGAAAAGAACTTCTCCATGGCTCGAGACTCCTGGAAAAGCCTGGTAACCAACTTTCCACAGGACCTGTCACACATGTCAACATGATCATTACTATAGTAACCTCATGTGTAATTACAGAAAAATGAGCAAAGTTCTAAAGACAGACCCGAGCCCCTAGAGACCCCACTGACCCAAATCCTATAGAAGGTCTTATTCTAGGACACGTCAGGCCCTAACCAAGTCATAAAAAGGCCATCTTGATAGTCTCATTTCTTACTTTCTTTGACGGGCAGCGAGAGGACCTTTTCTCCTTAATTAACCCGGACAATGACTAGTACTGTGTCTGAGCCCCTCGGCAGAGCGCTACGCTTACATGATGTCAGTCTGCACTTGGCCACGGCTAGCTCAATTGTGCCTTATGCTTTAACTGCACATAGATTCTTTTGTTTGTACAACCAGATTACAAAACATCTCTGTGAGGAAATGAGATTATGTCTAACTCACTGATCTTTACAACATTTAATACATATTTCTGGATACAAGTCTAATTCGAATAATACTGTTCACAAACAATGGCTTCAAAGCTTCATGCAGCTTTGATGTGCTACTTGTTTGGGGCAGTGCTGGAGAGCAAACCCAGGGCCCGACATGACAGGCAAACATCCCAGCTCATTTGCTTTAAAAGCATATAAAAACAAGACATCGGCCCTTTTTTCCCCCGTGTAACTACAAAAAGACCATTTTATTTGACAAAAAGGTGCTCATTTCTGTCATATTTTCTGTCTGAACTTCAGTCACTCAAATCATACAGATCTAAAGCATGTCAGCTGGTCTAGTCTACTGCCACCAGTATTGATGGGGAAGAGGGGGAAAATGTCTGGGCAATAGCAGCCAGACCTTTACACAACTGTTTGGTTTGCACCATTGACTTGGGGGTCATAAATCCTGCTAGGGCTGAACATGAATCTTGTCTTGTCTGATGGGGGAGAGTCTTCTGTTTTGTGTTAATTTCACTGGTTAAATAAAGAGACTGCCTTGGTCCTTTGATAGGACAGAAAATTAGGTAGGCGGAGAAAACAGAACAAAATGCTGGGAGAAAGAAAGCCAAGTCAGACAGTCGCCATGATTCTCCCACCCAATACAGATGCAGGTTAAGATCTTCCCTGGTAAGGCACCTCGTGGGCTACACAGATTATTAGAAATGTGTTAATCAAAGATGTGAGAATTAGCCAATAAGAGGCTAAAACTAATGGGACAAGCAATGTTTAAAAAAAATACAGTTTCCGCATAAGCTAGCCATGTGGGCGGGCGGCCGGGCGCCAGGAATGCAGCCCGCCGCTCCTCCTCACTACACTTGTCAAACAGCACTCAGGATGTTCTCCATAGAAAGGGTTTTCAGAATGATTAACTGACTAAAAGCAATTCAAGTTTTTACAAATTTCATCCTGCTTGGGATAGGGAAACATGAAAGAAAATCCTAGACAGACAACCTTGAATAAGGAACTAACCAATTTTGATACCATAGGGCCAGCCTATAAAAGAAAGTGTTACAGGGCTGGCGAGATGGCTCGGCGGTTAAGAGCACTGCCTGCTCTTCCAAAGGTCCTGAGTTCAATTCCCAGCAACAACATGGTGGCTCACAACCACCTGTAATGAGGTCTGGTGCCCCCTTCTGGCCTGCAGGCACACACACAGACAGAATATAGTATACAAAATAAATATTTTTTTTTTTAAAAAGAAAGTGTTACGTATTGTAGATATCGGTTGCTACAGAAACCATTATTATTTCTGTCAGTGGTGGTCAATGTATAAAACAGTGGTCCCCTGAAACCCTGTCCTGAGGTGATAGGATCTCAGACACAGTAAGTCTGTGTAAGTAAATTCTATGATCTATGATAGCCACACAAAATCACCTAGGGATACATTTCTCAGAATGTAACTTTATAGTTAAGCAGAGCATTTCATATTCAAATAAGAAAGTCTTTTTTAATCTTTATTCTCTTTTCTTTAGAACCTATAATCAGCTGGATTATCCTGCTTATTATTCTTTTTCATCAGACACATAAAAGGTCAGAGGAGGTTATGTGGCAGGTGCTTTTTAGCTCATCATAAATACTGCAAGAGCGTGGAGAACCACATTGCCTGGGGTAAGGATCCTACCCCAGCGCAGAGGGTTGAGGCAGTGCTGATATCAAACTGGATATGGCACCCTACATCGATCAAACACCTTCACTTTACTGTGCCTGCGGGGTGTCCTGCTGACCCTCGTTAGTTCAGGCAGATGACTAAGTTGACATGGATGGACCACCGGTTGAACACAGTGATATAACCACACCAAGCTCAAAAATAGCTAAGGAAAGCATTCTGTAGAGAACAGAAAGCAGCCTGTACCTTCCTAGTGGAGTTTAGCATAACTATAAAATGTATTCTTAATCTTTTGAACAAAAACAAATATGTTTAAAACAAATATATTTTTCCAAGAGAATTTATCTGAAGTGCTTTTGAGGCTTTCCATAGATAAAGAAATTATTATTGATGGAGGAAAGTTATAAAATATAAACACAGGGGTTGGCAAAATGGCTCTGGAGGTAAAGGTGCCTGCTGCCAGCCATGAGGACTTGAGTTCAAGCCCCAGGACCCACATGGTTGCCCTCACACCCAGAACAAACTAAAACGTAAAAACAGACAAGAAAACGATGTCACATGAGGGGAAGGTGCTCTACTAGGTGGCTGGACTGATCATGAAGAACCGGCTACACTTCTGGTTTTAGCAAAATCTACACATTTTTAAACAAAGCAAGTGAAACTTAGGGAGTTAGCTTAGGGATTTCCTGGCTGTACTGACAATGGTTTCCACTCACTTTCCGTTAGCAGATAAAACAATCTCCAGCACAGCCGGGGATCCAATGCCAGTGCACTTTCTGTGATCATTAACTCAAAGAGGAAGACTGTAAAGTGGAGAACTACATTATTGTTAAAACGGATTTTAAAAGAGTAGGAGGAGGAGCAATTGGTTACCTTGATCTTTTCCTAGTTAGAGTTACTGTACTCTTGCTGTCATGGAACACCACGAGAAAAGCGACTTGGGAAGGACAGGGTTTGTTTGACTGACACTTTCACATCACTGTTCATCTTCAAAAGAAGTCAGGACATGAACTCAAGCAGAGCAGGAACCTGGAGGCAGGAGCTGATGCAGAGCCCCATGGAGGGGTGCTGCTTACTGGCTTGCTCAGCCTGCTTTCTTATAGAACCTAGGGCCACTAGCCCAGGGATGGCACCAACCACAATGGGTCCTCCCCTGTCAATCATTAAGAAAATGCCCTACAGCCAGACCTTATGAAGCATTTTCTCAGTTGAGATTCCCTCTTTTCGGATAACTCCAGCTTTTGTCAAGTTGACATTAAAAACAGCCAGCACAAACTCCATGCAGATTTTACTTATCAGAAAATATAGTCCACGAATACCCTTCTTCATATATTATATTAGGTTTCAATTTATTACCTTTGAGCCCAAATCTGCTGTGCTTCCAACAAGTCTCCTGGTCAACTGGCATAAATAAAGCGTCACTGGAGGGCACTGGGAGGATGCTGGGGAGGAAGGAGTTTGTCCTGTTCCAGCTGGCTGTGCTCCAACTTAGACTGACAACTCAGCACACTGATACTGCCCAGGGAAGTGTGCCCGCAGCAGAGCCACAGCGGCGCAGTTACTGCTTCCTCTCACACACGGTTTCCCACAGCATGTTTTGGAGGGCGGTGTTTAAGTGTCAGCCTTTCCCACAGGCTCTCTGGTAGTCCTGCCCGAGTTCTGAGCAAGGCTTCCCACTGGAGGCTGTTGGCATGGCCGCTCCCTATGGACGGCATCCACAATGTGACTCAAGGCAGCTCTGTGACTTCAGAAGCTCCTCTGCCACCTGGATCTCACCTGGGGATACAGCCTGGGGCTGCTCTATTGCAGCCCGTGGGAGAGCGACTGCCACTGCATCCACCCTTCCTGTGTTCTCTTCACTCCTTAGGAGTTTCTCTCCCATGATTCAACTGTTATTACAGCTGAAAACTCTTACCATTCAACGTCCCCTATTCAAACTGCCCTGCTATTTTCTGTCTCCTAACTGGACCCGAAAGGTGCATATATGCAGAGAGCTTAAAGGTGAGAAGAATCTACAGAGGGAAGAAAGGATGAGGCTATAGCACAAGAGAATGGAGGGGGCGGGGACAAGAACAACAGAATCTTAAACCCCAAAGTGCAAACACTATCCAGAACCGGAAGTCTATGGAATCAATTTGTCAGACACCACATCCAAAATAAATAGGGAGAAAGAAGCAGGGATGAGAGATCATAAATCATATACTGTATGCTCCATTTATATGAAACGCCCAGAAAGGGCAAATCCGCAGAGAGCATGCATTAGTGGTCAACTGAGGCTGGGGGTGGTGTGCATAACTGTTCATAACTAATACAGGATCTTACTGCCATCTCTCCAGCCCTTGAACTTAAATTCTTAATTTATCGGTTTCATTCTTAATATAACATTTATTATTAAAAAACTCGCAAATAAACAGGGTGTGGTGGTGCACGTCTTTAATCCCAGCACTTGGGAAGCAGAGGCAGGTGGATCTCTGTGAATTCGAGGTCAGTTATCTATAAAGCAAGTTCCAGGACAGCCAGGACTGTCATACAGAGAAACCTTGTCTCAAAAATCTCAAAGCCAAAAACCAAAAATAAAAAAAAAATTATAAACAAAAAAATGAAAAACGAAAGAGCAGCCAAACAAAAACTGCAAGTAAATAAAGCATCAAAGACTAAAATTAACCATTAACCATCTCCACAGTGAACTTCTATAGTTAGTAAGCTTTCAAAAGCAGCTGAGGAACTTCACGCTAAATTTTACTCAGTATGAAATACATTTTATGCTCTTATCTAGCACCAATACCAAAAAATTCAAGATGGAACTCCTTTTCTAGGCTTGAAGATTCCTTTCGAAACTTTGACTCCATCAGTTACACAACTAGCTAATTTACATGACTACCTAATCTAAAACTATCTCTCTGAGGGGAGCCGACAAGGACTGCTTGAGTCATATGTAAAATAGCATCTGAATACCTGAATTTCTCCTGCCTTGTCTAGTGTTTTCCAGTTAGTTCTCTACCCCAGGAAGTTCTCATAACCTTGACAAGTACCACAAGATCAAACATGTGCAAACGCCGGTGCAAACATTCACACACATGCATGTAGAGGCACATTCGCACTTCCAGCATGGCTACCTGATAACATCGAGGCCATTGACACTGAGAGTCCACTCTTTGACATGTGAGTCAGGTTAGAGCCTTCACTACCATCTGTGTAACAATAATTACAAAGAGGGGCCCTTTAGAAAGGAAGTTGCTGACATGACAATTCCATCGCACACGTCTTTGGGACCATGCTGTGGCTTTTGTGCAGCTTTTAGGAACCCACATGCATGGGCAGGCTTGGAAAACAGTAACTGCTACTTCCCCAAGCCAGTCGAGCCTCACGCACCTCCTAAGAAGAAGCTAAGGGCAATGTTAGGAACAGCTGGTCATTTTGACTGTGGAGTAAGGAGCGGAGCTCTACGGGAGGTTCGTGTGTAGAGGCTGCAGATGATGGCAAACATCTCAGTCTTCGAGCAGTTCCTCACCACAAAGGATGGCAGGGACCTAGAGACTGAGATCCTATCCTATGGTGTCTCCTTTAAGCATTTCTGTCATGAACCAACAGGGAATTTAGTCGATTACAGGCACCCTTGGGGCCCACAACTGAAGCAACAGTTTCCAACAGAAGTGCACTTTGTTGAACTACGACTAGAAAAAAAAACACAAACTAAGGGGGGGAGTTTTAAGTTACAATTATTGTCAAGAGTAGAAATCAAATATATTAGGAAGAACAAATAGCAAAGTCCTTAGAGGCCTGGACAAGCTGTGTAAAATCTGAATTTCTGAGTGAGAAAGCATTCTGGTTACTCAGGGGATCCCTGAAGACTAAAAAAATAAATCTATTCATTATCATTTTACAGTGTTAAAATGGAATGCATATAGACAATTTAGCTCTGCAGGGAAATCATCTTAGTTTACCATGGCGAAGAGTTTATTCACCTGAATCGCTCTGTTTATTTGCTTGCTAGCTGTTTGTCTTTGTTGGGTCCTGAAGAGATCTATGGTTTGCAGGAACAGGGCTACCATGAAGCACATCACTCAAGCATGACGTGGCCACTGCCATGTTGGAAGCAGGACAGCTGATCCCAGGCTAGACTCACCGAGACCTTCCCAAGATCGGATCTACTGACTTTCCTTCACACAAACTGGATGGAAGATCATCAGACCCTCACTGAGAGTTCAGCCACCCGTTCACTCTTGCGCTCCCATCTCCCACCTTCGAGTAATGCTCGGGCCAGCTGCATGTGTGCTAGACCACATAGCAGATGGGAGAAGGCAGGACTCCAGCTAAGCAGCTCTTGGGAGGCTGTCACTCATGCTGGTCTGATTTTATTATTATTATTGGTGATGCAGCCTGTAAGTAAATCAATAAACGCCCTGACTCACCAGCTTGGACTTGAGACTGTTTCATTGGTCTGCTGTGAGGTCCCCCTCTGAGGTGACTAGTGATGCAAAAGGAACCTTACTTGCTTTACAACAAATGCCTTATCAGACGGCAGCCCCTCTCCTCACTGCACTGACGCTTCCAACAAGGGGCTGGGGCTCTGCCTTAAGACTGCTAAGACAGAAATTAAAGCTCTGCTTTGTAAACCTATCTGTTTCTCCTTTCTTTTGCTTCTCCCTTAATGATTCATGTCCCCCACCACACATATTACTATAAAATTCCTTCTTATATATCTTGGAGCAATTTCAATTGTGTTACGGAGCACAGGGACACATTCTAATTAGGTGGTTTGGCTCAGCCCAAAGAGCTAGAAGGAGGAAGAGAGTGAGGACCCAAGAGAAAGATAAACACACGAGGACCGAAAATCAGGGTGACTTCAATAGCCAATCGCCTTCTTCCTTTCAAGTCTGCATGACTTTTAATGCGGTTCTGATTCTAGCAAGAGTAGCCGTCCCTTCCAATAACTAACAATGTACACAGTGGGTAATAATGAAGATCTATTTAGGGGTCACTCAGCCGAACACTCCACATTAACAGGATTGTTAGTAATAAGCGCTCCTTTGTAACAGAGTGGCAATGCTTACCTTGGATTTCAAACTCGTCAACATCATCAGCAGAGCCAGAGTCCGAGAACTGTGTGGAATCACGTGAACTGAACTGGGAGCTGCTGGATGTGACCCGGAAGCCTGTGATAGTAAAGATCACTGTCACCCCTCTCAACGCCACAGTAATGAGCCCAGACTTGAAGTGAGGAGAGGGAACAGAACCACGGCTGGGACTGACGCTGAAATGGGACTGGCACTCCTGCTGGCCCATTCTCCTTTGGAGGAGTCCATCTGTGACCCCTGGCCTTAGTGCCTACCCTGGAGTCCCATTTTGGAAGAATGCTGTTTGTGAAGGAGGAAACCTGAGCTCTTAGCAGGGTTCCTAGTCTAGCTCGGGGAGAAGAAACAAAACCAAAACAGCAGGGGAGTCCTTGGCTTAGCCACAACACCTCACACAAACGCAGTCAGAGCTTGCCACCCTGTGAAGAGGCAGGCATCCAGATGCTCCCGGGCCTCACTCACTTCCATGCTCAGTCTCCTGGTACGCGGGGAGCAAGTTTCTGGTGCGGATCTGCTGGCGCCGAAGGCGGATCTTCTGCTTCAGTTCCTGGATCTCCCTGTCACTATCCTCCTCCTCCACCTCCTCCTCTTCTAGACACTGGCTCATCATGTTGCATTTCATCAGCTCGATGGCCGCAATCAAGGACTCCGAGATGCTGAAGTGAGCATTCTCCTGGAGGAAGGAGGGCACCGAAGAAGTTGCTCGTTAAAGGACTGGAGTAGGGAACACCTTGTGGATGGACAATGCGGGGAAGCAGAGCTCCCAAGACATGCACTTTCCTCAAAGGGGCCACCAGGGGAAATGCACTTGACTGCTCTAAGGAAGGCAGATAGGCAAACGGCCTGCTCTAGAGTCTTTGCTCTTTTAGCTGGCCATGGCTGTCTCCTCGTCTGTTCTATTTTCTACATAAAAATGGAAAGAGAATCTCAGCTAGTCAGTCCACGATCTCCTCAGTGCCAACCATAGCTTCTGCTCAGCCCCATTTCCACTCAACACAATGAAAGAAACTATGAAAAAAGAAAAAAAAACCCTCTTCAAACTGGAAGCACAGGGCACATGGGTGGGGAAGGAAATGCTTGAAGAAAGCTGTGGTTCACAGACCACCACAGCAGATCATAAAGAGCGTTAGTTCCTTAAAGAGGGTAGATAAAATGGCATTCCTGATACTGAAGTGAGTATTTACACACCAAGGAATCACCTTCACAGACCTGTTGGTGTCTGGCACAAACGTTTCTACCATTATAGGCCACCGAGAAAATGCAGCCAACAGCACGGCACCATTGTGGCACTGAGACCTGCTGCACATGGCCAGCACTGTGGTACCAGACCTGCTGCACATGGCCAGCACTGTGGTACCAGACCTGCTGCATGTAGCCAGCATCACGATGGCACTGAGACCTGTTGCACGTGGCCAGCACCACGATGGCACTGAGACCTGCCGCACGTGGCCAGTATCGCTGTGGCACTGAGACCTGTTGCACGTGGCCAGTACCACGATGGCACTGAGACCTGCCGCACGTGGCCAGTATCGCTGTGGCACTGAGACCTGCCGCACGTGGCCGGCACCACACTGGCACTGAGACCTGTTGCACGTGGCCTGACTATCTGATGCTCTGCCCAATGTGTGGACGGAAATACCATTTGCTCTGGATGCAATGGGACACTTTCGGATCTCCTAGAGAATTTGACTTCTAAGAATGAAACAAAGTGAACTGAACCAACTTCTAAAGATAAAACCTGATGTTTTATCAGCATCTGTTTTCTTTTTTTAACTGCTTTTTAAAAATTACTCAGGCCAGGTGTGATGTCCCACACCTGTAGTCTCAGTCCCCAGAGGGCAGAGACAGGAGAGTCCTAAGGTTTGAGGAGTCTAGCCTGGGCTGCACAGTAAAACCCTGCCTCAAAAACAACAACAAAATGTTGTTTACAGACTGGATCAAGTCTAAGTGTCTAATATTTTTAAGTCCATTGGACACTGCAGGTCTTTTCAGTTGCTGATATACGATTCTCTCTTTGCACTAAGAAAGCTGATGAAACCAGGCAATCATGTTTGAAACAAGGGCTACCAAGCGGGAGAACAAGCCAGGAATTCCAAAGAGACTCTTTTCCCAGAGTCATACACCCATACCCACAGTAGCAAGGTAAGTAAGCCCCACAATAAGAGACTGGTGGACAGATGTTATCATACACATAGTTGAGCCCAGGAACAAATGTAGACCTGGATTCTGGAAGAAGTTTCTATGTGAGGCCACAGAGTCAACAAACAATAATCACGTGGCTAAAATCCAGTATTTCTACATAGGGTAGACCGGGACCAATGACAAGCACAGGCTCCCTGAAGAATTCCCTTGACAGAGCTCTAAGTTCATAGGCACTGCAGTTCACAGGTACTGCTGTGTACTCGGAACCTCACTAAAACAATGGCAGCAGAGACCATCGATCGGGCCGGATCCCCCACTGCACTAGCTCCTCATTCGCCCCTTTGATGCCTTACCTTTTCTAGGTCTGCACAGCTGCCAAAGTCTTGCTCAGAGAGGTAACTGATGAGCGACTGTCCTTCTGATGGTCTTCGAAACATGCCTTCTCCTGAGCACAGGTACTGACCACTCTCTGTGGGAAATGGAGGGCGGATATAAAATTTGAGTTGAAATGAAAACCTGTAACAGCCATGCTCCTTCAAGAAGTCTGAGGATGTTACTACTAAAGGCTTTCCCAAGTCTTCCCAGGGAACGGGGACCAGAAACTGCAAAGAGGACATCGGTCCATCTTCTAAAGGCATTGCTTAGATAGACTCTTAAGAGTCCCAGAGCACCAACCCCCTGGACGGAGAATGACAGAGAAAACAGAGTTCCTAGAGACAATCCTTTTACTATCTGAAGTTACAGGAACACTGTCCTTCCTACTCCACTAAAGAGGAAAAGGGATTAGGGAAGGACACGAATGCTTCTGCCTGCAAATGGTTTCCATGTAAAACTTGTCTTCTGAGAACTACCCAAAGATCCACTGTCAAGCCTCTTGTTCATTTAGGCTATGTCACATACAGTACAACAGACACACATGGTAGCGCCCAGAGCATGACAGAAGGGGATCCTAGTCATTGGACCACAGGAAGTGAATTCAGAGCTGAAGATGACAGAAGGGCAGGTGAGGGCATACAGGATCCTCCACAGAGCGAGACGGAAACAAGCAGGCTTCAGTCCTTGCCTTCCTGGTGCTCACTCGCCATACTCCATGAACAGGGAGCTGGGGGCACTTATTGACTGCACTGCTCTGGCCAGAGCAAGGGAAGGGGTCTCTCAAGGCCCCTTTGTTGTCCAAGGGGAAGAGACAACACCACTGGGACAATGCAAAGGTGAAAAAAAAAGTCAAAACGGGGTTTAGTCTCCTTTTCTTCCATCTTCTAACCAAATGTTATAAAATTTTAGCTAATCACTAATTTTTTTTTTTTTTGAGACAGGGTTTCTTTGTGTTACAGCCCTGGCTGTCCTGGAACTCACTCTGTAGTAGACTAGGCTGGCCTTGAACTCACAGAGATCCACCTGCCTCTGCTTCCCAAGTGCTCAGATTAAAAGCATGAGCTACCACTGTCCAGCTTTAATCACTAATTCTCAACAAACTAGTTTAAAAAACAATCTTTAGATGGTAAAATAAAAATAACCACAATAATTTTTTACCAAATATCTTGACAGTATGTTTTAAAACAGTGTCAGAAAATATACATCCACTAATGAAAATGAAACTCAGAAAGGGGCTTAAAAGCAACATCAAGTCAATTCTGGAGAAGTCAAGGATGGTGGTTTCAAAACCAAAGGATTTAGTCACCAGAAAAAACAAGAGACTTCCAGAGAAGGCTGATGCTGAGCATGGTGACACACGCTTGCAATGCTAGCCCTTGGAAAGTCAGGGAAGGAGGATCACAATAGTGAATTCAAGTCCAGTCTGGACCACATAGTCAAATTTTGTCTCTAAAACAAGGGGGACAGAGAGGTTGCTGAAGGGGTCATAAGACAGGAGAAACTGATATTCAAAAGTAAATAAAAAATGCCCAGTGCCATAGTAAGAAAATCCTGAGACATGAAGAGTATGCTCTGGAAGAGCAGATGCCTAGACATATCCACTGTTTCCCCAGGAAATAACGCCAAGTGTCAGGTGCCACACACACACACACACACACACACACACACACGAAGCAAGTAATTTTGTGTTCTTGTTGCCCTGGCAGTAGGCTCTGCTCTGTCTACTGAACTAAGGAAACACCAGCAATCACCACGATACCATGGTAAGAAACAACGGAAGCGACTGTTTCAGACGGCACCCCACACCACCGGTAACACCATCACTGTGTTCTTCGACCACACAAGCCACTGGGCTTCTGTACTGAGGTCACCGACTCCTACGGGCACCCACTCAACAGACTCAGCATTTCTTCCCACTCACTCAGAATCTGCTTTCTCCCAGTTTTTCCTCTCCTTCTGTTTCTGCAGGCTTTCTTCTTTAATGTTCTCTTTTCCAAGACAACATGATAGTGACTTCTCCATTTCCAGGAGGCTGTGGTCTCTAGTCCTCCCCGTCACAGCTTTACTAACCCATACCCACACATTAATAACTCCATCATTACAGCGCCCAGAATAGAACACAAATCTCAGTTTGAAAACCACCATGAGGGAAAAAGCAAAAACAAAGAACAAAACGACTTTAATAGAAAAATGCCCAGTGACGAGTATGGAGTATGCAGATGCATGAGGGAACGAAGACTGCAGGGAAGGAGACAGGGACCTTAGACAGGCAAGTCATGCAAGTGTATCCAAGACCACATAAAAGGAATAAAACACATTCTGGTGTGAAGTCAAGAAACATAAAGTTATCCACAGCAAGCCTTCAGGTAAGGAACACCCTGCTACTGACCCATCATGAGGCCTTAGATGGACAGCAGGCCTCATGTTTACCCTTGTGTAAAGGAGAATTGCTTTAGCTTGACTATGGCTTCCAGAAGCTGTTGGTAGAATGAACAAAGCATGTGGAAGCACGTTTGGGGCACAACACGTAGTGTCCTGCTACAGATGGATCCCACACTGCAAAAGAATTAAAACTTGCCAGACTTGATTTGACACCAGACTGGAAAAGGAGGTTTTGAACTAAGCAAGGTGGTCACAGAGGAAGAGAAGGAAGGAGAGGTGGGGACTGACTCCCAAACCTGCAATGGGATCTTCAACTATAATGGTGATATTCCTGGGGCCTCCTGCAGATAAACACACAGGGACAGAGAATCCAGACAGAACAAACAAGATTAGAGAGAGAGAGAAAGAGAGGAAAGAAAAAAACACCCAAACCAACCCCGTGACTTTTACCTGGCAGAAGTGGTGACATGAGCTGCCAAGAGGGGACACCGGGGCTGCAGGAGGGGTGACTTGGATAAGAAGCTACGAGACCCATGCTCAGACCTTCTGCACAGGTCTTTGCTGGCTCCCTTATCCCATGCAGGTTACCATGGTTTCTGGAATCCACACAGATTCAAGAATGGAGCCAGGGAGGCTGGGAATGTCGCTCTGTAGAGCTCTTGCCCAGCATGAACAGGGCCCTGGGTTCAATCCCTAAACCGCTTAGAACAACCAAACAGTGGGATGCAGGACCCAGGGAGTTCTGTATGAACAAAGGTCAGTGCACTCATGGGGTGTGGACACAGAACTGCAGCAGATGGGACTTGAGGGTCTAACCCCAACATGCTTCCCATGTAAGGAAGTTCATGCAAAAAGGCTTTGACCTGGAGATTTTTCTCCTAAGTTCAAGTAAGTCACTCAAAATTCTTGGAGGAAAACAGATGAGGGTCTGCTACCCAGGGTTTAGTTGAGGCCTTGAATCTTCATCTTTCTAGAAATTACAGAGACAAGGGCAGCTCCAGCTGCCACGGAAATCTCCTTTATTTTTGCTCATGAAATAAATACTTTCTATTTTATTTTTATATTTTGTATCTGACTTATAGTAGCTTTGAGCACATTATACTTACAGATATATAGTTATACTTACAGATGATCCCCAAGCAAAGCCTAGAGACACCAGCTGCCCAGGAGGATGGTGGCAATATGATACAGAAGCAAGGAGACTCACCTTCATCACGCCTAGGTTTGCGCCCTACTACCAGTTAGCACTCTGGGAGAGAGGGGGACAGGGCAAATGGCCCTCATCTCAGGGCCTCAGTCTGAGTTATGACACTTGGTCCAGGGTCACACTGCCCATCCATACTCACTATTATCCCGACGATAACTAGGAAACCCTAATAGTACTCAGTTTAGTACTACTTCCTGAACTAACTTTTAAGGAATCACAACAGAAGGAATTTAAAAGAATTATCTCTAAACCTCTTTAATACTTTGCTGACGTCTAAGAGATTCAGTTAAAACATATACTGCAATGCTCATACTATCCCAATGCTA
Organism: Microtus pennsylvanicus; assembly: GCF_037038515.1. Lineage (NCBI taxonomy): Eukaryota > Metazoa > Chordata > Mammalia > Rodentia > Cricetidae > Microtus > Microtus pennsylvanicus. The sequence goes on along the minus strand of NC_134579.1, from coordinate 62,123,142 downwards.
AGGAACTTTGGAAGAATCGGGGAAGCATTTAGTATTTAGCATCATGTAAAGGAAGACATAAAATATACTTGGGCTTCATGAGTACTACATGCTAAACGTCTTTCATGACAGAGCAGAGTAACAAACATGTCATCCAGAAACAGTTCTTTTCTTTCTGCCATCTGAAAAATCGCAGGAATAAGCCCTCCCTCCAGCCCTGAATTTGAACTGGGGAGGGGGGCATCCTGTTAATCAGTAGCTGGTGCTCGTCATTACCTGTGGTTCCTTTGGAGGCAATGTTAGTATCCGAATGGGAGCGAATGTGGCTCTTCTTTGTCCCGTTGGTGACAGGGACTGTCTGCCCCTCTGAGAAGCTGGACCTGCGAAGGACACTGCCTGGCTGACTCTGCCTACCTGCCTCTTGGTCCCCTAAAGAAGAAGCAGCAGAATCTGGCTTCTGAGAGCTGCTGGAGGAGAACAAGTGAGAGCTGCTACTCTCAGCATTGCTGCTATGACTCTGACAACTGGCAGTCCGGCCACGGGGGTCTGGGTTGCCAATGGCCAGGTACTCAGGCCCCTCACTGGCATCACTTGGGGAGTCATTTTGGCTGCTGACCCAGGATGCCTCTATGGGGCTGGTCAGAGTGCTGGAACTCATCTCATGTGGGGTCAGTGGGGAACCCTGGGCTAGAGCTGAGTCTGAAAGCAGCGGAGCTTGGGTGGTTTGACTCTCCGCTGGTGAGAGCTCTCTGTCTTCTTGAGGTCTCCAGAGAGGGCCAGAAAGTGAAAAGGAAGTGGATCTTCTTTCTAGGACATAAAAAAAGGATAAGGGGAGAGAAAGGTAAGCTAGAGACCAAAGTATGTATATAGGTCCCCAGGTAAGGGCACCCAGGATCCACGTCACTCAGAAAAGGTCAATCAATTAAAGTAAGGATTTGGAGCAGCTAAGGGGAGGGCATGGACACTTGAGCTCGCAGTGGCTTCACTGCTCCTCAGCCTGAACCCCTCAACTGCAAAATGATAGAAATAATGAGAACAGCAACCTCACAGAACTGGTAAAGATCAAATGAGGTAGTACACACAAATTGTAACAAAACTTAGCATGATGCAGGCACTCTAAAGATGTTAGCAACTACAGACCTGATTTGAAACGTGAAGCAGAAGCTCAAAGGCCTCTAAGGACATCTCTTTGCTACAGAATGATTGTAGGCTACTGCTGAATAACTTTCTGTTCTGTGAGGCATGGTCTCACTATGTGGCCCTGGACACCTCTGAACTTATAACCAACCATCTTCTTGCTTCTGTCTTCTGAGTGCTGGGATTACAGCCCTACAGCCCCACACCAGCAACTGCTGCTCCATATGTTTTTATGATGCCTACGACAAAAACACTCACACCAATGTCTACCAGTCCAAGCTTCTATTTCCAGTCTGCAGTCACTCTCACAAGGACTCTCGACTTTCCAGAGGTGAAGGATGAGAAGGTAAAACCAAAACCAAACAAAAGCAGGTTCTGGCCTGTGAGCAGTCACAAAAGTCCTCTACTTCCCCAGCCTACAATGCATGCTGTAATTACACAGCATCTGCCCCCATACCTGAGCTGTGGTTGGCCATGGGTTGGTGGAGGCTAGAGGAGGACCCAAAGCAGGATTGCTGAGCACAGCTAGCTGGAGGGGTATACGTGGAACCAGGCAGAGCCGTCAGACTCTGGCTCTTTGTAACCAGCAGCGGGCTCTCGTGCTTTCTGGCAAACTAAAACAAAAGAAAACATGTCAGAATGAAGCAGAGGCCCTCAGAGGAGGGGCACTCATTACTGCAGAAACGCTGATAGGAGCTCGTAGTTGACAGTAGGCCTAGACTACTAGAGCACAGCTACCATAGCATTCAACATCGGAACACTACAGCTTCTGCACTGGAATTCTTCTAGGATAGTTTCTCCTGTAAGTGGTGCAACGAAGAACGCAAGAATATGCACGGGAGGCTGGGAAGACGGTTCAGCAAGTGTTCTTGCTCTGCAAACACAAGGACTAGAACTCACACGTAGGGCCCGGGTCTACCCTTGTTCCTGGGGTGCATCTTGAGGACAGTTTCTGGTCAGCTAACTAAAGCATTCTGTTTGTTCCTGTGCTTCCCCCTGCCCCCGCCTGGACATTGTTGATTCCATCTTTGGTATGGTAATTTCCCACCTGCCTGGGTGGAAATCCTTGTGCAGCAGCTAGGTATTTAAGGATTTCCCCAAGATTGAATAAACGGCACACGGCTGATCTCCTTTCAAATGACCCGGGTCTCTTTGTGTGTTCTTTCAATCTCCAGGCCCTTGCCCGGCTTGCGTACAGTACAGTGGTGCCCGAACTGTACGGAGGGGGTAACACAGAATCGGGTGTTACACTCACAGCCCTAATACCAGTGTGAAATCCAGGTGGGCATGGCAGCCTGCACACGGATACCCATACACATGGGAACAGGTATACAGACATGTATCTACACTACACATAAATACATACCAAAAAGGATGCATGTGAAGTAAAAGTCATATAGACTGGTGGCCTAAGCCATACGTGTCTCTCATGAGCACCTGATCCGAGCTTTGGGAGAGAAGGCAAGTGTGTGTGTGGTTCAGTGCCCTTTTCTTTTTCACTTTTTAGACAGGGCCTTGTCATGTCACTTTGGGAGGCCTGGTACTCACGACGTAGCTCAAACTGCCCTGCCCTCAAACTCATGTCTATCCTCCCACCTCTTAAGACTCCCAAGTGCTGGGACTACAGTAGCGAGTTTCCATGCCTAGTCCCGGCCCCTAGCGACTTCTTTTGTAGGTAGGGCACACATTCATACCTGTGCACAAACACGGAGGCCAGAGGTCGATGCTGGCCATCTTCCTTTTGAGACAGGGTCTCTCAGTGGACTTCAGGCTCACCGGTTCACCTTTCCCTTCCATCATATTCTGCTCCTCTCACCCTACCTCTCACCTCCCCTTTCCTTTTTTATTTTTAAGACAGGATCTCATAGTCTAAGCTAGCATAAAGCTTATTATATAGTCCAGGCTGATCTTGAACTCTGACCCTTCTGTGTCAACCTCCCAAGTACTGGGATTACAGATGCCTGTCAACTTGACACAGTTAGAGTTTTATCTGGGAGGAGGGACTGTCAACTGAGGAAATGCCTCCATTAGGTTGGCCTGTAGGCAAGTCTGTAGGACATTTTCTTGCTCAATGATTGATGTGGGAGGGTCCAGCCCACTGTGGGTGGTGCCATTCTTGGGCAGGTGGTCCTGGGTTCTGTAAGCAACAGGCTGAGCAAGCCATGGGGAGCAAGTCAGTAAGCAGTGCTCTTCCATGTCTTCTGCATCAGGTTCCTGCTTTGAGTTCCTGTCTCAGTGAACTGTGACTAAGGATATGTAAGCCAAATAAATCTTTCCTCCCCATGTTGCTTTGTGCCAAGGTGTTTTATGCCAGCAATAGCAAGCAGACTCAGGCAACAGTCGTGTGCTACCACACCCAGCTCCCCAAGCATTTCAAAAATGAAAGTCTCTCAGCTCACAGCCGCCTCAGTGAGAAGTCATCTGTCACTGAGGAGTGGCCAGCACGGAGAAGGCCCAGGACAGACGTGGGGATCCTTTTGCCCCCCTTACCATAGATGCATCAATCTGAGCCAGGAGCCGGGGGTTGTTCTGTTCCACTGCTTCCAGGCACTGGAGCATGGCTGTGACGTGGGCATCACTTAGCAGGAAAGCAGTTTCTGGGAAGGGAAAACGTACCATAGTGATGAAGAGTGAAGCTCGGAGAAAGAGACAGAATAAAAAGGAATAGAGGAAAAGCATGTCACTGAGGAGAGGAAGGATCTGGAGACAAGTAAAGTACAGAAGACGCTCAGTTGTATGCAGTCTAACATAAGAAGCTCCAAAATCAGAAAGGTGCAGAATTGGACCTGGCTCTGTGTGACTCTGGCCAAGTCACCTAGCCTCTCTGATTAGAAAACAGTGATCCTCGCCTTTAATCCCAGCACTCGGGAGGCAGAGGCAGGCGGATCTCTGTGAGTTAGAGACCAGCCTGGTCTAGAAGAGCTAGTTCCAGGACAGAAACCCTGTCTCGAAAAAATCCAAAAAAAAAAAAAAGAAAGAAAAAGAAAACAGTGATCCTACTACCCAGCTCGTGGAACAGCTGTAAAGAGGGCAGTGGCACAGCGACCAGCACATAGGAAACTCGGTTTGTGGCATTTCTTCTTACAGTTTGCATGCATCAGGACAGGAACAACTTGGTGTTTTCCCAAGGTGGCTGAGAGGAGGGCTGGCTATGTGTTTTTGAGTAGAATCTACGGCATCAAGTAAGTTTTAGGAGACCCTGGTACAGAAGCAATCTACTGAAGAACAGAGAGACAGAAGATCAACAAGCAGTACGCACGACACCCTGAATTGCTTCTACTCACCTGTGTAGAACTTCCTGATATACTGTCTGTCCCCAAGCAGAGGCCGGAGCTGGGCCGAGAGGCAGTGGCACTGCAGGCTATGCTGCAGCCAGAGCTCTGCAACAGCGCGCTCGCTCACCTCAGCGCTGCTCTGGTCATTCTCATGCAAGCTGATGAACTGGGGAGGCAAAGAGGCAGGAGTCAAAACACACACCCTGGCAGACAAAGCGCAGCAGTGAGGGCCTAGGGACCTGAGAACTATGCTGAAGACAGGCGAGAGAAGGCTACCCGGGGTGTCTCCTGCAGCTAGCTTCCCAAGATGCAGGAGGAAGACCGTGAAGAGATGAATGGCTTCTCTACCTATCAGACCTCAGGAGAAGCAAGCCTGCTAAATCTGGCTCTCTACGGCCTATCTCCAAAGAGGAATCTCTAGGATATCCCTAGGAAGGATCAAAGGCATTTGACCTCTTGGCTTCTCTCACAAAGTCCTCTATTTCAGAGCCTCCAGAGAGAAATGTGATAAAAAAAAAAAAAAGTCTTGGCATGCATATGTGTAGATGGGTTGGTCTAGGAAAAACACCTCCAAAGATGCTCTTGAAATTTTTCTTGAGACTTTCTTCAATGCGCCTGAGTGTGTTGCCTGAATACATACCACATGGATGTAGTGCCCGCAGAGGCTATAAGAGGGCATCACATCCCTGAGGACTGGAGTTACAGATGGTCGTGAGTCACCATGTGGATGCTAGGAATTGAGCCTGGATCTTCTAGAAGAACAGCCAGAGCGCTTATCCACTTACTCAGCTCTTCAGCCTAAAGATTCTCTACGGGACCTCCTCCTCCTTCAGTGTTTCTAAGACCAAGTTCTCATAGCCAAGATCAGTAACACAAAATGCATCAACAGCAATGTCAGGAAGCCCCTCAGAAGAAATGGCATAGCACCACATCTGAGGTGTGGGAACACACACCTGGTGACCCCAGTGCACGGGTAGCTAAGGAAGGAAGACTACACATTCAAGGGCAACCTGGGCTACCTAGTGAAGCTACATCAGTAAACACAACAGAACAGAATGAACAAATGAACAAAGGAAAAATGAGAAGGTGAAAGAAAACAGCAGGTTATGATCTTTTCAGATCAGAAAGGCCAGTATGACCACACAGAGAAAGGCCAGTATGATCATATACAGAAAGGCCAGTATGACCATATACAGAACGGCCAGTATGACCATATACAGAACGGCCAGTATGACCATATACAGAACGGCCAGTATGACCATATACAGAACGGCCAGTATGACCATATACAGAATGGCCAATATGACCATACACAGAATGGCCAGTATGACCATAATGATCATACACAGAACGGCCAGTATGACCATATACAGAACGGCCAGTATGACCATATACAGAACGGCCAGTATGACCATATACAGAACGGCCAGTATGACCATATACAGAACGGCCAGTATGACCATACACAGAACGGCCAGTATGACCATACACAGAATGGCCAGCATGACCATACACAGAACGGCCAGCATGACCATACACAGAACAGCCGGCATACCATATACAGAACGGCCAGTATGATCATATACAGAATGGCCAGTATGATCATGTAAAGAAAGGCTAGTATAAAGCCCAGAGTCTTTGTTCACTGGATATTAGGGGGAAAAAAGTATACTTCTTGACCTCATCTTAGCAATAAATCAATAGCCGGGACACACATGAAACAAAACAAGTCATACAAAGAGAAATAAAGAGGGACAATGGACGGATATTTTGCAGTCATTTCATTAATCTAATTTAGATGCGTTTAATTTTCTTATAATAAAAAATTAAGTGCATACATAAAATAGTCATTGACTGAACCAGCTGTGTATCTTTGGTCAAGTCACCTGACTTTGTTGAGTTGTTTCCCTGACTGGAAACCTGGAGCACTATGTGGAGCTGGAGACAGGACACTCCAAAGCAGCCAGAATGTTGAAGGCAGCACTCAATCTACTGGTCTCTGGAACACTTTATGTCCACAGTCCTCTTACTGCTTTAGGGAAATTCTTGCCATTTCTCCTAGTTTTTTTTTTTAAGAGTTTCATTAGATCATTTTCACTCATTTCCCAGGAGATGAAAAAGCAACCTGAATGAATTTGGTTTGTTGGTTAAGCCTTCCCTCTAAGTCACTGCTACCGAGATAATCTCTCCCCTCTAGTTAAAAGAAAGTGGACGCACTCCATCCCAGGGAGAACAGTCTTCCGGCTGAGCACCAGTGAAATTTGCAGCCACCCAGCAAGCCAGCTCCCCTTCACTCTTACCTTCTCAACATGAAGGGCTGAGTGCGGACTGAGCCACCGAATGTCTTTCACAAACTGCCAGTAATCCGCCTGGCGGCTAAACACCTGCCAAACAAACACCAACGTGATGAGCAGATCCTGACTGCTGACAGTAAGAGAGAGATATAAAAGCTGACATAGTAGCACCCCTCTGTAATAGTAGCGCTTGAGAGGTGAAGCCAGAGGGTCTGGAGTTCAAGGCCAGCCTGAGCTGTATAGAGAGACCCTATTTCCAAAACAAGAAAACCAAATAGAGGCAGAAGAGTAGGAAAGGGGGGAGGGGTGAGAAGGGAGAGGGAAAAAAAGAGAATAACCTTCCTTTGCTTCAACAAAGGCTGCCAGCAGCAAGCAAAGGAATATATACACATAATTACTTAAATTGTTTTTTTTTTTTGTTGTTGTTGTTTTGACACAGGGTTTCACTGTACTTTTAGAGCCTGTCCTGGAACTAGCTCTTGTAGACCAGGCTGGCCTTGAACTCACAGAGATCTGCCTGCCTCTGCCTCCTGAGTGCTAAGATTAAAGGCATGTACCACCATCTGCCCGGCTCTTAAATTGTTCTTATGTGTATGGGTGTACATATATACGCATGTTCACAGAAGCCAGAGGTCCACGTTGGGTGAAGTTCCTCAGGAGCATCTTCCACCTTAGTTTTGAGACAGTCTTTCTCTGTAACTCACTCGGTAGGCTAGACTGGCTGGCCTGGATTACAGTGAGTACCGGTTCTGGGGATTAAACTCAGGTCTTCACGCTTGTGTGGAAGCACTTCACGGACTGAAACTAGACTGCTCTGAATAGGTACTACATGCAAATGATATAAAAGGTATACAGTGAAAGTTATCTGTCTCCTACTCCTTTTCTCTTCATTATCTGGTTTCCTACAAGGAAAAAAACTAGTGCAGTCAGTTGACAGGGGTGAATGTCTTTAGTACCTACTACAAACAAGGAAACACTTAGTTTTGCCATAGATGTTGGCCAAAAAAGGCTGTATTTTAGAGTCAAAGAAATATGAAGTCCTAGAGAGAATGAAGGGTTTTACCCAGACACGACAATGAAATGTTTTCTATAATGAAAACCTAATGTTTTGGAGAACCTCTATAGTGGTTTAAATAGGTATGGTCCCCAGAGATTAATGTATTTGAATGCTTGGCCCATAGGGAGTGGCACCATTAGGAGGTGTGGTCTTGTTGAAGTAGGTGTAGCCTTGTCAGAGGAAGTGTGTCATTGTGGAAATGGGCTTTGAGGTCTCATATGCTCAAGCTATCAGTGTAGAGGACAGTTCACTTCCTGTTGCCTGGGCTCAAGATGTAGAACTCCTAGCTCCTTCTCCAGTACAATGTCTACCTGCACACTGCTGTGCTCCCTGCTACAATGATAACAAACTACACCTCTGAAACTGTAAGTCAGCCCTGATTAAATGTTTTTCTTTATAGGAGTTGCCATAGTCATGGTGTCTCTTCACAGCAATAAAAACCCTAGAAAAGACACCCCCTTCCTGAGATTACTGGGCAGGAGTTTGAATTTAGATTAAGTAATCTTTCAAATATAAAACCAACACAAATATCAAGAGACAAACCAACTAATAGAACAAAACAAACAGCTAGAAAGAGACCTTAAAATACATTAGAAAGTAATGTGGAATTAAAAAAGCATCTCAAAAATCAATGGTAAAGAAGGAGGCTGTGGATTAGAGGTTCAGTGCTTGTCAGTGTGAGCAGGGCCCTGGGTTTCATTCCCAAAGGTGGGGAGAGGCATGGCTCAAGTCAATGGAAGGAACCCTATAAACAATTATGTGTCAATTCATTGGAAAACCTTTAACAATAGCTAAATTTCTTAACATTTAATCTACCAAAACTGAACTATGAGGACACAGAAAACCTGAACAGAGCAATGAATGACACTATTTAAATCACTGATAAAATGTGTCCCCATATAACAGAACTCAGGAACAGATGGCTCCACTGATAAATTACCAAATCTCTAGAAACATTGTGATCTCAAAGCCATACAAAGATGCAACAAAAAACTGTTAATCAAAATCCTCAATGAACATAAAGTTTCTAATCATAATATTAACAAACAAACACCTTACAAAGATTGTATGCCAGCCAACAAGATGGATCAGTGGATAAAGGTGCTTGCTACTATGCCTGACAACCTGAGTTTAAGCCCCAGAACCAATATCGTAGAGAGAGAGAAGACCAACTTTCTGACTGCATGCATCCCTAAATAAACAAATGAATAAATGTTTAAAAAAAACTCTAAAAAAGAGTCTACAGGGGCTGGAGAGATGCTTCAGAGGTTAAGAGCACTGACTACTCTGCCAGAGGTCCTGAGTTCAAGTTCCAGCAATCACGTGGGTGGCTCACAAAAATCTGCAATGAGATCTGGCACTGTCTCCTGGAAAGTGTATAATAAATAAATAAATAAATAAATAAATGTAAAAAAGGGGGGTTGTCATGGTTATGGAATGTAGCACTAATAATAATAATAATAATAAAAGAGTCTACAGATCTACAATGTGACCCTTACACCTGAGGCTCAGGGAACATGACACAAGGACAGAAGGAAGATCAGAGCAATTGTGAGTGCCAGGGGACTAGGATGTCTACTGTGAGACAGACTTCTGTATGTGACAGGAAGCTGCACCATGAAGTCTTAACAATAGGGCTGCTTAAGTAAGACCTGCACAAGGACATCAGCTGAGACAACGCAGAGGGGAAGACCTCACAGGACCTCGCCCTAGACAAGAGCTACAGATGGGCCACAGCTGCTGAGAGAAGGCGATTGTGCTTCTCTAGAGGTTTTCATAGACGATACTAGCATATTATAACCACTATTTTATTTTTCTCTAGGTTTTCATAGAAGATACTAGCATATTATAACCACTATCTTATTCTTCTCTAGAGGTTTTCATAGAAGATACTAGCATATTATAACCACTATCTTATTCTTCTCTAGAGGTTTTCATAGAAGATACTAGCATATTATAACCACTATTTTATTCTTCTCTAGAGGTTTTCATAGAAGATACTAGCATATTATAACCACTATTTTATTCTTCTCTAGGTTTTCATAGAAGATACTAGCATATTATAACCACTATTTTATTCTTCTCTAGAGGTTTTCATAGAAGATGCTAGCATATTATAACCACTATCTTATTCTTCTCTAGAGGTTTTCATAGAAGATACCAGCATATTATAACCACTATTTTATTCTTCTCTAGGTTTTCATAGAAGATACCAGCATATTATAACCACTATCTTATTCTTCTCTAGAGGTTTTCATAGACGAAACTAGCATATTATAACCACTATTTTATTCTTCTCTAGGTTTTCATAGACGATACTAGCATATTATAACCACTATTTTATTCTTCTCTAGAGGTTTTCATAGAAGATACTAGCATATTATAACCACTCCAGCCCCATAAAAGTGCCTTTTAAATATAAGGGTTTAAATATAAAGAGAAAAATAAGAAAAAAATAAGACCATCCAACAGAATGCTAAACAGTAGATATTATTACTTGGTATTAAGATTATGGGCTATATTTATTTTTCTGAGTCTTTTTAGTATATGTCAAAGTTTCAACAAATAATAATATATTATGCATATTTTTAAAAACAGATAGATTTTTTTCATTATTATTACTTTAAAAATCATGGCCAGGAGGTGGTGGCCCATGCCCTTAATCCCAGCACTTAGAAGGTAGAGAGGTTGGTGGGTCTCTGAGTTCGAGACCAGCCTGGTTTTCAGATCAAGTTCAGGACAGCCAGCACTACACAGAAAAACCCTCCTTGGAAAAAAAAAAAACAACCAAACAACCAAACAAAAAAACAAACAAAATCAGGCTACCTTGGGGCTAGAGAAATGGCTCTGAGGTTAAAAGCACTGGCTGCTCTTGTAGAGGACCTGGGTTTGGGTCCCAGACCCACATGACACTTACAACTGCCTGTAACTCCAGTTCCAAGTCATCCAAAAGCCTTCTTCTGGCTTCCATGGGTAACAGGCATGCACATGGTACACATGTATACAACATGTAGATAACATACTCATACACATTAAAAAATAAATCATTAAAAAACTGTATTGAAGCTGGGCGGTGGTGGTACACACCTTTAATCCCAGCACTGGGGAGGCAGAGGCAGGCAGATTTCTGTGAGTTCGAGGCTAGCCTGGTCTACAAGAGCTAGTTCCAGGACAGGCTCCAAAGCTACAGAGAAACCCTGTCTCAAAAAAACAAAAACAAACAAACACACACACACACACACACACACAAAATTGTACTGGGCCGACACTGCTAAGCACAGTTTGTTCTAGGCGCTACTCACTCCCACTCAGTTGTTTCCAGATCTCTAAGCAGCAGGACCGAGAGATAGTATCATAATGCTTTGCCTTTCAAAAGGAGTAAAGGTGATGCAGGCTGACAAAAATGAGATCCCTCTAAGAAAATGATCCTGACGTCACAGCTTCCCAGGGGCCCTTGGGGACTAAAACAAAAGAGAACTCACTCCCATAACACATCCTTACGAAAACAAAGGGGAGAGATGACCACCATGAATCATCACGTCCCTTCCCCTTCCCAAGGACACAAACCCAGAATAGCTCCCTGATGACACAGCAGCCTGAAACCTTTGAAAGCACTCAGCGTTCTGGACGGAAACAGCAGGAGAAAACAATGCCGACACCGGCCTGACTCCTTAGACCATGTAACAGGCAGAGCCACAACTGACGTGGACTTTTGTTTCTAGTTTTTTCCTACTGGAGCCGCTATGTGCTATGTGCCTCTATGTGCTGTAGTGTGTCTGTGTGTCAAGTGGCTGTCTCTGCTCCCATTTCCCAGCACCAGCTAGTTTCGTAAGTGGTCAGACACATTCTTTAAAAACATTTTCATTCTGAAGAACAGGTGCTTTCATAAACGCTATCATTTTGAGAACTCTGACAAGATATGTTAGTAGTACTTTGCATTTGCGAGCTTGTTTTATTTGAGAATCTTATCAACATTTCTCCTTTTGTGGTACATATGGATGGTGAAACTATCATGTAATCTAGTCAGGTTACTATGTGACGATGTAAAATTAGTAACAGGGCCAAGAAAGAACTTCTGTTATCAAGCTCTCACTACGGAACGGCAGCACTACTAACCTAACCTGGTGGCTATTTTGTCACCAGCCTGGGAAACTTGTACTTTGTTTTTAACAAAACATTTTGGCATGAATCCCAAATTTCTGAATGGAACACTGGGTAGTTCAATACTTCAAATTAGCATAAAAACACCAAGATGAAAGGCAGTCTCCTGGGAGAAAATATATTCAGTTTTGGCTGTGCTTGTTGGGTAGGAAAGAGAGCCAGCCAGATGATAAAATAGAGGAGACAGCTGGTCTAGGCCTAGAACTCAGAGCTGAGATCTGAGCTGGGGGTTACAGATGCATGGGTAAGACTGAGACTGCGTCAAGAATACAGAATGATTCCGTCTTTAAAGATCCATTCAAAGATCTGTAAAGGACAAGGGAGGTAAAGGTCCCTGCCAAGCCTAATGCCCTGTGTTCAATACCAGGACCCACATGATGGAAGGAACAGACTCCTGCAAGCTGGCCTCTGATTCACCATGCATGTACCCCCAAAATAAATAAATACAATCATTTTTAAATGTGTGAGCCAAGAAGACAGTCCAGGGATAGAAACTGAAGACCAGTCACACATAGGACAATGCTTCCATGGCATCAAGAAATGATGGTGGCCAACAGTATTGAACTTACACAGTCAAAGGAGAATTGACCTTGAGTTACTAAGCCAACTTTTCCAGTGAATTCTAAGACTTTCCAACAGGCCCAAAGCTGCTGTTCAGGGGCAACAGAGCCCTACTTTTTTATTTATTTATTTATTTATTTATTTATTTATTTATTTATTTTTTTTTTGGTTTTTCGAGACAGGGTTTCCCTGTGGCTTTGGAGCCTGTCCTGGAACTAGCTCTGTAGACCAGGCTGGTCTCGAACTCACAGAGATTCGCCTGCCTCTGCCTCCCGAGTGCTGGGATTAAAGGCGTGCGCCACCATCGCCCGGCTAGAGCCCTACTTTTAGAACAGAGGGCAACATACTAAGTCCTTTGATGCCAATCCGATATTTTCCAGTGTGACAGCCAGCAGAAAATAAATGCAAATGAGAGAAGAGAAACATAGCTCTGATAAAAAGGACTTCCTTGCTGTGGAATGTTTGTTCAACTAGGCAATGATGTGTTACAATTGCTTATGGTCCAGATTATTTGTTTGACTATGTAAAGATGTGTTGCATTTGTTTTACCTTGGGCGCCTAGGAACCTGATTGGTCTAATAAAAAGCTGAATGGCCAATAGCTAGACAGTAGGTGGGTCTGGCGGGCAAAGGAAACAATAGGTGGAGGAATCTAGGCTCCAGAGAGAGGAGAGGGAGAAGGAGAGGAAGACGCCAGGGGCCAGTCAGCCAGACATAGAAGCAGGAAAAGTAGGACATACAGAATGAAAGAAAGGAAAAAAGCCCCGAGGCAAAAAGATTAAGAGAAACAGGTTAAATTAATTTATAAAAGGTAGTGGGACAAGCATAAGATAAGGCTGAGCATTTATAGCTAATAATAAGTCTCTGTGTCATGATTTGGAGGCTGGCAGTCCAGGAAAGCCTGCTACACTTCCTGGGAAGAATAGTAGTCCCTGGCAAGGGCAGATGAGTGATTGAGAGCCCTTAATTATGTGTGCACTAGTGAGGCCTGAATTTGTGTATGTGCAGGCGTACATGCATGAGGCCAGAAAACAGCCTTGGGTGTCATCCCTCAAGTACTGTCCACCTTATTTTTTGAGACAGGGTTTCTTACTGGCCGTGACCTGGTCAAACTGGTTAGGTTGGCTGGCCAGAGATTGGGATTCCTACCTTTCGGTAAGTATTTGGTCCAACTCTGCTTTGGAGTTCAAGATACCTTATGGCTATCCCAGAAGAAAAGTCTTTAGATTCTCTGGGTCTAAAGTTCAAGAGAAGTCGGGGCTAGGAGAGTAGAGTCGAGGATTTCTTCTGGGCAGAAAGCTGACACACAGCTCTAAACAGGATGACTAAATCACCACCCCCTCTTACTGGCACCATGGCTCAGAGAACATTGAGGAAGAGGTAGGAGGAGGGTGAAAACCCGAGGATGGAGAGGAGCATGTGAGATGGCGTCTTCTGGACAGGGCAGTTGCAGTGAGCTCATTTGAGGCTGCAGTTACCTGTGCAGGGTCAGGCCAACAAGATAAGCCAAAATCCCAGCAGGCAGCATTAACTGGACTCAGTGGGTTATAAGAACAAACTAACATACAGAAGGGGAAGACATGGAAGTGGGGGCCTGTGCTGTCTGTCGGGGAGTAGCCAGTAGAGTGCGAGATGAGAATGGCAAGACAGTGGTGGATAGCACCAAGACACACTGTATACATGTAAAAACTGTCAAAAGAATAAATAAAATGTATGCTAAAAATTGAAACAAAAAAATTTTAAATTACAGAAACAACAAAAATAAGAAAGAAAATTGAAAGGGGAGAGCTGCTGCCATCGCCTAGCCTCTGAGTGCACTGAACATACATGGTGCAGACATACATGCAGGCAGAATGCCCATACATGTAAAATTATAAATAAATCTTTAAAAAACTACCACTCAGAAACCTTAAACAGTTATCTACAAAGTAATGTCCAAAGCATATCCTGAAGCTTTTAAATTACTCCTCAGATGTGTCCTAGGTTGCTTTCAAAGAAGAAACCCAAACAACTCAATCGTATCCACTGATACTCACTGCTATAGTTTAAAAAAACGGTCCGAGAGGGAGAGATGCCATCTGGGCTGGCTAGGTAATGCCAGCACTATTAATATTCATGCCGTCTTCCTGTTATTTCAAGAACGGGTCCTGGCTAGTCCTGCCAGGATAGTATACAATTTTTTTTTTACCCTGTTTTAAATTAAAGTAACAACAAAAGTCTAAATTTAAGGCAATCCAGAGTGGTGTAGGAGGTCCTTCTGTTTATGTGTTGCTTTCATTGGTTGAATAAAGAAACTGCCTTGGCTTTTGATAGGGCAGAACTTAGGTAGGTGGAGTAGACAGAACTGAATGCTGGAAAGAAGGGCAGAGAGACAGAAGCCATGGTTTTCCTGCCTGAGATGGACGCTGGTTAGAATCTTGCCGGTAAGGCACAGTCACGTCGTGATACACAGATTTAATAGAAATGGGTTAAATTAAGAAGTAGCCAATAAAGAAGTTAGAGCTAATGGGCCAGGCAGTGTTTAAATGAATACAGTTTCTGTGTGATTATTTCAGGTGTAAGCTAGCCGGGTGGCTGGGACAGAACAACCCCCCCCCCCACCTCCTTGCAACACCAGAGTCAGAGGAAGAAAGGATGGTTTTGGATCAAACAAGAAACATTAATTCTAATTACGCAAACTCATCAAGCCCAATGATCTATCTCTGGTCTCTAGGCCAAAGCCTTCCAAGTACAGAATAATTGACCACATGGAATTTCAGTTTCTTACTAAGCAGAAACATTTCCTGGATGAAAGAGACTGTACATATTTTGCATCAGCTTTATTCCATATTCCAATATTCCACATTGGGTGGGGGGCTTGGAGAGAAAGCATGGTTTTTCTATTTACTGATTAACTGAGTAAGTGACTTCAGTGCTGGGGCTTGAACCCTGCACACACAGCAATTGCTTTACCACCACTGGGCTCCAGCCCCAGATCAAAAGCATGGTGCTAAAAGAAGACTAAAATTAAGGGAGAGGAAAATCTTCCTGGTTATGGTTGATGATAAAAATGGTCTTCTAGGGGCTGGAGAGATGGCTCAGTGGTTAAGAGCATAGTTGCTCTTCCAGAGGACCTGGGCTTAACCCTAGCACCCATATGTCCGCTTCCAAGCATCTGTAACTCCAGTCCCAGGTGATCCGATGCCCTCCTGTGGTCTCTGAGGGCACCAGCCATGCATGCAGCATACAGACATACATTCAGGCAAACACCCATAAACTTAAAAATAAATCAATAAAAATTAAAAATAGTCACTTTAACAGCAACAACAAAGACTGGGCAGAATTCGAGGGAAACAGCCAGAAGCTGAAAAGGACAAGGAGAGAAGGAACATTTAGCACTTTCTAGGAGTGCAGCACAGCAGACACCCTGGCTTGAGTCTAATGAAACTTATTTGAGAATTCTAACCTCAAGAGCTGAAAGATAATAAATCTGTAACTAGTCAGTAAATTCATCTTTGTTATGGAATCAACAGGAACCAAACTGACCTAACCTCTTGCTGCTGTGCTGCCTGTCCTGGCGGTTTATTCATTCCTCTGGCATCTATGGCGGCACTGAGGGAGAGAGATGGGGGTGGGGGTGGGCCTTTCTGCACATGTACACAAGCATGCAAACACATGCGGTCAGTTCTATACTTAGGATCTCACATAAACCAGTGGGCTTCACCTTTTCTCTGCCAACCACCTTCATGCAACTGTTTTCCAAGAGATTTAGCCAATTAGATAGGGGGAAAATTAATTCTACATACCTGGTCATGGATGAGCCCATGATATAGAATGTTCTGCATGTCCCTGCAAAGCCGCTCCAGGCCACCATACTTGGACCAGACATTGGGGCAGTTGGCTGACACCAAACCCTCCACAGTAGTCTTCAAATTACCCAGCAACTGCCAATGCTCTCTCCTGAAATCATACCAATGGTTAGTTAAGTTTGCTGAACCTGACCTTCATTATACATGTCAGTGTCTCCTGCCTGACATTCTCTCTTCCATTCATTTTTCTCTTCAACATAAGGCTCCATCTGAGAGTACTATAGTTATAAAGACTTGAGCCCTTACACTTACATGGCATATCATGGCTATTTGTGATTTTAGGAGTGCAACCCATTAAGAGCCATTTCTGAGCTAGGCAGTGGTGGCACACACCTTTAATCCCAGAATTTGGGAGGCAGAGGAAGGCGGATCTTGAGTTCCAGGTTAGCCTGGTCTACAGAGCGAGTTCCAGGACAGCTGGAGCTACCCAGAGAAACCTGGTCTTGAAAAACAACAAAATGAAATAAAAGAACTATTTCTGAACAATGATAATACAAAGGGAAAAGAGGAGAACACCCACCCACAATCAGAAATCTTTTCTTTTTATTGTACTTTCATTTGTATGGATGTTTTGCCTACATACTTGTCTGTGACCATATCAGGCCTGATGATAGTAGAGGCCACTGGATCCCCTGACACTGGAGTTATAGATGGT
The DNA here is from genome assembly GCF_037038515.1 of Microtus pennsylvanicus. NCBI lineage: Eukaryota > Metazoa > Chordata > Mammalia > Rodentia > Cricetidae > Microtus > Microtus pennsylvanicus. The sequence goes on along the minus strand of NC_134579.1, from coordinate 62,106,176 downwards.
TGTGAGTTGCCATGAAGGCCCAGGTCTACTAGAAGAACAGGAAGTGCTACTTTCCACGGATCCACCTCTCCAGTCCCAAATCAGGCATCTTTTATGATATAAATCCAACCACCCTGCTTCTTCTTTACTGTATTCCCTAGCACTAGGTGAATTACAGCAAAGGACAGATACATACAAACACTTACAAGCAAACATGACAGGTAAGGACACAAACTACTTGTCATTTGAGGGTCTCGTGTATTCTAGGCTTCCCCTGACCTTACTTGGTAGCTGTGGATAACTTTGAATTTGTGGTCCTACTGCCATACCCTCCCAAATGCCGACATCACAGGTGTGTGCCATAGGCTCTGATGTTGTGAAGTGCTAGGGATCGAACCCAGAGCTTTCTTATGCTAGACAAAACACTCTACCAACTTGTTTGTTGGTACTAAACACCCCAAGCCAACCATAATACTTTTTGCCTCCATGATTTTTAAGTGAACACTGAAACAAAAGAGGTTTTAAGTTTGCATTGAAGTCATTTTAAGACACGTCCCCAGACCAGCCAGCTGTCACCTTGTTCTCCTAGACTATTTGATGTACTTCACTGTGAAATCAGAAAATTGCTGCCCTGATCATCTTTCAGATTCCTCTTAATCCCTAGCAATTTCTCTGCACAGCTTTTAACCAGCAAAACTCAACACCAAGTGCAATAGAATGCGGGACCCGAATGCACTGATCAAACTGGACAAGGGAAGCACACGGAGAAGATGCGTCACTCTTGGCCACATTATCTTTCTTTCCATTATTAGACTACCGCTCTTTCCTCTTTTCATGGCGATCACAGGAAATAAGAAAGATTTCCTCAGGAAACTTTATCATAACGATTTTATATCATATAAATACCAGCAGAGGATGGATCCTGAATTATAATCCTTTCCATCAATACAAAACTAATCTTTTGTGTATTTTCTGAGCAATTTTAGAAGAGTGGATGAGTAAAGGCAGATAAGTAGAACCCATAAATAAAATGAGTGACAGAATGGGGTGGAGACTCAGCCATAGAGAAATGAGTGACAGAATGGGGTGGAGACTCAGCCATAGAGAAAATGAGTGACAGAACGGGGTGGAGACTCAGCCATAGAGAAAATGAGTGACAGAACGGGGTGGAGACTCAGCCATAGAGAAAATGAGTGACAGAACGGGGTGGAGACTCAGCCATAAAGGGAGGGTCAAGAGGATTGGGCTTTTTGCTTTGAAGGCCTTGTGAACAAGAATTTGTTTGAACTGGAAGACATTCAGGTTTTCTTTTCCTTATTAAATATCTGAATCACCAGCTGGGCATAGTGGTTCACACTTAAAATCCCAGCACTCGGAAGGCTTCAACAGGAAGATTGCCATAAACTCAAGGCCAGCCTGTATTACAAAGAGAGTTCCAGACAGAGAAAAACTCTGTCTCAAAAACAAAAATATTGAGTCACCAGACTTCTCTTGTATTTCTATACCAGTCGTAAACTGCCCACTGAACTAAAGTAATCACTCAAAATGCCATTTATGTTTATACTGAGAAACTACCACTCTAGAGGCTGACTCCAATTGCTGCTCACTGACTGCATCCTATGTTCCAGCAGGGTTAATCAACCTCTGGTCTACTTTGACGGACGAGGTGTTCACATTCCAACAAACTACAATCAAGCCTTACAGGTCTAACAGCTGGTGTAGCTCGGCAAGAGGCTGCATACCTGTGTTCTGATTCATCCTGGGTCAATACGGCATTAACTTCTTAAAGAATATTACGAAGTAGACAGCATTCTTTGCTCCCAAAATTCTACAAAGAACATGGAAGTCCTAGAACCTCTGATCTACCAATAATATCCTCTGGACAAAGCTAAGGAATCATCCTTTCCCACAAGAAAGTGTCCCTGAGATGCCAAATGACAAAGAAACGTGGCTTTACTGCGGTATCCCAGGCGCTCTGTGCTTTGTAAATGCTCATTTGGGAGAATGATAAGCCTGAAAATTTTGTATTTACATAGTTAGAGTATGCCTTTTAGTGTTCTCTATCTTAATGACAGAAATATTTTCAGAGGGTTGAGATATTAAATCAACTTGAAGCCAGGAGGTGGTGGCACACACCTTTAATCCCAGCACTCAGAAGGCAGAAGCAAGTGGATCTCTGTGAGTTCAAGGCCAGCCTGGTCTACAAGAGCTAGTTCCAGGAGAGGCTCCAAAGCTACAGAGAAACCTTGTCTCAATAAATAAATAAATTAAATAAATAGCTTTAGATGTAAGCAAAGAGACCACTGTGGAGAATCAAGTGCTGCTGCCCCCCCAGCGTGTGTGTGCGCGCGCGCGCGCGCGTGTGTGTGTTTATTTGTACAGGTACACATGCAGGCCAGAGGTCAACCCCAGCTGTTGGTCTTTAGGAGCCCTACACTTGTTTTCTGAAACACGGTTTCTCACTGGTTACAAACACATACCTGGCTTTGTTGTTCGTTTGCTTGTTTTTAACATGGGCACTAGGGCAACACCTTCATCTACTGAGTTACCCCCCCACCCTTCTAAGAAGCAGAAGGAAACTACTCTAGCCTGTCCTTTCACAGCATGCCATTCAACCAGGACAGACACACTCTGAGACCACAGTTAGAGGTCAAACTGTACCAAGCCAAGCAGTGATCTGATCCCTGAAATGGAGGGTGGGATACGACATCAACATGATAGAACACCAAAAAAGAAAGAAATTTTCATCAGAAAGACTTTCCAAAGCTATGATAGCATGAGAGAGAGAACTGATCTCAATGTGAAAATACTAAAAAATAAAACATGCTACAGTATTCCTTTGGTAATATGAGGGGACCACGAAGGAGAGGAGTTGTTAAGCCTTTTTCTGAGATTAGCAACTAATAAAGGCTCCACGGTTGGCTCAGTGGTTAGGAGCATGTCCAGAGGACTTGGACTCAGTTCCCATCACTCAAATGATGGCTCACAATTGTCTGTGACTCCAATTCCAGGGGATCCAACACCCTCTTCTAGCCTCTGAGGGTGCACACATACACATGCAAATAAACATTCATACACATAAAATAAAAATAACAAAATTTTTAAAAAAGAAGCAATTATCTGAACCAATTTAAAAACAAGAACTGGAAAGTACCATAAAGCATTTTTAAACATCAAATGTCAAAAAGTGTCTCGTGCTGAAGGACTCTGACTCGGCAAGCCCCTGGGACTTTCAAAGCCAGAGTTTCTAGAAAGAATTGGTTCTTCCTCTAGGTACAGAAAGACACAAAATAAAAGAGAAAGAATTGAGCTGGAGAGATGGCTCAGCGGTCACTGAGCACTGGATGCTCTTTCAGAGGACCTGGGTTCAATTCCCAGCACCCACATGGCAGCTCACACCTGTCCGTAGTTGCAATTCCAGGAGTTCCAACGCTTTCACACAGACACACATGCAAGAAAAAAAAACAATACACATAAAAATAAATACTAAATAAATAATAAAGCAAATTAAAATAAATAAAAAATTTTAAAAAGAGAATTATTGGTGACACTGAGGTAACAAGAGATTCCATACTTAATTTAACATTTATCCATATTTGGCTATATAATTTGTTTTTAATTACACAGTATTTAACTTTTAGATTTTGTGAGTAGATATTTATGCTGGTTCTTAAATACAATGCTTATGTAAAAACATATTTGGCCCTATTGTACAGTCTCCTAACTCCGGAGTATGCAGGAGAACCTAGCCATTAGCTGGCCCTGTTCTTTTAATAGCAGTATCTTGATATATAGAAAGAAATTAGCATTATCTCTAGACAGCTTTATAACTTATACCTATTCGACAAATGCCTCGCCAGACATACTAAACTTGAATGAAACTGGAATTATTGAATTCCAACAATAAACAGATTGAACAAAAGGCAGGAGGATTCCTTACACTAGGAACTATATCCATGGCTGACATACAGGCTCCTTAGTGTGGAGTTCACAAGTGAGGCCATCGCTTGGTCTCAATCTAAATACTAACCTTTCTGCTAGATTCCTCACTCTCCATACATTGAAGACTACTTAGTACACTCTGTACCACGTGCATGGCACCCTCACTCTGACTTCTGGCATTTCATTCACCAGATCTGTCCACTTAGAATGATCTCTCCTCTCGTCGTCTTATTTAGGGATTTGGGTTCGGCTCCAACTCAACTTGTCAGAGATTTTAAATAATCTGCTTCACTATAATTCCTTTGCTAGGATCCCCCTATCCTATGCTATCAACAGATAATTCTTCCTCATAAAACTTAAAAATTGCTATCTTAATCACCACCTGTGGCTAGTGCCAATCATTTTGTTAAGGCAGGTTCTATAATCAAGAAGAAAAGCTGACAAAACATTGTAGGAAATGATCTTTAATCCCAGCACTTTATAGGCAGAGACAGGTGAGTTTGGGGCCAGCCTGGTCTAAAGAGCTGGACAGTCATTGCTACAACAAAGAAACCCCTGTTGTAAAATATTAGTTTAAGATGTGGTACATTCTTTTATGCTGCAGAACATTTGTTTAATGATGCAAAGGTGTGTTGCATTCTTTCATGTTGCCTTTGTTTAACTATGAAGCTGTGGTGCCTGCCTAACACACCTGATTGGTCTAATAGAGAGTGGACCAGCCAACGGCTAGGCAGGAGAGGGATAGGCAGAGCTGCCAGGCAGAGAGAATAAATAGAAGGAGAAAAAAGGAGAAGAAAAAGGAGTGAGAAAGGGAGGAGAGGAGAACAGCAGGGACAGCCACCCAGCCACACAACCAGCCACCGAGAAGGAAGGAAAGAAAGGTAAATAGAATGGAGAAAGGGAAAAGCCCAGAGACAAAAGGTAGATGGGATAATTTAAGTTAAGAAAAGCTGGCTAGAAACAAGCCAAACTGCCAGGTGGTGGTGGCGCATACCTTTAATCCCAGCACTTGGGAGGCAGAGGCAGGTGGATCTCTGGGAGTTCGAGGCCAGCCTGGGCTACAAGAGCTAGTTCCAGGACAGACTCCAAAGCTACAGAGAAACCCTGTCTCAAAAACAAAACAAAACAAAAAAAAGAAACAAGCCAAGCTAAGGCTGGGCATTCATAAGAAAGAATAAGCCTCTGTATTTATTGGTAGCTGGGTGGTAGGCCCCCAAAGAGTGAAAAAAAAAAACCCAACTAGAAACCCTGTATAATAAAACCAAAATAAATTAATTAAGATAACTAAAATGGAAGGGTGGCAAAGATGAGGAAGAAGTGAAAGAGAAAACTTCTATCTCAGAGAAGAATTGATAAGGAGCTGTGGGGGTTGACACGGTGAAGCCCCTGAGGCACAGCACTGCCATCAGCTGACAGACCTCCCTCCCCTTCATCCAGACAGAGGCACTTTCCTAAAGGCTGCAGGGGTGCATCTGCAGGCAGGGGAGTGGGGGAGGGCAGGAGTGGGATGTGTGTGATTCAAACAACTGAACTACAGAGTGAAGAATGCTCAAAACTCCCGTGATCACCTGCTTCACCACCGACCTGATGCACCATCAATCCTTGGCCTTGTCAGGGTGAAAAGGAAATGCACGGAGGGCAAAAGTGATGAGGAATGTGAATGAATGCAGAGAAAGAGACGGTTGTGATGGAGAGGTGGAGAGGGCCAGTCAGGTCGGGAATGCCTTCGACAGAGATCAGTTAAGAATGATTATTACACTCTTCAGGCAAAGAGGAGAGAGACACCGCAGGAGTGCACAGAAGCCAGAGCGAGAAGGCTGGGAAAGTCTAGGGACTGAGTGTCATGAACCATGACTGGGAGCTTCCTACTAGTGTAGGAGTTTGGACTATATTCTATTTTCTCTATTCCCTTTAATTGCTAAATTCTATATATTACAATTCGATTTTCATGCAAGTATATAATGTACTATGAGCACACTACTCTCAAACCCATCGCTCGCATTGTCCCCTTGGTTCCCCAGACAGTTTCACCTCCATTTTCATGCCGTCAGTACATTTATGACCTTATGTATCTATAAAGGATAAGGAGAGAAAAGTGAGAGGCAATGAGACAGTTAACCTTATGAGACGAACTTATATGATTCTCCTCAGCAGCATCCATTTTCCTACAAACAACGTAACTTCGGATTTCACTACGGCTGAAGAAATTCCACCGCATATCCAAACTACAAAGGGAAAGAAATCACTGAACATCCCTGGGCAAACGCTGTAGGGACTTTGTTTCTGACGCATTAAGTAAGTAACAGTATGGAGACCTACAACGTTTAGAGAGGCCAATGAGTTCAGTGGTTGTTAGAATAATCTCCACTGTGAGATTGTGACTGCGAAGGGCCATGTGACCTGCGCCTGCCTGGAATCCACGACCTGGTGAAAACCTTTATCACTTATTTTGGTCACAAGGCCCACACAGTCCAGGCCCCAGTGAGCAGTGTGCTCGACGTGCTTAATGTCAGACACTGGCCGGCCCCTGAACGCCTGCTTTCGCTGGAGCTGCCGGACTGCATCCTTTCTGCTACTGCTCTTGAGACTGCCAGGTTTGGAACAGCTAAGGTTTCCCTGTAGAAAGTCTCCTCGAGAGGAAAGGCAACAAACCAGGACCCAGCTTAGAGACAGGAGCAGAAAGCGGGCTTTCAGCACCAAGGTTTGGCTGCGCCTAAAAACAATACTATGACCTGGATTTGGTTTGTTTGTTTATTTTGTTTCGTTTTTTTAAGAAACTATAAACCTTTATCTGGAAATGTAAAAAAAAAAAAAAAAAAACCAAAAAAACCAAAAAACCAATTTAAGGAAATACCAGGGAAGACTTGAAGACTTTACAGAAACTGGAGCCTGCTTGGATAAGGGACATGGGGAAGAGGGAAGTATCCAGTTTTACTGGGAGGTTCCAGTTTAGTTGACTACATTGAAAATGCTAGGGCTGAGGACAAAGAAAGGGAAGGTTTGGCGCACTGTGTGTTCAGAGTCACTAAAGTACACCTTACTATCTAGTTCTGCTCCGGTGTGGGCCACTGTACAGTCAAGTGAGCACTGGGCAGAGCAGACGGAACAGCTCAATCAATGATAGAAGGGCTGTGGTTTTAGCTCATAGCTTCAGAGACAACTCCCAAACAACTGGCACTTAAACTTTAGGGGAAGATAAGCACAGTAGTATCTGCTATGAGGTAGTTGAGGTACATGGAAGACAGTAGAGGACCTATTATGTAAGTGTACTTCTAGGGTGAAGTTAAGAGCTAAGTCAACACCCCAATCTCCCATCTGCTCAACTTAGCTAGGGGAGCCATGGAAATAGGGAGAAAAAGTTAGACTGCTGCGGGTACTAACTGTGGACAACACACCTAGCACACGGAAACTGGAGGCTGGACGAGGAGCACAACCCTTGGACTCTGGTGTGTACCACACTCATCATTTTACTTAAGTCTTACGATTTTCCAGCAGGGAAGAGCATTGCCTCACACAGGCAGGGCTTAGTAAGATGGCCAAGTCAAGCACATAAGCTAGGATTCTGCTGAAGCTTTGGATATGAGAAATGAAAAGAGAAATCTGAAATTTCATGGTGAGGCTGTGGCTTGGTTGACTGAGTAGAAAATGCTATTAACTGAGATAAGAACAAAGGGGAAAGCTTATGCACATTTCACTATCGACTGCTCTCACCGGGAAACTGTATGTCCTTCAAGCTTAAACAGCTGCCGTCTCGTCGAGATGACTTTCTGAACTGTGTGTTATAGTGACCATGAAAAGGTTATGTTTGCAGGGGCTCAGCCACAATGCCTCAATTCTCACACGAGGCATGTATGTACCAGTGTCTATCTGGAACTAAGGGGGGTGTCAGTACTATGAAGCTTCACTGAAAACACATTCTGAACTAATCAGCCACCAAGAGAGAGTAGCCCTACAAGGACAGTTTGAGTGAGTGACTGTGGGGCACGGGGCGGAGGGGGGGGGTCCCACTGCTGAAATAGTTTAAAGTACTCTAGTTAAGAAGTTAGAAAAGTAATTGACAGAAAAAAAATATACCTGCAAAGGAATTGTCCTGCCCACCTAAACGACAGGCACAGGGTGGCAAAAATTAACATTACTGTGTACATTTGTCACGTTATCATGTTTGGTAGCAGCAGAGTATAGATAGTAAAAGTAACTGGTGTGAGTCTCAGTTCTACCAGAGATCCATGCATAACACAGCAAGTTACGTATCCTGTCTGTCACCGTGCCCGCTTCCTCCTCTGGGAAGTGATGTTACAGCAGGTACCTCACACAACTGTCAGGACATTAAATACACTAACATCCGCAATGCTGTCAAGACAGTGCCTGGCAGAGAACAAATAAGTAATGAAGAATTAATGCAGCTCCAGCTAAACAGGAGAGAAAACCCACACTTAACATAGCTGACCCAGCCTGCTCCACATGAAATAGCACAGGAAAATCAAAATAACCCTAATGCTTGCTTAGCAGCTACAAGGTATCATTTACAGAAAACACTTCACAGACATCTGGAGGAAGAATACATAGCCAAATATACAAAAGCAGAAACTAAAATGCTGAAAAGGGAAGTAAAATCAGTTTCATTTAGTATAGACCATTCATAGACCTCAGGCAAAAACTCCAGTTCAACCACTTTGTACTCAAGAAAGTACACCAAGGCAGGGGTATCTTCACTCAAGCAGTTTTCAATTCTACACGGAGAATATTTTGAGGTAAATTATTTTGCTTCTAGTCTTTGGCCTCCATCTGCTCTGGAGATCATCACTGTATCTGAATCTATTTCCAAGTGTCAAGAAAGACTCCCTTCTGCCATTATTTCTGTTGTGTATCTGCTCCAGCATCCTCTTTAGAAGTTAAGACTTGCTTCTGTTGTTCTCGTGATGCCGGGGATGGAACTCAGGGCTGCCTGCATGCTTGTCAAGTGCTCTACCATGAATTACACTCCCAAACCTAAGACCAGATGTTAATAAAGCAAATCCCCAATAGGAGACACATGTCTACAAAGTCCAAATGATCATAGCACTAAAGAAGCTTTTTAATCCTAATTGGGGCTGGTGAAACAGCTCTCTGTGTAAAGCTGTTTGCCATCAAGCCCGATAACGTGATTCTAGTCTCAGCATCTGCATGGTGGACGGAGAGAACCACCTCCTCCAAGATGTCCTCTAACCTCCCTCTACGTGTGCACACACATACGTGCACACACACACGTGCACACACACATACAAATATGTAACTGTTACAGCATCTGCATGGTGGACGGAGAGAACCACCTCCTCCAAGATGTCCTCTAACCTCCACGTGTGCACACACATACGTGCACACACACACGTGCACACACACATACAAATATGTAACTGTTACAGCATCTGCATGGTGGACGGAGAGAACCACCTCCTCCAAGATGTCCTCTAACCTCCACGTGTGCACACACATACGTGCACACACACACGTGCACACACACACACAAATATGTAACTGTTTAAATTAAAAAAGAAAAGAAAATCTTAAATGCCCTTATTTCTAGAAGCTAAGACTTTCTGATAATTCCACATAAACTTAAACTTGCATTGTGTGGAAGAAGCGAAGGGGCTGAAGATGAGAAGTAAATGACAGAGGTCCTTTCAGGGCAGTGGGGATCTGGCTGACAAAGGACACAATTTCTATCCCTTCAACAAGCCCACACCCAGTGCAATCAGTGGCTTTGCACACACAGGCCCTCCTCTCCTCCTAACCCACAGTTGTCCTTTCTTAACCTTGCTGGGTCAATTATAACCTAAAACCTTAGCTCCCAGAAATTCTTACATTACCCTCATAATATCAGTCTGGATTGTCACCACAAGTTTTAAGGCAGGGCACCAACCTTGTCCCCTGCTCTTATCTATAGAGTCTGGCCTATAAAATCTCACTACAGCACCTCAGTCCTTTCTCCCAGACTCTGAATACCCCCGTCTCCTTCAGCAGTCTTGGATCTTGGCTTCTCTGTCTTCTATTCCCGGCCCTGAACGAATCATACCCATCCTCGCTCACCGTCCCTAAACTCTCCTCCCTCGTCCTTACACATGCCCGCCAGTTCCTCCTCTTAGAAATTTTTCCCAAACAAGTCACTCGCAGCAGGCGCTCTCAGGTCTGCCGCGCCCCGCACTGCCAAGCCCTGCCAAGTCTCCCGATGCTCGCGGCGCGCGCACCCAGCAGCCCCGACTGCCAGCCGCTCCCAGCCCACCTGCTCTCCTCCGGCAGGCGCTCCCTGCCGCCGCCAAGATCCATTCGCGCGCCCTCCGGACGCATCCGGGACTGCAAGGCCGTCTTCGGGCTGAAGAGAGGCTCCCGGCCGCTTCAGTCACCAGGGCGCCCGGAGCACTCTCAGGACAGGGAGGGCACCACGGTTGGTGGGCTCGGAACCATGCACTACACCCTGGCGGCGTCAGCGCCAAGGACTGCTGCCTCAGCTGCCTTTCTACCCTTGCCACCCCCACTTCCGGCCCCAAGAACTACAATTCCCAACAAGCCCTTCGAAGATTGGCCACTCCCGGCATGCACTGCCCTACCCAATCCCAGGCTGAGCTAACTTGGGCGCACAGGCTTTAGCTGCGCGTGCTAGGCTAGTTTAACCAGGCAGAGTACCAGGTTGAAAACTCCAGCTAACCACGGTCAGGAATCTGAAGGTATACTCTTGTCACACACACTTTATCCTGGAAATCTGACTCTATCGGAGGTTAAGATAGACAAGGAAGCTGATATAATCAAAATTCGATAAACTTCACTTCAGTCCATCACCAATAGTGATTTAATTTTAACACCCACACTTCAGCCCATCGTGATTTAACATCTATTGGTGTTGGGGGACCCAAGCCTTTAAATCAAGAGGTCACAAACTGAAACGCAAAGGAACAGTACAAAGGCTAGCCTTTGTGGGAAGGTCTTCAGCAGGAGTGATGTCAGGGTACAGGCTTCTGCTTGTTTGTAAACATTTTTAAATGTGTATGAGTGTGCCTGGGTGTATGTGTGTGCATCACGTGCATGTAGGTGCCCGCGAAGGCACCTATCTAGACAGGGACCCTAACTGGGAACCGGGTCCTCTGCAAGAACACATCGTTCTCAACAGCTGAACCAATTCTCCACCTTGTTTTGGTTTGTAGCAGAGGCTGGCCTTGAATTCAGGATCCTCATACCCCAAGTGCAGATACTATAAGCATACACCATCAAGGCTAGACACAGCAGTTTCTAGGGTATGAGTTAACAGGGGGATGAAAGGAGAGGTGGGAAAGATAGACTAAACGGCTCTGACAGATACTAAGAAGATACGATGTTTTGGAAACTACTGCTTCATAGTAATCAAAATTGGGGGAAGGCAAGATGGTTCAGTAAGTAAAGATGCTTGCTACCAAGCCTGACTACTAGAGTTCCAGGCTTAGACCCCCATGTTGGAAGGAGAGAACCAACTCCTGAAAATCATCCTCTGTCCTCCACATAAGCGTTTGTGTACACACACACACACACACACACAGTAAGTAAAATGTAACATAAAAGAAGATTTAAAGCCAAGAAGGGAATGAGACAGAATATTGTGGAGATGTGGGCATTCTCATGCAAGCAGAACAGTTTATGAAATGACATTTTGAGGAGCAGGAATCTTAACCATAAAACAGTGAGTTTTATCAAGTATGTACAAATGAGGAAATCTGGTCAAATCTGCTTACAAGGCTAAGTCTGATGATGTGGAAGGGGATGGAGCGGTCCCACATTGGAGGTAGAAGGAAAGTAGATAGAGGGGTTAGAAGTGCCATGATGAGTCAGTGGGTGCTGGCACAGAGTGAAAGGAGCCAGTTACAAGAGAAGAGCAGAAATCTGAACTGGGACGTTTCAGCCTTTTTCCAAGAAGGGAGTCTACCCTTAGCTGTAACTAAATGTTGATAAATGGACATTGGGACCTCTGGCTTCCAGGTACTAGAGTTTTGTGTTTTTTTTCCAAAACAAGACAGGATCTGCCCTTTAAAGTAGAGTTAACTACATTTCTAAATATAGGCAGAATAATGTTCAGACCAAGGAAAGCTTTTCTCTAGGCTGAAGGGGGCCCTTTGGTTGCTAATTTACAATCCCAGACCTAAGCAAGAGCAGAGGGTAGAAGAATAAGGAGGTTAAGATTACGACAATATTAAGGTAAGAATCAGCATTATGTTATATCCAGCCCTTCACAAAATAAGAGGGTAGAGAAGAGAACAAGGACAACTCCATTAAAACGAAGAACTGTTAAAAAAAAAACACAGCTTCTAAGGATTCTCTAATTTGGGCTGGGGATGTAGCTCATTTGGTAGGCTGTTGCTGATATTTGATCACACTGTAACACACAGATTGTGTTATTTACTAGAAAAACCTGTTTCTGGTTGTGGTGCGGCTCAGCCCTAGCACATCCCCTTTAAAACAAGAGCTTTCTGCTTAACTACTGTAAACAGGGTTAAATAAAGTCAACCACAGGTCGAGAGGCTGAGCCGGTAGCCTGGCAGTGGTGGCACACGCCTTTAATCCCAGTATGGGAGGCAAAAGCAGGCGGTTCTCTATGAGTTTGAGACCAGGCCTGGTCTACAGAGACAGAGCCAGCAACTAGTTGGCAGGAAGTGAACATAAGATTATTAAGAAAAAAACCATAGAGAGTAAAGGGGAATTAGGAGCATGGATAGAGAGAGGCAGAGGAAGTAGAAGGGAGGGACATTCAGTTGGAGGGTCTAGTTGAGACAGTATAGGAGAAAGGTTTCTGGGATGTCAGCTGAGGAGGAAGATCAACTGGGTGCTTTCTCTGCTTCTCTGAGCTAGCAGGCCTTCACCCCAGCATTTGGCTGTTTCATTGGTAAAAATCTAATGATTGAAGGGTTTTGTTTTGTTTTGTTTTATTTGGTTTGTTTTTGTTTTTTTTTTTTTGAGACAAGGCTTCTCTGTGTTAACAGCTCTGGCTGTCTTGGAACTAACTAGCTCTGTAGATCAGACTGAGATTTTGTTGAAAACAACAGTAGCCTCCAAGGTTCAACCCCAGCACCACGATAAGACAGTGGAGTATATCTGTAAATCTCAGCACTCGAGAGGCAGAGCATCCCAAGTTCGACTGCATCCTTGACTACATACAGAGTTCGAGGCTGCCCTAGTACTCGACGTGAGATCCTGTTCAAAAGAAAGACCAGTTTCAATCAAGAAAAGACAAAGTCCAAGCTAGGTGTGGTATCAGATGCCTGTAATTCCATCAGTCAAGACACTGAAGTGGGAGGATTGTTATCTGAGCAACAGAGCAAGGTCCTGTTTCAAAATAAATAAATACATAAATAAAAGTTAAAATAAAAAACACTTGACAAAGTATTTCAAATTAAATACAATAACATACTTTTTAAAGATAATACAAAATGGCTAGATTCAGGGCTGGAGAGATGGTTCAGAGGTTGGGAGCACAGGCTGCTCTTCCGGAGGACCTGAGGGAAGGACAAACAGTGCCTCTGGCAGGCCTTGCCCTTTCCTCCCCCCCACCCCCCACCCCCTTTAGATTACATTCCTAAAGCTAGCCACCAAGGTCTGTTTTCTTATTTGGCCACTCCTTCTCCCGAGGCTGTCTACCAAGGTTCAGCTATAAAAGTATTAAACTCCAGCCATCAAAATCCCTCTTGGCTGCACTAATTAACAGTCGGGCTAAAATGAATAACATCCTAACACGGGGTTTCCCCTTTTACCTTTATAAACTGCCATTTGCCTATGGGCCACATCTGTTTCCTCTCTATCCAGAGACAATCTTTTGTCGTCATCCAGCCTCTGGAACAAATATCCTTTCCTCTTTTCCTTGTTCTCTTCTTCTCCCTCATCCCCTATCTCCTTTCTTCGACTCTTACTCCCTATTCCTTGTCCCTTTGGGACAAACAAATCTCCTTTGTGCTGAAAACTTGGTGTCTTGAGTTGCACTTCACTGAGTTTGATTCCCATCACCCAAGTCAGATGATTTACAACCTATAATTCCAGCTCAGTGACCATCCAACTTCCTCTTGTGACCTCTGCAGGCAGTACATTCACACAGACAGATAGACAGACAGACAGACACACACACAATTTGCTGTAAAATAATCCTCTTGTACACTGTAAAGATCTGTCACTCAAATTAGTCTCATAAAGGCTGATTGGCCAGTAGCCAGGCAGAAAGTATCGGCAGGGCGACCAAACTAAGAATGATGGGAGGAAGAAGGGCAGAGTCAGGAGTCACCCGCCAGATGCAGATGAAGCAGGAGACAAATGTGCCATACTAATAAAGGTGGCAGAGGATAAATAAGGAATGTGGGTCAACTAAAATGTAAGAGTTAGCTAGTAACAAGCCTGGGCTATCAGCTGAGCATTTATAATCCATACTCAGCCTCTGAGTCAGTCATTTGTGACCAGGCGGCTGGGACAGAAGATGTCCGCTTACACATAGATGCTGTGGACTAATCCTTTGTACACTGTGAAGATGGTTTGCTCTCATTGGTTTAATAAAGAGCCAACTGGCCAATAGCCAGGCAGAAAGAGGTTAGGTGGGAAAGCCAGACAGAATTCTGGGAAAAAAGAGGCCGGAGTCACCAACCAGATGCAGAGTGCTGATAGAAGGCACCACCACATGATAGAGTATAGATAAGATATGTGGGTTAAATTAAGCTGAAAGAGCTAGTCAGTAACAAACCTAAGCTATTACCTGAGCATTTATAATTAATAATAAATCTCTGTGTGGTTATTGGGGAGCCAGGGGTCCTGATGAAAAACTCCGCCTACATATATACACATAATTAAAAAAATAAAAAAGAAATACAAATCCATCTACCTTTTTTTTTTTTTTTGGTCTGTTTGTTTGTTTCGAGACAAGGTTTCTCTGTAGCACTGGTTCCTGTCCTGGAACTAGCTCTTGTAGATCAGGCTGGCCTCGAACTCACAGAGATCCACCTGCCTCTGCCTCCTGAGTGCTGGGATTAAAGGTGTGCATCACCACTGCCCAGCCATCTACCATGTTAATATAATTTTAAAATAATGATTTGATTATCTCACTTGATATAGCAAAAAGTATTAAATAGAGTTCAACATTCAATATTAAAACTCAACAAACTAGGCATAGATGGGAGCTTGTTCATCCTAATAACATCTTTTTTAAATGTGGTACATAACAAAAAGCATCTTTAAAAAAATCTGCCCTAGTTAAGGAATACTTGGGACAGTGAGATGACTCAGCAAATAAAGGTGCTTGCCACCAAGCCTGACCTAGGTTTGATCTCCAGGACCTCACGGTTGAAAGAGAACCAACTCCTACAAACTGCTCTCTGACCTCAACAAACACATAGGCATTAAAATACATAAAAATGTAAAAGAGAAAGAGAAGAGAAGCCCTCACCCCCCCAGTTGGAATGTTTTCCCTCTGAAGTTGAGAGCAAGGTAAGGTTATTCAGTTGAGCTACTAATTAAAGCATGGTACTAGAATCCCTGGTGCAATATGGACAACAAGTAAAAATACAGGTTGGAAACAACTATACTAAGTAAAACTTTTTTCAAGTTTTTTTTAAAAAAAATATGGTATGAGCTCATTTGTATAAAAAGCTAAAAACTGTAAACTTATCAACAATGACTAAAGCCACATTAGTTAACCCTTAGGTAGCAGGTAAGGGGAAGAGTACAAGAGAGCACAAGATAACCTTTACAAGTGATTGATATATTTATCATTATATGGTGATATTTTCACAGGTATCTGTTCTGTGCACCTCTATAAACTGTATACTTTAGATGAATGTCTTTTCCTGGCTATCAGTTGTAGCTCAACAAAATCGAGGGAAAAGGAAACCTAAAAAGTGCACTAAACAAAACAAAGTGAAGGGGGAAAGTGTGAGAAAGTTGTGAGGACTGTGAGCTGAGCTACACAGTACCAAGCTCAGCTGGCAAACTGAGAGCAGGACAAGCAAGAGGACTAGAGCTCCCTCTCCTGCACTCCCCTAAAGAGTCAGGCATCCTAGCACTGGAAAGCAGGGGGATTCCTGGGGCTTCTGGCCAGCCAGCTTTGCAAAATTGGTGTATCCAAGGTCCCAGTTAAGAGTCTGTGACTCAAACAGGAAGAGGGCGGGGTGGGAATGATACCGACATAGTGTACTCAGGTATGAAATTCTCAAATTAAAACAACAATAAAACCAAGTTGGACAGCTCCCGAGGAAGTACACCAGAGGCTGATTTCTGGACACCAGAGCACCTGTGCACATATGCACACAGAGATTGTAGAAACCCTCTGGGAGCTCAGAAAATACAGTTTGCTCTGCAAGCTGAACAAAAGGAAGAAAGACATTCATATCATTTACTATTTATCTTCTGAGCCTATTACAATGTCTGGCACTCAAACCCTACCCACATATGTGTGCACACACACTTATACCCCACACACTAAACACACAATACGTATAATATATAATCTTAAATACTACAGCCGGGCAGTGGTGGCGCATGCCTTTAATCCCAGCACTCAGGAGGCAGAGGCAGGTGGATCTCTGTGAGTTCGAGGCCAGCCTGGTCTACAAAGGGAGTTCCAGGACAGGCTCCAAAGCTACAGAGAAACCTTGTCTCAAAAAAAAACAAACAAACAAACAAACAACAAAAGGGACTGGAGAGATGGCTCAGTGGTTAAGAGCACCGACTGCTCTTCCAAAGGACCTGGGTTCAATTCCCAGCACCCACATGGCAGCTCACAACTGTCTGAAGATCCAATTGCAGGGATCACACCACCTTCACACCAATGCACATTAAATAAAGTTAAATAAACCATAAAAAATATTTAAAAATAACAACAACAAAAAACAAATACTACACCAGATATGAATGGTAAAATTGATGTTTGTCCAAAACATGTGACATATGTCGCTGCTTATCTGAAATCCACATTTAATTGCCCCTCTGTTTTCTCTGGCCATAGTAGGCACTGTCCTGTCTACACTGTATGAAATCAAGCCTCTACAAAGGGTGGCTGCTTGAATTCTATTTTTTTTGACTTGGATTCGGAACTGTTCCACTCCAGGCCAAGTTAGAAGCCACATCCACAACAGTGCCTCATTCACACACGTATTCAAAACCTCTTGCTCTGCAGGTTGTGTGAAGGTAAGAGCTACATTCAAATGGTTTACGGCTTCTCTACCCGAGCCTATTACAACACCTGGGACACAGTGAACATATGATTAACTGAATAGCTAACGCTCGTGCTCTGAGAAAATGCACAGTTGACCTTTTAACTCCAGCCTTTGCACCTGGCCAATAAACACCTCTGTCAGCTGTGCGTGCTTGAGTGCTTACAAGTGTGCTTGTGTGTGTGCGTATCTGTGTGTGCAGTAGTGACAGGGGAGGCACTGAGCCAGGAGCAATGACACGCTGGTCACATCCATAGTCAGCAAGCTCAGCTAGCTCACAGAGTGGTGCTGCCCACATCTAGTGCTGGCCTTCTATCTCAATTAACTCAGTTGAGAAACTTCCTCATAGACATGCCTAAAGGTTTGTCTCCTAGGAGACTATCACATAGCCAGAACTAAGATATTAATATCTAATGTTCTATTTATAACTTTTTATTATTTCTTTTCAATATGAACTCTCAAAATAATGAAAAATTCAGAATGTAAAGTCGTGACTATAATCCTGGAAATACAATTTATTTTCTTTGGGCTTTTGTTTTTTTTTTTTAAGTTTTTGGAGACAGGTTTTTCTCTGTGTGGCTGTCCTGAAACTGACTCTGTAGACCAGACTGGCCTCAAATTCACAGAGATCCGCCTGCCTCTGCCTCCTGAGTGCTGGGATTAAAGGTGTGCGCCACCACCAACCATTCAGCAGAATTTCTTACTATGACACGAGGGAGGCAGAATGGAGATTCAGAGAGTTTAAATATTTATCTTAAGGAACAGAGCTTATGGGAATCAAATTCATATCTGTGACTCCAAAGTCAGTTTGACTATACCATCTAATTGATTTTGGATTGATTACATCTAAATCTAGTCTTTATGGTAATGTTTGTATCAGCAGAACACTTCTCTGATCACAATTTCATATTTAAACTTTAATTGCTACACAAGTATAAAGTCAGATTTCTTCACAAAAATAGTGGCGAATTTTTTTTTTTTTTTGGTTTTTCGAGACAGGGTTTCTCTGTGGCTTTAGAGCCTGTCCTGGAACTCGCTCTTGTAGACCAGGCTGGTCTCGAATAGTAGCGAATATTAATGAGTATGTGTAGCACGTGGAAACACTGGTGCCCTCACACTCTGGTGTTTCGAGGGTTTATAACTTAAGCGCTAGGAAAAGCAATCTGCCAGTTCCTTAAAAAGCTGAAGTGCACAAGGCAGTGGTGGCGCACGCCTTTAGTCCCAGCACTCACAAGGCAGAGGCAGGTGGATCTCTGTGACCTCGGGGCCAGACTGGTCTACAGAATGAGTTCCAGGACAGCCAGGGCTACATAGAGAAACCCTGTCTTGAAAAACCAAAAGAAAAAAGACTTGAAGTGTTATCATATGATCTAGCAATCTATATCTAGCATATGACTAAGAAATGAGAACTTATGCCCACACAAACCTCATATAGGAACGTTCATAGCATGCTATTTATAATAACCAGAAAGTGAAAATAGTCCAGCTGTCTATTGGAGGTATGGAATGGAATACTATTCAAGTATTAAAAGGAGTGAGGCTTGGACTCCTTGTTAAAAAAATAAACCAACCTAGAAAACCTTGTTCAGTGAAAGAAGGAAACAAAAGATCATATATTACATGATGATCCCATTTACAAGATGTGTCTAGACTGCCATTTTTGTTCTCTTTTGTGTGTGACCTGTCTACTGACATAATATTCCCACAATGCTTCATTCTTGTATCTTTAAAAATCTGGAGACTGTGACTGTCAGAGGCTTTAGTCCTTGGGGAAGCTTGAAATTCCAAACAAAACAAGAGGTCATGACTGATGAGACACCGAGGGGCAGTCCAAATACTAAGACTTGGAATCAGGCTTCAGCTGTGAGAGAAGACTAGGACCAAAGTTAGTACTTATATTAGCATAGGAAAGTTTTTATACATTGATGTATTTGTTATCTGTCCTATAAATAGCTAAAATTAAAAAAATCCAAAATCTAAGCATACCCAGTTTATTATAGTAAATGCATGCTACCAAAATCTAAATGCAGTGGCTTTCTTACAGAAGATTAGAAACAGGATGGGCAGGTCAGAGAGATGGCTCAGTGGCTAACGGTGCTTGCTGCCAAGCCTGACAACTTGAGTTAGATCCCTACATGGTAAAAGAGAGAACAGACTCCCACAAGTTGTCCTTTGACTTGACATGTGCGCCATGTCACATGTGCTCTCACTCACACACAGACACACAAAAACATATAATATAAAAAGTATACAGAATTTTCAGGGTGGGTATGTAAGTGAACACTCAGCCCTAAGAAGGCAGAGGCAGGTAGATCTTTGTTTTTTTTTTTTTTGTTTTTTTTTTTTGGTTTTTCGAGACAGGGTTTCTCTGTGGTTTTGGAGCCTGTCCTGGAACTAGCTCTTGTAGACCAGGCTGGTCTCGAACTCACAGAGATCCGCCTGCCTCTGCCTCCCGAGTGCTGGGATTAAAGGCGTGCGCCACCACCGCCCGGCCAGGTAGATCTTTGTGAGTAAGAGACCAGCCTCACTGATTAGGGAGTTCCAGGTCAATCAGGGCCACATATGAGACACTGCTGTTAAAAAAGGGGGGGGGGCATCTACACTCTGTAGTTTACTCCTGCAAATGAACAGAGGGTGCAGAGTTATAACTAATGGCAGAGGGCTAATGCAGAAAGAAATGTCTTGTGCTTACAAAAATCTCAGAACTGTAAAGAACTGTTTTTCTTTTCTTTCTTGAAATAGGGTTTCTCTGTGTAGCCCTGGCTGTTCTAGAACTCACTCTGTAGACCAGGCTGGCCTTGAACTCAGAACTGCACCTGCCTTTGCTTCCCAAGTGTTGGGATTCAAGGCGTACACCATCAGCAGCCAACTCAGAACTGTAAAGAATCTTAAGACAACTTACAAAAGCGTAAGTACTTTCTTGTTTTGAAGCTGACTAAGGTCTGCAGAACTTCATAAGGTAATATAGCCAATGACTGAAAGGAAAGGTAAATGTACTATTCAATAAATCAGGAACCTTAGTAACATTTTTGTTTGGTCGGTTGGTTTTTGTTTTGTTGTTTTGAGACAGTCTCACTCTGCGGCCCTGATTAGCCTGGAATTCACAGAGATCCACCTGTCTCTTGAGTCCTAAAATCAAAGGCGTGCACCACCACGCTTCAACCCATACACATTCTTCTTTGCAATCTAGCTTTCCAAGCTGCTAGCAGTTCAAAGGAAGTGGGGGTTGGAGAGCAGAATAGCAAACTCAAGAACCTATTCCAAAAGCATCAGGCAATCTACTCAACATACCAGATTTATTGTTGGATCCTGCTGAGTTCAAACCTTTCACCATTAGTTTCTAATACACCTTAACGTGTACACTATGTTAACTGAGTATATGCAGTTATATTTTTGCCACAGTAAAGAAAACTAACTTGACTTTTGTTGTTTTGGGCCAGGGCCTCTTTTACATAGCCCTGATTGTCCTGGAACTCACTAACTAGATCTGGCAGGCTTCCAACTCACAGAAATTCGCTTGTCTCAGCCTCCAGAGTGCTGGGATTAAAGGTGTTGGACACCACACCTGGCCCGACTTGATTTCTGAGAATAAGGAATTGTATTTCTTAAAGTCTTAAAAGAAAATTTTATGTTTCCTCGAGCTAAGACTACTGTGGCTCATCACACACACACACACACACACACACACACACACACACACACTGTTATGGTTCTTTGCTTTTGGCTGGAATCATAACTTGGGATGGCTTTTGTTTTTAACCATGCTTCAAATATAGAAAGCATGAAGTTTTATTTTTAAGATAAATCAATAACTATCACAATCTTTACTAGAAAAGGCAGATGTGGTATAACTAGGTTTCCGTTGGTAAAGTAAAACAGAAAAAAGTTAAAAAATACAATACTTATATATGCAACTGTGCATGATAAGAGATATTTTAAGTTATGGGAGTCCCAAGCAAAAAATAGTAAAACGTGTCACGGCTGTTGAATTCGCAAACCACATGGCATTGTGACATTACTAAATTAAACATAGGCTACTGTGGTTTTTAGATACTTTGGGCTAGCACAAATCTCTGGCTCAGGTCTCTACTAAAGAAATTTTAGGAAGTGGAGAAAATGGTGGCAGAGATTTCTACAAGGACAACATTTGACGCTAAGCTACGTCTGAGATTGTTTTGAGCTGTTGAGGTGGGGGGGGCGGCGAATAACATGAACGCTTCTACGCAAATGCGCTGTGTGAGAAAAGAGGTAAAAAAGGCAGACTATAACGTTTTGTAAATGGAAAACGAGTTATTAAGCAGGAATGCAAACATCAAATTTTCTAATAAAGACGATTAGGGAAAAATATATATTCGTCTCGCAACTCAATTGAACGACAGAAAAATGCAACTAAATAAACAGAAGTACTTACCCTTCCACGGGAAGATGAGATCTTACTAAGGTAGCTAGCACCGTGCCAAAGATTTATAGAGTACCGACTGAGAGAAGGTGCAGATACATTAGCATTTACTTTAATTGTTAAGGTGACACAAGATTGTCACCGCAGCTTTTGCTGGCGGAAGAGGGAACTCCGGGGGGTCTGTCCAGCCTCCAGAGACTGCAGTGCAGAGGGGCGTGCCGAGTCTTTTCGCAGCAGGAGGGACCAGGAGAACACGCAAGACCGGGCTGGTGTTTCAGGCTCGGTTCCGGAGTCGCTCGGGTCCAGCCGCTGCCACTGGTGCGGAACGTCCAGGCGCTAGGACAGCGGCTCTGCACGGCGCCACAGGCTGCGGCTCTGGAGCGGAGCCCCCGGCCGGCAAGGGCCGCTAGGGGCCAGTTCCGCGTGGGCCGCTCTGGCCCGCGGTTCGTCTCGGTAGGCCCCCTCCCCTCCCGCCGCCGAGGGTGGGCGGGGGAGGACGCAGCCAGCGCGCGTGCGCGCTCCGCGCTGCAGCTAGTCTGCGTGCGTGAGTGGGAGGCGGCGGGCCTGCGACTCCGGCCTTCCCGGCTGACTGCTCCGACGCCGCAGCTCCAGTCATGAACCGGTTCGGCACCCGGTTGGTGGGAGCCACGGCGAACCCGCCGCCGCCGCCGAAAGCCCGCAGCAATGAGAACCTCGACAAAATCGACATGTCCCTGGGTGAGGGGCCGGGGCGGCCGCGTCGCGGTGGGGGAGGGGGCGGGAGTCTCGGTGGGGGAAGGGGCGGTTGGTCGCGGTTGTCGGGAGGGTTTGGTCGCGCGTGAGCGGCACCGGTGGGGACCTCCCGAGGTGGGGCGGGAGAGACCCCGGCTTGCCCAACCCCCGAGGGGTAGGGAGGGGCCGTGGTGAGGACTGGTCGGGCCGCGCGGCCCGCAGGGACGGCGGGTGCTGTCCTTTTCCCACGCGGTGCGAGCTCTCTCGGGCCACGGTTTCCCTTAGGCGTGTGCGCACCCCACCGGCCTTTTCCTTTTGAAGGGTCTTAAAAGCCTGTTAGGGTTGCGACCGGCTAAAGCCAGCGGCTACAGGAAGGATTTGCCTGGCATGACCGTGCCTAGACGTGCGCCTAGCCTGGGCGACTTTCAACCGGCGCCCCCGTGGGAAAGCCGTGGAGGGGGCGGGGACGCGGTCCCGGAACGGGCGCTGTGAGCTTCGTTAAGCCAGGACCCTATTGCTGTGTTTGATTAGGTGTTTACTGAAGCACGTTCCCTAGCCGGGTTTCAAAGTTAGCTAGTTGGGAGCGGGGAGGCAGAGATGTACGCAGATTGCTAAAACGTCTGTTAGAACCAGGGGTCCAGCACACATAAAAAGGATGCCGTTGATTACGTTAAAAAAAAAAAAAGCATGATGATAGGGTTTTTTTTTTATTTTTGTAAAAAAATTCAGATCCAATGCTGAAGCCTTCCGTTTGGTCCCAAAGTAATTCCATTTTGTAGAATCAAGTTATGGCAATGGATAAAGTCAGTGCTGCCTGCTTTTTCTTTTCCTGGGTCTTTTCTCCCCACCGCCACCCCTTTTTGACTACTGAATTCAGGTGTGACCTTTTCTGAGGATGGTATTTAGGGTAATACTGTGCCTGGAACCATTCTTTACATTCGGCTTACCTCTTCTGTTAATTTGGAAAGTTTTTGATCAGCAGTTGAGAACTCTTTCTTGGTGTCTAGGGTTGCCTCAAGTCAGAACCTTAGGTTTGAATTAGAAGATTAGGAGGCATATGTTTGGCATCTATTCTGATGACAGTGCTGATCAGTAATGAACTCCTAAGAAAGTAGGGACAGCTTTTGAGCAAAAGGCGTGAATCCATATCACAAATGCTGGATGCTTACAGGCTGCTAAGCAGTGGGCTAAATAATACACATTTAATTTCCTGACAACCTCGCAAATGTTGTGCTCTTATTGATAGGTAATCTAGAGCCATACTATTTCGGGGAGACCCTGCTCCCGACACTTCTAACCAAGTGACTAAGGACAAATTACTTGTTAGTGCTTTTTGTCTAAAAAGGTGATGGTGGGGGCTAGAGAAATTGTCCCGTGGTTAGCAGCATATTCTGTTCTTACAGTGACCCAAAGTTTGGTTCATAGCACCCACTTTTGCCAACTTGGCTCCCAACTTCCTGTAACTCAGTTCCAGGGATCCCATTCCCTCTTTTGGCATCCATAGACACTGTGCTCATATGCACAAACAATCTCATACACACCGAATTAAAAATGAAAGTCTTAAGAAAGGTGACAGTGATTACCTAGAGATAGTTGATTGTAGCTGTATTCTAATTGTTATTAATAAAAACCCAAAGTCAGATATAAAGGTGAAAACTTAAGGATCAGAGAAAAAGAGTGGCCAACTACTCGAGTTTTCACCTCTACCAATGCTCAGACCAAAAGGGTGATCCTTCCTCAGAATGCCTTCTCTGACTGCTCCTCAGACGGACTGCTTCAGACTGCACTGAGCAGTCCCTTACCACCTTATGTTCCTCTCTCCGCCCAGCCATATCACTCCTGTCTCCCTAGTGCTGGGATTATAGACATGGGATCCCAACTGCTAGGATCACTTTTGTGTGAGCTCTGTTTCTGTTTTAGACAGGATTGCCCAGGGTGGCCTTGAACTAACAGAAATCGATCTGCTTCTGTCTCCTGAGTCTTGGGATTGAAGGTGTGCGCCACCATTGCCTGGCCTCAAGTGGTTTAGCTCTGTGCTCTGATCTTCAGGCAAGCTTTATTTGTTAAAACACAAATATTACCACAGTTGGTTCTCTCCTGCCTTTGATTCCAGAGATTAAACTCCACGTCATCATGCTTTTGCTCACTGAGTCATCTTGTGTTTTTAGTATGTGTATGTATGTGCAGGTACTAGGCATGTGGTTGCCAGAAGTTGGCATCTGGTGTCATCTTCAGTCTCTACCTTTATGAGGCAGGGTCTCTAACTGAGCCTGAAGCTCATTCATCTGCCTAACCTGACTGGCCAGCATGTATCAGGTGTCCTGTGTCTGCCTCCCTATTACAGGGATTACAGACTTGTGCACAGAGCCCAGCTTTGTATAGGAGAGCTGGGGATCTGAACTCAGGTCCTCATGCCTGTTGGGTAAGCATTTTACTGACAGAGCCACCCCTCTAGCCCCATTTGTGTGTGTTTTGTTTGATAATAAGGACATCAATTAAAGGGGGCTGGTTCTTTTAGAGTAGAAAAAAGAGTGTGTGGAGAGCTAATCGAGCCGTCTTTTTCTCAGGAGAGGCCATCCTCTCCTTCAGGTGCTTTGCTTTTAGTGAGAATCTTAGAGATGCTGTCTTACCAGGTCTACAAAAATTTAGAATCTGCACCTGGGTGTGATGAAACACACCTGTAATACCAGCAGAGAAGTGGCGGTAGGCAGATCTCAGAGTTTGAGGCCAGCCTAGTCTATATAGTCTAGGCCAGTCATGAATACATAGTGAGACACATGTCCCTGCCCCCCTCCCAAAAAAGCCTGGTTTTCTTTCTTTTCTTTTTTTCCTCCCTCTTTTCCTCCCTCCCTCCTTCCTTTTTTTTTCTTTTTTGTGGCTCTGCTGGATTGATATGAGAACTTATAGAGTATTTACCAAGTTAACTCGTAACTGACATTGACTCAGCTTCTTAATTAAAAATTAATATTATAGCCCTTTTTTCATAGGATTGTTGTAAGAATAATTGAATGCACTATAATTATCTCAGACACACATACACACACACGTACAATTATGTGTATGTTTTGCCTACAAATGTCTGTATACCATGTGAGTACCTGGTGCCTGTGGAAACCAGAAGAGGGTATCGGATCCCCTGGAACTTGAGTTGTAGCCGGTTACAAGCTGCTATGTGGTCACCGGGAATTAAACCGGAGTTTTCTAGAAGAGCAGCAAGTGCTCTTAACTATTGACCCATTCTCTAGCCAAAGAAAAAACTTTTAAGTAGTTCGTTGTAGTGCGTCTTTGGTGCAGGAGAATTGTCTGTATTCTGTCAATCATGTTATAAATAAACGCTGATTGGCCTGGTAGGAAATACAGGCAGGAAAACCAGACAGGAAGTAGAAATGATGTAATGGGAACAGGAGAATTCTGGGAAGGAGGTAGCTGATTCCTCCCACTCTCCTGCCCAGATCACCGAAGCAGCAGGATGTGATCTGTCCCACTGAAAAAAGGTACTGAGCCACATGGCTAACATAAATCAGAAAAATGGGTTAATCAAGATGTGAGAGTTAGACAGTGAGAGGCTAGAGCTAATGGGCCAATCAGCTTTATAATTTATGGAGACCTATGTGTGATTTTCTTTGGGCTAAACAGTTGAGGGGTATTGGGCGGGACAAAAACCCCAACAACAAGCAGGCCTGGTCCCTCCATGCTACACCTCTTTTTTCTTCTCGTACCTACCCTGTGTACTCATTGGGTAGGAGAGGCCATTTTCTCTTTTCAAATCAAAACATTTTGTCTGAGGACTTAGATAATGAAGTGTTTTTCTATTTTTAATTTTTAGTTGTGGCAACAATTGTGCTATACACCAGTAATCCAGCATCCAGCACTCTGGAGGATGAGGCAAGAGGATCATGAGTTTGAGGATGGCCTGGGCCACAAGCAAGACCTTGTCTCAAATTAATTTCAGCTATATTTATGTCGTATATTCTCTTTGTAAAAATTACCCTGGTATGTTGGGCAATATGTATGGCACATGCCTTTAATGCCAGCACTTGGAGATAGAGGGAGATAGAGCTCCGAGTTCCAAGCCAGCCTTGTCTATGAGTTCAAAGCCAGCCAGGGATATATAGTGGGACCTTGTCTCAAAAACAACACAATTGCCCTAGTAGTCAAAGCCAACACCTTCTTTGCCTTAATCCTCTGACCGGATTCATTGTTTGGGTATATTCTCAAAGCTTTGAGGTTGTAGATGTCGACTGGAAAATAAATAGTAAATTACTAAGGGAAAACAATGTTTCCTGTTTTCTCAATGAGAATTATAAGTTCATAGATCTGATATTTATGAAACCTTTTGTTTTAAACATAGTGTTAGTATTTAGTATCTCTCAAAAGACTTCTATGTTAAAGCCTTAGTTCCCCAGCTGGTGAGGCTACTGAGAAGTGATTGAGTCATGAAGCCAATGGCTACTCTGGATTTGACTTTATAAGTTCGTAACTGAGTGCGTTATTTAGGAGAGGCAGGGCTGAGATGGGGCAGGTTACTTACTAAAGGTGTGCCTTTGAAGGGCAGTGCCCTCTTCTCCTTTCCTGGATGTCAGAGGCAGTCAGCTTTCCCTCCATGCTCTTCCATCATGATGTTCTGTGTCACTATAGACCTAAAAACAAAGGGGCCAAATGTCCACAGATTGAATGGAACCTCTGAAATTATGATCACCCCCCCAGAAAAAATAACACACCTTTCTATTTTCTTTTTCCTTTCATTATTTTTCTTCAATGAAGGAATGTGGCTAACACAAATGGATTTTAGTGTCTTTTTTAAAATTTATTTATTTTTTATTGAAAATTTCCACCTCCTTCCCTCCTCCCACTTCCCTCCCCCTCCCTCTCCAGTCCAAGGAGCAGTCAGGGTTCCCTACCCTATAGGAAGTCCAAGGTCCTCCCTGTTTCCCCCAGGTCCAGGAAGGTGAGCATCCAAACAGACTAGGCTCCCACAAAGCCCATCCATGCAGTAGAATCAAAACCCAGCGCCATTTTCCTTGGCTTCTCCGTCAGCCTCCACCATCAGCCACACTCAGAGTCTGGTTTGATCACATGCTCCATCAGTTCCAGTCCAACTGGCCTTGGTGATCAGTCCCGCTGTCTCAGTGGGTGGACGCACCCCTCGTGGTCCTGACTTCCTTGCTCATGTTCTCCCTCTTTCTGCTTTCATTTGGACCTTGGGAGCTCAGTCCAGTGCTCCGATGTGGGTCTCTGTCTCTAGCTCCATCCATCGCCAGATGAAGGTTCTGGTAGTCCAAGGACACCGCAGACAAAAAGCCGCTTTTAGTGTCTTTTATCTTATTGATATTGAAGAGCAAAGGTAGGGTCTTAGGAGTGCTTACAGAGGAACATTCTACCACTGAGCTACACCTTCAGCCCTTGTGTTTTTAAATTTAGCAAGCTATTTTGCAGTTGGAGATTGGTCTCAAGAAGACAAGTAACGTACTTTGAAGTACTTTAAATTACATGTACTTGTTTGTGCATGTTGTTGTGTGTGTTTAGGCCAGAGAACAATGTATGAGAGAAATAATGTAAATCATATAAGAAATGATACTTAACCGTTTTTTGTATTTCTTTCCCCGATTTAGGAAAAAGTAGTTATATTGACATCTGTATGGTTAAAATTATTTGGAAAAACAATTGGAACTAACCTTTAGCTTTAGTAGGAAGTTTCTGACAGTGCAATTTCTTTGGTTACTTGCATTTTCCGTCATCACAATTAAGGTTTGATTTAGGTCCTAGAGGGTTTTTCCTTCCTTCCCTTCTTCATCCTCTCTGTCTTTGTTGAGATAGAGTGACATTATGTAGCCAAGGCTGGCCTAGGAGTTACAGCAGTCCTCCTGCTTCAGTCTGTCAAATGCCAGGATTACAAGGTGTGCCACCACACCCTGCTGAGTTTGGATAGTTCTTTTTCTTTAACATTTATATTTTTTGGCTCTGGGGTTGCACAACACAGTATGGGTGTGTGAGTCAGAGAACAGCTTGTGAGGATCAGTTCTCTCCTTTGACCATGGTAATAATCTTGGGCCATTAGGCCTGGAGGCTTGGAGGTAACCTTTACTTGTGGAGCCATCTCCCTGGCACCAGATATTTTTTTGAATGAGTATATTGTTGTTTCTGATAACCTTTGACACTTAATGAGTAAGAATTTGAAATACATTTAGTTTTCTCATCTTTACATTGTTCACTGTGGTATTAAAGTGTGATGTTTATGAATTATTCTGAGGGGTTTGATAGTGTGCTTGGAATAATGAAGCATATAGAATTAGGTCAGAATAGAAAGAAGTAATTATGAATGACTTTGCTAGAGAAGAACAGAACTGAGTACTATATCTTTATGATGATATTTGTTAATTTTGCTTGCTGTTTGTATGCCTGTTTCCATAAAAAATTGAAACTATTGAGAATGAAGACTGTCTTATACTGTTGTTTCCTTTATGGGAGACTTACACGTGAATTAATTGCATAAAGTGTACACCCAATAAGTGGTTTTTGAATTCAGGTGAATTTTAAAATGTCTTTTGAGGTCTTTATTGTTATTTTTGAGTTGGTTGGTTGGGTCTTTCTGAGAGTCCAAACTTGCCTCAAACTCTATATATAGTCAAAGCTGGCCCTTGAACTCCTCCTAATCCTCCTACCTCTGCCTCGTTTCCCTGGGATTACAGGCATGTGCCACCATGTCCAAGAACAAGAGTATACATTTTGCTGATGTTTGTAGTACAGGGGTTTGAACCCAAAGCCTTATATGTTCTAGGCAAACACTACTGCTGATCTGAATCTACCTGCTGTCCTGTCTTCCTGGCAGAACTCATTAGTTGGTAGATCTATTGATTGGAACTTTTACTAGAGAAATTTTTCTCAAGCATTTCATCAAGTAAAACGGCCGGTTGAAGCTTAGGATGAGGGAAGAGGATTGGAATCTAGGTATCCTAAGCTATAACAGTAAGTTCAAAACCAGCCTGGAGTACACACTAAGGCTGTCTGAAAAAGCTAAGATAATAATAATGGGGACTAAGTTGGGGGTGTAGGAGAATATATTTACTATAAAATGAGACTGTGCAATTTACTCATTGTGTAAAAATGAAAATAATTATGGCATTACATCTTTTGTAGATGATATTATCAAACTGAATAGAAAAGAAGGAAAGAAGCAAAATTTCCCAAGACTAAATAGAAGACTTCAGCAAAATGGTACCCGGCAATTCAGGATGAGAGTACGGTGGGGAATCCAGCAGAATTCTGGTAAGTTTTAAAATGCAGTTATATATGAATTCATAATGAAATGCGTTCAGCATAGACTTAAAACCTGAAAGGAATACACCAGTACCACTTCGTGATTTTTATTTGCATTCAGATTTTTGTTCTGAAAACTTAATAAAAAAATTATTTCCTAAGGTGGGCGGTGGTGGCGCACGCCTTTAATCCTAGCACTCGGGAGGCAGAGGCAGGCGGATCTCTGTGAGTTCAAGGCCAGCCTGGTCTACAAGAGCTAGTTCCAGGACAGGAACCAAAAAGCTACAGAGAAACCCTGTCTCGAAAATCAAAAAAATTATTTCCTAAAATAGCTGATAATTGATCTTTAAATACTGTTGTTTAAAAGTGATCTCAGTTTATAAATAGTTTGTTATATCTAGAGTTTAGAATTGCCAAAGATGATATATAGCATCAGATTCTGTTTCCCCTCCCTAGTAAGTCTGATAGATAACTGACTCCAGCTTGAATTTGTTCAGTGAAAGAGCATACTGCACCACAATTTACTCTGTTGTGAGACATCTCTGTTTACTAGAAGATTCTCAGTTTGAACTAAAGCACATCTAACAGGAAGCAAACTCACGTTGTAAAGGAGAATCCTTTACTATGTGCAGACTGCTATTCTGCAAAGAAAATTACCTGCAGATTTATTTGTTTAGTTAGAGGCAGAGTCTCAATTGTGTAGTCATGGCTAGCTGTGTAGACCAGACTGGCCTCAAAATCACAGACACTGCCTGCCTCTGCCTCCCAAGAACTGAGATTAAAGGCATGTGCCACTACTGCCCAGTTTTTTTTCAAATTCTTCATCTCATCATCCAAGAGCTTTATTTGTAAATTCCCAAAGGTGGCACTAAATTGACTGCTGTAGGTGTAAATAGTTAATTCTGTTAATCTGACAGCTGTTTACCTATAATCATTTTTTTTCTTAAATAGATTGGGAGCAATAATTCACCATGTATATTATAAATTAACTTTTTTAGTAGCTATACCAGCATCTTAGAATAAACCTTTGTTCAAATAAAAAGAAACTTAAGTCTTCTTCACATAATAAAAAAACTTTTTTGGGAACTACATCTGCAATGGTATCTCCAGTTGCAGACACAAAGTTGAGAGAGGGGGGACATGAAAGGCTTGTGTGACAGCCCCTGCCTCTCAGTTCCCCCTCACTGCAAAAAAAAGGGTAGCAGCCTAAACAACAGGAACCCATCGAAGAGAATTTTGAGGAAGTGTGGTAAGGATGCTGAGGGTGGCTCACCACATTTGATGGCTTCTGGTGAGGGTGCAGGAGGGGAACAACTCAGTTCTAGAGGAGCAGGCCAGTGAGGGTTTGAGCGTGCGCCAGTAAGTGTATGGATAACACAAATTGGACTTAAAAAATATTTTTTATTTTATTTTATTTTGGGGGCAGACATAATGGGGGAGGAAATGGAAGGATTGGAAAATGAGAGTGATTAGGGTGTATGAGTGAGTTTCCCAAAGAATCAGTAAAAATTTTTTAAAAAGATAAAATAAAACAGGGTTAGCAATGAACTAATGCTTGGTGGTGGTGGGAAGGTTTGGAATAAGAGAGTCTTTTCTATTTTATTTTCCACAATAAAAATAGAAGGAATTAAAAAAAACAACTTTGCCAAATTAATCAACTGTTTGTTTGTTGTTTCCCAAGACAAGGTTTCTCTGTAGCCTTGGAGCCTATTCTGGAACTAGCTCTTGTAGACCAGGCTGGCCCTGAATTCAGAGAGATCCACCTGCCTCTGCCTCCCAAATGCAAAGATTAAATGCGTGTGCCACCACTGCCTGGTTCTCAACTTTTAATTTTTTATTCTGTATTTTGAAAAGCAAAAATGAATCTTCAATTGTTTGAGTGTAACTTTTATGTTTAACAGTTAATATACAAGCATCTATTCAAAAATACATATTATTGAGAGTGGAACATACAAGAAACTTAACGTTCTTTAATAATTTTTTTAAAAAATTATTTTTATTTTTAATTATATGTAGGGTTGTGTGCATGTGAGTACAGTTGTGATGGAAGTCAGGCATTGGAGACCTTGGAGCTGAAGTTACATGTGGGTGTATATCACCTGATTTGGGAAGAGCAACAAGTGCTCTTAACAGCTGAACCATATCTTTAGCCTCTAATAATTTTTTGTTTTGTTTTTTAAATATTTATTTATTAATTATATATACAATGTTCTGTCTGTGTGTATGCCTGCAGGCCAGAAGAGGGCACTAGACCTCATTACAGATGGTTGTGAGCCACCATGTGGTTGCTGGGAATTGAACTCAGGACCTCTGGAAGAGCGGGCAATGCTCTTAACCACTGAGCCATCTCTCCAGCCCTCTAATAATTTTTTGAATAGCTGAATCTACTTTGTGCATTTTGGATAGGTATTTAGTTGTTAAGAATGAATATATAATTGATTTATATTAAAGATTCATTTACAAATATTATTTAATATGCCATATTATTGTGCCATCATATGTTTATATATTTTGTTTTGAAGTAATTGTTTTGAGTTCAGAGTAGCCAGAAATAAAATATTTATATCTTCCATATCTGATAAATAGTTTGAACTGTCTGATTCTGGAAATACATAAAGAAACAATCTTTAGCTTTAAGGAGTTAATTTCTAGTGACAAATAACTTAGAGAAAATAGTTTTGAAAATGTCGTAAGTGGGCATGGCAGTGCATGCCTATAATCTCAGCATTTGAGGGGCAAAGATAGGAGACTTGTAAATTCAAGACCAGCTTGGTCTATATAGTGAGACTGTCTCAAAAAAATAACAGCTCAAGTTGGGACAAGATGGGATATAAAGGGGAGGGAGGGAGGGAAGCTGGGTAGTTACAGTATGGCTCAGCAGTAAAGAGCCATGCTCTTCCCGAGAACCTAGGTTGGATTCCCAGAACTCACATGGTGGCTCACAACTGTCACTACAATCCCAGGGCATCCAACACTGTTTTCTGTCCTTGATGTGCACTAGGGACACACATATATACATGCAGAGCAAAGCATTCATACACATAAAATAGTAATTTTATTAAAGATACAGTATTATAGACTTGACATAATGGTTTTGTGCTAAGATAAAGTGTGATTTACTGAATAAAAATGAGATTTAATTTGCTCCCTGAAACATCAGGAAAATTACCCTTTTATGGCGTTCTGATTTGAGCCGTGAGGTAAATGCTATCTAGGAGAAGCTTAGCAACTCCTAAGATTGGGGTTGCACTGGGTTAGGCGCTCTGCTGATGTGCTAACTTAACATAGAACATTTGCTTTTACTGCTGTTGGATTGTTGTTAATATCCGTTTGACTGCAAAGAGTTCAGGTTTCTACCTGTGGTATCTCTGATGGCATTAGTTTGAGGAAAGAGAATAACAACATAGATGACCATTGGCATATGCGTGGTATGATTTTGTTGGGTGAAAGACATAATTGAACCCTCTAACTCCTTGTCTAAAATATTAACTTAGAAACTCATTAAATGCTTGTAAAAACAACTTTAATGTTTGTGGTGGAAAACAAAAACAAACAACAGAGGTGGTCAAAATGTTATCTGTACACCTATAGAGAGAGAATCCTAAAGACCAAAGGGGTCTGGGAGGTGGAAACTGCATTTAATCAAGGCATTGTCATTTTCTCATGCACATGGGCTCTTCTTCCTTGAGTCTTTGTGACATTGGTAATTTAAATTGATTGAATAATGAAGCAGAATCTTAGCTTATGCTTTAAAACAAATTACTATGGGCTAGGTAGTTTGTAAACCCCAGTAAGTGTATTTCTTGGTTCTGGAGTCTGAAAGTCGTAGATCAGGATTCCACCAGAGTCAGGTTCTGATGAGAGCCTTCTGGGTGAAGCCCATGGACTTCTTGTGATAATCTCATGTGCTAGAAAGAGGGTAGGTGTTGTTATATAAGCGGCGGGGCTATGTTCTGCCACCTGGCTAGCTTTACCTGAAATAATTACACGGAAACTGTATTCTTTTAAACACCACTTGGCCCATTAGTTCCAGCCTCTTATTGGCTTGCTCTTACATATTGATCTAACCCATTTCTAATAATCTGTGTAGCCCATGAGGTGGCTTACCAGGAAAGATCTTAACCTGCGTCTGTCTGGAGTGGGAGAATCATGGTGACTCACTGACTCGGCTTCTTTCTCCCAGCATTCTGTTCTGTCTACTCCGCCTACCTAATTTTCTGTCCTGTCAGAGGCCAAGCAGTTTCTTTATTACTTAACCAATGAAACAACAGAAAGATGACCCTCCTCCATCAGGTAGGGAACCCTCTTCGGTCCATTCGACAAGAGTGTGAAAGCTTTCTCCTCATAACTTCAACTACTTACTTTAGAGAGGGGCTCCTAAAATTATTGAAGCAAAAAATGTATGTGTGAAAGAAATTCATGTACAGGACAGTGGAGTTTCAAAAGAAAGATGCCTTTTCTGTGTCTAGTTCTAGTTCTCACAGATAAAAGAAGTAAAAGACAGTGGTGTGGGTGGATCTTTCTCTGTCTCAACTACCAGCTCCCAAGTAACCACTAGGAGACTTCTTATTAATTATAAAAGCTTGATCAATAGCTTAAACTTGTTTATAACTAGTTCATATAACTTAAATTAACCCTTTTTTATTCATTTGCTTTCTGCCTTGTGCCTTTATTACTTCATCTTCATAGTGTCCATACTGCTCGCTCTTCGTCTGCTGACATCTCTGCCCTTCTTCCCAGTGTCCTCTGTGCCTGGAAATGGCAACAGAGTAAAGAGAAAAATGCGTATGGGAGCAGTGTTCTAGACACATTCAGAAGTAGGGGAGATTAAAGGGCAGACTCTGACAGTATTAGCTTGCTTTCAACTTTATTCCTGTTAGTCTTGTTTCATTTGACCCTGAAACTGTGGTACAATAATGGATTCTCTCTCAGTTTAACCATTCTTTTTTTGCTTTGCAATTCACTCTTTTGGAGGGAGGGAGGGAGGGAAGGAAGGAGGGAGGGAGGGAGGAAAAATTTGAAGTTGAGTGGGAAGGAGGTGGGAAAGGGAAAGTATGATCAAAATATATTTTTTACTTTTTTTTTTTTTTTCGAGACAGGGTTTCTCTGTAGTTTTGAAGCCTGTCCTGGAACTAGCTCCTGTAGACCAGGCTGGCCTTGAACTCACAGAGATCCTCCACCTGCCTCTGCCTCCCTAGTGCTGGGATTAAAGGCATGCGCCACCACTGCCTGGCCGATCAAAATATATTTTATATTGAAAATTATAATTAAAAAAAGATAAAAGTCCAACTCAGTCCTGTGTAATAATTTCAGTTCCTCTCATAGTCCTTTATTGAGTCTTGTTTGAGTGCTCCTGTGGCATTTATCCTAAATAGTCTTACCATGTTCTCTTCCCCTCTTTGAGTGAGTCTAAGATACTGATAGAAAGCTGATATAATTTTATCGTGAATTCTTTGTCACACACAGACTGTGCCCATCCCAAGCCTTACATGGTTTGTGCCCAGTGCTTCCATTCATTTTTACCCTTCCCCAGACTTAAATCTCTCAATCAGTTGTGCTCACGCATGTCTTTACAGTTGTTACACTAACTGGAAATTCTTCATTTCTGCCTTCCTATTCAAATGCTGCTCATTTTGTAACAGCTAGTTCAAAGCTTACTTTTTCCTCTTCTATTTTTAAAGCTACACACACCTGTGTTTAGAGCACGGTTCTGTTCTCTTTGACCTCAGTAATCATTGTTCTTTGCCTAACCTATAAAAGTAAAATGGATGCATCAGTCTCATCAGATTCTCATGAAAATTAACATTGGACATGTCTAACACTGAAAGCAGTAGCTGTTTCAGTAGTTGATACAAATAAAAATAACAAGTCATAGATTTTTATATACAGATTCATACAACATAGCTTAATCATTCCTGAGGAAAATCACATGATTTAATTAAAATTTTTTCTTCTGGTAAAATTAATAGTAGTTAATACTTCTAGGACTGAGAATACCTGTTGGAAGAGGCCCTTGTTTGTCCCGGCCGCCCAGAACCAAAATAATCACACAGAAACTATATTATTTAAATCACTACTTGGCCCATTAGCTCTAGCTTCTTACTGGCTCTTACTAACTTAACCCAATTCTAGTAATCTGTGTATTGCCACGTGGCTGTGGCTTACCAGGTAAAGTTCCCAGCGTCTGTCTCTGAAGGGGCTGCATGGCTTCCCCCTAACTCCACCCTCTTTTCCTCCCAGCATTCAGCTTAGTTTTCCCTGCCTAGCTCTGTTCCCCTATAGCTCTGGTATAGGTGTAAAGCAGTTTATTTATCAATGGTAATCACAGCTTACAGAGGGAAATCCCACATGAAATACCTGAGAAGGAATTGGACACAACATACTACCACTACCCCCACATCTGAATTGATTTTATTAGAGAGGGTGTGATCATGACATGGCCCCCTGGGTGGCAAGAGGAGTTCCTTGTGTCCCTATCCTAATGTGACTCCGTGAGAAGCTGTCTATAGATGGGTGGTGGTGGTGGTGGTGGTAGTAAATTTACTGGGGGGTGAACAAGGATGGGAACTAGACATATTAATTCATTCATGAATTTTGAACTATTATCCTTGATAGCCAAATAGTGTCAGCCAGGGGGCAGGAAGGCTGGTGAATGTTCTTTAGTGTCCCATGCACAAGAATAAACCTCGAGAAACATACTGGCAGCTGGAAGAAAAGCTTCTTCATACTCTAGAATCTCCCTAGCATCCTCTACTGACGAGTGTCATGCCACCGATAAAAATAATGGTGTTCTTATTAGAGGCAGATAGTAAAGAATGAACTGTGGGAGCTGAGATAGATTTAATTGTCTCACACCCCATAGCATAATAGACTTTCTGTCTTGTATTCTGGTCTCAAAATTGAGTATCACACAAAAAGGTTCAAGAGTTAAATAAGCTTGGGAATGACATGTACTATTATTACCTTCCTCTTAGAGATCCATGGTACATATTAGCCCTGAGGAATCCTACAGTAAAGAAAATTATTTTGTTAAAGATTTTATTTTATATATATGAGTGCTCTATCTGTATGTATACCTTTATTCCAGAAGAGGGTATCAGATCCTACTATAGATGGTTGCAAGCCACCATGTGGTTGCTGGGAATCAAACTCAGGACTTCTGGAAGAGCAGCTAATGCTCTGAACTGCTGAGCCATCTCTCCAGTCCCCAAGATCTCAGTTTCAGAGTGTCTGTCTGTCTGTCTGTCTGTCTCTT
The DNA here is from genome assembly GCF_037038515.1 of Microtus pennsylvanicus. Lineage (NCBI taxonomy): Eukaryota > Metazoa > Chordata > Mammalia > Rodentia > Cricetidae > Microtus > Microtus pennsylvanicus. Next base: position 62,069,452 of record NC_134579.1, on the reverse strand, counting down.
TCTCTCCCCCACCCCCCTCCTTTTTCTTTTTGTTTTGTCTCTCTGTGTTGCCCTTGCTATCTGTAGATCATGCTGGTCTCAATCCACCCGCCTCTGCCTCTCAAGTGCTGGCAATAAAGGCTTGTGCCACCACCACCTGGCTAAGAAAATGATTTTAATCTTAGTTTTTACAGTGAGACTTTTGTTGTAAACCCTGTTGCAGGTGTCATCCTAAAGAATTTTGCCTCTAAAACCCATAATTAAGATGAGCCTGCCCACCATCACAGTGTTACTTAGCTAATTCTCTGAAAATTTCTGGCTGTTGCATTAGGAAATTTTAAAAAGTTGAGGTGTTATTGTTGGAAGTGAGAAAAAGGTATTGTTTGGAGATGACATAATTGTCACCTACAAATCTCTATGTTAAAATTACAGAATTTGGGGCTAAAAGTATAGCTAGCTCAGTGATAGAGCTGGTGCATAGTATTTATAAGATTCTAGGTTCAAGCTCTAGTACCCAGGGGAAAAGAAAAGTCTCCAGAGAAAAGACTCTATTTTCTCTCATATGCAGAATCTAGTGCATATGTGTATGTGTGTGTGTATATATATATACACACACACAAACATACATATGGACATGAAAGCAAAGGAAGACTATTTGAGGGAACTGTTGTTGGGGAATACTATTTTAAGGTGTGTTACTTTTGTTTATGCTGTGAACATTTGTTTAATGAAGTAAAGATGTATTGCTTTGTTTATGCTGTATTTGTTTAATTCTGTGAAGCTGTGATTCTTTGCCTGTCTAGAACACCTGATGGCCTAATAAAGAGTTGAACGGCCAATAGCAAGGCAGGAGCAAAAATATATGGGACTGGCAGGCAGAGAATATAAACAGGAGAAATCTTGGAAGAGAGGAGCAAAAGAACAAGGAGAGGCGGACACTAGGGGCTAGCCTAGTAAGATATACAGAAGTAAGAAAGGAAAGGAAAAAGCCCAGAGGCTAAAGGTAGTCAGGGTAATTTAAGTTAAGGAACGCTGACAAACAAGCCAAACTAAGACAAGGCATTCATAACTACTAATTAACCTCCATGAGGATTTATTTTGGGAGCCAAAAGAGTAAAACATCAGGGCTGGAGAGATGGCTCAGTGGTTAAGAGCATTGTCTGCTCTTCCAAAGGTCCTGAGTTCAATTCCCAGCAACCACATGGTGGCTCACAACCATCTGTAATAAGGTCTGGTGTCCTCTTCTGGCCTGCAGGCATACACACAGATAGAATATTGTATACATAACAAATAAATATTTAAAAAAAAAGAGTAAAACATCAAACAACAAGAAGGAAAAGGACTTGGGATGTGACTCAGTGGTAGAACACTTGTCTAGCATATGTAAGATCCTGAATCCCCACCACCAAAAAAGAAAGGAAGTAGTAATTAATAACTTTATGATAGGACACTGGCCGTGCATGCATGTGAGACTCTCTGGGTTTAATCCTCAGCACAGAAAGTAGTAGTAATTAAAACCTTAATAACTTTTTATTATGCCATGAATGACAGTGTGAAAATTATTAGTAGAAATGAATCTTTTATGTGATTGATAACGTTTATAGAATATCTAGTGGTAAGTAAGATAAAGAAATGTGCAAAAAAGAATTTCACTTAGCCTGGTGACACAAAAATATCTGTATAGTGGAAATATATACCATGTTCGTGGATAGTAAAGTTCAGTAAAGATGCTTACAGTTAACTATAAATAAATGTAAATAAAACTCCCCTCTTACTTGACTTTTTCTTGAGACAGGGCTTCTCAACATAGCTCTGGCTGTCCTGGAACTCACAGAGATCTACCTGCTTCTGATTCATGGTGCTGGGCTTAAAAGTGTGTGCCACTGGCCAGTTTCCTTCTTAAAATCCTGAAAGACATCACTTACATCACAGAAATTTGCTTCATTGGCAATTCATAATGAAAGAATATAGATAGTTAGAAACCAGAGATACAGGTTATTCTCATTGGTAATGAAATCATCAGATGAAGTATAATCCCCCCATACTAAATAATACAGATGAAAAATGGGCTAAGATTTTGGCTAGTTGCTCCAAACCTAAAAAACAAATACTAAAGATGAAAACAAAAACTGAATCACACAAGGGAATTTAGTGATATTGGGATATCCTAGGGCTAGAGAGATTGGTGAGTGGTTAAGAGCATTGGCTGCTCTTGCAGAGAACCTGGTTCAGTTCCTGGCACCCACATGGTGGCTTACAGCCATCTGTAACTCTACTTCCAGGGGCTCGGACATCCTTCTTCTGACTTCCGTAGTCACTATACGCATGTGTATATGTATGCTTACATATGTGCATAAAACATAAATAAATCTTTAAAAAACAAATATACTATGCACAACATTTTTCACAGATAGAAATGCTTAAAAGTTAATACAGAAAAGGGAATTATACTGTATGTTTCTAGAAATACAAGTAAATTCATTCATTTGGGATTTTTTTGTAATATAAGTAAAAGAAATATGTTAAGGATGGATGTATGTAGAAATGTTAGAAGTAACCGAAATGAAAGTTGAAGATCATCCTGTTATATAATAAATTACCTGAGACCCTGTCTCAGGAAGACAAAACATAACCCAGATGATGACTAAATTGGTTAGATTGAGTGTAGCATATTTAAGAGTAATACAATAAAAAGATTTTAAAAAGTGGAATAGTATTCATGGTATAGTATTAATGTAGCCTGTAAAATATTACACAAGGATATGAGTTTAGTTGATGTGAAAAGTTGATTGAGCGCACCTGTTGGCTACTTAGCTAACAAAATAGTGGTAATACATGTGACAATACTTTTTGAGTTAACTTAAATGTAGTTGAAACTAAAACTATGTTTTTAGAATATCTATAGCAAGTTTTTTCTATTTAGACTATTTTGTTCTTTAATAATCTTATATATGTATAGAATGGGTATTTTTTTTATCATTAGAAAAAAGCATATAGGGGCTCGAGAGATGGTTCAGCGGTTAAAAGCACTGGCAGTTCTTACTGAGAACCTGGGTTCAGTTTCCAGCACCCACATGGCAGCTTACAACTGCCGGTAACTAACTCCAGGGGATTTGACATCCTCATAAAATACCAATGCACATAAAGTAATAATAAATAAATCATTTTTTTTAAAAAGAAAAAAGTGTGTGTGTATAGATAGATAGATAGATAGATAGATAGATAGATAGATAGATACTTAACAGAAAAGCAAACTCAGTAATGTTACGTGCCACAGAGTTTAAAATAAATTCATTGGCTCTGATGAAGATTTCAGCGAAAGCAGTTTGGATAGAGTAAGGCTAAGAGTAAAGAAGCCAAATTGTAACTTAGTAAATGGAAGATGAGCTGGGGACTCTAGTGTATTTCAACACTAATAGAAATAAAATTCGAACCATGTACCAAGGGACCTGATTTAGTCAAGCATATTCAGTATATTCCATTTTAGCATAAAATACAAAATCATTAATGAAACACTGTCTACTGTCTCAGTTCAGACTAGTTAAGGTATATTCACTAGCCACATATAGTTAGTGGCCACTATTGAGCATGTCACACATCTATAATCCTAATTTGGGAGGCAAAAGCAGGAAGATTGTTGTGAAGTCAAGGCTAACCCCATCTTCCTAGCATTTTCAAGTCCAGACAGAACTATGTAGTGAGACCCTGTTTCAAAAACAAATAAATTAGTAACCACTGTATTACACAAATTGGTTTAGATTGTCCTATTGAGAAGTTAATATTAAGGGTTGGAGTGTATCTCAGTAGTAGAGTGTTTGCATAGCACACATAAGGCTGTGAATTTGATCCCCATCACCACATATACATGTTTCAGAAGTAAAATATCTGATCAACTTTGCAGTTGCATTCCTAAATTTTTTCTTTCTGTAGGTTTTGGTAAAGCAAGTGTGAGCCGTAGAGGAAGAGTTTTGCCTGGAAAGAGACGTCCTTATGGAGTTATCACTGGCCTTGCAGCTAGGAAAGCAACTGGAATTCGAAAAGGAATTAGTCCTATGAATCGTCCACCTCTGAGTGACAAGGTAGGGTGATGGCTTGATGCTGTGCGAGACACCGTTTTCCTTTATTTATATGTGTGGGTGAGTGTCACGTACTTATTATTAGTGAATTTTAAGACAAAATCTCATTCTGTAGCCCTTTCTGGCCTACAAAACTTACTATGTAGACCATTGGCTGGCCTTGAACTCACAGATGGTCTCTCTACCTCTGCTTCTTAAATGCACCACACCTGGCTATACTAATGTTTTTATGAATAAGCTTTAGATAGAGTCTTTTGATTCTTGCAAAAAAAAATTTTTAAGGATTTTATTTGTGTGTGTGTGAGAGTGAGTGAGTGTGCAGGTGACCTTGGAGGTAGAGGTATCAGATCCCTGGAGCTGGAATTACAGGTTGTAAGCCACCTGTCATGGATGCTTGGAACTAAATTCAGGGCTTCTGCAAGAACAGTAAGTCCTGTTATTTCCTGAGTCCTCCCTCTCTCTATCCCTTCCCCCCATTTAATTTTTAAGAAAATAATATTGTGTGTGTGTGCGCGCGCGTGCGGGTACATATGTACTAGGATGCATGTGTGAGGTTGGAGGACAACTTTTGGGCTTTCCTTCACCATTTAGGAATAAACTGTTGGCTATAAGGGTTCCACGGCTGCGAGACCATCTCATCAGCCTCAGAATTTAGATTCTTATTTATTCTTTGGACAGTGGAGATTAAATTCAGAGCTAGACAGCCACTATACTATACTGAACTGTATCCCTAGCCTTGATTTTTTTTTTAATTTTTAAAAATTTATTTAACTTTATGTACATTGGTTTGAATGTGCTTGATCTCCTGGAACTGGAGTTACAGACAGCTGTGAGCTGCTGGGAATCTAACCCTGATTCTCTGGAAGAGAAGCCAATGTTTTTAATCCCTGAGCCATTTCTCCAGTACCCCCCAGCCTTGATTTTTAATTTATCTTTTTGAATAAGATCTCATATAGCCAAGGCTTGTCTTGGACTCTGCCTCAACCTCCCAGATGCTGGAATTACAGTCATGTTCCTTCAAGCCCATGCTCTTCTGATTTTTATATTTAATGCAGTTTATTTATTTTGGGGACAGAGTCTCTTTTATGAAGCCCTAGCTGTACTGGAATTCAGTATGTAAACCAGACTCACAAAGATTGGCCTGCCTCTGCTTCCCAAGTGCTAGAATTAAAGGTATGTGCTATCATTCCCAGATTTATTTTTATTTTTTTAGATGAAGTACTTTGGGACTTTATACATAAACATTTTAATAGCTAAATAAAAATCTTTGCCATTCATAAATATACCTCATGCTCAAATACAGTTGTTCCTCCATATCTGTGGGAATTGGTTCCAGGACATTTCTTTAATAACGAGATCTTCACATAGCTCAAAGTCAGTATAGTATTTGCATATAAAATATGCCCATTCTCCTGTGTACTTTGTTATCCTTCAGTTACTTGTAATTCCTATTACAATATTCTGTATAAATAGTTGTTCTGCTCTATTTACGAATCAATGACAAGGAAAATCCATATATACATTTAGTAAACTTAGTTTCTGTCTCCTGTTTTTGAGGAGGGGAAAGAGTTGAACTGTTTAGTCAAAGATGACTTGAACAACTTGATCTCTCCTACCTTTTCTTCCAAGGGAGGCTTGGATTATAGGACTGCACCACCATACCTGGCATAAGTAAGCTTAAAAATTAACTTAAACAATTATAACATGCCAGGTACTGAAAAATTATATTTCATAAATGAGCCCTTCACATTTATCTATAAAATGGTCTTTGGTCTTATGACTTAAGATAAAATAAAGAAGCTTGGAATAGGGGCTAGAGAGATTGTTCCTGGGATACGAAAATATGCTTCTCTTGATGCTCTGTAGTTTAGTTCCCAGCACTTATGTCAGGAAGGTTATCATCACATGTAACTCCCACTCCAGGGGCTTCAGCAGCTTCTTCTGGCCTCTACAGGCACCTGCATGCATATGTACATACCCACACTTAGACACAATATGCATAATTAAGAAAAATGCTTGAAATAGGCATGATCTTTCTGATCTTGTGGGCTTTTTATGTTATTGATAGTCTTTTTCCTTGTTCTACATTTCCTTTTCTAAATAATCTCTAAGCACCAATGAAGGGGTGCTGGGGTGATGGCACTTGCTGTGTAAGCATGTGAACCTTAGTTCAATCCACATATAACAACCTGTAATTTGAGAGCTGGAGAGATGGTGACAGGCAGATTTCCTGGGACTTACTGGCCACCCAGTCAGTCTACTTGGAATGAGTGAGTTCCATAATCAGTGAGGTTCTTTCTCAAAAAATAAAGCGGAAAGCTATTGAAGAAGATTTGAGGTCAACCTCTGTCCACACACACATCTGCATGAATATATGTGCATCCACACGCATGCATACCACACACAAGTAAGTAAAGATCTGTTTAAAACAAAAATGGAGCCAACTGTGATTGCATCATAATCCTAACATTTAAAAGATGGAAGTTGGAGAATTGTAAAACTGAGGCTAGCTACATAGTATAACTCTGTCTCAGGAGAAAACAAACTGCGTGTGATAGTATATACCTTGAATATCAGCACTAGGAGGCATAGACATGTGGATCTCTGTGAGTTACATGGTGGGTGCAGGAAAGCCAGGAAAATGTAGAGAGACCTTGTCTAAAAAAGAGAGAAAGAAAGAAAGAAATGAAATAAATCCAGGTTAAATATTAAAGAAAATATTTAAATACTGTTTAACTTCTCATGCTTAAAGCAATAGGAAAATGCAGATAATGTATAAGAAATGGTCCATATAGTTAAGAAGTTTGGATACATCTTCATAGAAATATGGAAAATTGAATTAGGATTATGATGGATATAATTTACATATGTGGGAAAAAAAGACATTTCATGTGTTTGATTTTTATTAAATTCCACCCCCAATCAGTTACACTCTACTTTCATTGTTAGTATGATATCATTTTCACGTACTTGTTTCGGTTGGCCTTTATTCCTTTACAGAAAGTCAGTGTTTTAGTATTGTAGTAAAATAGTTGAACTAATTAAAGAGTAAGGTTTATTTTGGCCTTACTTTTTGGGGCTTGTGGATTGTTTTGCTCTGAGTCAAGGAGGGGCAGAGCACATAGCTTTGGGTCTCTGGTGAAATAGGTCATAGCAGGAGACTGTAGTACAGCAAGATGTCATCTCATGGCCAGAAATCAGAAAAAGGTGGGGGTAGGGTTATCACACTTCCCCCAGTGACCTAAGAACTTTCTCAGTGTGCCTTGGATTCTTTTCTTGAGTGTTAGAGTAACATTTCTCCATCACCAGTTCACCTTCTCACCCAGTAGCTTAGGTATTTCTGTATTAAGTGTAATATGATTGTCCATCTTGTCAGTCATTTAAAAAATTCAAATTATCTTAGTTTTTCCATTTCCCTATTGTATTAAAATAGTTCTAGGGTTCTGTTACTGCACATTAGATAATGTTAGTAATCTCAATACTTGGGGAAAAGGCAGTTGGGTTTCTGTGAGTCCAAGGCCAGCCTGGTCTACATAGCAAGTTCCAGGACAACTAGGGCCATATAGAAACCCTGTCTCGAAAAACAAAAAATAACCACAAAAAAAATGTTTCTATTGTAGTAAGTTATATCACAGATGGCAATCTGATTAACACAGTTGTCTTACCTTCCAACAGAATATAGAACGATACTTTCCAACATTAAAAAGAAAGACAAGTCTTCTGAGACAAAATGAAGTACAAAGGAAACCAGTTGCAGTTCTCAAGAGACCTAACCAGTTAAACAGAAAGTAAGTACTCAAATAGAAGAATGGATTATCAGAAAGTCTCTGTGTTATTTCCTTGTCGTGTTGCTGTGCCATGATATCTGACGAAAACAGCTTAAGGATGGAAGGGTTTCTTTTAGGTTGTAGTTCATTGTGGCAGGAAGGGTATGGCAACAAGAACAGGTTGGTGACAGTGTCCACAGACATGAAACTGATGGGTAAGTACTGTGCTCCACTCACTTTCTCCTTTTTCTACAGTTTGGGTCCCAAGTTCATGGACTGTGTCTTAGTTACTCTTCTGTTGCTGTGATAAGATACTCTAGCAGGGATGTAGCTCAGTTGCTAGGGTGTATCCCTACCATGCATTAAACTTTGGTTTGACCCAAGCAGCACTTAAAACCAGATACGGTTTCCATCATTTGGGAGGCAGAGGCAGGTGGATCTCTGTGAGTTCAAGGCCAGCCTGGTCTATAAGAGCTAGTTTCAGGACAGGCTCTAAAACTACAGAAAAACCCTGTCTTGAAAAGAGTTAAAAGAAAAATAATTGAAGTAATCAGAAAGGCAGCTGATAATCTGTGAAGTTACTTTACTATTTGAATATCAAGTGCTGTTATTTATCTCTCATAGAATACAATTTATGATAAAGACTTCAACTTGGATTGAAGTCTTTCTATATATACAGTAATCAAATTGCAGTTTTGCCTAATGATCGTTTTTGGAAGTCATTTGATAGGGTATCTTTTGTGAAAGGGGGTTCTTTGCAAATAAGGATCTGTCATTTATATGAGGTTTATGTGTTAATTATGCTAGCTAAAAAATTTTTGCATTTGAAACTCTGGAGGTTGGAAGTGAGATTTAGGTAACCTTTTAAGTACTTGATTATGTAGTAGGTAATTATAAAATTTTGGGTTTTTTTTCATATTAAAGTGGTAAAAACCAAGTCAAATATAATTGTGTTGTTCCATGTATGAAAATTAAAAAGTAGAAGTGTAACTTGAAAACTGTGTTATTTATTAAGTGTGTATGCCACATAGCATTATGTTAGAGGGCAGTTTTGAGGAGTTGGTTTTTTGCCTTTTGCCTTAAGTGAGTTTGGGATTAAACTCAAGTTGTCAAGTTTGCACAGCAAGTTTATTTTCCTGCTGAGGCATCTTGCTGGATCAAAAAGCATGGCTATTATGCATTCATATACATATATACCTGTAGGTTTTATAGATTCGTGTTTGTTTTCCCTTGCCGTAGGAGGATTGACCCAAGGCCTCAGATATGCTAGGCAAATGCTCCACCCCTTAGTTCTGTCCCTGCCCATGTCATTGGTGTTAACAAAGGGTTCTGAATGAAGATAAGGAAGAAAGCAAAAGCAATAGAGATGGTTTTTCCAAATCTTTTGTTGTTTTGTTTGATTTTTTGAGACAAGGGTTTCTCTTTGTAATCCTGGCTGTCCTATAGCTCAACTTTGTAGAATAGGTTGGCCTTGAACTCACAGAGATCTGCAGGACTCTGCCTCCTGGGTGTGAGTGCAGGGATTAAAGACGTGTTCCACCACCACCAGGCTCCAAATCTTTTTTTAAAAAAATATTTATTTTTGTTTTGTATGTATGGTGTTTTGCTTCCACGTGTATCTGTACATCACATGTTTGCAGTGCCCACAGAGGTCAGAAAAGGATTCCAGATTCCCTGGAACTAGAATTAACAAAGTTGTGAGCCAATTATGTGAGTGCTGGGAATCGAACCCAGGTCCCTTGGAAAGAGCACCCAGTGCTCTTAACTGTTGAGCCCTCTCTCCAGTCACAAGTCCGTATTTGTGGTTTTCAGATTGGCTCTGAGTGTATCTAGGTATGGTTTTCTTTGAACTAATCTTGTAAATTGTAATTTAAAGAACAAATTTAGGGATATTAAATAATAGCACTAAAATGTAATTTTGTAAATGTCTTCAGAAGTTGTGAGTAAAATTAGAGAGGAGAATATTTGAGATATAGATTAGTTCAAAACCAAGTTGTGTGATATACTGCAGAGCGAGATATTTATAAATCAAATTTAGTGACTTTGTATAAATAAAAAAACAAATTGGAGTATATATTACTTGCTCATCAGATTTTAAGCTTATGAGTTTAATTTTTTGCTTATTTTTTTCTCAAGGTATTTGAAAGCAAAGTGGCCGAGATTACTTATACATGGTTTTTGTTTTTGTTTTTTTTTACAGAAATACCATTCCAGCTAATTTTACCAGGAGCGGAAATAAACTAAGTCATCAGAAAGATACTCGTCAGGCAACTTTTCTTTTCAGAAGAGGCCTAAAGGTATTGACAAGCCCTGCTTGTGCTTCCTTTACTCACAGTGGATCCTTAATAATCATAGGCATGGCCTGTTGTTGAGAGGGAGAGTAGGTTTTAGTGTGAAAAGCAAGACATTAGATTAGTTCTTTCTGTTAATACATGTTTTTTTTTCTATTCCCTGCCTTTCTCTTGCGTGTGTAGTGGCATCTTCTAATAATTTAACTTGCTTATTTACTAATAAACTTGTTCTAATCCATGGACCCCAAAAGTATGTATAGCTAACATGGTACAGGCCCTTCATGGACCCATGCTTATCTTAAACCTGGGTTGTAAAGTTACAGTGCGTGATAGCCGATTGGCTTTAATCCTGCTTTCTATGAGAACTGCTGGGGTTTTGTTGTTTTTATTTTCCTTTTAGGTTCAGGCCCAGTTGAACACAGAACAGCTGCTAGATGATGTTGTAGCCAAGAGAACTCGTCAGTAAGTTTCACCTTGTTTTATTTTTTTAATATATTGTTTCTAAACTCATAAGATTGCCCTTTGTTCCCATGTGTAAGAAATTAATGAAACACAAAATGAAATTCTTCCTGCATTAGGTAAATAGAACCCAGGATCTCACATGTGCTAGATAATCACTGAAGCACTTTAGTCTCCAGTTGATTCAGGTTTCAGATGCCTGTTTAGTACTAGTTACTAAACTAATTCTTCACTATTTATCCGGTTTAAATGGTGTAGATTTTCCATCTTCCCTCCCTCCATTTCTCCTTCATTCTCATTCTCTCTCTCTCTCTCTCTCTCTCTCTCTCTCTCTCTCTCTCTCTCTCTCTCTCTCTCTCTCTCTCTCTCTCTTCCTCTGTACCTTCTTTTATACAAATGAATCTGTTTAAGAAATGACTAGAATAGAATCCCATAGAGCTTTTAGAAAATTTATAACACATAAAAATACAGTAGGATTTTTTCTCCTTGCCACCCTGTGAAAGTCTTTTAAAAGTCAGTTTCTGTCCATTACTCTTCCCAAGTATAGTGTATGCTTGTATAGTTCTGATTCCACCATCAGAGTTATCAGAATTTAGAATATTCATTTTTTTGAGGATTGCTTATTTTAATTGCATTTGTGTTTTGCCTGCATGTATGTTTTTGTGTGCACCAGATCCCCTAGAACTGAAGTTGACAGTTGTGAGCTGCCATGTGGGTGCTGGGAATTAAACCCAGATCCTCTAGCAAAACAGCCAGTGCTCATAACCACTGAGCCATCTCTCTAGCCCCTGAAATTGGAATTAATTTTTTTTATTTTAATAAAACAGCAGTTACATTTTGTTGAAAAAAAAAAGGTGTAAAGGTGGTCATGGTCCAGATAAGTAGAGTGACTGTAAGAAATTATTTGAACCTGATGCTGGCAGTAACCGTTAGCACAGGAGACATGAACCAAATACTACAGGAGAAAATAATAATCATTGTGCTTTTTCAGTGAACATTTATGTATTAGTGATGTTATAGACTGTTTATGCTGGGAGAAGATCTCGTGGGACTCTGCTTCACATCCAGTGTGCTGCTGACTTTAGCCTTGAGCTTCTTATCTTTCTGTCTCCACCTGGGTGGTACTGGGATTACAGGGTGTGCCGGGCTGCCTGGCATTATTTATCTGTTTTGAGCTTTGAGAGTAAAACACAGATAAAAGATTGTTGATTTGGGAAAAATATAATGGAAGTGTGCCAGATTTTAGATAATATAAATAAATATAGAGGTAGAGCGGCATTATTGTGGCATTCCCCTGGAATCCAGTGTTTAGAAAAGTGGCACAGGAAGATTCCAAGTTCAAGACTAGCCTAGACTACATAGCAAGACCCAGTGATGGTGAGGAGGAGTTGGAAATACAAGGTGGGAGAAAGGGTGGAAAGAAGTAGTGAGGGTTTTAAACCTCCACACAAGCAGACAGAGAAGTTAGGCGCTTCTGGAAGAACTGGAGTTTTAAATTACAATGAAAAGTAAAATAATAATACAGCCATGAAAATAGAAGTAAGCAGGGAAGCTGATGGTCTTGTTCCAGCTTGGGAAGTATTTTGTTTTGTTTGTCTAGGAAGATCTTTTTACGTAAACATCTTGTTTAATGAACTAAAAGTAGCCAGCAGACAGTGAAAATAAGAAGTGTCAGAAATTCTACCTCTAGTTTAGAAATGGTGAGCAAGAGCCTGGGATGAGAGGCTGCTTGGTTTCATTAGATGCTTCTCGCATTTAATTTTTTTTTTTAAACAACTGTGTGTTCGTTATATTAAAAAAAAAATCTAACAAATTCAGGTTTGCAGTTCTTACACCTAAGATGTTGGTGCATTAAGTAGATCCTGATGGGGTTCAGCATCTGTATGTGTGCGTGTGGGTGTCTTTAGTCTAAAAAATGAATGGCTACTATGAAAATGTATGGTTTAGAGCTGAGAGTTTATCTTGGTAGTAGAACGTTGGCACACTAAGATGGGCAGAGAGGCAGAACGAATATTGGTCAGTGGGATGCACTGTAAGATTTATAAGCTTCCATTTTAAGAAAAAATTTCAAACCTAGATGGCGTACTTCCACCACAAATGGAGGAATTTTGACTGTATCCATTGACAACCCTGGAGCAGTACAGTGTCCAGTGTAAGTCTTTTTCTTCCTTTTTTTTTCCTTCAGAAATTGTAACCTGTTGGTTTGTAAAAGGAAAATAAAAAGTATTGGATTTGTGCTCAGAGTATACTGTCTAAATGAAGATGAAATGAGATGCGAGGATAGAAAATATTTGTGACCCTAACAAGGCCTTTAGTCCTAATACTTGAGAGGCTAAGGCAGGAGGATTGCCATGAATTTTAAGGCCAGGTTTAGATACTTTAGTGGTTTCAAAGTTACCTCTGGAGTGCTGAGATTAAAGGCGTGCGCCATGACTACCTGACTTAACCTACTATTCTTGCATAGTATCTTGAGTTCACTTCCCAGCACCCATAACACAGATCACAACCATCTATAACTTGAATCCCAGAGGCTCCAACACCCTCTCCTTAGCTTCATGGTCACTGCATGCATGTGGTGCATATGTAGGCATGGAGGCAAACACTCATACACATAAAGGGGGGGGGGGTTAAAAATGGAGTTATGGGATTGGAAAGATGGCTCAGTGGTTATGAGCGCTCTCTGCTCTTTCAGAGGTCCTGAGTTCAATTCCCAGCAACCACATGGTGACTCACAACCATCCATATTAAGATCTGGTGCCCTCTTCTGGCCTGCAGACAGACATTCATGCAGTCAGAACAGTATATACATAATAAATAATCTTTTTCAAAAATACAGTTGTACTTGAAAAAGTATTCTATGACCAGTTTTTGGTAGAGTAGTCCATCAAGAGCCAGCACTTTATTTTTAGTGTTTGAGAGCATAATGTAATACCTGTAATTTACCTGAACATGTGTAAAGAAATTATGAGTACTTTTAACTGGTAAACTAACTGAAACCTTTTTTTCCTCTGCTAGAGCTCAGAAACCACGATTAACTCGTACTGCTGTACCCTCATTCTTGACAAAAAGAGAGCAGTCCGATGTTAAGAAAGTTCCTAAAGGTGTCCCTCTACAGTTTGATATAAATAGTGTGGGAAAACAGGTAAAAAAAAATTTTTCCTGTGTTTCTTTGGACCACTCACTGACAGCTTTCTGATAACCAGAAATATTTTATAGCAAGTTAAACAGGGTGACCTAACACCTTCCCCAATGCCTAGGCAACCACTAACCTGCTTTTTGTCTCATAGATTGCCTGCTTTGACATTTCACTTAAATTGGGTCTTGTAATATATGATCTTGTTACTGATTCTTTCATTTCCATGGTTTATTTAAAGTTTCTTCCATATTAGCATTTTCTTTTATTATTTGAATGGTGTTCATCACATGTACATGTCACATTGTATATTTTTTAATTAGTTGGAAGTTTCTGTGTTCTTTGGCTACTATAAATAATTCCGTTTTGTCAGTTTTTATGTTGGCGTATTTTTTTCTTTTTCTTTTGGTGAATGCCAGTATATATTTGGTGTATTTCTTGTGGTAGACTGTATGCTAAGTCCACATTTAAACTTTAGGAACTACCAAGCTGTTTCACAGAGAGAGATTCTTTTATATTCCCACAGCACATATGGGGTTTCTAAACTTCTCCATATTCCCGTCAATATGTGTTATCTTCTGTCACTTTTAGTATAGGACAAATGAGTATAAAGTGAAATCTCACTGTGTTTAACAGTTTGTGTATTGTTGTCATCCTTGACAACATACATAGACTGAACTTCAGGGGGCTAGAGCGATGACTCACTGACTGCTCTACTATATAGGTCCTGACTTCAATTCTCAGTACCCACATGGTTTCTTACAGCCATTTATAATGGGATCCAATGCCCTCTTTTGTTGTGCATACATACATGCAAACAAAGTACCCACAAATGTAAAATACATAAATAAATCTTTTAAAAGATAAAAATAAAAACACCTTGGTTAGTTAACTGCTTTTTTTTAAAAAAATCACTAAACTTCATAGTCTGTGGAGTCTTTAGTTTTATATATATATATATATATATATATATATATATATACACACACACACACACACACACACACACAGACAGACACACAGACACACACACACACACTTGTTCATTCTCTAAATTCTTTTCCAGTATTTAAACTATTTTTCTTGTTTTATTATAACGGCTAGCACATGTACTACAGTGTTAAATAGGCATAGTAAGACTAGTATGCTTGCCATGTTCCAAAGCCTGAGGAAAAGCATTAAAAGTTTAACCATGTGTATAATACTGTTAGCAGTTGGTTACAATACCGCTCAGCTAAGCTTGCCCACTTTTCTGAGTTTGAACTCAAAAATATAACTTTGCCTTTTTCCCTTTCTTTTTCTTCAGGTACTGACCAATCCCAACCATGCTTGCCCTGATACTTGGGGCCTTCTCACTCTTTGCTCTGAAAACACCCCACTCTCTTCTATAGCTGTTTTCAGGTCTCCTGCTGACACTCCTTTTCCTTTCTCTGTCAGGTGCTGGGAATTACAGCTTACCTGCCTCTAGTTTTTCCTTTCAAACTCTTGAAGAAAATACTTCTTAAGTTTAATATATTTATTTATATATTACTGTTGGCTTTAAGTTTACTGTGGATTCTATTTATCAAATCAAGGGAGCTCCCATCTTACTAATTTGCTGAGAATTTTTACCATGAATTTTTGTTGAATATCATCATACACTGCTTTGGAAAACAGTTTACTAAAAATGAGGTTCTGGTATTTAAAGTTAGAAGTATGAGGGATAAATTTGGTTTTGTTTAATGAGAAAGTGCACGTTGAACATAGACAAAGTCCTTTGTACAACCGCTGATACTAAATGTGGAAAAAAAAAAGAGATGAATATACTCTTTTATTTTGATCCTGTTCTTAATTTCTTTTATGTTTGGAAACACTTTGTTGTTCATCAAGCCAGAGTTTTATTTGAATTTTTAAAAAAGATATATTTATTTATTAAGCACACAATGTACTGCTGGCAAGGAAATCACCAGGTCTCATTACAGATGGTTGTGAGCCACCATGTGGTTGCTGGGAATTGAACTCGGGACCTCTGGAAGAGCACTGCCAGTGCTCTTACCCTCTGAGACATCTCTCCAGCCCCCTTATTTGAATTTTTGTAGGGCACTCAGTTAAAAATTTTTGAAATACTCAGAAGTCGAAATAACAGTGGTTCTGTTATTTTTTTAAATCACAGTCTCATACTGTAGTCCAAGCTGTCTTTTACATGGTTTTCTTTCTGCCTCAGCCTCTTGGGATATTAGTAGACCACCATTTCTGGGTAAAAGAACTTTTTTGTTGTTTGCTGCTTTTGTTTTTTGAGACAGAGTCTAACTGTATATCCTTGACTAGCCTTCATAGGTCCACCTACCTTTGCTTCCTGAGTGCTAGAATCAAAGATGTATTCCAACACCAGCTGAAGTAACCCTTTACCAAAGGCATCACTGGAATTTGTAACACTGTTTGCAGAGCCCCAAATTAATTCACATAGTGGTATCTTGGATGTCTGTTACAGACAGTAGTAATAGTGGTAGTGTGTATGTGTTTATGTAATAGTAACGTAAACATTATAGTGATGGGAAGATGAGGATCCTTGGACCGCCTAGTTTAAAGTTCTAGAGCTTCTGATGCGCAACTCAATCATACACAACAATTCAAGATGTTACGTATTGCTATTACTAGTTACCATTAATTTTTAATTTTTAAATCACATATAAAGGAAATGTTTTTTTTTCAGTTAAGTTAATTTTTCCCTCCTTTTCTATAGACAGGGATGACTTTGAATGAACGATTTGGGATACTGAAAGAGCAAAGAGCCACTCTCACATTCAACAAAGGAGGAAGCCGATTTGTAACTGTGGGATAGATCCACGTCAAAGGAACTCTTAAGTGTTGACTGTTTGGAAAGTTGAATCGCTTGAAGAGTTCATCAGAGAAGTTCAAGAAACTTTACTTCAGAATATTCACAAGCCTAAATAACTTTATTTTTGAAGGTTTTTTTTTAAATGTATAAATAATGCCCTGGAAGAATAACAGGGGATATACCTATCTGTTCTTAAAGATTTCATGGTTGGCCCAAACAAAGCAATTCTCTACTGACTTCTTAGATTCCTCGTGAAGCAGAAGAAAGCTAGAAGTCGATTATTTTTATGAGCGTGATATTTAGGATCTCATCACTTTTGTCCAGTTTTTAGACTTTGCCATGGTTAATCTTAAACTTCAGAAATAAGATTACACCCCTGTGTTGCTGTAACTTCTCACTAATGTGCTGGGGTAATAAACAGTCGCCTTTCTGTCATTGGTGGTGTTTTAAATTCTATGAGAATTTCAGTTTTAGCTCTTAAAGAATTGTGGAAATATTTAGAATTTGGCTCATTTTTAAGTTATTGTTAGCTTAAACCCCTGAGTTCTAAACATTTAGTATTGAACTTTTAGTAAGAATGTGGCTCTCAGGATTAGTCTCAGATCACAATGTGTCAGGGCTGGAAATGCTTATTTACAAAGTTATCTGGCAGGGCCTTGCAGGAGATGCCCAACACAAACCCTGATAGTTTGTCTCTAGTAAAAATTTTTTGAAGAAGAAGTGAAAGGCAGTAGCAGATCGAAGGATTGAAAGTGATTTAAAAAAAAAAAACCTGAGTTATAGTTATACTGTTTGGATTTAGTGTCGTCTTGAGTCTAGTGTCCATAGAATTCTTCTAAAAATGCTTACAAGAATTTTATTTTTTAAGATGAGTTGAATCCTTGGATATTTTGACAGTACACTTACTAGACATAAAATCCTATGCTTCGTATTTTAAAAGTTGTTTTTAAATGCCTTTAGGCTTGTTAAGTTAATAGTTTACAACTCCCCAAACAAATCTACTTGCACATGTCACAATGAAAAAAAAGATAATGAAGTTATACATAACTGTACATGTACATGTCATTCTGTTTCTTGTATCACTCAGAGTTCAGGCATTTTAGGGAGAAAGGGTTGTTCTCTTACTCTGGAGGTCGGCTGTGCCAAAATAGTGTTGAGAGTCCTCATATAATTGTACATCATAAATTACAGTAAAATGCCAAAATGCAGTGACATATTCCAGCTACAGGTTATCAAGTGTGGTCATTTTGAAGCTTGACCTTTTGTTTTGCTACGATTTTAAATCTCTGAGTGGTTTAAGTATCTCTGCTGTTCATTTCTTTTGAATACCGAGACAAAGTACTATGCTTCCTGCCTGCCTTCAATGCATCCTAGACCTCATTGTCTTTGATGCTCTTTAGAATTTCATACTGGCTTATGCTAGTCATGGGAAAATCAGCAACAATTTCATGCTTATACCAAAGATCTAAATCTGATCCTTAGTGTCTGTTATTTGCTAGTACTTCTACTTGATAAGGGATTTTTGGAAGCCAATCACAGAATTTGAAAATAAACTCTAGTTTCTCCTTAGCTGTGATGCTTTTCATTGAGGCCAAGGACTCATTATAAAACATTTTGCCAATATGAATATTTATATTTGGTTCAGGAACAAAACATTTTAGAGTGGTTTGCTGGTAGCTTATTTTCAAGCAAAGGAAAAACAACTGAGCATGAACAGTATCTTTGGGACAATTTGTGAAAATATGGTATAAAAGTCTTTGTTTTTTGTTGTTTTAAATATTATACAGAGGTATTAGTAATTCTGTTTTTGGAAACATATTAAAAATTGCCCAAATGTTGACACTAAGTACATTGAAAAGCAGTGTCTTTGGTATAGTAAATGTTTGCTTTTCATGCATCTGTAATTTAATTTTCTTTCAAAGTAAATTTTGCTTTTGATACAACTAAGTTAAAACTCATGAGTGCTATGTTGTATATAAACAAAACAATATGCTTTGTTGGAGGAAACTTTCCTTTCTTGGAATGTGGTTGTAGTCATCCTTGTTCAGTTATCGAAAGCTTTTTTTTTTTTAATTTAAACAGGGTGCAACTTAAAATTTCCTTTGCATCAAGGTGTATGCAAAACATTGATGCAGTGCATCACAAAATGAAAGTTTGTATTTAATGAGGAGGTGCTTTACACTGTACTTTTTGGTGTTTTTTGGAAAAGTTACATTAGATTTATTCTGAAGCTGTTCATTTTTGACAAATAAAATGTAACAGGTTTCACGAGTTGTTCTGAGCTATAAAGATCGAGTTGTGGTTTTTAGATTGTTTGTGTTCCAGAGCATTTTGTAGTTATTATATTTATGACTTTTAGGATTTGAAGTTAAATCTATACTCTGCCTTTTGACCATTTCACGCATAGATAACATGAGGTTCCAGTGTAAGGTATCTGAGAAATTAGATAATCAAATTGCTTACAGTGCAGAGCACGAAACGAGACGAACCTTTAGAGGCCATCTTCTTTAGCCCCTTTTTTACGTCTTAGCAAAGTGAGAAACAACATTTCCTGAGACCTTATATGTAGCGGACATGTTTGAGCCTCATGTCTTACACTTCTAAGTGGACAATAAACTACTTCCCACACAGACACTAGTTTTGTGGTATTTCACTTGTCCAGATATCTAAGAATTAGTAATAGCCCCATCTCAGCATTTGTGGCATGTTTGGTAAATTTACTCTTCCATTGATAATTCCTACTTTATTACTTTGATACTGATACTGCTGAAGGTCATTGGGAAAGGCCAGTGTTTCCAGTGTACACCAGGAAGAAGATTGTTAATTCCAGACCCCATCTCAAAACAACACACAGGAAATACTGGTGTTGTAATCTGACATGTATCTTTAAACAGACACAGACTTTTCACTCTGTAATCAAATTAGAAAATACCTTGTATTTAAGAACCATACAAGAGTTCTTGTTTAGTTTTGTTAGAGGTGTATATAATACACTGCTGTCTATAATGTAAATCATAGTATATGCACTTTGGCAGTATTTTACTAAGGAGATTGGAAAAAAGTTCATTTGTCACTACAGAGAATTCCATTTATTACAAATGTAGCAATATTAAAGCAAAAAAGGACTTGGTCATTTCTGATTAATAGACCTTTCCCACTTATTTGTGATCACTAATTTGCCACTATTAAAATCTTAGTTGAAGATGGTGGTTCTGTTTGGAGCTCGAGGTTTGGGTGGAGGTGTTGTTACAGTCAGTCTGTCTTCCTCTCCCTCTCCCCTTCTCTCTCTCCTCGTTCCCCTTCCTCTCCAGGCTATACATCACATGTATCACATTGATACACTTCAGCTTTCAGAGAACTGAGTTTTCAGGTATATGCCACAATACCCGGTTTTGTCACATCTTAAAGACTGGTTTTTAAAATGGTATTTGTGTAAGTGCCTGCATGTATGTTTATGCACTGTGTGTGTTGGTGCCTATGGAAGCCAGATGAGGGTGTAACTCCTGAACTGGAGTTAGAAGTGACTGTGAGCAGCTGGTGTAGATAGTGGGAATGGAGCCTGTATCCTCTTCAAGAACAGTGCATACTCTTAACCTTCTCTTCAGCCCCTTTGACATTTCAAGGTGGATATTTCAGTAAACACCAAGCATTTGTGAAAAGAATTTTGGATACTGTAGACCACTAAGATGTAAAGATTTGCTTGGAAATTGTAGAATTCTAAGTATACTCACATGAGGTATACTAATGTATATATTACTATACTAAAGATGAATAGGAAGCTATTTACCTAATGTATATGGCCATTAATGCCTCCCCTCTCCCTTTTCCACTTCCTCTAATGAGAAGAAAATAACATTAAACTTCGTTGTATAATTTTTTAATCAATTAGTCCTTATTGAAGCAATAACAAAGGCAGGTGTGATGGCACACATCTGTGTTCCCAGTACTTGGGAGGAAGAGGCAGTAAGCTTGCTGCAGGTTCCAGTCTGCATAGTGAGCTCCAAGCCTGGTAGAACCAAACCTGTTTCAGGAAAAGCATAACTAAAAACCAAATGATCAAACATTTTGAATATTCGCCAAATCAGTTTCTTAAGTTTAAAGAGGATGTGATGCACCAAGTTTTTAAACTTTTGGAGTACTCACAATGAATTTCTAATGACTTTTTCAAAGTTACTGAAGTTGGAGTGAAATTTGCCTCTAGTATTGAATGAGTTAAGTTTTAGCTTATAAAATAAACAGGAAGGAGAGTCTGGCAACTCCTGAGTAACTCCCACTGCCTCTTTGGTAGCTTCTTAGAGTGGTAGTTGAATACAGTAGTTAATTTCTGTTCCCTTTGGATCACAGCGTTTTACAACTCCCTAATTCTTCACTAAGGTTGTTATGAACTCTCCACAAATTCCATTTCTTATAACCCAAAGTACAGTACCTACTTTATGAGGTTGAGGAGCAGGGTTTGATAGTGTATGTCTATAATCTTAGCACTCAGGAAGCTGAGGCAGAAAAATCAAAATCAGAGTTTGAAGCCAGCCTGGGCTACATAAATACTGTTAAAAAAAAAGTTGGGACTGGAGAGATGGTACAGTGGTTAAAGAGCACTGACTGCTCTTCCAGGGACTTGGATTTGATTCCCAGCACCCACATGGCAGCTCAGAACTGTCTCTAACTCCAATTCTGTGGCAAAACACCAATGCACATTTTTAAAAAATGAGGGAATAAGGATTGAGAGAATTCTATACATTTTGCATTTCATAGTTGAAACCCCAAGTCTTTACACATCTCAAAAATTCTTAACCTCATGATCTCACACCCTTTAACAACTTAAAACTTTTTTAGGCTGTGTTTGTGTGTTCCCAAGTTTGTGTGTGTGTGTGTGTGTGTGTGTGTGTGTGTGTGTGTGTATGTACTATGTGCATGCCTGGTGCTTGCCATAGTCAGAAGAGGACATTGGACCCCTGAAACTAGAGTTGTGAGCCACCATATGGGAGCTAGAACCGAACCCAAATTCTCCACCAGAGCAAGTTCTAACCAGTGAGCCAATACTGCAGTTCAGATTTAATTATACATATTGTGCATGTATGTTTTCACATGTGCATGTGTTTGTTGCACATGAACATGTATCAGCACGTGCAAGTCAGAAGATAGCTTTCCTTCTGGAGTCTGTTCTTTGCTCCCAACACATAGCCTCTGGGGATCAAATTCAGGTCATTAGGTTTGGTGGTAAGCATCTTTGCCCCTGAGCAATCTTGATGACTTAAATCTTTTATGTAGTTACATATTTTTTGAGATAACATCTCACTGTTGTCTGATACAGGATTTAAATTCCTGTGCTCAAATAATTTTCTGCCTTCATTCATTAGTTGCTTGACTGAGGCAGAATCTCACTGGCTCTCAGACTGGCTTGAACTCCCTGTTCTTGTTCCCCCTTTCTTTGTACTAGCCATTTTCAAATAATTTTAAAATATCTTTTTCATATATGTTTGTATGCCTGTATGTGCTCAGAGGTCAGGTGAAGATGTCAAGTGTCCTGCTTCATCACTCTGGAAATACATTCTCTCTGAACCTGTAGCTAGACTGGCAGCTAGCAACCCTGAGAGATGTGTTTCCACTCTTTAGAGTTGGGCTTGTAATTCAGATGCAGCTACACCTGGCTTCCTTACCTGAATGCTAGAGATTTGAATTCGGTGTTCGTGCTTATATAGCCAGGAATTTACCCACAGAGCCATCTTCCTGGGACTCATATCCATCTGTCTTTTCTTTCTTTGAAGACATTTTTTCAATAATAGTATGTGTAACATCTCATTTCTCCCCATGTCCTCAGACTTTTTAATTAATTAGTACATTTTGGCCTCCAGATATCTAGAGACTTTCTGAAAAATCCTAATTTTCCCCTCAACATTCTCTTAGGTGTTAATACATAATCTTCTAGCTACTT
Organism: Microtus pennsylvanicus; assembly: GCF_037038515.1. Classification (NCBI taxonomy): domain Eukaryota; kingdom Metazoa; phylum Chordata; class Mammalia; order Rodentia; family Cricetidae; genus Microtus; species Microtus pennsylvanicus. The sequence goes on along the minus strand of NC_134579.1, from coordinate 62,046,997 downwards.
CTCTGGCTTATTAACTGTTCGTATGTATGGTCAGCCCTCCCATATCTCCCTGGGATATGGGAGATTTGTGTAGCATCAAGTTTAATTTACTAATGACTTCAAGTCAAACAGACTAGCCCCAACACATCTGGTCAGTTCATGATTAGCATAGTATGCTGAGATCACAGTGGAGTGGGCATGTCCATAGGAAAAGGGCCATATTACTAACAACGTGTCAGTATTCATGTGAATATATTCATGACAAGGGTAGGATTATATAGAGTTTATGGGTGTGATGTGTGAGTGGGTACACACAGGTCAAAGAATAGTTCTCCCTTCCGCCATGGGTATGTGATGAGCCATCTTCCAGTCCAGCTTAATCTTGTGCTTTTTCCAAGACGGGTATCCCTTTGTAGCTAGACTGCCCTGGATCCTCCTGCCTCAACCTCTCAGGTTGTTGAGGTTGCGTTACAAGCATGTGCTGCCGTGCCTGGCTAGCTTAGTATCTTTAAGACTAACAAAGTTTCAGAAAGACCAGAAAATACTTACATTGGATAAACATTACCATGAAATGACTCATTCATAGACATTAATAATTTGTTGAAGGACTAGTTGTGAAGAGCCAGGCCTGGTATCAAGTATCATATACTTGCTTTGTATTCTGAGAACTCAGAAGGCCAAGGCCAGCCTGGTTACACTGGGACTCTTAAAAAATAAATAAATAAATAAAAGGTTCGTAGAGCAGTTCTCTGAGCACCTTTATTATTGAAACATTTTTACAACTTCTCAAGTTTAAGAACTCAGGAAAGTACTTGTCTGGGTTTTCCTGAAGTTGGGTCTTGAATGATGACTAGCTTCTCACAGCTCACTTTTTTTTTTTTTAATGTTCTGGAATGGAGTTTCTCCTTTGTGTCTTAATGCTCTTACATGCATCAAAATCATACCTGATATGTGTTTACTCATCTTCCATTATGGAATTTTGCTTCCTCTGTCATTCCAATCTACCTCCTAATTCTAGAGATTTGGTTCAGAACCATTCTTTTTTTTTTTTTTGGTTTTTTTGGTTTTTCGAGACAGGGTTTCTCTGTGGCTTTGTAGCCTGTCCTGGAACTAGCTCTGTAGACCAGGCTTGTCTCGAACTCACAGAGATCCGCCTCTGCCTCCCGAGTGCTGGGATTAAAGGCGTGCACCACCACCGCCCGGTGGTTCAGAACCATTCTTGTGAGAGTTTTCTTTGCTGTGAACTCTGGTAGATAATACTCCCCTCTTCATGTCTTTCTGTAACTGGCCTTCTTGGATTCCACAATAAGGTTAGATTAATTCTTTAGGAAAGAGACTTTATCTGACAGCCCTTCGTATTTTCCACAGCAAAGTAAAGTTATTGGTAAGTGAAATTTACATCACGTTAGGAATGGCTTGAGTTTAAAACAGATTTGGGGAAATAAGAGTGGTATAGAGATGTCTAACTCATTTAAATTTGAGTGGTATTTTCAGTTTTTCGTTATCTGAATGGTTTCAGTTTTGGTCTTTCGGTTCTAAATTTAATCTCTACATTTATATTACAGGCAGAGAATTTTGTCTTTCTCTGTTTTGGTTGCAGACTCGGATATTAGACTTAAACACCTTCGTTCTGCTCTAGTCATTGATAAAACCTGCACAAGGGTCATACTATTTAGATGTTTGTTTTCATTACGAGCCCTTTTGTAAAAAGTAGAATCTAAAATACATAACAATTTTAACAAGAATTAGGGACTTTGTAGCCGATCTTCGCACACAGCCCCCCCCCCCCAAGGACTGATAGTATTTCTGCAAATCTCAATTTAAATCATTGTTGGTATGGTTACAAGTTGTGAGACAATTTCGGGCACATCCCAAGGAGTCACTCCTAACTGCACAAGTTTCTGGCAGGAGCAGAGCCAACAAATCCTTGCTGTTCAGTGTAATCCACCGCTGAGGGAGGAAGACGGGGTATTGAGGAAGGTTGTTAAAGATGGTTTTTGTAGTGGCCTTTTAGACCGCTAGGAGCTCAGTGTAGAGGGCTGCTGCAGTTCTATGCTGTCCCGTGAGTTTTCCTAGAAAACCTCGGTAAGGGCGGGGCACAGCGCGTCCTGTCCGGGAGTGCTGGCCGGGGTCCGCGAGCCCCTTTCTCCGCCCACCCAGCGGTTCAGGTGGCGCATGCGCAGACCGGGCCGGAGAGTTGTCGGCTGGGAAATGGCGGCCGTGGGCTTGGTGGCTGTGGCAGCGGCTGCGGAGTACTCTGGCCCCGTGGCGTCCGGGGGAAACCTCTCCGGTGCAAACTGTGGACCGAGCCCTGGGCTAGGCCCTGGTCCTGGCCCGGGCTCGTGGAGCCGCTCTGTCGACCGAGCCCTGGAGGAGGCGGCGGTCACCGGGGTGCTGAGCCTGAGCGGCCGGAAACTGAGGGAGTTTCCCCGGGGAGCGGCCAACCATGACCTGACGGACACCACCCGGGCCGGTGAGCGGGGCGCAGGCATCCTTGCAGCCCGGGACCGGCGGGGTGGGGAGGGGCTCATCGGGTGGGGGCGTGTGGCGACCGGCTCGAGGCTCCCGTGACCGGGGTAACTGGGGAGGCTGGCGGAACCGTGCAACCCCCGGCCCCCCGGCCTGGCCAGCCCGGGAGCCTGGGGTGCGGCGGCGCGCAGCATCATCCCCAAAGCCGGGCAACTGACAGGATGGTGATCTTTTCTTGAGTCGCTTTCAGAAATCCCGCTATCAGTGCCCCCTGTAGACTTTTGCCCCACCCCGGTGACTTCAGGCCCTCTGGATTTGGGCTGCAAATTGACTTTGCTGAGAGTTGGGGATTGTTTGTGGCAAGCAGGATCTTCCATCGTAGGACGGGTGACGCTGGGTGCTGCATTGTCAAAGGACCCATGTCCGCGCTGGCGTTTTCGTGTGTGTGTGTGTGTGTGTGTGTGTGTGTGTGTGTGTGTGTGTGTGTGTGTAATGTGGACTCTAACGTTGTTAGCTTCATTCTCCGCCTCCATCTGTTGACTTACCGAAAAATACTTGTAAAAATAGCGCATCTTTAGGTGCTCATTAATTTCGTTTTCCACTCTGACCTGTCCTCCAAAAAAACGTGAGAAGAAAAACTTCATAGGATATTGTCTACCTCATCTATATTTGCTTTTCCCTTTAAAAACATTACTTCGCCTTATATTGTTTAAGACAGGAAAGAGAGTGGGAATTAAGTATTATTTGGTTTCCTTACTTGTGGGAAACAATGTATGGTGACTGAGGTATTCAGCACACTATAATGTGTTCCTCTTGTGTTTAAATTATAGTTTCCTCAGGGAGTAGATTAAGAATTGAGTCTTTATGTTTTACATAAATTAAGGGGAAAGGTACCTTACGAAGTGGTATAAATATTTTGTGTTTGTACAGCTAGTGAATGTGCAATATACATTGTGTCATCCTCATTCTGGTCAATTTTAAAATCTTAGAGTTAATACTTTCTTAAGCTTCTGTAAGTCAGCAAAGATTGGTAATTATTACATATAATCACTCATTTTGGAAAACAGATAGAACTGGGCTGGTGAAATGGCTTAGTGGGTAAAAAGGCTCTTGCTGCCAAGCCTGACAGACAGCTGGTGTTTGATCCCCAGAACCTATATAGTGGAAGGAGAGAACTGGCTCCTGAAAGTTGTCTTCACTTCACACACACACACACACACACACACACACACACACAACTAAACACTAAAAAAAATTTGAAAACAAAGATGTTAAATTCCACTAAAAATTGTTATCCTCAAATTTTTGTTCTGCTTACTAAAGCTTATTTTGGGGAGTTGTCCTTTGAATATAATTTGTATTTTTTTTTTATCTCGATGGTACTAAATAAAGTCAGACTTGCTAAGGTAAGAGTGCACAGTTACTTGAATCTTGGTGTGTGTGTGTGTGTTGGTAGGCATCCTCTAGATTGTCCTGATTCTGCTCGGGAGAGGCGGATGGGCAGAGTGATTTTTATACTGGGGTGAGTCACTTCAGTATTGCTACACTAAGCCTGGAGGGAAAGAAAAAGGTGACGATAGGAGTCTGTCTAGCTTATCTTATCTGCTCTTAAGTAATTCTGGAAGAACAGTTTGAGCCATCAAGAAATAAAAGTTTTATTGACAAAGAAAAACAGACACTTATGAGAAACAATATTTAATCTCAAGGAGAGTTTTCCTTTTTGAGCTCTGGGTTTTTTATGTATATTATTACTCATACGTTAATGTTCTTGCTACTATATTAAGTGAAAGGTGTTATTGTTGGTTGCATTTTCTCTGGTCAAAAGTATAAAAAAAAGACTAAAAAGATCACAAAGTATTTTATAACCTGTTAGACCAGATTCATTTCTAACTTTGGCAGTTCTTATAATTAGGACAAAAATAGTTTTAAACGGGCAGCTTAATGCCAATGACATAATTTATTGAGTGTTCATTATTTGTTATTCATCCTTAGATGTTTAAACATACTGCCTTGTTAAATATACACAGCATATGAATTAAATATGATTACATCCAGTTTCATAGGAAAAAATAACTCAGAGATACTCCTACTACTGATAGACTTTTATCTAACTCTGTTTTCTTCACAGTACCAAGAAGCTTCTGTGTACAGTGAGGCATTGTTTTTCTTCTTGTAGATAGTGAAAGCAAAGCTTAGAGATACTTAATAATGTGCTCAAAGACCTGTAGCCAAGGACAGAGGAAGAGGGTGTTCTTTAAGATCGGAGCCCTGTTTGACATAACTCCAAAACCAGAAGAGGGTGCCAGCTTCCTTGGAGGGCAAGCTACCTGTTGTAGATGCTGGGGATCAGTTCAGGTCCTCCCGCAAGAGCAGTCTGCACACCTAACAGCTGAGCCGTCTCTGCAGCCTGAATTCAGACTTACAGTAGTTAAAATCTATTTTGCTTAGAGTAGATGTGATAGAAGATTTAAAATCATGTAAAATTGCACCAGAGTTTGCTCACAGATTGTTCTTTGATTAAGTATGGAATTCCGTGGTAGAATTGCTTTTTTCTAAGAATTTGCATCCTATGAAATAGCACTTATTATTACCCATACCATTTATACCTGGACATAATTAGAATTTTCTTGAGTTTCTCTTCCCACAGTTTGTTTAAAAAGGTAGATACTGTTGAGCATGATGGCACATGCCTTTAATCCCAGCACTCTGGAGGCAGGAGCAGAAGGATCTCTGTGAGTTCCAGGACAGCCAGAGCTACAAAGAGAATCCCAGTCTTAAAAACAAACAAACAAAAAATAAATAAATAAAGATAGCCGAGCTGTTGATCCTGGAGAACCAGAAAAGTAATACTGTTACTATGCTTGGCACTTACTAAGCCCAATCAGTGTTGTCTGTTGTCACAAAATACCAGTGATACTTGGCTTAGGAGGAAATGGAGCTGGAGATGATACTGCTCTGGAGACTGGTTCCCAGCACCCACAGCAGGCAATTCACGCCTGCGACTCCAGCCCCAGGAGATCCGAAACCTCTGGCCTCCTGAGGTGCCTGCCCTGGAATGCACATACTCCCCCTTCCCTTACATATAATTAAAGATGATTTTTTAAAAAACTTTTTTTCAAAGGAGGAGGAAAGGCTACTTGGCTCCTGACTTTAGAAGTTTTAGTCCCTGGTCACTTTACTAAGTTACCGAAGCAGAAGAGGTGTGCTGATTTTGTGATGGCCTGGAAACAGAACAAGGAAGGAGCTGAGCTCCCTGCATTTCCTCAAGGACAAAACTAACGGTTCCACCATTTCCCAGTAGCATTCCAGGCTGGGACTAGCTTTTCCACACTTACACATTTTCAATGCAGCAAGCCTTTCCCATGATCCGAAATTGTGCTAAGCATACAATTGTGTGGGTTGTGAGTGATAATTTATTGTATTTCATTCCACACATTAGAAAATTGAGACTCAGGAGATGTTAAAATTCAGTCAATCAGGACTTCACAACCTGAAAGCAACAGTATTAGGATTCTCATTCATATTTAGCCAGATATGCTAGTTTATGTTTATGACCCTAATCTTTGGGACGCTGAGGCAGGAAGATCAAGTTGATGAGGCAGCCTGAGTTATTTAGGAAATTTAGGGCTAGATAGTGAGACCCTGTCCCAAGAATAGTCATATACATATTATTCTAAAGCTTGGGTTTTTGTTTTGTTTTGTTTTCTTGTTGTTGTTGTTGTTGTCGTTTTGTTTTTTTTCTTGGTTTCTCAAGACAGAGTTTCTCAGTAGCTAAGGAACTAGTCCTGGAACTACCTTAGTAGACCAGGCTGGTCTTGAACTCACAGAGATCTGCCTGCCTTTGCCTTCTGAGTGCTGGGATTAAAGACGTGCGCCACTACCGCCTAGCTAAAGTTTGTATTTTTGATCACGGTGTCATACAATTTTGAAACCTAAGCTTTCTTTTGTTTGCCTAAGACCTTCATTGGTATCATGTGTGGTAGCACCACTAGTTAGTGGTGTACAGCCAAAAGCAATACAACCCTGGACCTTTAGAATAAAATTGGGGCTAGAGCATAAATTCAAGAAAATTATAGTAAAAGTTCAGAGATTCTGATTCTCTAAGAATAGAAGAGTGAGTCTTCTGGCATTTTGAAAAGGTGGAAGGATCACCCCGAGGAAAAGCAAACAAAATTTATTAATTAGACCTGTTCCAGAGTTCATAGCTTTCTAAAGCCTGGAGGAGCTGTGGTGTCCATCCGAGTTACTTCACGGAGGAGAAGCCATCTCAGTTTAAATGATGTGCTTTAGCTTGTACAGTGAGATGACCAGATAAGTAGTATTTCGCAGACAGCAAGCATGAGTCATAGTTGAAAGTGTAAGAAATGGCTTTTGTATGGGAGACAGAAAACAAGAAACAGGAGGGGTGGGGATGGGGAGGGAAGAATTAGATTTCACACTTGAGAAGAAAGTAAATGGAGATGTAATAGGTGCACTAACATAATGCAATGTCATCAAAGTCATGAGAACTGAGACTCTAAAAGATGAATACTTATTTCCTAAGCAAGAATGGAGACATCTAAAATGCCATTTAATTTGTCAAGAATGCAATCTGTAACCCACAAAATGATGGTTTTATAAGTCTTGGAAATATGTACCAGAGCGCCAGGTCTTAAGTGGAAATAATGTGGTTTTTTAAATATCAGTCATGATATGTGTATATACATGAATTTTTCTAGAACTGTGCTTTTCAGTATGATAGTCATTAGCCATAGATGCTATTAAAAATATTTTTAGACCTAGAGGTACTTGCCTATAATCTTAGCACTTAGAAGGCTGAGCAGGAGGATAGGGAATTTAAGACCAGCGTAAGATAGCTGGTGAGACCTTGTTTCAATCAAGCAACTAATGAATGAGTGAATGAATGAATGAATGAATGAATGAGTGAAGCTGAACATGTGCCTGTGCTCCAGATACTTGAGTGGCTAAGGAGGGTTACTTGAGCACAGGAATTTGAATCTTGTATCAGACAACAGTGAGCAACATAATGAGATTTTATCTCAAAATATATATCTATTAAAAATAAAAGATTAGCCGGGCAATAGTGGCACACACCTTTAAGCCCAGAATTCGAGAGGAAGAGGCAGGTAAATCTCTGTGAGTTTGAGGTCAGCCTGGTTTACAGAGTGAATTTCAGGACAGCTAGGGCTACATGGAGAAACCGTCTCAAAAAAAAAAAGCAAACCAAATAAATAAATAAAAGATTTAGGCCAGCGAGATAGCTCAGTGTACAAAGGCACTTGCCCACCAAGCCTGATAATCTTTTTCTTTCTTTTTATTTTTATTTTCTCTCCTTCTTTCCCATTTATTCTTTGTGGATTTCACATCATGCATCTAGATCTCATTCATTTCCCTGTCCCTCCATATCTGCCCATTGTCACTGCAATACTCACCCAATAAAATGTAAAAGAAAAAAAGGAAAAATCTCATCATGGAAGCTGTAGTGCAACTCAGTGAGTCATGCAGTAAACCCTTTTGTCCATACATCTTCACTTGCAAGTGTTCATTGCAAAGAGTCGTTGGTCTGGTTCGAGGCCTCTGGTTTCTGCTACACTCTTGATGTCCCTCTCTGGGACTCCTCTTAGATATCCTGTTGTTGTCCTGTGTTGCGACATTCCTGCAACTTTGGGTCTGTAGGACTGGTCCCTTTACATACTCCAGCAGATCATAGATGAAGTGGATGTTGGGGTGGGTCAACTCATAACCCTGGTTCTGGGCCTGGGTAGTTTCCGAGTTGCCCCCCCCCCCCCAGTTCTCCCCCATCCTTACTACCTGGGTGAGCTCTCCAGGTCTCCAGGATAGTTCAACCATTGCAGTGATGAGCAAGGGGCGGGACTTGTTCTGCTTTCACCTCAGGGTCTTCTCTCTCACACCTGGACCATCAGAGCCAGCTCAACTATGTTGCCCAGGTGAGGTGCAGGGGCCACTCTCCTGAGTGCTGCAGCTGATGAGGGGCAGACAGTTCTCCCACTTTTATGACCTTAGGGCCATCTCTACCACCTACCACAGGTGGGGAAGGAGCATTCTCTCTCTCTCTCTCTCTCTCTCTCTCTCTCTCTCTCTCTCTCTCTCTCTCTCTCTCTCTCTCTCTCTCTCTGTCACACACACACACACACACACACACACTCCTGCCCACTCTGCCATATGGCAGATGAGAGGCGGGGCCATATCTTCCATGCTCAAGTTCTCAGGGTGGGTTTACTTGTACCACCGTCAATAGGGTCAGCTCTGCTGTGCTGGCCAGGCAAAGTGCAGGGTCCACTGTCCCGAGTGAAACCTGTTAATTTCAAATGATCCCTAGAACATGTGTCCTGGGAAGAAAGAACTAACTCCAGGCAGGTTGTCTTCTGACTTCCACATGTACACTGTGACACACACATGTGCACCTGAATGTGCACACACACATAAATACACACACACACACAAAACGTAAAATTTAAAATCTGCGCTGTAGAGCCAGCTCACTGGTTAGAGCACTTGTTACTCGTCTAGAGGATCTAGGTTTGGGTGTCAGCACACATGTGACTCACGATCATTCATAACTCCAGTTCTAGGAGATCTAACACCCTCTTCTGACTTCTGTGGGCACCAGGCACACATGTGATACCCAGTAAACACTTAAACACATAAAAAAATCTTAATTTCAAGTAGAGTATTTGCCTACGCATGTGTAACTGGGCTGCATCTTATATTACATACAGCATCTTATATCCAGAATGAATGGGTAGATGGGTACATGGGTGGATGCGTGGATGGATGGATGGATGGATGGATGGATGGATGGATGGATGGATGGATGGATGGAAAATAGGTTCTTGAGGTTTTCTAACTACATTTCAGGTACTCAGGAGATGTTTCATATTGGACAGTTTTGTCTGTTATATTGAACTACATAGAACTGATAGAACTTTTTAAAATGATCAAATAAATAAGTAGAACCTTTCATCGCTGTAGAGAATTATATTTGGCAGTGAAATTGAGGTATAATAAATGGAACTAGAATTTTTCTGTATTGTTTATATTGTAGACCATACTTACCTTGGCAGTTTATCGTATCTGTGAAAATAGTAAGGCGGCGTTGTGACAGCTGTTGAGTAGAGGCTTAGAAGGTGAGGGCAGAGGCAAAGGGGTGGTGACACAAAAGCAGGACTCAGTTATAAGATCCTCACAAGCATGCCAACAAAGAGGTCTATGGAATTGTTTCTTTCATAAAAATGTGCCTTTAATCCCAGCTCTTAAGAGGCAGAGGCAGGCTGATCTCTGTGAGTTCAAGGCCAGCCTGGTCTACAAGAGCTGGTTCCAGGACAGGCTTCAAAGATACAGAGAAACCCTGTCTCAAAAAACAACAACCAAACCTCAATATGTTGGACTAAGGAGATGACTTAGAGGGTTAAATGTTTGCCTTGCAAGCCTGATGACCTGAGTTCAGGTCCACAGAACTCAAGTAAAAGCTGGACACAGTTGCGGTAGCATTTTTAATCCCATCCTGCCCTGTCAGGTAGTGAGAAGTGAAGACGGGAGAAGCTTGTCGGCCAACTAGCCTGCATGACCATTGTGAATAAGAGAGACCATGTCTCAAAGTGGAGGGCAAGGAGTGACACTTGAGGTTGTCCTCTGACCTCCACATCCTTGTGCCTTTACATACATACATACACACACACGTACACACACACGAGAAATTTAAAAGCTGAAGTCTTTGATGCTAGTAGAGTTTCATCTTCATGCTTCTTCTCTTTCCGCCTCAAAAACAAGTACAAGTTATATACTATATTAACACTGTGGAAAAGGGACCTGGCATAAAAAGATTTTCATTATTAGATCACACACATAAATACTCATACACACTCATATACTTATAAAGAGGGACAGACTATGGTGGTGTTAGGAATCGTGGTAGTTTAGTATAAAGCTATTTAAAAATAAGATTTCAGTTGACGTTTCAGGGAGAAAATCCATGGTTCTCTGTACTGGGATGACTTTTGAAACGAGAAGGGTAAATAGTAGGATGGTGACCACAGAGTCAGTGTGGAGACTGAAATAATGCCAGCAGCATTCAGCCAAGATTTTTTTCAAGTTCTGATTTCTTTTACATATGTGTCTTTTGGAGGTCGAGTAATATTAAATATAGCCCTTAAGTTATGTAGCATCAGGTACTCTTTTCAGTTCATTTATGAGGCAGTTATTCCATTTTGCTTGAGGAAAAGAGTTTTGTAAATAGAATAATTCAAGCAAAAGAATATTATTTTGAATTTCTAAGGAAGCCAATAGCTTCTAATCCTAGTACTCAGGAGGTAGAGAGACAGGAAGGTTAGAAGTTCAGCGTCATTCTTGATTACATGGCAAGTTTGAGGCCAGCCATGAAAAGAATATACATACATACAATCCATAGTCTTAGGCTTCACAGACACACACACACATACTATCTTATAGACAACAAATTTTCCACTGAAGACACATTTTAGAGAACAGTTTGCACTTCATAAAGAGAAGCCACATGTGAAAAAGGCTTATTTCCAATAAATGCATATAGTATGTAGAACATCATAGGATTTCTGCAAACAAAAAGAGAGCTGAGGAAGCATTTGAGCTTTACCAAAGAGGAATTCCAAATGGCCAATAAATATGTGGGAAAGTGCTTATCCTCCTCAGTGACTGGAAAATAACCACACCGAGGTCCCACTGACAGAGCTGGGAATATCACACACCAGAGAGAAGGGAAAGAGTGGAGACGCTCATGTCCTGCTCATGGAAGTGGGAGTTGAAATCAGCACTGACTTTGAAAACAAGTTTGGATTGTCCAGCACAGTTAAAAGTGCATATGCTCTGTGGTCTAGAAAGTCAACTCTGAGATACATCCTTCAAAGACACGTGTGTTTATGTATGCATGTGGTCATCATGTAAATGTCTGTAGCAGTATTCATGTTCAACAACTCAGGTGAGTCAGTTGTGAAACATCTGTTTATGTGACTTCCTAGCAGTGAAAATGAATTGAGTTGCTACAACATGTTTATTGCATGGTCAAGCCACAGAAATAATGCTGAACATGATGTTTGACACAATATGTGTAGTTTAAATAAACATTAAAATTATAAAGAAAAGTCAAGGATATGTTTACCTTAAAAATCAGTGTGCTGGTTTGTAGATGGAGACTGCTTGTTTGTTACCGGCCACCCAGACCCGAATAATCACACAAAACTATATTAATTACAATATGGTTTGACCAATGTCTCAGTTGTATTCCTAGCTACCTCTATCTTAAATTAACCCATTTCTATTTATCTATGTATCATCATGAGGCTATAACCTCCCTGTAAGGTTTTAGCATCTGTCTCCTTGGCAGCTACATGGCGTCTCTCTGACTCCATCTACTCTCTCTATATATCTCTGCTCAGATTTCCTGCCTAGCTTTACTCTGCTAAGCCATCGGCTGAAAAAGCTTTATTCATCAACCTATAAAAACAGCACATATATAGCGAGACAGCCCACATCACTGGTTCAACAGGAGAAGTGAGAAGGAATCAGGAAGGGCTGCAGGGTTAAGGTCAAACGTCTTCTGAAGCTTGGGGGTCAGGTTTGTCCAACTGATGGTAAAGTGATTGCTGGGTCATAAAGTCGTTTTTTACAGAGTACAAGACTTGCCTTTTCTTACATCCTCATCAACATTTCTCATTTTTGTCTTTTTAACAATAACCGTTCTGACAGGTGGTGAGGTATCTTGTGTTTTCATTTTTGTTTTTTTCTGGTAATTAGTGATATTGAACACCTTTTCCCATTTAATTATATCTATCTAGCTTCTTTGTCAGTTCAACTTTTTATTACATTGTATTTTGTGTGTGGGGTGTACAAGGGCTACCGTGTACATGCTGTGAATGTATATGTAGGGTCCTGGACAGTCTGTAGGATCACCTTGTGGGCCCCAAGGATTGAACTCAGGTTATCAGGCTTGGTAGCAAGAGAAGCCATCTTGCCAGCTATCTTTATTCATTCTCTTCCCCCCCCCCCCCTTTTCTTTTGGTATTCTGAGAGAAGGTTTCTCTGTATAACAGCTCTTGCCGTCCTAGACCTCAGCTTGTAGACCAGGCTGGCCTTGAACTCACAGAGATCGGTCTGCCTCTACCTCCTGAGAACCACCTACTGCCACTATCGCCTAGCATCTTTGTCCAATCTTAATTAGGTTATTTTCTTGGTATTGAGTTAGAGTTTGTTACTTGGAGTTGTTTGCTTTCTGTATGTATTTAGGACCATTTGTTTACTCTACCTTTTGTTGCCTTTTATGGAAGGGTCACTTCCAAAACATTCTCTAGACAAATATCATGGATTCTTCCCTCTTTTTTTTTTTTTAATTTTTGTCTTTTGGGTGTTTTTTTTTATTTTATTTTATTTTTTTGAAACAGGGTCTCACTATATAGCCCTGGCTGTCCTGGAAATCACTCTGTAGACCAGGCTGATCTTCAGTTTACAGAGATCCTGCTCTCCTGGGATTAAAGGTGGCGTCCTGGGAAGTCACAACCAGCTTCCCCTGTTTTATTCTAATAGTTTTGTAGTTTCAGGTCTTACATTTAGATTTTTAATAACATTTTGGGTTGATCTTTTTACATGGTGTAAGAGTCTAATTACATTTTTGATATTATCTTATTTTATGTGTATTTGGTTTTGCATGTGTACACCACATATGGGTGCCTGGTGCCCAGGGTGGTCAGAAGAGGTCATCTGATCCCCTGGAACTGGCGTTACAGATGATTGTGAGTTGCCATATGTGTGCTGAGAACTGAATACTGGTCTTTTGCAAGAGCAGCAAGTGCTCTCAATTGTTGAGTCATCTCTCCGTGCTCCGATTTCAGTCTTCTGCATGTGGATATCCAAGATCATTTACTAAAGGGCTTGCTTTTTCCCATTGTGATTCTTGGTGGAGTCTTTTGACCAAAAAAATATGGGAATTTATTTCTGGGCTGTAGCCTTTTCCACTGGCTGTGTATTTTCATGCTATTGCCATTCCATTCTAAGGGCTACACTCTGGCCGGATTTGGGCAGTATAATGCCTCTAACTTTGTTCTTTTTGCCTAGAATTGTTTTGGCTCTTTAAGGTTTTTCTGGTTACATAAACATTTTAGGACTGGTTTTTTGGGGTTTTTTTTGGGTTTTTTTCTGGCCATAGGAATTGAACCCAGGGGTTTTTGTTTACTTTTGTTTGTAAAGACAAAGCCTTGGTGCTGGAGAAATGTCTCAGAGGTAAAGAGCACTGGCTGCTCTTCCAGAGGTCCTGAGTTCAATTCCCAGCAACCACATGGTGGCTCACAACCATCTGTAATAAGATCTGGTATCCTCTTCTGGCCTGCAACATACATTCAGGAAGATTCCTGTATACATAATAAATAAAAAATCTTTAAAAAAAAAAAAGACAGAGCCTTAATGTGTTGCATAGGCTATGATCAGGAGACCCTCTGCCTGAGGCCTCCTGATTAGTTGGGAGTACACACAAGTGCCAGTATATCCAACTAATTGTAGTATTGTTTCTGTGAAAAATGTCACTTTAAAAAAAGTTGCTGAATGGAAGGGATGGGGGTTTGTCGAATGCCTTTAATCCCAGCACTGGGGAGGTAGAGGCTGGTGATGTAATCTCTGTACAAACAAAAAAAACAGACAGAAGAAAGTGTCATTTTACCAGGGATTTCCTTTAAGTAGTACGAACATTTTGATAATAGTAACAGTTCCTCTAATCCATGAACATGGGTTGTGTAAGAGTGTGTGTGTGTGTGTGTGTGTGTGTGTGTGTGTGTGTGTGTGTTCCTCTTCAGTTTCTTTCATCAGTATTTTACAGGTTTTGGGTCACAAACTTTCTCCTTGGTTAAATTTGTTCGAGGTGTAAATCTCATTTGTTCATGTGAATGTTCATTTTAATGTGTTGTTGAATTCATTTTGTTAGTGTTTTGTTGAGGGCTTTTGCGTTTATATCAATCAGGGATGTTTTCCTGTGCTTTTGTTTTCTTACACCCTGTTTATGGCTTTGGTAAAGTAATCCCTGCTTTGTAAAATGAGCGGGGAACTATTCATTCCTTTTCAATCCGTGGAAAGGGTTTGAGAAAGATGATTTTTTTTTTTTATTTCTTGCTCTTTGAGACAAGGTGTCACTTTATAGCCTTGTTTAGCCTAGAACTGGATAGCAAATCTAGTGAGATCTGTGTGCATCTGCTTCACAAGTGCTGGGATTAAAGGCATGTGCTACTACACCTGGCAGATGAGTATTCTTTAAAGATTTATTTTTATTATTTTTAGTTGTGTGTGGACCGTATGTGTACAGAAGTGCAGGTGCCTGTAGAGTTCAGGGGAATGGAACCCTTTGGAGCTGGATAGAAGGCAGTTGTGAGCCACCTGACCTTGGTGCTGGGAGTCAAACTCTGGTCCTCTGGAAGAGCCAGAGTGTAAACTCCTAACTGCCCATCTCCTCAGCCCAAGATTAGTATACTTTAAATGCAGTGAAATTATGAAGTCCTTGGCTTTTATTGAATGAGAAACTGTTACTGAGCCATTCTCTTTAGTCTCTTAATCTGTTCAAAATATGTTTTTATGATTCATGTTTGATGAGTTGCTTCCTAGGAAATTTACCATCCCTTAGAAAACAAACTGGTAGATGAGAAAATGAGATTCAGAAATGATAGCTGACCTTTTGTAACTAGGTTTAGTGTATAGTTCAATCAGAGCATCTTTAAGGATACTACTAGTGTTTACATCCTTTTGTAACTAGGTTTAGTGTATAGTTCAATCAGAGCATCTTTAAGGATACTACTAGTGTTTACATCCTTTTGGTGTAAAAAAAGACTCAGATGACCTTCTTTAATTGATGTCGTGGGCAATTAGTCAGTGCCCAAAATAAAACCACTAGCAATATAATAATTTCTGAGTCTCACAGAGTTATAAGGTTCTTACAAAATAAAGTAGGCTTTCTGTGTTTATCTGGTATATATAATTTGATAATTGTGCATGTCTCATTTACTTTAAGAGAATCCTGATAACATGGTGATTTGTTTTTATTTTTTGAGATAGGGCCTTATATAGCCCAGGCTGGCCTCAAACTCTTTATGTAGCTTAGATGTCTTTAAATTCCTGATCTTCCTCTTCTTCCTTCTAAGTACTAGGATTATAAGCATGTTCTTGCTTTGCTTTTCTTCTTTCTATGTAGTAAATTTATAAATTCTGGCCAGTTTAGTTTCATTTGATTTGGCTTATCTCACACTGTAGCCCAGGCTGTCCTGGTCTTACAGCTGTGAACCCCTGTTGCTGACTGATGAAGCTAGAGCCTGTTGGTTGTTGGAGGTGAGTGTGCATGAAGTCACCTGTCAGTCTTAGAGCAGTGCAGCCCTAGAATGTAACCTGTGGAGTCTGATTCCGACCGTGGAGTCTCTTAAGGCTGCATGTGGAACATGCATCCTAATGGTTCAAGGTGCAAAAGATGAACAAGAACCATCTCTTGGGAAAGAATTCCTGAGGCTTTATTATTTTAAAATTTAAATAATTTTTAAAACTTAATTTTAATAATTTAAAATAATGAAGGTTAATAATTTTTTATGTTTCTTTGAAAGTCTGCTGCTCTTCCACATAAAATGATTAAACTTGTCCTTAATGTCATTCAGTCTGGCTTTAGTTGCCATGTGAGATGATATAAAATGAGGCTCCAAAAGTCTTCATTCTTTTGTTCACTAAAGGGAACCAAGGCTTCGTACAGATAATGGTGCCTCGTTTAGAGAACATGTGAAACAAGTTGGACATGGAGAAGGTCTTATTCTGGCCTGCACCTTCTGTGTTTTTTAGGAGCAGCGTTAGGGAAGCAGGCCTACCAGGTATAGTCATTTATAAATATCTGTGGGGATGGGGTAGGCGTAGGAGGTAAAGTGCTGGTCGTGATGTGAGAACTTTTTATGAAAAGCTTTATTACAAGTTTAAAAACTATCACACAAATACAGAGAGACAGAGAGAACAAAGGAAAGCTAGATGTGATGTATGCCTGGAATTCCACAGTACTTGAGAGGTGGAAGATCAGTTCAAGGTTATCCTTCGTTGTATAGCAAACTCAAAGCCAGCCTTGGTTATGTAAGAACCCATTTAGAACAAACAAACCAAGAAATTAGTAAACAAATAGAAATTTTGGGAACGGGGGACTAGGATAGGGAACATGAGTAGACTCGGAAAGCACATCCCCAACTCTTGCCAATATAATTGGTTTTAACCTTCCTGTCTGTATTAGTTGCTTTTCCACTGCTGTAGTAGAGTGTCTCAGGTAGAGGGATGTATAAAGAAAAGAGGTTTATTTAGCTCACAGTTCTGTAGGTCTGACAGTATGTTACCTACTTCTACTTAGCTCTGGCCAGGGCCTCATGGTAATGGCCTACATTGGCACATGCAGAAGAGGTCACATGACAAGACAGAAAGACAGATCAGAAGGGCTAATACTGCACTTTCATAGTAGCTCACTTTGAAAGGAACCAACCAGGGTCCCACAAGAACTACTTTCAAACTGTCCCTTACCTTGCAGTAAGCCCGAGCTCTTAAAAGCTCCACCATGTTCCATTGCCACACTGGGGACCAGGTTTCCAACACATGGATATACTGAAGCGTACTCAAATCGTATCCAAACCACACTGTCTCAAGATCTGAAGGGATATCCAGCTTGGTGACATCGTATCATAGCATAGATACCTAACCTATAATCCTTACACATCTTAATGAATCTTATTTAGTAAGAGCCTCTGTGAAGAAGGACTGATTTAATGATAGGATCTGTTGGCTAGAAGAAGAGGGCCAGTTGAATGCATATGTAATTATATAGGAGATTTACTACACTGGCTACACTATTAGAGGTTGGAGACTACCACAGTGGCCATCTGCAAGCTTGAGAGCAAGGGAAAGCAGTAGCTGCTCAGTCTCAAGCTGGAAGCCTCAGCATAAGAGGGGCACCCTGGAGAGTCAGCTTGAGTCTGGTATCCCTTGGCAAAGCAATAGCAGCAGCAAAAGTTTGCTCCCACTCAAGAAAAATTGAATTTGCCTACCAAGGTGACTTCCTCTGTCTTCTATTATATGTTCCTCCCAAACTCCCATCCACTACATTAGGCATTAGTAGATCTACTCCTATAATTGTGATCCACATGAAAATAGCCTGACAGATAACACCTTGATGTACACCAGCAGTTTTTTTAGGCGTCTCTCAATCTGGTCAAGCTGACATCATCACAGGTATCTTATTAGATAGTACCCCTTATACAATCCTTGCTTTTGAGTAGGGTAACAGAGGTGCATGCTAGGTTTTTGGCATCATCATCATCACTATTGAAACTAAGTCCCACGTAGCTTAGACTACTACTAGCCCTGAACTCTTGATTTTCATACCTCTGTCTCCCAGGTGTTGAGCTCCATGAGTACATCACCACACCCTATTTCTTATTTATATTTCTTAAGCAGGGTCTCAATTGTGTATCCCTTCCTGGCATGAAACTTGCCATGTAGCCCTGAATGGCCTAGAATTTGTGATCCTCATGTTTCTGCTTCCCCAGTGCTGGGATTACAAGGCTTATCCCACAACCTTCTGACTATACATTTTATAATCATGTATAAGATAGTGATTTGTACACAAGAGTTGAAATATTTTTGCATTGACCTTGAGTTCAAACAAATGTAAGCTTGGCTTTCGGTAACACTGACCTTCTTAAACAGCATTCTCATTGGTGTAGTGTCTGCCTGATAAAAACGTTTTCAGTTTGAGATTACAGCCATATGGAACAAAGGAACAAAGGTGCCATTATTTTTATGTGCTCGGCAGTTTTTTTTTTCTTTTTTCAATTTGGGCTTTTTGAAATAAAGTCTTACTATGTGTTCTGGTTGTCCTGGAATTCACCATGGCATCTAGGCTTGCCTCAAACTTGTAGTCATCCTCCTGCCTCTACCTCCTACTTTTTCTTTCTTTTTTTATATTGCTAGAGCCCAGGCCCTAGTATATATTAGGCACTTACTGTTCTACTGAGTGAGTTATTACTTTTAAGTGGTATTGTGTTTTCCCAGAGTGCCTTGTGGAAGGCATTTATTTTTTCTACTGCATGATTTATTTCTGTCCTAAATGGTACTTTTTTATTTTACCTTGATTTTTGTATGTGTGTGTGTTATTTTAAGGGTTTTCCATTATTTTTTTTCCTTTTTCTATTGAGGAGGTGGCAATGAGGTGTGTGTGTGTGTGTGTGTGTGTGTGTGTGTGTGCGTGTGTGTGCGCGCGCATACACGCGCGCATGCACATGCAAGTGTGTATGTGTAGTCATTTCTCGCCTTCTACCATGTTGGAGGAGGCCACTAGTTAGGCCACTTAGCCCTGAAATAATCATACTGAAACTATATTAAATAATATACTGCTTAGCTCTAGCTTCTTATTAGCTCACTCTTACATCTTAATTTAACCCATCTGCATTAATATGTGCATCACCATGAGGTCATGGTCTACCAGCAAAGTTTCAGCACATCTGTCTCCAGTGGCAGCTCCATGGCTTCTCCCTGACTCCACCTCCTTTCTCCCAGCATTCAGTTTTTTCTACCTAGCTCTGTTCCCCTATAACTCTGCTATAGGCCCAAAGCAGTTTCTATATTAACCAATGGTATTCACAACATACAGAGGGGAATCTCACATCACTACCACGTGGGTCCTGGGGTTTGAACTCAGATCCTCTATCCTGGTATAGGTGCATTTACCCATTGTCATCTCCCTGGCTGTGGGGATTTTCTTTTTACAGTTGTCAGTAGCCCTTTATTTTTAGTTACTTTTAGGCCTCCTGTTAGTTGTGGTTCTATCAAGTAGTAATCTCATGCTTTGCTGCAGTATTTACATGATTGTAGTAATGGGCGTTGTCATTGTGAACATGTGCTAACACACCCAGCTCATGAGTCACCTGCTTTTGGACATTATTAATTTATGTACATTTGCTTAGAAAATCAGTCATGCTTGAAAACAGCCAATTTCTTTTTCATAGCCATTCTTTCCATATATCCTCTGAGTGGGATGCTGAAAAATGTATGTGGGCTGATAAAAAGATTTTAGTGCATATTTCTAAAACTGGACTATGAAAAAAAAGTTATAAGGAAGTTTATCTAGAGAAATAAAAAATAAATTCAGAACTACAACAAAATTTATCTCAGAGAATTATCCTGAGCTCTAAATTTGTTTTTAATGACGTGCTAAACTGAAAACATCTATGGCACCAAAGACAGAGCAGTGTGTAACACAAAGGTGCTCTGGAAAAAACAGTAGTATGGTAACAAAACAAGAACAATCATTCCAAACACTTAGACTTGATATCCTTCTCCTGCCGTTTCTTAAAGACTGCCTCCTCTAGCCCAGTCTGACTTGTAACCTGCTGTGTAGTTTGAGGATTTCCCTCAACTTCTGATCCTCTTGTCTTTGTCTCCACAGTGTTGGCAAGCACTCTGCTAGCCAGGCTGTATCCCCAGTTCTGGTTTGTTTGAGATAGTTTCACGTGGCTTAGTCTGGCCTCTATCTAGCTCGTGTGTACTATTCTTGGAAGGTGACTTTGACCTCTGCCCTCCTGCCTCCACCTCCTGATTACTGATGTGTGCACTATTCCTGGCTTTTAAAGGTAGAGTCAGGAGGATGTTGTAGTATTTATTATAGCAGCCCTTCTTACTGTTTTACCGATTGTTCTTTTATTTCAGTTCTCCTTTCTGTTTAGAGAGCTGCTGTTTGGTCATCCTTTCAGATTAGCTCTGCTGGCCGCAGGTTCTCTTGGTTTTTCTTCATCTGGAGATACATTGATTTCCTTCTTCTATCCCTGAAGGGGTTTTTTTTTCTAGATGCAGTTCTGGGGGAGCAATTGTTCTTTCAGCATCTCAAAGATGCCCCACTTTTTCTGTCCTCATGGTTCACAGTGTGGTATTTACTGTCATTTCTATTCTTTCTCGTTTTCAAGATTTTTTTTTATCTTCAGCTTTCAGATGTTTAGATATGACATATCTTAATGTCATTTTTCTTCTTTTTAAAATTTGGGGTTTCCTCATTGCCTGAGTCTCTAAATTTATTGCTTCCAAACTGAGGAAGCTCTCAGTTGGTGGCTTTTCCAGGCCCACCCTCCTGTTCTCACAGAATGCTAATAGCGTGAGGACTCTTAGAGCTTTAGTTCTACAGCTCTTTTTAAGACCCTGCTCATTTTTTTCCTACTTTCTGTCTTTTGTTCTGAATGGAGAATTTCTAGTGTTCTACATTTCATTCCATTGCTTTTTTTCCTAAGATTTATTTTTGTGTGTATTTGTGCCCATGAGTGCGGGTGCCCTGGGGGCTTGAAGCCTGTGATCCCTCTGGAGCTGGAGTTAGAGGTAGTTGTAAGCCACTTGACATGGCTACTGGGGACTGACCTTAGGTCCTCTACTAGAGCCACGAGCACTCTTAACCACTGAGCCATCTCTGGCCCCCACCTTCTTCTGTACCCTCCACCCTGCTGTTAGCCCCTCCGTTGGGTGTGCTTGTTTCATTCAGTTGGTTTATTTTTTCAGTTCAGTTTCCATTTGTTTTTGTTTTAATCTCATTTCTTTCTGACAGTTTCCGTTTCTTTGATGAGGCTTTCTGTTCTTCATGTGTTCCAAGGGAGTTTATGATTGCTCACTGAAGCATTTTCCCAGTGCTCTAACAGCTGCCCCACCCACCTTGTTTTCTTTGTCACTGTGACTTGGTGTTTCTGGGGTGCCAACTGGGCGACTTGAGCTCCATGTCAGGAATGTGTTGCTCAGGACAAAACAGCATAAGTAAGCAAAACAACAACAGCGAAACAAAACAACCCACGGAACTTGCTGCTGCTGTCTTGTGAGGTCCCTGCTTTTTAATCTTTCAGAGTCTTCTCATGTCTGTTTTATGTATGATATTTCAGAATTTAGTTGTATTAAGCAGATGGAATAAGGAAAATGATATCTGTCCAGAAGCAAAAGTAACTAACATTTAAAATTATATAAATTTATAGCTTTGATTTTTAATTAAAAATGAATCTAAAAAAATAATTCACAAGTTTGTATAAGTGATATAACAAGTGAAATACTGTTGTTTTAACTTTCATGGGTTAATGTTAATAAACAAAAATTAATTTTACTTGCTTTCTACCTCAAAATTATCAAGGAATGGCATAGTGGTTGAAAGCAAAAATGAAATATGTAAGCATAAAGTACTTCTACAGTCTGGCAAATTTATAGAGAAAGTTTCAAAAGTGTGACAATCATCGTCATCAAGTTATCTTCATTCAACAAAGGCGACTTTGTGTTCCTTCTGTTTGATAATTGGGCTGCGGGAGCAGTCTGAGCAGTGCTGTGGTTTGTTATGTGGCCGTACTTCTTTGATATGGCACTCTAAGTACTTGTCCTTCCTTAGGAATTTTGTTTTTAGTTGATTTAATATTGAACTGTGTATTTTAGAAGTTTTTGGAAGTTTGTATTTACTGTTTCTTATGAAGTTGCTCGGCGTTGAAAAGAATACCCCATATAGAGAGTGTTTGTGATAGTCTCAGGCCCTCTTCCATCCACAGTAGTGAATGTTCACATAGAAAGTGATGGTACGGTATGTGGCTATTGCATAATGGCCTTTATTTGGTAAGGATGATGTCACCGTGTGGGATGGCCTGAAGCAGTTATTAAAGAACACAAGACTTTTGAGTGCTAGCATTTCTTACTAAATACCATTCTGCTGAAACATTGTGTTTGGACTGAAATAAACTTAGATTTTCCTGGCTTCTTACTGAAATTTAGAGAAGTAAATCTTGTGTCACACTTTTATAGCTGGATTGAATAAAATATTAAAATATTTTTTTCCTTGGTAAAAAAAACATGGGATTAGAAAGGGGAAAAGTTGTGAGTTTCTGTTACATGTACAGAATTTTGAGATTAAAGTTCAGGGATGCTTTGGATTTTTGTAATGTGTTACTCAGTTTGTTGCTGAAGCATGCAATAATGATTACTAGAAAAAGCTATAATTTTAAAGATTTTTAATGTCCATGTTATTAAAAGAGACTGATTACATTTCCTTTGAATCAGACACATTTGGTATTTTTTATTATTGTGGTAAAATGCATAGCTGAATTTATTATAATAATATAAAGTAATAGTAATTATTATTAGTTTTAAGTATACAACTGTTAGGCATGTTGTCATCTCTGTGTCCATTCTCAGAATTTTCATCATCCTAAAGTGATGTAACTTTATCCATCATACAAATACTTTTGATAGCCAGGCAGTGGTGGCGCATGCCTTTAATCCCAGCACTCAGGAGGCAAAGACAGGCGGATCTCTGTGAGTTCGAGACCAGCCTGGTCTACAGAGCAAGTTCAGGACAGGCTCCAAAGCTACAGAGAAACCCTGTCTTGAAAAACCCCTAAAAAACAAACAAACAAACAAAAACTAAAAAAACTAATACTTTTGATTCCGTCCCCCTCCTGTCCCAGCTGCCAGTACCCATTCTACCTAATGTCTCTGACTCAGGAACCTGCGTGACCTGTGTGGACAGAATCCCGCAATATCGTCCTTTGTTGTCTGGCATGTTTCACTTAGTTCTGTGTAATGTTTCCAAGGGTCATCTGTGATGTACCATGAATCAAAATTAAATTCCTTTCAAGTTCCAGGCTAGTCAGAGCTATGAAGCAAGACCCAGTCTTAAAAGACTGAAGAGTGGTCTGTTGCACACATGCAGCACACTTTGTTTTCCCATGGTGTACAAGGTTGTCATGACTCAAGACTCAGAGTTTAGAATTACTGTAAAAGAGCAGGTCCCCACAGTTAAGTATCACTGGTACCTAGAACTGAAAATCTGGGGAGGATTAGCCCCTATGAATGAGAGAGAGGGGAAATGAGTACACTATGAGCTGAGTAATATGTCCCTATAACTGCCTAACTGGAGACATTTGTGCTAAGAGCAGTACACGCTGCCCAAATGAGAGGTTTAGAATGTGTCCTTTGATTTCTGTTTTGTGCTTTAAGCAGCATGCTCATAGAGAATAGCTACAAGTCTGAACTCTTGTGTGCAAGTGAATGGTGAGCTCAAGCTGATCTTTGTGGGCATAGAGAACCTGTTTGCCTTGAAAGTACTTGGAATGATTGGCTCAAGTGAATTTAATTTACCACATACATCGTTCTTTTATCAGGTGTTACCAGATCAATGTTCTGATATTTTTCATGAGGATGAAGAGAAGATTGGGGTGAAAGAGAGTCATTTGATCTTGATAGGAAGACATAATGATCTCTGGCACATTCAATAGGAAAAACAGACACCAGTCCGTTAACAAAAATTGCTTCAAGCAACTTAGGAAGGGACAAAAATGGTTATTGCATCAAAGGACAAAATAGAAAAAAGGAAGAAAACAGACAAAATTGCAGACTTCTCTGAAAATAACTTGTTTAAGCTAAATGTTAGCAAACTACTTATGTGTATTTTTTCCAAGATTTAAATTAGAACCTAGTGCTTTTAAAGTTTTTTCTTCTTTGCTATCTTATTTGAAGGAAGCAGTATTATCTCAGTCAAAAATTATTTCTGTACCTTATAATCTTCATAGTCTCAACCAGAAGTGGAAAAGTTAATAAAAACTGGCTAGAGAGAAAATGCCTTGGCTGCTGGAGCTGGGGCACTCAGTTGGTGAAGTGCTTGCTGTCTCAGCTGCCTTTCTGTCGCTGGAGTAAACTGTCCTGACAAAAACAACTTAAGGAACTTTTGGCTCACAGTCCATCAAGACAGATGTCATGATGACAGGGTCAGGAAGAAGACAGCTAGCTATGAATGCTTCCTTTCATGCATGCACTCTTTTAGGGTGGTCTTTGCACCTCAGTTAACCTGTGAGTTACTCCCTCATAGGCTTGCCCAAAGGCTTGTCCCTAGGTGATTCTAGATTCTGTTGACAATCAGTATTAGCCATCACATCCCACCCAGTCCTTAGAGTCTATGTAAAAAGCTGAGTGTGGTGGTTCAGGCTGTGAGCTCATCAAGTGCAGTGAAGGGCCAGTACAGGAATATCCCTGGGGCTCAATGGCCAGCTGGCCTAGCTACCTAGTTTCATTATGAGCCCCAGGTCCCAGTGAGAAACCCTATCTCAAAAAATAAGGTTGGAGGCTAAAGACATGGCTCAACAGTTCAGAGTGCTTGCCGGTCTTGGAAAGGACCTGAGTTCTTTGGACTCCAGGCTTGTCCTCAGAGAGTAGCTCTTAGTTCCTAAAATCATAAACCGTTAAAAGTAGGGGGAAAAAATGGACATAGTTCTCTGTGACAGTAAAGGTCTGTGTGTTTGGGTTATTCACCAGAGAAGACTGTTTTGACTTGGGTTTAAGCCAATGGAAAATCTTTATTAATCGGCCAACGACTACTCTGGGTGTTCAGGATCCCAGGGTAGCTCTGAGCCTTTCTCCAGATGAGCCTTTAAGCACAGAAACCATGTCTTGGGTTGATATGCTTCAATTAACAAGAGCAGTTGGCTAGAAGCAGAAGTACAGGAGCTAAAAAGCAAGGTTAGTACATTAGAGACTTTCCCAGAACTATATGGACTTTGATGGATTAGGTCTTTGTTTTTAGATTGGCAGGTGGTGCTGTTTACATGCTGAGTGTTACAGCCTGAATGGCACTTCCATTATGGAGTCAGTTGTGCTAAGGTCTGGGGCTCTGTTACGCTGTAGTCTTAGGAACTAGTAGCAGGAGGGTCAGTAGCTCGAGCCTGTCCTCTGAATAGCTTGGGCTGAGCGAGAAAGAAAAGACAGTGTACTTCTTGTGTGGTAGTCACTGATAAAGTGCCCATGTTCCTTCAAGCATCCTGTAAACAAAAAGACTTGATCAGCAGTATTCAAAAGTTTTTTTTTTTAAATTAACCTTAAACTTTGGAGACCCAGCCAGTTTTCACATACTTCTTTCTTTTTAAACAATTTAAAGCCATACTTTATTTTATGTATAGCAGTACAGTTTAAAGTAGCACTATAGCAAAGTATGGTGGCACATGCATTTAATTGTTGTGCAATGTTTTACTCTTTTGTCTTTTGGGGGGCCCACCACCCAGCTCCCAAATAAATCGCACACAGAGACTTATTCTTAATTATCATGTCTGGCCTTAGTTTGGCTTGTTGCTAGTGAGCTTTTCTTATCTAAAATTAACCTGGCAACCTTTTCCCTCTGGGCTTTTATCTTTATTATTTCTGTATATCTTACTTTCCTTCTTACTCTTTGGCTGGCTGGGTGGCTGGCCCCTGACGTCCTTCCTCCCTTCCCAGATTTTTCTTCCTATTTATACTCTGCCTTCCAGCCCCGCCTAACCTTTCTCCTGCCTTGTTATTTGCCGTTCAACTCTTTATTAGACCATCAGGTGTTTTTTAGGCAGGCAAAGAATCACAGCTTCACAGGGTTAAACAAATGAAGCATAAACAAAAGTAATACGCCTTAAAATAATATTCCCCATTTAATTCCAGCACTCTTTAAGTTCAAGACCAGCCTAGTTTGCATAATAAGTTCCAGGCCAGGCAGGACTATCATAATAAAACCATATCTCAAAAGCAAACAAACAAAGCACTATAATAGAATGATTTTATATAGTTCTAAACAGAAGAAAACCCCTTCTCCAGGAGTCGGGGGATGGTGATTATAATCAAAATCCATTGTATTACTACTATGAAATTCTTCAAGAATTAATACAATACTTTATCTAAAACCCCTTCCTTAAAACAGATTTTTTAAAAATTGGTTTTCCTAAGTGGATCCATAGGACAAGTGTATTTGTAACTAGTCATGTCTGATTCTATTGCACTAATAGTCAGTGGAATAAAAAAGCAAGCCCAGCTTTTATTTAGTATGTCAAAGGAGTAGCACATGTTGGAGTCTTCGGAATGCAAAAGCGGTTCTTGCTTTAATACACAGAAAGTGAACTCATATGTCTACTGTGAAACAACTGAGTTGTAGGTAGAAAACCAGTACTTTATGTCCTTTGTCATGAGTCATGTGTCCTTTTGCCTGCATTCCACCCTTTTTCGTCACCTAATATGGCCCTCTCTTGGTTACACTCACACTTATACATGTTTACATATATTTATTATTGGCAAGGTTGCATTTGAGAGAGAACATGAAGTTTTTTCTTCCGGGCTTGAGCCACCACCTCACTTAATATTATACTCCCAGGTCCTTCTATTTCCTGAAGATTCATGATACCATTTTTCTATACAGCTGAGTAAACATTCCATTTCTGTGTGGGTCACACTTGCCTACCTATTCATCTGTTGATGGGTGTGTAGGCTGGTTCCATTCTATGCTCTTGTGAACAGAGCATCAATAAACGTGGATGTGAAAATATCTTTGTGGTAAGATATAGGGGTCTTTGGGTCTGTGCCAGGAGTGGTATAGCTCATCATATGGTGGTTCGCTTTATAATTTCAAATATTTCTTAAGAAATAGGATTCACAGCATATATTTCTGGCCCCTGTAAATTGTACACAACCCCTCTGGCACAGTGCTGCAGCTTATATGCCCCTCGGATGGTTTGGCCAGACAGCCTTTGGTAGCACCTCAGCATTCCAACTTCCATTAGCTAGTTCTAAAGCCAGTGACAGATATTGGAAGCTTTGATATACTAGAGCTCTGCTTCCAAGAATATCAATTTCTGCTTTGCTTTTCTATTGCTGTTTAATATAATGCTTCAAAATTTTAGTGGCATAAAGCAACAAGAACTTAGTTAATTCTGTAGCTTCCTTTAGTATTAGTAGCTTCACCCCTCCCTTAGTGACATAAAGCATCTGTCAGAAACTGTTCTGCAGCTTCCTTTAGGGTTAGTAGCTTAACCCCTTCTGTCCACCCAAGGTACCTTGTCATATATTTCTGTTTCACAGGGTAAGAAAATAGCTGATTCCAGAATCAGAGTAAGAAAGTTTTGAAATAATTCTGGAACACTTTGTGTCAGAATGTTAGCAAATGTTGTTGCTACTCTTGTTTTGTTTTGTTTTTTTAAAGATGCATTAGAAAAATGGAGGAACTAACTTGAGGCGTTCCAGGAGCCAGATGTGGGATAGTATGAGCACCAAAATAAACAAGGCTTTTACAGAGTAGGTTGTATAGACAAGTAAAACAAAAAGTTATGCAACCATGAAGACAATAGGCTAATAGATAGATAGATTGCTTGGATATTTTTAAATAGTAAAAGGGATACCATAAATTAAAAATGTTTTAGCCAGGCCTGTTGGCTCACACCTGTAACCCCAACACTGGGGAGGCAGAGTGATCTCTGAGTTCAGGGCCAGCCGGGGATACAAAGTAAGATTCTTGTCTTGATAACTTGGAAAGACAGTGTTAGAGTTGCTGTACTTTATCTTAATGCTTGTTTGGAAATAAATGCCTCCCCTTCTTCCTTTCCTCTTTGTAAAGTCTTGGTGCAGGGATCTTCCTACTTCAGCCTTCTGGGAAAATTATGTTTTCAATCTGGATTATGTAATATTTCTTCAATCAACAACAACAAAAATAAAGGCAGAGTTGTATCTTGGCCCCTTCAGTATTTCTGTTAATTGTATTTGTAGCCTTATATAGATGCTGCTCTAAAGAGGAAGGATATACTGGCTTTTATTTTTTTTAGTCCACAATTTAAAAAAACAAATTACTATTTATTTTTTATGTGCATTGGTGTTTCATGTATATATGCATGTAATGCATGTATGTCTGCACCATGTGCATGCAGTGCCCTTGGAAGCCAGGAGAGGGTGTCACATACCTCAGGTTGGAGTTATAGGCAGTTGTAAGCTACCATGAGGGTATTGAGAATTGAACCCCAGGCCCTTGGAAGAAAAGCCAGAGGTCTTAACTGCTGAGCCATCTCTTCAGCCCCATGCAATTTTTGTTTCATGCATTCATCGTTTTTTATTGAACACCTGTTATGTCCTTCCTGACAAGTATATAGTATACAGAGCTGAACAATACAGTCTCTTCCCTCAAAACACACTCACTGTTCACTGTGTGACATGGTAACTGTGGTAAGCAATAATGCACGTTTCAAAATAGCCAGCAAGGCAAACTTCAGATATCCCACCATAAGAACAGTAGGTGAGCAAGACAATGCATGTGATAGTGAGCTTGACAGTCATTCCAGGATGCACTGTGGAGCAAATCACATTGTGCCGCATAAATGTATACAATTGTCATCTTTCAATAAGAAATAATATTAATTATAAAAACTTGCTTGTGAATCTGAAATGACCATTCTTATGCTCTTGAAGACTATTTTAAACTATTGGTTTGGGTTTTTTTCTTTACTATATTTAAAAACAAAATGAATACTTTTGAAATGAGTTTAATGTTGATGATGTGCTTTTGTAAATAAAATAATCAGAACTTTGATTACAAAAGAGATTATTTAAAGCATTTTTCACTGAAATACTTCTTTTTTAATATTTTAATTGAAATAGACTTACATCACTTCCCCCTTTCTCTCTCTAGCCCCTCCCAGCTGCTTTCCCTCAAACCCCTTTTATGTCCCCCTCCAATCTCATTGTTAGCCTCTTTTCTTTGATTATTATTGTATACATGTGTATGTACATACATGTATGTACAAAGATACACACACACACACATATATACACACACATACATATACAACCTGTTGAGTCCATTTTTGTTGGTGGTGTATACATGGTTTCAAGCTACCCACTCTGCTTTGAACAACCAATAAGTGGCTCAGTCCTAGAAGAGGGTAAATTCTTCTTCCAAAAGTCATTAATAGCTTCTAGCTCATTGTTTATGGGTGGGACCCCATGAAAATTTCCCCCTTCCATGTTAACTTGTTTATTGATAGAATTGTTCTGATCTTATTTATGCAACCATTTCTAGGACAGAGTTTTTCACAGCCGACTTCCTGGTATTCTTCATCTTACAATCTTTCATCCTCCTCTTCAGAGATGTTCCCTGAGCCATAGATGCAGGAGCTGTGATATAGATATATCTATTGGGGCAGACTCACCATGATTTGTTGATCCTCTGCCTTATCTAGTTGTGGTTTCTATGATGGTTTCCTTTGCTGGAGAAAGAGGCTTCTTTGATGAGGGGTGGTCCTACACTGATCTGTGAGTAAAAGGATAGTTTTAGGATGTAGTAAGGAATTCTATTGGTCTAGCAAAGTGGCAGTAGTAGACTCTTTTCTAAAGCCAGTGAAGCTGGCTAGGTTTCCAATATCAGGCATGATTTCCCTTCTGTTGAGTGTGTCTTGTATCCAATTAGACAGCTGTTGGTTGCTACCAGTGTGCTCCCACAAGAACCATAGACAGCAAAGTCCCAGAATCAGGTGTTAGAACCCTTTTGCATGGTTGGTCAGGGTAGTCCAGGTGACTTCCAAAATAATATAGATGATCAGTCTAGCCCTTGGTGGCCTCTCAGGGGTTGAGGGTGAACCTTGATTGCTGAAGATATTGAACACTTGAGATTTCAGATCTAACCTGAAAGACTTTTCTAACATCCATGGTTCCAGAAAATACTATACAAACTGCTAAGGGGGGGAAGCTATTAAATAGTACTACCCAGCCGCACTGCCTGTGAACTTGGACAGTTACCAGCGTGGCAAAACATGCATAAAGGTGTAATAAGTGCCTCTCACAAGCCAGTGGAAATATTTCTTTATAAAATTGTTTTACATTATTTCCCCCTTCTCTTTCTTCCCCTGCCCCCAACTCTCCCATGTATGTTCCTCACACTGTCTTTCAAATTCATGGCCTCTTCTTTTTAATGTTACATATATAGAATTGTGCATGTGTACATGTATGTGTATTTCTAAATGCATAAATGCAACCTGTCAGTCTGTGTGTTACTTGTGTGTCTATTTTAAGGTGTTGGATAACCAATTAGTGTGCTCTTACTTAGGGAAGACTATTTCTCCTGCTTTCTTTAGTTGCCTTTAGTTTTTTTTTGGAGGGCTGAGGGCTCTTGAACTTTCCTCTTTCTGTGTTAGCATGTGTATATGTGTATTGGTGTTGTTCATGTGTAGGCATCCATGTTGGTAAAACTTCATGGGTGTGTAGCTTCTGCCATTTCTAGGAGACACAGTTTCACAGTAAACTTCCCGTTCCTCTGGCTCCGCAGTTATCCCTGGACCTTAGGTAGAAGAATTGTCTTTCAGATGTATCAGTTCTGATTGGGTTCCACAACTCTGCATTTTGATCAGTTGTGAATTTCTGTAATGATCTTTTGTCTATCACAAAAAGAAGTCTCCTTGTTGAAGGATGAGGGGACCACATCTCTCCAGTTAGACCCTGGAGAGCAATCAAAATATTTCTTTTATTCATTGACGCTTTCATGGTTTCCCATGCCAAAAATGTTCTTGTATTTGTGTCAGGCCTAAATATGCCTTTTTTGCCTTGCCTGGCTGAATAAAATATCCAAAGACTATAGCAGAGATTGGTGTAGTTGTTGGCTTACATCACTGTCATTAGTCAAAAATGGCATTTGGAAGACCAAGGCCACATTCAGGATGTGATACAGAGAAGTAACTTAATAGCTTAATTGCAAAGTTGTTTCTGATCCAGTCTGTGGCTTTTACAGTACTTGGCAATCTCAATTAGGCTTGCAGTCTGGAAAACAACAGATGACTGGTTCTATTGACAGGGAGATGGTAACCTCAGAGGCCTGTGCTGTGTGTAAGTGTGAAGTCAAGGGGCTTGCTCTAGCGACACAATGTTCTTTTATTGAACTTTACTGAAGGATAGGGAAACTATCTGAAATATTTTAATAGAGATCTTTAAATAATTATGTTAGACTTTTTTTCCTTTTGTAAAAGCAAAGAAAAAATAGTGAACATATATTAGTTCTTTGGTGTGCCAGTGATCATGACAACTTTTGATGATATGTGATTTGGGGAAAAGTTGATATTTGTTCATTTTTTTGATATGTCAAACTTGGGGAATTAACTTACGTTTCCATTTTTTGCATTTTATTCCATATGAAAAAAAAGTTCTCCGTGAGTGATTTGGTTTGACTCAGAGTAGGCATAAGAAACACTAATGGAGGAGATGAAGATAAATTAATGGATTCAACATAAATATGGACCGAGAGAGGCATTTGCTGATAGGATTAGGTTTGGAAAGCGAGAAAGAAGGCTGTCCAGAGCAGTGGAAATATAACACACTAGCAAATATATGATGTTTTAGTGATGTAAAATTAGTCCTTAGTAGTTAAGAAATGAGCCTCTTTTATGCTTGTAATCCCTGTATTTAGGAATCTGAGGCAGGAGGATCTTAATTAAATTCCAGGCCAGTCTAAGCAAGACTCTGTCTCAAAAACTAAAATAAAACAATGTAAAAACTAAGAAATCCTTTCCTGTTATGGTGAAATAGGCAAATTTCAGGTATTCAACTTGACATACAGAATCAGAGATTTTCTAAAAATGGAAATTTCCTATGGCTGTTAAAATTTACTGTCTTTATTTCCTAAATTTGAATCTTAATAAAATCAGAAATATTAGCTAAGGATCTACATGCACTAACATTTTGAACTTAACTAAAATCCTAATAGTAAAAAATAAGAAAACAGACAATTCAAAGAACAATGAAGTTACACCTTTCATGTGACCCTTTTGACTATTCAACTATTGTGGGTAATGTTGTTAAATATAAACCATGTTTTCCCACTAAAATCCCTGTCAGATAAGGAGTATAGTACACACCTGTAATCCCAGATCCCAGCACTTGGGAGTTGAAGGATCAGGAGTTCAAGGCCAGCTGTGGTTATATAGTGAGTTCAAGGCCAGCCTGGGCTGTCTGACACTGTACCTCAGAAAGAAAGAGAAATGAGGAGAGAGAGAGAGAGAGAGAGAGAGAGAGAGAGAGAGAGAGAGAGAAACACCAGATAGCAACAATAGTAAAAGAAAGTAATATACCCCTCTCTTCCAGCAGTTGATAGAAAAAACTGATAAAAAATGTTGGCAAATATTGAATGAATGTTACCAAATAAGTAAATGTGGCCTATAGACTTAACTGGAGCATTATATCCAGTGTAGAAGTCTTTTAAGACTCATGATATATTTACATAACTTGCTATTTACTAAATCAGAAGGCAATCTCAGCAAATATCATGGGATTAAAATCAAATATATTCTTTAAAAAAACAGTTATAGTCTATTATAGTTATAAATCATTAAGAAAATATAGCTAAGGGCTAGCGAGATGGCTCAGAGGTTAAGAGCATTGCCTGCTCTTCCAAAGGTCCTGAGTTCAATTCCCAGCAACCACATGGTGGCTCACAACCATCTGTAATGAGGTCTGGTGCCCTCTTCTGGCCTTCAGGCACACATGCAGACAGAATATTGTATACATAATAAATAAATAAATAAATAAATAAATATTTAAAAAAAAGAAAATATAGCTAGAATGTCTTTGGCAATTAATAGAATGAGTTAAATAATAGTGGAAATTCTAACAGTATCTTTAAAAATATCCTGATGAAGCTCTTATACTATATTGTTAAAAGCTTATGAAATTAAAAACAACAGTAATGGAGAGAATTTATAGCCTTTTCTACTTATTTTGTCTTTTTTTCAAGACAGGATTTCTCTTGTTGCCTTGGCTGTCCAAGTTTGCTCTGTAGGCCAGGTTGGCCTCGAACTTTGTCTGCCTCTCCCTCCTGAGTGCACACTGTTGTAGAAGCTGCGGGTTGCATTCCGCCACCCAGCTCCCACCACCAGCTAGCTTTACCCGAAATAACAACGCACAAATTGTATTCTTTTAAACACTGCCTGGCCCATTATATCTAGCCTCTTCTAGGCTAATTCTCACATATTAATTTAGCCCATTTCTAATAATGTGTGTAGCACCACTAGGTGCGCTTACCGGGAAAGATTCAGCATGTCTCACCTGGCGGCTTGCTTCATCGCTTCTGCCCGTGAGAGGGGAGCATAGCCTCTGCTCCAGAGAGCAGAGCTGTCGAGTCTGAGCTCACATCCTCTTCCTCCCAGCATTCTGTTCTGTTTACTCCACCCACCTATGTTTTAACCTATGAGGGCCAAGCTGTTTCTTTATTATAATTAACCAATGACCGTCCTCCATCAGCACACCACACCATTGCCTGGCTTCTTTTCTTTTTCTTAAAGACAGAGTCACACTATGTAGCTCTGACTGGCTTGCTGGCCTGGAACTATAAATTCACAGCAATGCCTACTTATACCTCCTGAATGATTGTAGCTTTTTTTTTTGTTGTTGTTGCTGTTTTGTTTGTTTTGTTTGTTGGTTTGTTTAGTTGGTTGGGTTTTTAGACAGAGTTTCTCTATGTAACAGTCCTGGCTCTTCTGGAACTTGTTTTGTAGACCAGGCTCAGATTTAAGGTTTGTGCCACCACCAACATAAGGTAGGGGTCTTACTATATAGTTGAGGAATTTATCCTGCCTCCATCCGAGATGGATGTCTGTTGAATTTGTAGCTTTAAGTGCATATACTTGAAAAGAAATAAGTAAAACTTAATGAGTTAAGTATCTCAATGAATTGGAAAGAAAGTAAAACAACACGACCCCTTCTGATAGGAGGGAGGTGATAAAGAACAAAGCTGAATAAAATGAAAACCACGTAGATGATGAACAGGCTAACTAAGCAATAGTTAATAGTGGGCTAGGGATGTAGCTAAGTGACAGAGTGCTTGTCTAGCATATGCAAGACTCTAGTCCAACCCCTGGCACTGAAGAAAGTCAGAAAATGCTATGGTGTTGTATACTTCTGATGTACTTGTCAAGAAAGAAGGTATAAATGACCAAAGCAAAAGAGTATGGCAGAGGAAGACACTACAGATTCTGTAAAAGCTCATAAACGCAGGGTATTATTAATAACTTTATGCCAATAAAATTTAAAATGCTAATAAAAATAGCAAACAGCTAGGCAAGAATGATGATAAAAATGCATGTCCCATTGAGAGAGGATTGAGTCAGCCTGGGCTGCATAACAAGGTCTCATTCTAAATAAACATAGAAGCTGAAAACAAAGCAAAAACAACAAGCTCCTAGAACATAATTTAAAACTGATTCAAGAAAACGTAAGGCCTAAATGATCTTAAACTATTA
This sequence comes from Microtus pennsylvanicus, assembly GCF_037038515.1. Classification (NCBI taxonomy): domain Eukaryota; kingdom Metazoa; phylum Chordata; class Mammalia; order Rodentia; family Cricetidae; genus Microtus; species Microtus pennsylvanicus. The sequence goes on along the minus strand of NC_134579.1, from coordinate 62,012,465 downwards.
AAGAAATCTAATCGGTAGAGAAATTCTTCAAGGAAAACTCTAAGTTAATTGACTTTGCCAGCAAATTCAATGAGAGAAGTACAGTTTTGTCTCACCCTGACAGTTAGAGAAGTTATAATCCCAGTTCATTAGTGATGTTGTTTGTAAACTCTTGAGCTGCCCGTCAACAGTCTGATGTAAAGGATATACAGCCTCGGTACTATCACAAGGAGACTGGTTTGTCTCTTAGTTACTTTCCTCATTGCTGCAGGGCTGACAAAAACGACTTCAAGAGGGCTTCTTTTGGCTCACAGTTACAGGGACAGGTGGTGGAGCAGCCATGACAACAGGTGCTTGAGGTCTCTGGTCACGTTGCATCCAGAATTGGGAGGCAGAGGAAGATAAATAAGTGGTGGTGCTTGGCTCCTTTTCCCTGGTGTACTCCATCTGAGGCCCCACTCCATCAGTAGCACCACCCCCACTCAGGGTGGGCCTTTTCTTTTTGTTAAACCTTTCTGGAAGAACCCTCACAGGATACGCAGATGTGTTCTTTGGTGGTTCTAAATTAAACCACGTTGGCAGTAAATATTAGCCATCACTTTTTACCTCAAGGTTATTATAGAAGGTCTTTAACATTAGAAAATTAACTTTATTCTACATTAATAGAATAAAGGATTTATGAGGATAACAGTTACACAAAAAAAATAAAATAATGGCATAATGAAAAGTAAAAAGTGAAAATTCCTCTTGGGGCTCATTCTACTCCTAGGAGTTCTTTTTCACATTTTCTTAATGAATCTATGATGAAAGAAAGAAAGAAAGAAAGAAAGAAAGAAAGAAAGAAAGAAAGAAAGAAAGAAAAGAAAGAAAGAAAGAAAGGAAAAGAAGGAAGGAAAACTAATAAGGAAAATTTCATATTAATATAATAAAATATAAAGATCGTATGGTCATCTCAATAAAAGAAGAGAAATTGTTAATAAATTTAACACCATTGCTGATAAGGAAGGCAGGAAGGAAGGAAGGAAGGAAGGAAGGAAGGAAGGAAGGAAGGAAGGAAGGAAGGAAGGAAGGAAATCCTTAGCAAACTTAGAGGGTTTTCTTGGTTTCATACAGTCAACAAAGAAAATGGTTGAAAATAGAAACAAAAAGATACTTTTACTTTTATTCAACATTATACTGTAAGTTCTAACAAACAGGGTGAGGAAATTGCATAAATAAATGAGAAGCATGGAGGAAGAAACAAAAGTTTCATTATTTACAGAGCCATATAAATGTCTGAAAGGATCTGTAGACAAGTTATTTGAGCTAAAAGTTTACCAAGACTGTCAGAAAATTAACATATGATCGTTACTTCTATGTGTGAGTAACAAGTGGTTAGAAGTATGTTATTCATAAAGTAATAGGATCTGAGAATATACTCTCTGAGAAAAATGATGAGGCCTTTCTTAGAAGTGTCAAAGCTGTCCATTGCTGAGGAAATGAGCCGTGCTTTTAGAGTGAAAGGCCCGGTGCTGAGGGTGTTCTTCCCAGTAAACTCTCAAAAAGGGGTTCTTGGACATTTGTCCTTTCCTTCCATCTTGTTTGATGCAGAACCTCTTTGTTCGTTTCCCTTTCATATGCCAGACCCACACGCTTTCAGGGATTCTCTGATCTTCACTTCTTGTTTCCCTGCAGGGATGCAGGGTTGTAGCTGCTCACTCGCTGCATCCAGCTTTCTTGTGTGTTCTGGGATTCACACTCAGGCCCTCATGCTTGGATGGCAAACACTTTTACCTAATATACCACGCCTTCCATTCTGAGATTTTGAAAAGTTCACAGTTAAGCAAGTATAGTATGCTTATAATCCCGGCACTCGAGAGATTGAGGCAGAATGCTGTATTTAAGGCCAGCCTTCGTCAAAAAGTAAGACTAGTCTATAAATAAATATCCACTGTGTAAGCTCTGTGCTTCATTTTACTTGTTACCTGAAGTTTATTGCATCAAACTTAAATATTGAAGCATGTATTTTATCTACTTTTGTAAGTGGGTATCTGCATGAATGTCTGTGTAGCCTGTGTGTACCTGGTGCCTTTGGAGGCCAGATCAGATCAGGCCAATCAGATCCTATGGACAGGAGTTACAGATAGTTGTGAGCCACCATGTTTGTGCTGGAAATTGAACCCAAATCTTTGAAAGAGTAGCCAGGCTCTTTATTGCTCAACCATCTCTCCAGCTTCATGTTGAAGCACTTTATAGTTGACAGTAATAAATCCTTTTATTCCTCCAGCTTTTAAAATTGAATTGAATGGCAGTTGATAAAATAATTATTGTTGTACTTTGTATTAAAGAAATTCACGGTGTGATTGTATATAAAGTATTTCTCCTGGAATACATAAAATTATAAATAATTTTATATAGTGATATTCAGGAAGAAGAAAGGCTATACTTTCTTCAAAATTATTTCTGTGTGAAATTTGCTTTTTTTTTTTCTTTTTGCTGTTTCAAAAGGCTTTATTTTTACTTGATCCAAGACTTGAGAGGGTCTTCAGGGTGTTACAAAGCTGCCTAGTGGCTTCTTAAGAGGTTCGGTGAAGGTCCTGAGGCGGGCTGGTGCAGAGCAGAGGTAGGAGTCCCTCGGATGAAATTTGCTTTTATTTGAAATAAGCCAGATCATCTGGCACTTTTTTTTTTCTTTTGTTTTTCAAGACAGGGTTTCTATGTAGCTTTGGAGCCTGTCCTGGAACTCGCTCTATAGACCAGGCTGGCCTTGAACTCACAGAGAGCCTCCTGTCTTTGCCTCCCAAGTGCTGGGATTAAACACGTGCGCCACCACCGCCCGAAATTTGCTTTTATAAAATAACATTTTACAGTCACAGACACTTTGGGCTTTGACTTTCCCAAATGCACACAGTGTCATGAAGTGTTTTGGCGATATGTTGTTTTTTCTTAAATTACTACCACCTGGTGGGCAAGCAGGAGACTTCCTTAGGGAGTGTGTGACTATGGTTCTATGAAGAAACAAGAAGCAGAAGCCTTTGGACAATGATCACAACCTTTTAGCTATCAGAAATGCCTCAGCACCTTCACACATTGCTTTTGCTATTCTAGTGTGAACTTGAGCTTTAAGGAAGAGGAGACCCATTAGTAGGAAAAGTAGTCTCCTTAGCCGTCTCCGTACTGTTCAGTTGTCTGCTTCAGAGCAGCTGAGGAGGCTGTGAATGAGGAAATCATCCAGAGTACATTGACTGTAGAAGTAGACCAATGCTGGGAAAAGTCAAGTCTGACAGCAGAACAGTTCTCAAGAGAACAGAATGACATGCTTCTATTTATAGCATAAAATAATTTTGAAATGAGACAGAGGATGATTTTGTAAATCCTCAAAGTTGTGACTTAGAAGATTTAGTAAAAGAGTACATCAAGCAAAAATGCACAGAGAAGAGCAAATGAAGGAGACACAGCTAGATAGAGTAGAGGGAACGGTGGAAGGATTGAAAGAGCTGGAGGGCAGCAAGATGGGAGCAAGTGCTTACCAAGTGCACTCTCTACCAAGCCTTGGACTTCAGACTAGCAAGATGCATACAAAAGGAAAGTAATCAGACACTTTGGATGAGAAAGTAGTAAAGTAACATCAAGAAATTTCGGAGAAAAGCAATGTGCCTATACCTACGCAAAAAGTCATCTTCTACTGTGGTTCAAACAAGATACAGAATGAATTGTCATTCAAGCCCTCCATCAAGTTCTCTCAGTCAAGAGCTCACCAGGAGTTCCCAACAGAGACTCATGTGTTGTCTCCTTGTTTCAAGAGAAAGCTCCAGTGTCGGGCACACAGACCTGAAGCGTACTTAGTTGACTCTGGATAGACATGGTAGGGTGGTGAGGCGGCAACGCAGCCTTTTGTTCTCTGCATTCCTGAGCGTACCGCTTAGTCAGACCAGACCCAGGTTGTTTTTTTTATTTTTTTCTTTAGTGAAAGGCACAATTTCTGGTTGCCTTTCTCCCTTCTCCTGTCTCCCCTCTTACCTCCTTTTTTAGAAATAATAAAATTTATTAATGGGGGGATAGGGAGAGTGGGCACAGGTGTCCAAGTCAGAGAGCGAGCATGCATGTGCATGCCATGGCACACTTGTGGGCCAGTGGATAAATTCCAGGAGTTGTCTGTTTCCTTCCGCTGTGAGTTCCAGGGATAGAACTCAGAGTGTCAAAGTTTGTGGGCAAGTGCTTTCACCCACTGAACCATCGTATCTGGCCCCTAATCTCCTGTTTTGTTGTTGTTGTTTTAAGATAGGGTCTCTGGATACAGCCCAGGCCAACCTCAAACTCAGAAACTTTGTCTCAGGCACCTGGGTGCTAAGGTTACAGACGTGTGCCATCCTGCCCAGATGTTCTGATCCTTTTACCTGATAGCCATTGAGGACCAGTGAGGTAGCTCTTCAGGTCAGAGGCCCTTGATGCCCATCCTGACCACCTGAGTTCAGTCCCCAGGACCCACATGGTGGAAGGAGCACACTGATGCCTACACGTTTTCTTCTGGCCTTCCTATGGCTGCTGTGGCAGACATGCACATGTGCGCGCACGCGCTCACACACACACACACACACACACAAGCAAACAGTTAATTTAAAAAGTTGATAGCCACTTATGCTCTATTCTATATCCATTACTTCATTGGGAGTTGTAAAATAGTGATATCCTGGTTTTTTGTTTGTTTGTTTTTTCACCCATAACTAGGATGCTTTTATTTCATCATCTCTTTGATAGAATATCTAGGTTACTCTATGATATTTTTATATAGGAAAGGCAAGATAAGTGGTGGATTCTTATTAGTTCATAAACTAATGATTTAGTTTTCTGTCTCTTTGACGGATGTATCATTTATACTCATGTGAATATGGATGATGGATTTGATTCATTGAAATTCCTTTTTTGAAAAAAAAGTTTTTCAAATTTTAGGCTGGGCAGTGCTGACGTACGCCGTTAATCCCAGCTCATGAGATGCAGAGGCAGACAGATCTCTGTGATTTCAAGGCCAGCTTGGTCTACAGATCAAATTCCAGGGCAGCCAAGGATACACAGAAAGACCCTTTCTCAGAAAAAACGTTTTTTTTTTCTTTTTTTCTTTAATGTATGTGCATGCCTACCTGCCTGCCTGCCTGCCTGCCTGCCTACAGAGACCAGAAGAGGTCTGATCCCCTAGAGCTGGAGATAAAGGCAGTTGTGACTTGCCTGGTGGTCCTCTAGAAGAGCAGCAAACATTTTAATTACTGAGCCATTTCTCCAGGCCCTCAAGTACTATTTTTATTGAGGTTCAGATTGTGTCATTTGGAGCAAAGAAAGTTCCTGAGTCTATTTTAACAAAGGACTTTGACTTCTTTGGTAAAGAGTAGGGCCGTTGGGCTGAGGAGGTGGCTCAGAGAATAAAAGGTGCTTGCGGCCCAGCCCTGACAAGCTGCTCTCTGAGTCCCAAGGCCTACCTACTCTGGAGAGTTGTCCTCTGGCCTCCATGAATGCTTCAGGGCAGTCTGTCTGTCTGTCTCTCTCCCTCCCTCCCCTCTCTCTCATATCTACTTGGGAAGGTGCATTTGGGGGGAGGAATCTATTTGTTTCTGATGGTATTTGGAATTCAGTGATACAGCTTTGATTTAATGAGTGGCCTGTGTTTTAGTGTGTGTGGAAAGGAAAAAGGAACCATTTCCCATCAACAGTTTAAATGTTTAGTGGTTTGCTTGCTCAGTTAATATTTTAAAGTTTATGCTGAACCAGTTTTCACAATAGGAATTCTGGAGAATTCAAGTTATTATAAAGCATACTAACGAATTTCAGTAAAACAAGTTCCAAAGAATTGTCTTAAGCTTTTCTCTTTTGTTTCAGACTTGTCACGGAATCGCCTCTCAGAAATTCCTATGGAAGCATGTCACTTTGTCTCTCTGGAAAGTCTTAACCTATACCAGAATTGTATTCGGTATATCCCAGAGGCCATTCTAAACTTACAAGCCCTGACATTCTTAAATATTAGGTAAGAATAGTACTCCTTTAGAAAAAGTAGTTTTATGTGATCTTTAACTTTCTCCTCTCTGTCTCTAAGATGTTTATGGTTATTTATGTTACTTGTTCACACCAGCAGTTTCTAATATGTTCTCAGGGTATAATAATGGTTTCTCCCATGTTTCTCTTGTTTCTTCTTTTATTTTTTAGTTTTGCATAATTAACAGATCCTACTAGCCATTAGCTTAATAGGCTTGTCGGAGTCTCTCAACTGTGCTTCTCCAGTTACATTTTCAAATTAGCTTCTAGTAAATACCAGATGTGATGGACTGAGACACAGTTTAGCTGGTAGAGCACTAGCCTGGTATGCACAAGGCTCTAGGTTCACACGTACACACAGCATTGATGTGTACATAATGTGAGTGTTGGGTGTGCTGGAATGCATGTGCAGAGGCAAAGGACAACTCTGGAGTTGGTTGTTCACTTCCACTTTCATGTGGCTTCTAGAGATTGGGTTCAGGTGGCCGTACTTGCAGGAAGTGCCTTTACCCGGTACTGAGCCTTCTCGTTGGACCTTGGACATGTATTTCTCGTAAATATTTTGTTGCCCAGTTTATATGCCCTGGGTCTAGAGAGATGATTTAGTAGTTAAAAGTTAAAATGCTCTTTTGGAGAACTTGAGTTCACTTCCCAGCATCCTCGTCAGGCAGCTCACAACTGCCTGTACTTGGAGCTACGAGGAAATCTGCTGCTCTCATCTAGCCTCTGGGTGCTGCATATGCCGCTCTCTCACACGCATAGACACTTAATTAAAAATAAAAGTAGAATCTGTTCCATTCAGATATTTAGCAGTTTTAAAAATCATGTTAAAAAAATAACACAGCTAGAGAAATTTGTGTGTAAATGTTAACTTTTCTTAATCGGTATGCATTGGAGTAGAATTATTATTGAATTAAAAAATTTAAAAGGTCCGTGAACTATATTAATCAAGAAAAAGATCTTGAAAATGGGGAAAGATTTGGCCCTAAAGAATTATTATGGGATTAAATTTACATAGTAAATTTTTAATTTGTTTTTATACTAATGATAGATATGTTTTATTATTTTGTGTTTCTGATTTTCATTTTTTTAAATAAACAAAAATTCCTGTTATCCGTTTAAATTTTGTTAGCTGGGAATGGTTAAACTGGCAGGAACTCAAATCTAGTATCCTATTTGTTCCTTGTTAGACTTCTTTTTGTGTCTGAAATGAGGAAAGTGGAAACATTTTCATCAGTGGTGTCTGACTGCTCTTTCTCTACTTACTCATTTAGTCGGAACCAACTCTCGACATTGCCAGTACACTTGTGTAATTTACCATTGAAAGTCTTAATTGCTAGTAATAACAAATTGGTCTCACTTCCTGAAGAAATTGGACATCTCAGACATTTGACGGAACTTGTAAGTTAACATTTTATTTTTTGATTGTCCAACATGTCTGCAGTCTTCTATATGATTAAGATTGTTTTTAAAATAATTTTATAGTGTTGGCTTGATGTATAATTAAAAAAGACTTCAATGTACAAGTCTTAACATCTCCACACAAAATGGGGAAATGTCTTTGGTTATTTTCTAACCAGCATTAAATGATTTCTGTGGTACTAAACTTTTAAGATGTAAGTTAATAATGTAGTTGAGTTTTCAAATTAAAATTTTAATATCATCAATATTTTTATGATTTTTCTTAGCCGTTATCAGTGTATGGGCACTCCAAAAGTTAGTGTTTGTTTTTTGTATGTTTGTTTTTTCTTGCCATACCCTTAGAATAGTAGCCAACTGTAATTTGCTTTTATATATTTTCTACTATATATTTAACTTCATCTACTATTATTTGTGAACATATAAGATACCATCTCTTAAGTATTTATGTTTTGAGTTAAGAGTCAGACTAGCTGGGTGTTGGTGGTGCACCCCTTTAATCCCAGCACTTGGAAGGTAGAGACAGGTGGATCTCTGAGTTTGAGGTCAGCCTGGTCTACAGAGTGAGTTCTAGGACAGCCGAAGCTACACAAAAAACCCTATCTCAAAAAACCAAAATGAATAAATGAAATAACGAAGAGTCATACTATGTATATCCTCACAATCATATTATGAGCTGGATTTTATTATTGACCGCATTTTATAGCTAAAAAAAAACAGTACTCAGATGTTGTAGTCTGCCGGAGACTGTATAACCCAACGATTGGAAATCAGCCTGTTTGAACTAAAGCCTATGTTTCCTATTGCATGAAATAATCAAATGCAACTGTGTCCATTGAAATTTAGTTTTTTGTGTGTGGTTTATTGATAAAGATGGTTGTAAACAGAAAAAAATTGTATAAATCTAATTGGACAAATTAGATACCTTGGTGGGAGGGACTTAAATATAACAGGTTATATGTTAAACCTTCACAGACATTCAATATAGAGTTGGGAGTTTAGGCTACTCTTTTTGAGCTAGCAGACTTTGGAAATAAAATCCAAAATGTTTGTCTTGGGACATTCTTTAGAACTTGGCTTGTTAGCAAGAAGTAGGCATAAATTATACTCTTAAGTTCTTTTGTTCATTTTTTCCATGATAGACGGAATATAACTGTTTATTTTTTATCTAAAATTTTTTTCTTATGGTGCAGTTTGATCATATTCTTTTTGTTTCTTTTCTTTTTGAGAAAAGGCCTTACTTTGTAGCCTAAATTGGCCTTGAACTCAGTCTCCATACCTTAGTTTTCCAAATTCTATTGTCAAATTGTTGAAACTTTAAATACTTATTCAGTTCTAAGTACTCAAAAGATAGAGTCATGCTTCTAGTTTTCTACAGAAGGTACCCTCCTGCCCTCCGTCATTCCCGACAGAGAAAGAATGAGTAACTTCAAAGCTGCTGTTCTCTGTGCCCTTCTCTCTTTCCTTCCACTGTCGTTTGTGGGTGGAAGTAAATGGCTTTTTATCAACACAGGTGTTTTCTGGGAGACACATCACAAATTACTAAGACCTTTACCACAGACTCACTTTTTTTGCCTGAAACTTATTTCACTACCCTTAAATTTTGTTGCCTAGAACACTGAACTTTAAAGTCTAATTTTTTATTCTACTGTCATTAATGAAAGGTGAAAATTATATTCTTTTCTCTTTTGAGAAAAACAAAGTAATGTCTGGGCCAGCGAGATGGGTCAACAGGTAAGAGTCTGCAGCCAAGCCTGATGACCCGGGTTCGTCCCCTGAGACCCATGTGGTGAGGAGAGAAAACCAAATCCACAGACTGCTGTCCTCTGGCCTCCACACACAAAGGTTTCCTCTCCCCGCCCCCCGGGTCCACAAACAAATAATAATTGTAATAATGAGTTTTAAAACTGTCAAAAGCTTATTGAGGTTTATGATAAGCAAACTGGCTTTGTAAGTTGTTTATGAGCTGTCTTTTTTTCACTCATGCATTGGAGGACTTTCAAGTATTCATGTGCAGCTTGAGCTTCCTTCTGCTGTACATAATTATGGTTTTGTAAGTTATTCTGGCTGGCCTCAGACTTACGGAATTCTGAACTTATTCATCTTGGAAGCTGTAGATAGGCACTTTTTTTGGACCCACTGGCTCAAGCTTGTAAGCAAGCTACCAGCAGACTTCCTTCCATATTGTTTGTATTAGACTCAGACTGACTGGATAATAGCGGCCTGTTTTTCCATGGCCTCTGGTTTGTGTACACTTTATTATTTCTCTTTATATTCAGTTGGATAAAAATTAGAGTCATTGTATACATTTTAATTTTATATTCTTGACCAGCCAAACTGATATTTTGAAAAATGAGAGCTTTTCTGTGAAGTAATTTTCATTTAATTTTTATCATTATTGTATTTTTTATTTTAATTAGAACAGTATAAAATAAAATATATCATTTTCTGCTTTAACTTTTCATCAACATCTTTGAATCTGATACTCTAGGCCTTCTATTTATATCTTAAGCCATATTATTTTTGCCATATCATTTTAATTTCAGGATTTTCTATAAACCTACATAAAATCTGAAGAATTACTCAAAAGTGTATAATTAAATGAGAGTACAAACTGAATTATTCTTAGATGAAGGATGATAATACATATACCTATAATATTATTATAATATATATTATTACCATGAAGGAATGTAGGTATTATCTTGCCTAATATCACTTTGTAAGTATCTTAAAGCAAGCAAGTTTGTGGTTAGAATAATCATACCTTTGTGTTCTTTTGAAATAGGATGTGAGCTGCAATGAAATTCAAACTGTACCTTCCCAAATTGGTAATCTGGAAGCCTTGAGAGACTTTAATGTAAGAAGAAATCATCTAGTACGCCTGCCTGAAGGTAAGAAACTACGAAATAATTGTTTTGTTGGTATTTGTTTTTTTATTTTAAAGATCTCTCAGACTGATGGGCACAAGTCAAAAATATGTATGAGTTAGAGCCAGCATTTGAAATCTGAACGCTTTTTGAGTTAGCATCATCTAGACTGTGCACTTTAGAAGCTGTTCAGAGCTGGGTCTTATGCCATGGGCCTGTTATCCCAGCTACTCAAGAAGCTAAGCAGGAAGATCACAGCATGAGCAACTGAGTAAAACCCTGTCTGAAATTCAAAATTAAAGGACGAGAATCATGAGTCTCATGCCAGCCTGGCAATACAGCAAGACACTGTCTTCGGAAAGAGAGAGAGAGAGAGGAAAAGGGAAAGAAAGAACCGAAGAGGGTTTGGGGATACAGTTCAGTGCTAGAGCGCTTGGCTAGCACAGTCAAGGCTGGAGGGCCAGCGTTAATGCTAGCAAAACAATCACAAAAACTTGAGAGAAACGTTTTGATAACTCTTGCTCAGTGACTCCATTTTAGATCCTGTTGACTTATGAACTATTGTAGTTGGTCCTTGAGGAGAGTGTCATTGTGAATTTAGCTAAGCATGGCTATGGGCAGAAATGTAGCACACTTGATAGTCTGGTGTGATGTAAGGCATTTCTGTAGGTTAGCCCTGATTTATAAATGGACTTTGAAAATTAAGTAGGATCAATGGAGTTTGAGTTGAACTTAATTTTATTCTTTACTAGAAAAATTCTGGCCGGGTCTAATTCAGCATGTGTAGGTGATACGTATTAACAAACGATGTGAGACTGTGGTAGAACTGGGTTTTCTTATGTGCACTGTAAACTCTGATGTGGATTTGAATGACAGAAATGATTAAACAAATTAAACTTTATCACATGCTCATGAATACATATCTATGAAAGAAAAGGCTACAAATGAAAACAAAAATGAGAACCATTTTCATTAAATTCAGACTATATTTATTAAATTTAGTTATGGAAAATTTCTTTTTTTTTTTTTCTGAAGCCTGTCCTGGAACTAGCTCTCGTAGACCAGGCTGGACTCGAACTCACAGAGATCTGCCTGCTTCTGCCTCCCCATGAGTGTGAGGCCTGCCTTGATTAGAGAGAGACCCTGTCTCAAAACTAAAGAAGAAGAAAAAAAAACAGCAAAAACAGAAAATCTTCAGAAATGTTTTCATAACAATGATCTAGGTTCTATATGACAGAATTTAATAAATGTTAACTAATGATGTTTTTGCTTCTACTATAAAATCCAAACAGTATTCCAGTTTTATCTAATGAAATACTTAGTTGTTACATACATTTGACATTTGGATCTAAAGTAAACACATTAGGAAATTATTTTCTCATTCACCTTTGTACACTTACCACATGTTCTCACTGAACTTGTCAGGCAGCCTTCACGCTGACACCGTTTGCCTTCAAGCCTTTCCTCCATTGCCTATTGGCATTTGCTACCTACTCAAGATAGGAACAGAAGCTCCCAGTCAAACAAGAATTATGACCTATGTCCTAATAATGCAGCACATTCATCCATTCTCTCTCAAGGACTGAGAATGAAGCACAGAGCCTTGTGCATGTTAATTAAGCAAGATGCTACATGAAGCTGTGCTGCTGCCACTTTTTCTCACTTTCTTTTGTTTTCCTCTTCAGAGTCCAACTTGCCTTGGCAGTCCTGAGATTTACCGCCCCTATCTTGACTCCTAAGTAGCTGGGATACCCAGCAACACACTTTCAGTGCCACATCCAAAATTCTCTCTCGAGCTATCGCTTTATTCAGGGCCTGATCACCATCTTCTAGCTTGTTCATGGAGTAAGATTACTGATGAAAATATTGAAGTTTGGGATTGTATGTGTGTATTTGGGTTTTTTCCCTGAAGTAGAATCATATAGCCTACGCTATCCTCAATTTCACAATCCTCCTGCCTCAGCCTTATGAGTGTTGGAATGGCACGTTAATGCCACCATACCTAGCAACATTGAGGTTTTAATGAAATTTGGCAAGTACAGTGTCATGGTTTTATCATCTAGTTTTATTTCTGCTATAAATTGTTGGAAATATAAGTTACACTGCTGTAAATGTTTAATTGCATGGTTTGTAATCAGCATGTTAACTAACTTGAGATGGCAGGAAGTTTAAGCATTTACTAGTAATCTCCTACATTGTATTTTGGTTGATAACGTATTTTTTGTTACATTGCCATTTTAATTTTTAAATTAATTTTAGCAAAGTTTAAAAGATAATTAAAAGCTTTAAGAAATTATTAATCATTTTCCTCACCTTCCCCCCAACTTTCAGTGGTCAAGAGCATTTTCATTAAATTTGTTGGCTGTTTCATCTGGTATTTCTTGACTGTTTTTAAATGATGGTTTGGGGAGGGGAGCGTTTGTTTTTGAATTGTGGTCTTGGTATATAGTTTGTGGCTAGCCTGGAACTCACCATTATAGCCCAGGCTGACTGCACTTCTGCTAGCAGTGCTGCCTGCTGCCTGGGCCTCCTGAGTCTTCTGGGTACATTGCTGCACCTAACTGACATGCATTGAGACCCAGCAACTGCACGTGGGTTGCTCTCTCTAAAACCGTTCCTCTGATCCAGCCTTTGCAGTTTGGAAGATTTAAGATCATCCCTTTTTTCCTGGTCACTGACGTTCTGTGAAAATGCTGCCGTAGAGTGGGCTGACTCTGTTTGTCATTCATTTAAGGACATATGTGTGGTCCATTCCTTCTGTCGTGTGAATCCAGGGCCAAACTCTTGAGACTTGGCAGCAGGCTCCTTTGTCTGCTGAGTCTTTTTTTTTTTTTTTTTTTAAGACAGACTCTCCCTATGCTCCCTTGTGTGACTCTGGCTGTCCTGGAGCTCTATGTAAACCAAGCTGGCCATGAACTCACAGGGATCCTCCTGCCTTTAGCTCTTTCATGTGCTACCACACCTACTTACTGAGTCATCTTGCCGGCCTCTTTCTCTTTCTAATAATTTTTTTTCTGGCTCTTTTGTTTCACGTTTCAAATGAATGTTATGTCTAAATCTTTGATCCTTTGATTTTTCTTACATGTCCTTTCTTTGCCATTTTTGCTACCCTAGAGTAAAACAGTTCAAGCGTTCTTGAATTTTTAACTATTTTTTTAAGATTTATTTATTTTTGTTTTGTGTTCATTGGTGTTTTGTCTACATGTGTGTCTGTGTGAGGGTGTCAGATCCCTTGGAACTTGAGTTACAGACAGCTATGAGCTACCATGTGGGTGCCCGGAATTGAACCCAGGTTCCCTGGAAGAACAGGCAGTGCTCTCAACCGCTGAACCATCTCTCCAGCCCCCATTCTTGAATTTTTAATTTCAGGAATTCATTCACAGTTTTTAGTTTCTACCATTATATGTAGAATGCTTGTTCTTCTGTGACTTTTTAGAAATTTTTAGTGATTCCATGTCATATTTCTTAGAAATCAAAGATAATCTAGCTTTTCAAATTTCCCTCTGTTCCTATATTCCTGTTTCTTCTTACTTTATTTTTTTCTTTTATTATTTCATTGGTCTTTCTGTCTTACAGGTTGTTGGAGACCTCTTAGTTTCTGTGGGTCATATATAATTTATGCACATCATCATAGAAGTTCCGAATACATTGGGTAGAATTCTTGAAAAATAATTAAGCAAGAGGCTATATATTTTACTGGGGAAAACTCAATATCAGTATTTGTCTTAGGGTTTCTATTGCTATGAAGAGACACCATGACTGTGGCAACTCTTATAAAAAAAATTAACTGTTTAGCTGGGGCTGGCTTACAGTTTCAGCAGTTTAGTCCATTGTCATCAAGCCAGGGAGCCTGATGAGGGGCAGCTGAGAGTTCTACATCTGGATCAGCAGGCAGCAGAAAGGGAAAGTCACACTAGGCCTGGCTTGAGCCTCTGAGACCTAAAAAGCCCGCCCCAGTGACATAGTTTCTTCAACAAGGCCGCACCTCCTAATAGTGTTACTCCCTATGAGCCTGTGGGAGCCATTTTCTTTCACACCACCGCAGTCTCTAAAGATCTTTTATATGGGACTGTGTAGTTTCTCCAGAGAAAGATATGACTAGCAGTTCCTCTATATAATTGTACGTATTTGTAATTACTGGCATTTAGAAGTAGGGCTAAGACAGAGCAGGTGGAAAAGTAGGTGGGATTGCCATTAGTGTGTTTACTTTTACATCCTCATTTTCAACTGCAAACCTCTATTTAACCCCTTTGTTATCCTCTTTCTTATCTTTTTTTTTTTTTTGAATGGTGTCCGGTGTCTGAGAACTAAGTAGTTCTGGGAACAAAAAGGGGAGTCAAGCTGCTTGATTTTTGGTAGTTCTCCTATCTCAGAATAATCAGATTATATTTTATACCTTGTCAGTCACTAGGACTAGAGGTAAATGGTCTTTGAATCCACTATATTTAACTGAAAGTATTGTAAAAATTGTGTATGTAAAACATTAGTGATTGTTGCATTTTCCTTGCATGCAGAGCTGGCAGAAGTGCCTCTGATACGACTAGACTTCTCGTGCAATAAAGTCACAGCCATCCCCGTGTGCTACCGGAACCTTAGGCACCTCCAGGTGATCACCCTAGAAAACAACCCACTACAGTCACCTCCTGCACAGGTAAACACGGGGCGTCTGCTGAAAGAGGTGATGTCTATGGCAGAGTTCTCTTAAAAGACATCCTCTGTGTGTCATTGGCGCCCCCCACTCCCTGAATGCCCTTAGTAGAAGGGATGGAAAAAGATTGTGACGTTTCCACCAGCATCCCTGTCGCTAGGCTGGCACTTTTGTGTGCACCAGAGGTTGACAGCTGGTGTCTTCCTCAGTTGTTCTGCCCCTTACTGTTTTTATTTGTTATCTCCCACCTGAACTTGGAGCTCACCGTGAATTCAGCTAGTCCAGCCCGCCAGCCCCAGACATCATCCTGTCCCCACCTCCCCAATGTTTGGTGCACACTGCTGTTCCCAGCTTTTGTGTGGGTCCTAAAGATCCAGACTCAGGACCTGTTGCTTGCCACAGGGGCAAGCATTTTCCTGACTGAGCTTTCTCCCCAGCCCTTAGGCACTTTAAATTGAAGAATTCCTCAAAAACTAGTTTTCTAATAAAATTTTTGTTTCTTTTGTAATTTTCTATTAAAGCTTGAATTGGAATATAGAAGTGCCATAAACAACAACTTTCCAAACTATAAAATTATCAATGTATTCTTGTTACCATTGTTTTTGTGCCTTTCTGTTTCCTGAAATGTTAAGTTTCTCATTTAGCCAGTTGGTTCATTTGTTTGCCAGTCACTAAAATGAAAATGATAACCAAAGGTAGTTTAAATTCTATAATCTATAAAATATTTGTCAAGTCCATAATTTTCACTTTGAAATTTTGTGAAGTTATTTTTTTCCATTGTATCTGTGCACATGTGCTCTGATGTGTGGAATTCAGAGGACAGTTTCGTGGAGCTGTTATCTGTCTTTATGTGGGTTACAGTATGGGCAGTAGGTGCCTCTACCTGCAAGCCGTCTCTCCAGCCCTCACTTTGCAGGTTTTTAAAAAATAACTTGTATAAGCTTATGGCAGTCATTATAGAATCTGTAAATGTCATATGTGAACTTTATAACTATAAAAAGGGTTGTTAGTCAGTTTTTAATCTGTGAAAAAGTACTTGGGAGAAAGTAAGTAAAAGGAAAGAAGGAAGGCTCCTGGTTTCAGAGGTTTATCCTGTGGTTGGCCGGCTATTGCCCATGGTGAGACGTTGTCATGGCAACGGAAGCACGTGGTAGAGCAAACCACTCACCTCATTGTAGCCAGGAAACAGGAACATATAAATTTCTCCATTTTATCATTTCTAGTTCTTTCCTGTAGAGATGAGCATTAAAAATGTAATTGTATGTGATTAATTAATGCGTAGAGAGAAGTCTATAAAGTCCTGAATGTATATAGCAAGTCAGTATTGTTAAATTTACTTGGTATGTAACAGTGTTTATAATTAAAAATTACTTCTGTTACTGAAATTTTCTAGTAGATAAAAATCAAAACCCTTAAATAAACATTCAGCCGATAGATTTCTTAATTAATACACTAGATATTTAATAGAGATGCCTTAAAATCCAATTTATGTTACACAAAAAGCTAGTTATGATTTTAAAAAAAAGCACCATGGGTGGCTCAGTAGTTAAGAACACTGACTATTTTTCCAGCAATCCAGGACCACTACCCAGTGTCCACATGACTGCTTAACACTGTTTGTAACTCTAATTCAAGGGGATCTAATATCCTCTTCTGGCCTCTGTGGGCACAAGCATACACATGGTACAAAGAGATGCACACACATAAAATAATAATAATTTTTTTAAACATCTATATTTTAGATGAATGGTAATTTGACTGAATTTGTTATTTTATTTAGATATGTATAAAAGGCAAAATCCACATATTTAAATACCTGAACATACAAGCTTGTAAGATTGCTCCAGATTTACCAGATTATGAAAGGAGACCATTGGGATTTGGCTCATGGTAAGTATGTCTTATTCTTTTGTTATAGTACATGACAAGGGAAATCAAATAAACTCTATTCTTAAATTGCCTGAAAGAAAGTAACACTCTTATCTTCTGAGTGCTTGTCAGTCTCTTACAAGTTGGTCACTATTGACTTCGTAGTTCTTTGTTAGAAGAGACTCTTCTCTATTGGGTGGGTGGTTAGCATCATCCTGGCCCCCTAGGTACCAAAAATACATCGAAAGGTTTTCAGATAGCCAAATATTGCCAGTATCCCTGGCAGTTCCCCCACTTGAAATTCACTGGATTGAGTGGCTTAAATACCACTGACAAGATTTCTGATTTATTGCAAGTCATTTGAACGTTTTTGCTTCATTTTCCTTTATAAGTGTTAAGAAGTTGTTGAATGTTGACATCACTTTGAGATCCTTTTAGTCTGTGAATTCCTTAGCTATATATCACATGCCATGTAAGATGTGGAACAATCTAAAGTGTAGGAATTAAATTAAAAAGCTTTCAAAAGAAAGCTTTCAAAAGTAAAGAAGTTGCAATGCCCATGGACTTTACTCAGCAGAGAACCTCCCAGGCCTTTGTTTAGGACCTGTCAGTTTTGCTAAAACCACAGTCCAGATGAGCTTGCTTTGTAATTTTCTAGCCTAGAATAGATGAACAAATGTCCATGTAGTTTCTAAAAACAGATGTAGCCAGACATTTCTGTGGTGTATTAAATATGTATCATGTTCAGAAAAGGCAGCTTATTATAGTCTTTATTAGAAATTACTAAAATGAAACATTAAGTGTTTTACAAAGGAGTAATCTAAAGCTGTCTGAAAACCTCACTTACATGTAACAGGATTTCTCAGGGAAATAGCGTGCTACTCACTCCACAGGGATTTCACTTACTGTTCACTGCAGATTCTGCCAACCATACGGGATTCCTCACTCAGCTGGGCATTTGGTAGACACAGTAATTACTCAGGAAATAGTTGTTGAATGAAAGAAACACTGATTTAATCAGACAAATACTGCTTCCCTCCACATAAAGTCATCAGAAAGATCTTTGCAGTGACATTCTAGGGTGCTTAGTCTGACTATTAGATTGAAGGCTTAGACACTGCGAAGGATATTTGAACAGCAACTCTAACATAGTTGCTTAAACATAAACTAATACAGCAAAGAAAATGAAAGTCATACTGTAACCACGCCTACCGAGACCACCCTCTCGGCTCAGTGTTCCCGCTCAGAGGACTGAAGCAGGTCAAGAATGCCAGGGACATGACAGTCGGAAGACTGTGGTGTGTAGGCCTCTTGCAGGAGGAGGATTTTGGCAGTGAAGAATATGAAATGACTCAGATCCTTATTGCCAAGAGTTTTCATTTTACCATCTATATTCTCTTCCTCCTTGCCTTTTTTCCTAGCTCAGTTCATTGCTTATAATATGGAAACACTTGTTAGGTGTGGACGGAAACCTTGATTTTCCTATTTTGTTTTCATTAAAGTGTTTTACACGATACTCTTACAAGATGTACAATACACCAAAGTTGCCTTTTCTTTTGAGTACACACAATTGACTTTCCCTGGTGGAGCTGTTGATTCTTGGAAGGAAAACTTCCTTCTCCTGGAATAGCAGAGTAGGAGCATGAAATTGCTCCTGCTGCTCTTGAGCTAATTATTAATTATGGTGAGCGCAGTGTGTGTTTGAAGACCACCTGAGGAGACGTCGGGATGAGTGGTACGCTTTGATTGAGGGCTGAGGGACTGTTCCTTAGTTCTGAGACTGGCCTAATTTATGTTTGGAAATATTATAGTACTTATTTTAAATACATAGTGAATATACTATATTACCTGGCATATACATAGTATAAAATACTGTATTACCTGGCAAAGGACTTGAGTGCATGCTTGCTAGCAGATATAAGGTTTGAATTTATGCAGGAAAGTTCTTTCAGGTTTCTAAGTAAATGGGAAACCTAAACAGTGTAAAGATGTCATTTCTCTCCAAAAGAATTAGAGATTTTAGGAGCAGGGCATTACAGTTCCTATGATAATCTCTAGTTGTGGTCACTCATTAGGCTAGTTCCTACAGTTTCCACTTTTTTCAGAGACAAACTGTTGTTTCAGAACATTCCTGAAATGTGAATTTGATACATATATGTAGATATAGCTGGCCCTCTGTTTTCATGAATTCAGGGGTTAAAAAAAAATTACACTTTGTTCTTGTCATTATTCCTTCGGCAGCAGTGCAGCATAGCAGCTGTTTACATGGCCTGTGTGTTACATTAGACATTATGAATACCCTGAAGATGATTCAGAGTACACGGGCAGGGGATCACCAGGTATGGTGACATGTGTCTGTAGTTCTATCCCTCAGAAGGCTTAAGTATGAGGATGACTTGAACTCAGGAATTTGGACTCACTTTAGACAACAGTTTCTCAAAAAGCAAACAAACAATAATAATAACAACAAAAAACCCTGCTGGGTACAGTGATACATTCCTGTAATCCTTCCACTTGGGAAGATCGTCCTCAGCTACATAGGGAATTCAAGACTCTTTCTTAGCAGCAACAACAAAAATACAAAGGGTATCCATAGAATTTATGGAAATGCTTTGATACTTTACATGTCATCATTTCAGTCTCCCTAGATTTGGGTATCTGTGAAGAGTCCTGGAACTAGCTCCCCATGAACACTGAAGGGAAGCTTTATATGTAATGTTTCATTTAGTCCTCTAGTACCAGGGAATGTTGAAATAAGGAGCGGCGGGGCTGCGTTCCCAGCACCCCGGCCGCCTGCTCGGCTAGCTTATGCCCCGAAATAATTACACAGAAACTATATTCTTTTAAACACCGTTTGGCCCATTTCTATCTAGCCTCTTCTAGGCTAGCTCTCGCACCTGGATTAGCCCATTTCTTATAATCTTTGTAGCACCATGAGGTGTGCTTATCAGGAAAGATTTAGCATGTCTGACCTGGTGACTGGCTGCATCGCGTCTGCCCGGGAGAGAGCTGCATGGCATCTCCCTGACTCAGCTTCTTTCTCCCAGAATCCTGTTCTGTTCACTCCACCCACCTATGTTCTAACCAATAAAATGGGCCAAAGCAGTTTCTTTATTTTTTAACCAATGACCTTCCTCCATCAAGGGGATGAAATGTTGTACTTCTGTTTTTTCTTTCAGAGGTACAGAAGATGAATAGAATTGTGTTATAGTTAGTGGTTTATTTGTTCAAAGCATAGATTTGGCGTTAGAGGCTCTTGGTTCTGAGTTTCTGTCTTCTTAGGGTACTACGCTGTTTATCCTCTCCAAACTTCCATTTTCAATATAATATTTGCACTGGATATACTCTAGCAATAATTCTAAATTAACAGATATATTCTGAATCTGAAAGTTCTTTACGTGACCCTAAAACCTGTGTTATTAGGCAAGGATTCATTCGGATAGAGTCCAGACCTCCAAAGAATCCCTTAACTCTTTGAATATTCAGTACAAACTAGACAAGCTAATACTTTTAGTTCTTAGATTTAACCATCTTTTGATGTTGAATTTTTTTGTTTTGTTTGTTTGTTTTAAGATTGTGTGTAACCTTGGCTGGCCTGGGATTCACTCTGTAGACCAGACTGGTCTCGAACTCAGAGATCCCCCTGCCTCTCTCTGCCTCCCAAGTGCTGGAGTACTAGGATTAAAGACTTTTGTCCCCAAGCTAGGCTGAGACCTACTTTTTGATAAGATAATTTTAGGCATCTTTATTGACTAAACATGTTTATTTTTGTTGATGTGAGAACAAACCCAAACTATAAGGAAATACTGAACCACTGACTGATAAGAAAAATCCAGCTGTGGGACTGAAGAGATTGCGTGGGCTCAGAGATTGCGTGCACTGACTGCTCCTCCAGAGAACCTGGGTTCAATTCCTAGCAACCACATGGAGGCTCACACCTGTCTGTGACTCCAGTTCCAGGGGATTTAACACCCTCATACAGATTTACATGTAGGCAAACAACAGTGCACATAAAATAGACTCCGACAGGAGGGTCAGGTTCGGAATCAGCTCTCGACTACAGAGTGAGCCACCGAAATCAAAAAGACCTGCCTCTGTAACCCCACCCTCTGAATTTATTCTGTTCAACAAGCCTGATCTTCTAAAAGCCAGTGACCATTCTTTATTCATAATATTCTTTTTTTTTTCCTTTGGTTTTTGGTTTTTCAAGACAGGGTTTCTCTGTGTAACAGCTCTCTGGCTGTCCTGGAACTTGCTCTGTAGATCAAACTGGCCTAGAACTCACAGAGATCCGCCTGCCTCTGCCTCCCGAGTGCTGGGATTAAAGGCACACACCACCACCGTCCAGCACATATTAACATTCTTAGCACCTAGAACGTCGTGTGACATTCAGTCAATGCTCGATGCACAAATTCAATTGAAATAGATGGAGTAACTTTTTAACAAAACATGCCCTCATTTAAGAGCACGTTCCCACTGAAGTGATAACTTATTTGATGGTTTGTTCAAGACTGTACAATCCTTGGGTTCTATTTTCTTAGACTAAGAAGCTTCACTGTAAACCCCATTGTGCTATACCACTTCATCATCTTGCTACCAGTTACCAGTGCATATGAAGCTACTTTGGGGCTAGTTTGTTAAAGAGACTGAACTTTATGGGTAAAGATAGAACATGACAGAGATACAGCCTGGAGGCCAGGTAGATTTCAGAAAAACGCTTTATTTTAGCCATGCATTCTAGTGCCTTCCTGTAATCCCAGCCCTTGAGAAATAGAGACAGAAGAGTCAGGAATTAATGACCTTGTGCTGAATGAAACCCTGTTTCAAAAACAAGCAAAACAAAACAAAAAAAAACCCAATCGTTGCTTTTCCACTTAGGAAGATTTATTAAATAAAATACTGGTAGACTAATTTTGTAAAATAGAATTTGTTACTTTTTAGATTTCTAATTAAGTTATTTTTTAAAGTTCATTTAAAAAGAAGCAAGAAATAAAATCTATAAAACTCCTGAAAAAATACCTCTAGGGCTAGGAGAATTTAGATCCCCAGCACCCGTATAAAAGCCTGGGCATGGCAGCACACATATCTCCAGCATGAGAGACAGGGACAGGTGCATTCCTGGAGCTGACTGGCCAGCCATCTTAGCCAATTCAGCGAGCTCCAGGTGCAGTGAAAGACAGTGCTCAAAAAAATAAAGTGGGGAGTCTCTAGCCTCCACATGCACGTGCATCCCGTCACATACACGGAAGAACGTCCTGCTGACCACAGACAGTAGTAACTATAAAAGGAAAAATAGGTTAGACTTCATCAAAAATACAGCTCTCCATACAAAGAAAATGATGGCCATAGCCTGGGGACAATATTGGTAAAGCGTATGAATGATGCACGATGAGGACCTGCAACTTACAGTGATCAGCAACCCAGTGAAGAGATTCCTCACAGAGATTTATATGGTGAGCACACACACAGCAAAGTACTCCACATCATTGTTAACCACAGGAGTGCAAACTAAGTCACTGTATTCACATAGAGTCGCAGGAATGACTAAGTTCAAGGAAGGTGACCATACCAAATGCTGGTGAGGGTGTGGAGCAAGCAGAGTGCTCGGAATTGTTCACAGAAGTGCAGGACTAGTGCTTCCAGTGCTCCAGCAGTTCTGCAGAGACATGACTTACCGACAGTGACTCTGCCAGGGCAGTGCATCCTGAGTGTGGGAGACCAGCACAGCCAGCGTGCACAGCATTTCCATTCCTCCCCTATCCCTCAAAGCTAGTTCTTTTTCTAACACAAGACCCAATAGACAACTCATCTGCCCTGCCAGTGTCCTGCCCATTCTTGGAGTTCCTGTGAGTGGAGTCAGTGTGTGGCATCTTGTAGCAAACTCCCTGAGGGTCGTTGGTGTTTGCATGTATCCTTAGGATTTGTTACTCAATTTCCACACTAATGTAAGACTTAACAAAGGAAGAACCTCAGAGCAGTGTTTGTCCCTAACAACAATAACAAGGGGACAAGAATTCACTACAGAGAGGTGTGTGGGAACTTACTGGCAAAACAGAAACATCCTCTGTACTGATAGAATTACAGAGATACAGCATTTTGTCAACATTATACACCAATATTTAAATGTGTCTAAATTTTATTTGAAAAAATATTATTAAAGGTAAAGATGTGGTGGCACTTGCCTTTAATTCCAGTACTTGGGAGGCAACAACAGGTGGAGCTCTGAGTTCTAGGTCAGCCTGGTCTATAGAACAAGTTCTAGGACAGCCAGGGCTACATAGTGAGACCCTGTCTCAAAAAGCATAAAATAAGTAAATTTTAAACTATAAAAACAAAGTGTGTGTGTAGAGAATGGCTGTAGGTACAAGGGAAACAGAATAGCGGACTAGTGGCTGTTTTTGTGTGACTGGTAAAAAGGAGAGTAGAGAAAGAGCTTTTGAAATCCACAGCAGAAGTCAACCCAGCAGAAGGAAAAGGCCAAGGGAGCCCTGTGGAGAGCAGTGCAGGGTGATGCCGTGGGGTGTGCCATGCAGAGAGCAGTGCAGGGTGGTGCAGTGGGGTGTGCCATGCAGAGAGCAATGCAGGGTGATGCCGTGGGGTGTGCCATGCAGAGAGCAGTTCAGGGTGATGCCGTGGGGTGTGCCATGCAGAGAGCAGTGCAGGGTGGTGCCGTGGGGTGTGCCATGCAGAGAGCAGTGCAGGGTGGTGCCGTGGGGTGTGCCATGCAGAGAGCAGTGCAGGGTGGTGCAGTGGGGTGTGCCATGCAGAGAGCAATGCAGGGTGATGCCGTGGGGTGTGCCATGCAGAGAGCAGTTCAGGGTGATGCCGTGGGGTGTGCCATGCAGAGAGCAGTGCAGGGTGGTGCAGTGGGGTGTGCCATGCAGAGAGCAGTGCAGGGTGGTGCAGTGGGGTGTGCCATGCAGAGAGCAGTGCAGGGTGGTGCCGTGGGGTGTGCCATGCAGAGAGCAATGCAGGGTGATGCCGTGGGGTGTGCCATGCAGAGAGCAGTGCAGGGTGATGCCGTGGGGTGTGCCATGCAGAGAGCAGTGCAGGGTGGTGCCGTGGGGTGTGCCATGCAGAGAGCAATGCAGGGTGGTGCCGTGGGGTGTGCCATGCAGAGAGCAGTGCAGGGTGGTGCCGTGGGGTGTGCCATGCAGAGAGCAGTGCAGGGTGGTGCCGTGGGGTGTGCCATGCAGAGAGCAGTGCAGGGTGGTGCCGTGGGGTGTGCCATGCAGAGAGCAGTGGAGGTAGAGAGAGGATTCAGAAAATGTTCTGGAGATTGTTTCAAGAATAAGCTGTCCGGGCTGGGCAGATGGCTCAGCACATCTTGCTGCCAAGATGCTTAAGTTTAGTCCCTGGGAACCACATGATGGAGGGAACCATCTGATTATACATGTCGTCCTCTCACCTTCACAGACACACGGTGGTGTATATGTGCCTACAACATATTAAGGGAACAATTCACCAATAAAACATAACTGTTAAACATATGTACCAGAGTTGAGGGCAAAACCAAAACAAAAAGGAAAAGCAGACAAATAGATGTAAACAGTGGGCAGTCGCGGTTGCCCTCCCATCTTCACGTAGGTCATCCAGTTAGGTCAACAAAGGTGGCCAGCAGAAGGCACAGCGAGGAACAGTGCTTATCATGAAGCGTGAATACCTGAGTTCAATCAGGGACCCATGGTGGAGAGAACTAACTCCCAAGGGTTGTCTTCTCATCACTCTACACAAAGTCAACAAAGAAACTTCAGCATTGAACTACATCACACATGAAATGTCCTTAACCAAAATATAGAAGATATTCTAGCAGAGATACAGGAGCTCTGCTCTTCGTGCAGTGCGGCCTTCTCTGAAGCAGACCACAGTCTAGACCACAAATCAGTCTTGAATCCTTGGTATATACTTGAAAACTTACATTCCAAAAAGAAAAAGGAAAATCTCTTAAGAAGTGGGTAGATTCCTAGACTTGTATGACCTACCAAAATTAAATTAAGATGGTATAAACAACTTAGGGTAGTATCAGTCAATGAAGATTAAGCTGTAGTCAAGTCTCCAACACAGTCTAGGACCAGATGGATTCACTGCTGAATATTACTAAACCTTTAAAGAAGAGCTAGCGCTAGTGCCCCTTCTGCTGTCCCACTGCATTGGGAGGTAAACTGCCAAACCTGCCCGTGGAGCCAGGTTACACTGGTACCAAAACCAGATAAGGAGAACTTTTCATTTGTTTAGGACCTGCATTTGTGTGCATGCATGTGCGAGTATGCGTGTGTGTGTGTGTGTGTGTGTGTGTGTGTGTGCGTGCTTGTTTGCTTGTGTGAAAGCTAGCAAAAGGATCATGGGAATGATGCAAGATCTTCAGGGACATGAAAACAGGATGGTGGGCCGGGCGGTGGTGGCGCACGCCTTTAATCCCAGCACTCGGGAGGCAGAGGCAGGCGGATCTCTGTGAGTTCGAGACCAGCCTGGTCTACAGAGCTAGTTCCAGGACAGGCTCCAAAACCACAGAGAAACCCTGTCTCGAAAAACCAAAAAAAAAAAAAAAAAAAAGAAAACAGGATGGTGGAACAGTTGTGATGATAAAGCAGAAAGGGGTTGGCAGGAGGGGTGAGACAGATGAAGACAGTGTGTTGACGCGAGTCTGGAGAGGCTATGAGATGAAATCCATTGTGAGCTAACATTACACATGCGCACAGAGGAAACAGAATTGAGCAGTGGTACTTTTGAAAGTGGATTCTGAGCGTGGAGGCGCATCCTATTCTGTTTACTTTGTTCCTATTTGGAATTTTCCTGTTAAAAAGCTCAGAGAATGTTGTACACTTAGCTCTAATCATAGGATGTTTGTTAATAAAGTTGTAACTGGTTAATTTCAGATGTTAATTTTAAAAATATTCAGCCTCATAGTAACAAGTAACACTTCCTTTGGACAGCCATGAAGAACTGTACTCACGTCCTTATGGAGCCCTCGATTCAGGCTTCAATAGTGTGGATAGTGGGGACAAGAGGTGGTCAGGAAATGAGGTAAGTGTTCTCTTCATATACCAGAACTCCTGACTTAGAAAAATTACATAAAATGGAGATATCAAAGAAAGGGCAAAAAACTTACATAGTCCTGCCATTGGAGAATTCTACACTGTTTCGTCCCATGTATGGATTTTCTGGAAAGCTGAATAGGAGTTGAGGTGGTTAAAACTGAAGCCTAGCTGGCTCTTAGGAGGCTAAGGCAGGAGGACCACTAATTGAAGACAGCTTGACCTGGGTAGTAAGTTCCAGGCAGCTTACACTGCATAGCAAATCTCTGTCTCAAAAGCCCTGACATTAGAACTTGATGGCTGATGATGGAGCGGAGCAGTGATAGGAGGGGCGCTGGAAGCCGAGAAAGTAAGTAGGACTGGAAACCAAGCTTCAGATTGTAGGTCAGTGGTGGAGCTCTTCCCTGGCCACTGGCAAGGGCTGGCTTCAGTCCTACAGAAGGTGGGACATCTTAGTGAGTTCATTCACATGCCAAAAATACATGGGTTTGTTTGTTGGTGTGTTTTGATTAATTAATAGTATTATATTATATATATGTAAATAGTATATATAGTCTATAGTATAATGTAATTATATTATTAGACATACTTCAGGAGGAAATGACAGGTGGATCTCTGAGTTCAAAAGAAGCCAGGACTACATAGTGAGTTCCAGGCCAGCCAGGCCTGTACAGTGAGACCCTGTCAAACCTAAAAAAGTTAATAAGTCAAATAATAAGTAAGTCAAACCAAATTAATATTACATCACAACTTATAATTTGTAGTTATGTATGTATGTATATATGTCTTGGTAACTATGTTCATGAGTATTTCAATGCATATATATGTAGATAATGTAAACCCATGTATATACTTAGAGTTCTGAATATCCTTCTATTTTTGCTAATTGTGGTAAAGTTTACCATTTTAAAGTACATATTTCAATTGTATAATTCATATAATTATACAATATTCACTGTCAATTCCCCAGACTTTTTTGCTTTATCTTTTCTATGTAAATTTTAGTTTCTATCCCTGTTCTTTATATTATCTAAAATTGGAAATGATGATTTGTTTGTTTTTGTATCTTTTTTTCCCCAAGACAGGGTTTCTCTGTGTAGGCCTGGTTGTCCTATACTCGCTCTGTAGACCAGGCTGGCCTCGAACTCACAGAGATCTTCCTGCCTCTGCTTCCCAAATGCTGGGATTAAAGCCGTGTGCCACCACTGCCTGATGGAGATTATGGCTTTTAATGCTTCTGCTTTTTAAGCCTACAGATGAATTTTCAGATTTGCCACTTCGAGTGGCAGAGATTACTAAAGAGCAGAGACTTCGGAGAGAGAGCCAGTACCAGGAAAATCGCAGCAGTGTGGTAGTCTCAAATGGTGGAGGTAAGCATGATTGTGATGATGTTTAAAGCCTTGATCGTTCGCTTGTTTTGTTTTATATCAGGCTCTCCTATAACCCAAACTGGCCTCTAACCCGTTAAGTAGGCAAGGTTAGCCTCAAACCCCCTCCTCCTGTGTCCACCTGATCTTCCTACCTCTTGCTGGAAGTACAGGCCTGTTCCACCACTCCGGGATGTGTACTGCTGAGGATTGAACCCAGGGCCTTGTGTGTGATGGGCAAGGACTTTGCCAACTCCCACATTAACATTGTTTTTGTTTAAGAAAGAAACAGTTTGATTTGGCTTAGGGTTCCAGAGGGACGCAGTCCACCGTGGTGAAGACGACATGGCAGCATGCAGGGAAGGCATGGTGAGGGCCTAGGCAGTTAGTGATCCCCGTTGTGATGTAATCTTTGTCACACCCACTCTTTGGTTTCTGTGTCTATAGCTCCTTCACTCTTCTAAAGACTTCTGTTTATATATGACAAAAAAAAATTTGGAATGAAAACCGAATTTCTCATTTTCAGTTTGTAATTAAAATTATTTCCCTCAAATACTTATTTCAGAGGCAACCTTAGAAAGTATAGTTTATCTGCAGTAGATTTTGTTTATCTTGGTCTTACTACAATATTCTTCTGAAGTAATATTGTCTCTTTTTAGGATTCTCTACTTTAATGAGACTTCTTGAGCTCTTCATCAATTGTGTTTATCTGCTTGCATTTGTTTTTAACTTTTAAAAATAGAGTTACCTGTTTATTGGGAAGGAGTGTGCGACCGCAGGCACGATGAACTTAGAGGACAACTTTTCTCTCCTTCCACCCTGTGGATCCCATAGATCAAATTCAGGTCATCAGGCTTAGCAAGAAACGCTTTTCCCTACTGAATCATTTAGCCTACACTATATAAAATGAGTTTGTACCCCATTGTCCAGGCTGACTCTAGCTCCTGGGTTCAAGTAACCTTACACCAACCGCCTGAACAGCTGGGACTAAGGTGCCTACCAGCATGCCCGTCCTCCAGGGCATGTCTTGGTGTAGGCTCTGTTTCCCATCTGGAGTATGTTCTTGGAGCTTCTGAAGACTAGCTTTCTTATTCTGACATTTTGAACTTAGTAGTCATTTTTATAAAATATACCATTCTTTCTGCTTCATGTACTTCCGAAGCAAGTTTTAAGATTCCGTTCTGTATTCTTCCAATTTGAATTTTAAAGTCTAATGTTCAAATCTTGAGGGCCAGTGCTGAGGGATAAATACATAGATTTTATAGAAATGCTTATGTTTTTGAGAAACAATTTCATTTCTAATTGTTTTGTCTTCTCTGGTTTACATTCTTCTTTATTTCTGTCACTTACCATCCCACTCATATCTTAATAATTTTATTCTAAATTTTGCTCTCATATTAGTTATCTGTACCGTCATTATATTTAAGACAACATAATTTCCAACTGTGCCTTTCAGTGTGGTAGCCACTAGCCCCATGTGGTTATTCAGCATTTGAAATGTGGCATTTGCGGACTGAGGAGGTGGCCTCAGTGGATAATGTAATATCACCTTATAACCTTTTAATTCTTTTAAATCTTAGTAAACTTATAACACAAAATTCAATTTAATATAAGCTGCAGTTCATTTAAATTCAGTGTTCTGGCACAGTAAGACAGCATAAAACTACAGTTGGGGTTTAACGTACTGCTTGAGAAACATCTTCGCAATGAGCTCTTTCCTAGTGAGCCATTTAACTAGCTGTTAAAAGTAGTTAACATCCGGAAGCTTGTAGATGAAAGCATTCTATGTGTCTTCAGCTGCCTCCTCTCCTCCAGTGCGTTTCTAGGGGAGTAGACGTTTTGTTTAAAAAGTTATACGATACACTTTCCAGTCGGTGTCTTTGAGAAGAGAACATTTTTCACTCCCAAGCTACTGCAGAACTCTCTGAAGCATTGCCCTCTAGCAAGTAATCTTCTAATAGGGAAATCTTTGTGCTCTCTTTTTTTTAAGTTTGAACTGCAGGAAGGGAAACAGTCAATAAGTTTCTTATCCCATATCTTCTGTCCTCTTTTGAGTTAACTGTTATATTTTCTGGATCTCAAACTAATGAAAAGATACAGACGGCCTTCTGTCTCTAAGCAGCAGCCGTCTTCTGTCCCACAGACTCAGGCTGCCTTTTTAAAACACTATGGAGCCATCCAGAGAAAAATAAATAGATGTCAGGGTCTAAACTTCAATGGTTCACCCTCAGTTTTTGCATTGTTTAGTGTATTTGGACTAAGTTTTGCAAGGGTCTATAAGACTAACTCCTAAAGGCATATGTCACAAAACAGACAAAGGGAAAAGGGAGAGTGTTATTTAAGCAGATGTCTTTATTGTCTATTTAACTTTGAATCTCTCTCTGTCTCTTTCTCTGGGGTGTACAGTGGAGCATGATCTGGATCAGATTGACTACATTGACAGCTGTACTACAGAAGAAGAAGAGAACGATGTCAAACAGCACAAAGGCTTGGATGCCAACAGTCTCAGCTCACAGTTCATGGCATACATTGAACAACGGCGGATCTCCCACGAGGTAGAGTCCCGTTTTAGCCTAAGAAAGTTGGTATTCCTACTGAAGACAATTTGGGCTGGCGTAGATTTCAGCATGGCAGTTATTTATTGGTTTAGGCCTATTTTATTTTCCATTCCAATCTTAGATCTGGATTTTTCAAACTTAATTTGGAAAAATCAGGAAGTAGTCTAAAAAATGATTCAGATTTTATCCTTCAGATAAGAAGGCAGGTTTCATTCATTTGAAGATGCAGTAAAGGGGACCCGAGCGTGACCTCAGGCTTTTGCAGAGAGTGCATGGGACAGAATACTTTTCCTTACTATATTGTTTTGCTTTCTGACTGGCTTTTTTCTTTCCTTTTCTTTTCCTGATTGGTTTGCTTTTATGTTATTGCTAACTATAAATCATAATTTGATAGGTAATTAATTAAGCCAACGTTGACTTTTGAGGAAACGTTCAAGTTACCCATAGAATAATAATAAGTTTAATTATACTGATGCTTTTATCCTATGTTAACAGAATATAAATTGTTTGCTATTAAAATTCTTGGGTGTCTCGTATAATGAAGCATTGAATTGCCTAAAAAACAAGTGGGCATTCAGACCACTGTAGAATCTCTGCCAATTCCTCAAGGGTCTCAAGTAGAACAGCATTCTTCAATCTATCTAGTCAGCAGAGTAAAATGACTTCATTCTTGTGTGTGCTGTGTTCATGTCTGGAGTTTGTCCCAGGCTCTGAGCAGGCAGTTGTCTGAGGAACACTGGGGCCTTTTTGAAGAGTGATGTCTTTAACTTAGCAATCAAGGATCAACTGCTTCAAGCGGAGTCACTGCGGAGCAATAGCATTCCTCCAGAGAATCCTCTGCTCCTGTCTGAAGGCTTTGAACACAGTCGTTTTTGTTGCAGTTCAGAGGACACTTGTTTCTAAATCAGATAAAAGCACATAAATCAAATCCTGTAGCCAAAAAATAATGATAGACCAGGGATTGATAAAACTGACCTGTGGTTCAAGCTCTTAGAAGCTATTAGTTTCTCTGCTGGAGTCAAGACTTACTTTCTAATAAAATTTAAATTAATAATGCTACATAATACTCTTTAGAGAAATCCTTATTGTTTCTGTCTTCCTTTAATCACTTTATAATGATAGGTTGTCTGAGTGGAGTGTCTATACAACATGGAACAGAAACCGCTCACTGGCCTACTGAGCAGTGTCCCTACCACACTATAGAGGCTCCTTTAGTGTTTTTAAGTTCTAACTACTTTTGTGCGGTAGCTGTAATTCTTGGCATAGTGCTCTTGGTATTTCTGTGTCGTGTCACTTTCTACAATTGGGCGGTGCGTAACTTCTGCTGCAGCAGTGGAAGGGAGTCACACGCTAGCTCAGCAGATGCAGCTCAGCTTGCCAGGAGGGAGTTCTGAGCTCTTTTGTTTGTTTTGTTTTGTTTGTTTCTTGAAATAGGGTCTCTCTATAGAGTCCTGGCTGTCCTGGAACTTACTGTATAGACCAGGCTGGCCTCAAACTCAAGAGATCCACCTGCCTCTGCCTCCCTAGTAATGAGATTAAAGATGTATGCCACCATGCCTGGCTGCTAAGGCCCTTTTTATTTTGACAGTATTACTCTTTGTAATCACTAATTAATATAAAAAAATAAAAAGATAACCATTTAAATAAAATAAATATTCATAGAGTTTGCATATTTTTATTTATCAAAGCCCATGTAATATGAGTTTTGTGTGTTTGTTTCAGTTTGGTTCTGCTTTTGTTCATTTGTTAATATGTATGTGTTGGTGAGTTTGTCAGCACACATACCACAGTGCATCCATAAAGGTCAGAGAACAACTTTGGAGTTGGTTCTCACTGTCCAGCTTTCTGGAGGGCAAACTCAGGTGGCTTGGTTTGCACAGCAAGTGCCTTTCCACAGTGACCCGTCTCAGCAGCCCTTGCTATAGGTTTTTGAGAATAGAGTCTTCCTGTTACCCAGGCTGTCCTCAAACCCAATTTTTTTTTCTTTTTTGGGTTTTTCGAGACGGGGTTTCTCTGTAGCTTTTGGTTCCTGTCCTGGAACTAGCTCTTGTAGACCAGGCTGGCCTCGAACTCACAGAGATCCGCCTGCCTCTGCCTCCCGAGTGCTGGGATTAAAGGCGTGCGCCACCACCATCTGGCTTCAAACTCAATTTTTTGCCTCAGCTTCTTGAGTTCTAGGATTATAGGTATGCGCCATCACAACCTGCTAGCCTGCATGCTTTTAAACACAACACTCACAAAGGAATATCCTGTCAAAATAAAGTTCCAGTGTCTAATTTTCTAAAAGTAAAAGTAATTAAGAATATAATGACAGAATTATATATATGTATAATGTATGTTAAAGTTATTTTCTTTTTTCCTTTTGGTCTAGGGTTCACCAGTAAAGCCAGTAGCTGTTAGAGAATTTCAGAAAACAGAAGACGTGAAAAGATACTCACATCTAAGCAGGTGTGAAAAGGCAGCTCTGCCTCATTTTCTGTTTTGAAACTCAGTATTAAGACTGTGAATCGATTTTGGTTTTGTGTAAATCCAAATATAATGAAGCCATCTGCCTTAGGTGTGCTTTCCATGCCGTGCATTTAAACTAGATCTGTCTGCATTTGTGCTCACGCCATTGTCAACATGGTACCTAAACCAGGACCTTAGAATCAGAGGATTTAAAAGTACTTAGTGGTAATGAAATTTGTGGTGATGGGTGAAAATTTAAAGATTTTCAGAAGCCCCTACTCTGTAACTTAAGTTTTTGGTGGGGGAACAGAGCAGGTTATGTGTATTTTCTTTCTTTCTTCAATATATACAGTCTCTCCACTGCACTGAGTCTCCCTATTTCTTTTTTATTTATTTATTTATTTATTTAACTTTATTTTATATGCATTGGTGTGAAGGTGTCAGGTCCCCTGGAACTAGATCTTCAGACAGTTGTGGGCAGCCATGTGGGTGCTGAGAATTGAACCCGGGTCCTCTGGAAGAGCAGTCAGTGCTCTTAACCACTGAGCCATCTCTCCAGCCCCGAGTCTCCCTACTTGTAAAATTAGCTCAATATTGTTTCTCAGTCTAGAATTCTAAAATGTTTTTGGCTATAAACTGTAGTTAGTTTTTTTTTCAGTCTTTGTATATGAAATCTTAAAAACAGTAGGCTTGATATATCTGTTCTTTTTGTTTTGTTTTGTTCTTCCAAGTCAGTGTCCCTCTATGTAGTCCTTGGCTGTCTTAGAAGTCAATCTGTAGACCAGGCTGTCCTTAAACTAAGAGATCCACCCACCTCTGCCTCGTGGACTCAGAAGCATGTGCCACCACACCCAGCTGACAGTAAATGTGTTGTCATCTGTCATCCATCCTAGGACTTTACACAGATAGCATGCTGTATGTCGTCTCAGGAACTGTGATGTTGATGGACTGAAGAAAATGTAGGAAGAATAATCAATAAGAAAAAATTTTATTTTATTTGCCTTGGTGTTTTGTCATGCTGTCAGGTCCCCTGGAACTGAAGGCAGAGACAGTTGTGAGCTGCCATGTGGGTGCTGGGACTGGACTCAGGTCCTCTGGAAGAGCGGTCAGTGCTATATTCCACTGAGTCATCTCTCCAGGCCCACATATGAAAATTATGTAACTTGACCTTTTATACTCATAAATTATTCCTTGGAGGTTTAGTTAAATTTTATATACTTTATCTTTATCTCAGAATGGATATGGTCATTTTCTTTAAATGCCCATTAGGTGCTCCCTTAAGACTTGAGTAAGCTGTTAGACACAGAGATAGGGAGAACTTAGAGCTTAAACAACTGGCAGAAGAGCCTGAGCAGGAGCACTCAGGGATGGAAGACAAAGGATAGTGTCTGAAAGACTAAGATGAAAAGAGCAGGGCTCATCTTCCTCTCTGCTGCCTTCGAGGTCGCTGCCATCTCTTTGGCATCATCGTAGCTCCTACCCCTCCAGCATCTGAGAAATTCCAAAAAGAGGACCAACAAGCTGGGCAGTGGTGGTGCACTCGGGAGGCAGAGGCAGGTGGATCTCTGTGAGTTCGAGGCCAGCGTGGTCTACAAGAGCTAGTTCCAGGACAGGCTACAGAGAAACCCTGTCTCAAAAAAAAAAAAAGAGAGAGAGGACCAACAAGTTCACTTGGCACCGGTTAGACTGTTGTGTCAAAATTAAGCAAAAGTGACAGAAAGTTAGATGTATTGATTGACATTAGGGTGCAGAGAAGATCTAGGGCCAAACTCTGGTGTCCAGCATCAGTTATGGGATTCTGGAAATTCCTGGTCCACAATGGCTAGAGGCTGGAGGTGCTGCTGAAGTGCATCAAAGCCGACTGTGCTGAGATCGCTCGCAATGCTGGCTCCAAGAACCACATCAGAGTCACCAGTCCCAACGCTAGGCTGCCCAGCAGTGAACATGAGTAGATACATAAAATCACAAAAACTGCACAGGAAAAAGAGAGGGAAGGATGAAGTGCCCCATATTACTGATCCTCTGAGCCTGCTGCCTTAGTAGTGTTCACCATGGGCGGAGCTTTGCTGCTCTGGAGACCCAGTGAACGTAAGACTTAAAAATGGAGACTGGGTTTGGCTGGCTTCTTAAAAGAAAGTTCAGTATAAAGAGAAGGTAAAGAAACATAGTAGGAGCTGAGCACTCAGAGGCCTGCAGTAGAAAGATTGAAAATTCATTTCTAACTTAGACAACTTAGTGAGGCCCTGTCTCCAGTTGTGTGAAAGAAGGCAGGGCTTAGAAACATCGTGCAGTGTTGGAGTCCTTCATTATCTTCTGTTTTAAAAATTAGAGAAATATGGAAGGAGAGGTATATATTAAATGATTCAAAAACAGTGTTCAGGTGAGAACAGATAGCCTGCTGGGGATGGGTTTAGTTGGTCCCTTCTTTCTTTGGATTCAGATCATTCACAGATGTCTAATAAAAGCTATAGGAAGTTTCAACAATCAAGAGTAGTAGAGCTGGGACAAAGATATAATTAATTCCTGTCATCCTAAACAGGTAGTCATTCCAGTATGTTTTTGTGGTCTCTGTGTGTGAATGAACATGTCTGTTTGTGGGGATGATGTGTATGCAGGTGTACTTTTGCATGTATGTATGTATGCATGTAGAGGCCAGACAGCCTCAGTTGTTGCTCCCTAGGAACGCATCCACCTTTTCTGAGACAGTCTCTGACTGTCCTGGGATTCTCCATCTGCTGATTAGGCAAGCTGGCTAGCTACAAGCCCCAGAGATCCTATGTCCACCTTTCCAGCACCAGGATTATAAGTGCTCACCAACTGTTTATGCATGTTCTGGGGGCTGAACTCAGTGCTTGCTTTGCAAATAATTTACCAACCCAGCCATCTCCCCATCCCTGCAGTATCTTATTTAGTTTTAATAACATATCCTAGGGGTAAACATATTTATCCTAATTTTATAAATGAAGATGTTGATCCAGGCAGTGGTGGCACACTCCTTTAATCCCAGCACTTGGGAGGCAGAGGCAGGCGGATCTCTGTGAGTTCGAGGCCAGCCTGGTCTACAAGAGCTAGTTCTAGGACAGGCTCCAAAGCTACAGAGAAACCTGGTCTCGAAAAAAAACAAAACCCAAAAAAAGTATATATATGAAGATGTTGAAGTCCAGCATACTTTAGTGAATTTCCTAATTCATTGGATTTATAACAATATATAGGAATTATTAATTATCAGATTGTTCCCAAAGCAAATATTAGGCAGTGCTCATATACTAAGGGTATTCTAATAATTACATGCATAGAATTATTATATATATTATGTATAATTATAGCTGTGATTAATAATGATTTGATTATTCCCAAAGCAAATATCAGGCAGTGCTCGTACACTAACAAGGATAATCCCTGTTGCCTGTTTCTTTTTTTCGAAATGGGTGTCTTGGATGTTTGTGTAGGTAGCCAAGGCCAATTGAGTTGTCTAGAAAGTAGGCATTTACCAGTGACAAAGGTGAAGAGACAATGAACAACAATTAAATTTTGCCTGCTTTCTAATGTTAAATTGAATTCTTGTTTTTAGTTTGTTTTCTCTGTGTGTGTGTGCACGCGCGCATGCGTGTGCATGTACTGTGTCTGTGTTCAGACACCATAGAACAATTTGTAGGGAGTCACTTCTCTCCTTCCACCACGTGGATTCTCAGGTTGTCAGGCTTAGTATCAAGGATAAAGATCCATTGAGTTGTGTCACTATTGTGTTACAGCTCTGCGGGAAAGGTATCCTGGCAGCTGAGAGCCAAGAAATACTACAAAATCACACCACACAATAAACTTCACACAGAGATTTATTGGGAAAGACACAGGAGGGAGGGTGGCTTCCTTTTTGTGGTAGAAAAGCAGCAAGGATCCTACCGGAGAAAAGTTAGGCACATTAGGTGAGGTAGTAGTCCTAAGTGCCAGGTTAAAGAGTTTGAGCCCCTGAGTTTGACCTCTAGCATTAGCAAGAAAAAACAATTTTGTTTTTTAGGTGTTGTGATTACAAGAGCTTAGAAAGTTTTCTTGTTTGCCTGCTAGCTTACTGATGTCAATGAAACACACATGATTTACAGAGCCTTGAAAAAATGTTACCCTGCCTGAGGAAGAAAATAACCACCAAACTGTAAAATCGAGGAGGGTGGTGCTGTCTTTGTGTTTGGTAAGCAGCACCTTTTCCTTCAGAATGAAAGTCAGGAGTCATTACTTGGTTCCTTAAGGTGCTGTATTATAAATATAGTCCCGGTTTCTGTTGATGAGACGGCTGTGTCATCAGATCTCAGTTCACACAGCTCTTGTTTCAGTGATGGTAGTAAGGTGGGTAATGGCTCTATGTGTCACAGAAAAAAAATGGTGCTGTTTGAAAAGTGCTCTCAGCCACTGTCACCCTGTTGGCTGGCATAGACGGTATGTAAGTTGGGGGCGTCAGGTAAGCTGTGGTTTAATGTCATTTTGGGGCTTATATGTTTACTCTTTCAGTTCTAACTCAGCAGGTTGCCTGCTGATCGGCAGAAACTTGTTAATAATGAAAATTTCTCTTGTCCCTTATCTTGTTGTCGATGAGTTCTTATTTTTCTTTTTGGGAGCCAGGGTTCCAGCTGAGCCATCCTCCATGTTAT
This sequence comes from Microtus pennsylvanicus, assembly GCF_037038515.1. NCBI lineage: Eukaryota > Metazoa > Chordata > Mammalia > Rodentia > Cricetidae > Microtus > Microtus pennsylvanicus. Next base: position 61,975,632 of record NC_134579.1, on the reverse strand, counting down.
CACTGCCACCAAACCACAATCGGGTAGGTTTTTTAGATATTAGATTTGTTGCTGTTGTTTGAGTTTTTTTGTCTGTTTGTTTTTGGGGTTTTGTTTTTTTTGTTTTTGTTTTTGTTTTTTGGGTTTTTTTTTTTTTTTGAGACAGAGTTTCTCCATGTCGTCCAGGTTGTACTAGAACTCACTCTGTAGACCAGGCTGGCCTCAAACTCATAGAGGTCCACCTGCCTCTCTGCCTCACGAGTGCTGGAATTAAAGGTGTGTGCCACCACTACACGGCCTAGTTACTAGATTTATCTTTGTCATTTCTGTTTTGATTTTGCTAAACTAAGATAACGTTCTTTTAATTTAATATTTATTTAATGTATTTATGTACGTATGTGTCCTATATGTTTGTATATGTATGTGTGTGTTCGTGTCCTTGTGCACACATGTGTGCCTATGTGTGCATATCATACAGCATACATGTAGAGGTAAGAGGACAACTTGGGGAGTTGTTTCTTTTACCACGTGGGTTCCTGGGATTCAGCTCAGGTCATAGGTTTCGATGGCAAGCACCTTTACTGGCTGAGCTTTCTTGCCAGCCCAGTGTTCTTTTTTTTTTTTTTTTTGTTTTTTTTTGTTTTTCGAGACAGGGTTTCTCTGTAGCTTTGGAGCCTGTCCTGGAGCTCCCTTTGTAGAGCAGGCTGGCCTCGAACTCACAGAGATCCGCCTGCCTCTGCCTCCCGAGTGCTGGGACCCAGTGTTCTTTTAAATACTTAAACTGCCATTAATTGCCAGATATCTATAAATCTTACTATTTGTCTTCTCAGTTAGTTCATACAGCATGTGTCCATGATAGTTCCCACTTTTATACATATAAGAACAGTGAGTTTTTAAAAATGTTAATACTGCAAAGTAAAACTTGAGTTAGCAGCATTCTTTATATTGATACAGGTTATTGACATGTTGACTCTTACCCCCACTTGCATGTCCAACCTCTTGCAGCTTTCACATTCAGACTTGGAGCTTCATCAGAGGAGAGAACAGTCAGTCGAGTGCACTCGGAGAGAGGCACAGCTCGCAGCCCTGCAGTATGAGGAGGAGAAAATAAGGACTAAGCAGATTCAGAGAGATGCTGTCTTGGACTTTGTCAAAGTAAGAGCTTTACCATCACTGACAGATAATAACTCTTGAAGTTAAGAGAGGTAAATATATATTCATTTTGCCAGGACTGTAGGTTATTGTTGCCCTAATTAAAGGGCCAGTTGTTTCCCTCACAAGAATTCTCAACTAAAGATAGAGTGACTGTCTCCCTTAGCCATAGTTATGACTGGTTATAGGCCAGTAGAAACCATTATCCTAACCACCTTACTATGGGGTTGCTGGCTCTCCCATCTCAGGTATAGTATAAAGATCATGAAAGTGGCCAGGTGGTGGTGGCGCAGGCCTTTAATCCCAGCACTCAGGAGGCAGAGGCAGGCAGATCTCTGTGAGTTCAAGGCCAGCCTGGTCTACAGAGTGAGTTCTAAGACAACCAGGACTGTTATATAGATAAAACTTGTCTCAGAAAACAAAACAAAAAGATCATGAAAGTGGCAGTGCTGTGTGAATGTCACAGTGTTGTCTCCAGATTTTTCCTGTAGCTAATGCTGTTTGTTGGGAGGCTACCAGGCTTCGTTCTTTCGTGATCTCGGATTCTTTCCTTCCTTCCTGTTTCCATACCTGCTCAGTAAGGACAACCCTGTTACCGTTTCTTCTGTGGATATTTTATAGCATCTCTTGTGCAGTCTGAGGACTATGGGAAACAAATTTTGATTTTATGCTTGTTTTTTTTTCATTTAAAATCACCCTTGAAATTATTAAGTAATAAATATTAAGTATTTATAATTTTATTCGCTTAATATGTCTCTCCCATTCATTTGCAAACTTCAAGATAAGAACTGTCTGTTTTGCTCGCCAGAACTTAGCAGGTTTGAGTCTGTAGAGTTCTGGAGATTTTTGTTGAATGAGTCATTCTTGCCTAGAAAAGATTTCTGTGTTTTAGAATTTTAGACCAAGATCATTTTTTGAAAGTACTCTATGCATTTTTGTTTCATTGTTTTACATGATGAATTCCATATATTTTTTTTTAATTTTTTAATTTTTATTTTTTTTTATTTTTTGGTTTTTCGAGACAGGGTTTCTCTGTGGCTCCTGGAACTAGCTCTGTAGACCAGGCTGGTCTCGAACTCTCGAACTCACAGAGATCCGCCTGCCTCTGCCTCCCGAGTGCTAGGATTAAAGGCGTGCGCCACCACCGCCCGGCTATATTTATTTTTATGTGTGTTTTGCCTGCATGTATATATGTGTGTTGTGTACTGCATGTATGCCTGGGGCTCTTGGATGTAAGAAGATTTCAGACCCTGTGAAACAGTTGTAGGCCACCATGTGGTTGCTGGGAACCACACCCATATGTGCTCCCACCCCGGCTGTGTCAGTCTGAGAGTGATGGTCCTCCTCCCTATTGCTCTGTCTGAAACCAAACCTGTCACCTCCCAGCCCCTCTCTTCTCTCCGCCCGAGATGTCTCTCTCCTCCTTTTGTGCCTTCTTATCTCTGAGAATGTAGGTAGCTAAAATGTCTGTTTTATCACACTCTTTTACCTCCTGTCATTCTTTTGCTTAAATCATCTCTTACTTCACACTGTTTCTTCTGATTTGTCAAGCATCACCCCCTTCCATAAGTCTTTGCTTGACTTATTACCAAGTAAAGACTTAAAACAAGTCAAGACTCTCTGTTTATTTTATAACAGGGAAGCTGAGAGTGTTCGTTTTCACAGATGAAGCTGCAGCTCTACAGAAATGAAGTACTGGTCCCACATTGTAGGCTGATTGTGGTCAGAAAACAAACGTAGGTTTCCTAAAGCCTCACTGACTGGATAGGCCTTGAGGGAGCGTGAGATGAGCCTGTAAAGGTAAAGAGAGTACAAGGCTCCATTATGTCAGGTCTTGTGGAGCAGTGAGTACAGAGGGGAGGAAAGGCTCGGGGTGAAAGCCCTGGTTTTACATCAAGGCAGAGAAGAAGCTAGAGAGCACATCAGCCGCACTGAGCTCAGAAGGACGTGATTGTTATCCTAGGAACGCTCTGCGGCGTGACAGCTTGAGAGAATGGGAGTGGTTTAGGAGCTGGGAATGCACTTCCATAACTTACACACTTGACTTAATGGCACTTGAGGAAAATAGCAGCTAGTTTAGAATTTGGATTGAAGACAGCAAAAGCTAGTAAGTTGATGAGATGGTGAAGGTGACAATGGGAACAATACTTGGAAAATTTATTGAATGGTTTTTGCATACCAAACATTGTTTTAAGCAGTTTCTCTTAAAAGTCTGTGTCCTTGTTCCCCTCTCCCTCCTCCCCTCCTTTCTATTTTGTTTTTATTTTTTGAGACAGGGTTTCTCTGTGTAGCCCTGGCTGTCCTGGAACTTGCTCTGTAGACCAGACTGGCCTTGAATTCAGAGATCCACCTGCCTCTGCCTCCAAAGTGCTGGGATTAAAGATGTGTACCACCACACCTAGCGCCTTTCTCTCTCTCTCTCTCTCTCTCTCTCTCTCTCTCTCTCTCTCTCTTTAATCTTATAATAAAGAAGTATTATTGTCCTCTTTTTATAGATCAGAAAATTGAAGTGCATGAAAGAAAATAGTTTGCCTGACATGCTTAGCTAGTAATTGCCTTGAACTCACAGAGATCTGCCTGCTCTGCCTCCCAAGTGCTGGGATTAAAGGTGTGCACCACCACCGCCTGGCTTAGAGTAGGGGATTCTAATAAAGCCAGGCAGCTCTCAAGACCCTCCTCTGACCAGACTGCTATGTTGTCTCTTGGTAATCCATAATGACTCATATACCTTAGCTGCTATTGTTAACTCATTTGCCTTGCCTTCTATAGAAGCCTAACAGCTAGTAGGAAGTAAATAGTCATACTGTTGAACTGATCAAACAAATTTCCCGCAAGTTTGATCTGTTAAGCAGAAGAAAGAAACTGTAAGGACTTAGGCAGGAGTAAACATGAGAAGAAAGATCCCTTTGAAAAATCCATCTTCTCATGTTAGAACAGTCTGGGAAGAAACAAAAGGAGAAAATGGAATAGAAAGTAATTGTAGTAATTAGACAGATACAAAATGAAGATGTAATCTCTAAGCTTGGTTGGCGGTGTTTACAAGGAGAATTGGAAGAAATTGAGTTTGAGCCTGCATGTGTCACTGTGTACTTTTCTGAGCAATTCTGTGCCCCCAGATGTATGATATTAAACTTATAAGTCTGTTACTATTTTAATATTATCATGGCAGGAATTGTGTACTTTGTAAACTAACATATGTGTTGGTGATACTTTGTTCGTAATCTAGCAAATTTTGCTTGAAGATCAGAGTGCATGGCTAAGCCACTAGTTAGCCCTAGAGGCCAAGCAGTGGTGGCACACACCTTTAATCCCAGCACTCGGGAGACAGAGGCAGATGGATATCTGTGAGCTCAAAGCTACCTGGGGCTACACAAGATTGAATCTGTCTAAAAGAGAAACAGAACTCACACAAAGGTGATCCCAGCACTTGGGATCACATGCCTTTAATCCCAGCACTAGGGATGTGGAGACAGGAGTGATGGCTGGGCGCAGAAAGGAGCTCAGAGGCAGTCTGAGGATTCGTAGACACAGGATTGTCCTTTCAGTCTGAGCATTGACGAGATAAGAACTCTAGTGGCTGGCTGCTCTGCTGCTCTGATCTTCAGCATTAACACCTAATCTGACTCTGGGATTTTATTATTAAGACCAATTAGAATTCATGCTACACATATGAGAAATTTCTAAATCAGTGGGTATTGAACAATGGAATCATTGGAAGACAAATTTAGAAAGAAATATGTAAAGCACATGAGAGAGTATTCATGTGATACTCTGAATATGTCTGTGTAGGTTTTTAATTTTTTCTATTCATACTTATAAAAGCATGATAGTGTAGTTTATTGCTGTTTTTTATTTAAAATGTTTTAAGACAGGAGCAAATCTCCTTAACTAGTAAATACAAGAAATAAATTGTAGTGTGGGAGGTCCTTCTGTATATGTGTTGCTTTTATTGGTTAATGACTAAAGCTGTTTTGGCTGGTGGCTTAGCAGACTAGAGTAAGGAGGGAATTTTAAGCAGATAGAGGAGGAAAGAAGGCAGAGTTAGGGAGATGCCATGGAGCTACCAGAGGAGAAAGATGCCTGGGTGCCGGTACCGGTAAACCACAAGCCTCATGGTAAAATATAAAATAATAGAAATGGGTTCATTTAAGATGTAAGCACTAGCTAAAAATATGCATAAGCACTAGGCCTAGCAGTGTTTTAATTAATATAGTTTCTATGTGATTATTTCTGGTCTGGGTGGTCGGGAAGCAAACACGCAGCCTCTGCCTACAAAATTGATGTGGTCCATTTAATTAAATGGAATGTATAAGTTCCAATGTTGAGATTCTAACTAGCTTCCACTTTTTGGGCTATAGCAGAAAGCATCACAAAGTCCACAGAAACAGCAGCCTCCTGGAGATGGTGAGGTAAGACCATATAATTATTTTCCTTGGAATTTCTTATTTTTGCAATGGAAATGAAATGCTTGATATGCAATTATCATGTTTTCAGTTTAAATGATCAAAAAAATGTTTTTTTTGGGCTGATGTAGTGACACGTGCCCATAATTCCATCATCTGGAAGGCAGAGGCTAAAGATAAAGAGTTCAAGCCTACCCTAGACTACATAGTGAATTCCAGGCTAGCCTGAGCTATATAGAGAAACCCCCATCTCAAATCAACCTTCTTCCCAAAATTATCTTTTTCCTCCACCGCAAAATTTTACATATGAAGGAAAATAGGGCACAGGATAAAGAAGAAGGCTATGAGAATATATAGATTAGGGCTGGATATAAAACAATCTAGAGAGTCCATCCCTCCCTCCCTCTTTGCAGGTGAATGATTTTGGGCTCAACCAGAGAGACCATAGCATTTTGGTTCAGTGCTTATTTCCTTGTTATAATTCATATATGTTAGTTTCAGATCAGCCCACAGTTTCATTGCAAATAAATACTTACAATTAATTGCTTAACTTTAAATTTTTGTGCCTATTTTGGTCTGCTAAAGTGAAGATTTTATATGAGTGCTGTTTTAATATAGTTGACTTTTGTGTTGGCCAGTTTCCCTTATTTTTACCTCCTATATTTTTAATTTATGATTATTGCTCTATTTGACTTTGTGAAGTACAGTATTTGAAAACTTAATGTAAGGGGACAGGATGGCTCAGCAAGTCGGACTCTTTCTACCAAACCTGATGACCAATCTGAATTTAATTCCCAGAACCCACAGGACAGAAGATGGCAGCTGACTCCCACAGATTGTCCTCTGACCTCCACGCGTGTGCTGTGGCATATGCACATGGGACACAAACACACTCCTAAATAAATACATGTAAAAACCTAATGTGGAGCTTTTTAGAGCACGTGGTTGAAAGCACAGTTCTTAGTAACTGTTCGGATTTGCTCCTGCCTGAACATTTTGAATGTGGTGTGAGACCTTAAGGGGTCACCCGTGTATTTCCAGTTGTCTTTTTTCTTTTTCTTGTTTGAGATGATGTCCCATGTAGCCCAGCCATGTACTCATACTCATTATGTAAGGTGATGACCCTTGAATTCCTGCTCCTGCTGTCCCCATTTCCCAAGTGTTTTGTGCCAGGACACCAGCTGACATTTCCTCACTTGTCTGAGAGAGGCAATGAAAAGTTGCCTAGAGCAGAAACCATGACTCTTAGGTTTACTTCTGATTTGTCATTGGTTTACAAAATGACCGCAGAGTCTTTATGCTGTAGCTGCATGAGTACCTCATTGTTGGCTTCTGTGAGCAGAGTCACCGCCTGCCTGAACTTTAGAAGGTGTGTAGACAGTAAGGTCTCATTTGAGGTTGTGTGAGGTCTCTAGGATGAAGTCAGTACTCAGAGTCAACCTACTGACTGCTGGTGCATGAACTACAGGTGATGCATGTGGTCCTGTGTCAGCATCTTTGGAAACGTGTCTTCCTGTGTATGTATATGTGAAATGTGTCACTTGTGTACATATTTGTTTTTGACATTGCTTCATTTTCTTCCCCTTCCCAGTGTCCCCTCCCATCCCGAAGGTCTCAGCACACAGATGATAGTGCCCTGTTAGTGGTAAGAGAATGTGCAAGTGGAGTTCGTGTTATTTCCAGCTGTTATGCTTTCACTTTGAGTTGATGTAAATACCATAAAACATGATGGGCGCTGTCACTAAATGCCTTATAAACAACCAGAACTACCTCTTTCCGTTAACTTTGTGATCTGGCCAGGCTTTCGGGGATTCCCAAGGGAAAGCATTTACATTGAGAACCCTGCTGGCTTCATATGTGATGAGACATAGTGTCAGAGTTAGTTTTGTAAATGCCTTTTCTGATTTTGAGGGCATCTTGTTAATCACTGATTTAGTTCGTGAGTCACCCCCGTGTGTTAAATGGAGTCCCGCCCTCCATGACACTAATTATATATGACAACCTATTTTATCCGCATTTGTTTTGTTGTTTTCATTTTTACAAAACATCCTTCCCCCCTTGGAAATCCAAGCAGTGTTCCACATGCACACTGGCGCTGGAATACCCCACTGGTTGCAGAAGTGGGGACAAAGCTTTATTTACAAGCTTGAAGTATAAATACTTATGTGAAGATTATTCTTCCGTGCTCATTTGTAACTCAGGAAAACATTAATTCTGGAGTACTGTCTATTAACGGTTTTGATACAGTTGTACTTTATTGCCTGTTGCTTCATCCCCTAAAGTGGGTATAACATGAAGGCTTTATTTCAAGTTCTTTGTGTCAGTCTTGAAAGAGAATTCTAACCACTGATAAAACTGCTTTTTCCATCATGTTTTATGCTTTTATTTTTATAGTTTTTTTTTTATTTTGTAGAAAAGATTTCCTGTTCGTAGCAACTCCTAGCTTAAGTGCTAGAAACTGTCATTGTGTGTGCTGTGCAGATTCAGGCTCTAGTGTAAAAGTCCTTACAGTATAACTTGTTGTTCATGTCTCTTTGTATTCTGTTCAGATTCAGGCTCTAGTGTAAAGGTCCTTACAGTATAACTTGTTCATGTCTCTTTGTATTCTGCAGTCTTCATTTCTGTTAAGATGGATGCAGTAGATATTAACTGGGCAGTCTTAAAAGTGGCCAAGATGACAGCCTCTAGAGTACTAGCAGAAATGAGCTGCCACGAGGAATGGAAACAGTTTCTATAGGAAATAGTCAGGGTCTCTGATGCCAGTTATTTCACTCAGTTCTCACAGCAATCTGGTGTAGTGAGACAGAGGATGCCTTACCTACCCAGGTGTGGCTTGTCCAAGGTCGCGAGCTGCTAAATCCAGAACTGGGTTGGAATCTAATCTACGGCCTACAGTAAATACCCATGCTGACTTGCCTCCGTGCTAAAACTGGCCTGGCAGGGAACTGAAGATGAGATCTAATAGCATACAGAGTAAGCGATAAAAGTCTGAGTGTCCATATGTTTCTGTCAAAGAAAAAGTAGAATTTGGAAAAACAGTAATAGTAAGTGTCCTTAGTGTGAAATCTGAAATAGTGTTTAGCTATTGACAAAACACAAAACCTTGCATTTAGGCTGCTGGTGTCCAGGCCTGATTTCCTGAATTAGACGGCCTTGTAAACAAACACTTTGGGTGTTGTTACGTCCTCCTGGATTTCCAGAGCTTAGGAGGCTGATCACAGGCAAGAGGTTTGCTTCAAGTTCAAGGCCATCCTGGACTGCACACCTAGTTCAGGGCATGCTGGACTATGTGGCAAGGCCCTCAGAACTACCCAAATAAAAAAGTAAAAGCAAAGTTCACATTCTTTGTATGATAAACAGTATCGAGCCAACATTGTACAAAGAATTAGGCGTTCAAGGTCATCTACTCTATCTCAGAGAGAGAGAGAGAGAGAGAGAGAGAGAGAGAGAGAGAGAGAGAGAGAGAGAGAAGAAAAAAGTAAGAGTCATATTTTAAATCTGATCTTCTCAGAACTGTTCTTCAGAGGGTTCATTTCATACTGCTCTTAAAATCTACATTTTAAAATATAGCTTGAATGAAATGAAGCTTCATGTGTTCTGGCTACTCTGTCTCCATCCTTAACTCTGGGCTCACTCTAAATCTTTTCTTCTTCTTCTTCTTCTTCTTCTTCTTCTTCTTCTTCTTCTTCTTCTTCTTCTTCTTCTTCTTCTTCTTCTTCTTCTTCTTCTTCTTCTCCTCCTCCTCCTCCTCCTTCTCCTCCTCCTCCTCCTCTTCCTCCTCCTCCTCCTCCTTCTCCTCCTCCTCCTCCTCGTCCTTGTCCTCCTCCTCCACCTCCTTTTTTTTTTTTTTCGAGACAGGGTTTCTCTGTAGCTTTGGAGCCTGTCCTGGAACTAGCTCTTGTAGACCAGACTGGTCTTGAACTCACAGAGATCCACCTGCCTCTCCCTCCCGAGTGCTGGGATGGGATCAAAGGCGTACGCCACCAAAGCCCGGACTCCTTTTTGTTTTGTTTTGTTTTGTTTGTTTGTCAAATGTGAAAAAGCCTTGTCCTCAGATCTTTGTAATGCTATTCTCTCTCTCTCTCTCTCTCTCTCTCTCTCTCTCTCTCTCTCTCTCTCTCTGCATGTACTGCTCTTCTCTCTACCTATACTCCTTGATTGATCCTTACTCATTCATTAGAGATCTGCTTAAGCTTCCCATCTTTGAAATGGCTTCTTTTCTGGGACCAGAGAGATAGTTCAGCAGTTAAGAGCACTTGTTGCTCTTACAGATAACTCAGATTCCAGTTCCCGGCACCCACATGGTGGTTCACAACTGTGTGTGACTTCAGTTCAAGGGATACCATGCCCTCCTCTGACCTCCAACAACCATCAGACACACATGGTGCATATGGTAGAATACATACTTTAAGGCAAAACACCCATAAATCATATAGAGAGTTGGGGAGGCACTGTGATCATGAAAAGATTTCTCAGTGGATAAAATACTTGCCTTGCATGCATAAAGACCTGTGTTTTATTCAGCACCCACTTTAAAAGCCAGGTATTATTACAGGTGCACACTTGTAATACTAGTACTGGGGCCATGTCCAGTGTCCCTGGGGTCTGCCAACCAGCTAGCCTAGCCTACGTGACATTCATGAGTAAAGCACTTGCTATGCAAGTGTGAGGACCCAAGTTTGAGGCCCTGGAAGCCACGCAAGGCGGGATTCAGTAGTGCACTTGTACCCTGTGCTCCTGCCCTGAGAGTGAGTGCACACAAAGACCGTCACCCCGTTCACTATGCAGCAACTTGTGACAGAGAGACCCTGTCTCCAAAAAGAGGGCGAACCTCAGGTTGTCCTCTGTCCCACACGTGCATCATGGCACTGGTGCACCCATACCCCACACACATGTAAAGTTTACACTTCGTGCACACGAAGACTTTTTAAAAGGTAGAGCCAAGTGAAAGTCAGACTACACTTTGCCCTCCGTGGTGCTGGCCATTTAGAGCTTCACAGATGCGAAGATGAAGTGTGGGGTCGTCTGCACAGCATGAAGCAGAGCCTCATGTTCTGGCTCTTTCCCAGAATAACTTGGGTTAATATTGAAAAGTACTTTTATTTATTAAAAATAAATCAAAAATGCTTCATTAAAAATGAATTCTCTGGGCTGTATTATTTCCTTTTCACAGAACAATAGTAGACACATATTTAGTTTCAAAGTGATTTTGCTAAAATCATAGGTGTCTTAAGTTTTATTTCCATGCGAAATAATTTTTCTTTTTTGTTTTCTTTTTTCAAGACAATATTACTTTGGCACCTGACCTGGAACTTGCTCTGTAGACCAGGCTGGCCTTGAACTCACAGAGATCTGCCTGTCTCTGCCTCTTGAGTGCTGGGATTAAAGGTGTGCACCACCACTGCCCAGCATGAAATTTTATTAAGAAATACCCTCCAAAGACACAGAGAAACCCTGTCTCGAAAAAGCAAAAAAAAAAAAAAAAAAAAGAAATACCTCTTTTTTATTACAAGATGTATGTATGTATGGGAAACATGAGTTCTGAAACATTTGCTTGTCTTTTTTTTTCTGTGATTATTAGCAGCTATAAAACTAGAATGCTTCTTAATTCTAGATTACTGTGGTCTGAGGTCATGAGAGTATTCTGAATTATATACATAGAAACATTCTGCTATATAAATGTTACATGATGCAGTTTTCCCCAACTCTTGTCAGCCCTATTAGTATCTTAGTAAACAATTTAAAAGTTTGTTGATGACCTTTCCTCTGCTAATTTTACTGCTTAGCTTTGCCTGCCTGGCATTTGCTAACTCAAACGCTGCCTTCTGTTTCTTCTCTTTGTTTGAAATGTAGTCGCTGTCAGGCATGGACCAAGTAAGCTGCGTGGCTACCCTGCCTCACTCTTCTGCCTTCACACCTCTTAAGGTATCTCTTGTTGCATTAATGCACCAGGAAATTCCAGGAGGGGAACGGGTGTATTCGAGGGGCTCTTAAATTTTCAATGGATTTGAGTAACGGCAAGGCAGACTCAGGGATCTCCTGAAATATGCCTAAGGTTAGGGAAGTATTAGCACTAGTTCCACCTGACTTTGCAGTTTTACAAAGCCAGAGCTAGTCAGGGCCAGCAGCAGTCATTTACATACAGAGTCTGTAGGAAAGCTCACTCTGACATTTTGTTGGAGGTTGGTTATCTACTGTGGTTAATACACACTTGTCGAATTAATTCTGTCACCTAATATGCATACAAAATAATCTGAGTCCACTCTGCACAAGTGTAAATGCCAAAAATTCTCTATAGCAGTGATTCTCAGCCTGTAGGTTTTGACTCCTTTGGGGATTGAATGACCCTTTCACAAGGGTCGCATATCAGATATTTACATTATGATTCATAAAAGTTGCAAAATTACAGTCATGAAGTAGCAATGGAAATAATTTTATGGTTGGGAGTCACAGCAACATGAGGAACTGTATTAAAGGTTGCAGCATTGGAAGGGTTGAGAAACCCTTTTCAATGGGAAAGGTTAGCTGATGGTTACTTGGGCCACTTGTGTTTGTGTGTGACTTTTCTCATGCCTGTGACAAAATATCTGACAAAAATAACTTAGGGGAGAAGAATTTCTTCTGCTTTGTGATTTCAGTCATACGCAGACGGGGCGCTAGGCACACCTTTAATCCCAACATTCAGGAGGCAGAGGTAGGCAGGTGGATATCTATGAGTTCAAGGCCAGCCTGGTCTACAAAGTGAGTTCCAGGACAGGCACCAAAGCTACACAAAGAAACCCTATCTCAAAAAACCAAACAAACAAACAAACAAAAAAAGAACCCTCAAGGCCTTTCTCTAGTAGTCTACCTGAACTAGCTAGGTCCGACTTTCCAAAAGTTCCACAGCCTCCCAAAACAGTGCCAGCGTCCCAGCACTGAGTGGTCAAGCACACGAGCTTGTAGGTAACGTTTCACATCCAACCATAACATTTGTAAACAAAACTTTAATGGTACCCAGGGAAACACCCTACATTGAACATGGATCTCTGCATCAATATTCATGGGAGAGCACACCAATACAAACACACACACTTAACAAACCCCAGGGATCTTCCTGTCTTTCCCTCCCTAATGCTGGGATTACAAGTGTGTGCCACTATTCCCTATAGGCCAAGCACTCCAACACATTCATCTATTCAAACCACCACAATCTGTCATTTAATGTTTTCTTTCTGTACCATTGGTCCTTGAAAATGTATTTGTTTAGCTTTCTTCTTGTCCCATATCCTTTGAAATAAAACAAGAATAGTTTTGGTTTCTTTCTCCCCACCCCCCCCACATCTGTGTGTATGGTGTGTGTGTGTGTGTGTGTGTGTGTGTGTGTGTGTGTGTGTGTGTGTGTGTGTGTGTACGTGCACATGGGTACATGTGGAGACCAGAAACTGACATCTAGAATCTTCCTCTATGGCTTTCCACCTTATTCATTGAGCTGAAAGCTCTTACACTTGAATCCAAAGCTGGCAGATAAAGCTAGTCTAGTTAGCAAGTTTGCACCAGGGTTCCTTTCCACCCTCCTAGTGCTGCAGTGCGTGTGCTCCCTTGCCTACTTGGCATGTACTTGTATCCTGGGGATCCAAGCTCCTGTCCTCACACCTGTAGCTTGTGTGCAAGCATTTTACTGTTGACCCATATCCTCAGCCAGACTTTTGTTTCTTCAAAGAAAACAGCTCTTACCTCATTTGCATGTTGAGTCCCCATTTCCTAGTTCCTGTTACTCTTGTTTTAAATTAAATTTCTACCTAAATTTCCATTTATTTCTCAACATCCCAAACCTAGTTTCTGTCTTGGTGAACATGACTTGTACCAGAAATGCAGTCCAACCTTTACTCAAGTACAGTTATCTTGTACAGATCGAAGTTCTTGGGCCAGAATAAAAACACTAGCTGCCAAGACTGATTCCCTGGGTTGATTCCCTGCCCGTGGTGCAAAGAAAGATCATATTCCAAAAAAATCAGCTTTCATCCCCCCCACACACACACTCACACGCACACACTCACATACACAGGGTAAAAAAATTAGTTCTTAGGCTACAAATATCAAACTAAGGAATAATTAGCAGAAACATTTTCACATGTCCAAAAACATTCTCAACAGCATGACTTTTTTTAAGAAGTTAAAATTCACCGCAGCAGTGGTGGTGCACACGTATAATCCCAGCACTCGGGAGGCAGAGGCAGGTGGAGCTCTGTGTGTTCAAGGCCAGCCTGGTCTACAGAGCTAGTTCCAGGACAGGCTCCAAAGTTACAGAGAAAAACCAAAAAGAAAAAGAAAAGAAAAGCCAAAAGAAGAAATTAGAATTCAATAACGGTTAATTTCACCTCACAAAACTTCAACCACAAATAAGAGATTTCTGAAAATGTTGAATCCTGAGATGGGGAGAAATATGGGAGCAGATGGTTTTATGTGTTAGTTTTAAAGTCTTGGCCATTTTTCTCAGGCTCTTAGCTATGATCTAGTAAAATTTTAAAGCCTTGATTAGTTCAAATATCTGTTGTTGCCATGTCATAAACTTAGGTTTAGATGTAATTGGGTATCAGGGCCTATAGTTTTGTTGTTGGTTTTTCTTTTTTCTTTCTTTTTTTTTTTTTTTTTGGTTTGATTCTACTCCCCTGTTGGATCTTCAATATCTTTAACTAGTGAACATTCTTCTTTTAATTTTAATCTTTACTTTTGTATCTAGAATCATAACAAATACATTTTTTGAATAAAAAAAATAAAGAACCATTTAGTTTTCCCAAGTGCTGACCAGAAGGCTGGCTAGCCCAGCACTTTTCCCAAACCCAGCACATGTGAGCAGTACCCTGCCTCCCCACACAGATTCCCCAGACACCATCAGCATCCTTCCTGGGCTCTCTTGTGGATCACAGAAGCACACGGCCAGACAGACGAGGAGACTGTATTGGCGTCCTTAGAGGCAGTGCACTGTGTGAGCTGATCCTCAGTGTACAGTCTGCCCATGCAGCAGGATAGAAATGCTACCGATCCCCAAGTAGCTTGCTGGGGGATCCCGAAAGCAGCCAGTCCCAGGCAGGGACAGTGCATAAGACCACATGGCAGGTCTCCGAAGATGGCTGGTCCCTGGCGGTATCCCTGGCGGCGAGCCACGTGGCAGTGGCAAGCAAGAGGCAGATGGATAGGTACACCATGCTAAGTGGAGTTGGATATTTATTTAGTGGTTAGGGAAGGGAGAAGAGCAGGGTGGGGGGAGGCCGAAGGACAACAAAGGAGGGGGGGGGAGGCTGGAAGCTGAAGATCCACTTGCCTCAGCCCATGGGGGAGGGAGTGGGCGTGGCTTGTCTCTTAAAGAGACAGATCATTACAAGCAATGTGATATTATATATAGTGTAGAAGCAGGGCCACCTTGAATGCCAACATAAGACTGAAAATCACTTTACATAAAGTAAGTAAAAATAATAATGCCTTTTTCTATTTAGAAAAATGCCAGTGGCAGATCACAGAAAACACTGTCCGTTGTACCCCAGTTGGATTTCAGAGGTTGGCCCTTTGCATGCTTGTGTGGTAGGACTTCCCTACCCTCCCATCCTAGCTTCCAGAGTGTACAGCCTAACAGTCAACCACCCTAGCAGGCTCAAATGCCCTGGTTGTCCTGGAACTTGTTCTGGAGATCAAGTTGAACTTGATCTCAAGAGAGGCCTACCTTTGCTTTCTGAGTGCTGTGATTAAAGGGTTTTCGAGACAGTGTTTCTCTGTGTGGCCCTGGCTGTCCTGTAACTAGCTCTGTAGACCAGACTGGCCTCCAGCTCAAGAGATCCGCCTGCCTCTGCCTCCTGAGTGCTGCTGGGATTAAAGGCGTGCTCCATGGAAAGCCCTATCTCCCTCCTAACCAACAGCAGAATATTTAACCCAGTTAGCAAAATCAGCACCATCGTTTCAATAGTTATTCCTCTGTGCATAGTAAGTGTTGCAAGATGAACAAATAACAACCACAAAATGTTTTCCAGAAAGTGTGTTTCCCTTCCACACATCTAAATTCAGACATGAGAACAGGCACCTGGGTTGGAGATTTAGCTCAGTGGTAGAGAGCACTTGCCCAGCAAGTGCAAGTCCTCCCTCCAAGCTACATGGTCTAATAGCTGGAATGTATCCTCTTCCTGCTGATGAGGAGGAAATGAGGAGGACCACCAGCCATTCTAAGGCACTGCCCACAGCAATGGGAATCAGCTGGATTCCTCACAGGAAAAGCAAGCTAGAACTTGGATTCATCTCCAGCTGCAGTTCCAGGACATCCTTTTCCTTCCACACTTTCAGGGTCACCACACTGACATGCAGCTCCCACTAAATGTCTCCTTTGAGTTGATGTTGAATGCTCTGGTTACCAAGTAGGTAATTGTTAAGTATTTTTCTTAAACAACAAACCTCTCCGCCAATGCAAATAATCCCAATCAGACCGAATTAAAAGATACCCAGGTTTAATGGGTGCCAACACTCCCGGGTAGCCCTGGGAAAACATGGAGTGGGAAGAGGAAAAAGGGGAGACCACACGTTCATTCTCTGGGGGGCAGTTTAAATAGCCTGTGGGAGTGGTCTTGACCTTCCCTGGGGAGGGGTTACCCTTTGGTGGGCTTTCTCAGAGGTGGGGAGGGAGCTTATGCCAGGAACTGGGGTGAAGCCCCCTAACTAAACAGTAATGACCAACTGCAGAGCCATAGTTGACAGCAGACAGGTTCCATTGTCACCTGTGTACTTAAATACAAAAGGGTATGTGAACATATGAGGTGCTAAGGAGCTGGGCTGCTCAGTGGTTAAGGAAGTGAACATTTCTTTTTTAATTAGCTGACCTTTGTTTCCTTTTTACAGATAAACTTTATATCCATTTAGTAAGTTATTGCTCCATTTTTACACTTTTGTCAATGAATTGAAAATGTTAGGATTTGACCAGGTACACACACCTTTAATTCCAGCACCCCAGAGGGAGAGGTAGGCAATTCTCTGTAAGCTGGAGGGCAGCCTGGTCTATGTAGAGTTCCAAGAAAGTCTGGATTTGAGAGATCTTGTCACATAAAACCCTAAGGAAAATGTTAGTACTCAAATATTCTAGAAAATATATGTCATTTTCTGTGTATGCATACATATGTGTGTGCATGCATGTATAGTATTGTTGATTAAACCTAGAACATGTTATATAAGTCATCTACCACTAAGCCATACCCCAGCAATTATTATCTTTTAAATATATTTTAATAGAAATTAAGAAATGGTCATTGCACTTTCTTTGAAGATTGCATTTTACTTTCTAAAGAAAAACTAGTGCTTAAGAAACTATATTAAAGAGTCTGGAAGGATGATTCAGTGATTAAGAGCACTGGCTGCTTTTCCATAGGACCTCCGTTCAATTCCCAGTACCCACATGGCAGTAAACAACCGTTGTAACTCCAGGCATCAAATACCCTCACACAGACATACATACAGGCAAAACACCAATGCACATAAAGTAAATAAATCATTTAAAAAAAAAGAAACTATATTAAAAAGAAAGGTTTCCACAAGGACTCCTAATTATAGTTGAGAAGGTGCCTGAACTGGCCTTCTCCTCTAATCAGATTGGTGACTATCCTAATGGTCATTAGAGTCTTCATCCAATAGCTGAAGGAAGCAGATTCAAAGTTTCACAGCCAAACACGGGCCAAGCTCCGGGAGTCCTGTTGAAGACTCCTGGAAGGATTGTTTGAGCCAGGGGGGTCAAAGTCACGACACTGTAAAACCTTGTATGAGAGGAAGGATTGTGTGTCCTGGGGGGGATGGGGGGGGGTCAAGGTCATGATAGGGAAACCCACAGAGACAGCTGAACTGAGCTCATGGGACCTCACAGACCAATGCATAGAACAGACCTAGACCTTCTGTATGTGTGTGACAGTTATATCACTTGGTCTGTTTGTGGAACTCCTAGCAGTAGAATCAGGACCTGTCCCTGGTGCTTGAACTAGCTTTTAGGAACCCATTCCTCATCCTGGGTTGCTTCACCCAGCCTTGATGCAAGTGGAGAAACTTGGTCCTGCCTCATCTTGATGTGCCATGCTTTGAGGGGGCGACCTATTGCTTTCTGAATGGAAACCAAGGACTGGGGGATGGGGGGGATGGAAAGGAGGAAGGGAAAACTGCAGTTGGGATGTAAAATAAATTAAAAATAATCTAATAAAAAAGTAAGGTTTCTCATTTTACATTTCTTAATAACTGTTTATGCCTTAGGTTGATCCTTTCCCACAGTTTTTGGAGATGTCAGTTATATCTTTAGAGGATGTATTACATAAACACAACTAAGCAAACAATTTATCTTTTTAAGAAAAAGTAGAAAATCAATTTTACCAAACTTTCATTTCTAGGCTTAGTTTTGAAGGGAAGTTGCATGGCTTTCGTATATTCCCTAAGTTACTAGAATGTGGAAACTGCCCTTTCTTGGGTAGTAACTGTTGATATGGTCTGTTTCTTCACAGAGTGATGACAGAGTCAATGTCACCTCAAGCTTTCCTACGACAGAGACAGGTAATAGACACAAAAGTGCTGTGGCTAATTTTTTTTCTGGGGCGGGGAGCAGGAACATAGTTGTCAGGCTAGCAAGAACTAATGGTTCTCCTGCCTCATCTCCCAAATTTTGGGATTACAAAGGTACCTGTTAGCAGGCTCACCACAGTTATTCTTTACCAGGGTTGCGCTGTGTGTGTGTGTGTGTGTGTGTGTGTGTGTGTGTGTGTGTGTGTATGAGAGAGAGAGAGAGACAGAGATGAGCATCTCCTGTGACCCAGGCTGGCCTGTCACTTGGTGTAAAGGTACTGAGTCCTCTGATTCTCCTGTTCTACCTCCAGCCCCAGAGCATTGGCTGTGCCACCCTGTCTGGTTTCCATAGCGTTGGGAAGCAGACTGGTCAAACCCAGGGCTTTATGAATGTGCATCAAGCACTCTACCAACTGAGTCACAGGCCTCTTTACCAGGATTTCTGTTTTTACTGGTTGGCCACTTGGTAAGGAAAATGAATAGGAATTAGCAGGGCTCTATGTTTGCAAGAAACTAAGTTCGGTGTATGAACTTTTAGCCTCCATTTGTTGATATACTAAAAATTACAGAATTTTTAAAATAAATAAGCAGCTTTACTTTATACATGAGTTTTTCACTAATGAATAGAATCATCATTTTATATCATTGCCATGTTTGATTTAATTTTCCTTTTGTGCTATTTATCGGACTTTTTGACATTTGTTTATATCATCTTTGAGTTGCTTCCCATCTCCTTTAACATCATCTTGCTTTTCCATGCTGATATAGTCCATCATTCCCCTGCATATTCTTTTCCTGCTGCTACCCAGAGAAATCAGCCCCAGCGCCCTGAAAGCTTCCTTTTCCGAGCTGCCGTTAGGGCAGAAACCAATAAAGGTGAGTGGTAGCAATTTTAAGTGCATGGCAGAGTGGGGAATGGCTTTGCACAATGACGTGAACTCTTACATGCTTTCAACAGCACACCTAGCTATCATCTCAGCAGGGGTCTATAACTCACTAACATGAGGCATCTTGGGTTTTTGTTTGGATTAGAAATTTCCTTGGTACCATTTAAAATATAGTGTTTCAACTATGCATGATGGTGCATACCTATAATCCTGCATTTAGGAGGCTGAGGTAGAATTGATTTTAAGGCTAGCCCAGACTACATTTCAAAGTCCAATCTCAAAAGCCAAAACCAAAAACAGATTGAACAAATAAAATGCTCTTTCTGTTAAAAGAACATTCTTCCCTTATGAACTCTTTCTCAGATCTTTCCATATTGACAAACTATTGAACAATTGTATACCTATTATCAGCAGTTTTACCTTGAGAAATAATAACATGTAAAACAAAAGGTAGATACAAAAACATTCATAGCAACATTATTTATAATGGTGCCAAACTGAATGTTCACAAGGAGAATAGTGATGAACATTGGTGCCATCTGTATGATAAAATGTCATACAAGTAATGAAAATGATACATACAACAATACTGATATCTGAAATGTATGGTACTGATAGATATCTTTAGTGTTGATCAAAAGAAGCCATATGCAAAGAATACATACAACGTGGTTTAATTTATAGAAAGTTCTTAAAAATGGACAAAGTAAATTTATGATCCTTGAGGTGAGGCTACCGGTACCCTTTGAGCTCTGATGGGCAGAAAACATGCAAGAGGCTTTGAAGTATGGGCAAATCTCACTTACTGCACCTAGCCATTTCGTTTTGAGAGGATCATTTATTGGCCTCTATTTAGAACCTTGTAATTTTACATATATATTGTATTTTTCAATAAAAACATTTATAAGTGGATGTAATTCAAGAAAAATGCCATTATATTTAGATATTTGAAATTTCTAACCACAGTGGTACTTGAGCTATTATCTTAGTTAGGGTTTCTATTGCTGTCAAAAGATACCATGACCACAGCAACTTTTATAAAAGAAAACATTTTACTGAGGGCTGGTTTACAGTTGTAGAGGTTTGGTCCATTGTCGTCATGGTTGGGAGCATGGTAGACATGTTGCTGAAGAAGGAGCTGCTATATTTGATATGCAGGTGACAGGAAGTAGACTGTGACACTGGGAGTAGCTTGAGCATAGGGGACCTCAAAGCCCATTCCATAGCGACAGACTTCCTCCAATAAGGCCACACCTCCCAAAAGTGCCACTCCCTAAGGGGGTCATTTTCTTTCAAACCACCACAGCTACCAGCCTGCCCACTACCCCTTTTGATTTACTCAGTAAATGTTTTCTTTCTTATAAGAATAATTCTCTTTTAAAAATGTATTATTTTACTTTATGTGCCTGTGTGTGTGCCCACCACATGTTCAAGGAGGTCAGAATTAGACATTGAATCTCCTGGAACTGGAGTTCCAAGTGCTTGTGAGCCACAACGTGGGTGCTGGGAGTGAAACTGGGCCCTCTCTACAAGATCAAGTCTCTTAACCTCTGAGCCATCTCTCCAGCCCCAAATGATAATACTTTTAAAATGTCAACCAGAAAGTGGTAAACGCTGTATTGGCAAAGAAACTTGCCAGACAAATGTAGCGCTGGCAACTGACCTCTCCATCTGACTTGTTTTCCAGGGCGTGCCTCACCCCTTCTGTCCTCTGCACCTGACCCTGCAGATCCTGTAACAAGACAGAGAGAAGAGGAGCTGAGATTAATAGACCAGCTGCGCAAGGTGTGTGCATTACCTCTGAATGGCCCTTTGGCAGTGGGCGTGTCTATAGTCCATATCCTTTTGTTCACAGGCTCACTTCTATGCATTACCATAAAGTCAGTCGTGTCCCTTGTATGCTGTATTTTGTAATGAATGTGAAAGAATTTCATTATCGAGGAAAATTCCTTAAACTTTTTATTGAGAAAATTAGATGAATAATTTTAATTTTAAAAGCTCACTGTATCGCCATGTTCATTTTCATTTTCCCCCATTTCTGTTTCCCATCATGTTAAAAGGCAGTCTCAGAGGAGTAATTAGAATGCATAAGAGCCATGGGGGTCCACACGTGTAGCCATCACTAATCTGAGGTTCCAGGATCACCAGCTAGAGATCCAGACTGTGCTACGTAGTGAGACCCTTTCTTAAAAGAGAGAGAATTCATGTGCATGTGCACATTCTCAAACCCCGTGTACATGCTGAGGGATTGGAATTGAACAAGGATCCAGTTTGGTTTCATGTTTTTGTTTGTTGACTCAGGGTGGCCTTGATCTCTTAGTCCTCCTCCCTGTGCCTCTCTAATCTGCAATCACGGACACACACCACCATGCCAGGACTTAGCGGTTTCCTAGGTCATTAAATGATAGTCATTTCTTTCATGCTTTATACCACTGTGACCTGGCTACGACGCGTATGCTCCTCTCTGTCTCTGTAAGTTACTGACCTGAGTTAGAAGGAAAACAGGAACTAGAGAATCTAAGTTATTTCCTTGTTTTCTGGATTCTGTTTTGTTTTGTTCTGATTTTGTTGTTATTTTTGTTTTTGTTTTGAGATAAGTTGTTACCTTGTGACCCTGGCCAGCCTGGAACTCACTGTCTTTTCTCCACCACCACCCCCTCCCCATCCCCGCCCCGGCCTCCAACTTGCTACAGTCCTTCTGCTCCCCTGGCATCCTAAGTGCTGGGATTATGAGCATATGTCATGGTGTCCAATTTTTTTTTCTGAATTTCTAACCTGATACATTTCATTGTCTTGCTTTTATATCCCATATGGTAATCACCCTCCAATTAATGCATGACATTTCCTGTCCTTGCAGCATATTGAGTACCGATTAAAAGTATCTCTGCCTTGTGATCTTGGAGCAGCTCTGACTGATGGTGTTGTACTTTGCCACTTGGCCAATCATGTTCGGCCTCGATCTGTCCCAAGCATTCATGTCCCATCTCCAGCCGTGGTAAGTTGTAGTGCCAGGCAGCCCTGGCTATTCATAGGATGCTTTTCAGTTCAGTGGAGTCATCGTACTGGAAGCTAGCAGTGCAGATACCAAGGGCTCCGCCTCCACTTTCTCATTCTCACTTTGAACTACAGTAAAAGCAGATACATAAACAATCATTTAGAGCGTGTATTGAGTATTGTAAGAGGTGTGTAGGAAGTATGCTATTGAGATACCAAAAGGAGACTGGTTAACTCTGCCTAGAGAATTAGAAGCCTTCTAGAGAAGTTGAACTAATCCAGTTAGGAAATATAGGTAAGAATTGACCAGCTAGCAACTTAAATAAAGGAACTGTGAAGTTGTTGAGAATAGATCACACACAGGGCAGTGTGTGGGTACAAATGACAGTAGGTGAAGCTGAGAGGTAAGCCTAGGCTGTGTTTTAGAGGCTTTAAAATATGTCAAGGAGCTAGAAGTTTATATTAGTGTCAATAGTGGAGAAAAATTAAAAATGCTTGTTTTTTGTTCAACAGGCATAGCAGCATGAAGCACACTGTTAGAACTTTATTAGGGAAGGTTAGCAAGATGGCTCAGCAAGTAAAGGTTCTTGCCACCAAGCCTTACAGCCTGGTTTGCAGCCTGGTGTGGTGGAGATGAATCGTACAGAAAGGGCCCTTTATCCTTTCCTGTTTGTTTACCTTGCCCCTGGCTCCAGGCCACAGCCAGGCTTACCATTGGTGCCTACTGACTGGCTGCTGTCTTGGCAGAATACTGCCAGACTTCTTGAGTTCATTTACTGCCTTACCTCTTGTGAAATCAGGAAATACATCACTAAAAAGCATTCTCCTTGAAAGCCCAATCCTGTATGAACTTGATCAGACATTTTAAATATCAAGTTTTATCCCAGTATCATGTTGTTTGAAGACAATTTAGTCACCTTTGGAAAGCAGTGGTACAGGGCCTGGAGGAATGGCTCAAGAGGCTATGGGCACTCTGTTCTTGCAAAGGACCTGGGTTGGATTCCCAGCACCCACGTGGTGCTTCACAACCATCCATAACTCCAGTTCCAGGGGCCCTGATGTCTTCTTCTGACTTCTGTAGGCACCAAGCACACAAGTAGTACACATATAAGCAAAACACTCAAACACATAAAATAAATCTAAAAAAAGTTTAAAAACAAAAACTGGCACAAGGCCGTAGGAAAGAAGTCTGCCATTGCGTAAAGTGGAAAATCACTGGGTCTGGCCAGGATTATCCTCTTTTGAACCGTATGTTCAGACAGTTACTCAGCCTTGCTAACCCTTAACATTTGGATCAGGGCCTATGGACATTATCTTTTTACATTTTTAATCATCTTCCTTTTTCTAGGATTTGTTTTATTTTTTAAATTATGTATATGTATACTTCTGAATATGGGTCTGTACATATGACTGCTTTTCCAGCAGAATCTAGAAGGAGGTGTCAGATCACCTGGTGCCTGTGAGCTATCATATGGGTACTGTAAACCAAGACTATCATTCTGATCCCATACTTTAAATGAAATGTTTAATGAAAACAAACTTTAAAAATAAAACTCTTGAGCCAAGTCTGGTAGTGTACACCTTTATTCCTAGCACTTGGGAGGCAGAGGCAGGTAAATCTTTGTGAATTCAAGGCCAGCTTAGTCAGTTCAGGCCAGCCAGAGTTGCATAGTGAGACCCTGTCTAAAAAGCAAAAACAAATACCAAGTTTTGGGCTGGTGACATGAGCTTGCCACACGAGCCTGGTTACTAGACATTAAAGGGGAAGGAATGAACCAACTCTAAAGAGTTGTCCTCTGACCTCCCTGAGGGCTGCAGCACACATGCCCCGTACACTGTGTGATTATACACACAATAATAATAAACGTTGCATTAAAAGTTTTAAGCTGGGCCTGGTGAGTCGTACCTGTAATCCAAGCACTTAGGAGTTAGAGGCAGGAAGATCAGGCTCTCACAGCCACCTGGTCTACACAGCATATTTGAAGTCAGCCTATGCTACATCAGAGCCTGCCTTAAAAATAAGGTTTTCGATGCCTGAAAAGGTGTTTGAAT
Source organism: Microtus pennsylvanicus (assembly GCF_037038515.1). Lineage (NCBI taxonomy): Eukaryota > Metazoa > Chordata > Mammalia > Rodentia > Cricetidae > Microtus > Microtus pennsylvanicus. The sequence goes on along the minus strand of NC_134579.1, from coordinate 61,951,613 downwards.
CATTTTAAACATTCAGAACTAAGTATTTATTCTCGTGTTCTTTTCAGTTCGGATCTCATATTCAGTGTAGACTACATTACAGAAATAAAAGAGGCAGACTGCTGCCAAAAATCATGTCGTGCCCTTTGAAGTTCTGGGAAAACTTTGGAAGTAGTGGGTTCCTGTAAGATTTGCTTCTTTTTTTTTTTTTAAATAACTAACATTTATTGGTGTCACTTATGGTAGAAAAAAGTTCCTACACCAGATGTGCATGACCCAACTGTTAAATAGAACATTTCCAAGGTGAAATATTGTAAATACTGGACTCAGGAACTTTCAGTAGGAGAAAATTGAGAGTACTTATAAGTTTCTAATGTAATTTTCTCCTAACGAAAGTTCCTGAGTCCAGTATTTACAATATTACAATATTCAGGTGTCCACACGTCTGGGCGCCATTCTGTTGAGGGAGCTGCGGGTTGCATTCCGCCACCCAGCTCCAGCCACAGGCTAGCTTTACCCGAAATAACAACACAAATTGTATTCACTTAAACACTGCTTGGCCCATTATATCTAGCCTCTTCTCGGCTAACTCTCGCACCTGGACTAGCCCATTTCTAATAATGTGTGTAGCACCCCAAGGTGCGCTTACCGGGAAGATTCTAGCCTACATCCATCCTGGGTCGGAGCTTCATTGATCGTGTCTGCCCAGGAGAGGGGAGCATGGCCTCTGTAAGATTTGCTTCTTAAGAGTAGACTGAGTCCTGCAGTCTGGAGTGAGGATGGAGAGGCTGCAGCCTGCATCCCACTGCTGGATGAGCCTTTCCATTTGGCATTTCCAGAGGAGGGATGTGTACTGAGTGCTCTCTCTCTCCCTCTCCCTCTCTCCCCTCCTCTCCCGTCCTCCCATATGTCTCCTTCCCTCAGTCCTTCATTTTCATATGAGCTATAGGAAATTGTGTTTGAGCCAGTTTTTAATTAGCAGCATTAACTTTTTATCCTTGCTTTTGCACAGAAACACTTTTTTTTCTTCTATAACAAGATTATGTCAGTCTGTCCTTCTGTAAGCAACATTTCAGAAATTTAAGTTTCCTTCTTTTGTAAAACAGTGCTCATGGCTATTCTCCTGCTTATTAGCCTTCTCTCCTGAACTCAGACCCGGGTCCTGACCAGTCCCGATCACTTCACAAGAAAAGATGCTAATGGCACTTGTACCTTTGCTTCCAGCACCGTGAGGCAAAGAGCCACTGCCATGTGGAGAGAATTTCTAGCCTAGACGGGTGTGCCAAAGGCAAGCAGTTTGTCCTGTTGGAGTTGGGAGTTTGGTTTTTTTGAGACAGGGTCTCACTGTGTAGTTATGTAGACCAATCTGGCTGCAAACTCACAGAAATCCACTGCCTCCCCCTCTTGAGTGCTGAGATAAAAAATGTGTGCCACCATACCCAGCTCGTTTTTGTCTCATTTAGCCAAGGCTGGCTCTGAACTCCCTGCCTGTACCATGCATGTCCTTTATTTGCAGAGTTGCTGTGAAAATTGGGTCTTTACCAAGGAGCTCCTCCTCCTAGCAAATTTCCCTGGCCTCTCAGTCCAGCTTACCTTTCGGGAGCTGAGGCGGCCCCAGCACTGTGCTGTGCACGCCTCCTTTATTTTCCTGGCATAAGCAGCAGCAGCTGAGCCCAGGCCTTTGTTGTGCTCCATCTGTCAGATCATGACTCCACAGTTTATGTTTCATCTCCCCTCTCCCCCTCTGCCAACCTTTTTGCTTCATTTAAGAATTTGGCATTGGCAAGAAAGGGAGCTGCACTGGTTTGTCTTTCTCTGTGCTGACACAACTCAGTGTCATCTGGGAAGAGGAACCTCAGTTGAGAAAATACCTCTACCACATTGGCCTGTAGGCGAGTCTGTGCTCCGTTTGATTAATGATTGATGTAAGGGCCCAGCCTGCTGGGGACAGTGCTGTTCCTGGGCAGGTGGTCGTGGGCTGTGTGAGACAGCGAGCGAGCCAGGGTAAACATAATTCTTTCATGGTCTCTGTTTCTGCCCTGATTCCAGGTTCCCATCCTCCTCGAGTTCCTGTTTGGATTCCCCTGGTGATGGGCTGTAAACTGTAAACTGAGCAGACCCTTTCCTCCCCAGGATACTTGTGGTTGTGGTGTGTCTGCAGCCGTAGGGAGCCAACCAGGCCAGGCCCCGCCTCGTACCCTGGAGTCCTGTCATTCCATCCCAACTGGGAGATCTGTTCTTTCTGTGCATCTCATTGGTTGTCTTCTTAACATCTTCCATGACAAAGTTAATCCTAGCCCTGAATATCTCTGTCTGGTCAAAATTAAAATACTTCCTTTCACTGCTTTTATTTTGTTTCTTCTTATGCCAAGGAATTGTGTTTCCTGTTTGAGAAAACTCGGGTTTTACAAGTTAAGTCTTTTGTTTTCTAGAGATGGTACAGGTGTCCATGAATTTACTAATTTAAAAATCTGTAGGTCATAGTCCCTGCAAGCATCTGGCTTCCATATGTAGTCCTTGAACTTAACTTTAGAATATGAAATCCTATTTTTCTTACATTGTGTTCCATAATAACTAGGTTAAAAACAAAACCTTGAGAGGATATGGAATGCCACTTTATTTTCAGTCTTTAGAGATCTTTACAGAAAATTAAGCTCATTTATTAGTAATTAATGAAATTTCCAGCATTAACCATTTACCTTTTTAATGTGGCTTTGTAGCCATCGTTAAGACATTAATTTCCCAGGTGTCTAATCTGTTAAATGTAAAAGATAGGACTGGGAGCCGGGCGGTGGTGGCGCACACCTTTAATCCCAGCACTAGGGAGGCAGAGGCAGGCTGATCTCTATGAGTTTGAGACCAGCCTGGTCTACAAGAGCTAGTTCCAGGACAGGCTCCAAAGCTACAGAGAAACCCTGTCTCAGAAAAAAAAAAAAAAGATAGGACTGGGGTTGAGTACTGGCTGAAGCTGGGTGGTGGCGGCAGTGCACACCTTTAATCTCAGCACTTGGGAGGCAGAAACAGGCAGATCTCTGTGAGTTTGAGGTCAGCCTGGTCTATAGAGTGAGTTCCAGGACAGGCTCCAAAGCTACAGAGAAACCCTGTCTCAAAAAAACCAAAATAAAATAAAATTAAATAAATAAAAAGCACTGGCTGTTCTTGCAAGGGACCAAGTTCAATTCCCAACACCCACATGGCAGCTTACACCTGTCTATAACTCCATTCCCAAAGATTCAACACCTTCTTCTGGATTCTGCAGTCATTGCATAATATATAGATAAACATGCAGACAGAACATTTATATGAGGAGGCCAGCACTGGTTTCTGTCAGTAGTGTTTTATTGGCTGCAGCCACACTCCTCATCTCCTGTGGCTGCTTTCGTGCTGGCAGACCTGAACAGTGACGGCAGCTCCGTGGCTCTTGAGATTAGCATCAGTATCTGATCTTTTAGGGGAAAGTTTGCTGAGCCCCAGCGTGTGCAGCAGTAAGTTTATGACAACCAACAAGAGTGGTTTTAAAGCTGTGTGCTTTTTGACCTTTGTTGATAACACTGTTTCCCCCCTTTGTTGTCTCTCTGCAGCCTAAATTAACAATGGCAAAATGCAGGCGAAATGTGGAGAACTTCCTGGAAGCTTGCAGAAAAATCGGTGTACCCCAGGTAACGTGTGTGTGCGCGTGCGTGCGTGCGTGCGTGTGTGTGTGTGTGTGTGTGTGTGTGTGTGTGTGTGTGTGTGTTTGTGATTGCTCTTACCAGGACTAGCTGTAGACTAAGCTCATCACTGCTAACATAGTGTGTCGTTACAGAGCTCTGTCAGTGTTCTCTCCAGCAGTATTCTTTCATGTTTCCTCATTTCCAAGGATCTTTAAAGAGACTGTTAAATATTGATTTAAATAATTGTATTATAACTAATAAATTGAAAATAATTGTTTTATTTTCTTAAGCATCCCCACTAGCTGTTTGACCTATGTACAGCTACACATAACAGAATATTTTCACACAAGTACCATTCAGATTGGAATTCTTTTGTTGGCTTTAGTTTTTTAATACTTGATTTTAATACATCTTAAATATATGTATTCATTAAATAATTTTAAGACTTCACAAAATGTTACAAAAATAGCAGAGTTCTTATGTATTTTTCACCCAAATTTCCCAGATACTAGCATCAAATATGCAAATAGTATAGCTGTACAAACTGAGTGATCCAAACGATAGTCCTGTTAACTAAGTTAAAGATTTAGCTCAGCTTCCACCCATTCTTCCACCAGGCTGCAATCCTTTGGCCGTTAGCACAGTGACGACCACCTGTGAGCTTGCGCCTCTATGGCAGTGGTTCTCAACCTGCGGGTCGAGACCACTTTGGGGGTTGAGCAACCCTTTCACAGGGGCCACCTATGACCATGGAAAACACAGATATTACATTATGATTCATAACACTAGCATATTACAGTCATGAAGTAGCAATGAAAATAATTTTATGGTTGGGGTCACAACAGCATGAGAAACTATTAAAGGATCACAGCACTAGGAAGGTTGAAAACACTGGTCTATTGTAGTTCTTGCCATTGATAGTACCATCATTAAACTTGATAGATTTAATAAGAAATGTTTATAGTGTTCAGTGACACCCCCCTTTTGTTTTGGTTTTGAGGGTTTTTTTGTTTGTTTGTTTTTTGCAGTTTTCTCTGTGTAACACTCCTAGCTGTCCTGGAACTAGCTCTTGTAGACCAGGCTGGCCTCAGACTCACAGAGATCCACCTGCCTCTGCCTTTTGAAGAGTAGTTAAAAACTGCTTTGCTCTTGAGGGCTGCATGGAGTTGGATGATGTGGATATAGGCTTTTTGACCTAAGTTTACACTCAGAATGGTCTTAGAGCCCTGGGGCTCAGACCTCCCTTCTGCCTCAGCCTCCAGTGCTGGAATTGTGGTATACACTGTGCTTAGCAACAGTGTAAAGAAATTAGCAGCTTGCTGTGGTGTGGTTGGCAGTTTCTCTTTTCTTTCTTGCTCAAGATGGAAGCTGCGGCCTCCTGCATGCTCTGCCACTGAGCCACACCTCCAGTCTCTAAGCCTTAGTTTTGTCTAGTCAGCAGAGAGAAAACACCAGCCTTTTCTGTCAGCTGCTTGATTAACTGTCGGAAACTCAGGATTGGCTCATCAGAAACGCCAGCTTTGCTCTGAGTTCAGCCCCATTTATCCCAGTGATGGTTTTTCACCCAGTTCACTGTCCTGCTCTAACTGATCATGTATGCAGTGAGCATCCTTCACTCCAGCTTCACATATTCCAGAGTAGGTGAAAAAAGGCCAGTTCCCACCTGCATCTCCTTTAGCCAGCATGTTCCACACCTGCTCTTCAGCATTACTGGGTAGATCTTTCTCTTATTTTCTGCTATGTTATGGGTTCGGTTTTTTTTCCCTTTTCTAAAATCAAGTAAGACATATTTTATTCTTATGGACAAATTCAAACTAGAATTTTTCATTTTTATATCATCTTATAAAAGCTTATGAAACCATTTTACCATTTACCACCTATTCTAGGGGACTGGCATGTATTTTCTCCACAGCGAGAGTCCTGATGCCCATATGCACACATTAGCACTCAGTTTTCCTGTCTGATGTCAGCATCCCTGCTGCCTGCTCGAGTCTATACCCTGTGCACTGCACTGGAATGTGCCATGCATTGGCACAGAAAATGGGAAGCGCAGAAAGCAGGAGCGTGCTGACTCTGCCCATGCCCGTGCTTGCCGAGATCCTCCTCGGCACCATTTCTGGACATCAGAGCTGCCTGTCAGGCCCTACAGAGCCGTCTTGTCTTGGGTGTAAATATCGGAACCTGGGACTCTTTCAGAAAGCTACTGCCCTTGGTCAGCAGAATAGAAAAACTGTGTGCTTTACAGCATGCGTGTAAGTCAGCATTTTCCAAGCAGGGCTTACGAGTGTTCATTACAGCCCAGCTGCCCCTTCTACCTGAGCTGAGCTATTCGAAGGCAAACGGAGATAGAAAAGTACACTTTGAAACTGACCCTTTTCCACGGCGGTTAGCCTGGAGTCCACAGCTCACCTGCAGCTCCTTTCCAGAAAGAGGAAGTGGACATCCACACAAACCACTTCTTCCGACCCATCTGCCTTCCACCCACTTCCTACCAGTTTTGGATGAGTTCTAGTTTTGCTGCTATTTCTCTTGAAAATTAGTCATTTTTCTGGACAGAATGAAGGATAACGAACAAATTCACCAATCAGTAGCATCAAGCTGGTGTTCTCAGTCTTGCTTTGTTCTTGCCTCCTTCTGGCCCTTGCTAGACTGAAAAACAGGGAACTTAGTAGTTAAGGGTGTCCGCCTCGGTGCCCAGGTGTAAAATACTTGTCACCATCGTCCCTTCTCAGGATGAGCTGTGAGGGCAGCGTGGGAAAGCACCCCTGTTCCCCTTCACTTGGAAAATGGTGGAATAGGGTATAGAGTGCAGGGTCACCCTTAGCTATATAGTGTCTGAGACAAGGCTGGGCAGTGTGCGACTCTGTTTCAGACAAAAGAAAGTCAGAGACAAGGGATAGTCAAATTATGACGGAGAATTGCCTGGGAAGATAGCAATGGTAGAGTCCTCACCCGGGGTCCATCCCCAGCTCACGCTCAGAATATGAAAGAAGCCTCTGGAAAGGGAAGTGTCTGAATAGTCACTTTTACTCTTGTGCTTTTATTAAATGTTTTATTTTTTTAAAAACTTGTGTTTGAATCTACTATCTTATATTCTAGAATTATTGTGTATATTAAAGACTATTTTCAGTTTGAATCCACTAATACTTTACCAATGGTGACTTTAGAAGCTCTGCATTTCTGTTGTGTGTAGCAGTGAGCCACCTAGGGATGGTGGGCTTCATCTGATGGAGTAAGTCAGTACATAGGACTTCCCTACTGAACCTCCTCATTACAAGGCTGGCCTCAGGCTTGGAGTCAGCAGTTGCCTGTTCGGTGACCGCCCTACTCTGGTCAGCATCCCTCAGTAAGGAAGACTGGGAATGGAGAGGAGGCCCTCCTACTCTCAAGCCTCACACCACCCTGAACCACAAGCCAGCTCTGTCCATTGGTCCCTTAATGCTCATGGCCAGCCACCAACAAGCACACTCTATTTTGCTGTTCCATAGAAAAGTCTGTGTGCACAGATGAGCCCACAGCTTTGTCCCTCAGCATTTCCTTCCCTAAGCTAAGATGCTGCAGGGTGTGTGTCTGATCGTACCTGACATGAATACTGAGTTCTGTACTTGTCTGCATTCTGCCCACTGACTGTGTTTTTCTGTTTTCCTTTCCTGCTCACACTCGGACAGGACAATCTCTGTTCCCCTTCCGACATCCTTCAGCTAAACCTCAGCGTTAAAAGAACTGTCGAAACCCTGCTTTCTCTCGGGGCACATGCAGAAGACTCCAGCATTGTCTCTCTATCTGTCCAGCTTCTGGGTTTTGTGGCATTTTACTGTGCTTTAATGTTAACTCTCTGTGTGCTGTATTACCGGGTCTTCCCCTCTAGCTGACAGTGCAGCCCGTGCCTTCCACCTCCTTCCTGTGCTTGGTGCAGGTTTGTTTCTCATACAGAATTACTGACATGAAAAAACATGTGTTTTTTTCAGAGTGCTAACCTGAGTAGGTGCATCGTTTCTTTTATGTCCAGAGGGGCAGCGCCTTGCACAGTAGGCACTAACGATGGCTAACAGAAAGATCATCACTTGCTTCCCCCCCTGCCCTGTGGCCTTGTTTCTCATATTAGGGGGTGGGGTTGAGGCGTTTTTACTGATGCAGTCCTGAGCCTCAGAACTCTGCCGTTCTTTTTATACTGTGCTTCACTTCAGTCTTGAAGTGACAGATGTCTGAGCCCTTTCACCAGCTGCTTACCGTGATGCTGCTGGTGTCCTTTCCACTCTGGAGCACCTTGTCACTTAGTCCTCTGCCCTGGTGTCCTTTCCACTCTGGAGCACCTTGTCACTTAGTCCTCTGCCCTGGTGTCCTTTCCACTCTGGAGCACCTTGTCACTTAGTTCTCTGCCCGGAAGGCCCACCTTCCCCCCCCCCCCTTTTTTTAACAGTATTTGGACATTTAGAAGGCATGGGGCACTTAAACTTTATAATTTTAGTTTGGCCTGAATTTTTAATTTAAAGATAGTAGAGGTTCTCCAGATTGCTGTCTGAACCATTGTATCCATTTAAGACAGTGAACACTGAGCAGAGCCTGCATCTGAGACCTGGCCATGCCTCGCACGTGTGCTGCCTGTGACAGATCTACTGCAGGAATCCTGTTAGACTGTGACGTTTGCAGTTCCTGTCACTGCTAGCATGACTGAGTCATTTTTGTGGGTGAACTTGTATTTTGTAGGCTATTGGGAAGATTGTATCGGAACTGCAGGTCCAGTGAAGCTGCAGTCTGTCTCGGAATGCTTAGTAGATCTGTCTCTGGACCTGGGGCCCAGAACAGCATTGTGTCTCCATGCTCCATTAACAAAACTGACCAGCAGCTCAGCCAGGAACAGCCTGGGCCGCCGCTCCCCTCGTGTACTTCTGTCTGAAGCGGGTCGTTCCTAACTGTCCTCACTAACGATGCAGTGACAGACTCGGTGCTCTACAGCAGTGCCTGCCTCCCGGGTGTGTCGCGGACTTGTCTTCTTTTTAAGACACCTAGAATTGACGATTATTATCTGAATTCTGTAGTTTTGTCCTTTTACACACACGCACAGGGTGTGTGCTGATACACACCTGCAGTCCCAGCCTTTAGCAGCCTAGGCTGGCTACATGACAAGACCTGTCTTTAAAATAAAAACAGACAAAACCACCGCAGAGGCTGCTGAGCGGTCTAGACGGCAGTGGTGAGTTCCTAGGAAACGTCCACAAAGTTGATGTCTGTAAGCTCCAACCTCTGAGTGGTGAGTAACCCGCTGTGCTCGGCCTGTGCACTGCTGAGCAGATGGCAGGGATGCTCCACCCACAGCACACGGGCTTCATCTTTTTCGTTGGTATTGTTTGGTTGGTTGTTTTTTTGTTTTGGCTTGTTATGGTTTGATTTTAGTTTTTTAAGACAGGTTTCTCTGTGTAGCCCTGGCTGTTCTGTGAACTTGATCTGTAGACAGGCTGGCCTCAAACTCAGAGATCGACCTACCCTTAAAAGGTGTGTGTCACCACTGACTAGCTCTTTCTGTATTTTTATTGCAATCCATTTTGTAACATTCCGAGTGATACAGAGTGTAATGGAACACTCCTATAGCCCTCGAACTTGAGTTTGAGGCCACCCTGAGCTATACACAGCAAGACCTTCTCTCAACTATAAGCAAAAAAGTAATTTTTACCCAGGCATGGTGGTACACATGTTTAATCCCAGCATTTGGGAGGTAGAGACAAAAGGATCTCTGATCAACATAGCATGCTCCAAGACAGCCAGAACTACATAGAGAAACCCTGTCTCAAAAAAATTAAAAAATAATAATTTTGATGAGAAAAAGAAAAGCCAGTAAGTGTTATGCTAAGATTTGCCTTTTTCTTACAAGAGTAACAAAGTAGATGTATCCAGCTTCTTACCCAAAGGAATGGTCTTTTTATGGATCAGTTATCAAGATGTGAGTAAGCTTACATAATAGTTCCTCGGCTTTATTTAATCTGCTGAATTTTACAATATGAAATACTTTAATTTTTCAAATACAATTTTTTTTTTGGTGGTTTTGTTTTGTTTTTCAAGACAAGGTTTCTCTGTGTACCCTTGGCAGGCCTAAAATTTGCTCTGAAAACCAGACTGGATTCGAGCTCATAAAGATCCACCTGCTTCTGCTTCCCAAGTGCTGGGATTAAATGTGTGCACCACTGCCCAGTTTTCAAATACAGTTTTTAAGACAAGATCTCACAGTGTAGCCTTGACTGACCTTGAACTCACAGAGACCTGTCTGGCTCTGCCTCCTAAGTCCTAGGAACAGCATACCCAGCTAAAACACAATTTTTTTAAATCTGATTTTTTTTTAAAACTAATTTAGCTTTACCCTACCATGAATTACCTGAGGTAGAGCAATGTTTCTTACTTCCATTTAACTCTGAGGGTTGTGGCTTTCAGAATGGAGCTATGGTGCAAGTCCTGGGCCCTCCCTTCCTGCAGTTAGAGTCATCACAAAATCATGAAGCGTCCCTCTGTCTGTGATTTCCTCCCCAGAGTGTCCTCTGTAATGCTGTTTTCCACGTGGGCCATGCAGTAACTCGGCTTGTTTTTCTATTTTGATGTGCTCTGTAAGTCGGCCCTGATCTTTGTCAGATAGTGCGGCTTCCTCCCGCCGTGTAAATGTGTGTCACCTGTCAGTCTTCCACTTTTCCGTGTGGACCTTTAACTGTGTTAATAAAGTGACCCTGAGTGTGAGACACCATCTGCGGCTGCCTCCATTAGCAGGGTGGGTTTACCAAGAACTTTCCGTACCTCGCTTGATTATTATAGGGCGGGGTAGAAGTTCCCTTCAGTCCTGTGATGTTCATCCTGTTTTCTTTTCTGTTTGTTTTTCGTTACGTTGTCCTCTTTTAGGAGCAGTTATGTTTGCCTCTGCACATTTTAGAAGAGAAGGGGTTGAGCCAGGTTGCCGTGACTGTCCAGGCCCTCCTGGAACTTGCCCCACCCAAGCAGCAGCAGCAGCAGCCCCCACCCCAGCTCTCTGCTGTCTGAGGACTCCCAGGGCCCTGGGTGTTGACACAGCCAAAACAAGGAACAGGAGGACGCGATTGCTGGCCCCGCCTGCTCACACAGCCCTGTGCGTTCCTAGAAGCCCTGTCTTCACGATTCCTGCCAGGAATGTTTGCTTCATCTCTCCATTTTAGGGGAAATTATTTCCACTATTTTTTGTTTTTAATGAAGACACAATCCTCTTAAGTGGAACTTTGATTACTGAGGACTCAACGTGGAAGCCTAAGCTGGCTCTGCTTTCTTCGTGGGGAGCAGGCTCATTTTTCATGCCAGAGACAGGATCTTAGAAGCCGCATATTTCTCTCTCTCAGAAGACAGACATGCTGCTGTCTTTCCAATTCCCCGGGTTCTACTGCTCGCTGGTTTCCACAGTTGGGCTTCATTCTCCTGGAGCATTTGTGAAATCCAGATTTGCATCAGAGGTTTTGGCTGTGGCCTGGGAACCTGCATTTCCAGCAGTCGTTGCAGTTGCTCTCAGGCAGTAGAGACTGTGCCAAGACACATAGTTATGTGGTTTGGGTACCACCCTCCTGCACTTTTCAACTGCATTCAAATCAAAGGCTGTGTTATGATGACTTGGACAATTCTGTCAAAGAGAACAAAAATAATAGAGAAGCCCTCGATTTTGCACTGTATAACAGTTATTTAAAACCAGTGTCCAGGCCTCTCCACAGCCCTGCCCGCTCCCACCCCATCTTTTTCTAGAGGGTGGTTCTGTGCATCACCCTGCCATTTCCTAAACACAGACACTCTGCACACAGTTCTAAGCTGTACAGTGTAACCTGCACTAGTCAACAGTATTTGCATTTGCCTCAGTGAACCCTGCATGCTGATCCCAGGGCACCTGAACCAGGCGTGGCAGATGCAGTAACAGCTCCCTGGCTCATGGGACACCGAACACAACGCCAAAAGAGGTGAAGGAAGCCACACTTCTTAGAGTCCTTGCAGGTGACAGCCAGCTTCCTTGGCTTTAAGAAAGCACTCGAGCAGCTTCCTGTCTCTCATCTACCCCCTCCCCCATCCACCGCCTGTGCCTTACTCCTTCGCTGTGAGCAGACAACAGAAGGACCTAGGGCTCCAGCACAAAGTAGGCGTCTTCGTGTAAACCTAAGTACACAGGCGTTTCTTCCCCTGGGTTTTGCACACTTGTTAGTTGTTGTGTCTTTGCTGTGGCCAGTAGAGTAATTACATAAAAGCTGTTTCATAGGGTAGCCCCTGCAGTCTTCCCAAGGCTTGCATTTGAGAACAGTATTTACCCTGTGCAGCATCCAAAGGTAATATCTTCGATACTGGACCATGTTCCATCCCCAGCACCACCGGAAGTAAGGTGCAGAGAGGCACAGGAGCCTGTAATTCCAGAAGTGGGAGCTGGGTGGTCAGGATTTGGCCGGATGCTAGGCAGCTACAGGCCACCTGGGCTACATTAGACTGGCTGAAGCGCTGCCTCAGCAGCTGAGAACACTTCCTCCTCTTGCAGAGAGTCAGGGTTCACTTCCCAGCACCCTGCGATGACTTCCTCGGGTACCAGGCATTGTACATGGTACACATGAAGGTAAAATATTCATACATGTAAAAATATTTAAAAGTATCTTTTCCCTAAAAAAAATCCTTCCTCTAAAAGTGACTTTGAACAAAATCATTTTGAGTAATCAAAATAATTTCTCCTTGTTCATGCAGAGAAGTGTTTATTAAAACATTGCCATGTTATCCAAGTTTAAAAGCATGTACCAGCAGCCAGGTATGGTGGCACATTCCTGCAACTCAGGAGACTAGGGCAGGAGCATATGGATTTAGGGCCAGCCTTGGCTACGCTGCAAGACCTTATCTCAAGAGACAGTAAATATAACATAGAGCACCTGGGCTCCTGGCCAGCCCTTCAGGGGCTTGTCCACCAGCAGCTGTGCTTCTGGGCTCTAGCTGTGCTTCCTTCTAGTCAGCATGAAACCTCAGCACCATTTCTAACTTGTAGCTTCTGATGTTGTTTAGAAACGAGTCCAGAAGACATTACATAATACAACACTTGGAGCAGCTCTGAGAGTTCCAGAGAGTAGGCTGACATTGCAGAGCGTGGAGGCTCATGCCTTTACCCAGCCTTTGAGAGACAGGGGACAGAGCTCCTCTACCCAGTGAGCCCCTACCTCAGAAAAAAGAGGACACATTAATATTTCAGTTTTTCATGTGAGGCCTTACTGTACTTACCAAGTTAATTCAGATTTAATCATTAGGAAGCATTTGCACAGTTTTAGCTGTGGTTGTTAAAGTTCTGAGTCAGCATATAACAAACCAGGTTTTCCGTTGGTCTTTTGTGGCTTTATATATATGTTTCTAAATTGGAGAGAACAATACATTTTTGTAGTTAACCTTGCTAAAGACCCCAGTGTAAGATAAAGTTAGTCTTATCATAGTCCCCTGACCGGAAATGGCTGTCCTACCAGTGCTGACGGTGAACAAACCAAGTGCCTGCCTGGCCCTGCCCCGCCACCTACGGAGATGTCATGTCAGCGGTCTCCAGACTTGCAGAGGCGTCTCTGCCTAGCCCTCGGACCAGGCTCCTCCTGTAATGAGCAGGTCTGAGGCACTCGCTAGAGGGATGAAGAGACTAGAAAGGGCAGAGCGGTGGGTGTTTCCCAGCTGCTCTGTAAGTACACCTTGCAGCTATCAAGGGGTCTGTAATCTGCCTCCCTCGAGTCAGCAGTGGCCGATGGTGCTCTGTGCTGATGAGTGTAAAGGACTGAGGACTTGGATGGTTGTGAAATGAAGGAAAACCTGCTCCTTTAGAAGCCTTGTATATACACAGTGCAGCGAGGCGGTTACAGCGGATTTGACTTCTGAAATGTTACACACATGTAATTAGTAAAAGGTTTTATAAACATTGTCCTATATTTGTATGTCTGTAAATATATTGTGTAAGTTCTAAGTATAAATATGTTGATACTGTGTATGTTATTTTAAGTTGCCTGTATGCCATCTTATATGTGGACATTAAAATAAAAGCCAATACTACCATAGCATGTAATGAACACTTGGAGATGTTCAAGCCTAAAACTTGGCTTCCTTAGCAAAGACAAATCTGGCTCACAAAGGAACAACTTGTTAAACCAGCCTCTGAGGTTAGCACTCACCTCTCAAGGAGGCACAGGTAATGAGGTGGCCTGCGATGGTGGCAGGACTGGACGGCTCAATTCCGGCTGGAGCTATAGTGCAGTCAGTACTGTGCCTACTAGCATGCATCACGTCCTGGGTTCCATTCCCACTGCATAAAGCAGGTATGGTCACTCACTCCTATAATGTAGGAGGTTCAAAGCCAGCCCAGACTACATAGTGAGTTTGAAACCAACTTGGGCTACATGAAGTCTCCAAAAGTTAAAAAGGCCTTAATTCATGAAAAGCGTAAGATACATTAATATAACTTTCCTCTAAGAAATAACCAGTTAGGGGCCAGTGAAATGGCTTAACAGGTAAAGGGGCTTGCTGCCAAGCCCAGTGACTTGAGTTTAATCTCCAGGACCCAGAAGAGAAATAGGAGACAGTTCTTGAAAGCTATCCTCCTCTAACCTGCACACGTGCGTTTTTTTAAGATTTTATTTATTTAGTATAGTGTTCCACTTGGCGTGTATGCCTCTATGCCAGAAGAGGGCACCAGATCCCATTATAGATGGCTGTGAACCACCATGTGGTTGCTGGGAATTGAACTCAGGACCTCTGGAAGAGCAGCCAGTGCTCTTAACCTCTGAGCCATCTCTCCAGCCCCTACACTAATTATTTTTTTAAAAAAAAAAAAACTTATTTTAAAGAAACAAGCTTGGCACAGTGATGCATTTCTTTGATCCCAGCACACAGGATGGCAGAGGAAAGCAGATCTTTATTTTTTTTAATTGTTTTTTTATGGTTTATTTAACTTTATTTTATGTGCATTGGTGTGAAGGTGTCAGATCCCCTGGAACTGGATCTTCAGACAGTTGTGAGCTGTCATGTGGGTGCTGGGAGTTGAACCCGGGTCCTCGGGAAGAACAGTCAGTTCTCTTAACCGCTAAGCCACCTCTCCAGCCCTGAAAGCAGATCTTTAAATTCAAGGCCAGCCTGGTTTCACAGCAAGTTCCAAGATGATCCTGGCAACCTGAGTTTGAGCCTGAGAACCCACAAAAAGGAGAAGAGTCCACAGAGTTGACCTCTGAACTCTGCATGTGCACCGGCACACATCATGCACACAGACACAGACGGAAGCAGAGGTGCAGTGGAGACAGCTGTGCTGTCCTGAAGGCTCCAGCCTTCCAAGACATTCCTTACTGATGGCCAAAGCGAGAATGAGCCAGTGGGCTCACTGGTTTTAAGGGAGAAGTGAAAACACCACACGGGCCGGTTTCCACCTATCTTCTTTAAGTCTCAGTATCCCAGATGGTGGACATAGTTGTGTGTCACTTGTCCAGCTTTCTGGGACATGTGCCATCTCTACCACTAGAGGACTGTTTATGCACACTCCATCTCTCGTGTTGGCCACGTCCACCCCGATCTATCCCCAGAAAGGTTGCCAGAGCAGCTTATGTAAGAGGCAGATTAGGTGCCGTCCCCCAGTGCTGGTAACAGTGAGACGGGCAAAGTTTATAAGTTTAACAAACCAAAGTTTATTAACTACCGCGTGCAGACATATTTTGCTAGCAGATAACCTTGATAATTCTCCCTGGATATTGGCATAAAATCAAAAGAAAATATTACACCAGACTTTTTATTGTATCGCTATAAGCCTATGAACTGTTTTCTCATGAGAAAGAATGTTCACAAAGCTGCTCAACACTTCTTTCCCCAAAGTGCACAGTCTGAAGAGGCCCTACCGCCATGTTCTAACCCCCATTCTGGGTTTGAAAACAAGGGTAATGGGCCTAGTGAACTCTGTAGGCGTCCTGGATGGCAAGCCACAGGTGAGTGTTGTGACGGCATCGGTGTGTCCCTGGAGACCAGAGGAAAAGAACAGCAGGTACTCGTCACTTCTTGCCTCTCCGTTTTTCCTTCTCCTTGCCTTTGGAATCTTTGCTGTCATCTTTCTCTTTCCTGGGCATTCTGAAACCGCCAATTTCCTTCCGGACCACTGTTCCTCGCCACCAGGCCTGGAGCTGAAGGAGAGAAGGAAGGAAAGCAGTTCATCTCAGTGAGCCCAGCAGCACTGTGATCCTTCTCCACAGAGAACCACAGCCACACGTGTTTAAGGACATCTCTGAGGCATGGCAGTGGCCAGGCTGATGTTACTATGGCTACCCTGTTGCTCCTGGCTGAGTGGAAATGCAGTGTGCTAGGCCGTGTTGGCACCTTTGGTAACGCAGCCCACCTCGCAGCCATTGGCTGGAAAGAGAATGACTGTCTCTTACCTGCACCCAGTACCACAGACGGAACAGAATACAGCCCTGTGTGGTGGTGCACACCTGTAGTTCCAGCACTCGAGCGGTAAGGTTCACAGCCAGCCTGAGCTACAGGCAGTTCCAGCACTCGAGCCGTGAGGTTCACAGCCAGCCTGAGCTACAGGCAGAGCTTGCTCCTTACTCTACATCTCAGGTTCATTCCCCTCAGGACCCCTGAAGGATGCACTTCCAAGCAATGTTTTTCAAACCATATTTGCATTACAGTTTTAGCTTTAAACATTTTTCCAGGGGCTGAAGAGATGGCCCAGCAGTTAAGAGCTTTACTGCTCTTGCAGATTATGAGTTAGTTTCCCAATACCCACATCTGGAAATTCGTAAGCTCCTGTAACTCCAGCTCCAAGGAATCTGATGCCCCCGGGGAATCATGTGTATGTACCCAAATACAGACCTTTACATATTTCAAAGTAAAAATTAATCTTAAGACTGTTTTCCAGAGTCTGGACCTGATCATGTTGTCATTGCTAATTGCAAGTTCACATAGAACTTTTATGAGACATTTGCTGTCTCGGCCAGGCTTGAGTCTTCACATCTACCATGTCCAGTGCTCAGGAGGCAGAGGGAGAAGGAGCACCGCAGGCCACATACATAGTCCCAGTTGGTCAGGGCTACGAAAGAAGCTGTCTCAAAAATACTAAGCTAAAAGACATTTTAAATGTGTTTTTTCTAATTTGTATTGTTCGTTTTACCTTTTGGGTTTTTGTTATATTGGACAGCCAGGGTGTGGAGCAGGGTACAGCATTCTGGAGCATCCTTCCTATAGCTGAGTCCCCTCCTCGGATTGTTATGGCTGGAAAGAGGCTTTGCTTCCATTGATCTCCCCAGATGGGGAGCCAGGTGTGATCTTCTGGCTCAGCACCGTGACGTGTATGTGCGCCCACTGTGCTACAGCTGCAGGGAGCCTGCCATGCCCACCAACTGCCAGCGCATCCTACCTTCACGATGCTCTTCAGCTCCAGGTCGTCCTGCTCCAGCTTCTTCCTCATCTTCTCCTTTTCCATCCTGTCCTCAATGATGACCTGCTCATACTCCCGGATCTGCACAAGGACACACGGAGCCCAACCAGCCCTGCTCGCCAGGAATCCCAGAATTCCCAGGACACCGCCAAGGACTGCTGCAGTCCAAGGCCAGTCTGTTCTACCCTAGCCAGTAGCAAGTATATGGTATGACTCAAAAAATGATATAAATCCTGCTGTGGTCACCATCATCAAAGAATCCCGGTGGTTTACAGTCACACCTCTACTTCTGGCCAAAGGCTTCCCCAGTGAGCTTAGTCTCCATTCATCCCCAGGGTCCCCATCCCCCCTTACCATCTTTGCAAGTTCTTGAAGGTGCGACAGGTCGGCGGCCTTGGCAGCCTTGAGGGCATTCAACTCATTCTGTTTTGCTTCGGTGTCTTTATCAAATTTCTCCATCCAGAACTCTAGCTTCTCCTCAAGTTTCTACTTGGAAAGAATATTAAAAACATGGCTTCTAAGCCGGGTGGTGGTGGTGCACTTGCCTTTTATTCTAGCACTTGGGAGGCAGAGGCAGGAGGATCTCTGTGAGTTTGAGGCCAGCCTGGTCTACATGAGTTAGTTCCAGGACAGGCTCCAAAGCTACAGAGAAACCCTGTCTTGAAACCCCCCCCCCCCAAAAAAAAACAGAAACAAAAACATGGCTTCCACCACACATAAAATAACAAGACTGTGATTCAGTTACACCAAGAAACTTTCCTAGGGAGATCCAGTCAGAACAGACTTGGTGAGGGCAAGGGGGAGGGAGGTGCTGACATGATGGCTGTATCAAACTATACACTCCACGTTTGTGTACTTTCCTGTGTCTAAGTCGCTCAATTTTTAAATATTAGTGGCACCTATGAGCTCACAGCATGTGATGCATGCACAGGACCTGTGGAACTCAAGTCAGTCAGAATCCCAGGACAGAGTGGAGCTGGGCCATTCACGTCAGAATCCCAGGACAGAGTGGAGGTGGCCGCTCATGTCAGTCAGAATCCCAGGACAGAGTGGAGGTGGCCGCTCAAGTCAGAATCCCAGGACAGAGTGGAGGTGGCCGCTCATGTCAGTCAGAATCCCAGGACAGAGTGGAGGTGGCCGCTCACGTCAGAATCCCAGGACAGAGTGGAGGTGGCCGCTCACGTCAGAATCCCAGGACAGAGTGGAGGTGGCCGCTCACGTCAGAATCCCAGGACAGAGTGGAGGTGGACGCTCATGTCAGTCAGAATCCCAGGACAGAGTGGAGGTGGCTGCTCATGTCAGAATCCCAGGACAGAGTGGAGGTGGCCGCTCAAGTCAGAATCCCAGGACAGAGTGGAGGTGGCCGCTCACGTCAGAATCCCAGGACAGAGTGGAGGTGGGCAAGAAGTTCCACCCTAGCTTAGAAGCCAATGGCAGTTGATAGCTTTTGGGAGAGACAGAGTCCGTCTTTTGAGGGTGTGGCCCTGGTAGTCACCACACATCCAAGAGTCTAACAGGCATGACAAACTGTGTCTGATGAGTTTTTTTTAGGACAGTTTAGGTGGGTAGGGAAGTAGGTAGGAAGAGTTGGAGACATCCATATGATCAAAATACATTTTATGAAATTATCAACTAATAAGATGAGACAATAGATAAAATGACAAGAAAGACAGGAGGAGGAAGAGTTGGGGTATAGCTCAGGGTTACTCTTTCCTTCCAAGAGCAGTCTTGGGCTTGACACCCAGCACTGCAAAACAAATGCTTGAACTTTCCAGAAGTGAATCAATACTCAAGACCAAGAGAAAAGCGAAGGGGGGGGGGCAGAGGAGTAGGTAGAAATTCTGAACGATAAGACGTGACATCAAGTCTTGTTTATTATTAACAACACTGAACATTAGTCAAAAGACTGACATGTGCGCTGGGGACATGCTCAGCTCGGGTGCTGGTCTAGAATGTATGTGCCCTGGGTTTGACAGCCAGCACCACATGAAAGTAGACATGGTTGCCCGCACCTATGATCAAAGAAGAGTCAGGAGGGTCAGAAGTTTAAGGCCATCATTGGCTACGTAGCATGTTCTAGTCTAGCCTGTGGGGGGAGGGGAGTATTGAAAATTCTCAATGAAAACAGACATGAGTCTGAGATAAGATGCCTAGCCAACCTAATTTTCAAAAATGATAGAAAAATGAGATTCAGTCTTGAAAAGTTAGTTGAAGATGGACTTTTTGTAAGAGAAAATGAAAGAAGGTGCTGGAAACAGAATTCAGGCCCTCTGGAGAGCAGATGGACTTTCTCCTATGCTATCTCTTCAAATTTCTTATACATGCTAAGGTTTTACTTTCTTTCTCTTGGGTCTAGAATTAATCATTATCTATATTCTGTTGCTTTTATTAAAGCAAACCTTTTTACTTAACCTCCCCCCTTTCCAGCGTTGTATGCTGAATGTCAGTACACTGGCACACAAAACCCGCTGTGCTGCACTGTCTGTAAGGGATTCTTGTATTTCCGCTCCACGAGCACTAGCTGAGAGAGCGAGGGGTCTAAAGAACTCAAGGAGACTTGAGTGCTAGGCTGGAATCTGAACCTTGGCACTCCGCCTTCAGTCTGTGCATCTTCCATTAGAACTGACGTCTCCTGAGGAACTTCAGACACTGGGATTACTGTCACTAAGAACCACACTTTACTGGGTTTTTGGTTGGGAACCTGTCCTGGATCTTGAGAACAGGCTAAGTTTGAGAAGTTCACAATCACCTGTAACTCCAGCTCCAGGGGATCCGTGTGGCAGATACACACACACACACACACACACGAATAAATGAATGGGCAAACGTAAGATGCACACGTGTATTTTACTTTATGAACACATTAAAGGAGAAAAAGACACCACTTTGATGGATTAAAAAAATAATGCATCTCAGCCAGGCGTCGTGACACACACCTTCAATCCCAGCGCTCATCTCAGCCAGGCGTCATGACACACACCTTCAATCCCAGCACTCATGAGGTAACTCTAATTCTTTGAACTTGAGGCCAGCTTGGTCTACATAGTGAGTTCCAGACCAGCCAGGGCTATGTAATGAGATGCAGTCTCAAAATTAAAATTTAAAAATAAATTTGTAGTTACCAGTTTTTGTTGTTGTTTTTTTGTTTGTTTTTGGTTTTGTTTGTTTTGTTTTTTTTTGATTTTTCGAGACAGGGTTTCTCCGTAGCTTTTCATTCCTGTCCTGAAACTAGCTCTTGTAGACCAGGCTGGCCTTGAACTCACAGAGATCCGCCTGCCTCTGCCTCCCGAGTGCTGGGATGAAAGGCGAGGATCACTGTTTTCTAATCAGAGAGGCTAGGTGACTTGGCCAGAGTCACACAGAGCCAGATGTCAGCTGGCTGCTGGCTGCCTCTCAGGTCCAAGTACTTTCTGCAAGGCCTAGCCTCACTGGAAAGGTTTCTTTGGCCACCTAGCAAAATACTAATCTTTGTCAGCAGAGGGCGCTGGAAGACATGTCAGGTCTCCTGGAGGCTCCCTAGGCACACCATTCCCAACACCTTTAACAATCCCAACACCTTTAACAATCCCAGCGTTTACTGCCATGTGCATTAAGACCAGGTGAGGCTAATTCCAAAAATTTAAAGGACTCAAGAGCAAATGTATAGTGTTTTACTTTAACATATTAACAGAGAATAGATAATCACCAATGGAAACAGTCCATCTTTACAACTGATTGAAGGAGGAAGAGGAGAGAGAGGGAAGGCTCGGGGAGGGAGGAGGAGAAAGCAAAACATTTAAGCCAGCCATTGTCTACACTCCTACAATCCCAGCACTCAGGAGGCTGGGGCAGGCTGAGGATCAAGAGTTGAGTTGGAGAACACCCTGGGCTATGTAGCAAGAATCATCAAACAAAAGAAAAAGATCATTTACTCAAGTCTACGGTTCCTGTTAGCCCCCTTATCCTGGCTTCAGGCCGCCCAGCAAGCACCTCTTACCATCCAGGTAAGAGGCACCTGACATGACTACCTGCACACACAGCCTGCAGAACAGACTAGACACGTTCATGGACTATGAAGGGGAAAGCATGAGCACATGTACCCAGAATCCCAGAATCCCCGTCCCTCTGCAGTGCTTTCCTGAGATGGACTGTTAGAAAGCACCTGCAGTGACAATCAGTATTGTCTGGAGCAGATCTGTGGCATACCCATTCAATGGGACATTTTATATTTTAAATTATTTTGCAAAGAAATTCTAAGAACATGAACAAAATGAGAATGCAACTGATAATTTTAAAAACACCTCTCAACTGATCATGGGTTTTTTTTGTTTGTTTTGGGTTTTTTTGGTTGTTATTTTATTTTATTTATTTATTTTTTGTTTGTTTTGTTTTTTGAGACAGAGTTTCTTGTTTCTTTTTTTTTTTTTTTTATTTTTCGAGACAGAGTTTCTCTGTGGCTTTTGGAGCCTGTCCTGGAACTAGCTCTTATAGACCAGGCTGACCCTGAACTCACAGAGATTCACCTGCCTCCGCCTTCCAAGTGTTGGGATTAACAATGTGTGCCACCACCTCGTGGAGTGGGATTTATTTACAGAGATCCCTTTATTTTATATGTACAGGTGTTTTACATGCATGTGCCATGTGCACCAGCGCACCCAATGCCCTTAAAGGCCAGGAGAGGGTACTGAATGCCCTGGGCCTGGAGTTATAACTGTGAAATGGCATGTCAATGCCTGAACTGAACCCAGGTCCTCTGCAAGAGCAGCCAGTGCTCTCAGCTGGTTAGCCATCTCTAATTTGACCCTAAGTGAGGAACTAAAGGTCCCGGAGACTCACCTGCTGCTCTTTCTTTAGGAACATTTCGATCTCCATATGAACTCGGTTCTCCTCTTCAGTTTTCATCCTCAGCTTCTGTAATGCACCAAGCACAGGCTCTCTCCTCAGCAAGGCTCAGGTCACCATTCTCAGGGACCCCAGGAATGCCAAGGCTTCCCTACAGAGCTCCCTGTGTGCTCCACAAACACTGCACCTCCTTAGATATGCGCAAGGGCCCTGAAGAAGCCCAAACAACCCTGTCATCTGAAAAAACATGCTTCAAGTGCAAGATTCTTGGCCCAGAGAAGGAAAGTGCAGACTTCCAGATGGTCCACACCTGGAATCCCAGTTTTCTGGAGGCTGAGGCAGGCAGATCCGGTTAAGGCCAGCCCTGCACTCCAAAGTGAGTCTGAGGCCAGCCTGCCTGAACTACAGAAGCCAAAGTTGAAGAACAGGAGGCGGGGAGGAGGAGGAAGAAGAGAGAAAACATAACAAAAAAAGCAGGTTGGGAGGGAGGCTTTCCCAGCCAGCAGCCGTCTCCAGGTCGTACAGAGAGCAGGAGGTGGAGCCATTAGAATCTCCAATCACAGATATCTAGGCCCATTGAATCTTTCAAGCTTGACCTCGTGGGCTGTACTGGTCATGAAGGAAAACATTAATGTTCTTCCTCCTCCTCTTTTATTGGCTGACGTATTAGGAATGACAGCTGGCTGAGGCAGGAGCCAGCTCAGCAGCTAAGAGTGCACACTGCTCATGTTTAGAGGACCTCTGTTTTGCCCAGTGGCTCGAAACCACCTATGACTCCAGCTCCATGGGACCCAATGCCTCTAGCCTACTTGGGCACTTTCCCACACATAATTTTAAAACAAGGAACTGGAGGTACAGGAGGTTGTGCCCCCCATCCTACACACATGGGTGCTGGGAACAGAACGAAGGTCCTCTTAAGTTTTTCTAGACAGGGTTTCTGTGTGTAGCCCTGGCTGTCCTGGAACTCACTTGTAGACCAGGCTGGCCTTGAACACAGATCTGCCTGCCTCTGCCTCTCTAGTGCTGGGATTAAAGGCATGCACCACCACCAGGTTAAGAAATGTGCATACTCTTAACAGATGATGTCTCTCCTGCCCAAGATAAATGATTTTTTTAAAGTGACAACCACTTGGCATCATCAAGTCATCTACCTGGGTGTATTTATTGTTGTTGTGTATTGATACTGGACGGTGGCCTCAGAGTCTGGCATATGCTGTCACTGGGCCCCATTCCCAGCTAGCCTAGTGTAGCACAGGTTACCTCAATCTCCTCCAGCAAGAGCTCCTCTGCTCTGTTACATTTCTTCTGGGTCTGGGTAACCTGCAGCTCAGCGTTTCTTTTCATATAAAGGTTCTCCATGTTGGTTTTGGCCTTCATCTCTTGTAGCTGGTCTTTGAGGTGAGCAATGTATTCGTTCCCATTCTGCAGAGATGAGACCACTGTGCTTACAAGGCGGGCAGAGCCGGCTTTCTCGCAGCACAAGGGAAATGCGCTCAGCCATCACGATCTTCTGAAGGAAAATGAGTCTTTGCACCAGGACGGGGAGCAGAAGGCTCATCTCAGACTCCAGGCCAACCAGGCCCACGGAGAGAAAACGTGTCTCATCAAAAACACCTTAACCCCAGCACTCTGGAGGCCCAGGCAGGTGAGTTTCTATGCCTTTCAGGCCAACCCTGCTCACACGGCAGGTTCCAGACCAGCCAGAGCCACACACTGAGACCCTGCTCAGAAGAGGAAAAGAGATGGAGCTGGAGACACCTATAATCCCAGCAGGAGTTCAAGGTCATCCTTAGCTGTGGTGAGCTCCTCAAAGCCAGCCAGGGCTACGGAAGACCCTGTCTCAAAAGAGGTGGGTCACTTGCCACCAAGCCTTATGATCTGAGTTTGATCCCTGGGATCCACATGACACAGAGAGAGAATTAACTCTCTCAAATTGTCTTCTGACCTCCACATATGCGCCCCTCCCACAGGATAATAAATAAGTGTGGGAGACAGAATGAAAGCTACCAAATTCTTTTTTTTTTTTTTGGTTTTTTTTCGAGACAGGGTTTCTCTGTGGCTTTGGAGCCTGTCCTGGATCTAGCTCTGTAGACCAGGCTGGTCTCGAACTCACAGAGATCCGCCTGCCTCTGCCTCCCGAGTGCTGGGATTAAAGGCGTGCGCCACCACCGCCCGGCTTGAAAGCTACCAAATTCAAACTGAGTAGGTCTCACCAGTGTTGAACATGGTCCGTGAGTGAAGCTGTGTGAAGATATTTCTGAGAGCTTGTGACCTCTGTCCTCTGAAGCAAGGATGTGTTCGTGGAATGTGTTCTCAGCCCCTCCCAGGTATAGTAATATACGAGTGTGGTTGTTTCAGATTAACCATCATCTTTTTGTTAGTTTATCTTTCTCTTTTATTTATTATGTATAGTGTTCTGACTGCATATATCCCTGCAGGCCAGAAGAGGGCGCCAGATCTCATTACAGAGGCTGCAAGCCATCATGTGGTTGCTGAAACTTAACTCTGGTCCTCTGGATGAGCAGTCAGTGCTCTTAACCCCTAAACTCTCCAGCCCGGTTAGTTTGTTTTTCAAGACAGGGTTTCTCTGAGTAGCTCTGACTATCCTGAAACTTAGTCTGTAGACCAGGCTGGTCTCGAAGTCACAGAGATGCACCTGCCTCAACCTCCCAAGTGCCAGGATTAAAGGTGTGTGCCACCAAACCCGTCCAGATTACCTATCATTTTACCCACTATTCAGAATGGTGATTACAAACACGCTGTCCTCGTGACTTATACAGCCTAAACTCACGTGACCTTGCTTATACTTCTGATTGTGTACAACTTGAACTCAAGTGAACTTTGCTCACATGACCTTGCTTAACCCTCAGAATGCACGCAGAATTGTCTGATGCCCTGAGTAAAGTTGGCCAGTGCACGAGACTTCAGTCCGCCTCGTTTTTAGGCCCCAGTCTCCTAAGTTCGCAGCACCAAACAGAGCAGTATTTTCTTTGGGTAGTCTGTATTTCCAAACAGATTTGCCATTAGGACCTCGTTTTGGTAGAAAGAGCAGTGGTCAAAGTCCTGATTTCCTGCAGCCTAAACAGTTTTCTGAAATTGGTCAAGTCAGTTTAGGCCTAGGTTTCACCTTTCAAAAACGAGAATATTAGTACCTAGAGTGTGATAATAGTCATTCCCCAGTTCCCACTGGAGACTAGTTCCAAGGCACCCCTCCTCCCAAGATACGGAAGCCTGCAGATAACTCTAATCCTCTATTAACATCTATACAGAGTCAGGTTCTTTCAGGCTCGCTGATTGGTTGGTTGAGTCTGTGAACGCAGAACCTATACCTTGCAGGACAGATGGACACTGAGTGTCCTGGTTTCCTTTCTGTCTGTGCGATACAAATGCTGACCAAAAGCTACTTTGGCAGGAAAGGTTTGATTTGGCTTGCAGGTCTCAGTCGGTCATTGAGGGACGTCGGGAGCTGGTGTAGAGGCCAATGAACACCGCCTGGCTATGGCTTGCTCCCTCTACCTTGCTCAGCCTGCTTTCTTACAGAACCCAGAACCACCTGCCCAGGGGTGGCATCACCCACAGTGGGCTGGGCCCTCTCACATCAATCGCTAATCCAGAAATGCTCCTCAGACAGACACACAGGCCAATGTGATGGCAATATCTCCTCAGCTGACCTTCTCTCTTCCCGGGTAACTCTAGCCTGCGTCAAGCTGACAGACTGGCCAGCGCAGTGAGTCACAGAACATGCGGGGAAACTCTACCAGTCACTAAAGCTTCACATTTGTTCATGTGTTTGTTGGTTGTTTTTTTGTTAGTTTTGTTTTGGTTTTGGTTTTTCAAGACAGAATTTCTCTATGTAACAGCCCTGGGTGTCCTGGAACTCACTCTGTAGACCAGGCTGGCCCCGAACTCACAGAGATCTGCCTGCCTCTGTCTCCCAAGTGCTGGGATTAAAGGTGTGTGCTACCACCACCCAGCATGTTTCATGATTTTAAGGTCTCAAAACTCATGGATTGAAAATTCTTCAGTAGCAGACACCAAGCTAGGCAGCAGAGGACAGTGGAGACATAAACAGCCCAAGTCCCAGAGAAACCACTGTGTAGTGGGAAACTGTTGTGGGAGGGAAGGCTGTGTGGGCGCACCTAGCCTGTGTGGGGGAGAGGGCCGTGTGGGCGCACCTAGCCTGTGTGGGGGAGAGGGCCGTGTGGGCGCACCTAGCCTGTGTGGGGGAGAAGGTTGTGTGGGCGCACCTAGCCTGTGTGGGGGAGAAGGCCGTGTGGGCGCACCTAGCCTGTGTGGGGGAGAGGGCCGTGTGGGCGCACCTAGCCTGTGTGGGGGAGAGGGCCGTGTGGGCGCACCTAGCCTGTGTGGGGGAGAGGGCCGTGTGGGCGCACCTAGCCTGTGTGGGGGAGAGGGCCGTGTGGGCGCACCTAGCCTGTGTGGGGGAGAGGGCCGTGTGGGCGCACCTAGCCTGTGTGGGGGAGAGGGCCGTGTGGGCGCACCTAGCCTGTGTGGGGGAGAAGGCCGTGTGGGCGCACCTAGCCTGTGTGGGGGAGAAGGTTGTGTGGGCGCACCTAGCCTGTGTGGGGGAGAAGGCCGTGTGGGCGCACCTAGCCTGTGTGGGGGAGAAGGTTGTGTGGGCGCACCTAGCCTGTGTGGGGGAGAAGGCCGTGTGGGCGCACCTAGCCTGTGTGGGGGAGAGGGCCGTGTGGGCGCACCTAGCCTGTGTGGGGGAGAGGGCCGTGTGGGCGCACCTAGCCTGTGTGGGGGAGAGAGCCGTGTGGGCGCACCTAGCCTGTGTGGGGGAGAGGGCCGTGTGGGCGCACCTAGCCTGTGTGGGGGAGAGGGCCGTGTGGGCGCACCTAGCCTGTGTGGGGGAGAAGGCCGTGTGGGCACACCTAGCCTGTGTGGGGAGAAGGCCGTGTGGGCGCACCCAGCCTGTGTGGGGAGAGGACAACAGACAGGCCAGGGGAGACACAGTCAGGTGACCTCCACTAGCACTGTCTAAGAAGGATCCTCTGAGGAGCTTGTCTATCTGACACCTGAAAGATGAATAAGCCAATTCATAAAAAATGAGGCCAAGAAATTTATAAATAAAAAGAAAAGGGTGAGGTTCATGCTAGAGTCTCCAGTCAATGAAGGCCTAGATATGTTCCAGAAATTCTAAAGACAATCTGTAACTCGGAAAGAGCACAAGATAAGATGTGCCCATATTCTAGCTGTTTTATCAAATTTTCTAGAAGTCAGGACTGGAGAGACGGTGAAACAGTTAAGAGCACTTCCTGTTCTTCCAGGGGACGGGACTTTGGTTCCAGCACCCAGGCTGGGCAGCTTGCAACCATCTGTAACTCTAGCTCCAGGAATTTGATGTCCATCTTCCAGACTTCTTGAGCAACATACACACAAACACACACACACAGCATCCAGCAGCATACATGATGCACACATTCAGACATACATGTATATGCATGCACATGCAAACACATGTAGGCACTCAGACACACACATAATTTTACAAATCATTTACAAAACCCTCCAGGAGGTTATGTCAGAGGCCTGTGGCAAACAGAAGGTTTGCATTATATCATGTAATATTATATTACATAACTTTTTATAAATTCATATAACACTGGCTGTGTAAAAAAAGGAAGCCTAAGTCATCTGGTTTTAATGCTGTTGCCTTAGGCTTCTGAATACTCTAATTTCCTTCCTGTTTCTCATAAACATATTTTGCAAACATGTCTCACACAAACATTTTAGAGACAGTATGAAACACTGAGCAAGATATAAAAACTATCTAACTTTAGATGCTAAAATCACAACTGAAGCATACCAGCAATTGAACTGAAACACGGGTCCATTTCCAAATCTTCCCACCAAGTAACACATGCCAGGCAAGGAACAGCAAACACCTGCAGACACAGCACACTCCTACAGAGACAGCACACACCCATAGAGTCACACACCTGCAGAGACACAGCACACACCTGCAGAGACAGCACACACCCATAGAGTCACACAACTGCAGAGACAGCACACTCCTACAGAGACAGCACACACCCATAGAGTCACACACCTGCAGAGACAGCACACACCTGTAGAGACAGCACACACCCATAGAGTCACACACCTGCAGAGACAGCACACACCTGTAGAGACAGCACACACCCATAGAGTCACACACCTGTAGAGACAGCACACACCCATAGAGTCACACACCTGCAGAGACAGCACACACCTGTAGAGACAGCACACACCCATAGAGTCACACACCTGCAGAGACAGCACACACCCATAGAGTTACACACCTGCAGAGACACAGTACACACCTGTAGAGACAGCACACACCCATAGAGTCACACACCTGCAGAGACAGCACACACCTGTAGAGACAGCACACACCCATAGAGTCACACACCTGCAGAGACAGCACACACCTGTAGAGACAGCACACACCCATAGAGTCACACACCTGCAGAGACAGCACACACCTGTAGAGACAGCACACACCCATAGAGTCACACACCTGCAGAGACAGCACACACCCATAGAGTTACACACCTGCAGAGACACAGTACACACCTGTAGAGACAGCACACACCCATAGAGTCACACACCTGCAGAGACAGCACACTCCTGCAGAGAGACAGCACACACCCATAGTCACACACACCTGCAGAGACACAGCACACAGCCTAAGAAACTCGACTTAGGAGTTTAAGACCTTCACTTGAGCTGGGCCGTGGTGGTGCATGCCTTTAATTCCAGCACTCCGGAGGCAGAGGCAGGTGGATCTCTGTGAGTTTGAGGTTAGTCTGGTCTACAAGAGCTAGTTCCAAGCCAGAAAAGCTACACAGAGAACCCCTATCTCAGAAAAAAACAAAAAACAAACAAAACAAAGCTTCACTCAGATATCTGCCTTCCCCACATCCTGTCATCCTGACCATCCACGGAGCCTGCACTTCCCCATGACAAAGGTCCTCAGATTGATGTGGAGTATTTGTGGGGTTTGAAGGAAGACCAAACTTTCTCCTCCGCCCCCTGCTGCCTTCAGACATGGTCTTCTGAACATTTTATTTGATTTTTTTTTTGTGCGGTTTTTCGGGACAGGGTTTCTCTGTGGTTTTGGAGCCTGTCCTGGAACTAGCTCTTGTAGACCAGGCTGGTCTCGAACTCACAGAGATCCGCCTGCCTCTGCCTCCCGAGTGCTGGGATTAAAGGCGTGCGCCACCACCGCCCAGCTGAACATTTTATTTGAATCCAGAAAAGATGACTTAGTGACAGAGCAGTCAGCCAGTTAGAGCTCATCAGGCCCTGACCGCTGCCGCAAGAGGTGCCGAAAGCGCCTTGGCAGTACATGATAGAGATATGAATAATTTGCATTGATATGGATTTTGCTTTAGTGATTTAAATTTAAGGTCAATTTTGTTATATGTATATGTATTTCTGATATTGATTAAGGTATTGTGATTGTGTAGTTCATTTAAAAATGTAATGTATATAGGTTGTTAATGGATAATCATCGATAATAGTCAAGCTTGTAGTTATGTTAGTTAGATTTTTCTAGATGTACATAGATATATTTTAGATAGACATTCTTCATATCTTTCAAGGACTACAAAATAGGACATTTAATGTTTTAATAACTTAGAGTTTTTCATGACAATGAGATACGTCTGCTCCTGGCAGCACCAATCTACTTCAAGAAGAAGATGGGCATCGAAGAGGCACCTTATGGAGTTTGATAGCCATTTGGGCAAGAAACTGCTCTTGCCTGGACTGTTGCATAAACTGGACACAGAGAACCCGCAGAGAGAGGACTATTGAACTTGCCTAAAGGTGAGATGATCTTTTGGGGTTCCTCATTCATGAAAGAGTCTATGAGACATTCTGCAGGACACAGCAGATAATGACTGAACTGCCTTTGAAATTTCCTGCTTCATGGAAATGTCTCTGGATACTATGGGCCTGTAGGCCGAAAATGGATGCCCCAATGGTACAAAGGAACTTTGGGTGACTATCCAGGCAGTGAGATGTCTCTGTGATTTCTAGAGTTTTGTAAGTTGCTTACTTCTCATTTACTTAGGTCTTTGATGGAGTTGAAAAATAGATAGTTATTGTTTTCCTTAGTTATGATAAAGATAAAATAGATATAAATATTGTAATTCTTACTTGATAACTGTTTTGTTATATGTAATTTTGCTATGTTAAAGTTAAAGCCTTCCTTCCTTTTTGTTTAAACAGAAAAGGGGAAATGATGGAGGAAGGTCATTGGTTAAGTAATAAAGAAACTCCTTGGCCCCATAGGTTAAAACATAGGTGGGTGGAGTAAACAGAACAGAATGCTGGGAGGAAGAGGAAGTGAGCTCAGAGACGCCATGCTCCCCTCTCCCGGGCAGATGCGATAGCTCTGCTCTCTGAAGTAGACATGATGGAGCAAGCCGCCAGGTCAGACATGCTGAATCCTTCCTGGTAAGACCGGTGTTACACAGTTTATTAGAGATGGGTTGATCGGGATATCAGAATTAGCCAGTAAGGGCTAGAGCTAAAGGGCCAAGCAGTGTTTAAATGAATACAATTTGTGTGTTGTTATTTCGGGGCATAAGCTAGCCAGGCGGCCCGGGTGCCGGGGATGCAGCCCCGCTGCTCCTAATACTACAAGTACAGGCTGTTCTCATAGCTAGTCCTGGCTTGGGAAGCACGGGTTTAAGGAAATTTGAAAGCTAGACTCTGGAGAGGGTGTCATTTGTCTTGAACGTCAGGTTGTCTCTTTGATTGGAAGGCAAGAGGGAAACAGGGGTGCCATAGACTGAAGTAAGAAAGCAACCTCAAAGCACGCAGTTCTGACGTGGGGTACAGGGTGCTGTACTTCTCTGATCCCAGCACTTAGGAGGCAAGGAGTTCAAGGTGGTCCTGGGTTAATGAGTCAGCTTAGCCAGCCTGGACTCCCTGAGACCAGACATATTTATGCCACCACGGCTCTGTGGTCCAGTGACATTTCACTACTCAAGTGGGAGATGAGAGGCCTGGACAATGGCTGAAACTTGATTCCAAATTCTGGAGTCTTTAGAAAATCAAGAATTTTAAAACTGTGATAGAATTTTTCAGGAATGGAAACTTCTGTAATTAGGGAGAAAAATTAAGTGCAAACTAGCTTTATAAATCTTCACTGATAAGAAAGATGGTATTTTAAAAAATACAAGTGAAGGGCTGGAGAGATGACTCAGCTGTTAAGAGCACTGGCTGCTGTTCTAGAGGTCTTGAGTTCAATTCCCAGCAACCACATGGTGGCTCACAGCCATCTAAAATGAGATCTGCTGCCTTCTTCTGGCCTGCAGGCATTCAGGCAGGCAGATCGCTATATACATAATAAATAAATAAATATTTTTTTTAGAAGAAAAAAACTTAGTTACTGCCAGTGGTGGCGCACACCTTTAATCCTAGCACTCAGGAGGCAAAGGCAGGTGGATCTCTGTGAGGGAAGCCAGCTTGGTCTACAGAGCCAGGTTCAGGACAATCAGACAGTTACACAGAGAAGCCCTGTCTCAAAAAAACAAAAAAAATTAGTAATTCTAAAAGAGTTGGTATCTTTATCACAAAACCTTGTTTTGCAAACAGTTGCTAAAACTTGGAATGATATCTTTCTAGAAGGAAATTCTGATGGGATGAGTCCCAGTGACTACAGAAGATCATCAAATCCAGTTTGTAATGGAAGTCCAATTGGAGTGACTAGCAAACATTGTCATCCGAACAAGGCAGTGTTGATGTCTCCCCGTCTGGAGTCCTCTGAGACACTGACTGAGTGGAGGTGTCCTCTAGGGAAGGAGAGGCTGGTATGCTTGGGCGGGACAGGGAAGGTGACAGCAGACCAGGCGCTCCAAGGGGCTGAATCCCCCCAGAGTTCTGTTCCCTTCTTTTGTGTCTCTTTCCCCTCTCTGACCTTCTCCCTCCAGGATTTCACCAGGCTGGCCTGGAACTCAGATCGGCCTGCCTCTGCCTCCTGAATGTTTGGACTAAAGGCGTGCACTGGGCATCTTTCTCTCTCCTGTAAAGGCACCCCAGCAGAGCAAGCAGTGGTGGCGCACACCATTAATCCCAGCACCTGGGAGGCAGAGGTAGGCATCTCTGAGTTCGAGACCAACGTGGTCTACAAAGCGAATACCAGGACAGCCAGAACTACACTGAGAAACCTTATCTCAAAAAAATTAATTAATTGGTTAATTAATTAAATAAAATAGATAGGCACCCCAGCTGAAGCATAGCTAACTCTGCTATGTAGTGGTCTTGGCTCAGTAGCTTTGGTGGCATCCTCATGGGTGAGTCTTACCTGTACTTGCATTTGACGCTCCTTTTTGACATTATTTAACTGTCTCTGAAGAGATTTTATCTTTCTTCTTCCTGTTTCCTCCCTAAAAGAAGTAAGAATGTTAAGAACAGGGCTTCTCAAACGTTAGGATCATTTACACAATGGAGTAGTACTACACAGCAGAAAAAAATAACGACAGCTTGAATTTTGCAGGAAAATGGATAGAGCTAGAAAACATTATTTTGAGTGAGGTAACCCAGACACAGAAAGACAATTATCACATGTACTCACTCATAAGTGGTTTTTAAACATAAAGCAAAGAAAGCCAGCCTACAAACCACAGTCCCAGAGAACTTAGACAACAATGCGGACACTAAGAGAGACTTACATAGATCTAATCTACATGGGAAGTAGAAAGTAGAAAAAAGACAAGATCTCCTGAGTAAATTGGGAGCATGGGGACCTTGGGGGAGGGTTGAAGGGGAGAAGCAGGGAAGGGAGCAGAGAAAAATGTAGAGATCAATAAATAGCAATAAAAAATAAAATATTTTATTAAAAAAATAAGGTGTGAAACACTCAAGGTAGACTCCCCATGCCAACCTCATATGTGTATATATGTGCATGCGCCCAAATCCATACATGTGTCCCCGCACAAGCAAGCATGCGTACACACACAAACACACCACATACACATACGTGTAAGAAAAGAGATGTAAAACAGACCAGGATGTTTAGCACATGCTTGTAGTCCCAGCTACTTTGCGGCAGGAGAAACTCCTAGGGTCTAAGAACTGCCTAAATAGCATAGCAAGAAGACATCTTGAAAGAGAATCCCAAAGCAGATAAATCCATCAGCACCCTGACCTGGTGATGACTTCATGGAAGTTCATTTTGCTATCTCTTTCTTTTCTCAAGGCATCCAGGAGACTCTGGAATGACCCAGATTCTTGCATCTCCTTCATGGCATTTGCAATCACGTCACTGAAATACTGCCTGCGAAGGGGACAAACAAAAGCTCATAAGACACTGTCCCACCTTCATAAGGAGATGCAGAAGTCACAGCAGCTCAAAGCTGGACGGGGCTGGACCTGTGGCTCACACCTGTAACCCTAGCTGTTGGAAGTTGGAAGGAGCACCACAGTCCAAGGCCGTCCTGGACCCCTAGACTACACACAGCAGCTTCGGGACCAGCCTAGGCTACAGAGACCTTGTCCCAGAAAAGAAACAGGGGCTTGGGAGATGGCTCAATAGATAAAGTGCTTGCTATACAAGTGACAAGACCAAAGTTCAGATCCCCAGAACCCATGCAAAGCAGGGTGTGATGGCGGCCTACTGGTAATTCCAGAATCTGGAAGTGGGGAGGAGGCGGGGTCCCTCTGGAGCAAGCTAGCTAGGAAGTCAGCCGTCTAGGTTTGATGAAGGCAGCCTCAGTGGAGAAGGTAGGGAAGTGAGTGGAGATAACATCAATCTCAGGTGTGCACATACACACACGTATCTACGCATGCAAAAATGCTTATATATGTGCACGTCACACATCAAAAAAGAAAACTAGAAAGTTGGCTTGTCCCTGTCACTGCCTTTCAGCCGTTTCTGCTGGTGCCCAGGGGCCAGTGCTTCTGCAGCTTCTTGTTGCAGAGCGCAGCTGTTACAGCAGAGACACCTGACGGCCGAGTGCTCAGCCCTAAGTGGGGCATCTCTGCCCCTCCTTCCCATCGGGGGGGGGATATGAGAGCAGAGAAGAGGTCAGTGTTGTGGGATGCTGTCCTCCAGCCATGGCACAGCGTGGCACTCTGGAACTCTCAGCAGCTGGGACCAAGATGGGACCCACCCAACATGAGGTCACAGAATGACGAGGACAGCTGGGCAGTGAAATCTCATCTGAGGAGAGGGAGAGATTTTCTTCTGTGGGATAGCCACTGGGGAGGTCCTCTCTCAGGTAATCACCCCTCATTAGACACAGGTCTCAGAAAGAAGAAAGGAAACCCATGAGAAGAGAGCTGGGAGCTGGCTAGGAAGAGGAGGCATGGGAAGGAGTCGAGAGCCAGTGAAGGGGATGAAAGTGAAGGAACTACATTTTACATGCATGGATGAAAATGTTATAAGGGAACCCTTATGTAAAATTAATCTATGCTAATAAATCCTTCTGTTAAAACAAGCACGCTGAGTTCCAGTGCACACTGTAATCCTGGCACTTGGAAGGTATAAGCAAGACAGTGTGCAGTTCAAGGTCACCTCAGCTATGTGGTAAGGTTGAGGCCAGCCTGGGCTACACAAGATTTTGTTTTTAAAAAAAGGAAAGAGAGAAAGAAAGAAGAAAAGCAAACAAACATTTGGTGGTCCCACACAGAATTATCATTTCATTGTATACTTCTGCATTTAAGAAGTAACCCATAATTTTGAAAATGTTTAATTATTAGTTTTCTTTCTTTCTTTCTTTCTTTCTTTCTTTCTTTCTTTCTTTCTTTCTTTCTTTCTTTCTTTCTTTCTTTTTTTTAGAAAACCAAAAGCTAACTTGGCATAGTGGCACATGGCTTTAATCCCAGCATTAGGAAGGCAAAGACAGACAATCTCTTGAGTTCAAGGACAGCTCCAGGACAGTCAGAGCTACATAGTGAGACCCTGTCTTGAAAAATAATAATAAAAAAAAGAGAAGGAAACAAGTTTTTAGTATCACAAACTAGGAAAAGGAAAAAGACACTATTTAAAGTCATAAACTAAAATAGCATGTGCTGGTGCAGACTTGCAGCCCAGCACTCAGGAGACTGAGCTCAAACCACTTGGGACTAGAGACTCTGAGAAAGAAAGAATGGGAAGCGAGGAAGGAAAGGGAGGGAGGAGGGAAAAGAAAAAAAAAGAAAAGGGGGAAGAGAGAAAGGGGAGATAGGAAGAAAGGAAGAAACAAAGGCGTATTAACTTGTTCAGGATAATACTGCACCATGGGTTTTTTTTTTTTTGTGTGTGGATTTTTTGTTTGGTTGCTAGTTTTTTTGTTCTGGTTTTTCAAGGCAGGGTTTCCCCCGTGTAACAGCCCTGGCTATCTTGGAACTCACTTTGTAGACTAGGCTGGCCTTAAACTCAGAGATCCACCTGCCTCTGCCTCTGGAGTGCTGGGCTTAAAGGGGTATAGTACCATTCAGCCAGTTTTTTCTTTTTTGAGACAGCGTATCTCTGCATAGCCATGGCTGTCCTGGACCTCACTTTGTAGAACAGGCTCACCATGTCTTAAAGTGTACTTCTAGGGGACTGTCAGCTAAACCTATTATCAGTGGTCACTGAACACAATACAAACCACAGAAGCAGGCGCCCCCTTCCCAAATCTGTTCTCTCTTCTTACCTGTCGTTCTGAATTTTCTTCAGTATCTCCAGAGTCATCATGGTCTGCCGTGTAGGTTTTTTAAAGATAGAATCCTGGCCTCGGTGTTTGGTTTCTTGTACCATGGATTTTTCTTTAGTTGCCAAAGGAGATGTTTTCCTTATACTTGAGGCCATGGATATTATTTCATTGCTGGTTCTCTGAAAATGAATGATGTTAAAGATACTGTTTTCAGAACTGCAGAGATGGCTCAGCAGTTAAGAGTACTTGTTCTTTTTTTTTTTTTTTTTTTTTTTTTTTTTGTTTTTCGAGACAGGGTTTCTCTGTGGCTTTGGAGCCTGTCCTAGAACTAGCTCTGTAGACCAGGCTGGTCTCGAACTCCCAGAGATCCGCCTGCCTCTGCCTCCCGAGTTCTGGGATTAAAGGCTTGTGCCACCATCACCCGGCAAGAGTACTTGTTCTTGCGGCACCGACGTGGTGGCTCCCAACCATCTTTAACTCCAGCTCCAGAGGATCCACACACCCTCTTTGAACCTTTCTGGGTGAACATGATGCACACAATATGACATACATGCACACAAAACATTCATACACATAAAAAATTAAATAAATCCTAAAAAAAACTTTAAAGAATGATTGTTTTAACGTGAGACAACACTGAGGACTGCTATCTGTTTTCAACCATTTTCTCGGCTCACATTTCATACTCCAAGACAACAGGCCCTTTCCTCAGTCCCATCAGACACACATCCTGCTGTTTCTTGTCTTCCTGCCTTCACACATTCTATCAGCCCCTAACTTACCCCCTGGTAAACTGTAAGACAAAGATCAAAGGTAACGCTTGGGGCTGAGGGTGTAGGCCCATGGGAGAACATGTCCAACCCCAGCATCACAGAAGGTAAAAGAGTTGTAGTATGATGCTCCCGGCTTCAACCCAGGCCCCTCGGAGGTGGAGGATGGAGGTCAGGAGTTCAGGCCACACCTGGTAGGATGTTAAGTTTCAGGCCAGCTTGGGCTAAGGGAGACCATGCTCAAAACTACAAAGCAAAAATCCAAAAATAATGAGAAAAAAAACCAAATAAACAAAACCTCACATTGGTTTGTGAGTTTACCATAATTATAAAATACCAAAACGAGATCATGGTTCTATGAGAGGAAAGGCAGGGTCTTAGAGGCACCGTTTCACTTCAAATTCTTTTATTTCTTCCTCCTTTCTTTTTCACTTTTTCTTTCTGTACTGGGGATGGGACATGAGGCTTTGTCCATGGGCATATCAGACTCAGCTAATTCCTACTTCCTAATTGTCTGTCATCTCAAATTCTCTCCGGAATCAGGTTAGATAGAAATATGGTTATCTTTAGGCATTGCTACAGGATACATCAGACAATGCTCATAAGCACGTGGATCTGAAACACACAGACAGCGCGGGGGCATGCCCTTGTGCTCGGGGGTACTAGGAAGGCTGAATGAAGTCAAGAGAGAATTCAAGTCCGATGCTAGCCTGGACGACACAGTGAGAAAACAACAAAACCATTAAAACTCTACAAAATAAAAGAGGAATTGTACTATGAAGTGTAGCACAACTAATAAAAACCCAGAGACAGATACTGAGGTTCAACCTGAAGAGCAGAAAAGCAAGGCAGCCAGCCACCAGAGAGCTCTTACCTCTAAGACATCCTGAGCTGAAAGAGAGTGAGGTCCTGTCTTCTGGTTTATATTCCTCTCTAGCTGGGACTAATGGTGTTAGTCACCACCGCCTGGATCTCTTTCTACATTGAAGTTGTGTGGCCCAGGGTGGCCTTGAACTCACAGAGATCAAGAGATCATCCTCTCTCTCCAAATCCTGGGATTAAAGCTGGGTGACATCACTGCCTGGCCTTTAGTGACTTAGTTTTACTTGCTGGTCTTGAGGCAAGCTTTATTTATACAACATAAATAAAATATCAATATATTAAGTGAAAGTAATGTCAGATTTAGTTTAGATCTTGAGGGTTTTATAGGAAAAGCCAAAGTATTTTTTGCACCTATCTCCTTGAACTGAATTTACTCCCAAGCATGCAAGCCACATGGTACTCCACACACAATTAAAAATAATAATCTTTAAGGAATAAAAACTGTAAAGGGTAATTAGAGAGAAATTTAGTTTTCTTCTCTTAGTATGAACTTCTCTGGGTGGGAAGCAATTTGCTCTCTTTCCAACATAGTGGATTTTACTAGTCGTAAGATCAGAAATAATATACTCTGTATAAAGTATATATTTTTTAATTATTTATTTTTAATTTTTTTAAGACAGGTTTTTTGTGTGTGTAGCCATTGTTGTCATGGAACTTGCTCTGTAGACCAGTCTGTTCTTGAACGCAGAGATTCGTCCTCCTAACTCTGCCTTCCAAGAGCTGGGATCAAAGGCATGAACCACCACCACCCAGCAATTTTTGTTTGCTTGTTTTTTCCAGACAAGGTTTCTCTGTGTAACAGCCCTGGCTGCCCTGGCACTCACTTTATAGACCAAGCTGGACTCGAACTCACAGATATCTGCCTGCCTCTACCTTCTTAGTTCTGAGACTAAAGGCATGCACCACACTCCTGGCTACTTGGCAAATTTTAAAAACTTAGTTTATTTATGAATTGTTTTCATTTTTTATCTATAACCTATGTCACTGACAATTTAAAAGACTTTATTCCCTGCCAAGTTTGGTTTCTGTTGTTGTTTCTTTTATGATATGGAAATCTCACTATGTAGTCCTGGCAAGCCTAGAGCTTTCTTTAAAGAAAGTGTGTGTGTGTGTGTGTGTGTGTGTGTGTGTGTGTGTGTGTGTGTGTGTGTTTCTGAGTCAGGTTTTCTCTGTGTAGCCTTGGCTGTCCTGGAACTCACTCCATAGATTAGGATGGCCTCAAATTCAGACCTGCCTGTTTTTGCCTCCCAAGTGCTAGATTAAAGGCATGTACCATCACTACCTGGCAAAAATATATTTTTAAATATTTTTAAAATTACATTTATGAGCCGGACAGCGGTGGCACATGTCTTTAATCCCAGAACTCAGGAGGCAAAGGTAGGCGGATCTCTGTGAGTTTGAGGCCAGCCTGGTCTTCAAGAGCTAGTTCCAGGACGGCTAGAACTGTTAACACGGAGAAACCCTGTCTTGTTACATTTACTTTCTGTTTAGAGTAGGGCAGACATATGACCGGAGTGGGAGGGAAAGCCAGAGGACAATTCATAGAAATCAGCTCTTCCTTCCAACCGTGGGTCCCAGGGCTCACACTCAGGTCGGAATCATGCCAGGTGCCTTT
Organism: Microtus pennsylvanicus; assembly: GCF_037038515.1. Lineage (NCBI taxonomy): Eukaryota > Metazoa > Chordata > Mammalia > Rodentia > Cricetidae > Microtus > Microtus pennsylvanicus. The sequence continues at coordinate 61,912,857 of NC_134579.1, read as the reverse complement.
ACTCACTGTACCTCTCAGCAGCCTGGCCTGGAACTCACCTGTAGAGCAGGCTGCCCTCAAACTCCCTGCAATCTTCTTGTCTCTGCATTGTCAGTGCTAGGATTACAGACAGGCGCTCAATGGGGCCCGGAAGTCCTAGTCACCATTGAAAATAAAACTACCAACAGATGTGGGGTGTCCTTCTGTATATCTGTTGCTTTTACTGGTAGATCAATAAAGCCTTTTGGCCAGTGGCTTAGCAGAGTAAAGCCAGGTGGGGAATCCAAACGGAGATAATTAGAGAGAGTAGGTGGAGTCAAGGAGATGCCATGTAGCTGCCAAAGGAGAAAGTCACCCAGAACCTTACCTGGTAAGTAAGAGCCTTGTGGTGATACATAAATTAATAGAAATGGGTTAATTTAAGATATAAAAGCTAGCTACGCTTGAGCCATTGGCTAAACAGTGTTGTAATTAATAGTTTCTGTGTAATTACTCTGGGCTGGGCGGTTGGGAAACAAACGAGCAGTCTCTGTTTACAACTGACATGGTAATGTGCCCAGATATTTGCAAAAAATCAGGCTGCAACATATTCAGCAACAAGAGAGTTATTTTTTATTAAAAGCATTGTTGATATGATCCAGATGTATTTCCTCCCCCTAGTATACAGTTGACTTTTAGCAACCAAGGCAACAGGGACATCTGATCTCAGTATGCGCACAGTGGCCCAACAACAGCCACAGGATAGGTTCTGGGGCACCTCTGGATTCTCAAGCCCCTTAAATAAAGCTGGTTCAATGATAGAGTACCATCTATGCAAATGCTCTCTGCTTTAAATAGACTCTAGATGCCCTCTAGTGGCGAATATAAGGTACAGCAGTTGTTATACTGAATTCTTTAGCAATGGTGACAAAGGGGAAAGACCAAACTTTTTCCAAACATTTTTTTTTTTTCTAATCAGAGGTTGGTTAAATTCAGAGATCCAAAGTCTGTGTACACTGAAGGCTGTCTGTGCTGTGTTTGCATGGACTTACTTTGGGCTCTTGGACAGAAGCTTTACAGAAGCATATCTGAGCTACCCGCCACGTTTTCCATTTTGACATAGACCTCAAACAACTGGAATCCGGCCTGTTATATGATGTAAAGGTGCTGCTTCTCAAGCTAAGTTTAATGCCACAAGCAGTACAAACAACGGAGAGGTCAAAAAGAAGGGAGACAAGGTGGCCCGGGGGCCAGGGTGCTGACCTGGTTGACACTCTGCTTTCTTTCGTACTGGACGGGAATGATGTAGCCCAGGATGGACAGCTGGTCGACGATGTCCTCCAGAATCGCAGACACCCTCAGCACGTCCAGAAGGGACAGCAAATCTCTGACTTCCGAGGAGCTTTCCTCCTCTTTCTCATTATCTAGCTCTTCCTCCATGGCACCAGGCGGCTCTCCTGTCACCACCATGGTCACCTCAGTGTGCAAAGCTTCTGAAGGGAAGTCCAGGGCTTCCAACTGGTCCCTGAGGCCAGGAGAAAAGCAAGATGAAGTCAGTGGCCAATGAGGAAATATTACCTCCAAAACGCGGGTAGCAAGTAGATTGATGCCTGTGAGGTTCACTGTCCTGTAACACAACCTCTTGAAAAACAAAGGCAGGCGTTGGCAGGGGGTTCTGCCAAAGACCCTCTAGTTGGACCGACCGAAGGCAATGGACTGGCTGCTAAATCCACACAGCCTATGCTGTTTGGCTATGCTAATGCAATTTGAATTTGAACCACAATTGACTTTATTTGAAAGTAATGTATTTAGATGCTAATCAAAAGTGCCTCACGATTACTCAAAGACAGGACTTGGTAGCCAGCCTCCGAGGTGGTTCAGACAGTTCTTTCTGGTCTTTAGGCCTGTGCGTGTGCTTTTCCCTACACTGAGCGGATGAAACTGAGGGGCTGGCGAGCGAAGAGTGTGATTTCCAGAGCATGGCAGGCAGCTTCCCTCTCACACCAAGGCTCACTCCCAGGGAAGCCAGGTGTCTGTATGGGGACACTTAAGCTGCCCTTGGCCAACTTTAACCTTCTAGTTAATATTGTCAACTTGACTGGATTCTAGACTCACCAGAGAAACCTCCACACATGGCTGTGGAGGATTTTCTAGGACAGGGTTACTTGAAATGGGAAGACTCACCTTACATGGACTAAATGGGGGCTAAAGAGATGGCTCAGTGGCTAAGAGCACTGACTGCTCTTCCAGAGAACCCCGGTTCAATTCCCAGCACCCACATGTCTGTAATCTGTAATTCCAGTTCCAGGGGACCTAATGCCCATGGCAAAACACCAATGCACATAAAATAAAAATGGCTTTTTTTAAAGGACTGAATAAAAAGGAGAACTGGAGCTGAGTCTCAGCAGTCCCCCCCCCACCCCCCCCCCCCGCCTCCTGACTGTAGATGCCATGGGACCAGTCCCTTTTACTCCATTACAGCCCAGCCATGCCTTCCCCTCCATTACAGGCTCTCTCCGCAAAGTGTGAGCCAAAACAAAGCTTAGATTCCTTCCCTTAAACTGCTTTTTGTCCAGCATTTGTCCAGCAATGAGAGGACTAAGTAGCCTAGACCCCAGACCAGAGCCTTTTGTTAAGCTGTTCCCGAACACCTGACCCGCGGGAACTCTGAACTGGCACACCTTTATATTTTAGGATATTAAATTTGGGGGCAGTTTGTACCAGGCTTTTCCTTTTGGCCACCAACCAGCTCCCAAATCATGACACAGAAACTTATTACTAGTTATAAATGCTCGGCCTAGCTTCGGCTCATTTCTGGCTAGCTATTTTAACTTAAATTAGCCTATTTTTCTTCATCTATGTTTTGCCTCTGGGCTTTTTGCCTTTCTTCCTTCTGTTATATCTTTCACTGTTTCTCCTGTCTGTCAGCTGCCTGGCTTCTGGCCTCTCTTTCTCCCCTATTCTCTTCATTCCTCTTCTCTTCTCTCTTGAGCCTAGATTTCTCCTATTTATTCTCTCTCCCTGCCAACCCCACTTATCCTTTCTCTGCCTAGCTATTGACTGTTGAGCTCTTAATTAGACCAATCAGGGGCCTTAGGCAGGCAAGGGGAAACAAATGCAACACATCTTTACATCCTTAAACAAATGCAGCATAAACAAAAGTAACACACCTCTGCATAGTTAAAGTAATATTCCGCAGGATAAACAAATGTAACACATCTTTGCCTTGTTAAAGTAATATTCCACAACAGCAGTTTGCTACATAGCAACAGATAATCTATAGAAATCAATTGTTACATATAATGTAATACTATATGTACAAACAAACTGGAATTTTGAACATACCCCTCCATTCTTCCTGAGTTAGTTCTGCTGCCCTCTCGGATAGATTTATAATTTCACAAGAATGCGGTGACCTGAAATGGGAAAGAAATGCTATTGGTTCAAGCGAATGCTGAATCCCGTTCTCTTTATTCCCATGGTTTTTTTTTACTAGGAGAAAAATGATCACAGAATTACAAGAGGTGTGGTGTGTCTCTGAGCAGATGCACAGAGTGCGGGCTTATTACTGGTCCACCGAAACAGAAGGTATGTGCCATGCAGTCTTTTGCCTCTTCCTCAGGTAATTTAAGGACGATTTTAGCATGTCTTTGTATTCTGATTTTTAATTAAAAATCACTATAGAATAGATTTTTGTTATTGTTTACTTTTTCTATAATTCTCTCCCTATATTGAATTAAATGAATCTACCCTGTTGTCAGAATTTATTGTGCCTTAGAAAAATTGAGATTACATTAGAAAAAGCTGAATTTATTTTTAAAGAACAATTAATTTTTCTGTGCACTGGTATTTTGCCTGCATCTATGTCTGTATGAGGGTGTCAGATGCCCCTGGAACCAGATACAGTTGTGAGCTGCCATGTGGTTGCTGGGAATTGAACCTGGGTCCTTTTGAAGGGCAGCCAACGCTCTTAACCTCTGAGCCATTTCTCCAGCCTCAGAAAAATTGTATTAATCCTGAAAATCAGTTTAATAAGTTATTATCCTTTGGAGCTGGGCATGGTGACAAAAGTCTGTAATCCCAGTACTGGAAAGTGGAGGGGGGGGGAGAATCAGGAGCTCAAGGCCATCCCTGACTTAATATAGGGAGTTTGGGACCAGCCCAAGATGCATGAGACATTGTCTTTACTGTTAATGTTATTTTTTCTAACTTCTGTCTGTGTGCTGGTTCATCCCTATGTGCACAATGTACATACAGGAGACCAGAATATTCCCTAGAACTGAAATAACAGCTGTTAGACTCATGGTGTAGATGCTGCGAATCGAACCCAAGACCTCTCTCCAAAAGCAATATGTGCTCTTGACTATAGAGCCATCTCTTCAGCCTCATCCCTTTAAAAAGAACCTCAAGTGAACCCAGCTCCAGGGAGTCTAAGGCTCTTCTCACCACTGAAAGCACCCACACAAGTGACATACACATGTATGCATAAAACAGGCTTTTGGTTGCCACGCCTGCATGGCCTGGAACTGAAACCAAGGGAAGAACGTCAGGATTGAACACGCATACACCTCTCAAGCTGCTGGTAGAAAAAGCCCTTTATTGAACAGCACCATGGAGTTTTTATACCTACCCCAGCCAGGTGGGTCAACAGGTGAAGACCTTATCACCTGATCCTTGGTTAAGGCCAGGGCAATGCATGCTCACTCAGGAAGCAGGGTTGGTAAACAACTTTGACACAGCTCTCAGAAGCTCAAATCAAAAGGGCAAGAAAAGGTCACTAACTGGGAGGAGCACCTGGAGGCCAGGACTCCAAATGGCCCCAACATTTGGTTTTGTATTGGTTTTTGAGACAGTGTTTTTCTGTGTAGCTCTTGTTATCTTGTAACTGGATATCTGTAGAACACATTGGCCTCAAACTCACAGAGATCTGCCTGCCTCTGCCTCTCAAATCCTAGGTGTAATGGTCTGTCCTGTCCCTTTAGGAGACAAGCCCCGCCAAGGCAAGCTCCTTTTCCATCTCTCTCCTGAAGAGGTAGCTGCTGCTGTGGCTCCCCTCCCCCCACCCCTGCGTTTCTCTTTCTCTGCCTCTCTCTCCATCCTCCTTCTCCCTTCCTCTCCTCTTTCCCTTCTATAACCTACTAAATAAATATTCAACCTCACTCTGTAATGGCACACCTATCTGTCTCTGTCTCTCACCCGCCAGCGTGGCTCCCCCCTAGGGGAACTGTAGCGTTTTATCTAAAGCATAACATTGGGATTAAAGGTGTGTGCCTCTCCCATCTTTCTCTTTTTTTTCTGTCTGCTTGTTGTCTTGGGTTTTTTTGTGGGGGGCAGGAGTGAGATGGAGGGTCTTACTCTGTAGCCTAGGATATCATTGTACAGATTATGTACCTCTGGCCTGAAACACAAAGCGATCTTAATACTTCGGCCTTCCAAGTGCAGGAATTACAGACACAAGAGCCTGTGTGCTCAGTTTGCTCCTCCATGTGGGCTGCAAGAGGGAGAAGTGTTTACTGCAGTGCCCTCAAGCCTACACCGGTCTCCATAGTGGCAGTCATACAGTGAATTACTTGCTGAATTAATTAATAATCAGCCCCCAATTAATGCACAGTCGTTAGGAAATGTGAATCCGAGTCTACTAAATTCATCCTCACCTGACAAGTCAAGCAAAGAACGGAAGAGTGAAAATATCTCTCACTTTGTCCGCTCCCTCTCCCCGCTTTTAAGAAGGGGTCTCACATAGCTCAGGCCGCCTTGCAGTCCCGATGTAGCTGGCGATGGCTTTTGAATTTATATTCTCCTGCTTGAGCATCCAGAATACTGGGATTACAAGCAAGCAACGCGCACGACCTGTGCTTTGCTGTAGTTTAAAATGGGACCTTGCTATCTAACTCAGCCTGGCCTCGAATTTGTCACGGGATTCTCCTACCTGAGCCTCCCGAGTGAGTGCTGAGATCAACTGGCAAGGGTTACCATGCCCTGTTTGTCTCTTATATTTTTGGTTAAGCTTAGCCTTTAAGGGCAGAGCCATCTCTCCAGCCCGCCCTGTTCGTTTCTTGAAAGATAAAGTTTAGATGGGAGATAAGAAAAGAGCAAAGAAAAGGGAGCGTTTCCCCCGCCTTCGTGCTCCAGATTTTTCTTTCCTCTATGATAGGATCCCAGTCTTTATTCTGGGAAGAGGGAAAAAAACAAAAGCAAAAAAAAAAAAAAAAAAAAACCAAAAACAAAAAATCATTGCTTTTCCTCACCTTTCTAGCAGCCCGGCAGGAGGTGGGACCCAAACTAAGGCGTAGCTATGGCAACGCGCAGGCCTCCCCGCCCCCATATTTGGTAGGACCTTTGCCTTTTTCTTAGTCGACTACAATTTTGCCTTTTTTTTTTTTTGAAGTAATACGTGTTGCCGCTTACAAAGATGAAAGAACAGCAAAAGAGTGTAAGGTTCCTGAACGCGGCTTGTCCGAGTCGAGCCTCTCCCTAACCCCGGCTTTCAGGCGGAGCGCAAGCGGCCTAAGCGCGGCGAGGGGCGGGGCGAGCCTCCCACAAGGCCGCGCGGCGGGCCTTGCCTTCCTCTTTCGGCCATCTTGGCGCCTGTGGAGGTGAGTACCGTTCGTGCTGCTGCGCTTTGGGGTCCGGTTTTTGGGGTGGGTTCATCCGCATCGCTCACCGAGACGCCCCTGCATCTCGGAGACCCTGCCCGCCATCGGTTTCTGGGGCTTCCAGAGAGAGGGAGGGCGGGATGGAGGGGATGAGGGGCTGATGGTGTTGGGGAGGAAGGAGAGTTGGCCGGTCCCGGTTGGTCCTCGGCGAGGAGTGAGCGGGTTCGCTTCTCCCGTCCTGGTTTACCGGGAGCCGGGGTCCTGGAGCTGCTCGCCTCGCTCAGCCGGGCTTTGGCGTGGTGCCCTGTGCGCTCGGCGGAGTTTTGCCTCTGGGTTCCGTACGGAGTTTCTAGAAGTTAGGTCTAAAGCGAGTCTTCCCCACAAGTAGCGTTTGCCCGCGTTTCGGAGTCGAAAGTTGTCATTCATTCTCAGAAGTCACAGTATTTCGTCAGGCTCTGCTCCTGTAGATGCGTGGCCGAGTTAAGAGGTCCCAGTACTTGGAATGTTCCCGGGTTCATCCCGCGTGCTCGCGATCAGGAGGTGACAGGTGGGAACGCGCTCCGTGGCTCTAATGTGAGATCTTGTTTGCTTTCAGGCCTGCTGGGAACAGGACTTCTAAAGGACAGTATGTCTGGAAGGTATGCGACTCAGTATAGTTGGATTTTCCTTTTTTTTTAACCTTAGATTTAAAATAATGCGGGAGGGGAAGAAGATGTTGCTGTAGAGAGCTTGAGTCGGGGTTACTTCAAGCAAGTCGTGGCGGTTTGCTAAAGTTAAAGGGAAAGACGCAACGTTTATTGACAATACTCTCCTTGTGTGTCCCAGGCTGTGGTGCAAGGCCACTTTTGCTGGCTATAAGCGAGGTCTCCGGAACCAGAGAGAGCACACGGCTCTCCTTAAAATTGAAGGCGTTTATGCCCGAGATGAAACTGAATTCTACTTGGGCAAGAGATGCGCTTATGTGTATAAAGCAAAGAAGTAAGTGTGCTTGATGACTTGATTTCCTACTGGAAAAGTAGACGCGGTAGTGAAAATTTGCTGCTGTTGTTGATTCTGCTTAGAGAGGCAGGGCATGAAGAACAGGAAGTTGGAGAGAGAGGCACCTTTTGGCTGGTGGTATTGGATTTAGGCAGCATCGGCTCTAACGTGGTTAAAGACTACAGCTGTTAATACCTTTCGTTTTCCTCTGAATACTTTTACATGTATTTCGATTCATACTCATCCCTCGGGGTATTTTGTGTGTTTTAAAATGGATACTGCACGGGTTCTCTTGTCCCTCTTTTCCTACTTGGAAGTGAACAGAAGGCCTCAGTGGTGTGTGCCTTTAATCCCAGCACTTGGGAGGCAGAGGGGGGCTGCCTTTGAGACTCAGGACTCCAGTCCTCTGATAACCTGTGCATCTAAGGCTCCACTTGTTTCTTTTATCCCAAGTAGGCTTTGTCCCCGTGTCTTTCCAAGCTTTTCAAGTATTTAGCACACGCAGTCTTTAGTGGTTATGATCTTAGTAAAATTGTTTGGTGTTTTTAGTTTCTTAAGGAATTGTGTGTGGAAATCTTGAAAGCTCGAGGCTCCTAGGGAATTAGTGAGCTTGTGTCAGATTGTATTGGCGCTGAGCTCTTGTGCTTCTTGTCTCCCATAACTAGCAAAACAGTGACACCTGGAGGCAAACCAAACAAAACCAGAGTGATCTGGGGGAAAGTAACCCGGGCCCATGGAAACAGTGGCATGGTCCGGGCCAAATTCCGAAGCAACCTTCCTGCAAAAGCCATTGGACACAGAATCCGTGTGGTGAGTACAGATAACAAAACAAATGTTTGGGTTTTCTTTTTTTTCTTTTTTTTTTTTTTTTGCCTTTTGATGCCTCAGAGTCAGTTTGAGGGGTGAACCTTATACCTACCACTAAAGATTTTTGTGAGTGTAAAACTTGTGTGAATGTCACTTAAGTGAAAAGTTACTGAGCATCTGGTTGTTGGTAGAGTAAAGCAAAGTGAAAGCGGGCGTTCGGATGAATTATGAGTCTCCGATTTTGCTAAAGCTAGCTGGCAGGGGGATGTTTTGGACGGTTTTAAGGTTGTGTCTTGGAGACAGGTCTCACTGTAGTTCTGATTGGCCTGGCACTTGTTATATAGACAAGGTTAATCTTTTTTATTTAATTTTGAGACAAGGTCTAACTGAGCAGGCTGGTCTTGAACTGCACCCTAGCCTAGGCAGGCCTTAAACTTAAAAGTCTTCCTGCCTCAGCCTCCCAAGTTCATGGGGTTTCAGGCCATTGCTATCAGGCTCCTCTTGTGTCATACATGTTGGGGGGGGCAGTGGGAGGATGCTATATGATTTACCATGTCTGTCATGTTAGTTTTGGCAAAATGTGTGGAAAGCATGCTCATTCTAGGTCTCAGGGCATGGGCTCTGGTTGTAGATTTAAGATGAGATTTATTTAGCGAGGTGTGATAGTGCACACCTTTAATCCCAGAGGCAGAGAGAGGCAGACCGATCTCTGAGTAAGTTCAGGACAACCAGGCCTGTTACACAGAGAAACCCTGTCTCCAAAACAAAAAAGAAAGCTGGGCCTTGGTCGTGCACGCCTTTAATCCCAGCACTCAGGAGGCAGAGGCAGAAGGATCTCTGAGTTCGAGGCCAGCCTGGTCTACAGAGCTAGTTCTAGGACAGCTAGGGCTGTTACGCAGAAAAAAAAAAAAAAAAGATTTTTGTCAATTGTTCCTTTTAGTTAGGGTCCATTGTAGTACACTAAAATGGTGGCAATGTTAGACTGAGTGCCAGCATACCTTACAATAATTCTTACATTTTGGGGCTATTATTTTACATTTATGTTTAAGTGTGTGGGTATGCTGTATGTGAAGGTCAAAGGATAATTGGGGGGTGGGGAGTCAGCTCTTCAACTTGGCAGTTCAAAAACATGGAGCTCACATGGCCAGGCTTGGTGTCAAGTGCCTGTGCCTACTGAACCATTTCACCATCCCTTGAGGATTTTATTACTGCTTTGAATGCTGTTTTGGGGGCTGGGGATGATAGCTCAGTTCAGAAGCCTGATTAACACCTTGTGCTTAAGTATGGGCACTGGTCCTTGTGACTGGGGAGATGGCTTAGTTAGTAAAAGCTAAGAATGACGTCCTAAGTTCTTTCCCCATAAGCCTCAGAATAGTCAGACACAGCAGCAGTACGTCTGAAATGCCAGCACTGGGTCTGGCAGGAAGACCCAGAGTCTTCCTGTGTCAGTGAACTGTGGGTTCTCTTTGAGAGCAGCCTATCTCAAAATGAGGTGAAAGGCCATTGAAGAAGATGGATGTGGCACAGCTAGGTGAACATGTTGAGTGTTGGTGCCTACACATGTTTTCTAAATACCAGGTGCTGTTCAAACTAAACTTCTTACTATCAGGATGTAGACCAAGTTCATTTTGGGGATGAGTAAATAGGTATTGATCCTTACTGTGTATTCAGTGATGTATACAATATTCACTTAATGTTTTTGTTTTTTTCCGCAGATGCTGTACCCATCCCGGATTTAAACCAATGAAAAGTAAATAAATAAAAGTGGATTTGTGCTCTTGTATTTTTTTTTCACCAGAACTGTCCTAAAAGTTTTCCCTGTATTTAAGGTAGTGGGAGTTGTCTGGCATTTTCAGAGTGAAAGGAAATTCTATATAATGGTCAGTATTGGGCAAATGCGTATGTTTAGAAGATAAGTTTTCACCAGGTGGTGGCAATCCAACAGAGGGACTAAAGGGGAGGCAGAGGCAGATGGATCTCTGACTAGGCCAGCCTGGTCTACAAGAGTGAGTTTCAGGGCAACCAAGGCTACACAGAGGAACCCTGTCTCGAAAAATATAAAAAACGAAAAGTTTTGCTGGGTGAAGTGGTGTACTCGTTTGATGCCAGAACTGTGTAGTGAGAGCCTGTCTCAAAGTTTTATATGCTTAAATGTTGGGCATGCTGGGTGAATAAACTTTGGGGAAGTAACTTCAATCTAGACTGAAGCATTGACTCATACTAGGTCTCGGGTGGAACTTAGTGAAGCACTTGGATGGCATGGCTTGGGTGTGAGGTGCTGTGATGAACATACATATTTAATATTGATGGGGAAAGTGCTATACAAGGAGTTGAAGGATCTGAACGGCGGTTCTCGCCTTGCTTGGCTGGGGATTCATTTGGGATGGGTTGAGTGGGAGAGAGTATTGTGTCTGCTATTGTCACATTTTATACGTTGGGGAAAGCCTTTGAAAAATGGCTTTCCTTGATTTTAAAGTGCAGTGCGTATTTTTAAGAGTAGGCACAGCTGTAAATTACTTGTATTTTCGAGGATGTACAAGACATCTTCATGTGTGGTTGCTAGGAGCGGTTTTATTAACCAGTCTGAACTGCAAAGGGCCTGGACTATTAGCACTAGAGTGTCTTGAGTCCTTCCCACGGTAAGATGATTGTCCTAGGAGCCATGTTGGGGGAAAGACTGACTGGTTCCAGCTGAAGTTGACATTCTGCAAGTCCTATTTGGAAGTGTGTTCTCCAAAAGAGCAGCAACTTAGAAATGAATTAGATATGTCCTCAATCCAATCACAAATGTAGGTTAGCTCACTAAATCCTTAAGGGAATTCACATTGGAGAAATCTAGGTTTCAAGGGTAGGAAGTACCAATCTTGGGCTTATTCCAATGGAAATTTTTATCAAAAAGTCAAAGCAACTTGTGTTTGAGGCTCAGGATGTGACCAGCAACCTCAGGAGTAAAGTATGTGTTTGGAGAAAACACGGTGTGAACGGAGCCAGCCTTTTAACTCGGGTGAACAGAAACAAGAGGTCAGGGGTAGTGTAATGGAAGTTTTTCCGTTACTGAGAATTAACCGGTGTGAAAAGATTAATATTTTTGGGTTATCTTGGCAACTAGATTGAAGTCAGGTGGGATTTGTGATCTTACAGTTTTGACAAGTAGAGTGGGTTCCGTAAACGGTAATTCTTTAAACTTAATTTTTTAATTTCCATTTTAAAAGCAGTTGGTTCTGAAGGTTTCAATGATAGTAGATGAATAGACGTTTACAAGGTTGCGCAGCCTTGTAACAGGAGTTGAAGCGTTTGGCGCTGTGGGCAATAACACTGGATAGAGTCCCTGTGGAGTGCTTCGTAAGAATCAGGCATCTTAGCTAAGTAGAGAAAGGTATAAGGAATGACTTATGACATGGAAATAAGTTTTGCAAAGGCTTCAAACATGACGTAGTTAGGATCGACCCAACTTTTCCTGGATTAATACTGCCCGACAAATGCCGTAACCCTAGTCGGTTGTCTAGGCAGCTTAAGCGATGGGGCTGCAAAGGACTGAAAGGCATCTGGTTCAGTAGACCGTTAGCGTCCTGGCAGCTGCCGGGTAGTTAGTGGTCTGGTGAATGAAGTAGGACGAGCGGCTTCTGAGGAGCCGTCCCCCACGCCCCTCGGATCCGCACTAATCCCCGCTAGCCCTGGGTTCCCACAGCTCGGGTCACGTGGGCTGCCTAGCGGCCTTCATTGGCCTGCTCGACGCTCGCGCGGACGCCGCTGCCCCGGTCCTCCGCCGGACCCGGCGTGATGCGGGCCAATGGCGAGGCAGCTAAGGGCCCGCCACCTGTCCGCAGCCAGGGCGAGCGGCGGCGGGGAGGCGTCGCACTCCATGGTAACGACGCCGGCTCGAAGATGGCGGCCGCTGGGGCTGGTGGAGCGGGCGGCCTGGGAGCAGGCCCGCGGGGCCGCTGGGGCGGCTGCCTGTGGGTGCGAGGCGTCCTGCTCGTGCTGGGCGGGCTCCCGGCCGGCGCCGCGGCTGCTCCCGTCTCCCTGAGCACTTCGTCGCCGTGTCGGCATCACGTCCCTTCCGACACTGAGGTAGGGCGCAGCTGGGCGCGAGCGGGCCGGGCGAGGGCGTGCTGGGGTAGCACGGAGGGTGTGGCGTCCGGGGCGCCGGACTGCAGGTGCTCTGCAGGAGGAGGCCGGCGCCAGTCCGCCGTCAGCCCCTGCTCCCGGCAGAGCGCACGAGTTAGACACTTGTCCCCTTCCCGTTCCTCTTAGACAGGAGCCCTGCAAACTTGGGCGAGCACCAGAATAAGCAACCGAAGCAGTTGTTAAAACAGCTTGCTGCCCCACTCCCTCACTTTCTGACTCAGGAGGTCTGGCATGGATCCCCACGGTTCTGATCCCTACATCCTGATGCTGCTCCCCCAAGCACCAAACCGGGAACCGCTTATTTGAAGACTTGGGAAGCGGCTGATGGGAGAACAAGACAACTGCTCTTGAGGACTGCTGAGAGGTCTCTGGAGACAAAGTTCCGGCTTTGCTTTCTAGTTATTTATAGCTGTGCTGTCTTTATCCCATCCCCCTACCCCTGCAAAGTCTGCTCCTCCTTCCACCTCTTTCTCTCCCAGTTTAAATTCCTTTGGTCTTAGTTCAGGTCTCAACCTCAGATCTGCCTAACCAAACCAGCTCGGTAGAATGTTCTTTCCATTTCCACAGAACGTCTTATCTGCCCTGTATCCTGGCGCTTAACCAAGTTCTGCTCCGGTTACACTTAGCTCTCAGACCTGCCCTGCAGTGTAATTTAGTCCTAAATTCCTTGAGATAACATTTGCGTTGTTCTGAGTCCTTCATTTGGAGGCAGTCCTGTGGTTCCTGCTCCTCTGCGAGTAAACAAGCACTTGAGACCGGACTGCATGGTGTGATTGGCGGTTCGCTTGTATCAAGAAAGCTTTACCGAGAAAAAAACCATTTCAGCTCAGAAATCTCAGCCTGCTCGTTTTATAGCCATTTCCAAGAATGTGGTGTATAGGCTGTTTACTCTATGAGCCAGGCTATTAAGTGGTTGTGTTATGATTGTTTGCTTTGCCGTTTTTGTGAGCCAGGGTTTCATACAGCCCTGGCTAGTTGTGAGCTGGAGGATGCTGGTGGTCTGATATGCCTGCTCCTGTCTCACACACCCCTGTGTCTTCTTGCAGGGCTGTAGCGCTTATCATGACACTGTCTTTCAGCTGCATTATTTTACGTATTTTATTGAGACTGGGTCTCCGTAGCCAGGCTAGTCTTGCATTCGCTGTGTAGCTCAAACTGGCTTCTAAGTCGCATTGAATAGCACCTCTGAACGCTATCTGATATTTTTGTTGTCTCTAGGTTTTTTCTTTAAGACTGTAGTCCAGACTAGCTTAGCTAGTTTATTTATGTGCATTGGTGTTTTGCCTGCATGTGTGTCTGTGTGAGGGTGTCGGTTCCCCTGGAGCTGGAGTTACAGATAGTTGTGAGCTGCCTGCCACGTGGGTGCTGGGAATTGAACCCAGGTCGTCTGGAGGAGCAGCCAGTGCTCTTTAACCACTGAGCCACCTCTCCAGTCCCCAGTTTCTATATTGAGTAGGTTCTTACAAGCTGTGTCTTTTCGTCCTCTAGTGCCTTCAGATAGTATTCCTTTGTCGTTTCATTTTCTGAATCAGCAGCTCATGCAGCCCAGCCTGGCCTGGAATTGACTTTGTAGCCTCTATCTGCCTCCACTTCCCAAGTGTTGGGATTTAGCCTCAAGTCATATTCCTTTCAAATATTTCCTCCAAATGTGATAATATATGATGTATATGAAGCTACCATTCCATTTCCGGAAGCCAGCAGTTCCCATGTCCACTTTTGATGTTAGTGCTAAACTTTATGTTCTGGATTCTGCAGTCTGTCTGTGGCCTGTTCTATATGTTGGATCCCCTCTAACTGGAACTACAGACAGTTGTGAGCCGACATGAGGGTGCTGGGAACCGAATCCCTGGTCCTATAGAAGAGCAGCCAGTGCTCTTAACCGCTGAGCCATCTCTGCAGCCCCTAAACCTTTGTAATTTTTATTTCTCCTAAGGGGTAGGGGTCATGTAAATGATACCCAGGGAAAAGATAAACGAAGCACTCTCTTGTATGAAGTTTTAAAAAGTGACCTAAGGTTCTTTAGAGCTGGGGTGAAGCTCATTTGGTGAAGAGCTTCCCTTTCAGGCGTAAGGACCTGAGTTTAGTGTTCTAGAACCTGGTTTAAAACTGAAACAGACATGACTATCATACATACAACCCTAGCCTTGGGGAAGCAGAGACAGGGGCACTGCTGGGCTTACTGGCCAAACAGCCTATCCTACGTGACAGCTTCCAAGCTTGTGAGAGACCCGGTCTCAAAATACAAGGTGGAGGGCATTTGCCGCCGCATTTGTGTGCATACATGTGATCTGGGTGTACACGTACCTGCGCGCACGTGCACACTTACACTTTTAGTCTCTTGTCATTTCTTTCCTTTTTTTTTTTTTTGCTTTTCAAGACAGGGTTTCTCTGTGGTTTTGGAGCCTGTCCTGGAACTAGCTCTGTAGACCAGGCTGGCCTCGAACTCACAGAGATCCGCCTGCCTCTGCCTCCCGAGTGCTGGGATTAAAGGCGTGCGCCACCACCGCCTGGCTCGTTTCTTTCCTTTTTTGAGACAAGGTCTCCCTACTCACTCTGTAGCTCTGGCTGGACTTGAACTCACAGAAATTGACTGCCCCTGCCTCCCCCATGCTGGAAATAACGGTCTGCCTTTCTTGTCATTTTCTAAAGACTTGGAATCAGCAAAACTAGACTCTATGTGACAAACTGCAAATATTAGCAAAGCCCAAGCCTTTTTGGCAGCTGCTGTTATTATGGTGATTTACTCACGTCACTCAAGTTCAAAATACTTATCTCTCGGACGATAGCATTTGCTTGGGAAACATTGGTGTGCAGGACTGCTAACATCTTAGAATGTAAAGTAAGGGACTTTAGGGGTGTATCGTACTTAAACTTGGCTCATTAATTTTGTTTAGGTCTCAATTGGGTAGTTAAATAAACACATTATATTTAAATTCTACTTATATAAAGAAAAATGTCATAATAACCTTTTTAAAAGAGTCTTCAAACTATTCCTTCTTCTAAGTCATAAGTAAGGTTCATCTTAAACTTGGCTCATTAATTTTGTTTAGGTCTCAATTGGGTAGTTAAATAAATACATTATATTTAAATTCTACTTATATAAAGAAAAATGTCATAACAACCTTTTTAAAAGAGTTTTCAAACTATTCCTTCTTCTAGGTCATAAGTAAGGTTCATCTTAAGACGAATCATGTGGTCAGGAGAGACACTGATGGGCACCTGCGAATCAAGACTGTCTACGATGCAAGCATTGAAGAGTAAGCTTGCCGCTCCTTTGCCATCCGTGTCTTGTTGGTTTGAGACATCCGACCGTGCTGCCCAAACTGTCACTCGCTATGTTGCCCAGGCTGGCCTCAAACTCACCCCCATCTTCCTGTCTCAACCTTGTCATCTTTCTCTATTGTCAGCCTAAGGATTGAAGATACTCTTGTGGTTATCTAACATAATATCTATAGATAGAGCTAGAAATAACTCTAAAAGAACTAGAAGTAACTCTAATATAGAACTGAGTTGAAATCGTGTTTTATTCTGAGTAGGCAAAGGCCATGGTATGTAGTTAAAATCTGTTTATTGTGAATAATTTAAGGAGAACAAATTCGACCTTACTTGACTGCAGACCTGGAAGACACTTGTCAGTAAGTTTTTAAAGGAAAAATAAGAGGGGCTGCAAATATGAACAGTAGTAAGGAAGTTTAGAGAATTATTTGCTAGGTAGATGCTGTATGTAATGGAATGTCATCCAAGAGCGGTCCAGACAGCAGGCAGACGAGTATGAAGTAGAGCAGCCCATGTCTTTCTCCAGCCTAACCGTCTGCGTAAGTGAGATATGTGCTATCAGACTTAGTTCCGTGTCTGGGCACAGGGTGATGTCTCACAGACCCGTCGCGGTAAGCTGAGACTCGGGAAGACAAGCTCCCAAATATGCAACTGTGTGCTTCCGTGGGGAATGTCCTAGGGCCCTTGAGATACAATCAGAGAGCTAGGATGTGCTGTGGCTTAGGGTGGCCGTGCTTTTCTTGTGTGGTAGTAGTTCCCACTAGGCAAGTACCCTACCACCCCTTATGAGCTACGTCACCACTTCTTAGAGCGCCAGTTCTTACGATTTTCTCATCATTTTCAGGCTGCTCCCTGAGAAAAGATACCTTGTAAAGGTATGTAATAATAAATACTCGTGAAGTTGATACTTCAGACAGGTACATTTTATTATGTGCTAATTCTCCCATGAAAAGGAACAATGTATACGTGACTGGTTTGTGAATGAATGAAGAAAAGATTTTGGTAGTATATATATTTTCCATTTTAATAACGGTGTTTTATGATAATGCTTAGCAAAACTTAGAATTTAACATTAAATTAATCATTTTATAATTTGGTATCATCAGTCTGTCAAGTTTTGAGGGAGCAGAGCATGCTGAGGACAGGGTGGGCACAAAGGGCAGTTTCGCATTCTCCGCATGAGGATTGACTGGCGTGGCAGTGTGACCTGGCCGAGGCATTATTATTTCCTCTTTACTGTGTGTGTGTGTATGTGAGTATAGGTGAACGCAGAGAAGTCAGAGGCTGACTTTTAGAAGTGGCTCTCGTTCCGTCACAGTTCCCAAGGCTGAATTACGTCCATCAGGGATCAAGGTTTTTGGCACATGCCTTTATGATTAAACCATCTCACCGGCTCCAGAGATTTTTTAGTTTTTGTTTTTACATAGAGTCCACCTCCTCATGGTGCGTGTGTGTGTGTGTGTGTGTGTGTATGCACACATGCTTGTGCACAAACAGGCACAGTGGCGGTCAGAGGACAGCTTTCAGGGTTTGATCTCCCCTTGCTCCATGGGATCCTGGGATGGAAATAGGATGCTCAGTGTTCCACAACAGGTGCTGTTACCTGCTGAGCCGTCTCGCCAGTCCTCATTGGTCCTTAACTGTGGGTGGAGCCTCACAATGCATACTAAGCCAGCTCTCTATGGCCCACAGACTTAATGAGTTTCTTCATAAGATTTTTCTTAACATAAGCCACCTTAATACCAGAATCTAAATCAACCTTGAATTGAAATAGTTACTGGTAGTTGGAGTGTACATCCTCATTAATGTTCTCAGTCATCAGTAGCTGTGGTTATGTTTTCTCGGGTGGGTGAGTTGGAACTGGGAAAGTTCCTAATGCTGTATTCCCAAACCCCACTAGAACACTATCTGTCTTTTCCTCCTGGATTCACTCTCTGCTGCCACATGACCTCAGACAGGTGTCTGTATTCTAGAACTCTAGGAGTTTTCTTCCTCGGTCTTATAGCTATTAATACTCTATGCTTATTTTCTTAAACACACTGTATCCCATGACTGTGATTCTAACTAAGTTTTTCTGTTTTATCCAGAACAAACTCTTCCCCCAAGCTATTTCTTACTTAGAGAAAACATTTCAGGTTCGTCGACCTGCCGGCAGGATCTTACTTAGCAGGTATGAGACATCGATGATCACTTTCTCCGTCCAGTTAGCTCTGTGGACTGCCCTTTCTACCATGTGGCAATGCATGAAATTTATAGTGGAATTTTATTACATGTATTTAGAAACAGAACTTAAAAGGGTTGAAGAAAAGCCGGGCGGTGGTGGCTCTTTAATCCCAGCACTTGGGAGGCAGAGGCAGGCGGATCTCTGTGAGTTCGAGACCAGCCTGGTCTACAAGAGCTAGTTCCAGGACAGGCTCCAAAACCACAGAGAAACCCTGTCTCAAAAAACCAAAACCAAAACCAAACAAACAAACAAAAAAGGGTTGAAGAAGCCCCTGCTGAATGACCCCTTTCATTGTAAACTGTTGTCACCACGCCTCCTTCCTCCTCCACGTGGTTGTATTATTTGCTTTATGAGGTGTTTGATAACCCAAGTCGAGAGGACTCCCTAAAAACTGAAGTCTTAGTGAACTGTCTGCCTAGTTAACAGTAACCATTCTTAGTGAAGTAATGTAGTAGGTGTATAGTTACTTTCTGTTGGCTAATAAAATCCCGTGACCAAGGCAGGGCTTATTTGGGCTGATGGTTCAGAGTTGGGTTCCATGGTGGTGGAGAAGAGGTAATTGGTGGCAGGCAGCACAAGTGGCTACCAGCGTGTGGCTGTATTTTAACTGCTGCGAACTATTCTTTCTTTTCTGTGATTCTTGATGTGTGGATAACACAAAGACAATGCGCTACAAACCAGTACCTCCGGAAGGAGAATGATCCGCACAGGTACTGCACCGGGGAGTGTGCGGTGCACACCAAGTGTGGCCCCGTTACCGTGCCCGAGGAGCATCTCCAGGTAAGGCTCGCTGTGCCGAGCAGGGCTTTCCCTAATTTGTTTGGTTTTTGTGGCGCTCTGGAGCCAGCCTGGCGCTCTGCATGCTAGGCAAGCACTCCACCATCCTGAGACTCCATTTCCTACCAACAACTGGGCACAGTTAGGGGTCTGGCTTTGTTCCTCACGGCTTTGCAGGCTTGTGTGATCTTTTCCTTGACCCGTCCACATTTGTGCCTGGGCTGCTTGTTTACTTGAAAACTGTCTTTTTTTGTAGTTTTGTTTTTTTCAGGAACATTTCTTTTAGCACTTTAAACGGGCAACTTAATGTGTCCTAAAATATAAACTGTCAGCTTCAACCCAAGTTTGAATTTTATTCCATAATACCAGCAGCTGCCCAGGCCCAGTGACACAGGCCTCCAGATTTACCGAAGCAAGAGGATCACTTGAGTCTATTAATTCAAGATCAGCTGGGGCAACCTTGCAGGGTTCTGTTTCAAAAAAGGCATAATAGCAATTGTATAATATGTGTTTAGGAGTGTTCTTTATGAAATTATAACTAGACCTATTTAGGTTATTAAATTACAGTGCAGCTATAAAATGGAATGGTTAAAAAAAATGAAGTCAGTCTGTACTGACTTGAAGTGATATTTAAACTCTTAACTGAAAGAATAAAAATTGGAAGTCAGTAAGTAGGTCTGGTTAGCTTGTTTATCTGAAAAGTACAGATCGCATATTCAGAAAGAAAACAAAACCCTATGCAGTGAACCAGGTGCAGCAATAATGTCTAGCCCCAGCACTTGGAGGGCAGAAGCCGGAGGCTCTTGGGTTTGGTTCCAGCCTGGGCTACATAGCAAGACTTATTTCAAAAAGCAAAATAAATAAGAAAAAGGAGTATCTGGAGGAATATACACACTAAACAATCCAGATACAGTTCAAAATGCTTAATTTTTATTTTTTCTATTTTGAATAACTGATTTGCCTGAGTGATGTGTGCAATACCTGAGGAGGCCAGAAGAGGGCATTAGATCCCTGTAACTGGAGTTAAAAAAACAGTTGTGCGCTGCTCTGTGGGTGCCAAGAATCAAACTTGGGTTCTCTGGAAGAACAACCAATGTTTTTAACCTTTGAGCTGGCTCTCTAGCCCTGGTTTTCTTTCTTTAAAAAAACAAAAAACAAAAACTATTTTTAACTTAATAATAAACATACACGTATATATGTTTATGAGCATAAATGCCCATGGAGGCCGTAGAAATCAGATCCCTTGGAACTGGAGTTTCGGGCAAATGTGAGCAGTCTAACATGAGTGCTAAGAACTGAGCTTGGGTCCTCTGTAGGAGCTGTATGTGCTACTAACTACTGAGTCATCTCTCCAGCTCCTAATGGTTTCCGTTAAGAGTTACATGTGATGGGATTGGGGGAGGAGCTGGAGAGACAGAACATTTGCCGCTATTGTTAAAGACTGGTGCATTTGGTGCACGTGAGAGGTTACCAGCCACCCGTGATTCCAGCTCCAGGGGCTGCAGTACCATGTGGGTAGTGATGATCACACTTGGTGCTCAGGCCTCTCACCAGCCCCTCACTGTTTACGGTATAGGCAGTTTAACAAGAGGGACTGTTTACAGCTGCTGCGAAGCTCAGCAAGGTGTGCACAGAGAGGGATGTCACCTTAGACTGCAAGCACGGATGGCGTCAGGAGGGACCAACTGTACCTTGTATTCTTTTGTATTGTCTAAATGTTTAACACAATTCTGAGTTTTTCTGTTTTACTGATTGTGTGTGTGTGTGTGTGTGTGTGTGTGTGTGTGTGTGTGTGCATGTATGTTTGGCATGTATGAGTGTGATGTGATGTATTTGTGTAAGTGTGGGCTCGTCCTTGCCAAGGCACTTGTGTGGTGGTCAAAGGACAGTTATCAGGAATTAAAATTAGTTTTCTTTCCCTCTGAGTCCTGGGGATCAGAGTCTCCAATTGTCAGGCCACAAGCAAGTGCTTTACCTGCTGAGACATTTTGCTGGCCCGGGAATTTGCTTTGCTATTTATTTATTATTTATTTTTTTGAGATAGAATCTCTATATAACCCTGACTATCCTGGAATTCACTCCATAGTCCGGGCTGGCCATGATTTATACGTCTCTGCCTGAGATTAAGGGTGTGTGCACCACCACTCCCAGCTAGTTGCTTTTTTTTTAATGTTTTATTATACTTATTTATTTTGTGTGTTTATGCCACGGCATATATGTGGAAGTCAGAGGACATCATTTGAAAGTTGGTTCCATCTTTCACCATGTAGGGTCCACGCTCAAACTCCAGTCAGGCTTAGCAGCACTGCCTCTACTGCCATGCCACCTCACCAATCCAAACTTTCCTTTTATTGGGAAATACTTTCCATTGGGTTGGAAGTTTTTATTAGTTAGACTTGAAATAATCCTATGCAAAGGAAGTTGCAAGAATGATGTTGGTGGTAGAGCACTGTCTACCACGTGTGTTCCATTCCTAGCACAGCAAAATGGCAGTGTAGGGGTGTGTGGGTGTGTGTGTAGGCGGATGTAAGTGTGGGTGAGTATGTGTGGGTGGGTGTGTAGGTCTGGGTGTAGGTGGGTGTGGATGTGGGTGTAGGTGTTGGGTGTATGTGGGTGTATGTGGGTGTGGGTGGGTGTGTATGGGTGTGGGTGTAGGTGGGTGGTGTAGGTGTGGGTGTGTATGGGTGTGTAGGTGTGGGTGGGTGTAGGTGGGTGTGGGTGGGTGTGTAGGTGTGGGTGTAGGTGAGTGTGGGTGTGTGGGTGTGGGTGGGTGTGTGGGTGTGTGTGGGTGTAGGTGTGTATGTGTGGGTGGGGGTGTGGGGGTGTGGGTATGGGTGTGTGTGTAGGCGGGTGTGGGTGTGGATGTGGGTGGGTGTGTATGTGTGGGTGGGTGTAGGTGTGGGTTGTATGGGTGTAGGTGTGTGTGGGGGTGTGGGTGGGGGGGTGTAGGTGTGGGGGTGTGGGTGTAGGTGGGTGTGGGTGGGTGTGTGGGTGTGGGGGGTGTAGGTGTGTATGTGTGTGTGTGTGTGTGTGTGCGTGTAGGCGGGTGTAGGGGTGTGTGTGTAGGCGGGTGTGTGGGTGTGGGTGGGTGTGTATGTGTGGGTGGGTGTGTGGGTGTGGGTGTGTGGGTGGGTGTGGGTGGGTGTGGGTGTGTGGGTGGGTGTAGGTGTGGGTGTGTGGGTGTGGGTTTGTGTAGGTGTGTGTAGGTGTGGGGGGTATTGGTGTGTGTGTGTGTGTAGGTGTGGGTGTGTGTAGGTATAGGTATGGGTGTGTAGGTGTGGGTGTGTGTAGGTGGGTATGTTCAACCTTCATTTCTGTCACATTCTGTGTGACAGATACCTGGCCAGAAGTAACTGGGGAGAAAAGGGTTTCTTGCAGCCTACAGTTCCAGGTCATTAAGGGAGTCAAGGCGAGCATTCTAAAGACGGACTTGGTTGGGATTCCAGGGAACTATAGCTGGACCCTTGCTAGCCACCTATGCTCAGCTTACCTACAGTTCAGGACCGCCTGTTTAGGGATGGTACCACCTACAGTGGGCTGAGCCCACTATATCAGTTAACCTCCCACAGGCATGCCCACAGGCCAGCATGCTCTAGGCAACTCCTCATTTGAGGCTGCCTTCTCTTGGGAGTCTAGGTTGTAGCAAGTTGACCTAGAAGTAGAAGTAACCGCATACCTAGCTACAGGGGTATGTTTTGTTGTTTTGGTTTGGGTTTTTTTTGTTTTGTTTTGTTTTGTTTTTGAAATGAATTCTCACTATGTAGCCCTGGCTGTCCTTATAGGGAAATGTGTTACAGTTGTAGTGTTGCAGGGATATCCTGACTTATTGGGAAGCCAGGCTATACTTAGAGCCGCAATAGGACAGCTCTGGAGGGGTGGAGCTGCAAAAGGTGCTCAGCTGTGGAGCAAAGGTGTCCTGACTATAGATAGGGAACCCAGGCTACCTGAAGCTGGGGTGCGGTAGGGGATGGTTTCCCCATAAGATATAGTGATCCTGCTTTTCTCCTGGAGAAAACAGCTGAGCTCTGCTCTGTTCCCTTAGGGGAATGTCCTAGCTGATCTGTGGCTTATCTGGCCCAAGATGTTTCTTTTTTTGCTAAGACTCTGCTAAAGGGGAAGCAGGTGAAGAAATGTAGCAATCTCCTCCAGCTCCGGGGGAAAAAGCTGTTACTTTTTTCTGCCCAGCCTTGATCAGTCCTCCTTAAGAAGTGTCCTAGCAAAGTTCTTCTGTTCTGCTCCACCTTGCTCAGGCCCTTAGGGGAGCGTCCCAGCAAGTATTTCAGCTCAGTTCCCTAGGTGATGTCCCAGCCAGGTTCTTCTGCGCCTGCGACTCTTGAGAAAGAGATTTATTTGGGAAGGAGGAGTCTAGGAGAGGGGCTACCTCTGCCTGGGAGGGATAAATGGCTAACTGGAAGGTCAGAGAGGTTTATATAGGGCTTCTTAGGGGCAGACTTTTCCCAGGTCTCCCTTGGGAGGGATTGGTTAGTTGGTCAGGGGCAGAGATGGCCCTGATTTCAGGGCCAAACTGTGTTTCTTTTACTGGTCCGTTTTAGCTTTTTGACTCTAATCTTAGGACCAGGGCATATTTCTTTCACTGACTCTGATTCTAGAGATAAAGTGTCTTTCCTTCCTTCCTTCCTTCCTTCCTTCCTTCCTTCCTTCCTTCCTCCCTCCCTCCCTCCTTTCTTTCTTTCTTCCGGGTCTATTTATTCATTTTGTATTCACAGTGTCCTGCCCAGAAGAGGGTACCAGATCTCATTACAGATGATTGTGAGCCACCATGTAGTTGCTGGGAATTAGATTCAGGATCTCTGGAAGAGCAGCCAGAGCTCTTAACTGCTGAGCCATCTCTCTAGCCTCAGTGTGTTTCTTTGACACTAGTTTCAGAGTCAGGGCACTTGTCTTTAATCCTGGGTTCAGGGATAAAGATGTTTCTTTTCCTGATCCAGGTCTCAGATCCAGGGTATGTTTCTTTTACTGACTCTGGGTTCAGAGTCAGGGTGCTCAGTGATTGGATGGTTTCCTGCTCCAGTTGTCCCTTTTACCCTACAGTCCTAGTACTCCCTCTGTAGACCAGACTGGCTTCGCACCTACAGAGCTCTGCTTGCCTCTGCCTCCCGAGTGCTGGGACTAAAGGATTTCATCACTATGCTCAGCTTAGTCTCGGGGTTTAAAAAGCATTTGTTTCTTTTTCTCTGCATCCATGTTTATTGACCTCTATAAATAACGGTCACTTATTTTCGTTGAGTATAAATTAAAACTTTTAGTGAAATAAATTCACTAAAAAGAGGTGTATTGGTCTGGACTCCAAATCCCAGCATGCCAGGTCCTGGCCCCTCCCGGTTCCCCCTTGGGGCCACCCAAGAGCGCAGGAATCCCATTAAACCTGGATATTTTTTAATTTGGCTTGTTGTGATTTGGCTTGATTGGGATTTTTGTTTTGGCAGAGAGCTCTCCTTAGGAAAATTTTCTAACAAGAGATAAGAACAGAACAGAGAAAAAGAGGTGGGATTTGTGGTCCTTGATACGGTTTTAGAGCCAGAAATCTTGCCTCGTTGCTTGGTATGGGTTTAAGGGATCCTCCTGCCTCAGCCTCCCAAAGTCCTGGGACTGTAGGTTTGCAATGCTTGCCTGCTCAGTTTCTGATTTGGGGGAGATTCAGGGAGAATAAGTGAGAGTTGAGTGATGTGCATCTGCAGTCTGCAGTCACCTGATAGTGCTGCTCAGCTAAGTCTGACCTGCCTTTCCTGTGCTCCTGTGTGTAGCAATGCAGGGTCTGCCGAGAGGGTAAGTGGCCCTGCGGAGCAGTGGGTGTGCTAGACCACGAGGGGGTCCAGGATGCAGACTTCATCCTCTATGTCGGTGCTCTGGCCACTGAGCGGTGCAGCCATGAAAACATCATCTCCTACGCGGCCTATTGTCAGCAGGAGGCAAAAATGGACAGGTGAGTCTTCCTCCAATGCTGCTTCCCAAAATGCTTTAGTGTACCGTAAGAGGAATTTTCTATCTACTCAGTTGCTTCTAGGACTAGGAAATAAGTTGTTCAAGGAAAGAAAGCCAAAAACTTCCCTTGACTTTTTTTCTCTTTTCTTTAAAAAAAAAAGTGTTTGTTTATTCTTTGTGGGTATGTACACCTGAGGTAGAGGTGTGTGTGTGTGTGTGTGTGTGTACACCACATGTGTGCAGGAGCCTGAGGAGGTCAGGCATCAGATTCTCTGAAATTAGAGTCAGGGGCAACTGTGAGCCACCATGTGGGTGCTGCGAATCAAACCCAGGCGCTCTGGAAGAACAATCAGTGCTCTTAACTACTGAGCCATCTCTCTCAACCTCTCTTTGCCTTTTTCATTCCAAAAAACTCCAAGAAAAAAATACTATCAAGAGAGAATTTCTGATTAATAAACAAAACACAAAAGACTGAGAATTTTATTGTCATATTAATTCCTATCCAAGGAACCAATTTGGACTTTAAATTTTACCTTTAACATCTTACACTGTAAGAATATAAGAATATTCTAGTATTTTACTTGTATTACCTACCAACTTAACATCTTAATTACTGGGTAAGTCAATAAAAATTGATTACAAATGCAAAAGATTGCCTGTCACACACCAGAAAACTACTTAAAGAAAGTAGTAACTCTCACGTGACCTAGAGCAGTGTGGTTCTCAGCCTGTGGGTTGCGACCCTTCTGGCAAACCTCTAGCTCCAACAATATTTACATTACAGTTCATAAAAGTAGCAAAATTATATTTATGAAGTAGCAACAAAGCTACTGTTGCAGCTGGGGTCCCACAGCATGAGGAATTGTGTTCAAGGGCTACAGCATTAGGAAGGTTGAGAGTTGACTTAGAGTGTTAAGTGTGAGACTCAGAAGTTAGCACGCTGATGTGTGCATTTTCAACTTTAGAGAGTTTAGTTTTTCTTTGGTGTGTTTGTGTATTCATTTATTTTTGAGCTGGGGTAGCTAAGTAGCCCCCAGTTGGCATTGAACTTTAGCGATCCTCTTGTCTTGGCTTCTGAGTGGTGGGTTACAGATGTATGCTTCCAGTTCCTGAAGGGCCTGAGGAAGTAAGCATGTCTTGTGAAAGCAGTCAGCCACTACAGTGGGATTGTTTCTTCTTTTCACTGCTTTACAGAGAACCCAGCAAAGATAGGTTAAGGGGGCTGCAGAGATGACTAGGTGAAAGACCATATGCTGCTTTTCCAAAGGACTCCAGTTCCAGCTCTAGCACCCTCACCAGGCCCACTCACAGCTGCCTGTGTGATGCTCTAGTGCCCTCATCTGTCCTCCGGGAGTACTGCACTCACACACACACACACACACACACACACCCATACTCAGGCTCATCCGCATCTAATTAGGCCCAGAGTGATGCCTCAGTGATCCAGAGCTCAAGCTTTTACTCTTGCAGAGGGCATAGGTTCAGTTCCCAGCACCTGCAGGGTGGTTCACAACCGTCCTTAACTCCAGTTTTAGGAGATCAGATAACTTCAGACCTCTGCAGACACCAGTCACATATGCATGCATGCAGGCTGAACATGCATGTATGTGACTGCATGCATGCAGGCTGAACAATCGTACACATAAAATGAAAAAAGAATCTAAAAATAAATTTAGCCAGAGGGTGGTGGCAAATGCCTTCAATCCCTGGTACTATAAGTCCTAAACACCCTCACAGATCTCTGCCTGTCTCTGCCTCCCGAGTGCTGGGGTTAAAGGCAGTGGAATATTTTTGAGACATACACCTTCATTTGTACTTCAAAATCTAGTTCTTTCCCTAAATTTGAACTAAACCATGTGGATTGCATATATACAAAATCACATTTTTTATATAAAGTGTTAAAACAACATTGCAAAGACAGAGTACCTATGTGTATTTGGATATTCTAAGGAAAAGACTCTGAAATACAGAATTTCCAGTCATCCAGTTTAGGGTGTCCTGTCATAGCTGTAGCGCTGAATGTCCCAGGTTAGAGGAGACAGAGGAAACTGTTGAGTCTTGGGCAAACTCAGATGGTTTGAAAATAACATGCATGGTATTGTTGACAGTAGTAGCCACTGGTGCTGGACATTAGAAGAGACAAGGGAGGGGGTGGTAACAATATCTTTACTGTCTTCTTTATATGTTTATTTTCAAAAGAGTTTGTTTCTATTTAATGTATATGGGTGTTTTGTTTGCATATGTGTCTGTGTACCGCTTATTTACTGTGTGGCTGCAGAGCTATAGACAAGTTGTGAGCCACTGTGTGAGTGCTGGGACCTGAACCAGGTCTTCTTGAAGAGTAGCCCATGCTCTCAGCTGCTGAGCATCTCTTCAGCCTTCCTTGTATGTTTCTAATTGTTTGAGCATATTCTGTTCTACTGTGAGCTTTTAAAACCACTTATAAAAGCTGTGTTGAACTTTCTATGTGAGGTTCAAGGTGACTAGCCTGGATGAGTGAGGAAAAGGATATAAAAGTCCCAAGTTGCCTGTATCTAAATTAGGTTGTCTCATTTCTGCATCTCATGATGCTGAAAGCACCTACTGGTCCTGCTGGCCTTCTGCTGAGAGAATTCAGGGAGGAGTCAGGCATGAGAGTCCTGTAACGGAGAGGTGTTTAGTTCTGTTACTCTGCTCTCTACTTAGCTGTGGCACTGTAACGATGCCATTTGATGTGGATGAATAGGAAAGAATAAATGGTCTTTGTACGAATGACTGTGGAACTAATCCCACCTGGGGAAAGATTGGGTTTCTTCGGAGAGTGTCGGTGTGGAACCAAAGGCGGCACAGTGTCTTTGCTCCTGCTCCCTGCCTCCATGAGAAGTGGTCTCACTGACCAGGCTGCCTGGAGCTCACTTACTACCTGGCTTGAATGTGAAACTCACCAGCAGATTCCAGGCTGGCCTTGAACTCCAAAGTGATCCTCTTGCTTCTACTTCCCAGGTGCTAGAATTGCAAGCATGCTTGGTTTAGTATAGGCAAGTTAGTAAGATCCTATATCAATGGAAAACAGAAAGCTGGAGATGAAGCGTCATAGTAGAGTGCTTGCTTAGCCAGTGTGAGCCCTGAGTTCAGCCGGGAAACAAGGGAGAGAAAGAGAAGTGGAGGGGTAGAAATTCTTACTGGCAAAAAGCCGTGTGGACCTATCCCTGCCAAAAGGTCATTTAAACAGGCCTGATGGTCCAGGCCTGCGATTCCAGCTATTTAAATGGGACAAAAGTTTGTTATCAGTAGACAGCTATAACTTAGTGAGGTTTATGCTGTTTCCACAGTGGGCGGTTAAAGCGAGGGTAGAGAAAAGTTTGGGTTCCTTCATATTGTCTGTTTGCCACCTCTTTGAAAGACAGCAGGATACATGGAGTAAATTGTTCAGGGTGATGAGCACTTGAAAACCTCTATGGTGCCTCTGTACCCCTCAAAAACAGGTGCTGCTTTCCCGTGCCGCTGGAAAGCAGAGAGAGAGAGAGAGAGAGCGCTCGAATTAGCTGTCTGATAGTAAACAAATCATGTCCTTGCGCTGTCTTCTGTAGAGAAGTATAGATTAGCAAATACTGTAATTACTACTCTGGAATATAATAGAAAATGTCGTGTTTATTTTAACAGGCCGATAGCAGGATATGCTAACCTGTGTCCAAATATGATCTCCACCCAACCGCAAGAGTTTATTGGGATGCTGTCCACAGTGAAGCATGAAATCATTCATGCCCTGGTAAATGCTATTAACTTCTGTCACTTCCTTCAGACCGCTGATTTATTGCTTGTGCTGTGGTCTTAATACATGCTTTCAATGACATGTGAATTCCTAGGGTCATGCTCGGTAAAACCTAGTTAGTTGTGTTCCTTTCAACGGGATTTTTTAATGGTCAGGATGGGATGAATTTCACTAGCTGGTATAATTTACAATTAAACTAACATTGCCATTGGGTAAGTAGGACTTTGGAAGAGATGATTAAACTTCTAAAGAAAAGCATCTTCGAGCCAGATGTGCTGACTCAGGCCTGCAATTCTTTTTTTTTTTTAATATTTATCTATTATGTATACAATATTCTGTCTGTGTGTATGCCTGCAGGCCAGAAGAGGGCACTAGACCCCATTACAGATGGTTGTGAGCCACCATGTGTTGCTGGGAATTGAACTCAGAACCTTTGGAAGAGCAGACAATGCTCTTAACCTCTGAGCCATCTCTCCAGCCCAGGCCTGCAATTCTTACGTTTGAGATGCTGACCATGATTACAAGTGTGTGCTACTGTACCCAGTGTATGCAAATCCAGGGCTTCATACACACTAGACAGCCATTCTACCAACTGACTGCCTCTGATGCACACACACACAAAATAAATTGTAGATATATGTATGTGTATATAGTGCCAGTTTGAGGCTTAGATGTTGAGCTTTTATAGATGCTGTTAGGAGTAGACTTGATCCCCAGCTCCGTATACCATTCAATATTGTTAATAATTTTTAGTAGTAGTAGCTGCAGTTTTGACACTTAGTAAATTTGGGTGAAGAAGATAGCACCATGGTACCTTAGGTTGTATTTAGTATAAATAGATAATACTTAAGTCTAATATTTATAAATAAAGGCCACTGAAGTGGTAGGGATTGGCCCTGTAATTCATTCATTGTTCCAGTTTTATATTCTCAGCTTTTGTTCTGCATTTGGAAATGATCCATGACAGGGTCTCCAACAAGGAAAGACACTAAAATACCTGTAAAAAAAACCACACATATGAATTAAAAAGTGTAATTCCCCATGCTCTGTAGTGTGTGCCTGGAGGTATGATAATAACATAGCATTGATATGTAGAGCCTGAAGGCAGATTTAAAACATATAGTGTATTTAGAAAATCTTGTATTGAACATTTATATCAGTGGGCTGGAGAATGCATACTGCTCTTTCAGAAGACCCAGCCAGTTCCTCACAGCCACGTGGAGCAGATTGCAACCACCCTCCCTCCAGCTCCATGGCATCTAGCACCCTCTTCTGGCCCCTGAGAGCACCCACACATATGTGGGTACGTTCACACAGACAGATGCCCGTTAATAAAAATAAAAATAATCTTTTAAAATGTTTACAGCGGTAGTCAAGTGTTTTAAACTGTAAATACAGCTCACTGACTTGCTGTTGAAGGCTGGGGTAACTTCTGCAGAGCTGCATGGCACTCTTGTGACTAATATCAACACCTCCTCATGACAGATGCAGTTACCTGTGCTCTGACTGAGCATCCTACTGTATGACTATGTCAGCATCATGGATGGTGGGTGCTGCTGTGTCTGCTCTGACTGAGCATCTTACTGTATAACTAATGTCAGCATCCTGGATGCTGGGTGCTGTGTGTCTGTGCTCTGACTTAACATCCTGCTGTAGGGCGCTTTGAATTCTTCCTTCCAGGGTTTCTCTGCTGGGCTTTTTGCATTCTACCATGATCAAGATGGAACTCCCTTGACCTCACGGTCTGCAGATGGCCTCCCGCCTTTCAACTATAGGTATTTGCGATTTTCATTCTTACTCTTCTTTAGAGGGTGCTAGAACCTGAGAATCACAACACTGCCCATGCAGTGAATGACGGTGACTTCATGGCCAACCTAAAGGAGCTGAGGATACTAAGACAAAACGGACTTGAGATGGTGTGTCCAGAGGACACCCCTTGCCACTCAGGTGTCTTCCCACCATATTATAACTGATAGTTAGGCTGTGGGGGTTTTATTTATTTAACCTACTAAATTAGCAGTGTTCTGAGCCTAAAACAAGCAATGCTGAAAGCAGTTTATCAGTTAGTCCCAGGACAATAACCATCAGCGTGATGTATATAAAAATAAATATCTAAAATAAGGGTTTATATCCATAATAACACATGCAAATATTCATGACAATTTTATGATTAACAGTCAAATAATATGAACCACCTCAAAATCTATCAAAATAAGTAAATTATAATATGTGTATAAAACTGAAAACTAGGGGGCTGGAGAGATGGTTCAGAGGTTAAGAGCACAGGCTGTTCTTCCCGAGGTCCTGAGTTCAATTCCCAGCAACCACATGATGGCTCACAACCATCTGTAATGAGATCTGGTGCCCTCCATGCCAAAATACTGTAAAATAAATAAATAAATTAAATAAATAAATAAATCTTTTTTTTAAAAAAAAACAAAACAAAACTGAAAACTACATAATACTTAAAAAAGAGTGCACTATTGGCTGGGTCAGTATGTGCATGTGAGGTCATAGGTTCAGTCCCAGCATCAGCAAAAAACAAATTCACCTTTGCTGTATGCAGAAACATACTCAGGTATACTACAAAGCAAAGTAACTCAAATAGTCCATTTATATGGAAATCAGTACTGGCAATAATAAAAGGAGAATGGCTTTACTTTAGGGAACCGTCTGCCAACTGCAGTAAAGTAGCTGTCACTGGGCAGTGTCACAGGGAAACCTTCCCAGGTGCTGACTATTCCTGTCCCTTTCTCGGGGTCTGATGTAGGGTAGCCATTAGCAGTTCATCTGGTACTGGCAAGATGGCTAAGCAGGGAAAGAGCTTCTTGTACAAGCCTAACAACACGTACATGATGCATGATAAACACATACATACACACACACACACACACAGATAATAATAAATACATTTTGAATTAAAAAAACCCACTTGGTACTGGAGAGATGGCTCAGCAGTTAAGAACACTTGCTGCTTCTCCAGAGCACCTGAGTTTTATCACAAGGCTCATAACTGCTTGTAACTTGAGGTCCAGAGGATCTGACCCCTTCTCTGATTGTCCTGGTACCTGCACATAAGTGACATACACACAGGCACATAATTAAAAGATAAAATTTTAATTAATCCTTATGTTATTTGCTTTTTGTATATTTTGCTTTAATTACAAAGTTCACCAATAAAATAGTTTGTACTATTTTTTAAAGCATGTATTTGTTGATTTTTAGAATTTTTTTTTAAGACAGGATTTTTCTATTCTGCCTGTCCTAGAACTTGCTCTGTAGCCCAGGCTGGCCTCAAACTCAGAGTGGGAGTAAAGGCGTGCACCACCACACCTGGTTTATTTCTAGTGTTTTTAGAGTAAGTATAAAGTGCAGAATTCTAGGCAGTGGTGGAGACCCAGCTGTAATCTCAGCAGTGGGTGGTGGGGGCAGGAAGATTAGAAGTTCAAGGTCAGCCTCTGCCCTGTAATCAGTTCTGGGTTGCTACAGGGACCTCATCTCAAAGAACCAAAGTGGTGGAGGACGACAACAAAGAGACAAATGTTAATGTCTAAGTGGATGTTTTTCCGAGAGTGTGCTTTTTGTTTGGTGGTATGGAAGAAGCCACTCTCTGAGAAGAATGCTGGCCCTGATGGAACACGTAAATGACGAGAACAGCGCACTCTGTGCAGTGGGAGAGTGATGTGTGTAGGGGTCAAGGCAAGCTGATACTTTATGAAATCTTCCAGTATAAATGCAGGTGCTAGAGTAGTAAATTCAGTCGTTAGACATGAAGAATGGGGTTCGCCTCTAGCCTGTCTGGGAAACCATTCCTGTGCTGGTCTTGGTGATTTGTACCTGTACTCCCAGAATCTGGGAGGCTGAGGCAGTAGGGTAAGGAGCTCAAGGCTAGCCTCTGCTACAGAGCAAGGCCAGCTTGTACTATATGAGAGCCTGTTTAAAAGCAGACAGATGGGAGTGAGGTTTGAGAGAGACTGGTACCCTTGAAGGATGTTGGAGAACAGAATGTTGGTTGATTAATAAACTAAAAGCTGTTGTTTTCTTGCTGGCTTTGTTTACTGTGCTTAAATATTGTCTTCCCAAAATAGATAGAAATAAAATTAATGCAACCCCCCCCATAGGAATAAGGGTCCTAAACAGCAAGGTACTGAGTGGGAGAGTCAGGGATAGGAAATAAGATGAAAGCAGTAGTTGGTACCAGGTGGTCTTACATAAGCTGATGACTTATGCAAAGCAAGTTTATTAGGAAATATAGCATCATTTATACCATAACCACTACCCATGGGGAGAGTCAGGACCCCAGAAACGGCATCCTGGACTCCTGTGAGGCACTGGTTTTAGCCCTAGGCTGGCCTTGCCAAGTCCACTGCTGAACAAGGACACAGAGCTAAAGTTCTCTTTGTCCTTTCCTCAGGACCTCTGAGACCGTCTGG
The DNA here is from genome assembly GCF_037038515.1 of Microtus pennsylvanicus. Lineage (NCBI taxonomy): Eukaryota > Metazoa > Chordata > Mammalia > Rodentia > Cricetidae > Microtus > Microtus pennsylvanicus. Next base: position 61,879,986 of record NC_134579.1, on the reverse strand, counting down.
GTTGGTCTTGCTCCCCACAGTGCAAACTGTTGCCATGACTTCCTCACCACACTGGACTGCATTCTCTCTCTCTCTTCCTTCCTTCCTTCCTTCCTTCCTTCCTTCCTTCCTTCCTTCCTTCCTTCCTTTCTTTCTTTCTTTCCTTGTTACTTGGTTTTGTTTGTTTTTTGAGACAGAGTTTCTGTCCTGGAACTCTCTCTGGAGACCAGGCTGGCCTCGGACTAACTGAGATCCGCCTGCCCCTGCCTCCAAGTTCTGGGATTAAAGGCATGTACTACCACTGCCCAGCTGAACTGTATTCATTTTTAAATAAGGTCCAAAATAAGGTGCCTCTCTCAAAAACACCCAAATCTTGAAATTGGAAGTAGATATGTTATGCAAGAAATGTAAAAGGAACTGGTCCCCCCCACTCCCCACCCCCGAGAAAGGACCTAACATGCCTGGCTAGCCTCTAACTTAAAGGCAGCTAAGGACGACCTTGAATCCGCGTCACAGGGTGTGCCACCACAGCCACTTTACACTGGGGACCACGCCCAGCTCAAGCACTGAACCAGCCGAGCCACATCTGCAGCCTAGCATTTTAGTTCTGATGATATATTTTTGGGTTCTTCGGCAGCCCCTTTATCATTGTTGGATGGTCTTGTCTCCTAACAGGAACTTTGTTTCTCATCTCCTTCATCTGATGTGACTGTAGCCACTGCAGGCTTCTTCAGAGAATTAGTTACATAGTGCATCTTTTAAATGACTTGCCATCTCTTTGTGTCCTTGGATTTAGACAGCATTTCTCTGGAGGAGTAGAGAATAATGCCCTTTTAAAACCCAGAGGCCCCCACCATCCTGGGTTATTGTTTACACAGTGGCCTGGAAGTTGTAGACAGGGCATGGGACCATGGAGCTGCCTGTTCTTTATGAAACTCGTCCATCTTTCATGAATAAGTGCTTCTCAGATTGATGCAGCTCATTGCTGATTTCCAAGGCTCTAAAAAAGTTGATTTGGCCAAGTTCTTGTTGATTTCACACCAGAGTTTCCAGAGACGTGTACTCTGCCATTTTCCTGAGAACTTTCTAGAATTTAATTTTGTAGATAACATGAAATAATATTTTTCCTTGATGGATAACCAGTTTCAGGACACAATAATTAAATCATTTTTCACTAATATGACAACATTTTTTGGTTCAGTTTCCTTATATGTTTGGGTCTGCCTCTGCTTTGGTTTCTTTACTTACTTCCTCTTCCTTCTCTTTTTGTCTTTTTCTTGAAATGCAATAAACTTGTCAGAAGCAGCCACTGAGAGCTGAGGTCTAGTCAGCTACCGAGTGCTTGCCTCGCGTCTACAACGTCCTGGGCTGGATCTCCACAGTCAGCGGGAAAATAATGCAGTCATCGTCCCAGCTCAGCATTGCTATGTGAACTTTAGAACTGGTTCTCTCATCTCCCTAAGCCTCTGTCTTTCCTACAAGAGGCGGTTAGAAAATCCTTATGAGCCTGGGTGTGGTGGAACACGCCTGTACCTGAAGTGTTTGGGAGGCAGAGATTGGTGGATCTCTGTGAGTTCATGGCTAGCCTGGTCTACGTAGTGCGCACAAGGCCAGCTAGGGCTACATAGTGAGAGCCTGTCTCTCTTTTTTTTTTTTTTTTTTTTTTTTGGTTTTTCGAGACAGGGTTTCTCTGTGGCTTTGGAGCCTGTCCTGGAACTAGCTCTTGTAGACCAGGCTGGTCTCGAACTCACAGAGATCCACCTGCCTCTGCCTCCCGAATGCTGGGATTAGAGAGCCTGTCTCAAGAAAGAAAATAAAGTGTTTATAAGTACATTACAGGATGTGGTACATAGTAGCTCTCCAGTATTTCATTTCGTATGTTACAAGTACTTCCACGTTTACAGTTGTAGTAACCTGGCAGAACGACCGTTTTCTTGTGTAATTACAGCCTGGGATTGTACCAGTGGAGTGATAAAGTAGTTCGGAAAGTGGAGCGGCAGTGGAATGTGCGAAATAATAAGATAGTCCGCCACACTGTGTATCTCCTGGTGACACCTCGTGTTGTTGTGAGTACCTTCTTCGTGTCTCATTTTTCATCATGGTCCCTGCTTTACTGGTCATTTCTGTTTAAGAATGAGTGCCAAAATTTCAGTCTGTAACAGAAATTGTAGGAAGACAATTTAATAAAGCAGCAAGCCAGGACAGAGGGGAGGAAGTGGAAATTTGGCAGTGCATCCCCATCCAACCTGCTGCTCTAAGACTGGAGGTGAGAGGTGCTTGTGCCTAAGGAGAAGCAGTATTATTCAGCATTTTTGTGGGACTCAGTCTGCAGGTTCCTGTCACACAAACATGAGAACCTAAGTTCAGATCCTCAGCACCCCCATGGTAAAAAAAAGGGGGGGGGCCAAAACAGTTAGTACTTGTCTGTAACCCCGGAAGTTGATGGAGGAGTGGAGACAGGCAGATTCCTAGAGTTCAGGTGATTGATTGGTCAGTCAGTCTAACACAATGAGTTAGCTCCAGGTTTAGTGAGCGCGCGCACGTGCACACACACACACACACACACACACACACACACACACAGAGAGAGAGAGAGAGAGAGAGAGAGAGAGAGAGAGAGAGAGAGAGAGAGAGAGAGATGTATTTTAAAAGTTAGGTGGAAGCCTGGCCGTGGTGGTGCACGCCTTTAATCCCAGCACTCGGGAGGCAGAGGCAGGCTGATCTCTGTGAGTTCGAGACCAGCCTGGTCTACAAGAGCTAGTTCCAGGACAGGCTCCAAAACCACAGAGAAACCCTGTCTCGAAAAACCAAAAAAAAAAAAAAAAAAGTTAGGTGGAGGGCTGGAGAGATGGCTCAGAGGTTAAGAGCATTGCCTGCTCTTCCAAATGTCCTGAGTTCAATTCCCAGCAACCACATGGTGGCTCACAACCATTTGTAATGGCATACACACAAACAGAATATTGTATATATAATAAATAAATATTTATTAAAAAAAAAGTTAGGTGGAAAAAACTGTTTAAGGGACACACCAGGTACTGACTTCTCATGTCTGCATGCGCACACACAAGATCATGTACACATACACAAAGTTATTTGAACCGAAAAAGAAGAAGCAGCAGCAGCCGTGGCTGGGGCAGGGGCAATGGCTAGTGATTAAGAGCACTACAGTTCCTACAGAGGACCTGGGTGTGAGTGTCAGCGTCCACATGACTGCTCGCAGCTATCTACAACTCCCGTCCTAGGAGCTCCTGACCCTCTTTAGGCTTCTGTGGGCACCAGGCATGCGTGTGGTGCACAGATGTGCGGGCAAAACACCCATAATAAAAATGAGGAGGAGGAGCACAGGGACTCTGGGCTCAGCTCACTCACATTCCCATTTGGCCTTCCTGGGGCACACCTACATAAAGGGAAGAAAGAAGGCATGGAGGAGGGTAGCTGCCGATGCCTGCTTTGTTGGGGATGGCTTTAAAAGACCATAGCCTCAACCCAAAAAGCTCGTTCAGTGAGCTGACGCTTCAAGAAGGCCCATATAATACACACTGAGCTAAGAGCTACTCTTTTTGCCAAAATCTGGTATGGGAAAGAATTTGTCACTTTCACTACGTATGGTTTTGGGTATTCCTGCCAAAAATGAGGTGAATAACCAGGGGTCCAGCTGACATCATGACTCAGGAGATGCAGCCTTTTGGAGGATGTCAGTGTTCCAGCAACCCTGAAGTCATGGATGCATAAATGCAGTTCTACCTGGTTTGGTAGCAGTTTCATATATAAAATCCCTTGTTATAATTATTGAAGGCTAAAAATCAAGAAGACTGCCATTGCTGGGATGTCTCTGAGTAATGTCAGACTGACTGCCCCACATATATGCTATCATCAAGAGAACCACTGAGCTGTTTTAAAAACTGTTAAACTGGCCGGGCGGTGGTGGCGCACGCCTTTAATCCCAGCACTCGGGAGGCAGAGGCAGGCGGATCTCTGTGAGTTCGAGACCAGCCTGGTCTACAAGATCTAGTTCCAGGACAGGCTCCAAAACCACGGAGAAACCCTGTCTCGAAAAACAAACAAACAAAAACAACAACAACAAAAAAAAACCTGTTAAACTGGAAAAGAACGAGCTTACACCATTGGGTGCAGTCGGCGGTGTGAGAAGCCTTTGGGTTGGGACAAAATATCTGCAGGCTGTATGTCTGATAAGTTACTGTAAAATACATAAGACTCTAACTGCAAGAAAACAAAAACCTTATTTTCAAAATGGACAGGAAGACAGATGTCACGGTGTATGCCTGTAATAGCACTGGATGCTGAGGCAAAGGATGGAGCCTAGGCCAGCCTAGGTTACATAGTGTGACCGTGGCTCCTAAAAGGAAAGTAAAACCAGCAGCAAATAATGGGCAAAGGACCTGAAAAGGCTTTTTGTTTTGTTTGTTTTCTTTAGACAGGGTGTCTCTTTGTATCCCTGGCTGTAGACCAGGCTGGCCTCAAACTCCTGCCTCTGCCTCTTGAGCTCTGCGGTTAAAGGCGTGTGCTACCACACCTGCTTTAAAAAAAAAGTACAGCTCAATAAAAACAATAAGAAACTTATATATAAAAAAGGAAAATCCTGCAAAGAACCAATAGATATATAAAAATGTTCAGCATCACTAACTATTGGAAAATAATAAAACTCCAGTAAGATGTACCTGTGACTTTTATCAAAAAGACAGGACGTGAGGCACATTGGTTGGTCTATGGAGAAAACATGCCCTATTGTTGGGCATGTGGCTAGCTACCTCCATTAAGGAAAACTAATCCAGCCATCCAGTGTGAAATCAGTTTGTCAGATGTCCCTGCTCACGTATTTATGCAGCACAAGTCACAATAGTCAAGTTCTGGGATCTGCCTCAATGTCCGTTAGTACATAAATATGTGAGAATGGTTGTATATACACAGAGTGAGGCAAAGTGGAGGGACACTGTTGCTTATGACATGCATGGCACTCAAGAACATCGTGTGAGCCGGGCGGTGGTGGCGCACGCCTTTAATCCCAGCACTCGGGAGGCAGAGGCAGGCGGATCTCTGTGAGTTTGAGGCCAGCCTGGTCTACGAGAGCTAGTTCCAGGACAGGCTCCAAAGCCACAGAGAAACCCTGTCTCGAAAAAACCAAAAAAAAAAAAAGAACATCGTGTGAGTGAAATGAGCTAAGCACACACCGGGGAGCACTCGGTGTTGGTGTTCGCATGTGCTGTCTGAAACAGGGCACGCTGGCATGGACTTGGTTGGCGGAGTGCTTGCCTAGTGTGCGTCCAGTCCCAGTACTCCATAAAATGGGCTGGCATGTCATACACATCTGTGGACCCCGTACTCGGGGTGAAGGAAGGGAAGTCAAGGTCATCACAGCTACCAGCCTGGACTACATACAGGCCCTGTCTGCAGTTAGATAGTGGACACACAGAATGGCTTCAGGTGGGGTTACAGATGACAGGGGCGGGCATGGAAGGAAGGGTATAGGATTTCAAGGAGGAAGAAGGGCGTTTTTCTTCTTTTCTTTTTTTTTTAAAATATTTATTTATTTATTTATTATGTATACAACGTTGTCTGTGTGTATGCCTGGAGGCCAGAAGAGGGCACCAGACCTCATTACAGATGGTTCTGAGCCACCATGTGGTTGTTGGGAATTGAACTCAGGACCTCTGGAAGAGCAGACAATGCTCCTAACCGCTGAGCCATCTCTCCAGCCCGGCGTTTTTCTTCTTAAAAAACAATTTTTTTATCAGATCTATAGTGAACAAGTTAATACTGCACATTTAAAAATTGCTAGGGTGGGGCTGGAGATGTGGTTCAGTAGTTAAGAGCACTCACTGTCCTTTCAGAGGACCTGAGTTCAGTTCCCACCACCAACATGGCAGCTCATAACCGTCTGTAATTCCAGTGTCAGGGAATCTGATGTCTCTTTCTGGCCTCCATGGGTACTGTATGCACAGACCTGTACTCAGAGATACACAAATACACATAAAATAAATATTTTTAAATTGCTAGGGAATAAATTTCGAACATTCTTTTTAAGTTTTTACTGGTATATGTTATACATAAGAGTGGGCTTCATTATGGCATTTTCACACATGTATATAATTTGTTTTGATCATATTCTTGCTCTCAAATATTATCACAAATCAAATGAGTATTAGATGATAGATATGATAATTAACTTGATTTAACTATTCCATAATATTCATAAATCATGACAGTACTCTACCCTATAACAATGTGTGAGGACCTGGTCAGTTGTCCTCATCAACTTAGACCATGAAACCCAATATGGACAAGTTCAATAGAACCACCATCTACGGGCTGCCCATGCCCGCTGCAGCGGCATACATTTCAATTTTTTTCATCACAATGTATAATTATAAATTACCAATTTATAATAGATATGAAATTTTAAAATTATTGATATCAGAATTATAAGCAGTCATCCTAATAGTCTTTTTGTTTGTTTGTTTTTTGAGACAGGGTTTCTGTGTATCTTTGGAACCTGTCCTGGAACTCACTCTGTAGACAAGACTGGCCTCAAACTCAACAGAGATCCTCCTGCCTCTGCCTCCTGAGTGCTGAGATTAAATTTGGTATGCGCCACCACCTGGCCCAATTTTATTTTTTCTAATGTGACATTTTTGTGTTTGTTGAGGCAGGGTCACATGTAGTCTAGGCTGTACTCTGTAGGCAATGATGACCTGATCTCCTAGTCTCTTGGCTCTAATAACAGGCATGTGCATGTAAAAACTGTGTGTCCCTTAAAGCCAGAAAGTGAAGAGGTGGCTCAGTGGGTAGTGTTTTCTGTGCAGCCAGAGTTCATCACCCAGGTAGCATGCTGGAAATCCCACAAATGCCTGCAACTCCAGCTTCGAGAACCTCTGGCACCCTCCTGCCTGGGTCCTGCACACAAATACGCACACACATAAATAGTTTTTAAAATCAGCCTTCAAAGAGAGAAGAAAATATTAAGAGAAATAATAGTTTTCTAGCCAAGAGGAATGTGATAATAATATCAAAATATTTGACTATATTAAAACTGTATTTTAAAGAGGTTCTGTTTCATCAAACTGATTCTTTCACACCGCTTTATCCTACCCTGTGATAAGGAGTGCTGTTGTCTTATGCTGTGGGTGTTTGTTTCTCTGATTCCCAGGAAGAAGCACGGAAGCATTTTAACTGCCCAGTTCTAGAGGGGATGGAACTTGAAAATCAAGGCGGGATGGGCACTGAGCTCAACCACTGGGAAAAGCGCTTGCTAGAGGTCTGTTCAGTCTTGTTCAGTGTTTATCTTTATTAACATAATTCATGTGCATAATTCAATTTTATGTAATGTGTTTCTGTATAAACATTTGTATAGAGAGAATCTGAAAGGAGAATGAATTTACTAAAGTAAATCAAGCTAAAGTAATTCCAAAATTACTTTGGAATTGAGATTCAGACAGGCTATGAAGTAAGGTGGAACATCATTAGTAGCATAGACTGCAACCTTGGCTCTCCTAATTGTTAAGGGCTGCACAATATTCAGTTATGCAAACAAAACAGGCCTGTGTTACTGAACATTATGTTTTAAATAATAAATCTTTTTTTGTTTTTAAGACAGTGTCTTATTATGTAGTCCAAGCTGGCCTTGAACTTACAGCAACCCTCTTGCTTCTGAATGCTGGGATTGCAGATGTGTACCCTATGCCAGACTAAAAGCTGTTGTCATTTTGCTTTTGTGTTACTGGGATTGAACCCACAACTTTGTGCATGCTTGGCTTTTTTCTTTTCTTTTCTTTTCTTTTTTGTTTTTTTTTAGAATTTTCGAGACAGGGTTTCTCCGTAGCTTTTGGTTCCTGTCCTGGAACTAGCTCTTTTTTTTTTTTTAATATTTATTTATTTATTATGTGTACAATGTTCTGTCTGTGTGTATGCCTGCAGGCCAGAAGAGGGCACCAGACCTCATTACAGATGGTTGTGAGCCACCATGTGGTTGCTGGGAATTGAACTCAGGACCTCTGGAAGAGCAGACAATGCTCTTAACCCCTGAGCCATCTCTCCAGCCCCTAACAGGGTAATCAATCGCTAACAGCTAACAACCCTGAACGGTTGCTAACAATTGACAGGGTAAACAATTGTTATACAACTGTGAACAGTTGCTAACAACTGTCATAAATGGCTGACTGTTATTAATCAACAGAAAACACAAATGGCTGACTGTGAACAATCAGCTGAAAGAACTCACTACCTTTGGACCAGCCTGGAACTAGCTCTTGTAGACCAGGCTGGCCTCGAACTCACAGAGATCCGCCTGCCTCTGCCTCCCGAGTGCTGGGATTAAAGGCGTGCGCCACCACCGCCCGGCTTTTATTTCTGAGATATATCCTAGTCCTAAATTTTCGTATTAAAAAAGAAAACAGGCATGGTAGCACACACTTTAGTTTCAGAACTTAGGAGGCAGAGGCAGGTGGATCTCTGTGAGTTCGAGGCCAGCCTGGTCTACAAGAGGCTACCCTGGTCTGTGTAATGAGTTCCCGGCCAGCCAGAGCTACATAGTGAGAACCTGTCTCAAGAAAAGATGTGGTGAGCGACTGCCGTGCGTGCCTTGCAGAGTGGTGCAGTAGCGGACATTCTTAGCTCAACTAAACAGTCACCAGGCTGTGTTGGGACAGTTCCTTACAAGGACGTTGGCACAGCAGAATTGGGAGCTTTCCTTGTGTTATACCCAGCGGCTGTCAGCAGTGCCGCTCCCCCTCAGTTGCAGAACAGGAACACAAAACTGTCCCTTGGATGAATGTGAGATCTAGTTTGGTTTAAGAGTACTGTGACCCACAGAGGAGCAGGGATTTTTTAGTGGTTTCACAGACTAACCTTTCAGACTCCGCAGGGATGCCCCCAATGGTCACTTTACACGGTGACATCCCAGCTGTAACTTACTAGTGGGTTTCATTATAGTTCTCCCAAGGCCAAGGTGCATCAACAGGCCTTTCCTCTCATGTGCTCTTACCAGGTAATGTCCTGTCTATTTGGTTTCTGGGGAATAGAGCCAGAAAGTTAATCCCAGGTCACATTGGTTTATACAGGGAGAATCTGGAGGGAGAATTAAGACTCTGAAGTGAAATGCCTTGGTTAGAAGGTGTGTTTCTATATTTTTTCTTCGAGATATGTTTAGATAGCTGCAGCAAGCAGAGCTCATGTCTGAAGGTCATAAGCTCAGGAAGAACGAGTTTCTCTCTGCTCAGATGCTGTGGTCTAGGTCACAAAGGGTAACAATGGCAGACACTTATGAAAGCAAATACCTCATTCCTCCTATGGGCATTTCTGTCTTTGTATTTTCCTTAAGGAATTTTCTTAAGTGATTTCCTTGGAAACTATAGAGTGGCCAGAAATGAAATTTTATGTGCTTTTCAGTAGAAGACCCAAGAATACCAATTTTATTAGCTTCATTGATTCTGTTAATAAGCATTGTGTCCCTGGACCGTTATATTAAAGGTGATGTTACGGTATGGGGAAAGAACACTCAGTGTCCTTTAGAGACTCAGAGAACTCTCTGACTTCCTAGAGATTTGCTGCCTACAGGGCCTGGAGCCCTCACCAGGATGTGGCTGCCTGGTCGGAGTCATACGATGTAAATTAAACTACTGAGCACCTGGGTATTTTGCCGTAATCCCTTGGTCCCCTGGTTCTGCCACGCTTGTTCTGCACTAATATTAGTGTAGGTTTCTGTGGTCACAAAGTTGAGAGTTAGGGAAGGGCTTTCCTTGCAAATCCATGTAAACATTCCCCCTGACTCCCCGTCTCCACCACTCGCTCACTTGATGCTGCTCAGGGAGAAGAGCTGTTTGCAGTAGGGACCCTCATCCCATGGATGCTGTGTTCATTTTCATCAGGAAGTCTCCACTGCTGCTTGTCTGTCACGGCGGAGAAATCAGAGAGTAGAGGCTACTTCCTCAACTGAGATGCTTTAAAAAGCTTTCGTATTTGATCATTTTCTAGAAAATTTAACCACATGAAACATCTTAAATATGCATAGGGATCACAGAGTTCTCTTCTAATAAAATCTGTTGGTAATTTTCAGAATGAAGCAATGACTGGTTCTCACACCCAGAACCGAGTCCTCTCTCGAATCACTCTGGCATTAATGGAGGACACTGGGTAAGACAACTGTGAGAAAATGACGAGTTTATAAAATAAAATAATATTCAAAATGTAGCTTAAGAAAATGCTGGTATTCCAAAGCAAAATGTACTTAGCAATTCTTTGACTTTTGTGCGGTTTGTTCTTAATATAACGGAGTAAATATAACAAAATCTAAGATACTATGAAGCCATGCTGATATGAAGGGAAAACTAACCTAGATAGTTTTAAATTATTGAATGAGTGATGTACAGATTCCTAGGCTTTTTGTTGGTGTTTTGTTTTATTTGGTGTTTTTAAGACAGTGTATTTCTACCTACCTGGAACTTGCTTGGTAGACCAGCCTGACCTCAAAATCACAGAAATCCATCTGCTCTGCCCCTCAGCTGCTGGGATTAACAGTGAGTGCCACCATTCCCAGCACAGAGTCCTAGTTTTTAAATGAATAGAACTCTCTGGTAGAACAGTGAAATATTTTATTTAAATAAAATACCTTATATAACTCTTACCTAACAGGGTCCTAGAAATTTTAGTAGGAGCATTATTGCCTCTTGTTTTTTCTAAAACAGCCTACGAGAAATTTAAAAATAGCATCGAACTTGAAAGCCAACAACAAAAGTGTCATTAAACCCTGGAAATGAACTGACGTGGTGATGCTGCCTGTAACTCTAATCCTAGTGTCCAGATGCTGGCGCAGGGTGACTGAGTTTCAGTCTCCGCTGCGCAATAAGACTTTGCCTCAAAAATTAAAAAAAGAAAACAAACCACACACCATGAAAATAATTGATATTGCCTTAACTTTTGAGGGGTCGATGAAGTATAAAGATTTAGGGGCTGGAGAGATGGCTCAGCAGTTAAGAAAACTGGCTGCTCTTCCAGAGGACCCAGGTTTAATTCCGAGCAGGAGTTCACAGTTCATTTGATCCACAGCCAGGAGGCAGAAAGAGCCCTGGGACTCACAGGAATATTTAAAAAACCCCAAAGCCCCACTCCCCAGTGTCACATCTCTAAGAAGACCACACCTAATCCTTCCCAAATGGTTCAAATATATGGACCTATGAGGGTGGGGAGAGATGGTCATTCAGGTCACCACAGAAGTATAAAGATTTTAAAATACAGAAGTCATGACAACACAGAGCTCATAGCTGACTCTGAGAACAGTCTCAATAAAAATGAGCAGAATGGGGTGCAGTGGCTTAATGGTAGAACACTGCCTGGCATATTCGAGGTTCCATCCCCAACATAGAAGCGCCCACTAAATAATGATAGTGGTGGTAATGATGATGATGGTGACGATGATGATGATATGAGACTAAGAAATTCTCTTTTCTGTTTAAAGAGAGCCAGAGATCTAGGTCAGAAAGGACTTGATTGAGGCAGCTTTTCCCTACCAGTACAAAATCAGTGACCTCTGGAAAACCAAGAGTGAATTAGCTTAATGAGAGCAAGAAATCAGCTCAGGTGAGAATCAGCTTCCTGCCTGTTAATCCAGGGGAAAGAGTGGGAGTTAAGACGCAGGTCATTGAGGCCTCCCGTGGGGAGTCAACAAAGTCTGTCACATCACTTGAGGCAGGACCAGGGCCCTCCCCACTGAATCTAGACTGAACAAGGTATCCCTTCTTAGGGAATGGGCTCCAAAGAGCCAGATCATACACTAGGAATAAATACTGGTTCCACTGCTAGTGGCCCCACAAACTGCCCAAGCCACACACCTGTCACCCACATTCAGAGGGCCTAGTTTGATTTTAGGCTGGTTCCCCAGCTGTCAGTCCAGAGTCTGAGCTCCCACTAGCTCACGTAGGCTGTTTTCGTGGGTATCCCCATCATGGTCTTGGCCCCTTTGCGTATAATATTGCTCCTTCCTCTCTATGCCTGGATTCCAGGAGTTTACTCCAGTCTAGCTGTGGATCTCTGCATCTGCTTCCATCAATTACTGGATGAAGGTTCTGTGATGACAATTAAGGTAGTCGTCAATCTGACTGCAGGGGAAGGGCGGTTTAGGTACCCTTTCCACTATTGCTTAGATTCTTAGCTGGGATCATCCTTGTGATTTCCCTAGTGCCTGGTTTCTGGCTCCCTTTTTCAAGCTATCTCTTTCCTTGCTCTCCCTTTCTGTCCTTTACCTAACTCGATCTTCCTGATCCCTCCTGCTCCTCCTGCTCCCCTTCTCCCCTTCTTACTCCCCTACTACTCTTCCTCCCTTCCCCCATGCTGCCAATTTATTAAGGAGAGCTTGTCTACTTCCCCTTCCCAGGAAGGAATGCCACTCTGAAAGTCATTATTAGCATGTAAAATTTGAAATTAAAAAGGTACATTCTATAAAGTGATAACAAATACTTAAGTTCATGTAGACTTCTTTCATCTTGTGGATATTATTCTTTTTACATATTTTATTATGAAATATAATAATACACACAATACAAAGAAAACAATGCATATAAAACAGTGATTCTCATGTTCCTATAGACTAGAAACAACAATGTGTTGTTTCTCATTTGTAACATTGTCTTTATTATCTTGAAAGTTGCAGGGGGCTGGAGAGATGGCTCAGAGGTTAAGAGCACTGGCTGCTCTTCCAGAGATCTTGAGTTCAATTCCCAGCAACCACATGGTGGCTCACAACCATCTGTAATGAGATCTGGTGCCCTCTTCTGGCCTGCAGGCATATATGGAGGCAGAATGTTGTATACATAATAATTAAATAAATAAATCTTAAAAAAAAAGAAAGTTGCAGATATGTTCCCTATATATTTTATTCCCCTACAAGCTCCTATAATATATGACTTTTAATTAACAAAATTAATAATTTCTTAATATTTTATAATATCTTGTTATGGAGGATTATATAGCTATATAACCCCTTGTTTTTCTCCTTTTACAACTGATTTGTTTAGGATCTAAATAATCCTGATTGGTTGGTACATCTTTTAGGTTTGCTAATTTAAACCTTTTTTTGCACATTCTACACAAGTATGCAGATTCACTGGTGTAGCGCCTCACACCCCAGGAAGCATCTTGACCAAGTGTAGTGCTCGGGCATTGGCAGAGACACCAAGACCTTCAACAGGAAAAGAACACTTTAACAAATGGGCCAGGACCAGGTCAGAATTTAACAAGACCTGACATAATAGCTGAGACCGTAAAGCACTTGACATAAAGCAGATTGAGTCTCTTTGATACTGGATTAGGAAATGATTCTTAGATCTAATACCAGCAACCAAAGATAATAGAACATTTGGACTTCATCAGAAAAATTTAAAAATTGTGCTTCAAAGAAAATTATCAAGAAAATAAAGGCCGGGCGGTGGTGGCGCACGCCTTTAATCCCAGCACCAGGGAGACAGAGGCAGGTGGATCTCTGTGAGTTCGAGGCCAGCCTGGTCTACAAGAGCTAGTTCAAGGACAGGAACCAAAAGCTACAGAGAAACCCTGTCTCGGAAATCCAAAAAAAGGGGGCTGGAGAGATGGCTCAGTGGTTAAGAGCTCTGCCTGCTCTTCCATAGGTCCTGAGTTCAATTCCCAGCAACCACATGGTGGCTCACAACCATCTGCAGTGAGATTTGTTGCCCTCTTCTGGCCTGCAGGGATACATGCAGGCAGAATACTGTACATAATAAATAAATAAAACTTTAAAAAAAAAAAAAAAAAGAAAATCCAAAAAAAGAAAATAAAAATATAACTCACAGAATAAGAAAACATGTTTGCAGGTCATTTGTATAGTGACCATACAGTTTTCAGAGTATGTAGAGGAACAGTTAATGGCACAATAAGAAAAAGGCCATAGGGAAAAAGCCGTAATTTAAAAAGAGATGAAAAATCAAGAGTATTTCTTCAAAAAAAAATATACAGAGACAAATGAGCATATGCAAAGATGCATGACATCACATGTCATTAACAAACTACCATTAAAACTCTCATGAGACATGAATGCGACGTGACTATATACAGAGCACCAGTACCTCCAAGTCCAGGCGAGGACACAGAGTCACAGAATTCATTTATTGTCAGTAGGAAAGCAGCATGATTCAGCCACATTGGAGGACTGCTTATAAAGCAGTTTGGTGACTGCTTATAAAACCGAAGATGTTCTTACCATATAGCTAGCTGTGCTCCTTGATAATTATGAAATGAGTTGAAATCGTACACCTGCAACAAAAGAGGCTCATGTTGGCTCGATAAGGAAGAGTTGTTTAGCACCAACAACAAAGAAGCTACAGTCCATGAGAAGACATGGATACTGAATGGAAGAAGCCAGTCCGCAAAGGCTTCAGACTACAAGGCCACTGTGTGACGAAGGGTAAAACTGTAAGGAGGTGGTTGCCAGCCTTGGTGCAGGAAGGAGAGATGGATACGCAGAAGACAGGGTGGGGCACTAAACCATGCGCATGGCATCCTCTTGATAGATGCCTTCCCTCCCTCCCTCCATTTCTCCCTTCTTTCCTTGTGGTGCTGGAGAGCCAACTTAGGGGCTTTACGCATGCATGCGAGGCAGAGCATACACCCTAAGAGTGAAGCCTAATGTGTACTGTGGGGTTTGGTAGTAATGTAAATTCCTGTGTAAATTCACTGGTGTAACCAATATGTAACTTGGGTGAGGGGCACTATGAGTCTGTGGAGGTAGGGAGAATCTAGGAACTCTTTGTACCCTCTACTCGTTTTGCTAGTACCTTAAAACTGTCCCCACACTAAAGTCTGAAAAAAAGAAAGAAAAAAAAAGAGAGATTCTGCTATGCACTGCAAGATGTATGAGCCTTGAAAACATTATGTTAAGTGGAAGAGTAAGTCTGGCAGTGGTTTAGTGTTTGTGAGGAATGGGAGATGGGGACAGGAACTTGGTTTATTTAGGGAGGGGGTGATGGAAGTATTCTGAAATTAGTTATGACATGACTGTGTGTATATACTGCAAGTATATGTGCCCATTATAAACATCATTTTCACGTTATGTGGGTTAGAGCTCACGTTTTAAAGCTCATAGAGACATTGAGACCAAAGCTGTAAGTCCCAGGCACTGTCCCTTAGCTGGTGTGTGCCGGTGTCTGCGTCCCTCACTTGTAAAGTAGCAGTAACAGTAATACTTCCTCCATCGAGGCTTCTGAGGCTCACCCGAGCTACTGTATGGAAAGCCCTAGAACAATGGCATAGCACTTGGTGATTATCAACCAAGTGTTGGAATTTTATATAAAACCTGAACCTCCTGAGAACAGATTTACTTTTAGTGCCCATAGCACAGTTCTTTCTGCTGCTTTTGAAAGAAAGGACGGTTCATCCAACCCAGTAAATGATCTTGTAGCCCAGTTACCCCTGGAAACCCTGTTTCCAATGCTTCCTCATACAAGCCTCAGGTCCCCACACCAGCTAAGTTTTGCTGGTAGTACACTTTGTCTTTTGTAAAACTCATTATTTAGAATATTTTAGTTTATCTGACTTCCTTAGATTAGATTAGAATTTTAAAATTTTTATTTTTTTGGAGTTTTGTTTGATTATTTGAGACAGGGTCTCATTTTATAGTTCTGTCTGGCCTGAAACTCACATTGTAGACTAGGCTAGTCTCAAATTCATAGAGATCTGTCTCACCAGTGCCGGGATTAAAGGGTACCCCACACACCTGGCTTATTTTATTTGTGTGTCTATGCTGTGTGTATGTGAGTACCCACAGAGGCCAGAAGGCGACTCTGGATGCCCTGAAGCTGGAGAATTTGCTGGCTAAACTGCCTTTGATTTAAGAACCTTTTCTCACAGTCCTGTGCAGCAGCCCTCCTGCAGCAAGGGCTTTACAGTGTGCAGCTCTGACCATGGTCTCTGGGTCCTTTACAGTGTGCAGCTCTAGCCATGGCCTCAGGGTCCTTTACAGTGTGCAGCTCTGGCCATGGCCTCCGGGTCCTTTACAGTGTGCAGCTCTGACCATGGCCTCCGGGTCCTTTACAGTGTGCAGCTCTGGCCATGGCCTCCGGGTCCTTTACAGTGTGCAGCTCTGACCATGGTCTCTGGGTCCTTTACAGTGTGCAGCTCTGGCCATGGCCTCCGGGTCCTTTACAGTGTGCAGCTCTGACCATGGTCTCTGGGTCCTTTACAGTGTGCAGCTCTGGCCATGGCCTCCGGGTCCTTTACAGTGTGCAACTCTGACCATGGCCTCCGGGTCCTTTACAGTGTGCAGCTCTGGCCATGGCCTCAGGGTCCTTGAGAGTGTGCAGCTCTGACCATGGTCTCCGGGGTCCTTTACAGTGTGCAGCTCTGGCCATGGCCTCCAGGGTCCTTTACAGTGTGCAGCTCTGGCCATGGTCTCCAGGGTCCCTTACAGTGTGCAGCTCTGGCCATGACCTCGGGGTCCTTACAGTGTGCAGCTCTGGCCATGGCCTCCAGGGTCCTTTACAGTGTGCAGCTCTGGCCATGGTCTCCGGGTCCTTTACAGTGTGCAGCTCTGGCCATGGCCTCCGGGTCCTTTACAGTGTGCAGCTCTGACCATGGCCTCCGGGTCCCTTACAGTGTGCAGCTCTGGCCATGGCCTCCGGGTCCTTTACAGTGTGCAGCTCTGACCATGGCCTCCGGGTCCCTTACAGTGTGCAGCTCTGGCCGTGGCCTCCGGGGTCCTTACAGTGTGCAGCTCTGGCCATGGTCTCCGGGTCCCTTATAGTGTGCAGCTCCGGCCATGGTCTCCGGGGTCCCTGCTAAGTCTTTGCTCTGCACACTGCTAGAGTCAATAAAAGGCGCTTTCTCTGCGTTGTTTCCACAGCTGGTACAAAGCTAATTACAGCATGGCGGAGAAACTCGACTGGGGCCGAGGAATGGGCTGTGAATTCGTCAGAAAGAGCTGTAAATTCTGGATCGATCAGCAGAGGCAAAAGTAAGACGGTGTTTCCACATATGTCTTGGTGCAGTTCACTTCTGACTGTGTTCTCTGTCTTGAGCATCAAATACCAGCTGCTGTATGTAGAAAATATTCTATGAGTTCTTCATAATAATCGTAAGTAATTACAGGATTGTTTTGAATCACAAACTAGAAGAATTCACACGTGACTATACAAGCAAATGTTCATTTAGTATCCGGAAGCTGGAAGAAAAAAGGAAATACAAAGTTGTTTCTGTAACTATAACCCTAAGCTGAACAGTTATGTATGTGAAGGTATAAACAGTGTGGAAGATCTGATGGGCTGTAATTTCCTGATAGGAGCCGTTCTGAAAAGCCTGTTTGCAGTGTGCGCAGCAGCACACCACATAACCAGGGAGGCACAGTCTGACTGGGGACAGGACTACCACAAGGACACGCCCGCTTTCCTCTCAACCCAGCCCCTCCCCAAACTCTTGAATCCCATGATCTGTTGTCCACTTCTGTATCTCTGTCATTTCAAACGATACATAAAGATGTTATGGAAATTTTAAAAATGAATATACACAGTGTGGTTGGTGTTTTCCTTTAATGTTTAAATTTAACTACATTGTTGTATATTACTAACTTGTGTTTTGCCTTTTTTTTTTTTTTTTTTTTTTTTGAGACAGGATCTCTCTGTAGCTTTGGAGCCTGTCCTGGAACTAGCTCTTGTAGACCATGGCCTTGAACTCACAGATATCCACCTGCCTCCCAAGTGCTGGGATTAAAGTGTGCACCACCACCCAGCTTGCTTTGCTCTCTTTTTGACACAAGGTCTTACTGTGTAGCCTTTGCTAGCCTACTACTAAATGTACGAGAATGGTCTGGAATTCATGGTAGTCCTTCTGCCTCAACCTCCCAAGAGTTGGGATTAAAAGCCTGGGAAACTATGCTAATCGGATCTTTCTAGACTGAGCAGTATTCCATTACATGGCTCTGAAGACATCTGAGTTGTTTCCACTTTGGGACTATTGTGAATAAAATTGCTATAAACATTTATGCAAAAGTTTCTACGTGAGCATAAACCTTCATTTTCAAAACTACAGTTGTTGGCTCATGTGGTAGTTGTAGGTTTAATTTTCTAAGAAACAGCCAAATTCTCTCCTAAAATTCCGGGAAGGAGTGTGCAATGGTTTCTCCACATTGGTGCCGGCATTTGGTGTTATCACTATTGCTCATTCTGTGTTCACAGGTGTGTAGTGATGTTTTCATGATTTTAGTTTGCATGTCCTCTAATGGTTAGTGGTGTGAACTGGTTTTCTGTGCACATTTGTTGTCTTTGTAACCTTTTTATTGATTGCTTCCATATTTTAAGCTAATTTTCTAATCGGATTGTTTTATAGCATTTTAAAGATCACATATTCTAGATGCTAGTTCTTGTTAGATACAAGGTTTGCACATATCTTCTGAAAGTGTATATCTTAGTGTTTCAAACTCTTAGCATGTTTTTATAAACATTTTTATGTGTGGTGTGTGCATGTCTGGATGTCACACTCTTGTACATGACAACCTGCAGAAATAGCTGCTCTCCTTCCACCACACAGGTCCTGGGGACCTAACTTGGGTTATCAGGTTTGGCAGAATGCCTCTACCCACTGAGCCATCTTGCCAACACTTTATCATGGTTTTTGTTTGAGCAAAAGATGCTAATGAAGTCCTTTTTCTGAATAAATGGGTAATTCATAACTGGTTCTGTTCTGTTCTTGGTGCCTGTGGTGCCAATTACCCCAGGACCTCATGACTGCTCGGCAGACACAGTACCGCTGGGCTCTCTCCACCCAGGAATTATGTTTTTGATGCTAAGTCTGAGAGCTCTTTGCCAAACTTGTGTCTGCCGAGCAGGCCTGAGGCCCCAGGTAAATAGCACCACAGACACCGGTTCTGGAGATTGAGCAGCGGTCCTCGGCAGTAAGCACCCCTACCGCTGAGCTGTCTTGCCAGCTCTCTCTTTGCCCTCCACAGCAATTGCATATATTCACGTGGGCCTTTCCCATCTTCTCTGTTGATGCATCTTTCCGTGCGTCTGTCCCTCCATGGCACATGGGGCACACGGTGTGTGGCTTCTGAAGTATTCTACAGTATATCTTTCAGTTGGGTGGCGGAAATGGATTCCTCCTGCTTTATTCTCTCTCAAAACAATTTTACTGTTTCCTTTCCTGTGTGACTTTTACAGTAATCTTGTCTATATTTAAAAAAAAAAAAGAGCTGGTAAGATGGCTCGGCAGACATGCATTAAACCTGTGCATCTGATTAAGGAGAAGTACCATCCGTAGGCTATTGAGTTTTCCAGCCCGCAAACACAGTATGGAGGAAACACTCTCTTCATCATTATGAAGTTGTTGGCTTGTTTTTGAAGGTTCTCTGTAACTTAAATATCCTTGCTATTCTCTCTCTTAGTTTTTTTTTTTTTTTTTTTTTTTGGTTTTTCGAGACAGGGTTTCTCTGTGGCTTTGGAGCCTGTCCTGGAACTAGCTCTGTAGACCAGGCTGGTCTCGAACTCACAGAGATCCGCCTGCCTCTGCCTCCCGAGTGCTGGGATTAAAGTTTTTTTTTTTTTGAACCACAAGTAGATGGCAAATTTTTTAAGAATTTTTTATTTCATGTACATTGTTGCGATGGTGTCAGATCCCCTGGAACTGGGGTCACAGACAGTTGTGAGCTGCCATATGGGTGCTGGGGAGTGATCCTAGTCCTTCTGGGAGACCAGCCAATGCTCTCAACCACGGAGCCATCTTTCCAGCCCGTGGATGTGGAATTTTATCAAATGCTTTCTGCTTTAGTTTATATAATCATGTGATTTTTTTTTCAAGTTTTTTTTTTTTTTTTTTTGGTTTTTCGAGACAGGGTTTCTCTGTGGCTTTGGAGCCTGTCCTGGAACTAGCTCTGTAGACCAGGCTGGTCTCGAACTCACAGAGATCCGCCTGCCTCTGCCTCCCGAGTGCTGGGATTAAAGGCGTGTGCCACCACCGCCCGGCTTCAAGTTTTTTTTTTTTTTACATGTTTTAGTGGTTTTGCCATCATGTGTGTCTGTGTAAGGGTGTCAGATCTCCTGGATCTAGAGTCAGAGACAGTTGTGAGTTGTCTTGTGGGGCCTGGGAGTTGATCTCGGGTCCTCTGGAAGAGCAGTCAGTTCTCTTAACCGCTAAGCCATCTCCCCAGCCCTTCGTGTGATTTTTTTTTTAACCTGCTATTTTTTTTTTTTTTTTTTTGGTTTTTTCGAGACAGGGTTTCTCTGTGGCTTTGGTGCCTGTCCTGGAACTAGCTCTGTAGACCAGGCTGGTCTCGAACTCACAGAGATCCGCCTGCCTCTGCCTCCCGAGTGCTGGGATTAAAGGCGTGCGCCACCAACCTGCTATTATGGTGGATTACTTTTCTTGATTTTCAAATATTAAACCACCTTTGCATCTCTGGAATAAACTATATTCAGTCATGGCATGTAGTTGTTTCTGTACAAATGTTGAGTTTTGTTATGGGCTTTGAATATATATTTATAAGGAATAGTGCTATGTAGTTTTCTGTTCTTTACAGTTATTTTACCTTTAACTAGATAAGACTCTCAGAGCATATACTTCATGTTATTCAAACCATATTTTATTCAAATCTTATGTATTTGGGAAAACAAATGCTTAGCATGAATAATAGTCCCTAAATAATGGATTTTGTCATCATACTTAGATATTGTCATTATTTTAAAATGCTATTTACAGGACTGGAGAAATGGCATAGCAGTTAGGAGCACTGGCTATGCTTTGAGAAGGCCCAGGTTCAATTCCCAGCACCCACATGGCACTCACAGCTGTCTGTAACTCCAGTTCCAGGGGGTCTGGCCCCCTCAAACAAACATACACGCAGGCAGAACACCAATGCACATAAAATGAAAATAAATCTTTAAAAAATGCAGTTTGTATGGGTGTTCAAGAATAAATCCTAGGGCCGGGCGATGGTGGCGCACGCCTTTAATCCCAGCACTCGGGAGGCAGAGGCAGGCGGATCTCTGTGAGTTCGAGACCAGCCCGGTCTACAGAGCTAGTTCCAGGACAGGCTCCAAAGCCACAGAGAAACCCTGTCTCGAAAAACCAAAAAAAAAAAAAAAAAAAAGAAAAAAAAAAGAATAAATCCTAATGTGTACTGAGTTTTATTCTAAGCTTTTAGTTTCATTTCATTTTGTTAACTTAGTCTTGTTTCTCTTAAAAACTTTTCCTGTATCTTTATTATATGTAGTTTAATTTTATTGTTATCAGCATGGCATGTTAGGGTTCTTTTCAGGACATTGGTTAGTTTAATTCTGTTGTCATCGGTATGGCGTGTTAGGGTTCTCTTCAGGACCTTGGTTAGCTTGTGTATTTGGTCCAGATGACCTTTCTCAGTGGATGTTCCCTGTGACCTTGAAAGGTGATGGTACTTCTGAGCTGGATTCTGTCCATGCTGAGTCCTGCCCTCTGCCCCATACATTCTGGGAGATGAAGTCTCCAGTTGATGGTGAAGTCATCTGTTTCTTATGGCTGTTCTGCGTCATGTTTTCATAGTGTTTTAGTAGGCATGTATGCAGTAGACATTGCTACCTACCTGGAGCACCAGCCCTTTTATTGTGTAAGGCATCTCTTGACTCCTCTTGAGTTCTTTACTCTGCAAACTAGGATATTCTCTCTCTCTCTCTCTCTCTCTCTCTCTCTCTCTCTCTCTCTCTCTCTCTCTCTCTCTCCTCCCTCTCCTCCCTTCTTTCTTATGTAGAATTTCTTCCTTGCTTATCTTTTTTGTTTGTTTGTTTTTGTTTTCTGAAACAGAGTTTCTCTATAGCTTTGGAGTCTTTCCTGGAACTAGCTCTGTAGACCAAGCTGGCCTCGAACCCACAGAGATCCATCTGCCTCGGTCTCCCAAATGCTGGGATTAAAGGCATGCACCACCACCACCTGGCACCTTGTTTATCTTAAAATACTCTAAGAAGCACCCCCTTCTCTTCTGCTTTCTGGGAGAGATTGTAAAGAATCAGTGTCCTTCTTCCTCCTCCCCTGTTTCTCCTCATTTTATTTTTTTTAAGATTCATTTTCTTTTTACTCGTATGTATGTGCATTCATAGATTTGGTGGGCTCCCGGGGAGGCCGGAAAAGAGCGTCAGATGCCTTGTACATATAGTTACAGGACACTGTGAGCTGTCCAGCGTGGCCACTGGGAACTGAACTAGGGTCCTATGCCAGAGCAGTATGAGTTCTTACCCACCAAGCCATCTCTCCAGAACCCCCCCCCCCACACTCCGCCCTGACAGTTTTGCCCTGTGGCTCATGCTGGCCTCAAACTCACAGAGCTCCTCCTGTCTCTGCCTCCTGAGTGCTAGGATTAAAGGTGTGCACCACCACCACCAAGTGCAAGCTTTTATTCTTAAGTGTAAAGTAGACTTCTCCAGTGACATGATCTGGACCTGGAGACTGCCCTTTTAATACCATTGTGAACCAAGTGTGTGTCTCACATTGAATAAACTGTGGCATTTTATGGTTTTTATTGCTTAAATTATCAAATTTATATGTGTAAAGTTAACTTTAGTTGTCTGTCAGGTGCTGTGCTCTCTTGCTTCAGTCCTCATACTGGTAAAGGGTCCCTTCTCTCTGTTTCTTTATAGAGTTTTTTTTTAATCTTCCTTAACAATCATTTTTTGGGATTACTTATATAGCTCAGTTAGCAGAGTATTTGCCCAGCAATGCCAAAGCTCTGGGTTTGATTCCCAATGCCCCCAAGCCAGTGAGCTGAAGTAACATGTGATCCCCCTGCTCCAGAGGTCATCTTCAGCTGCACAGTAAGACGGAGGCCAGGCTCGGTCCATTTCCATTCCCCGATGCCGTGTGTGGTTCTGTTCTCACTGGCTTCTGCTCTTTGTGGCCTATTTCCTTCTGCTTGTTCTGGTCATCTGCTCTTGTCTCCAGAGCCTGAGCCATTTGCTTAGAGGCTTTTCTTCTTTGTGCGTCTGGACCACTGTAAACTTCCCCCCCAGCAGACCCCACAGTCACATCTTGTGTAGGCTATAGTTTTCATCTCGTTACAAGTATTTTTCCCCCTAGAGTGTTCTTTGACCTGTGGGTTATTTAGTAGTATGTCACTTAGGCTTCAAGGGTTTGACATTTTTCGTGTCACGTTTTTGCTGTTGAATTCTAGTTTGATTCCATTGTAGTGGAGGAAATACTCCGTATGATTTCAGTTGTTCTGAACTTACTGAGGTTTGCATTCTGACTCGACAGGATTTGTCTTGTTGTGTGTTCTCTGAGCTCTTGAAAAGGATGCACATCTTGTAGTTACCGTTGGTTTGTTGGTCGATGGTGTTGACTCTTTACAGTCTTGCTGATTCCTTGCTTGCTTATTCTACTGATTGCTTATTCTGCCGATTTTTTTGTTTTTTTGTTCTGTTTGTTTGGTTTTTGGTTTTTCAAGACAGGGTTTCTCTGTAGCTCTTTGGTTCCTGTCCTGGTACTAGCTCTGTAGACCAGGCTGTCCTCGAACTCACAGAGATCCGCCTGCCTCTGCCTCCCTAGTGTCTGCCGATTTTTTTAAAGTAAAAATTAAATTAATTTTTAAAAATTAATCTTTACAAAAATTATCTGTCACTGGGCAGTGGTGGTGTACACCTTTAATGGTGGATCTCTGAGTTCGAGGCCAGTCTGGTCTGTAGAGCAAGTTCCAAGACAGCCAGACCTGTCAACAGAGAAACCCTGTCTCAAAAAAAAAAAAAAAACACCTGTCTGCATTATTGTGTGTGTCCTTATTGTGCATAGAGAGAAGTTTAGATGGCATGGCACATGTGTGATTGGAGGACAATTCTGTGGAGTTGGGTCTCTCCTTCCGCTTTTATGTGGGTTCTGGGGACTGAACTCATACTGCGGGACTCGCCTTTACCCACTTAGCCTGGCTGGTCTGTTCTGCAGTCGTTGAGAAAGTTCCACTACCCCGGGTTTCTAACCCTCAAGTTCCTACCTACTCTCCCTCTTCTCTCTGCTTTCCGTGCCTCTCATTTTGTTAGTTCTAGTATCTAGGATTTCAGCTGTGCTTTGAATGAAAAAGAGAGAAAAAATGCATCTGTTCCGTCTCCCAGGAAGTAGAAGTGAGACTTCATCCTTTCTGTATTTTAAACATTTCTTTCCCCTCAGTGATTAAGCTAATTTAGACTGTGGACCTACAGAACTGGATTTTGCTGGCGAAGGTATCGAAAAGGGTAAATGAGATTTTCTTTAATAAGGTGTAATGTGCTCTTAGCATCTAGATAAGTCCTCCACATCTATGCTCAGCATCTGCTCTCCTCTGGGGAGAGTCTTGATAACCGGATTAGAAATTTACTAAGAACTGTTGAACCCTCAGGATTGTAGCTGAGAAGACATCTCTCTAATGGACCCGCAACCTTCTCTTTATGGTTTGATGCCAGGAGGTGTAGACCTCTATTCAGCAGGCTGTTGCCATGGAAATGCCCTGACACCAACATGCCTTCCATGTGTTCAGGCGGCAGGTGCCAAGCCCGTACTGTGACACGCTCAGGAGTAACCCACTGCAGCTGACTTGCAGACAGGACCAGAGAGCCGTTGCCGTGTGTAACCTGCAGAGGTTTCCTGACCCTTTACCACCAGAGTACCAGGTAACACTTGTTCCCAGCACAGCTTTAAGAGTCGACTTCCTCAAAGCCGTCTCTGTTTTAATTAAGAGAGTAAATCTCTTACATTTTTTACTGTGTAATTTCCTATGTATTTTCTGTTAGAAAAAGAAAGAAAAGCCTGCAGATCCCTCATTTCTTCAAGGCTGTCGTTCTGCTTAGCATCCCAGAGTACCTAGCTGTGCCCCAGGATCCTGCCCATCTCCCCAGCAATGGGTCACAGGGCTGCCCCATGCCCAGCTGTCCACCCGGATGCTGGTGGCACACGCCTTTAATCCCAGCACTCGGGAGGCAGAGGCAGGCGGATCTCTGTGAGTTCGAGACCAGCCTGTTCTACAAGAGCTAGTTCCAGGACAGGCTCCAAAACCACAGAGAAACCCTGTCTTGAAAAAAAAAAAAAAAGAACACAGGCTGTTCTCGTAAAGGACCTGGGTCCCATTCCCAGCACCCACATGTCAGCTCACAACTGTCTGTAGCTCCAGTGCCAGGGCGTCCAGCAGACTTCTTGCCTCTGGGCATCGAGCACACACATAGCACACTTACATACATGCAAGAAAAAACATTTAAAGACATAAAAATTTGAAATAAATAAAGCCTTTCTAAAAATAAAAGGCAACTAAAGTGGCTGCCTCTGTCCTGCCTGAGTCTGACTGATTTTAACTTCCTCTTCTGGATCTGGGTGTGGTACTCACAGACTCAAAACTCCGTCATAAACAGCAGCAAACCAAGTTCCTAGTTGTCTTTCAATCCCTCAGCTCCATCTGCCACTCACAAAGGAACCCATTGTCACGCATGCCTCAGAGGTTAATGGCAGTGATGCCCGCCCAGCTGTGAGGTTCCAACATGGGCCTGACCTCACTGGGTCCATCGGCATCATCAGATGGCAAAGGGATTTGCAGGGATAGTGTCACAGTACCTTAGTGTAAAATGTGATCTTTTTTCTAGACAGGGTGCCATGTCGCCTTGACTGACCGCTAACTCAGTTCTCCTGACTCAGTCTCCCGCGTGGTGGGGTTTACAGGCATGTGCTCTTCCTGACAGTGTGAAACCTTTACCACATGCTTGGTTCCTTGCTACTTTGGTGTTCAAACTGTTTTATGTAAATAGATTTATTTTTTTTAAGGTTGTTCTCCCCCCCCCCAAAATTATTTAGACATTTCTTGTATTTATTGTTTTTGCTGTCTTACTTGGATGGCCTCACAATCCTGGGCCCCAGTAGTCCTCGTGTCTCAGCTCCCCCATAGGGGCTTGGGTTTACGGCGCAGCCCATTGTGCCCAGTGTGCTGTGTTAAAGATGTCTTCACTTTGTGCATTGGTCTTCTGTTACATCAGCTGTCCTTCTCCTCCTGTTTTTTGTGGTGTTTGTGAGTCAAGGTCTCACTATGCAGTTCTGATTGGCCTGGAACTCACTCCTTAGACCACAGATCCATCTGCCTCTGACCCGCAATGTCTTTTAGGGGTTTTGGTTTATTTTTTTTATTTTTGCTATACATATACATATAACATTTTTAAAGAGAAAAGCAAATACACATACTAATGAGGTAGATGTGTTGGTTTATTTTTGTAGTTAAATCCTCACTGTAAGATGTCGAACATCTTCAGTGTTTTTCCAGAGTTACCAATATTTTAACTTTATAAAGACTCTTTCACATAAGCACACAGCACAACATGGCAGAAGTATGTTTAGAGTCATTTCCAAAATTATTGGAAATGAAATTCTGAGCCAATCCCAAACAAATTCCTTTAATGATTTTTTTTAAAAAAATGAACTTCAGTTCAGCAATTCAGACAGCAAATATTTGTTTTGTGTTTTGAGGCAGGATCTCTCTACATAACCCTGGCTGTCCTGGAACTCACTCTGTAGACGAGGCTAACCTCAAACTCATAGATCCACCTGCCTCTGCTTCCCATGTGTTGGGATTAAAGGTGTGCACCACCATGCCCAGCCCAGACAACAGTTTTAAGATTTATTTATTTATTGTGTATACAACATTCTGCCCGCACACCAGAGGAGGGTGCCAGATCTCAGTACAGATGGTTGTGAGCCACCATGTGGTTGCTGGGAATTGAACTCAGGACCTCTGGAAGAGCAGTCAGTGCTCTTAACCTCTGAGCCATCTCTCCAGCCCCAGACAACAGTTTTAAAGATTAAACATTCTAACAAAATACAACCTCAATTTACATGAATTTGATCCATATATGCTAAGGAATGAAAATATTAAGTGTTTGTCTTAAATATTCCTTTTGCTTAGTCTAATTATGCTTCATCAAATTCATTATCTTAATAGGTAACTTAATTATCTTACCACTTATTTCTAAAACCGCAGCACCCTGAAGATGCCCTCCAGGACATATTACATCATCTTTATTGGACAGTTTCTGGGGGAACCGCACTATTGTTTTATGGTCCGAAGTACTAGCAGATTGCTGTAATTGCCTGGGTCTTGTTTTGATCTTACAGAATGACTCTCATTCTTCTCCCCTCCTGTGATCTGTCCACAGTACTTCGACGAGCTCAGTGGAATATCTGCAGAGGACTTACCTTACTACGGTGGGTCAGTAGAGATCGCCGACTATTGCCCTTTCAGTCAGGAATTCAGCTGGCACTTAAGTGGCGAATACCAGCGCAGCTCTGACTGTAGAATACTGGAAAATCAACCAGGTCAGTAGCCTGATGAAATGAAGGGCTAACGACACCATGCAATTTCATGTCACCTATATGAAGTAATCGCTAAGGAAACAGCTCTTGTAGCCAGGCAACCTGTGTTTCACCTCCTCTGCTGTCTGTCTACATAAAAATTACTCAGCTTTCGTGTTCCTTGCTTTCTCTGCCCATATATCATGTACCTCATAAATTACTACAAAAATTAAGTGGGAGCTGGAGGGATGACTCAGCAGTGAAGACCACCTACTGCTCTCGCAGAGGACCTGAGTTCACTTCCCTGAATGCCAGGCAGCTCTCAGCTGCTTCTCACTCTGTCCTCAGGGAATCTTAGACCCGCTCTGGGCTCCACAGGCCCTTGCACGTACGTGCATATACACATCACAGACACACATGTACACATAGCTTTAAAGAAGTACGAATAAATCTTTAAAAATAGCAAGAAGAAGAGTTAAGTAGTAAATGCTCAGAACTGTGCTGACCCTGGAGAGGACGGCTGGCTATGTACACAGACACGAGCATGGACTTACCTTCCCCCTGCGCTGCAGAAAGCATGCATTTCCTACCATGTCATGTCTCTGAAGTCCCTACGGGAGACATAAGAAAGACGTCGTGTTTTCCCAGTGCATGAACAGACGATTGAGCAAGAACCTGTAGGGCTCCTCCTCATTTATTGGAGTACTTTAGGGAACCTGTTTCCCCTATATCTCTGCAGATCTCGGGGTAATACTGTGTCCCAAAGCCAGAAAGAGATAGTACCGTATTATCTATTTCCTTTCAATACATACAAACAAGACAGCAAAGCAATAAACAATATAATCATTACAATTCTCCTAACCAAGTTTGTAGATAGGAGTGGCTGGCTGCGTTCCTGCCCAGCTCCTGCACAGCTAGCTTTATACCTGAAATAATTACACACAAATTGTATTTTTTTAAACACTGCTTGGCCCATTAGCTCTAGCCTCTTACTGGCTAACTCTCACATCTTGATTAACCCATTTCTAATAATCTGTGTAGCACCACGAGGTGGTAACTTACCAGGAAGGATCTTAAGCTGCATCCATTTTGGAGAGGAGAGCTATAGCATCTGCTTGACTCAGCTTTCTTTCTCCCAGCATTCTGTTCTGTCTACTCCGCCTGTCTAAGATCAGCCCTATCAGAGGGCCAAGGCAGTTTCTTTATTAACCAATGAAAGTAACACATAGATAGATGACCCTCCTCCATCACAAGTTTCTAAACAAATATTCTCAAATATGATGTTTAATAAAAAGTAGGAATTAGCCATGCATGGTGGCTCGTGCATATAATCTTAGCACCTGGAAGGTTGGAGTGAGAAGATTAGAGAGTTTAAGGCCACCATGGCTATAGAGTGAGACCCTATCTCAAAAAGCAAGGGAAGAGATAGCTCAGTGGTTAAGAGCACTGACTGCTCTTCCACAGGGCCTGGGTTCAATTCCCAGCACCTGCACAACTGTCTGAAACTCCTTTCTAGGGGATCAGACACCTGCTTTTGGCCTTTTAGGTACCAGGCAGGCATGCCCTTGGTGCACATGCTGCCAAAACACCCATACATATAAAATAATAAAACACATTTTTTAAAAGTGGGGGAGGACAACAACAATTTTTTTCCATCTTTTTTTCAAAAATTTTAACTTGGTCATTTCCTCTTTCCATCTTATTTCTACTTTATTAAAATTAGATCATTTAAATCATATATATATATACATACATATATATATATATGTAAATATATATATAATTTTTTTCCATTCTTTTTCTTTTCTTTTTAGAAGAGTGTCCTGAACATACAGGGCAATGGGCTTGGCAGTAGCTAGAGTGTAGCCCAGGGCTGCGGCTTGGGCCTCACCTGGCACACTTACGTGAGTGCTGTCATTTTTTCTCTCACTCACCTGTTGCAAATACTAATGATGGAGCCGCTCAGCAGTGCTCTGCTGAAGCGAGGAACACACAGGTCTGCCTGTGAGGATTGGCTGGAAACCACAGTGTTGTTTCAGAGCTAGGCTCAGGGCCACTTTTTAAAAATACGGATACGTCAGGCTGTGCGACTGAGAATATGAAGTGGAAGGGCCTTGGGCTCAGCTGGAGGACTGCAGTTGCCTGGAAACCCCACTTTGTACACTATTCAGCGTTCTTCTCAAAGGCTCGACGTTCACAGACGAGAGCTACATAGGATTTGCTTTTGCTATTTTACATTTTCTTTCATAGCTCATAAAATTTTTAAAAAAAACTTAGAGAAAATCAAATAAATGGGCTACTTAAACTCTCTACTTTGGAAAACATGAAACTTGGGCAGGCAAATTGATTCGGTGGGTAAAGGCAGCTGCTGTCCAAGCCTGGTGGCTCGAGTTGGATTCCTGGAACCCACATAAAAGTGGAAGGAGGAAGGTATACATCCTCGTCCTCTGACCGCCACACATGCACCTTGGCACGCTTGGCCAAGCCCATGGTATTCACACACGTGTGCGGACACAAATAAGAAATAGTGAAAACACCACCGCGAGGCTTGTGAACTGTAAGAGAGAACGCACACACTGTGACTAGAGTCTGGGGACTTTGTCCCTTCGCCTCCTAAAAAGACCTTTCACCTACACATCTGCAGCTGGGCTTTAGTCTGTGCCTGTCATCTGTGTTTCCAGAGGGTGCCACACACTGAAGATACAAAGATTCCAGCCTGCAGGAGGCAGGAGGCAGGAAGACCACAAGTTCTGGGTCCAACCTGAACTACATACCACGACACTGTCTTCAGAGTCCAAACAACAAAATATTACACCTGCCCTGAGTCACATGAAAGGACACCTTATTTGTAGGTCGTCACAGAAGTGGCTCTTGCTTTGGTGTTAATTCTGTTATATATAATTTCTAGAACTAGGTAATTAACCTCTATTCTTAGGCCCACTTAGTCACATTTCCGGTTTAGTAATTCTCTCACACCGGCTCCTTTCTGAAAGCTCAGTTGAGCTTGGAGTCTTATTTATCATTTTTAAGCTGAAATTTTCCATTCAGTAAATTTGATCTGCTTGTGTGTTTTTGTTTTGGGAGGCAGTTTCCTCTGAGCCTGGCTTCAGACTCAGCTCTTCCTGCTTTGCCTTCCGAGACCTGGGGACATAGATGTAGGCAGGCCGCCTGCACGTTAGATTGTTAAACCCTCTTTCATGCTGTTGCTATTAAAATAGGGTCTCTGTAGCCCAGGCTGGCCCCAAGTTGGCTGTCTTCCTGTCTTTTCATTGACTTTTAATCATGAAAACAGAATATCTCATTTCTTATTCTTCACACTAATGGTCAGTGTGTGAGAAGACTCTTTGGATTTGTTTCAGAAATGTTTAAAAACTATGGTGCAGAAAAGTACGGCCCTCACTCGGTCTGTCTGCTTCAGAAATCAGCGTTTGTCATGGAACAGTGCGAGAGGAAGCTCAGTTACCCAGACTGGGGTAGTGGATGCTACCAGGTAAACGGCGAGTTTGGCCACTGCTCCAATATATAATATTATATCTTAGATTATGATTGATATCGCTTCTATAGATGATTTACTGATCACTATTGTCACTTACTTGTGTTTTGTAATTATTAGTGTGAGTGCTGGGGCTTGTGAAAATGCTGTCATTTCTTACTGTCCGTTTGGAATTTATGTAACTTGGGCTAAGCAGGCATGGTGGTGCACATCTTTAATCCCAGCACTTGGGAGGTAGAGGCAGGCGGATCTCTCTGAGTTCAAGGCCAGCTGTCCAGAACAGCCAGGGCTAGATAGTGAGACCCTGTCTTAAATAAGTAAAAGTAAGTTGTTATAGACTCAGAGGTTCTGTGATTTTACTTCTGAATATAAATCCTAAAGAGATAGTGGCAAATATGTAATTTTGTTCTCGAGCAGGTTCTGTTTGGTAAGGCAACAGTGTTCAGTTTTATGTCAGAAAGTCTATAGAGGAGCCTGGTGGGAGAGTCTGCCTTGCATGCACACAGGCCTGTTTGATCTCCAGCGTGGAGACAAAGGGAGGACCACAGCAGGTACATGCTGGATGGCGATGTCACTTTACTAAGAACTGATCTAGATGTAGGGATTCTGTGAACGGGGGAGGCACCCAACTAAAGAATTTTCCTGTCCCCACTTACAGGTGCCAGGGTCTTAGTTACGGTTTCTGTTGCTGTGATAAAACACCTTGACGAAAAGCAGCTTGGGAGGGCAGGGTTTGGATCAGCTACAGGTTCTCTATCACCGAGAGAAGACGGGGCAGGAATTCAAGGCAGGAACAAAAGCAGAAGCCGTGAGGAACTGATTACTAGCTTGCTCCTCACACCTGGCTCAACTCTACCCCATCTGCCCACAGTGGCTCCACCCGTGGTGGGCTTGTCCCTCCCACATCATTCAGTAATCTAGAAAATGCCAGGCTGGCCTCAAATTTACTCTAGCTGAGGATGATGATGGTGGTGGTGGTGGTGGTGGTGGTGGTGGTGGTGTGTGTGCACTTGTGTGTGCGTGCATGCACCTGAACTTACTACAGTGCACGTATGTAGATCCCCGGTTTACTGGCCCTTTATTTAAAAAAAAAAAAAAAAAACAGAGTCTCTATGTAACCCTGACTGTCCAGACTGGTCTAGCAATGACCTTGCCATCCTCACGCTCCTGCCCTGAAGGAGGATTACATTGCATACCACTAGGTGAAGTAAAGCTCAGCTCTGCTTCCAAAACTGCAGTTCCATGTCTGGTTTCTCTGCCAGACACACAGCACGATCATAAAGAACAATTACTAAGCAGCTAGAATCCAGTATGCATACCTCTGGAAAGGCACATGTAAATGAAAGCAGACAGAAATTATTAGAATTAATTAGGGAAAATTATTAGCTTTAATTAGGGAAAGACTCACAGAACCCGTGGTTTCAGCGGAGAACAGGAAAGCAGAAGGGGCGGGGGAGAGCACACCAGCAATATTTATTAGTAAAAAATATCCTCAGGCGACCCCGCCCTACAAGCAAGGTGATTGGCTGGGGCTACCCTACAGGCACAAGTACTGCTGGGGGTGAGAGCTCTCTGTCCTCCCAGTGCTGGTCTGGACAGACGTGTTCTGGGGTTATATGACTGTGACATTAAGTGAGGAACCGTGTAATACGTGTTCATCCTGGACTCTTACTGACTTCATTTTTCTTCCCATTTGAAGGTTTCTTGTTCTCCTCAAGGTCTGAAGGTTTGGGTTCAAGACACTTCATATCTGTGTAGCCGGGCTGAGCAGGTCCTCCCTGTCCGCATTCAGATGAATGGCTGGATTCACAACGGAAACCTACTGTGCCCCTCCTGCTGGGACTTTTGTGAGCAGTGTCCCCCAGAAACTGACCCTCCCGCTGCCAACCTGACCCGAGCCCTTCCTCTGGGTGAGTGCCCTTCACCACTGGTGGAACGAGGGATACTGAGGGGCCCTGGAGCAGGACAAGCTCCTTTCCCTCTCTCAAGGCCTTGGCACTGGATATCACGCTTACTGCTTCTGGAGATCAAGAGTGAGCAAAGCTCTGCTCATCAAACACAAAAAGAAACTAATTAGACTTCAGTTGTGTCATAACCAAGATGCTGACGTGGGTTCTGGAGCAGGCCTAGGTCCTCTCTGTCTGGCTGAGGACCTCTAGGAAAACTGCTGCCTGCTTTTATTAGAAGCTTCAAAGCCAAGTCCAGTCAAGGCTGAGACGATGATGTTTCTGCCTCGGGACATGACAGAGGTCAGCAGCGGTGATCACAAACACTCCTGGCACCCTGCACTTCAGTCACATGGCCCTTACACTCTCTCTCCTGCTCCCTCTTCGTAGGGAGCAGCGGAAACCCTGAGTTAGTGAAGGGGTGTTGACGTGGGCACAGTCATGCCAAGGACCCCAGTGCCGCAGCCCTATAGAAGTGACAAAGCCTTCATAGGCGAGACTCAGAATGGTGGCAGAGCCTTCTTCCAGGATTATACACATAAAGACTAGCAATGCAGCTTCCTTCTGGGTGTTTATAGACTTCCTACCCACTCTAGGGAGCCCCTCTCCCTCGGGTGTACATAACAAACACTCTGAGGTTCCATCAGAGTGTGCACAGCTCACCTGGCCCCAGCTTTTCAGTGACACCCGTTGTGTCTCTTGTTTCTTTAGTGGGTATTTTCTTCATTCCTACAACACCCTGATGAGGTCAAGTCCACTCTACTGGACACAGCATCTCTTTATGTATCAGTTGCCTCTCTGAGTCTGTATGTTGTGTTCATTGCTGTGACCTCCTCGTCACCTCCTGACCCCCACGAGCACAGTTCTGAGAACTGTTCAGAATATAACAAGACTAGGACGACCTTGGGCGCTGCCTTTCCGCTTTGTAAGCAGCACTTTAACCCGCTGAAAAGCCTTGACTCCCCGTGTCCGTATGTGTGACTGGAGCACAGTCTTAGCTGACCTGACCACCAGTTCAGAGAGCTAGGAATGCTCACATACTCTTGTTCTAGTATGTAAGACCTGTGTATGTGTTTGTGTGTCTGTGTGCACCTGTGTATCTGTATGTTTGTGTGTGTCTGTGTGTATTTTTGTGTATATGTCTGTGTGTCTGTGTGTCTGTCTCTGTGTATCTCTTTGTGTATGTGTGTGTGTGTGTGAATGTTTATGTATGTGACTGTGTGTATGTCTCTGTGTGTCTGTCTCTATGTGTCTCTGTATGCGTGCAATGTATATGTGTCTGTTTGTGTCTGTCTATATCTTTCTGTGTTTATGTGCATGTATGTCTGTGGTGTGTGTGTTCGTTCCTCTCATTTAGCTCATGCTGGTCCCAAACAGCAACTCCCTCTGAAGCTGAGGGTGAGGGTGCCTTGAACTTCCTCCTATCCCCACCTTCCAAGTGCTGGGACTATGCCCTGTGTCACCATTGCCACACCTACTTTATTCTGTGCTGGTGATAGATCTAGGACCTCACACCAGCTTGACAGGCACTCTGCCCCCTGAGCTGCATCCCCAGACTGAGTGTTTCTCTTTAAAACAGTCACTCCCTGCTAAATGTTAACGTGTGATGTTTTCAGTGTGCTCGCCTGAGACATCTAGTTAGCCCACAGCAGAGTCTCATCCCTGCTGCTGCTGACTTGTGATTAGACTGTTTTAGTACTAAACTGCTAACTAACATTAAAGCTCATATTTCACAGGGCGTAGTGGCACATGCCTAGATCCCAGCACTTGGGAGACAGAGGCAGGAGGATCAAGAGTTCAAGTTACCCTCAACTACTCGGAGAGTTTGAGATTTACCTGGGCTGCATGAGACCCAAATGAACAAACAAACAAACCTGCTTATATTCTAAAATAAATATAGAATGATTCATCTCCACTAATTCTTCTACTTTTTTTTATTGTTCCCATGTGGTTTGTTCATATAACCTTACAGAAATAATATATTTTAGAATACTAAAACTCATTTACTTATTTATTTTCAGACAGGGTCTCACTCTGTCACCCAGAATGGCCTAGAACTTTCTGCGTAGACCAGGTTAGCCTTAAACTCATAATATCCTCTCACCTCTGTCTGCCTCCAGAGTACTTGGATTACAGAAGTGCACACCACGCCCCATTTATAGAGGACTGGGGATTGAACACATGGTCTCAGGCATGCAGGGCACGCGCTCTACCCTGGAGCTGTAGCTCTGGACACCCTCTGAAGGTGGTCCTTGCTCACCTCATAATCCTCTGCCCACCTTTCAGTATTTAATTGGAGTGATTAAATCACAAACATTTTGTTTTTCTACTGTAGATCTCTGCTCCTGTTCTTCTAGCCTGGTGGTCACGCTTTGGCTCCTCCTAGGCAATCTATTTCCCCTGCTGGCTGGATTTCTTCTGTGCGTGTGGCACTAGGAATGGAAAAGTGGATTCTTAAGACGACAGTTTTGGCATGTTCCCATGAACAAAGCACAAAGCCTGGGCGATGACCAGCCCTGGCAGACGATGAGATGGCAGAGGTGGCGTCCCTGACTCTGGCTTGGACGTGCTGGCCGCAGCAGGATGGTGACGCATAGCTCCACTGCAGTCACTCACCGGCCACACAGCCACCTCGGAGCTTAGAGAGGAATCGCAGGTGCCCGAGGCTCCTTGGTGTATGGATGTGCAGTCTTCCGCAGCGAGTTCTCCTTTCAATGCAGGACGGACTGTGGGATTTGCCGTGACCACATGCCTCAGCATTTGCGTTAACTGAAAAGTTCCTGAGCACTGAGGTCACTCACAGGGCAGCTGACTGACCACTCCAGAGTTCTAAGTTGACTGTCCCACCCTCCAAAAGACAAAAGTGGTCATTGGGGTTTCAGATTTCCCATCGTCATTGCACAAGCTTTAAATGAGCACCTGCACACGAGACACTCAAATCATCATGCTCTTTGTCACTTCCGTTTTGCTTCTGACGTAACTGTGTTTGCCTTTCCTGCCAGCTGTGTGGCCCTTTTGCCACCAGGCTGTTGCTAGTTTGCTGTCGACTCTGAGCCGTCTTCGTCTGAACTCAGTGTCCACTTGCATTTCTCATTAATTTCATAGCAACTTGAAAACCCATGGGCGAGTGTGAAGTACAGTGCATAGGAAGAACGCTGAAATCGAGAACCAGAAGACAGCATGATTGCGCGTGCCTGGGTAACAGTTAGAAGAACTGTAAAAATCCACCAAAACCCAAGTGGTCCTTTCGGCCTATGGACATTAAGAGTTTAGACGTGGACAGGCATGCAGTTACTTCCAAGTAGACTGAGCTGTTACAGACGAAGTGCTAATCTCTGGAAGTTATTTCATGGACAAGAAGAAAAGCTCAAGTCAAAACAAGGTGATCTTGCTTGTTTCCAAAGAGCCAAGTGTAGGTTGGACATCCAGGCTGCCCACGGGGCCCAGCTGTGTCCTTCAGAGGTGGAAGATAACCTTTGCTTTAAATGTCTGTCTCTCCCCACGATTGACACTCCTGCTCCACGTGGATTCTGGGAGGCAGCTCTGCTCTGGTTCCAGGGCTTACCAACCTTCTAGTGACTCAACCTTCACATTCTTCAGTGAAGACTGAGGTCCTGTCTTTCTCCCTAAAGGTGATCAGTTCTGTAGCCTTCAGGACCAGCAAGATAGCCCAGGAGCTAAAGACACTTGTCACCAAGCCTGAGTCTGAATCCTGGAGACCACGTGGAAGATGAAAGGGACTGACTGCTGAGTTCCTCTGACCCACACACAGGCACAGCAAGTACACACAAGTAAATATAAAACAGTGTTTAGAACGAAACATGACATTTACACCCCCACCTCCCCCCCACCCCTGTCCATCCAGCCTATAGTTACCGAGTGCTCTACGTAAGGAAAGCTGAGCGTGGGAGCCTGCTTGGAAAGCAGAGGCAGGGAGATCTTGAGTTCAAGGTCACCCAGCTACATAGGGAATTTGAATTTATAGCTAGTGTTGGCTGCATGAAACACTGTCTTGAGAGTTGAGAAAAGAAAGAAATTGTGTAAGTGAGCGAAACCCGAGCACTAAGTAGTAACTCCAGTAACCGCGATACTGCGGCAGGACGGCAGGCTCGGAATGGAGGGAAACTCTCCCTTTGTTTTTAGAGGCAGGAAGTTAAAATGTGTGCTGCCTACAGTACAAGTTAGAGGAATTCATCGTTGTGAAAAGCTGGGGGTCCCAAATTCAGTCAGCTTCAGCGATAGAGAATTCGCGGTCTGTAGACTAGCACCCTGTTTCACCAGTGTTCGGTGGTCTTTAAATCGTACAACGTCAGAAAAGTGAGGATGTGTTGAAAGAAATATGCAGTATGCTGGGCACAATGGCGCACGCTTTTAATCCCAGAATTTGGGAGGCAGAGGCTGGTAGATCTCTGAGGCCAGCCTGGTCTACAAAGCGAGTTCCAGACCAGCTGGGGCTGCATAGTGAGATGAACCTGTCTAGAGGTGGGGGGAAAGAAATATATGTTAAACTTTCATACCTATGATGATTATACATCCTACAAAATGTATAAAAAATTTCACCAAAAATATCAGTGGAATGTATTGGGAGTCGGTGGTAGGTTTGACTACATTTTGACTGTTGTGCAGTGGTGCCATTTAGGTAGCATTGTTTCCAAGCATGGTGCTTTTTATACTTGAAATATATTTTTGCTTTATTTTTTAATTAATATAATTATATTTGCACTAATGACTTCCTGGAGAAAATGTTACAGATGATGTTTTTTGTATATATATTTATTCAGCTTGGAATGTGATGTCTCAGTGTTTTCTCTGCACAGACGTGAAACTTACGCAGTCCATGTCAGGAAGCACTGGACTCCCGAGGGTTCCTAGCCTCGC
The DNA here is from genome assembly GCF_037038515.1 of Microtus pennsylvanicus. NCBI lineage: Eukaryota > Metazoa > Chordata > Mammalia > Rodentia > Cricetidae > Microtus > Microtus pennsylvanicus. The sequence continues at coordinate 61,842,435 of NC_134579.1, read as the reverse complement.
TGCTTGGTCCGCTCCTCTCTGGTGAGGCTAGAGCAAAGTCGCTCATCCCTGATCCCACATCGTTTACTTAGCAAGACTTAGATGGTCACAACCCGGTCACAGCCCGTAAGACAGTTTAAGAGGCTCATTGTCACTTTGAGTATAGCAGCTAAGAAGAGCCCTCTATAATCAGATTCTGATGGAGAATTAGCTGTAGAAGTCATCTGACCTGAAGAACTCATACAGCCTTGTGCTAGCGTTCTGTGGCAGATCAGCCTTTCACATCAAAAGGACCAAACCAGTGGCCAAGGTGGAGACCCAGCAGGGCGCTCCATGCTGGAAGTGAGGTGGGGCAGGAAGGAGAGGGGGGACCGTAGACTGTTTTCCCTTCCTGAATCAGAAAGGTCAAGTGTTTATAAAAAACCGGCTACCTCGGTGTTCACTTCAAGCAGCTCATGGTGTTTCAAGGTCCTAGGTGTCATGCATACCACGTGAGTTGTCTCAGGTTTTCTCAGAGTTTGCAGGAAGGAAGCAAAGCCATGTGAGGGGCCTTGAGCAGGGCGGGAAGGAGCTAGGCAGCATTTGATAGTCTGTGTTGCCTCCTCTGATTAGTCTGTAGAACATCCTTCCAGTAATCCTACGTTTTCCCGACAGGATTCTTATATTTCTATGACCAAATGGGCACTCTGTAAATGTTATAAATTACGTTAGCATTAGTTTTCAGCCTGGGTTGACCTAGAGTTTATTGAGATTTGAAGATATCACATAATCGTATGGGTTGTAAATAGTTTTAGGAAGACACATAAGTAAGCCTATCAGAGTATTCCGGGAAATGTTATTAATGTTTCTTCAGTATTAGACTTACAGATTGAACCGGGCATGGTGTTCATGCCTGTAATCCCAGCACGGGAGAGGTAGAGGCAGGAGGATTATGATTTTAAGACCAGCCTGGGCTACAGAGAGAGACACTGTCTCATTCCTACCGCCCCCAGAGAAGAGATGATTTCCCAATTGTGGCCATGTATAAGCAGTAGGGTGGTTGGGTAAAGCTAGGACTGACTCTTGACGAGAACTGGTCACTGCTGGCCCTCCTCAGCCTCCTGGAGTCTCCAGCCAAGACGCTGTCTGTGCCCCATGCCTTGCCCAGCTGTGGACGTAGGAGCAGGATGATCAGAGAAGAGCCCGTCTCTGCAGACACTGAGTGGTCCCTGCAGGAGGTCATGGACATTGCTCACACCTCACAGCCAGCTTCACTGGGCACTCGTTCTCTGGGCCGTGACCATTGCCCCAGGCTCTGCTATTTGTGTGTTCATTCTGAAGGAAAGACTGAGCTGGAGAAAAGACTTTTGGTGGTGGTGGTGGGGGGGTCCTTTTTTAAAATTAGGTTGGCACTGGGGAGGGAATCCTTTTGTTTACATTTTTAATAAGTAAAATAGATTTTAAAATTAGTCTTTATTTATGCTGGTGAATTTTAAGTGTAATATATTCCTTAGAAAAACACATTTAATAAAAATGGAAGCTAACTTGAAACTTTACCGAAAACCATTCACTTCATTGTTGCTGTGTTCTCTTTGGTTTTGAGACAAGGTCTCACTGTGTAGTCCTAGCTGAACTCGCTCTGTCCCTAATGCTGGGGTTAAAGGCGAGTGCCACAATGCCCAGCAACCATCAACTTTTTAAAATGTGGATGAGGAACACACAGTCATGAACTCTTTGCGGGGAGGATAGGTGGTTACTAATGTGAAACAAAATTCAGTTTTACTCAAGTGTAAATAAAGCTGTCCCACATCCAGGATGGAGACAGGCCGTGTGAATCCTTGTAGGGTTAACCTGGAAAGAGAGCAGGCCAGACTGTTCCCGAGAACACTGATCCCTGCTGCAGCCCAGGCACTTGGCTCCTTGGCCAGCCTGCGAAGTCTTGGAGAGTGAGTAGATGCCAACATCCTGTCCGCCATGGACCTGCCTTCCCAGGATGCACTTGGAGCCATTCTGCTGTGACATGGAGCCACTGATCAGATTGTAACTATCGAATAGAGATCTTCATGGGAATTTCCTAACCTTCAGATTCTCTTTAAAGCTTTACATCTTTCATATAAGTACCTAAAACTACAAACAATAGGTTCAAGTGTTGAACTAAATCTAGTTATAGTTGCTCAGCATGCTAACGCTAAAGTTCATAGAGTCTTGTCTACAACTCCTTTTGGTATGGTCATAGACTAGCTCACTGAGGGAAGCCTGTTACAGATATTAGTCTTTTTTCCACAGCCTTTCTCATGGATTTTGCTCAGTTTTGACAGGCCTCATGTAGCCTAAGCTGGCCCACTCCTGATCCTCCTCTTACCACCTCTTTTTTTTAGGACTTATTTATTTATTATGTATACAGTGTTCTGCCTGTGTGTATGCATGCACTCAGCCCCTCTTTGTGCCTTTATATCTTAAGGTTATACTTTCTACCTTAGAATCAATACATATTGGCACTCAGTGCCACCAACCCACATCATTTTCAGGTTCTTTTTGTTTTGTTTTTGTTTTTTGTTTTTTTTGTTTTTCAAGACAGGGTTTCTCTGTAGCTTTGGAGCCTGTCTTGGAACTAGCTCTTGTAGACCAGGCTGGCCTTAGACTCACAGAGATCTACCTGCCTCAGCCTCCCGAGTGCTGGGATTAAAGGCGTGCACCACCACCGCCCGGCAAGAACAGTACATTCTACAGCCTTTAGTCCCAGCACTCAGGAGACAGAGGTGAAAGTCTGTGAGTTCGAGGCCAGTTTGGTCTACATAGAGAGCTGCAGGACAGCCAGGACTACACAGAGAGACACTAGCTCAAAAAAAAAAAAAAGTACATTCTTTTAAACCGCTGAGCCATCGTCATCAGCCCTCTTGTTAAGGCTCTTTTTTTTAAAAAAAAAATTATTTATTTATTATGTATACAATATTCTGTGTGTGTATGCCTGAAGGCCAGAAGAGGGCACCAGACCTCATTACAGATATCTGTGAACCACCTTGTGGTTGCTGGGAATTGAATTCAGGACCTTTGGAAGAGCAGGCAATGCTCTTAACCGCTGAGCCATCTCTCCAGCCCCCCCTTGTTAAGGCTCTTAATCCCAGAGTCCAATCACCTCAGCCTGCGTTAGAGAGAGAGAGAGAGAGAGAGAGAGAGAGAGAGAGAGAGAGAGAGAGAGAGAGAGTGTGTGTGTGTGTGTGTGTGTGTGTGTGTGTGTGTGTGTGTGTGTTTGCCAACCCTTAGCCTGCGCTATACCACCCTACCCTTTCCCCACACCACCCCTACCCCACTCCCACCCCACCCTGCCCTCACGGTACCCCTCTCCCAACCCCTTTCCTGCCTTTTCCCTACCCTCACCCCCCCCCCGCCCTCACCCTCTCCCCACCCTTCCCCCCTCCCTCACCCCACCCTCTCCCCGCCCTCATCCCACTCACCACGCCCTCACCCCACCATCACCTCACCCTCTATCCACCCTCACCCCAGCCCTCACCTCACCTCCCTGCCCTCACTCCACCCTCTTTCCACCCCTTTCCTGCCCTCACTCCACCGTCTCCCCACCCTCTCCCCCCCCCGCCTCACCCCACCCTCACCACACCCTCTGTTCTCACCCCCACACACACCCTTACCTCACCTTCGCCCCACCCTCATCTCACCCCATCCCCATCCCATCCCACCCACCCTCACCTCACCCCTACCCCACCTCTGTTCTCACCCCCAGTGGATTTAACAGAATTAGTCTGGCTGCTTCCCATCCTGCTACAAAGGCTTGGTGGAGCAAGTCTCTACCAGGTTTCTGCAATTGAACATCTCCGTCTCTGATAAATCTGTGGCTTAGCAGGATCCATGCTTCTGCTCCGGGGCAGCATTGACACATTGAACACTCCTCCCTTGACAAAAAGCCCCTTAGTTTTTTTAGAGTGTGCAGGCGTGTACTCGTGTGTGTGGAGCACACATGTGGCATGTCTGTGAAGGCCAGAGGAGGCTGTCGGTGTCCTGTGTTACCACTCTTTACCTTATTCCCGTGTGGCAGGGTCTCTCAGTGAACCTGGAGCTGGGCGGGCGTCTCAGGCCCCAGCGATCTTGTCTCTGGTGCCCATGGTGCTGGGGACCAGCATGTGTGGCCATGACCTTTTCATGGTATTGGAGACTGGAACTCAGACGGTCATGCTTGCACAGGACCTGAGCCACCTCCTTGTCCCATAATGTATTCATTATTTTTCACTATTCAAAAATTGTTATAGGGATCTCAGCAGTTAAGAGCACTTGCTACTCTTGCAGAGGACCAGAGTTTAGTTCCCAGAGCCCATGTTGGGTGACTCACAGCATCTCGTAAGGTCAGCTTGAGGGGACCCTCTGACCTCGAGGACACCTATGTTTACACATACCCTCACATTCACACGCATAATTCAAAATAAATCTTTAGAAACTTAAAACAATAAGAAAAATTGTCCTTAAACAATAACAAGATTCACCACTTCTGGCGTAGCTAAAACCACAGTTTAGGGCCATCAGCTCTGTTCAGCCTCTTGTGCGGCCATCGGCACCATCTATAACCTCGTCGTCGTCCACACAGGAGCTCTGGGTCCTGGAGCAAGGACCGCCGGTCGCCGTTCATTCTCCTCCCGCTGCGTGTCCTGGGGACCTGTAAGCTGCTTCTGTTCCACGAACATGTTAGGTATTCAGAGTATCTGCTGCTTTGTGTCGTGTTTGTTTCATTGGATGTATTTTGTGGGGACTTTGGATGTTTTGTTGCTATTTTCGTTTGTGTGTGTATATGTGTTGTGTGTATGTGTGAGTGCACTCCCCTGTGCAGGCATTTGTAGACATTAGAGGCCAGTGTGGGGTCTTTCCTCTAACACGCTCTACCTTACTTTTGAGAGAGTCTCTTACTGAATCTGGAGTTTGCTATTGGCTAGACGGGATGACCAGCAAGCCCTCAGACACTGTGTTCCAGTCCCACTAAGTCTCATCCCAGCCCCTCGCATTTGATTTTTTTTTTTTTTTTTTTTGGTTTTTCGAGACAGGGTTTCTCCGTAGCTTTTGGTTCCTGTCCTGGAACTAGCTCTTGTAGACCAGGCTGGCCTCGAACTCCCAGAGATCTGCCTGCCTCTGTATCCTGAGTGCTGGGATTAAAGGCATGCACCACCACTTCCTGGCTCACTTTTGATTTTTTGAGAATAAGTCTCCTTATATAACTCAGCCTGGCCTTAAACTGGTGGCAATTCTCCTGCCTCAGCAGCATAATATCCCATTGTATATGTTCCCTTTATCTATCTATCTGTTGGTAGACACATGAGGTTTTTTTTCCCACCTTCTAGTTATTGTGAATAAGACATGTTTTTCAATCTGATTTAAATTGTCTTAGGTGCAGTGTAGACAGGACTGGAATTTCTGTGCCTTACGGCGGTTCTAAGTTTAGCTTGCTGGAGTGACCAGACTGTCCCGCAGAGGCCACACTGTTCCTCGTTCCCAATCCATGTCTGCACACATCCAGGAACACTTGCTGTTTGCTGGAAACAGTTTATAGCTGGGTGTGTGGTACGTGCTTGTTACCCCAGCACTCTGGAGACTGAGGCAGAAAGATCTCACCTGTAAGTCCAGTCTAGGCTACATAGTGAGAGACTGCCTAAAAGGAAGAGTGTAGCCAGCCCTATCCAACATGAGGTGGCACCCAAGAGGTTTTCATCTGCATTTCTCCAGTGAAGCTCAGCATTTTGCCGCATGCTTTTTTTGACAGTTTCTGTATCTTCTTTGGAGAAATGTCGATTCCAGTCCCTGCCGTCAGTGTTAGGGTTATCTGTGGCTTACCGATTTATTTGTTCTTAATGTGAAGTAATATATTTCCCAACTGCATTTTAATAAATCAATTTTTAGTGAAATGTAACAGATGGGGAAGAGAGCACAGTGTAAAATTTCTGGTACTGCAAGGACACATAGGTGGCCAGAAACATTTCATTCCGTGGCTTCTCCCCACCACGTCAAAGGTCTCTCTGTACCACAGGGCCCAGGGAGATGCTGAGACAGAATGCTAGGGGAGCCATCCCTATGAGGCTTACTGTTCACCACGCTAAAGGGTCCTGGGTAGGACTGACTGGTCCAGCAGTTTCTGGGATTAGTGTCTGTGTGATGGGAACAGCAGATACACTGGCCAGTTGTAGTAATAGGAGCGGCAGGGCTGTGTCCCCAACACCCCAGCCGCCTGCTCGGCTAGCTTATGCCCCGAAATAATTACACAGACACTGTATTCTTTTAATCACTGCTTGGCCCTTAGCTCTAGCCCTTACTGGCTAATTCTGATATCCCAATCAACCCATCTCTAATAATCTGTGAGCACCAGTCTTACCGGGAAAGATTCAGCATGTCTGACCTGGCGGCTTGCTTCATTGCGTGCGTCTTCCCGGGAGCAGGGAGCATGGTGTCTCTCTGAGGCGTCTGCTCCGGAGAAGGGAGCTGTCGAGTCTGACCTCACTTCCTCTTCCTCCCGGCATTCTGTTCTGTTTACTCCACCTACCTATGTCCTAACCAATAATATGGGCCAAGGCAGTTCCTTTATTAGCCAATGACCTTCCTCCATCAGCCAGTCTTCATTGGGGAGTTTTTATAGCAGAAGTCGACACCAGCTGGTCCTATGGTTCGGGCCCTGCTGGATTGGACTTTGTGCAGTCAGAACTTGGTGACAGCGCTGGCGTCCTCTTCACAGCCACGGCCACTTCCCACCGGCTGCTAAGGGGTGGGATTAAGTCAGGGTCTTCCTTGAGTCCTGAAGCTGTCGTGAAACTCCTGTGTGTCGTCCCTCCTATGCAGCCACTGTGACCTCCACCTCCTGTCCAGTCATCGGCGTGTCCTCTGTAGGGACACCACCTCCAGCAATCACAGAGTACCGGCAGACCCCCTCTGGGCTCCTGGTCCCTCAGGTCCCTCAGGTCCCGTGGCCAGGGCTGCAGCTCCACAAAGTGCAGGGGAGTGGCTTTGTTTTAAGCATCTATGAAGGCTGCTGCTGTAGGTGGCAGACTGCTGTGCATTTAAACTTTACTCATAGCCAAGAGCCACCCAGCCTTAGCTGACTGTCTCGGGAGCCTATGGCTGTTCCTTTATAAATTCCAGGCCAGTTGGAGAACAGATTGCTCAGTAAAAGAGGTGGTCCTTCTGGTACTTAAGATAGAGCAACCAGAAACCAACCCCAAAGTGAAAACAAGAAATGAAAGCTGTGAGGATAAGCTTTTCAGTTAATCTAATTTACTATTCCTCCCTCGTCAACCTAAGGCATGTTCCTTGAACTTCCTATTGAGCAAGCACAGTGATGGAGCTGGGGCCGTGTCAGAGGCAGGCACAGCTCCCATGAAAAAGATCCCAGAACACACCTGTGCCCTAACCTGGGGCCTATGAACCTGTTTGGCTCCTAGCACCCTAAGCTTCACACGGGCTAAGCATTTGATACACTCTAGAGCCATATCCCCTGATATGTCTTCAGATGGGAGATTTTTCTCCATTATCCGAATGAGTCTGTTGTAATCACTGGTTCTTATTAAGAAAGAGGCTTGAGGCAGTCGAATCTCTGTGAGTTCTAGGTCAGCCTGGGCTACAAGAGCTAGTTCCAGGACAGGCTTCAAAGCTACAGAGAAACCCTGTATCCCTTTCTCAAGAGAGAGAGAGAGAGAGAGAGAGAGAGAGAGAGAGAGAGAGAGAGAGAGAGAGAGAGAGGAGGCTCAAAGAGATGGGGATGTGTCTCAGTAGGGGAATATGGTGGCGTCTGCACAAACATGAACACACGCATCCCACACCACACACAGGATGCTCAAATACAAAGCATGGCCTTGAGGCTCAGGGTAATGATGCATGAAACCAAGCCTGGTGCCCTGAATTTCTCACACAAAACACACAGGGTGGAAGTCAAGAACTGACGCCTGCAAGTTGTTCTCTGACCCCAGCACGAGCCCCGTCGCATGCAGTACCCACACACATCATAAGCACAATAAATAAATAACTGTGAAGAAAATTTTTATTAAAAGAATAAAACTTGCCGGGCGGTGGTGGCGCACGCCTTTAATCCCAGCACTCGGGAGGCAGAGGCAGGCAGATCTCTGGGAGTTCGAGGCCAGCCTGGTCTACAAGAGCTAGTTCCAGGACAGGAACCAAAAGCTACAGAGAAACCCTGTCTCGAAAAATCAAAAAAAAAAAAAAAAGAATAAAACTTAAACCACCCAGCCAGAGCTAGAATTAGGGTAAGGCAAGTTAGGCAATGACCGCGGGGCACATACTTTTACATAGAAGAAGAACATAGAGAGGAGCTTTGGGGATGGAAGCCAGGTCAGGGAGTTTAAGTGTTACCCCGCTGTCCTTGGCATGGAAGGAGAAGCCACTTAAAAACACATCCTAGGAGCTGGGTATGGTGGCACACACCTTTAATCCCAGCACTCAGGAGGCAGAGGCAGGCGGATCTCTGTGAGTTCACAGCCAGTGAACAAAGCAAGTTCTAAGAGATGTTACAGAGAGAAACCTGTCTTGAAAAAGCAAAACAAGCAAACAAACAACCCCCACAAAACCACATCCTAGGGCCAGCAAAGGTGACTCAGCAGGTAAAAGTACTTTGTAGGCAGAGCTTTTCTGTATTTCATCATCCAGTTGCCAAATAATTGAAACAGAGGCTTAGTATTAATTATAATAAATGTGTGGCTAATAGCTCAGGCTTGCTACTACCTAACTCTTACATTTACATTAACCTATATTTCTTATCTATGCTTTGCCTCATGACTCATGCCTTGTTACCTCATTTTCAACACATCCTGTTTCCTTGGCAACTCCCCTGACTCCGCCCTTCTTCCCATCATTCTCCTTGTTTGGTTGTCTTGCCTATAATTCCTGCCTGGCTACCACCCAATCAACTTTTTATTAAACCAATCTGAGTGATACATCTTCACAGTGTGCAAAATGGTTCTCCACAGCAGTGCTTGCTACGTGGTCCTGACGCCAAGAGTGCCTTGCCGTGCACGCGTTCTCCGTGTCCTCTCACTCTGACCTCGCCCGTCTGTCTCTGTGTCTCTGTCTCTCTCTGCCCGTCTCTGTCTCTCTCTCTGTCTCACACACATACTCAACAAAGAAATAGCAACCCAACAACCAAAAAAAAAAAACCTACTTCCCTTTAGTTAGACATGAAGGTTGGAGATAGGAGACAGAGCGGTTTGGAATGAGGATGGGGAAAGAGGAATTAGAGCTCCTGTTCCAGGAAAGCAGAGGACTTAGCTGCCCTTCCCGCTCTTGCTGTCTTATATGGCACTATCCTTCTCCTCAGTCCCCAGGTACCCAACTCTAGAATCTTCTTTGCCCTTCCCCAGCCAAGCCTCTTGTGCTGTTGTGTACCACTGAGAAACTAGGATATTTTGTTCCCGTTCGGTCATGATTCAACTCCCCTGGGCAGACCTGGCCCCACCTGGGCATCTTCTGCTTCCTTATGAAGCACAGACACCCAGTCTAGACCCCTCTTAGCAGGTATGTTCTGCTTGTCACAGGATGGGCTTCAGGAGCCACAAGCATACCGCTTCATTCCTGGCCACAAGGAGTTCACTGGCTCAGGGTGGAAAGCTAGGAATTGGGATTTGTAAGCTAGACAGTCATGAATTTGAACTACTTGAAATACATAGCCATCACTCTCAGGAGAATTCAGCCACAATATCCCTTCAGATGAGGGAGGTGGGGTCTTCAGGCAAGCTGGGAAGTATTCTAGTGGCTTTGTGGTCCTGCTCTAGACACTTGGGATAGCTGTGTCACGTTGCTGCCTTTGGATCCTGTGAGATAACACCATACAGCGACTTGTAAAGGCTCCCTTTCCCTTCAACCAACTTCAGCTGAATTTTCATATGTCAGCCAAAGAACGTTAGCCAGTTTAAAAATAAAGATGCTCAGGGAATTGTCTTCTGGAGAGAAGCCATTCACAAGGGTGCTGCTGGGTACTCAGCGCTTCCACAGGCAGAGGCCTGAAACCTTGCCTGTTGTGTTGATTGCTTTGGAGTTTTGTTGTTGTTTCTTCTCGTTCTGCTTTGAAGCCAAGTCTCAAATAACCTGGGCTAGCCTGGAACTCAATACATAGTTGTGGATGATCTTGGACTCCTGATCCAAGGTCATCCACCTCCTCCTTTAAGGAGCAATATCAGGGCAGGAACGTAGTCTCTCTTGCTTATCTGTCTACTCTTTCTCTCCCCATCCCCTTCTCATGACCCCTTTCAGTCTCCTGGCCATGTTCATTGTCCTACTTTCTCCCCCTGTTCTGGACTCTTCCAGGTACCTCTGGCTGTGCTCTCCCTCATAGCCACAATAAAAACCTCCTCAACCATACCTTGGTGCCGTCTTGTCCTCATTTGACCTGATCTACACACGGTCCATCAGTACTGAGTTGAGAGCAAGACCTGGGACACACGGATTCTCTGTGATGTTTAAGGACAGGAAAGCAGAGATGGTGTTCATACAAGAACACAAATCTCCTGCTTGTCATGTAGGGCTTAAGCGGCAGCCTTTTTGGAACTGCCCTTCGGAGCAACGGGGTCCTTCTGAGCTCTCTCTATCAGTGGGAAATGTCACTCAGCCAACCGGTCCACGTGAACTCCAGATTACAAAATCTGACTCGAGTCAGATGTACTTTCTTTTTATATTATTACATTAATTTACCATGTGTGCATGTGGGTGGGTGCAATAGCATGTGTGCAGATGTAAGAGGGCGACTTTCAGGGGTTGGTCCTCTCCATCCTCTGTGTGGGTCCCAAGGATTGAATTCAGGTCATTGGGCACACAGGACATCTCAGGGCACCATGCATACTTTCCTCAGGTCCACTTTAAGGAATGGGGCTTGTAGCATCTTCTCTCATGACCATGGGGCCTTAAGGGCCTCCCCTTTTTCTGCATGGGTACCTGGGGCTGTTGATAATCAGCGCCTATCCCCTCAATACCAGCTTCCTTTACTCAGAGTCTTAGTGCACACCCAATGGTTTCATTGAACAATTTGAGACACAACACTTAAAAAAAAAAGATGGAAGCACATGAGTGTGTGTGTGTGTGCGTGTGTGTGTGTGTGTGTGTGTGTGTGTGTGTGTGTACCATTTGTGTGCCTGTTGCCAGCAAAGGCCAGAAAAGGGTATCAGATCCCCTGGAACTAGATGGTTCTGAGCCACTCTATGGGTGCTGGGAACTGAATCCTGGTCCTCTGCACAAGCATCAAGTGCTCTTAACCACTGAGCAATTTTTCCAGCCCTCACCACACCACTTTCCCTGTCGGACTTTACTTCCCAAGTGTTGGGATTCAAGTGCTGGCTTCCTCCTTTGCAGATGAGGAAAGAACATGAGTTTCAGGAGATTAAAGGTTGCAGAGTTGACACACAGTTCACAACTGCCTCCTCCGAGCATCCTCCTGACCCAGCATCAAGAGCATAGCTTGTATGAGAACAAGCTTCTGTCCAGATGTCCCTGGGTGGGAGGGTAGGATTGAGACCACATTAAGCAACCCTCATGGGAGCCGAAAAGCTAAACCCCCAGCAAAGGAGTCCAAGCCAGAACCGTCCATCTGCTACACTGGATGGAAACGAGGATTAGGTCGGCCATTAGAGCACCTAATCCGCTCACGACATTCAGATTGAGTGCGGAGGGTAGGACCCAGTGCCTCACAAAGTGAGGGGCAAGCGCACTGTGCTGAGCTGCGCACTGAGTCCTCAGATGGGAGCTGTCGGTTCTTTCAGCTCACAAATGACGAATCGAAGGTTCCAGAGGGGAAGTGCGCGTCTGCCCGCAGTCCACACATTTGTACTCTGGCTGGGGTGGAAACGAAAACGCTGCTCTTACTTCAGACTTCAAACCATTTGTTCAACACAAGACCGTCCTCAGATGCGCCCGGTGGCGCTTCAGCTGCAACAGCTTTAGCCCCAGATTTCTATGCTAATGTGCACGCGTCTTTCCGAGAGAGCTCAGCACTTCCAGAATTCATTTCACCGCCTTCTTTTTTTTAAAAATCCTGTATCTGTACATTATCCAGGAGAGGATTGGAGGGTTCTTCAGAAAAGCTTAGAAAATGGTGCCCTGTGCCACCCTGTTACCGTCAAGCACCGCACAGATCTGTTGCCCACGCATAACCCTGACCATTCACGCAGCCGGGCACTGCTGCCGCAGAGGCCGGGACCCTGGATGGGAAAGCATCCTCCTATGTACGGGATGCATTAATCTCAAATGCTGGCGTCTGTGTGGTGGTGGTGGTGGGGGGAACGGGACTGTGTCTAGGGCAAGATGGACGGTTGGCTGTTCTCTGACGCGAGGTTTCACCTCGGCTTATCTGGGGTTGGGAGTTAATTCTGACTTACTTCACACCACTGTGTTTGTTTCTGGGATATGTCACAGGCCCTTATCCTCCAGAAAGTCGCAGTCTAGTAGGCGAACCGAGCATGTAAGGAGTGACGCAGTGACAGCTAAAAGGGGCACACGCAAGACAAACCAAAGGTCTTGGGGAGAGAGACAGTGCAAAGCTAGGCCTAGAGAGTGGGGCCAAGGGAGGGGCCAGAATGCCCACCAAGGCCTCGACCCCTGGGTATTAGAGACCAGAGGCCTGGATGGGAGAAGAGAGAACCACGTATTGGCAGAGGAGTGAAACCACCAGGCTTGTTGGCAGGAAGTGAACAGCACTCCAGGGCGGGAGGCAAAGCTCCATGCATGATTGGCTTTGCGACCCCGCTGAGTGGGGATGACTGGTGAGGCCCGATAAAGGATTCAGTCTGACAGACGGGACAGTCTGACAGCAGTGGAGATCAGTTAAGGAGGCTGCCCTGGGGGTCGGCCCGGGCATTTGGTTCACCTTGGGCATGAGGAGCCCACGCAGACTCAGGATGAGAAGCTGAAGGAGGCACAAACCGTGTAGGTTGCTTCAGGGAGAATGGAGACAGAAAGCTGAAGCAAGAGAATGCTTGGGGCCCAGGAAGGAGTTAAAGTTCACAGCTTTGCACAGCTTTTGGGCTTCAGAGCAACCCCCAGCAAATCCACAGTGACCCCATATTCCTCTCCAGCTGCTATTCTAGGTGGAGCTATCCGGCCAGGAGCTCATCAGAAGGGAATGCCGTTGAGTTGTGGTAAGGGCCCCATCTCTCCCCAGAGGATCACTCCTTTCAAACTTTCTTTCTATCCCAGAAGCCCATTGTCACCCATGATCCTTTTTCAAAGAGAAGAGGATGGACCTTAGGAAAACATGGCCCCCAAGGACCTCCGTGATCTTAGCTCTGCCTCCACACGGTCTGCATTTGTACCCACAATGCTTCTCTCACCTCCACCACCTTTCCCACTGTCTTGCATATGCATACCAAACCTTTCCTAACTTCTTCACCGGCCTAAGCCTTATTCATCATCTAAGACTTGTTTAGACAAAGCTCCGTCCTTCCAGGCACCAACCGCCTCATTCCAGGCTGGTCCTGTCCTAGGACCTGTGCTGTCTGTGCTGTCTTTGCTCGTAGTTAGCACCCGAACCACAGCTGCAGCTCCAGATGATGAGATCTGTGGAGGGATCCATCTTTGACTGTTGGTTTATAGTGCTGGGGATTAAACCCAGGGCCTTGTTAACCCAGGCAAGTTCTTTACGATGGAGCCACACACTCCGCCCTGGAGTTCATCTTTGTCTTTAGACTGTGAGCCTGTGAGTGCCATGGCTTCCTCCTCTACCACTGCATCTTACTTATTTATTTAATTCTGTTTGGGGGACAGGGCCTTACTGTGCAGCCCTAGCTAACCGAGAACTTGCTATGTAGATCAGGCTGGCCTCAACCACACAGAAATTATTCTGCCTCTGCCCCTGAGTGCTGAGATTAAGAGTGGGCCACACAATAAGTTTGCAACTAACAATTTTTTTTTAAAGATTTATTTTATTTTGGAGGGCTGGAGAGATGGCTCAGTGGTTAAGAGCATGGGCTGCTCTTCCAGAGGATGTGGGTTTAATTTCCCAGCAAACACAATGGTGGCTCACAACCATCTGTAATGGGACCTGATGCCCTCTTCTGGCCAGCACGCATACATGTAAACAGAGTAGTAATACCAAAAAAGTTTTTATTTTTAATTGTATTTGTAGGTGTGCATGTGTGTGGTGGGTGCCTCCGGATGTCAGAGCTGATGGATCTCCCTGTCTCCGTGGAACTAGAGTTACAGGTGGGGATGGAACTCGGGTCTGTGGAAATGCAGTATGCATTCTGCATTCTTATCCTCCAAACCACCTCTGCAGCCCCCACCAAAGGGGCAGAGGGAAACGGAGTCAAAGCTGATAATATTTCCAGGCTAGGATGTTATTTATAAAAATATAACCCATCAATCCTTTTTTACTTCTATTCTCAAATATTCATTAGCCTTGTATTGGGAAATGGAGGGGGGTCTAGTGGGCACAGCAGAGAGAGAGAGCAGAGATGGGTGCAGTGTGGTTCTTTGTAAAGACTCCAGTGAAATGTTCTTTCTTGTTACCTGGAAATAAGGGACTCCACACCCGGCCATGCCAGCCTCCTCGGGTCCAATCGAGGATTAGAAGTTTGCAAACTAAAGAAAGCTCCCCAAACCCAGAGCAGGGACCCCCATCCTTCATGTCCAGGTCTTGCTGCTTTGAGCCTGGCACTGTACTGCGAGTCAGGACCACAGATACTGATAAGATGCAGCACCTGCACTCTTTCTGTCTTTATTGTTCAGTGGAGAAACTGAGGCACAATCAGCGCAAGGATTTGGGTACATACTGAGTTCCAAGATAGCACAGGCTATAGAGTATCACCCTATCTTTAGAAAAAAGGTTTTGGCAAGATGGTTCACTGGGTAAAGTGGGGGCTGTACAACCCCAGTTCAGTCGGCATTCACTACTGAATGAGAGAAACAGCCAACGCCTGAAAGTTGTTCTCTGGTGTTTGCATGAATGGGTCATGTGCGCATGTGTGTGCACATGTGTACACACGTGTGTGCACATGTGTACACACACACACACACTCATGCACATGTGTGCAAACAGAGAGATCACATATACAGTTATCACACACAGATATCACACACATACCAATATCACAAGTAAACAGGGATAGCACACATTACACATAAATAATAAATACAACTTTATTTTTTAAAGAGTTTAAATGTAAAAATAATTGGATGAAAAATAGGCCCGAAGGATTTGCAAACACTAAAAATGTCACATTTTTAATACTAGGCAAGAATTTCCACTGTGGGGAGCAGATGAATCCCTGAGAGCGAAGTCCTGAATGAAAATGGGTATTGTTTGACATGGACACAGTCAAGGACCCTGGTTTCAGACCTACGGGAAAAAGGCAAATTGCTCCCCCACATGGCTGCTGGTGGGTGAGCTCAGAGAGAGATGGCAAAGCCTTCCTTTGTTCCACGTGTGAGTGCTGATAGTGTGTGCAGACAATGTCTGCTATAGCTCCTCTTACACCTGCAACCTGGGCGTTCTCCTTGCTCCCACTAAAGTTGCTAAAACCTGTGTCCTTGTTCGGGTTTATATATAAACCCCGCCTTGTTGTGGGAGCTGCGGGCTGTGTTCCTGTTGCCCGGCTCCTGGTTGCCTGGCTAGCTTATACCCTGAAATAACAACACACAAACTGTATTCATTTAAGCACTGCTTGGCCCACTAGCTCTAGCCTCTAACTGGCTAATTCTCATATTTTGCTTAACCCTTCTTTAATAATCTGTGTGGCTTACCAGGAAAGATTCAGCTTGTCTGACCTGGCAACTGGCTGCATCACGTCTGCCCTGGAGAGGAGCGGCATGGCGTCTGCGCTCACTTCCTTTCTTCCCAGTATTCTGTTCTGTCTACTCCACCCACCTATGCTCTAACCTATCAGACCAAGCAGTTTCTTTATTAATTAACCAATTACCTTCCTCCATCAATTCCCCTTTTTCTATTTAAACAAAAAAAAGGGAAGGCTTTAACTTTAACATAGTAAAATTACATATAACAAAACAGTTACCAAGTAAGAATTACAGTTACAATATTTACATCTACTTTATCTTGTATCATCACTAAGGAAAACTATAACTATCTATATATTCTTTAACTCCACCAAAGACTCGAGGGATATAATATTACCTAAGCAAACAAGAAATAAGCAACTTCCAAACTCTAGAAATGACAGAGACATCTCGCTGCCTGGACAGTCACCCAAAGTTCCTCTGTACGGTTTGGGGCATCCATCTTCGGCCTACAGGCCCATAGTATCCAGCAGACATTTTCATGAAGCAGGAAATTTCAAAGTCAGTTCAGTCACTATCTGCTCTGTCCTGCAGAATGTCTCACAGTGTCTTTCATGAATCAGGAACCCCGATAGATCATCTCACCTTTAGGCAAGTTCAGCAGTTCTCTCTCTGCGGGTTCTCTGTGTCCAGTTTATGATATAGTCCAGGCAAGAGCAGTTTCTTGCCCAAATGGCTATCAAACTCCTTAAGGTGCCTCTTTGATGCCCTTCTTCCTCTTGAAGCAGCTGGGGCTGCCAGAAGCAGACTTGTCTCATTGTTATGAAAAACCCTAGCTGGGCGATGGTGGCACATGCCTTTAATCCCAGCACTCGGGAGGCAGAGGCAGGCAGATCTCTGTGAGTTCGAGACCAGCCTGGTCTACACAGCTAGTTCCAGGACAGGCTCCAAAGCTCCAAAGCCACAGAGGAACCCTGTCTCGAAACACCAAAAAAAAAAAAAAAACCAAACAAACAAAAACAAACCCCTAAGTTATGGGCTGGAGAGATGGCTCAGAGGATAGGAACACTGATTGTTCTTCCAGAGGACCTGAGTTCAATTCCCAGCAACCACATGGTGGCTCACAACCATCTGTAAAGAAATCTGGTGCCAGTCGGGTGGTGGTGGCGCACGCCTTTAATCCCAGCACTCAGGAGGCAGAGGCAGGCGGATCTCTGTGAGTTCGAGACCAGCCTGGTCTACAAGAGCTAGTTCCAGGACAGGCTCCAAAACCTACGGAGAAACCCTGTCTGGAAAAAATCAAAAAAAAAAAAAAGAGAGAGAGAGAAATAGAATTCACACAAAGTGTGACTCCATCACTAGAGAGTCACCCGCCTTTAATTCCATCACTAGGGAGGTGGAGGCAGGAGTGATATGGCTGGCTGTGGTGGGGGAGGAATGTAAGGTAGGAGAAGAGGAACTCTTTGTAGTCTATAGTCACATTGAGGACAGGATCGCCACTTTTTCTGAACCTTGGTAGAGGTCAGAACTCTCTAGTGACTTGATTGCTTTGCTTTTCTGATCTCCATCTTGAACCCAAATATTTGTCTCTGGGTTTTTATTATTCGTGCTCCACTATATATATGAGGTTATATAGACAAATTGAGCACTTAAAATGGGGCAATTCCCAAACTGGCATGAATGGTTGCTGTTATACCCAGGGATCTCCAACTCCCGAGCCTAAAAACTTCTCACAATATTTTTTATTTTTTTTAGCTTTTAGACGCTAAAATAGTACTTTGATCATTAAAAGCAATTTAAATTACTTTTACTTTTGTATGGCTACTTGGCTTTAAATTTTTACACGTGGCTCGGGGTATATTTCTGTGTGACAGTGGCCTGGCTGTGCTTTTGGCACCCAGTAGGGAAAACTTTATTCAAGAGTTTCGTCCTCGCCCTTTGCTGCAGAGGCGGAGGTTTGGGTCTGGACTCCAGGGCCAGGAGGCCCCAGAAGTCCCACGCTGTTGCCACGTTTGAGCCACGGTTCCAGACGTCGAGGAAACAGTCAAGAAGAAACACACCAAGCAAGACCCTCGGTGTCTTGTAACCTCCTGCAACCCAAAGCAGAGCCCACGCCCTCCTCCCTCTCCCTCCGGGGAACGCCTCTGATTGACAGCGCGGACCGAGCACTAGAAACGAAGAGCCCCCATCTTCCGGGGCGTGGCTAATAAAAGAGGCGGGGCTTTCTGTCCAGCAGAGAGTACTTAAAGAACTGGCTGGCTGTTCCCCAGTCAGATTCCAGCAGACCAAGCATAGTGCTGCTTTGTGTGGCTGCAGGCGAGGTGGTGTCTTCGGATCCGGTGAGACTGAAACGCCTCTCGGGGAGTTCTCGGCTAGGTCACCACCTCTCCCTCCCGGCCCCGCCATGGCGACATACAGCTGCATCACCTGCCGGGTGGCGTTCCCTGACTCGGAGATGCAGCGAGCGCACTACAAGACGGACTGGCACCTCTACAACCTGCGGCGCAAGGTGGCCAACATGGTCCCGGTGACCGCCGAAGGCTTCCAGGAGCGGTTGCGGGCGCAGCGAGCGGTAGCGGAGGAGGAGAGCAAGGGTACAGCCACCTACTGTACCGTGTGCAGCAAGAAGTTCGCCACGTTCAACGCCCACGAGAACCACCTCAAGTCGCGGCGGCACGCGGAGCTGGAGAAGAAGGCGGTGCGGGCGGCCAGCCGGCAAGTGGAAATGCTCAACGAGAAGAACCTGGAGAAGGGACTGGGCGCCGACAGCGTGGGCAAGGATGTCATGAACGCGGCCATCCAGCAGGTCATCAAAGCCCAGCCGTCCACGTCCCCCAAGAAAGTGCCCTCCGTGCCCGCGGAAGGGTCCCCGAGGGCGACGGGCCTGCGGCTGGGCGCTCGGGATTCGGAGCACGCCGAGAAGCCGCCCCGGCTGCAGTGGTACGAGCAGCAGGCGAGGAAGTTAGCGAAGCAGCAGTGGGAGGAGAGTGAGCAGGAGGAAGAGGAGGAAGATTGGGAAGATATTGATTCAGATGATGGATTGGAATGTGAGAACCCTGGACTGGATGATGAGGATGCAGAAGCTGGGGAGAGCGCGCCCCCAGGTGCCATCCCAGTAACAGACTGCTTATTTTGTTCCCATCACTCAAGCTCCCTCATGAAGAATGTGGCTCATATGACTAAAATCCACAGCTTCTTTATACCTGATATAGAATATCTGTCAGATCTGAAAGGACTTGTTAAATATTTGGGAGAGAAAGTCGGTGTTGGCAAGATTTGCTTGTGGTGCAACGAGAGAGGGAAATCCTTCTACTCCACAGAGGCTGTGCAGGCACACATGAATGACAAGAGCCACTGCAAGCTCTTTGCAGATGGTGACGCGGCTTTGGAGTTCGCAGACTTCTATGACTTTAGGAGTAGCTACCCAGACTACAAGGAGGGGCAGGACCCTGATGAGATTGAGGAGCTGTCCTCAGAAAAGACCTTGGAATGGGATGATGAAACCATGGAGCTGATACTTCCCTCTGGTGCCAGAGTGGGTCATTGCTCCTTGATGAGATACTACAAACAACGACTTGGCTTGTCAAGGGCTGTGACCGCTGCTAGAAACCAGAAGGCTGTGGGCAGGGCGCTCCAGCAATCCCGAGCCCCGTGGTGGACGGGCAGCACAGGAGCAGCTTTCGTGCGGGAGCAGTCGAAGTGGATGCTGAAGATGGGGATGAAGAACAATGCCACTAAGCAGATGCACTTTAGGGCCCAGGTGTTGTTCTGAGGATGAGATCGGAGATGCTTCTCTGACTGCACTTTCCTTCTTGTCCGAGGACCAGTGAAGTCAGATTGCAGAATGGATCTTTTGCTGTTACTTCATTTGTTCTGATCTAATAAAGTCAGAATCATGCCAAAACAAAAAACATAAACCAGGCACCCTGTAATATCAACAAGTGGGAGGTAGAGCCAAGAGGATCAAAAAGTTCGGGTTGAAGCCGGGCGGTGGGGGCACACGCCTTTAATCCCAGCACTAGCACGCCTTTAATCCCAGCACTCACGAGGCAGAGGTAGGCGGATCAATGCGAGTTCGAGGCCAGCCTGGGCTACAAGAGCTATTTCCAGGACAGGCTCCAAAGCCACAGAGAAACCCCTCTTGAAAATCAAATCAAAACAAAACAAAAAGTTCTGGCTGGAGAGATGGCTCAGCCATTTTTAATCCCAGCACTCGCAGAGGCAGGCGGATCTCTGTGAGTTTGAAATCAGCTTGATCTACGGAGCCAGTTCTGGCTCCAAAGCTACAAGAAACCTTGTCTTGAAAAACCAAAAATGTTCAAGGTTATCCCCAGCAATATAACAAATTTGAAGCCGGGCGGTGGTGGCACACGCCTTTAATCCCAGCACTCGGGAGGCAGAGGCAGGCAGATCTCTGTGAGTTCGAGACCAGCCTGGTCTACAAGAGCTAGTTCCAGGACAGGCTCCAAAACCACAGAAAAACCCTGTCTCAAAAAAACAAAAACAAAAACAAAAAAACAAAAATAAAACAAAAAAACCCCCAAAAACAGTTATCAAGTAAGAATTACAGTTTCAATATTTACATCTACTTCCTATCTATATATTCTTTAACTCCATCAAAGACTCCAGAAGGATATAATATTACCTAAGCAAAAAAGAAATAAGCAACTTCCAAACTCTAGAAATGACAGAGACATCTTGCTGCCTGGACAGTCACCCAAAGTTCCTCTGTATGGTTTGGGGCATCCATCTTCGGCCTACAGGCCCATAGTATCCAGCAGACATTTTCATGAAGCAGGAAATTTCAAAGTCAGTTCAGTCACTATCTGCTTTGTCCTGCAGAATGTCTCGCAGACTCTTTCATGAATCAGGAACCCCGATAGATCATCTCACCTTTAGGCAAGTTCAGCAGTTTTCTCTCTGCGGGTTCTCTGTGTCCAGTTTATGCAATAGTCCGGGCAAGAGCAGTTTCTTGCCCAAATGGCTATCAAACTCCTTAAGGTGCCTCTTTGATGCCCTTCTTCCTCTTGAAGCAGCTCGTGCTGCCAGGAGCAGACGTGTCTCATTGTTATGAAAAATCCTAAGTTATTAAAACATTAAATGTCTTACTCTGTAGTCTTTGAAAGATATGAAGAATGTCTATCTAAAATATATCTATGTATATCTAGAAAATCTAACATGACTACAACCTTGACTATTATTAACGCTTATCCATTAACAACCTATATACATTATATTTTTAAATGAACTACACAATCACAATACCCTAATCAATATCAGAAATATATATACATATAACACAATTGACCTTATATTTATATCAACAAAGCAAAACTTATACCAATGTAAATTATCCATATCTATATCATATCCCCCTTTAAACGTAAAAGAACATTTATAAACAACATCTGAGAATATGGGCCCAGTTTTTCTCTCCAAACTGCTTCCTGCTGAATGGGGGCGCTGTTAATCAGGTCTTTTATGGTATAACCTGTGTGCCAGGTTCATCTCAGTTGTCAGTTGAGTGAAGTGATTTTTTGAAGGTGTTCACAGCAACCCCTCAGGAGGGCGTGGCCCATCATACCATATTGGGATAGAAGCAATCCACAGGGTCTCATCCTCTGTGAAAACAAAAGAAGAAACTCTTTTCCAAAGTATCATATCCTTAGATCCAAATTCTGAAGTCAAGGTATTTTCAAAATATCTGTCTTGGATTAGTTCAGCAGCATTTATAAACAAACATCTTTTAGCAGCTGTTGCTTCTTCCTCAGCATTCAAACAATTCAAATAGAGCATAATAGCATACAGTATCAGGATAGGCACAAATTCAAAGCCAGTCAGGGCTATATAGTGAGAACCCTTTTCAAAAAGGAAAGAAAAAAGAGAAAGAAAAGAAAAGAAAGTTGGGAATAGTGTTTGCCTAACAAGCACAGAATTCTTTTTTTGTTTGTTTGTTTTTTGTTTTTTTCGAGACAGGGTTTCTCTGTAGGTTTGGAGCCTGTCCTGGAACTGGCTCTTGTAGACCAGTCTAGTCTCGAACTCTCCGAGATCCGCCTGCCTCTGCCACTTGATTGCTGGGATTAAAGGCGTGTGCCACCACCGCCTGGCTACAAGCACAGAATTCTTGATTGGATCTCACCACCTGGTAAAACCAGGCACCATTGAACTGGCCTTGTCCCATAATCAGAATAATGACTATCTTGAATATCACCATAGAACCTTCGTCTGGTGACAGATGGAGATAGAGACAGAGACCCACATCAGAACACTGGACTGAACTCCCAAGGTCCATCCAGTTGAAGAGCAGAAAGAGGGAGAATATAAGCAAGGAAGTCAGGACTGCAAGGGGTTGGTCCACCCACTGAGACAGTGTGCCTGATCTAATGGGAGCTCACCAAAGGCAGCTGGACTGGGACTGAACGAGCATGGGATAAACTGGATCCTGTGAATGTGGCTGACAATTTGGGCAGACTGATAAGCCAATGATAATGGCACTGGGATTTGTCTCTACTGCATGTACTGGCTTTTTGGGGATCCTAGTCTATTTGGATGCACACCTTTCTAAGCCTGGATGGAGGGAGAGGGCCTTGGACTTCCCACAGGGCTCGGTACCCTGTCCTCTCTTAGGACTGGGGGGATGAGTGGGGTGAAGAAGGAGGAAAATGGGAGGAGAGGAGGAAGTGGATATTTTGATTGAAATTATTTATAAAGCAATAAAAATTTTTAAAAAATTTAAAAAAATAAAAAAACTCCAAAAAAAAAAAAAAAGAGAGAAATAGAATTCACACAAAGTGTGACTCCATCACTAGGGAGTCACCCGCCTTTAATTCCATCACTAGGGAGGTGGAGGCAGGAGTGATATGGCTGGCTGTGGTGGGGGAGGAATGTAAGGTAGGAGAAGAGGAATTCTTTGCAGTCTATAGTCACATTGAGGACAGGATCGCCCCTTTTTCTGAACCTTGTTAGAGGTCAGAACTCTTTAATAACTTGATTGCTTTGCTTTTCTGATCTCCATCTTGAACCCAAATATTTGTCTCTGGGTTTTTATTATTCGTGCTCCACTATATATATGAGGTTATATAGACAAATTGAGCACTTAAAATGGGGCAATTCCCAAACTGGCATGAATGGTTGCTGTTATACCCAGGGATCTCCAACTCCCGAGCCTAAAAACTTCTCACGATATATATTTTTTTTTTAGCTTTTAGACGCTGAAATAGTACTTTGATCATTAAAAGCAATTTAAATTACTTTTACTTTTGTATGGCTACTTGGCTTTAAATTTTTACACGTGGCTCGGGGTATATTTCTGTGTGACAGTGGCCTGGCTGTGCTTTTGGCACCCAGTAGGGAAAACTTTATTCAAGAGTTTCGTCCTCGCCCTTTGCTGCAGAGGCGGAGGTTTGGGTCTGGACTCCAGGGCCAGGAGGCCCCAGAAGTCCCACGCTGTTGCCACGTTTGAGCTCCGGTTCCAGACGTCGAGGAAACAGTCAAGAAGAAACACACCAAGCAAGACCCTCGGTGTCTTGTAACCTCCTGTAACCCAAAGCAGAGCCCACGCCCTCCTCCCTCTCCCTCCGGGGAACGCCTCTGATTGACAGCGCGGACCGAGCACTAGAAACGAAGAACCCCCATCTTCCGGGGCGTGGCTAATAAAAGAGGCGGGGCTTTCTGCCCAGCAGAGAGTACTTAAAGAACTGGCTGGCTGTTCCCCAGTCAGATTCCAGCACACCAAGCATAGTGCTGCTTTGTGTGGCTGCAGGCGAGGTGGTGTCTTCGGATCCGGTGAGACTGAAACGCCTCTCGGGGAGTTCTCGGCTAGGTCACCACCTCTCCCTCCCGGCCCCGCCATGGCGACATACAGCTGCATCACCTGCCGGGTGGCGTTCCCTGACTCGGAGATGCAGCGAGCGCACTACAAGACGGACTGGCACCTCTACAACCTGCGGCGCAAGGTGGCCAACATGGTCCCGGTGACCGCCGAAGGCTTCCAGGAGCGGTTGCGGGCGCAGCGAGCGGTAGCGGAGGAGGAGAGCAAGGGTACAGCCACCTACTGTACCGTGTGCAGCAAGAAGTTCGCCACGTTCAACGCCCACGAGAACCACCTCAAGTCGCGGCGGCACGCGGAGCTGGAGAAGAAGGCGGTGCGGGCGGCCAGCCGGCAAGTGGAAATGCTCAACGAGAAGAACCTGGAGAAGGGACTGGGCGCCGACAGCGTGGGCAAGGATGTCATGAACGCGGCCATCCAGCAGGTCATCAAAGCCCAGCCGTCCACGTCCCCCAAGAAAGTGCCCTCCGTGCCCGCGGAAGGGTCCCCGAGGGCGACGGGCCTGCGGCTGGGCGCTCGGGATTCGGAGCACGCCGAGAAGCCGCCCCGGCTGCAGTGGTTCGAGCAGCAGGCGAGGAAGTTAGCGAAGCAGCAGTGGGAGGAGAGTGAGCAGGAGGAAGAGGAGGAAGATTGGGAAGATATTGATTCAGATGATGGATTGGAATGTGAGAACCCTGGACTGGATGATGAGGATGCAGAAGCTGGGGAGAGCGCGCCCCCAGGTGCCATCCCAGTAACAGACTGCTTATTTTGTTCCCATCACTCAAGCTCCCTCATGAAGAATGTGGCTCATATGACTAAAATCCACAGCTTCTTTATACCTGATATAGAATATCTGTCAGATCTGAAAGGACTTGTTAAATATTTGGGAGAGAAAGTCGGTGTTGGCAAGATTTGCTTGTGGTGCAACGAGAGAGGGAAATCCTTCTACTCCACAGAGGCTGTGCAGGCACACATGAATGACAAGAGCCACTGCAAGCTCTTTGCAGATGGTGACGCGGCTTTGGAGTTCGCAGACTTCTATGACTTTAGGAGTAGCTACCCAGACTACAAGGAGGGGCAGGACCCTGATGAGATTGAGGAGCTGTCCTCAGAAAAGACCTTGGAATGGGATGATGAAACCATGGAGCTGATACTTCCCTCTGGTGCCAGAGTGGGTCATTGCTCCTTGATGAGATACTACAAACAACGACTTGGCTTGTCAAGGGCTGTGACCGCTGCTAGAAACCAGAAGGCTGTGGGCAGGGCGCTCCAGCAATCCCGAGCCCCGTGGTGGACGGGCAGCACAGGAGCAGCTTTCGTGCGGGAGCAGTCGAAGTGGATGCTGAAGATGGGGATGAAGAACAATGCCACTAAGCAGATGCACTTTAGGGCCCAGGTGTTGTTCTGAGGATGAGATCGGAGATGCTTCTCTGACTGCACTTTCCTTCTTGTCCGAGGACCAGTGAAGTCAGATTGCAGAATGGATCTTTTGCTGTTACTTCATTTGTTCTGATCTAATAAAGTCAGAATCATGCCAAAACAAAAAACATAAACCAGGCACCCTGTAATATCAACAAGTGGGAGGTAGAGCCAAGAGGATCAAAAAGTTCGGGTTGAAGCCGGGCGGTGGGGGCACACGCCTTTAATCCCAGCACTAGCACGCCTTTAATCCCAGCACTCACGAGGCAGAGGTAGGCGGATCAATGCGAGTTCGAGGCCAGCCTGGGCTACAAGAGCTATTTCCAGGACAGGCTCCAAAGCCACAGAGAAACCCCTCTTGAAAATCAAATCAAAACAAAACAAAAAGTTCTGGCTGGAGAGATGGCTCAGCCATTTTTAATCCCAGCACTCGCAGAGGCAGGCGGATCTCTGTGAGTTTGAAATCAGCTTGATCTACGGAGCCAGTTCTGGCTCCAAAGCTACAAGAAACCTTGTCTTGAAAAACCAAAAAAGTTCAAGGTTATCCCCAGCAATATAACAAATTTGAAGCCAGGCGGTGGTGGCACACGCCTTTAATCCCAGCACTTGGGAGGCAGAGGCAGGCGGATCTCTGTGAGTTCGAGGCCAGCCTGGTCTAGAAAGGGAGTTCCAGAACAGGCTCCAAAGCCACAGAGAAACCCTCTCTTGAAAAACCAAAAAAAAAAAACAACAACAACAAATTTGAGACAAACTTGGTATACTTGAGGCCCTGCCTGTAAATAAATAAATTAAATAAATAAAATTTGAAAATAAATAAACATATAAAAGAGAGCTCGGGGGCTGGAGAGATGGCTCAGCAGTTAAGAGAGGACCCCTGTTCAATTCCCAACATCTACATGTTAGCTCACAGCTGTTTGTAACTCTGGTTCCAGGGGATCTTGACACCCTCTATTGGCTTCCTCAGGCACTGGGCATGCATATGATACACGGGCATACATGAATCAAAACACCATATACAGTCAGTCAAAACACCATATACATATATAGCTCAACTCTTAAGTTATGAGTGAGCCGTGTTGGCTGGGCTAGCATTAGCAATATTCTTTTTTTTTTTTTTTGATTTTTCGAGACATTGTTTCTCTGTAGCTTTTTGGTTCCTGTCCTGGAACTAGCTCTTGTAGACCAGGCTGGCCTCGAACTCCCAGAGATCCGCCTGCCTCTGCCTCCCGAGTGCTGGGATTAAAGGCGTGTGCCACCACCGCCCGGCAGCAATATTCTTTAGAGTAGAACCAGGCACCTAATGAACACTAGAGATGTATTTGTTAAATAAAGTCTGTACAAATAGCTGTGGGAGGAAACTCTGTGAAAACAACCCACACTCTGGTTGTTCCGTTGACCAGTGAACATTTTTCACATCCTTTCTCCAGCCGGCTTTAGAACCCCCTGCTCTACCTGCAGCCTTGTACGTGCTAGGCCAGTTCTCTGTCTTACTTGGACATGCTAGGCCACAGGTACACAAACAAGTCGGGGGAGGGGAAAGCATTCATTTCTGAACTTTAGTTTTTTTCTTGTCTGTTAAATGAAAATCCTAGGAATAACTCAAGGGAGTTGTTGTAAGTACCACATAGGACAGTAGGCTACTGGGGGTAGAAAATGTGTCACTTGTAAAGTACAAGCCACCATACAACATTTGATTGTAACTTTATTCCTCATTCAATATCAGAGGTCAGGCAAGTGGGAAGTACAGCCCCAAACCCTGGCCCAGGCAAGTAGAGTGGATGAGAGCAGTGCCCTTGGTTGCCACAGTCACTACATGGTGCCTTAAAGGGAGGTGGCACAGTTGTCCGCAGCAGCTAATCACGCCCTGGCACAGCAGATTAGCAGCATTCTGGACTGCATAGCCTACCCTGGGAACCTGGTGGCCATGGGGAGGTTGCAATGTGGCTGGACGGCCTTGAAAGGACTGTGAAACACACAGGATACTCCCAGGTCAGGACAGTTTGTACAGAGTCACACAGATCCTGCTGGAGCTGCTGTGGCATGCCCTTCAGAAAGAAGGCAGAGCCAGACCACGGCACACTGTGAGGAGCTCCCCGGAGCAGCTCTTCTCCCTTTTATTGTCTGAAAGAGGAGTCACAGCACAGATCAGTCATCTCTAAGATTAAATCCAGGAGGAATTAACACACACCAAGAGTACCAAGAGGGCTGGGTGTGGTGCTGTGAGCCTGTTTCCAAGTATACAGGAAGCTGGGGATGGGGCTTGGAAACCCCAAGACCAGCCTGTGTGCGGAGGACACCCTGTCTGTCCTGGTTCTTGGAGCCTCAGCTGAGAAAATGCCATCAGATTGCTTGTGGATAAGTAAGTCTATGGCACGTTTTCTTGATTACAAACT
Organism: Microtus pennsylvanicus; assembly: GCF_037038515.1. Lineage (NCBI taxonomy): Eukaryota > Metazoa > Chordata > Mammalia > Rodentia > Cricetidae > Microtus > Microtus pennsylvanicus. The sequence continues at coordinate 61,815,147 of NC_134579.1, read as the reverse complement.
GGTGAGGGAAGGCGCAGCCCACGAAGGGCAGTGCTTCCCCTGGGTAGTAGTCATGAGTGGTAAGAAAGCTGCCTTAGGATGGGAGAGAGGGCTCAGTGATTAAGAGCACTGGCTGCTCTTGCATTCACATGGCGGCTCACAGCCATGTGTAACTCCAGTTCCAAGGGAACTGACCTCTGGAGGCCTCAGGCAGGAACACAGTGCACTCATATGTAGGCAAAACACTCATAAACATAAACTCAGAAAAAACATGTAAGAAGATAGTCTGAGCCAGGTATCCCGTTCTGGGTAAGATGCATAGCTGTGCCGGCCACACCCAGAAAAAGTGAAAAGGGTCCTAGGACTTACAAAAAAGCAGTGTGCAGACACCTAAGAGGACTCAATTTCTGCACGAGGTGGCCTTAGTCTGAAGAGTTTCTCCCTGGGGGCAGGGAAGTCTTCAATAAAGGTGCTGAGTCTCCTGGTGAGTGTTTCTTTCCTCTGCTCCTGAGCACTGTATCCTTGGCAACAGTTATGGCCAAGGAGGTCTGAATCCTACCTGTGGTCAAATCACCGGACCAAGCCTCTCTTCTTAGGCGGTAGCTCTGAGGTGATGGAAGGGCTACATTGGTGTGGCTACTAGGCAACCTATCCCTTTCTCTCTAGCCTCATGGTGACAGTCTGTGTGTATCTTCTGTCAGAATTTTGTTCCAAAGCGAGGAGTGGTGACTCACGCTTTAATCCCAGCACTTGGGAGGGTGAGACCAGCCTGGACTAGCGCTGAAATCGCATTTCAAAATAATAATAGCAGGGGGCTGGAGAGATGGCTTGGTGGTTAAGAGCATTGCCTGCTCTTCCAAAGGTCCTCAGTTCAATTCCCAGCAACCACATGGTGGCTCACAGCCATCTGTAATGAGACTTGGTGCCCTCTTCTGGCCTGCACTGTATACGTAATAAATAAATAAAAAAATAATAATAGTAATAATAATAATGATAATAATAATAATAATGGTTTGAAGACTGGGCCAGGCACCCGGCAGTGGTGCTGCTGTCTAGTGGCTGAACTCCAGTTTCCAGACCCTTGCATACCAGGACATCAGGCCAGAGAGGCCACCCACTCAGCTTTCATTCAGCTCAGCTCTGTCTGTCCTCTGTCCCAAGGCCGGGGCTCTGGTGTGGTTGTGCCAAGCCATAATGGTTGATGGCTGCTTCCCAAGAGGAGGCTCTTGGCTTCCCAGCCTCTGGATTGTTGCTCATTTGGTACAGGGCAGCCTGGTATGCATGAAGCCCTGGGTCCATCTCCAGCACCCCAAGGAACCAGCTGTGGTAGTGCACATCTGTAGACTAAGCTGTGAAATTTAGGGTTATCCATTATGAGTCCTGTCTCAAAGATTTAGCAGAACTTTATCAGAAAAGGTTATTTACATAAAATGGGCTCTTGGGCTCCAAAAAAGACTGTAGAGAAAGCATTGCACCAGTCCCCCAATACTGTTCTGGCCACAGGAACTTTGGCCCCAGTGTCCTCAAGAACTCTGAGCTAAGCCCTCTAGGCAGTAGCAGGCCCACCAGGAGAATTAAAAGGCTGGCTTATTTCAGGTGGTCACATACCTTTAATCCTTTAAACGGAGGCAGCTGGATCTCAAAGTTCAAGGCCAACCTGGTCCACAGAGCAAATTCTAGGACGTCCAGGATCGCTACAGAGAGAAACCCTGTCTCAAAAAAAAAAAACATAACAAAACAAAAAGGGGTGGAGGGTGAAGAAAAATAAGGAAGTCCCATTAGCCTCTCTGTGGAAGCTGGAAAGAAAGTCTCGCTAGCTACATACATACATGTGCTAATCAACTAAAACCTTTAGGCACAGTTCTTCAGTCACAGCTGTGAACCCAAATGCCCACCAGTCCCGTGAGGCTAGTGGCTGCTACTCTGGATAGTGAAGGTGTAGAGCATTTTTTTTTCATTGTGGCCAAAAGTTCTTCTGGGCAGGGCTGGTCTCACTTTTCTCAGTCACAGCCTTATTCTCAGAGCCCTTCAGCAGTTCTGGCAAGCCATCAGTTACAAGTGTGACATCCCAGAGGATGGCTCCCTCCCATCGGGGTAAGACACTACCCTATCCTGCTGCAGAAGGACACTGCTCCTGTTTATGCATGTCACATTTCTTCAGTTATACAACTGATCTTAATCTTGAGGCATTTTTCATAGGACATGGCCTCCCTGGAGTCCTGGATTCTGCTGATGGCCCTCTTTATCCTGTAAGGCACACTTTTTTATGTGTGTATCACCAGAACTCACTCTTTCTTTCTTTCTTTCTTTCTTTCTTTCTTTCTTTCTTTCTTTCAGAAACCGACTGACCCACCCAAGACCTATTATGTATCTGTCTTTTACTAGTGTCTGTGAAATTATGATTAAAGGTGTGCGCTACCACCACCCCACATTTTTTTGGTGCCATGACTCAGATTTTTTTTTTTGGTTTTTTGAGACAGGGTTTCTCTGTGGCTTTGGAGCCTGTCCTGGAACTAGCTCTGTAGACCAGGCTGGTCGCGAACTCACAGAGATCCGCCTGCCTATGCCTCCCGAGAGCTGGGATTAAAGGCATGCGCCACCATCGCCCGGCCGACTAATATGATTGTTAAAGGTTGAATATTAACCTGGTGGTGGTGGTGCACATTTTTAATCCCAGCACTCAGGAGGCAAAGGTAGGCAGATCTCTGTGAGTTTCAGGCCAGCCTGGTCTACATAGTGAGTTCTAGGACACCCAGCACTATGTAGAAAGAGCCAGTCTCAAAAAAAAAAGTGTGTGTGGTGGGAGGGATGGTTGGAAAACACTTAGAAGTCGTGATCCTGCTAACTCTAACATTGAGAGCCACATGGGGAGCCTTATTTGGGAGCAGGGTCTGGGAGGTGAATCAGTACTTCCCTGGGGAAAAGCAAAGTGTGGTCTCGCACTGTGCAGAGGAGAAGCAGTGAGATGTGGTGAGGTGGAGACAAAGACGGAGCTAAGGGGCACTAGACACTGAGCTAGGCAGTGCCCTGGGAGGACAACCAGGAGACAGAGCTGGCTGTGTGTGAGGTTGCCATGGCAACGAAGACATTACGAGCCCTTTTGCCATGCCATTGCCCCTCCCCTACACTCGAAGAACAATGCACATGACAGACTGTACTTGGTTTGCTTCCATCTTCTGGTGTATCTTAGAGGTTTCCTTGTGACCATTCTCTAGGAGTTAGTCCCTAGTCGACCATCCCTGCCCCTTCACCCCGTGGTCTCAAATTCACAAACATCTGCCTGCTGCCTGCCTCAGCCTCCTGAGTGCTGGGATTAAAGGCACATGCCACCATAACCTCTGGTGAATGTCTTTAAAATAAAATTGCAAAGGCTTTGTAGGAAGATGCAGGGTTCAGCTGAGGTATTGCTGGTAATGATAGTAGATTGTGCCCTCTCTGTAGAGAAATCAGGGGTCTCCATCTAAAACCTCCCTTGCCTAAGAGCAGGTCCAGAGAAGGCTCTGAAACACAGTGGAACAGGTTAAGAACTGAATAGTCTTAGGCCCTTGGGCCCTAGGGTAAAACCCATCTAACTGCAGCAGGCACAAAGCCCACAGAGGCAAGTCTGGCCAAGAACTCAGCCCAGAGGCTGGCAGATGAAGGGTTAAAAAGGTTCTTCAGAGAGCAGTGGGATGCCAGTAAGGTTATGGGCTGGGCTGTTGGTAATCATTGTGAAGCCTGCATTCTAATCTCTGTCTTTCTACTTAGCACCTACATGGCTTGAATCACCTGGTTCACCTGCCTGCAAAACAGGGCCAACCCTCACCCTATAACAATATACACAGGACATACTCAGTCACTGAGTCAGTGCCTGGCAGTTTCTCTATCCTAAAAAGGAAGCAAGGTGGTTGCTGAGATGGCTCAGTCCGTTAAGGGGCTTGCAGCTAAGCTCGACCATCTGACTTTGATCACTGAGACCTCTGGCCATCACATGTGAACCCTGGAACATGTGCACACACACACACACACACACACACACACACACACACACACACACACACACACACACACCTATACATATATAAACATATATGCACAATAAAGAAATGAATTTGTAAAAAGGTTTTGTTTTGGGTTTTTTGTTTGTTTTAAAACAGTATTTTTCTGTGTAACAGCCAGAGAACTCTCTCTGTAAATCACACTTGCCTCGAGCTCCCCTAACCTCTGCCTCCCTAGTGCAGTGTGCGCACCGCCACCCGGAAAAAAAAAAAAGTTTTTCTTAAGCAAAAATCCCTACTCTCTCAGCTGTCATCCTACGGTAGGATTTTGGGCACCCGCGCCCCCTGCCGGCCTCACCGGGTATCGTCATCTCCGGAGGAGAAAGTGTGCCTGCACAGAAGGTACTCAGTCCTCCCTGTTCCGCCTCTTGAGGGCGTGACTTCCCTGGAGACGCTCCAGTGAGGCCACTCCCACTTCCGGGCGGAACCTGGCAGGGACCACGTGATTCGCCAAAGATGGCGGTGCCCAGTGAGGTGGCGTGAAAGTTGTGGAAAGTCGGAGTGGTGGGGTGTGTGAATCAGAAGCTTGGAGGACCTGGGAGCCATGGCGCGACTGATCATGAAGAACCTCCCTAATGGGGTGAGCAGGAGCTGGGTGAGGGGTCCGGAAGTGAAAGCGGGGTTCCGGAAAATGAGGCGGAAGGATGGAGTGATTCTTAAGTCTGAGGCAGGACTGGGACGGGGACCCCCTTCTGACCACCCTAAAAAGTAGGAAGAGTGGCTGTTGTCATTATTATAATTATCACCATTGATTGCCACCTATGGGTGCCTGACTCCAAAACGGATAATCCTGGTCCAGGTAGATGCTAACCCCTCACCTTCTGCCTCGGATCCCGGTCCCCTCTGTGTAGCTGCCGACCCCATGAATCCATTCAGTTCTCTCTCCCACTCCCGAGGCTGTTGGGGGAAACAGGAGGGGAGGTGACCCTGAAACGGCTTTCAGTGGTTTCTCCTTAAGTGGAGACGGGGCATCCCAGCCGTGATCACAGACCCTGGCATCTGGTAGGCAGGCATTCGGTAACGGCAAGGAGGAAACCAGCGCGCAAGGAGGAAACCAGCGCGTGTATGTGGTGATAGGTGACCAGATGGACACTCAGAGGACCCCTCCTTGTTGTGGTGGTTAATTTTGGTCAACTTAACACAAATCGGAGTCACTTAGAAAGGGGGAACTTCAATTGATGAATTGCTTCCATATGATTGCTCTGTGGACAAGTCTGTGAGACATGGATGGGTGATTGACGTGGGAGGGCCTAGCCCTCTGTGGGTGGTGTCACCACTTAGCTGCGTAAATACACTAGCTGAGCCAGTAAGTCTGCAGAGTTCCTCCATGGTCTCTGCTTCAGTTCTTGCCTTGGCTTCCCTGAATGATCGACTGTGATTGGGACCTGTGAGCCAAATAAGCTCACAGGACCCAATCACAGGGATAAAGTGGTTTGCTAACTGATAACAGCCTGGAATGTCTGGGGGTGGTTCATGGGAGTGTCCCCGAGGTACCAGGAAGGAGGGGGCATTCTTCTGCACTCCTGTCATCACCCTGCAGTCCCTGTTACCCCAGGCTTGTTTTCTTCTGTGACTGAGCCTGCCTCCTGGTAAACAGTCACCCTGACAGCCTTCATTTGCTGTCGCCCTGTGCCATGCAGGTGCTGCCTCCCCAACATCCTTTGTTAGCCTAGGAGGTGACTGTGAATTCCCAATCCCCGTGTGCCCCAAATTCTGTCTCTGCTCTGTCGTCCCCTGCTTCCTGGGTCCCCCAATCTCTATCCTAACCTTTTGCTGTGAGCAGAGGGAACAGCATCATTTCCAGTCACCTGTTAGAGAGTGTGGGGGGCAGAGCTAGTCCTCTAATGGCCCTGTCCAGAATGACTTTGTGGAGGACGATGTCTAGTTTGGGTGAATCGCTTTAGTGAACTCAGCAAGTAGTGAGCACTGCATTCTGGGAAACCCACGCTCCTGGAGCGGAAGGAGGCACACATGTGCCTGGGTGTCACAGCAGCTGTGGAAGCCAGCTCTTTGTCCCATACAGGTGGAGACCCAACGAAACCCCGAGTCTGGAGCAAACATGCCCAGAAGCCCAGCCAGCCCAGGCAGTCATCACAAGCCTCCATTCCCTCAGACACTAAAAAAGTATGTAAGCGGTGTCCTCAGCCCTGTGCCCAGTGTGGCAGGGTGGTCTCTGGCTGGGAGGCAGTGGAAAGTATCTTTTGGATGGTTTTGGAAGGGGGTATGCACTTCATCTTCCCTCCTCTAGCATTGCTGTGACCCTGTCTGCCTTCTGCTTTCAGGATGACAAAAAGAAAAAGGTGCCCAGTGACCTGGAGCAGGTGAGTGTTCTGTGGGTGGAGGAGGGGGCTGCGAACATTGAGAGGGTGGAGGGCTGGAGAGCCTCTGCCTCCCCCCCCCCCCCACTGCCGCAGCTGAAGGAAGATGCCGAGTTCCAGGAGTTCCTGTCAGTTCACCAGAAGAGGGCCCAGGCAAACGATGCTCTGAACACTGAGCTCCCAAGAGCAAGGACCAAGCCAGCAAGTGACTATCTGAACTTTAATTCCAACTGGGACTCAGGGCAGGAGAGTGAGGAGGAGTCAACTGGAGAGGAACCTGAAGGTGAGCGTACACCCCAGGTACACATAGGCCTTTGCCTTGCTTGCCCTGACCGGATGGACACAAGGACAATATACTTGGCACAAGCATACAAAGGACACTTTGTGTGATACTCTCTGGTGACAAGGGCTACAGGAAAGGGACAGCCAGGTGCTTCCTTCTAGCCGTCTGGGATGAGCAGCCCACCCACAGGTGTGTCTCCTCCAGGCAGATCTGGTCACCTGACTCAGCCACTAATCACCCAGTGTATACAGTATGCCAGCACAGCTTTGGGGACTGTGGACACAGCAGTGAGAAAAGACCCCAAGAATCCCTGTACCTGTAGCATGGGCTTTGCAGTAAGAGCAGAGGGACGGAGGCAAGTGGTTTCCAGTTGAGTAGGTGTGGTGGCAGGGTCTGGGAAAGCTTCCCAGAAGGACCCCTGCTGCTCTAGGGATTAGTGGTAGGGTGTCTTGTCCTCATGGGCCCTGCTGTGACTGCTAGGTAGCCAATCAGAGCACAGAGCGTAGGCCCTAAATCCTGCAGTCCACTGTAAGAGCTGTGCTGGTTTATCTGTGAGGATGTGGCACTAACTCAGCTCAACCTGGTTAAGTCTGCTGAACTTAGGTAATGTGGGACTAAGGGTGGGGAGGCCAGGGAAGTAGGGAACAGCCTTGGAGAGGCTCAGAGGAAGGGGCGGCCAAGGAACTGGAGAAGCAGAGGGAGCCAAAGGAAGGAGCTGGAACTCCCCACTGGAGGGTGCTGAACAGAGCTGTAGGCCCACAGTGTGCTCAGAGGGCCACACAGGCTGCAGCTCAAGCAGGCTTCCCTTTCCTGCTTCCTCTGCCTCAACTCTTGTCATCTGAGTATGCCACACCAGGTGTCCGCTGTACTTTAGTGCAAACTACTGTTCACCAGGGACACCAAGAGTAAAGGACAAAGTGTCAGCCAGCAGTCTTGAATCTGCTCTGGATGTAGAACTCAGACATCTGGGCCATCTGCTTCTATCAGAGATTTCTCAGGGGGGTCTTCCTTGACCAAACCTGTTTTTTCTTAACCTGGAATGAATCCACAGCCTCTCATTTCCTGTGGAAACAAAAGCAAAACTCTTCTCCAAAGCAATGTACCTTTCGACTTCAATTTTGAAGTCAAGGTACTTTCAAAATATATATGTTGAATTAATCCAGCAGCATTTATAATCAAATATCTTTTAGCAATTTTTGCTCCTTCCTCAGCAGTCAGACAATTCAAAGACAACACAATAATATACAGTATCCACACTCTCTATATTTTTCATCTTTATGTGGCTTTATTTTAAATCTATTTCTTTTATTTTTATTTTTAATTTTTGGCTTTTTGAGACGGGGTTTCCTTGTATATCTTTGGCTGTCCTGGAACTCACTCTGTATACCAGGCTGTCCTTGAACTGAACTCACAAGAGATCAGCCCGCCTCTGTCTCCCAAATGTTGAGATTAAAGGTGTGTGCCACCACACCCAACTATTCTCTTTCTTTTTTATTTTAAGGACTTTATCCTTTTTTTTCCCCAAGCCTAAATATATTTTTAAACACACTGTAAACCATTTAGAGGTTTTCTTCATCTGAATCTATCATTACTGTATGTCTCTTTCTGATCACATGAATCTTTAATTTGCTAAGTGATATGGCATGGCGAAGATTAAAGTTGTGTCTTTGATGGCTAAATCCACCCCATTCCTTAGATTTCTGAGAATCTGGTGGAATATTGGCCAGAGCTGAGTTTATTGCCACAATTCTATGGTGTTTCAAGGTCCATGCCACCACCAAGAAGCATGCTGTAGGCTATTCATAAATACCATTTAAGTGTTTTGTGGCAGAGCCTCTTACAAGGGCTGCAACATTTTTGCAGCTAAAGCTGAGTCAGGAAGCTTCTCTTAAATGAGATGCATTTGCCTCTAGCAAACAGAGCCCACCTGAGAAAATGCTGCTATCATGCTGTGCTTAACTCTATTCTTTTCTGTCTAGAATTACTTCCCAAGCTCTCTCAGGCTTTTTGTGGATAAAGTTGTCCACATGTTGGGCACCATTTGTTGACTGAGGTTTCAGTGCTGTGGGACAATGATCTTTTACCCTGTCACTTGTATTATTTTTAATAAAATGCTGATTGGCCAGTAGCGAGGCAGGAAGTATAGGCAGGGTGACAGCGACCAGGCAGGAAGTATAGGCGGGGGAAGTATAGGCGGGGCAATAAGAATTCTGGGAAGAGGGAAGTTTCAGTCTGCAGTCGTCACCAAGGCAGAAAGGAAGCCGGACACAGAGCAAGCAAAATGTGACTGCCTAGCCAAAAAAAGGTACCAAGCCATGAGGCTAACACAGACAAGAATTATGGGCTAATATAAGTTATAAGATTTAATAAGACGCCTGAGCTATTAGGCCAATCAGTTTATCATTAATGTAGACCTCTGTCTTTCTATGGGACTGAACGACTGAAGGCCCAGGTAGGACAAAAGCTCAGTCAACACTCAGCTGTGAGGTTGCCTCTCATCTCCCCCATCTGTGATGCTGTCTCTCACTTCCCCCAGCTGTGAGACTGCCTCTCATCTCCCCCATCTGTGATGCTGCCTCTCATCTCCCCCATCTGTGATGCTGTCTCTCACTTCCCCCAGCTGTGAGACTGTCTCTCATCTCCCCCATCTGTGATGCTGCCTCTCATCTCCCCCAGCTGTGAGACTGCCTCTCATCTCCCCCATCTGTGATGCTGCCTCTCATCTCCCCCAGCTGTGAGGCTGTCTCTCACTTCCCCCAGCTGTGAGGCTGCCTCTCATCTCCCCCATCTGTGATGCTGCCTCTCATCTCCCCCAACTGTGATGCTGTCTCTCACTTTCCCCAGCTGTGAGACTGCCTCTCATCTCCCCCAGCTGTGAGGCTGTCTCTCATCTCCCCCATCTGTGAGGCTGCCTCTCATCTCCCCCATCTGTGATGCTGCCTCTCATCTCCCCCATCTGTGATGCTGTCTCTCACTTCCCCATCTGTGATGCTGTCTCTCATCTCCCCCATCTGTGATGCTGTCTCTCACTTCCCCCAGCTGTGAGACTGCCTCTCATCTCCCCCATCTGTGATGCTGCCTCTCATCTCCCCCATCTGTGATGCTGTCCCTCACCTCCCCCAGCTGTGAGGCTGCCTCTCATCTCCCCCATCTGTGATGCTGTCTCTCACTTCCCCATCTGTGATGCTGTCTCTCATCTCCCCCATCTGTGATGCTGTCCCTCACCTCCCCCAGCTGTGAGGCTGTCTCTCATCTCCCGCATCTGTGATGCTGTCTCTCACTTCCCCCAGCTGTGAGGCTGCCTCTCATCTCCCCCATCTGTGATGCTGTCCCTCACCTCCCCCAGCTGTGAGGCTGCCTCTCATCTCCCCCATCTGTGATGCTGTCCCTCACCTCCCCCAGCTGTGAGGCTGTCTCTCATCTCCCCCATCTGTGATGCTGTCTCTCACTTCCCCATCTGTGATGCTGTCTCTCATCTCCCCCATCTGTGAGGCTGTCTCTCATCTCCCCCAGCTGTGAGGCTGTCTCTCATCTCCCCCATCTGTGATGCTGTCTCTCATCTCCCCCAGCTGTGAGGCTGCCTCTCATCTCCCCCATCTGTGAGGCTGTCTCCCATCTCCCCCATCTGTGATGCTGTCTCTCATCTCCCCCAGCTGTGAGGCTGCCTCTCATCTCCCCCATCTGTGAGGCTGTCTCTCATCTCCCCCATCTGTGATGCTGTCCCTCACCTCCCCCAGCTGTGAGACTGCCTCTCATCTCCCCCATCTGTGATGCTGTCTCTCATCTCCCCCATCTGTGATGCTGTCTCTCACTTCCCCCAGCTGTGAGGCTGCCCCTCACCTCCCCCAGCTGTGAGGCTGCCCCTCATGTCCTGCACCTGTGAGATTGCCTCTCACCTCCCCCAGCTGTGAGGCTGTTTCTCCTTAAAGGTGATGTTGTGTTCCTCCCATTCCAGAACCTGCTGCTCTTTTTTTTTTATTATTACTTCTAACACCGTTATATTTACAATAAGACCCAAATTCCTCCACCTTTCTTTATTCTCATTTCATCTCACTTCCCTGTCATGTTCTAGGCTTCAGGCTCTCATTTCTCAGAATAAGAACAGACTGTTCTTCCCTTAACTTTGACTTTTATCATCTCATTTTAAATGACATCTTACAAAACTTCTCTTTATACATGTTTTTCTTGCTCTACGTCAGGTCCCTCAATTCTTCTCACTGATTTACAGTTTCATCCTCCACATTCTTTTATTTATCTTATTTTAGTTGTGGGAGGTTACTTCTGTGTTGCCCCATGTGCTGGTCATAGCCAAAAATGCCTTTTAGACATAGAGAAGTAGATTAGTTGGGAACCCCACTACACCCAAGGCTGTACTGATAACCAGAACCCAGCGTTGTCATTCACTCAAGATAACCAGACACACTACGTATGCAGAGAACTCCATGGTGTCCATTTGACACAGTACTTATGCTCTGCACCTCTTCAGGACTGCTGCAGACATTGGAGAGACACCACCTTCATCTGCCCTGGGGTTGGAGAGTCTCTTGAGTATCCTGGCCTTACAAACAGGGACTACCCTATCTTAGGCAAAGACACACCACACAGCTTAGCAGCCTTGGGGAGATATGCTTAGGACCAAAGTTAGGAACTTAGAGTATAAACCTTTGTGATGACCCTCAGCAAAATAAATATAATTTTTGTTAGCCAGGTATGGTGGCATACATCTTTGTAATCCCAGCACTCATGCAGGCGGATCTCTCTAAGGGAGGCCAGCCTGGTCTACAAAGTCAGTTGCAGGACAGTCAGAGCTGTTACACAGAGGTATCCTGTCATGAAAACAACAATCCAATAAGCAAAATACATGAGCCTCCACTGCAGGCTGCCTAGCGCTTTCATGAGAACCAGAGTCAAATGGTAGAGGTTCTCCATGTTTCCACTGCCCTAAACAAGCTTGTTTGACCCATCTGCACCTTCACTTGTGCTTGATCACATGTGGTGGGAGGTACCTGAGGGGTGGGGAGAGAATGGGTATTAGGGGACAGGGAAACACGTAGGCAGGAAATGCATCAGGATATGTGCTTGCTCCTGATTGGACCTTGTGGGGTTACCTTTTTAAGTCTCTGCAAGGCGTGACATGTGGTCATTTTTCTGGGAACTCAGAAATGGACCTGGCTAGAGCCCATCCAACTGGCCCATATTTAATTAAAGCTTGCTTCAAATTTGGCTTTACAGTATGGTAGTGGCTTATTCTTGACCAGTGGGATTAACACGGTATACGTTCAATTCATTGGTCTTGTCAGGAATTAGAGTTTATATTTAGTAGGGACTGTAAAAATCGAAATAATTATGGAAGTTACATTTTAAATTGCTATGCCTAGGAGATTCAAGAAACAAAAATGCTTCTAGTCTGCAAGCCCCTTGCTCAAGGACAGAGAGTTCCTGAAATGCTGGAGGCTTTACGGGTTTAACAAGGTTTTCACTTCCCTAAACAAATTTGTTTGACCCATCTCCACCGGATGTGCTTGATCACCTGTGGGGGGAGGTTCAGAAGCAGGAAAAAGGTCAGGATGTATGTTTGGACCCTGGTTGGACTTGATGGGAAATTCGCTGGCCTACTCTTGGACACCCCAATAAAAATCAAGCTTGCTTCAAATTTGGCACAAATCGTAGTAGTAGTCTTATTTTCGACGGTGGGATTAACACAATCACTCTTGTTGTGTAGACACAAAATCGAGGTTTAAACAGGGTGAAGGTTTTAAAGAGGGCCTGCAGCCCAGAAGAGTACCAATGTTACAGAATTAGTGTGGTGTTATAGCAGTGATATAAATGAACTCTACAACAATGTTATACCAATGTTACGGAATTAGTATGGCGTTATAACAGTGATATAAATGAACTCTACAACAATGTTATACCAATGTTACGGAATTAGTATGGCGTTATAACAGTGATATAAATGAACTCTACAACAGTGTTATACAATTAGTATCTTCTTCCCAGTGTGTATCACTTCACACTCAGGGTAATAAAAGAAAATGCTCCTTAACAATAGCGCACCCTGACTCCTGTTCAAAGAGGAGCTGGTCTTGAGTAGATTCTACTAACAAACACACCTTAGGCCATGCATTCCACACAGGCTGCAGTTGTTTTTTTTTTTTTAAATCTCTTGTTCTTTGGGGGCCCACCACCCAGCTGCCAAAAAGTACACGGAAAATACATGGAGACTTATTCTTATGAATGCCTGGCCTTAGTTGGCTTGTTTCTAGCCATCTTTTTTATTTTAAATTATCCCATCTACTTTTTGCCTCTGGGCTTATTTGTTTGTTTTGTTTTGTTTTTGTTTTTTTTCGAGACAGGGTTTCTCTGTGGCTTTGGAGCCTGTCCTGGAACTAGCTCTTGTAGACGAGGCTGGGCTCGAACTCACAGAGATGACCCGCCTCTGCCTCCCGAGTGCTGGGATTAAAGGCGTGCGCCACCACTGCCCGGCCTGCTCTGTAAATTCTTAATTTCGTCCTTCCTTCCTTCCTTCCTTCCTTCCTTCCTTCCTTCCTTCCTTCCTTCCTTCCTTCCTCCCTCCCTCCCTCCCTCCCTCCCTCCCTCCCTCCCTCCCTCCTTCCTTCCTTCCTTCCTTCCTTCCTTTCCATTTCATTATTTCATTTCATTCATTTCATTCCCTTGTTTCTCTCTCCCTCCCAGAGCCTTTCCCTGCAGCTTAGTCCTCCAGCTCCTCCTAGCCCTAAAGACTCCCTGTCACCGCCTCCTTTCGGGCTCGGCTGCCCCAATCAAAGATGGCGCCGGCGCTTCAGCTCTACCGGAAATGAGCTCACACGACACCGGAAAGGAAGGCGGGGAGAGATAGCAGGCGGGTGGGTGATCGGCTGTGGGTGGGGCGGCGGCCGGGGCCCTGGCTTTTACTTTTGGGGCTGGGGCGGCTCCAGGGACCGGTCCGCTCCGGTGAAGTCCGCCGCGCGTCAGGACCAGGGGTGTCGGAGGAGGCCGCCGCCAACCTCTCACCTTCGACCCCCGCTGAAGCGGCCTCGGAGCCGGCGGCGTCTGCCTGACCCTCGGCGGGCTGCGCGCGACCGCCCCTGTTCAGTCTGGGGCTGCGGCGGGAACCGCCGAACTGGCTGGACGGGTCCTTTTTTCTGAGGACCCGGCGGAGGAGAAGAGGCAGCGCGGCCGGCCCGCCTCCCGAGCCCCGAGGTCAGGCCGCGGGCTCCGGGGCTCTTCGGCCGTGGTCTCCCGTCCTTGCCCCCGCGTTCCCGGCCGGAGGATCCGCGACCTCGCCCGCGCCGCCCGGCTGCTCCTCCGAGTGTGGCAACGAGCCCTCTGGCGGGGTGATCTGTCCTCCTTGTTCTTGCTCGGGAGAGGCAGCTATCGGAAGGGGACCTGTGCTCCTTAAAAGTTTGAACCAAAGTGGAAATGCGTGTCCTCGTTTTCTGGACCGCTGACGGTTTCCACTCTAGCCGCGGTCTGAGATCACATTCAGAGTAAAAAAAAAAAAAAGCAAGAGAGAAAGAAACGGAGAAAGTACCTCCAAGAGCCCTCTGCAGGTGATTCCTCTCGCCCGAGAAGGGCAGATGAACTTTGGAGTTAAGATGCAGGGAGGTGAGCCGGCACCGGTCCTGAAAGTCTCGGAGAGTGAAGGGAAGCTGGAGGGCCTGGCCACCGCGGTGACCCCGAACAAGAACAGCAGCAACAGCAGTTGTGGGGGTGCCATCAGCAGTAGCAGCAGCAACAGCAGCCGCGGTGGCAGTACGAAAGGCTGGCAGTACAGGTATGGCCCTCCAAAGTGATGTTCTGGGGTGGAAGTGAGTGTTTGGGTGTTTGCATGTTGCAGTTGGAAGGCCACTTCCAAAGCTGCTGATCTTTCCTGGAGCTAGATCCTCTGCTTCCTGTATTCATTCGGAAATACATTCAACAGGTATCTGTTGAGGCCTTTTGAGGAATTCTGAAATGTACCCCAGAATTTCCTCTACTGCTCAAGGGTTTATTCGTCTTCTGATTTCTTTCTGTCTTCACTTCTGTTTTTGCCTCTGTTGTAATTTGTTTACGGGTAAGCCTGGATGGCTGTTAGAAAAGAAACTGTTGAACTCAGCACTCTCAGCAGCTAGCAAACGCTGCATGCTCAAAGTTGTGGGATGATGGGAGGAAGAAGAGTGCCCTACCCTTTGGGTGCTTGTGACTTAGAAACGGGAAGGGACGTAAATACTTAGGGTTCAAAGGCGAAGGGACAGTATGGACAATTTTCATTATTATAAATGAAAAATTTAAGGAACAAGAAAGAGTTCCTGGAGAAACAACAAAAGCTTCATTTTTGTGTTTTTTTTAAATATATGTGATTAAAATATATGTAGGGAGAGATTACTGTCCATAATTCTAAGAATGAACAAAATCCGGGCATCCTGTGATGTTGGAACTACAGTGATGAATACTTAAATTTTGATTAACTGCCTGGGAGTTTAACTCCTAGGGGCTTTTTGGTTTTGGGTCGTATTAAGCTCTTTGACTGCACTGGTGAAACGTGTGTGATACTAGAAGGGGTTAGAACCAACATTTTGTGAAAGACACGTATTTATTGTGAATACTGTTACGTGACGTGTGCCTGTAGTACAATATGCAAACAGGTACTGGGTGTGGTGGCATTCTTCTGTAATCCCACCACGCAGGAGGCTGAGGCAGGAGAATATCTGTGAGTTCCAGGCTAGCCTGATCTGCATTGTGAGTTCCAGGATGGACAGCCAGGACTACATAGAGAGCCTGTATCAACCCCTCCCCCCACCGGGATCAAACTAAA
Source organism: Microtus pennsylvanicus (assembly GCF_037038515.1). Lineage (NCBI taxonomy): Eukaryota > Metazoa > Chordata > Mammalia > Rodentia > Cricetidae > Microtus > Microtus pennsylvanicus. Next base: position 61,799,733 of record NC_134579.1, on the reverse strand, counting down.
CCACCTAATCTGCAAATGTATGTATGTGTGAACTATGCATGGCTTGACTTTGCACAGCTAAGAAAAGTAGGTAGCTTTTTAATACTCAAATGGGTACTGAACTAAAGGCAGCATGATATTCCCTCCCCTTTTGTGATTTCCTTCATTTTATTTTTTTTATGTGTATGAGGTTTGCCTACATGTGTGTATGTTTGTATGTGTGTGCTTTGGTTGTCGAGGCCAGAAGAGGGAGTTATAGACAGTTGTGAGCTGCCACGTGGGTATGGGGCACCAAACCCAGATCCTCTGGAAGAGCAGCCAGTGTTCTTAACTACTGAGCCATCTCTCCAGCCCCTTCCCTTTAGAGTTAAGATGAGCCCTTAGAAAATTCTTTTTGTGGTGGATACCTTGATATTATCAAAGGAAGTGAGGTAAAGTTCAGGATACCCAGAGTCCAGTCTTGTGATAGTCTTACTTCTGAAAACCACTCTGAACTAAAGTGGAAAATCAAATAGAGTAGAGTAAACACTCAGTGCTCATCTTGTGGTCTCCTTTTCCTGGCTTCTTCCCCCGGGCTCAGAGTCTAAAGATGTGTAAAACAATAATAACAATGCTAGAAAGTGGCCTATCCTTTGCTCTAGTAGCAGTTGATGCTTCCTGCCTCTTATTTACTAAGTAGCCTATGTCGTTTGCTCTGTCCTTACCAAGGGACGAAAATACAAGTGGGTATTTTCACATCTTCATTCCACCCAAGCCCACTGGAAGTAGACATGCCTTTAGAATACTTTGACACTTATCTCTGAGCCACGGCTGCACCCTCATCCCATTTTCTTGACTTCGTGACTGTATTTTCTCTTGTTTGCCCTTCACACCGTTGGTTGTTTTTTTTTTTTTTTTGCCCTCTTCCAAGCTGGTCTTATGCTCTTGTGCTGTGGACTCTTTATCTCTTTCTCCTTTCTGACCTTAGCTAATGGAGTCTGAGTCAGGAAACCTTTCAAGAACTCTAGAGCCACGTACACAACTGCTGATCTGAGCATTACCAGTCTCATCAGTAGGTTTAGTCTCTACAGCAATTTAATACTATCTCCATTTTGAAAATGTACATTGTTAGGTACGTGGGGTATGTGTGTACATGTTTTGAGATAGGATCTCATGTAGCCCAGGCTTGCCCTGTTTGCTATATAGCTGAGGATGACATCGAACTCCTGATCTTCAGGCCTCCAAAGTGTTGAGATTATAGGCAGGCTTAAGATGTGAATTAATATTTTTAAATGTTAATTAATATCATATTTAAAACATTTTGTTAGCTGGGCAGTGGTGGCGCACGCCTTTAATCTCAGCACTCGGGAGGCAGAGGCAGGTGGATCTCTGTGAGTTCGAGCCCAGCCTGGTCTACAAGAGCTAGTTCCAGGACAGGCACCAAAGCTACAGAGAAACCCTGTCTCAAATAAATAAATAAAACATTTTGTTAACTTTCTTTTTTTTAAAATAAAAAGACTTTACATATATAACATTTGTCTTTACATGCTTGTCCCAACCATCCAGTTTTCCTCCCCAGAGAAATTATTTTTACTGATTTTTTTTTTGTTTGTTTTTTCTTTTGCTTTTTTTTTGTTTTGTTTTGTTTTTGTTTTTCGAGACAGGGTTTCTCTGTGGTTTTGGAGCCTGTCCTGGAACTAGCTCTTGTAGACCAGGCTGGTCTCAAACTCACAGAGATCCACCTGCCTCTGCCTCCCAAGTGCTGGGATTAAAGGCGTGCACCACCACCGCCCGGCCTTTACTGATTTATATTTATTTATTTATTTATTTTGAGACAGGGTTTCTGTACGTATCCTGGTTGTCTTAGGATTCACTGTGTGCATCAGGCTAGCCTCAAACTCCCAGTAATCTTCCTGCCTCTGTTTCCCAAGTGCTGTGGTTTAGTTTCCTTCCTTCCTTCCTTCCTTCCTTCCTTCCTTCCTTCCTTCCTTCCTTCCTTCCTTCCTTCCCTTCTTCCCTTCTCCTTCCTTCCCTCCCTTCCTCCCTCCCTCCCTCCCTGTAGTGATAAGAGCGGCAGGGCTGCATCCCCAGCACCCCGGCCGCCTGCTAGCTTATGCCTGAAATAACAACACAAAACTGTATTCATTTAAACACTGCTTGGCCCATTTCTATCTAGCCTCTTCTAGGCTAACTCTCGCATCTGGACTAGCCCATTTCTAATAATGTTTGTAGCACCCCAAGGTGCACTTACTGGGAAGATTCTAGGCTACGTCCATCCTGGGTCAGAGCTGAATCGCGTCTGCCCGGGGGAGAGCTGCATGGCGTCTCTGTCTGAGGCGTCTTACCTCACTTCCTCTTCCTCCCAGCATTCTGTTCTGTTTACTCCACCCACCTATGTTCTAAGCTATGAGCCCAGTTTGTTTATTACTTAACCAATGAAATCAACAGATTGATATATGACACTCCAACATCACTTCTTCTTTTTCTGTTTAAACAAAATAAAAAGGCTTTAACTTTAACATAGCAAAATTACATATAACAAAACAGTTATCAAGTAAAAGTTACAATATTTACATCTATTTTATCTTTTTTCATAACTAAGGAAAACTATAACTATCTATATATTCTTTAACTCCATCAGAGACTCCAGAACTTAACCAATGAAATCAACAGATTGATATATGACACTCCCACATCACCTCCCTCTCACCCTCTCTCTGCCTTCCTATTGTTTTTTACTTGTGTGTATTCATGTCTTTGAAGACAAGTTCTCATGTGTATGCAGGTATGCATGCCTGAGAGCACATGGAGCCCAGAATAGGGCATTGGGTCCCTCCGAGCTGGAGTTGCAGATTCCTGTGGAACTTCTGGCTTGTTAGTGGATGCTGGGCTTGGAACTCCAGTCCTCATGGTTGTGCAGCCGTCGATTTTAACCTCTTACCCATTTCCAGTCCCTCCCTTTACCACCACACCTGGTTTTATTTGAGACGGGATCTTACTGTGTAACTCTGACTGTCCTGAACTTGTTAGGAAGACCAAGCTAGTCCCAAACTCGTAGAGATCCCGGTTTATGCCTCTCCGGTGCTGGGATTAAAGGAGTGTCTGGCCCTCCAGCCCTTTTTATGGTCTCTTGCTATAGTGCCAGATAAAGTTGCATTATTTCTTTGTTTAGTAAGTGCTTATTTATACTCAGTATGTTTTAGGATTTTATTTGTTTTTAGCAGTGTAGGGAATCAAACCTAGAACCTTGCAAGCATGTAGGCCAACAACATTTTATTTTTATATAGTTAAATTTTAAAAATGTATTGTATTTATTTACTTGTCTGTGTAAGAGCTAGAGCATAGCCCTTAGTTCTCTCCTTCCACTATGGGTTCCAAGGATTGAAGTCAGTTCATTAGGTTTGGCAGCAAGTGTCTTTCCCCACTGAACCATCTCTGTGGCCCTTAGTGCACTTTGTATGACAGACAACTCTTGTGTGTGTGGTGGGTGCATGTGGACATCAGAGATCGTCAGCAATCTTTCTCAGTTGTTTCCCACCACATTTTGATTTTAAGTATTTGAAAATGTATCATTCTTTTCATGTATGGTGTGTGTGAGCGTGTTTCAGTGCCATGGTGTCCGTGTGACAGTTAGAAGCAGTGTTACGGGAGGTCCTCCCACTCCTCCAGCCTATCGCCGCTGAGATACCAGCCCCTTGGGGCGTGGTCTCTCTCCCTTTAAAAAAGCGGCCACTTCCCTCTCCTCTCTCTCTTCACTTCCTGCTCCGCCGGTGACTTGACTTCCTTCCTGGTTACGCAGAGGGCTGACAGTGATCTGTAAGTTTTTTCCCCTTTAAATAAATACCACCCTATTAATCATAATTCCAAACCGGTGTGGCATTGTTTGTGACTTACGCCTTCATTTGGCGCCCAACGTTTGGTTTTAGAACCTCTCCCGGCTCGCAGCCGCGAGTTCGGCTTGGCGGCCGGAAGTTCGGCTTGGCGGCCGCAAGTTCGGCTTGGCGGGCGCTTGTTCAGCTTGGCGGGAGCCCTTGCTTCCTCAGCCGCTGCCTGTGGATTTAAACTCCACAGGCCCACGTAGTCTCTGCCCGCCTGGTTTGCTCTTTTCTGAGTCGTTTTTAAATCCCCCTTGCAAGCACAGCTCTTAAGTGGCGCGAACCAGAGCACGCGGTTGCTGAAAGCTGCAACCCCTCAGGGTGACTCTGTCACGTGGAGGCATAAGCGGCTTCCAGGTTGCTCTTCTCTACCCCTGGATTCTGGTTTCTGGTTCCATCTCTGGAATTGATTTAATTACATTTACTTTGTTGAGCAACTTACATTTTCCAGTTTTTAACAAATACTAGGCGGACTCTGAAACAGGACCGTGTTTTCGTCGAGACTTGGCAACAGCGCCACCTGCTGGATAATAGGTAATATGGCAGTTCCCGTTTCCAACGCGAATTTTACTGTTCTGGTTACCAATACAATGGGTTATATCATGCAAGGTTTATATGACTATGGGGATAACTTAATTTACTGGTTACTAGGTTTTAGTATTCTTTTGCATATTCTATCATTTAGGAAGATCATGGCACTCCTAAGAACCATACAATCTTTACTAGAAACTCATGCAGGTCAGGAGATTAAGGATTCAAAAGAGACAATAATAAAAAGACTTGAAATGATTGAAGAAATGATTGGAGCTGGTGAACAGAGTAATAAGGCACAAGGACAGGATACAATGCCAACACCAGCTATTAGAACTGGCTTACCAAAGGTTTTAGCAGCATACCCTATACTTAATTCTGACAAAGCGTCAACTTCTAAAGGCTCAAAGGGAGTCAGAGAAGCTAGATGGACGCCAATAGCAATGAATGATCTAAAAGAAATTAAACAAGCTATTGTTAATTTTGGCTTGCACTCTGCATACGTAAAGGAAATGATAAGGACTTGGGCTTCTAATGCTAGAGCTACCCCCCATGATTTCCATCAGTTAGTGTCTGCAGTTTTAGATAATGGACCTTCCTTGATGTTTGGAATTTATTTTAGAGAAGAATCCAAACATATGGAACAGCAAGGAAGAGCAAAAGGTATTGAGGTTTCCCAAGACCAAATTCTTGGTGCAGGAGAATATGCTGATCCACAGGTCCAAGCTCTTTATGATGATGAAGTACTGTGTCTATGTCACCAAGCAGCTTTAAATGCTTGGAATAGGATACAAGATCCAGCAAAAAGGGTTGAATCATATACCAGAATTAGGCAGGGACAGAGAGAACCCTTTATTGACTTTTTGCAAAGATTAATTAAGGCTCTGGACATAGGGGTAACAGACCCAGAAGCTAGACGAATACTTCTTGAATCTCTAGCTTTTGAGAATGCAAACATAGAATGCAAAAAGATAATTGGGCCTTTAAAGTCTAGATCAGCACCTATGGATGAATGGATTCAGCATACGATGAATGTTGAGACGTTTAGCTATAACGATGAATCTTGGGTAGGAGAAGCGATTTCCACAGCAATGAGGAGACATCAAACTGCCAGGTGTTTTAATTGTGGTAAATTAGGACATCTGAAAAGGGATTGCAGGCACAGAATTTCTAGGAATATTATCTCCTCTGGGAATGACAAAGATAGGAGACCTAGGCCTTCAGGTATATGTAGGAGATGCGGTAAAGGCCGACATTGGTCCAATGAATGCAGGTCAACAACAGACAAACAAGGCAACCCGATACCGTCGGGAAACTCCTTGAGGGGCCTCTCGCAGGCCCCCAAGCCAACAGTGGCCCAGTCATTCCCAGTCACAGTGGAGAACGTGCCTCACCAAGAAAATTAAAAGCTCCAATTTCTGCTGTAAAAAGTAATACTGGTCTAAATGATGAAATCCATGTGGAGGATGAGTCAAAAAACCCAGTTGGACAGAGTAAACGTATATTTTGGCAGACTTCTATTAATGATCAAAGACCAAAGCTAAGAGTCTGTATAAATGGCACTTTTATTGAAGGCTTATTAGACACAGGTGCGGATGTAAGTATCATTACCCCAGAATCTTGGCATCCGAATTGGCCTCTTCAAGAGGTTGATGTTCAGTTCCTGGGAATTGGAACCCTATCTCGTGTAAAACAAAGCACAAGATGGGTTGAATGCATAGGGCCCGAAGGGCAAATAGGAAGACTAAGGCCATATATAGCCAATATTGCCATAAATTTATGGGGCCGTGACCTGCTACAGCAATGGAATACCCAGATTAACATTCCTGTAGTTCCAGGAACTCATAATTCTGGGAAGTATATGATGAGGTATTATGGAAAAAGGTCACTAGCCATTCAGGCTGTACAAGAACATACAGCAAATACCAAACCTTTAGAGGTACCAACAGCCCTACCTTTAAAATGGCTAACTGAGAAGCCAATATGGATCAAACAGTGGCCTCTAGCTGAAGATAAACTACAGGCATTGGAACAGCTGGTGCAGGAGCAACTAGATGCTCACCACATTGAAGAATCAACCAGCCCTTGGAATTCTCCTGTGTTTGTTGTAAAAAAGAAATCTGGTAAATGGAGAATGGTGACAGATCTAAGAGCTGTCAACAAAGTAATTCAACCTATGGGCTCACTACAATCTGGAATTCCTTTGCCTTCTCTGTTACCAAAAGGATGGCCTCTTATAGTTATTGATTTGAAAGATTGTTTTTTCACTATACCGTTACAAGAAAAGGATAGAGAAAAATTTGCCTTCACAGTGCCTACTTATAATAATTCTCAGCCCAATAGGAGATATCAATGGACTGTCCTCCCACAGGGTATGCTCAATAGTCCTACACTGTGCCAATATTTTGTAAGTAAGCCATTGGAAATAATTCGTAAACAATTCCCCAAGTCCATTATTTATCATTACATGGATGACATCTTGTTATCTGATTCAAATAAAGATACTTTAGAAAGGATGTTTGAAGAAGTAAAGAAAGTCTTGCCTAGGTGGGGATTACAAATTGCCCCTGAAAAGATTCAAAGAGGAAATTCTATTAATTACCTAGGTTACAGAATAGGGTTAGAAAAAATTAAAACGCAAAAGGCACAAATTAGGAGAGACCGGTTAAAGACTCTTAATGACTTCCAAAGATTGTTAGGAGACATTTCCAGTCTACGACCAGCTGTTGGGATAACACCTGATCTAATAGTTCATTTAAACAAAACCTTAGATGGTGATAAAGATTTGAATAGTCCAAGAAAACTGACAGCTGAAGCAGAAAAGGAACTGACAATGATTGAGGAAAAATTACAGGAGGCACATGTGGATAGGGTGAACCCAAATCTTAGCTGCATCCTAGTCATATTGCCTTCCAGAATTTCTCCTACAGGGATTCTAATGCAGAGGGAAGATATTATTTTAGAGTGGATATTTATACCTAATAAACCAAGTAAAAAATTAAAAACTTATGTGGAAAAAGTCTCTGAATTAATCATAAAAGGTAAGCTGAGACTTCGTCAACTAGCAGGTATAGACCCAGCAGAAATTATAGTGCCTTTTACTACTGAAGAAATAAAAAAGTTATGGGAAGACAATGAACCGTGGCAAAGAGCTTGTGCTAATTTTTTGGGAGAAATTAATAGCAACTATCCCAAAAGTGGTAGACTTAACCTCATAAAAAGAACTTCTTGGATTCTTCCTAGAATTGTACGTGATGCTCCAATAACTGGAGCCCGTACGTTCTATACTGATGCAAATAAATCAGGGAAAGCAGGTTACAAGTCAGATGAATTGAGTAAGGTGGAACAAAGCCCTTATAATTCTGTCCAGAAGGCAGAATTATATGCCATTCTTATGGTGCTAAGGGATTTTAAAGAACCTCTTAATATAGTTACAGATTCACAATATGCAGAAAGAGTTATCTTGCATATTGAAACCGCTGAATTTATACCAGATGACACAGAGTTGACTTCATTGTTTATCCAGGTACAAGACATAATCAGGAACAGGCTTTGTCCGATGTACATAACACACATCCGGTCCCATACAGGTCTGCCTGGTCCTCTAGCCCAAGGCAACGCTGAGATTGATCAATTATTGATTGGAAGTGTGTTGCAGGCCTCAGAATTTCATAAGAAGCATCATGTCAATAGTAAAGGCCTAAAGAAAGAATTTTCCATTACTTGGCAACAAGCTAAGGACATTATAAAGAGATGTCCTACTTGTTCTTTCTATAATCAAACACCGTTGCCTGCAGGGAGTAACCCAAAGGGCACTAAGAGAAATGAAATCTGGCAGATGGATGTGTTCCACTTTATAGAATTTGGTAAATTAAAATATGTACACCACACCATAGACACGTATTCAGGTTTTCAATGGGCTACTGCCCTGAGCTCAGAAAAGGCTGATTCAGTAATCACACATTTATTGGAAGTTATGGCCATCATGGGTATACCTGCGCAAATAAAGACAGATAATGGTCCAGCATATGTATCTAAGAAAATGAAACGCTTTTTTGATTATTATAATATAAAACACATTACAGGTATACCAAATAATCCTACAGGTCAGGCAGTTATAGAAAGATCAAATCGTACTATAAAGGATATGCTGAACAAACAGAAAGGGACCGAAAATACCCCCAGAAATAGATTACATAATGCTTTATTAACCTTGAATTTTCTTAACGCTAATGAGAAAGGAACGACAGCAGCAGAGAGACATTGGATAATGGAAAAGTCTGCTGAACTAAATCAACCGATTTATTTCAAAGATGTGCTGACCTCTCAGTGGAAGCCAGGAGATGTGCTACGTTGGGGAAGGGGTTTTGCTCTTGTTTCCACAGGAGAAGAAAAATTGTGGATACCATCAAAATTAATAAAGTTTCGATTTGAAGAAGAGAAACCTCTTGGAAAGGAGAAATGACAACTCATCCACAATGATTATATTCATACAGGTGGTAAGAAAAACATATAGAATGGGGGCAGGGTTCTGTTCTTATCTCCACAGGAAAACACTCATCTTTGAGAAATTCAAGGGACCCTGGATGTTTGGATACTGACAGATGGAAAAATACCTGCCCGATAGGAAATATCAAGAAAACTGAATGGGCTGTGTAAGTAATATTAAACCATATTTCTAAATTTATAAAGCTGGTTTTGAAGTTGGACTCTGGCTCAGTCCCTCTCCAATTCCAAGCCTGTTAGTAAGAGAAAAACCCAGAGTTTCTGGAGTTTCTGTCTCATGTCAAGAGCCATGATGTGGGACAGAAAGAAATATGAGTTTAGAAAACATCTTTGCTTTTCTTCATATCTATCATACTTTTCATTGAATATATCTATCATGTCTTTCATTGAATATATATATATATGTCTATATGATTAATGCTTAAGTTTTTCATAATGAACAATGAGTTTTTCCTGAAGTGACATTTGAAGTTTCCAGGAAGAAGATGGGGCCCCATAACAACAACTCCACCTGGTTGATATGACGTCATGATACTGATAGCGCTACAACAAGACCTGCTTTGGGTACCAGCTGCACAAGACAGTTCCAACTTGGTTATACAACATTTTGGCCAGACCGGCACAAAATACTCAGAGACTATTGGCAATATTAAAAGACTTGATCTTGAAATTTAACCATCATTTTACTTTCACAGGATCCCCCAGAAAGAACGTCGCCCCCATGACAGCTGGAAGTAATTCTAGAGGACGACGTCCCCTCTCCCAGTAAAGTTTGCCCTTGGGTTTAGGGACATCATTTAGGGGTTGATTATAATTAGTATATGATTGAGGGTTGGGGGAGGAATTTTATAAGCTCAGGGATCATTTTGAAAAAAAAAAAAAAAAAAGAGGGATGATGGGATAATAGATTTGTAATTGTGAGTTACTGTTTTTAGACAAATATATTGGTATAGATTCTTGTATATTGATACAAAGTTAAATTATATTGACTATTGTATGCATGCATTTTTCTACCTTGTTTAAAACATTTTTATGTATTGACATATATTGTATTGTATATATTTACCATATTGCTGTGTACATTTCTACCTCTGATTAAGATACTTATATAATGTTTGTGTATTGATATATATTTACCTACTGCAATGTATATTTGTACATTGTTTATATTTGGAGGTCATTGTCCTCATTTGTTTCACAGTTGTTTATTGTCTTAATCTTTAAGTTAGATAGATATTGAGAATTATATAGACTAACAGTCATCTAAGTTTGTTATTTATAATTAGACTAATCAGGTTCTTTAGATATATAGAGATTATACTCAGTATAGATAGATAATCTTCAACTTCTTCAAAGAGCTGTAGAAAATGGCCTTTAATCTAACTCAGAGTTTTGTGGTAGTGAGACACAATTGCTCCTGGCAACACTACTCTATTCCCGAGAGAATGTTGAGCACCAAAGACACTCCACCTGGAGCCTTTCCTTTTGGCAGAACTGGCCTTGGGGCAAAGAAATGCCCATACCTCAACCACTGACAAAGATACAGAGCATGCATCAATGGATAAAACAGGGCTGTCTTATCCTGCCAAGACAGGGTAAGATAGTTTTGAAAAGTTGCTTGCCTTTGAAAATGGTGTGTCAGTTATGTTAGGCCTTAGCCAAAGTTGGTTGCTTCAACACTGCTAATGTGACTTTGGGTGATTGCCTAGGTAGCTAGTTGTCTCTGTGATTTGTTGCATGTTTTGGAAGTTGTTTTACTGAACTTCCTAATTAACCAGGTAACATTATTTCCTTTCTCAGATCTTCGATGGGGTTGAAGACTATATAGATGTAGTTACTTTTCTCTCATGACTTGGCCAAGTTATTTATTATACAAGACCTAAGCTAGTTAGAATAGGATATTTGTACTTATTGTATATAATTTCATAGTAGGTTTAGAACTCTCTTATTTAAACAAAAGGGGGAGGTGTTACGGGAGGTCCTCCCACTCCTCCAGCCTATCGCCGCTGAGATACCAGCCCCTTGGGGCGTGGTCTCTCTCCCTTTAAAAAAGCGGCCACTTCCCTCTCCTCTCTCTCTTCACTTCCTGCTCCGCCGGTGACTTGACTTCCTTCCTGGTTACGCAGAGGGCTGACAGTGATCTGTAAGTTTTTTCCCCTTTAAATAAATACCACCCTATTAATCATAATTCCAAACCGGTGTGGCATTGGTGGCAATCTTTCTCAGTTGTTTCCCACCACATTTTGATTTTAAGTATTTGAAAATGTATCATTCTTTTCATGTATGGTGTGTGTGAGCGTGTTTCAGTGCCATGGTGTCCGTGTGACAGTTAGAAGCAGTCTGTGGAAGTCGATGCTCTCCCTTCACTGAGGGGTGCAGAGACTGAACAGTGCCAGGCAAGTGCTTGTACCTGCCGAGCTTTCCCACTAGCCCTCATCCAGAGATCCTTTCTCTAGCTCCTCAGCAGTGGGATTACAGCTGCACACTGCTGTGCCCAGCTCTTATGTGGGTGCTGGGATCTGACTCGGCTTCTCACGTCTCAGGACTTCCCCACCTCCTTTTTAAAAATGATGGTGCTGCCAGCGGTGGCGTCCGCACGCCTTTAATCCCAGCATTTGGCGGTCAGAGGCAGGTGGATCTCTGTAAATTCAAGGGCAGCCTGGTCTACAGAAGGAGTTCCCGGAACAGCCAGGGTTACACAGAGAAACCTTAACTTGAAAAAACTCAAAAAGAAAAAGAAAGAAAAGATATGTAGCAGCAAGCTTTTTTTTTTTTTGGATTATCTTTGGACCACCAGCCCACAAATAATGACCCAGAGACTTATTATTAGTTATGAATGCTTGGCCTTGCTTAGGCTTTTCTGACTAACTCTTATAATTTAAATTAACCTACTTTTATCAATCTATGTTCTGCCTTGTGGCTCGGCTGGTGAAATTATGCTCCTAGACACTTCCTCCTAGTATCTCAATCTCTCTCTCTGCCTAGAAGTCCAGCCTATAGCTCCTGCCTGGTTATTGGTCATTCAGCTTTTTATTACACCAGTCATAGCACTACATCTTCACACAGTGTACAAATATTCCATAACAGAGAAATATAGGTAAGCCAAGTGTGTTATTACTATGTTACAAATTACCCCCACGTTCAGTGACTCAATTTACTAAAGCAATACCTTTGTATGTTTGAGGTAGGTGATGAGGGGGAACTTGGAGAACGGGATGGACAGGGGAATGGGACAGATGGATGCCAGGTTTCCTTGTTGCTGAGGCTGTCCCAGAACCCCAGAACCTCCTGCCTCAGCCTTCCAAATTGATTAAAGACACGCTGGCAGCACTGATTACTTCAGTGTGTGTTGAAGGAGCTGCGGGCTGCGTTCCTGCTGCCCTGCTCGCGGCCACCTGGCTAGCTTGTGCCCCGAAATAATAACATGGAAACTATTCTTTTAAACACTGCTTGGCCCATTATATTTAGCCTCTTCTTGGCTAACTCTCATATCTTGCTTACCCCATTTCTAGTAATCTGTGTAGCACCACGAGGTGGTGTCTTACCAGAAAAGATCCAGCATGTCTGACCTGGCGGCTGGTTCCATCTCATCTGGCTCACCTCCCTTCTTCCCAGCATTCTGTTCGTTCTACTCCGCCTATCTATGTTCTGACCTATCAGGCCAAGCAGTTTTCTTTATTAATCAACCAGTGAAACAACAGATAGATAAAGACCCTTCTACATCAAGTGTGTGGGTGGTATTCTGCTGGCTGTGTTCTTCACTGAAGCCACGGTCACTCAGAGGCTTGAATTCTGATAGGAAGGTTCTGCTTCTTACTGTTCCCTTGGGCTCACAGCATAATTCAGTTCCCTTTCCCTTACTGGACAAAGATCCCAGGTCGTCATGGCTCGTGGTCAGAGACCATGTGGACCTTTCAACAGAATATCCTGTAGCTGGGCTGTGTGTTTCATCAGAGGCAGGAATTAGAGTGAGAACTCTTAGCCAGACTTACGGCTCTCAGCCAGGTGCAGTCTTTCTAACCTAAGCACGGAAGTGAGAGCACACTGCCTTTCTCCAGACATTGGACGCCTGGCTTACACAGAGCTTGCAGGCCAGCTCTCTGGATTATTGGATACATGCCAGAAGATGTCTGCCATAGTTAGTAATGTAATGGAGTCTGGATGGTCACCCAGTAGTGAGCTTTTTTGTCTGTTTTGTTTGCTTTTCAAGACAGGGTTTTTCTGTGTAGCTTTGGAGGCTGTCCTGGAACTTGCTTTGTAGACCAGGCTGGTTTCTAACTCATGAGATGTGCCTGCCTTTGCCTCCCAAGTACTAGGAGTAAAGGTGGCCACCTGAGACCTTTTATTTTTTATATGATCAAACAAATTTGATTTGATTGTTAGGGAATAAGAAGCATTTGGGTGCTAGGAAATGAACCACAGTGACCTAGACACAAAATAGAAAGGGTAAAGGGAGATTTGTTTGAGAGGTGGTACTGAAGGAAGGAAATACAAATTGACCCAGTCGTCACCCATATTTAAAATTCTGAAAATCTAGAGAAGAAATTAATTTGGGTCAGTTGGATTATGCATTTGGCTCAATATGCCCAGTATTTACTCGGGCTGTTCATATTCAACTAGCTTCAGAATGGAGGGATGGAAAGTAGAGGTAATGGTCTTTTTGGTATTCAGCATGTCGTCTCTCGCCACACTCGATCCTCATAGTTCTCAGAGCTGTAGTACACTGTCTCTGTCTTACAGTGGAAGAAAATGGAAGCAGAAATGAGTTGGCCAGGATCCCACAGCTTGGAAGACTTCTTATTTCTAGGTAGTTACTGCATAGAGATGTTAGAAGATAGGCTGTAAATGAGCGGATACTTATTGATGATAGTTTAACACATGGTTTGTCTCATGTTTTTCTAGGGCTCTGACTCATAACAAATATTTTTGAGCCTCTTGAGTGTGTGAGTCGCTCTCTTACTCAGTACCCATTTATGTGCATAGATGTAACACCCAGACGAGTGGAGCCTGGAAGCTCCCAGGGTTCATTTTCAGCGTCATTGAAAAAATCAGAAGAAAGAACCTCGTTGGTATTTGCAGACTGTCTCATGATGACCTTAAGAAAAAGTTGGTTGAATTTATTCCGTTAGCCTTAAATTGTCTTTCTTTTGGAGTCATTTATATTCATATATGGATTTTACTTAACATTTGTAGGGAAGATAGCATTCTTAATTCTGGAGCCTTCCTTTTTCACAGTGAATGGTAACAGTTCATAAGTAAATTTCCTCTTTATTTTCTCAGTGTCACCTTCAAGGGAAATTTGCAATTCTATAACTACACTGTCTGTTTTTTGAAGTGGACAGAAAGGAGCAAACCAAAGGAAGCACTGAAAGACAAGCTTGGGCATGTATAGTAGGGACTACCTTTTCTCAAAAGTTTTAAACATTTAAATATTTTTATTTTAGGCTCAAAAAAAACCCCCAGCTAGCCATGATGAACTAACAGGCAGATCTCTTTTCTTCCTTCCTTCTTTCCTTCCTTCCTTCCTTTCTTTTTGTTACTGGCCAATCAGCGTTTTATTAAAAATAATGCAAGTAACAGGACCATTGTCCCACAGCATTTCCCCCCTTTAAAAAAAAAACCTCTGAATCTAATATCCTTTGTTTAATTTTTCTCCTGACCATTATTTATAACAACTTGTAACCAGCATTCTAAACAAAGGAAAATATCCACAGTCCATTTTTAGGGAATGTGGGCATAGTTTTCCAGGTTACTTCCTGCTAATTGGGGGCACTGATAATCTTATGGGGACCTAAAAAAAAATTTAAGATTATGGTCAAGCCCTGAGTGGAAAATTCTGTGGGGCTTGATCATCTCAGCCAGCAGTCTTGAGGCTGTTCTGGAAGTAGAACTCAGACATCTGGACTATCCACTCCTATCAGAGATTTCTCTGGTGATCTTCCTTTATCAAACCTTATTTTTCTTAGCCTAGAATGAGTCCACAGCCTCTCATTTCCTGTGGAAACAAAAGCAAAACTTCTTCTCCAAAGCAACATATCTTTTGACTTCAATTTTGAAGTCAAGGCATTTACAAAATATTTATGTTTTATTAATCCAGCAGCATTTATATTCAAATGTCTTTTAGCAGCTGTTGTTCTTTCCTCAGCTGTCAAGCAATATAAAGACAGCATAATAGTATACAGTATCCACATTCTCTTGAGTGTTTTCCATCTTTACATGGCTTTATTTTAAACTCTGTTTCTTTTATTTTTATTTTTAATTTTTGGCTTTTGAGACAGGGTTTCTCTGTGTGTCTTTGTCCTGGAACTCAGTTTGTAGACCAGGCTGGCCTCCAACTCACAGAGATCCACCTGCCTCTGCCTCCCAAGTGCTGGGATTAAAGGCGTGCGCCACCACCACCCGGCTTTGTTTACTAATTCTTGTAATTTGTGTAGCCTAGAAAACGACTGTGGAACAAAAGGTCAGTACCTTTGCTCACAAGACATGCCTTGGAAGATAAGGATCATATCTCATTTGTCATATGTTTTGCTGTTTGTGATGAAATAAGGTCTCATGATGAAATAAAGTCTTGCTTGGCAGAGTCGGTAGTATTGCTTACTGCTTTTGACAAGATGTGTGTTTGAGCAAGACTTGAGGTTCTGGCCTTTAACACAGTCTATCTGTCCTCTGTGTAGGCGTCACTTGCCCTCGGTAGCCCAGTGGGATTTGCCTGAAAATCTGTGCTGTTGTTGCTCTGAGAACTGAAGTCTGTCATTTCCCCCCAGGAGTCTTCTGCTGCTGTCTGTGAACTCGTAGCTAATTTGCTAGCTTGTGAGTAGGGTGATCCTCAGACCGTTTACAGTTTCTAACACAATATCTGCTGGAGAGTAATACAATAGTAAAAATGATTAGTTTTGGTACTGGAATCAAACCAATGGACTTGAGCTTGCTAGATAAGTTCTCTACCACTGAGCTATGTCCCCAGCCCGATCCGTAGTTAAATATACATAATTACACATATTATAATGTTTGTATTTCATTTATATGGTCATTATTTATGATAAATCTATCTTTCACAAAATTTTACCTTTAAGTCCTAAGCTTCTACACATTCCACAAATACAAACAGTTCCTAAGCTAAAAAGAACCAGAGTTAGACACACAGGCTATTAACCAAAACTTAAGGCTTCATCCCTGTGATTCAGCACTGGCATGCCCTGATTTCATGCCCTCTTAAAGTTATGGATTGGAAGCTGGGCGGTGGTGGCGCACACCTTAAATCCCAGTGATTGGGAGGCAGAGACAGGTGGATCTCTGTGAGTTTGAGGCCAGCCTGGTCTACAGAGCTAGTTCCAGGACAGGCTTCAAAGTTACAAAAAGAAATCCTGTCTCAAAACACCTAAAAATTTTTAAAAAATTATGGATTGTAAGTTTCTCCTATATTTTAGCAAAAACTAAGCAGCATTTTGTTGCTTCTCCAGGAATGCTCACTCTTGTTAACTCCCATCTCTGATAGCACTGAGCAGTGCTGGCCTCACACTCACCTTGAAATTCCCATAGGCCTCTGGTCTCTGCCACTCTTCTCTCCATTGCTGATAACCCCTTCATTTCACCCTTGAACTTTCCTTAGAGTTCTCTCTCAGACCCTGTCCATCTCTTATCACTCGTGCACCTTGAGTAATCATCTTGTTTACAACTGTGTCTTCAAATATGCTGTATGCGCATAGACCAAGTGGACTGGAAGTTTCTGTCTGTATCTCAGCCATGCTGCCTAACCACGTACCTTCCTTTGTGCCCCTTTTAGGTCCTTAAGGCCACTGTGAAAAAATTTTTCCCCCCAAGACAGGGTTTCTCTGTAGCTTTGGAGCCTGTCCTGGAACTAGCTCTTGTAGACCAGGCTGGCCTCGAACTCATACCACCCCGCCACTGTGCAAATTACCAGCAAATGCAAATTCCTCTGTGACCCATTTTGGTGCCTAGGTATTGCAGCTGGAATCTAGCTTTTACCTTTGTCTCTTGTCTCTCTTCTGTCCCTTTCTCGTTTTATACCTAGTCAGTACTAGGTCCTATCTCCCTGTTACCGTAGAGTTCTGTACATATAGCCCCTGTTACCATAGAGTTCTGTACTTTGTTTAATGACATATCCTTTTTAGACAAGTATCATATCTATTCTCTCATCTGTGGTTCCTAGATTGCATATAGATACATAAAATTATCCTGTGAATGTGATGTGAAAGTAGAAGCAAAACTACTTAGTGGGCCAAAGGGTACTGATGGGGGAAGGGTGTGCTCAACATATAATATATACTTGTACAAAAACTAGAAAAGTGAAAGAAGAACCGGTAGTGGTGGCGCACGCCTTTAATCCTGACACTTGGAAAGCAGAGGCAGGTGGATCTCTGTGAGTTTGAGGCCAGCCTGGTCTACAAGAGCTAGTTCCAGATAGCCAGGGTCACACAGAGAAACCCTGTCTTGAAACAAACAAAAAAAAGTGAAAGAAAAGGAAAGTCTTTTTAAACAATGTGGACCGCAGCTAATACACTCAGGTTGTTTCTGTGTTGTAGTGGCAGAGACTTGCTACAGTGTGACAATGTGTTCTCTCTCTCTCTCTCTCTCTCTCTCTCTCTCTCTCTCTCTCTCTTTCTCTCTCTCTGTGTGTGTGTGTGTGTGTGTGTGTGTGTGAGTGTGTGATGTGATGTGTTTCTTCTGGGGTTAGTTACAAATCTCAGGTGGAAAGATGCTACCTTTATATATCCCTTACTTTTCAGAGTACTTTATGTCCAGTAAGAATCATTAATTCTTTTTTTTTATTGAGGGGAGTTAAGACAGGGTTTCTCTGTGTAGCCCTGGTGTCCTGTAACTCGCTCTGTAGACCAGGCTGGTCTCAAACTCAGATATCCACCTCTCTGCCTCCTGAGCTGGAATTAAAGCCTTGTGTCATCACTGCCTGGGGAATTATTTGTTCTTAAATGAACATATCTGAAAGTATTTAAAAGCAAGCTTAGTTTTAGACATTTCATGTTTCTTAAGTCTGAAAGGTTAACAGTTACTATGTTGGTCAGGCATGGAGCCTAACACCTGTGACCCTAGCCCTCAGGGAGTTGAAGTGGGAGGGATCACACATTCAAGGCTAGCCTAGGCTACCTAGCAAGACTGTCTCAAAATAAAAACAAACAAAAAAGAAATGTAT
Organism: Microtus pennsylvanicus; assembly: GCF_037038515.1. Lineage (NCBI taxonomy): Eukaryota > Metazoa > Chordata > Mammalia > Rodentia > Cricetidae > Microtus > Microtus pennsylvanicus. The sequence continues at coordinate 61,781,694 of NC_134579.1, read as the reverse complement.
AGTAGTAATGGAGATTCAGATCTGAAACAGTTGTTGTCTAGGAGGGAGTGTCAGACGAAACATATTAATACCACTTTGTAATTTAGTTAAGCAGCTCTTGAAAAGTTTCATAAACTTTAAAACCTTTCAAATGAATAAAAACATCACACAGTAATGCGATCCAGAGTCTCACTCTACAGTTTAACTATTGTACAGTGTGAATAGGCTGGGAATGTACACCATGGATCTTTACATTCAGTTTTGCAGTTTTTTCTTCTCAAGACAGGGTTTCTCTGTAGCTTTGGAACTTGTCCTGGAACTTGCTCTGTAGACAAGGCTGGCCTCAAACTCACAGAGATCCACCTGTCTCTGCCTCCTAGGTACTAGGATCAAAGGCATGCACCACCACCGCCTAGCTCCGAAATTTTACATTTTTAATATTGAATATATTTTATGCACTTATCCATTAAAAAAAGCCCATGGAAGTTTTAGAACTAGAAAAACAGTCAACTTCTTGTCCTCTTTGATCACTCTTGCCCATTTCCTGCAGTCAGTCCTTCCTTATAGTTCTGTCTTCATGTTAAACCATACCTGGGTGTGCACACGTACAAATACCACTTAAGTTATTATTTCATTATTAATATATTTTGGGGGTATTGCACATGCATGCTGGTGCCTGAGAAGGCCAGAGGCATTGGATCCCCCAGACTAGAGTTAAAAGCAATTGTTAACCACAATTGCTGGGAACAGAACTCCTGACCACTGGGAGAGCAGTAAGTGCTCTTATCCACCAAGCCATCCCTCCAGTCGCCTTCACCAGCTGTTTTCATAGACAGCTTCCAGGACCAATTCCAAGGACACGGTACGCTGAAGAGATGAGAAATATACCCGGTCCGCTAAGCAGTGGGCTACTGCAGCATGGAAGGTAACTTCTTCGCAGTTCAGTTTACAGGGTCTGGTTCTTATCACCTGGCTAGTAGAACATAAAAGAGCGCATGATAAAATCTGTTATGTAGTGTTTTCCTCAATTCAGAACCAGATTGTCTCAATAGTAAAAGTTCGTTATCTATACTTCTAATGAGAGTGGAGCATGAGCCCTGGAGGATCACACACAGGGTCACAGGCTTTCATCAGATATTTCCTAAGAGGTGCTTGAGACCAGCAATGTTTCAGGTTGGGAGGTTTCAGATTTTGGTGTATGCTTGTGGCTTTACTGGTGATATCCCTTAATCCCTTTGGGTTTGGGATTTTTGAATTGGGGGGTGCTAGCTTGTTTAAGGAGTTAGCAGGGAAGAAACGTGAACAAAAAGATGTTCGGGTCCAGCGCGATGTTAATGCTGTATGCCTGTCATCCCCACACTTGGGAGACAGAGGCAGGGGAGTCAGGAGTCTAAGGTCATCCTTGGCTGCATAATGACCCTGAAATCAGTCTGGGCTACAGGGAGATGATGTTTTCCAAACAAAACATTTGAGTTCCACAACATCTTCCAATGGTCACCAGGTAACACAGTTGTTCCACGTGAATAGAGCCACCTGCCTCTGCCTCCCAAGTGCTGGGATTAAAGGCATGCGCCACCACCACCCAGCTATGATAAATTTTTTTTACATTTTTTATTGATATTTATTGAGCTCTATATTGTTGTCTGCTCCCCTCCCTGCCTCTCCCCTCCCCCCTCCCCCCTTCAGCCCTCCCCCAAGGTCCCCATGCTCCCAATTTACTCAGGAGATCTTGTCTTTTTCTACTTTCTACTTCCCATGTAGATTAGATCTATGTAAGCCTCTCTTAGTGTCGCATTGTTGTCTAAGTTCTCTGGGATTGTGGTTTGTAGACTGGCTTTCTTTTATGATACAATTTTTAATGGCTTGCTTTAATTAATTTTTGGTGTGTGCATGTAGGTGTGCACGTGCATGCGTGTACAGGTGCTCCCATGTGGGCATGTGATGGCCAGACATTGGTGTTAGGTGTCTTCTCCATTGCTTTCTACTTTTTTTCTGTGTGTGTGTATAGACACAAGCATGAGTGTGTGCCATGGCATGTTTGGAAGTCAGGACAACTTGTTGGAATCACATTGTTTCCTTCTACAGTGCAGGTCGAACACCTGAAACTCTTACCACAGATTTGTTGGCCAATATCTTTCCCTACTGAGCTAGATCGCCAGCCCCTACCTCATTCTGGGACCTGGAGCAAGACTGACTGGAATCTTTCCATTTCTTCCCAGCACTGGGATTATAGGCGCGTGCAGCCACCATCCAGCTTTTACACGGGGGGTGGGGGCTGGGAGGTGGGGGGATGTCTGAACTCAGGTCCTCAGTGCACGGCAACCACTTAACCCACTGAGCTATTTCTTCAGCCCCTCCTTGATAGCTTTAACACTTCTGTGATTTTGCTAGTAAGTATACTTAAGATTTTAGGAAAGTTTCTCCCCATCATCCACTTGTAGATAGTCTGGGGGAGTCCAGCCGCAGTACTTTTAGGACTGCCACCAGCTAGGGAGGACGCCTACAGGCAGAGGCTTGGTGTGGAGAACCTGACTGAGAAGCAGTTCCCCAAATGGTGAATCATGAAATAGCTTGATCCTTTGAGGAAGTAACTTCTGTGTTCTAGCTCAGGCTTTGCGGATTTAGAGAGAGTGCAAGAGTCAGGGTATGGAGTTCTGGCCCTGGACAAAGAAGAACAGAAACAGTTCCGGGAAAACGATTTTGTGTTAAGTGCCCAAAGCAGAGGAAGGCTCTTCAGGAACTCATTTTGGGGTCGTTGTTTTAAATACAACACACAGAGTGTATTTGTTTCTGTATTTATGCAGTTTTATATTTGAAATATTAGTAAGAAGTGGACTATTGTACTTGTTTTGAAGAAATTTGGTAAATTAAAATCCTATAAATAAAATTTTGGAGGAGGGGATCAGGGACCTCAATGAATCTGTTTATTTTTCTTCTGAAGAGTTTGACTTTCTTTTTTTTTCTGGTGTTTTGACACAGGATTCTCTGTAGCCCTGGCTGGCCTGTCTTTCCTTATGTTGACCGGACTGCCTTTAAACTCACAGAATTCTCCTGCCTCTGCTTTCCTGAGGGCAGAGACTAAAGGCACACATGACTGTTGATGTCTCTGCAGCTGTTTGCGAACCTGCACAGCTGCCTCGCTGGGATTTCTTCTTACCGCTCACTAACTTTAGTTTTCTTCTCTCTTTCAAACAGCGACCACATGGAAAATGTTTATGGCTATTTAATGAAGTACACCAACCTCGTCACTGGGTGGCAGTACAGGTAAATTGATTCCCTATCTCGTCAACTTCCTAAGAGATTGGGAGCTGATTGATGTAGACATCAGTACAAATAGCTGGGAGCCTTTTAGAGAAAGGTCTACCTTATCTCTCCTACAAGTGGATGGTATTTTCCTTAGGTGGAGAGGTTGACATATGTCCAAGTGGCAGCTTCTAACTCTCAGAAATATCATTAAGAATAGAGTGCTGCATTCACTTGCCATGTGTTTTTACTGTGTGCAGAGGTGAGGAAAATGGGCATTTGTGCTTGATTCTCAAAACTCTGTGACCTTCGAGGGTTAAGTAGGCAGCCTATAGCCACACAGGCAGTGGGTGAGCAGGGCCTGGATCTCTCAAGTGCATGTGGACTTCACAGTTTCAGGCAGAGGTATTAAGCTTTTACTTTTTAAATTGAAATTAAATATATAGGATTTAAAGCATCCAACTCAGTGTTTTTTAAATATAGTCACCATTTTGTTCAATTGTAACAATCACCTATCTCCAGAACCTTCCTCATCGTCTCAATCTAAAACTCTGTGCCCTTTATATAATAGTATCCCTCCACAAGCCTTCACCCTACTTTGGTCTCTGGATTTTAATACTTCTGCCCCACGTCCATGGAGCATACAATATGTGACCTTTGTGTGACTTTTTATCTCGGTCTGCATAATTTCAAGATTCACCTGTATGAATCTAGACTTGTATCACAACTTTGAGGTTTTTTTTTTGTTGTTGTTGTTGTTTCTTTTTTTCTGAGACTGGGTTTCTCTGTGTGCCCTAGAACTCAGTCTGTAGACCAGGCTGTCCTCAAACGCAGAGGTCTGACTGCTTCTGCCTCCTGAGTGCTGGTAGTAAAGATGTGGGCTACCACCACCCAGCTCTTTGATGGTTTTTATTTTATTTTTATGTTATATGTGAATGTGTATGAGTACACCCCTGTGTACCTGAATATCACAGCAAGCATGTGGAGATTAGAGTCAGTTCTGTTCCCATCGTGTGGTGCCCAGGAATTGAACTGACTTCCTTAGACTTGATAACACTCCCTTATCCACTGAACCATTTTGTTGGCCCAATTTTAAAAATTAATTGTGTGTGTGTGTGTGCGTGTGTGTGCGCGTGTGTGCGCGCACACACGCATGCACACACCAAGCCATCTAACTTAGGGCATCACACTGGCAGAAGTACCTTCACCCAATACGCCGTTCCCTGATCCATACCATTATTTAAAGACCAGTAATAGTCCAGTGTGTATATATGCCTTTGTTTATTCATTCATCTATTGATGGACATTTGGGTTGTCTCTACCTTTGGCAATTGTAAATAATGCTTCTGTAAATGGTTTGCCAGTATCTGTTCAAGTCTATGTTTTGTGTCTGTTCCAGGAAGTAGACTAATGGATGATACAGCACAGTGTGTGTGTGTGTGTGTGTGTGTGTGTGTGTGTGTGTGTGTGTGTGTGTGTGTGTTTTAAAGAAATGAGCTGTGGCTGGGCATGGTGGCATACAACTTTAATCCCAGCACTCAGGAGGTCAAGGCAAGAAGATCTCTCTGTGAATTAGGCCAGTCTTGTCTACATGTCGAGGTCCTGGACAGCCAGACTATATAAAGAGATCCTGACTCAAAAGACGAAAATAAAATAAATGAGCCCTTTCTATGTGGCCCAGGCTGAGTCTGAGCTCTTGAGCCTCAGCATCTGGAGCGACTAGGACTACAGATATTGCCCTTGTGCCTGGTTGTCCCCTTCTGCTCTGCCCAGCAAAGTTCCGTGCACAAGGTTCTAATTCTCTGCCTCAGCTGTCGGGGTCCTCCTGTTTCTGCCTTGCTGGGATGATAGGCATGCACAGCATGCGAGACTTTTCATGTGGGTGCTGATTTGCTGTCAGCTCCTCATGCTTGCAAGCACACGTGCTTACTCATTGAACCATTCCCCAGCCCTCAAATGCTCTCTAAAGTACTTAAATTAAAATTGGTAAATAAATAATTTTGAGTCTAAGGTCTATTTTAGTAGACAATTTATTTTCACAAAACCGTGTATCACATTGTTTCTAATTCACATGCATTTGGAGAATTCTGCTTTTAATATGATAGGATAATTCAAGTTGCTTTCTTTCTACCTTAAACAACACAGACTAGGATTAATGTTTTTCAAACATGTCATAGAAATAAAGACAAAATTTTTTTATAAAAAGATCTGTTGTCCTATTGAAATTTGGGATCTTAGTTGATGCATCCTAAACTATCTAGTCTGTAACTGAATCAGAACATCAAATTCTTTTCCAAAGTCCACCAGTGTTCCATTAAATTCTTTGCCAAGGAATATCAGCATTTCATCATTTAGTCTCAGGTTCCCTGTGTTCTGTGTCTCCAGTTGCAGTCTTTTCATTTTTAAACAAGGTAAGTAACCTTCACTTGTGACCTATCTAAAGATACAGTCACAACATCTTTCTAAGTGTATGGTTCACTGGTTAAATCGTAGATCAGATTCATTCCTTTAAAATTCATATTGATTACTGAGGGTTATTTTTTTTAAGAGTGATTATTATTTTATGTGTATGTGTGTAAGTACCTGTAGAGACCAAAAAAGGGCATTGGATCCCACTGGAAATGGAGTTATAGGTGATTTTAATAATATCTGTTGGGAACCAAACTCAGGTCATCTGCAAGAGCACTATGTCTCTGCAATTCCCATAGTCATTTTTATCTGGCGTCATACCAGCCTAGAGTTCATATTTGGCATAACAGGTCTCCCTGCCCTCTTGTGCAGTTTATCAGGAGAGTGTCCATCTAAAGAAGGGGTGCGTACTGTGTTCTTCCCTGGGAAACACTTCTCCTGGGGCTTGAGAAGGAGCTCGGATGGAGTGTCTGCCCAGGGTATGTGAGGCCCTGGCTTTGATCTCCAGCACCACAGAAATTACGTAAAATAGATGTTTCTCCCTCAGCTCTGTGGCTTGTGCCTTATTTATTTATTTATTTATTTTTGTTATGTTTTTGTTTTGTTTTTGAGACAAGGTTTCTCTGTAGCTTTGGTGCCTGTTCTGGAACTCGCTCTTGTAGACCAGGCTGGCTTCAAACTCACAGAGATCCACCTGCCTCTGCTTCCCGAGTACTGGAATTAAAGGCATGCGCCACCACTGCCCAGCTGTCTTGTACCTTTATTAAATGTGTCCAATTTTAAAGTAACTTTTGTCCTAGGAAATTTGGTGTAGTTCCTGGTTTCCTTCTTGCCATGCTTTAGTTTTAATCTAGTTTAGTTTTCCAATGAAAGCCCACTATAACTTTTAAATGCTTGCAGTTTGCTTGCTTTAGTTTCGCTAGGACAAATGTTTAAAATTCATCACTTTCTTAACTTCATTGCAGGTTTTTTGTTTTAAACAATGAAGCTGGGCTATTGGAGTACTTTGTGAATGAACAGTCTAGAAATCAGAAACCCAGAGGTACTTTGCAGCTTGCAGGCGCTGTGATCTCGCCCAGTGATGAGGACTCCCACACCTTCACAGTGAATGCTGCCAGCGGGGAGCAGTATAAACTCAGAGGTAAACGGGGCGGTGGTGGTGCTCACCTTTAATCTCAGCACTTGGGAGGCAGAGGTAGGCGGATCTCTTGAGTTTGAGGCCAGCCTGGTCTACAGAGCTAGTTCTAGGACAGCTAGGGCTGTTACACAGAGAAACCCCGTCTCAAAGACTAAAATAAGTAAATAAACTCAGAGGTAGGCCGACCTAGTGCTGCGACCCTCTCCACAGTGACAGCTCTACTCTAGCTGCGTTCCCATGCATTGGGTACAGGAGCTGCTGTCGCTGCTGACACACTACTCCATAGCCTCAGAACTGCTCTGAGTGAGGGTTTATGGAATCTGTCTTAGTAATTGTTCAAGTTGGCAATGAATGAGTCTGTTTAGTGATGGGCCTTCTAAAAACGGTTTTGTAGATGAAACCCCTACAACCCATATAACCTAGACTTGTTTAAATAATACCATTTTATGTCTGCCACAGGGAATTTTTCCTTTTTGCCCATTGTCTTCTTGACATCTTTTAGTGACTAATATATTCAATTGGGGTTTGTTAAAATGTTCATATTCATGGGGGCTGGAGAGGTGGCTCAGAGGTTAAGAGCACTGGCTGCTCTTCCAGAGGTTCTGAGTTCAATTCCCAGCAACTATCTCGTGGCCCAGAACCATCTATACTGCGATCTGGTGCCCTCTTCTGGCATATAGGCAGAACACTGTATACATATTAAATATTTTTTTAAATATCCATATTCATTATGATACAGTATAACTTTGGGTTTGGTTTTGGGTGTTCATATTGGTTTTTTATAAAATTGGAATCCTGTTCAGGGTGATATGACCATCACTTGGACTTCTTTAGATAGGGTCTTGCTGTGCAGCCTAGGCTAGCTTTAAATGCTTGTCCTCCACCTCTGAGTAATAAAATTACAAGCTCTTGCTGCCATACCTGGCTTATAACTTCTATGTAGATAAATTTATGAAGAAATATGTGGTTTTTACTTAATAAGTACACATAAAGTATAGATAGTGGCTATCCTAACTGACTATTTTGCTAAGATCTGAAAGGATTGCTAATACTTCAGATTCTTTTTTTTCTTCTTATTTTTATTTACTGTTCATTGGTGTTTTCCTGCATGTCTGTGTGAGTGTATCAGATCCCCTGTAACTGGAGTTATACACAGGTGTGAGCTGCTATGTGGGTGCTGGGAATTGAACATGAGTCCTCTAGAAGAGCAGTCAGTGCTCTTACCCACTGAGCCATCTCCAGCCCCAGTACTTAGATTCTAAATTGAGGTTGTCTCTTTAAATAAGGATATTTCAGCTGGGCAGTAGTGGTGCACACCTTTAATCTTAGCACTCAGGAGGCAGAAACAGGCAGATCGCTGAGTTTGAGGCCAGCTTGCTCTATAGGCCAAGTTCCAGACTAGCCAGGGATACACAGAGAAACTTTGTCTCAAAAACTGAAAAAAAAAGCCGGGCGGTGGTGGCGCACGCCTTTAATCCCAGCACTCGGGAGGCAGAGGCAGGCGGATCTCTGGGAGTTCGAGGCCAGCCTGGTCTACAAGAGCTAGTTCTGGGATTGGCACCAAAGCTACAGAGAAACCCTGTCTCGAAAAACCAAAAAAAAAAAAAAACTGAAAAAAAATAAATACATACATACATACACACATACTGCCGTAAGGAACTCAAGACCTATTGCCTCATGTCCTTACCTGGTTTGTTCTGTCCTCCTTAGGCAGTTTTCACTTCTAGCAAAGGCAACACTTTAGTCTTTCCTATCTTCCCCTCCGTCAGTGACATTTTCTGTAAGGAAAGTAGAACTAGCCTTTGCTGTCTACTCATCCATCTTTTGTACTGTGGACAATTAATTGTGTTCCCCAAATAAATATGAAAATAAGTAATGTGTATATTCTTTTTATCAGCCACAGATGCTAAAGAGCGGCAGCACTGGGTCAGCAGACTGCAGATCTGTACACAGCACCACACAGAAGCTATTGGAAAGGTATGTGGCTTTGTACACAGTGTCGGTATACAAAGTGGGAGAAATGTGAGCGTTATACCTTTTTCCCTCCTGAGACACGGTTTTTCCGTGTAGCTCTGGTTGTCCTGGAACTCACTCTGTAGACTAGACTGGCCTCAAACTCACAGAGATTCACCTGCCTCTGCCTCCCAAGTGAGTGCTGGGATTAAAGGCATGCGCCACCATCGCCCACTATTCTTTTACATTTAGACACGGGGCCAGTGATGTGGGGTGATTTGCCATTAAGGTTAATGACCTCAGTCTGATCCCAGAGACCACATGGTTGAAAGAATTGACCTTGAGAACTGACCTCTTATTTTCATGTATGTTCTGATGTTCATATGCATATATACATACAAATTAAATGAATGTTTATAAAAATACATTGAGATACCATTTGTATACCGTAAAGTTTGCTCTTTTAAAGAGTATAATCCCATGGTGTTAGTGTAGTTACAAGATTATACAACCTTGGCAGAATATTTCTATCAAGCCCCTAGGCAGCCCTACATAGTCAACACTGTTCTCTCCTTCCCATACCCATACTTGTTTGCTTGGACGTCTAAGCATGGTTTATTGTGTCAGCTTTTTCCACTTCAAGGTTCATCTACACTCACATGTACCAAGCAGTTCTCCTCTCAGTCCCCCACCTGCTAGGGTCTACTGTGCTCCTGGTGGCTGGCCTTGTAAAGTACCCATTTGCTTCAGTTCTCCAAGTGCTAGGGTATAGGGATAGGCCACATTGCCAGCTTGTGGGTTCTTTCTTTCTTAGATGCTTTCTTTGAATTTGTTTTTTTGAGACAGTATCTCACTCTAACTCAAACTGGCTTAGAATTTGCCATGTAGCCCCGGGTGGTCTTAAACCTTAAATTCTTGGCAATCCTGTGTTAACACTGCCCTGCCCCCTTTTTTGAGACTGGTTCTCATGTATCTCTTGCTGCCCTTACAATGTAGCTGAAAGTGACCTTTAACTTCTGCTTTTCCTGCCTCTATCTTCCAAGTACTAGTATATAAGCATGTTTTACCACATTGGGTTTATATGATGCTGGCAGTCAAATCCAAGGCTTTGTGCATGTTAGGCGAGCCATTCTACCAGTTAGGGCACATCCCCAGCACTCCTCCTGTTTCAGCCTTTTCTGTGTGTGTGTGTGTGTGTGTGTGTGTGTGTGTGTGTGTGTGTGTGTGTGTGTGTGGTGTCTGAACCTGTTTATCTTCCTCAATCCCTCTTTTTTTTCATTTTGGCCTGGAACAGCTCCCTGATTTGGGTAGGCTAGCTAGTCAGTAAGCTCCAGGGACCCGCTGGTCTTTTCCTTCCCAGCAGGCCTAGCTGTTTTCTGTAGGTGCAGGGGATCTGAATTCTAGTCCCCATACTCAGGCAGCAAACGCTTAGCTATTTGCCCACTCTACTTGCCTCAGCCTTCCAGGTGATAGGATTACAGGTGTGAGCACCTGGATCTGGCTTATTTTTATTTATAGATGCTATGAATCATGTTAACTAGGGTTTAAGGTTTTGGATGAACATTATTTCAGGTGTGTGTGCATTGGCATACAGGCGGAGGCCAGAGTTCAGGGTCAGTGTCTTCAGTCACTCTCCAGCTTGTATTTTGAAACTAGCCTCTTAAAATAAATCAAACAAAACATCGTATTTAGGTCCGATGCCTAGTCTCTAGGAAACACAATGTAATATTTTACTCATGGTGCCAACTGCTAGTCAGTGATAGTGAGCAGAAAGTACCAGACTGTTCCAAAGGACACCTAATTGTTTCTTTAGGAGATGTAGTATATTACTGCTTACAGAATATATATATATATTTTTTTCTTTGTCTTAACAATGTTTAAAATAAGAAATCAGAAAAATCTTGTTCTTCTAATAGACTTTCAAAAAATATATAAAAATTCTTTGAGAATGACATACTGGAAACTTCAATTTTCTAATCTTTGAATAGCATACAATTAATCTTCAGGAATTTGTCTAAGTCAAATCTGATGTTAATATATTCTCAAAATTCTACATGTATAAAGCCTGAAGTATATGGTAATTTAATGGCAAGAGAACCAAAAATTTAAAAAGCAAAAGAGACATTACTTTGTTTTTCTGACAGAATAACCCTCCCCTGAAGTCACGGAGCTTCTCGCTTGCATCTAGTGGTAATTCTCCCATATCCCAGAGGAGACCGAGTCAGAATGCCATTTCGTTTTTTAATGTGGGACATTCCAAACTGCAGTCAGTGAACAAAAGAGCTCATTTGCATCCAGACCATCTTGTGGAAGTCAGAGAAGTAAGTATGAGTTGAAGGCCAGGTAAGGTGCACAGCAGCAGTGCCTGGTTTTCTCCCAGTGTTGTGGGTTCTGTTTGTGCCTCTGGGCCCTTTGGTGTAAAGATAGTAAGATTGCAGGTAGTCCAAGTTCTTTGTGTCTCACAGCTTTGTGCTGGGTGGGATACTGTCATTTTTCCATGAGTCTGTATCTTTTTGAGTTTTCTTTTTAAAAATCTATGTCTGTCTTTTTAGTTTTCAAGTGTAACTACAGGTTCCTTTGCTGTAAAATTTATGGTCAAGACAGTCATTAAGCTGGTCATGGTGAAGCATAACTGTAATCTGAGCTCTTGGTATGCCAAAGTAGGAGAATGGCCAGCGTGGGCTCCAGTGTGAGAGCCATGACCTAGTGGGAAGGATAGAGAGCCTGTGCAGAGATCATTCTGTAAAACAACAGAATGTTATAGATAGGGATGAAGGCATGAGCTCAATGGTAGAGTGGATGGCTAGTGTGTACAACCCCTGTGCTCAAGCTGAAAAGCCAAACAAAAACACACAGACCAGACAGACTGACACATAAAAATTTGTCACACACAAAAGTAGAGTTAATCTGGTATTGCCTTATCTTGTGATTTATTTCTTTTTAACTCTAGTTGATAAAGGGTGCAGTTTGCCAAGTTGTAACTATTTCAGGCATTGCTTGCTAAGTTAAATTTCATAGGGCTTCCAGTTTACTAAGACGTGGGTTGTGGGCATGATACTGTAAATCACCAAGGTGTTTTGAAGCAGACGGCTGGGGAGAATGTGTCCTCTATCAGGATATATTTATGTTAATGAATATAGAAATTGAAGTTTATAGAGATGAAGTAATATGCTTTGAGACACACAAAACAACCACTTTTGATTCTAATCCTGTTAAGCAAATAGGTTAGGTATAAAACATCCTTTTCATAAAAAGCAGTATGTGAATTCTTTTCTTGCTCTTTTAAAATCATTCTTCTTCATATTTTGCTTCACTAAGTAAGTTTTTAAAATTAAAATTTAGGTCCGGTGTGGTGGTGAATGCCTTTAGTCTCAGTACTTGGCAGGAGGAGGCAGGCAGAGGTGAGTTTGAGCTCAGCCAGGGCTGTATAGTGAGACCTTGCCTCAACTAACAAATAAATGACCCCAAAAAAACTATTTGAAGGAAGGTCTGAAAGATCGCTCAGAATGCAGAGGTCCTTGTCCACCAAGCCAGATGACCAGAGCTTGGTCCCCAGAGCCCACATGGTGGAAGGAGAGAACAGATTTCCACAAGTTGTCCCCTAGTTGCCACACATGCGTATGACATATTACACTTACACACATTTATATACATACATGCTCACACATGCAAAAATTGTTAAAAATATTTTTAAACTTCTGTTTGGTATAGAACATCATTTCATACACCATCAAAATTCATATACTCACAATCCAAAAATTCAGCTTCTAGAGTTTAGATATTAAATTAAAATTTATATGACAATAGTTATAAAAACCTTAAAGCTAAGACTGCTGACCATTGCTAAACCTATTACCGTCGTCATAAACTAACAGTATGTGCCTGCAAGTCAGACACTGTCAAGCCAGCTGCCATCAATAATGGCCTGAAAGCGAGGTGTGGTTGAGCATGCCTTCATCCCAGCACTCAAGAGGCAGAGTTAGGCCTGGGGTACATAGTCCTATGGCCAAAAGAAAAAAAAAGTCACCTTTCATTGTTTATTGTTTGAGTTTCCATGGTCTCTCAAGGTTTTCCTGATTGCATTCTTTTTTTTTCTTTTTTCTTTTTTTTTTTTGAGATACAGTTTTACTGTAGAACAGACTGGCCTCGAATTCATAGAGATCCGCCTGCCTCTGCCTCCTGAATGTTGGGATTCAGGGCATGTGCCACCACCTCCCGGATCATTGTTCTTTAAAAAACTCATTCTAGGGGTTGGAGAGATGGCTCGGAGGTTAAGAGCATTGCCTGCTCTTCCAAAGGTTCTGAGTTCAATTCCCAGCAACCACATGGTGGCTCACAACCATCTGTAATGAGGTCTGGTGCCCTCTTCTGGCCTGTAGGCATAGACACAGACAGAATTTGTATACATAATAAATAAATATTTTTTTTTAAAAAACCTCATTCTTTTGAATTCTTTGTTTGGCATTTCTTTTACATCTGCTCTTGGAATCTGCCACTAGAGAGGACGTACTTTAGGTGGTATCGTGTTGCTGTATTTCTGTACCTGTTGGGATAGTTGTCTCTTCACCTGTCCTGAAGACTTGAGGAAGCAGCTTTCTCTTGATCGCGTGTCCCAGGGTGTTGATGCTGTGTGGAGATGCAGCAGTGTATTCTTTGCTCCAGAGGTGAATGTCCTGCCCTGGGACTTCAGGCCCCACCCCTACATATGCCTACTTGGATTTAGGCTGTTGGTCCTGGCCTTTTTGACTTTTGTCTCTCCTGTTCTTTGGGTTAAGCTTCCACTGAAGGTCAGTCAGGACTAGGCCATGGTTGGGGTAAAGTTTATTGTCTCTCAATTAGTTCAAAACCCTCATTAAACTCAAGGTGCTCAGCTCAGTCTCCAGCACAGCAACAAGAAGATAAAAACAAGCCAGATAGAGAAATGCACTAAAGAAAATCAGCTCAAGGACTACACTCAGCACACAGCCATAGGGAAAGGGGGAAATGATACAGAATAAGCTTTAAAGGTAATAAACTTCCATTTTATTTTATTTTATTTTTTTATTTTTTTTGGTTTTTCGAGACAGGGTTTCTCTGTGGTTTTGGAGCCTGTCCTGGAACTAGCTCTTGTAGACCAGGCTGGTCTCGAACTCACAGAGATCTGCCTGCCTCTGCCTCCCGAGTACTGGGATTAAAGGCGTGCGCCACCACTGCCTGGCTCATTTTATTTTTAAAAAGGCAGTGGGGAGCTGAGTGTTGGTTTAGTAGGTGAGAGCATTTGTTGCTATTGCTGAAGATGGACTCAATGCCTAGCACCCACACAGTGGCTCACAGCCATCTGTAACTCCAGGTCCAGGGGAGCCAATGCCCTCTTCTAACCTTCTCAGGCATCTAGCATGCCTGTGGTACACACATATATGCATACAGATAAAACACTCTTACATAGAATTAAATAAGTCTGATTTAAAAAAAAAAGACAACAGGAAGGCCTTTTGTGGTTAAAGTTGCCTTTAATCTCAGCATTTAGGAGCTAAGACAGCTGAATTTCTGTGAGTTTAAGGCCAACCTAGTCTACAGAGTGAGTTCTAGCCCAGCCACAGCTGCATAGTAAGACTTTGTCTAAAAATAAATAATAGATATTAAAATTTTAAAATGGAAGAAAAGAGAAAAGGAAAACTAGTTTGTAAAGAGTTATCAAACCCTCCTGGCTGAGGTACTACTCAAAGAGCATCTGCTGTTGGTGGGTGCCAAGACTAGCAGGCTGTGCAGGTCGCAGATGACAGCAAACAAGCTGGACTAGTAAGAAGGCCACATCCTGTATCTTTTCACTCAGCCAGGCTGTATTCTCTCCTAACACTTTTAATAAGTACTTGAGGCATGGGAAATGGTGGACCCCTAAAGACCCCTCTCTCCCACTAAGCTTTGCCAGGCTATATAATCTGACTAAGGTGGGCAAATGCTTGTCCCATAGATGTACAGAATATGTGGCCAAGGGCACTGGCAGTATCTGGGTAGCGGCAGCTCCTTTAGGCTAGAGGCTTCTAGTCAGTGCACCTAGTGCATGTCCAAGCTACACTTCTCCCCTTAGTGTCTCCTGAGTGACAGAAGCAGTCTGAGCACTGAGTTCTGTTCTAAGGGAACCAGAAGAATCTACTGAGTTTGTCTGTTTAGGTCCTACAGCTCTCTGACTCAAACCCCTTTTGGAAACTACTTCCTCTACTTTGATTTCTCATCCCAGAGGCAGGGTTACTTACTCCAGTGGCCTCTACTCTTTGTCTCAAATGCAAAACAACAAATAATGGATTAATTAGCAGGACATGAGGAGTCTCTTTCATGTCTATCACTGTTCCTTTCCTCACTGACTAGACACCAGAAACTTCCAAAACTAGAAGCACACAGTAAGTGCTCTTTTGGAGAGGTCTGTGCGGCCCACCATGCATCTTTGCTGTTTGCTTATGTTGTTGCATGTAGCTGTTCCTTTCTCTTCATTGCTGTAGTTCCTACATGAGCATGCTACACTTCTGTCCATTTTAGAGTTGGTGGACATTGGAGTTGGTGGACATCTATCTCTACGCTTCTGTTGTGTACTTGAGAATAATTGTTAAATCCTGGTTATATTTGTTTAGCTCTGTTATATCTCACAAAACTATTCTAAAGTGCTTGGACTTACTTCATAAATTTGAATTATTTGGGAATTAGTCTCTTAGTACATACATACATTTGTATGTGTTTGTATGTATTGTAGTGCTAGGAATTGAACATAGGGCTTCACTTATGCTATGCAAACTCTCTGCTACTTAGCCCCACTAGCCTCCAAATTTATCTACAAGACAGAAGCTAGGCATGGTGGCGCATATCTGTTATCCCAGTGCTTGGGAAGCTGAGGCAGGAGCTATCACAAACTTTTTTAATTTTTTACTCTTATTTATGTGGATGTGTGTGCCTGCTTGTTTGTATGTGTACCACATGAATGCAGTATCAGAGGAGGCCAAAAGAGGGTGTTGGATCCCCTGAAGTTCCATGTAACTGTGAGCCACCCAATGTGGGTGCCAGGAATTGAATCCAGGTTCTAAAAAGTACAAGTGTTCTTAATAGCTGAGGCGTCTTGCCAGCCTGCCTGTCTGTCTGTCTCTCTCTCAACAATTTGTTTACTGTATGTTTGTGAGGGTGTGCCTGTGTCACTGCACATGTGGAGGTCAGAGGACAACTTTCGTGAGTAGATTTGACTATCACTTTTGTGTGTGTTCTGCAGCTCAAACTTAGGTTGTCAGACTTGCTGGCCAGTGCCTTTACCTTCCGAGCCATCTCTCCAGCCCTGATTGCCATAAGTTTTGTGTTTTGTTTGGGAACAACCTGGGTTACAACATAGTGAGTTCTAGGCAATTCCCTACTACAAAGGGAAACCTGTTTCAATAAATAAATAATAATAATAATAAATCTGTGTATTCACATTTATAAATGTGTTTATATAGATATCTTTATGTCCAGCGTCTCATTTTGAAGATTTGTTTTCCTGGGAAAGGTAAAGGTTTAAACCTTGACTGTGTCTCATGTTTTTAGGAACTGTTTCATATAATACACTTGATTTGCTTCATCGAGCCACTGTGTTTATATCATTATGGAGCACAGGCTGGGTGCGTGCAGCCCTAACACCAGGGGGCAGAAACAGAAGGATCACTGGGACTTGCTGGCCAGTAACCAAGCCAAAGAACAAAAACAGGGACCTCCAGGTTCAGAGAGCAACCCTGCCTCCAGGGTCTTAGGTGGAGAGCAATGGGGGGACACTTGACTTTATTTAACCTTTGTTTCTTAAATGCATGTGCATGTGTGTGCACGCACGCGCGCGCGCACACACACACACACACACAACACAGCTTCTAAAGCTCAGGGTTTTCCATCACATAGTGTCTGTGTGAGTTAATGTAGTTCCCAAGGATAAGCAATCTGAGAACCCTCTGCTTACACTTGAAGATATCATCAGTTGTTTTCTTCTACAAATATTACATTGTTCACTAATTGTTATTCCATTGGCTCTGTTAGAAGTGGATAGGAACCTGGTGTGGTGGCCTACACCTATGATTCCAGCACTTGGGAGGCAGAAGCAGGCGGATCTCTTGAGTTCAAGGCCAGCCTGGTCTATTTTAGCAGGTTACAGGACAGCCAGGGCTACGTGGAGAGATGGGTGTGTGTGTGTGTGTGTGTTATAGTAGTGTTGGGTAGGCTCCTAGTCAAAGAATGTCTTAAGTCGTCTGTGGAAAGCTATAATCTAGTAGTTGCTTAAAACTGGCCTAACAAGGGGCTGGAGAGATGGCTCAGAGGTTGGGAGCACTGGCTCCTCTTTCAGAGGATCCGGGTTCGATTCCCAGCACCCACATGGCAGCTCATAACTGTCTCTAACTCCAGTCTCAGGGAATCTGACACCTTTACACCAACTCACATGAAATAAAGTTAAATAAAATTATTTTAAAAAAAAACTGGTCTAACAACAGTCCAGACGCTCTGACTAGGAGGTCAGGGGAGGGTGAGGCAGGTAAGCTATCATGCTTTTTCAATTGTTCAAGCCTGGCTAACACATTAGAGTAAAGTTGATTGAGGGCACAGACTGGAAATTAATTTTAACTGTGGAATTAAAAATTCAGTACCGCTGTTGACGATGTGCTGAATGTTCTGATGACTTGGGGAAGTTAATACTGCTAACAGAAAGTAGCAAGCATTTTGTGCTTTATTGCTTCCAGAGAAAATGTGTAGCCATCAAAGGTCACAATCTTCAGTTGATAAGCATTGTTAAATGCCCATTAATTGAAAGTAGCCGGGGCTGGAGAGATGGCTCAGTGGTTAAGAGCACTGACTGCTCTTCTGAAGGTCCTGAGTTCAATTCCCAGCAACCCACGTGGTGGCTCACAACCATCTGTAATGAGACCTGGCGCCCTCTTCTGGCCTTCAGGCATACATGGAGGCTGAACACTGTGTACATAATAAATAAATAAATCTTTGAAAAAAAAAAAGTAGCCCAGCAGGGGCTGGAGTGGTTAGGAACACTGGATGCTCTTCCAGAGGACCTGGTTCAATCTCTAGCACCCACATGGTCTATCTTTAACTCCAATCTCAAGGGATCTCATGCTCTCTTCCGGCCTCTGGGGGGGTAATACATGCTTGTGGTACACATACATGCAGACATAAACACAAAAGAATAAAATAATTTTTGGAGGGAGGAACTTGAGACAGGGTTTCTCTGTGTATCTCTGGCTGTCCTAGAACTCACTCTGTAGACCAGGCTGGCCTCAAATTCACAGAGATCTGCCTGCCTCTGCCTCCCTGAGTGCTGGGATCAAAGGCGGGTGTGCCACCACCACCTGGCTAATAAAATATTTTTTTTTTTTTTTTGGTTTTTCGAGACAGGGTTTCTCTGTGGTTTTGGAGCCTGTCCTGGAACTAGCTCTGTAGACCAGGCTGGCCTCGAACTCACAGAGATCCGCCTGCCTCTGCCTCCCGAGTGCTGGGATTAAAGGCGTGCGCCACCACTGCCCGGCTAATAAAATAATTTTTAAGCAAGAAAGTAGCCTCGCAAAGTTAAGATAGATTTCTAAGTCTAATATACTTGGAAAATACTTCAAAGAATGAATACTGTTATTTAAATGACTAGCAAACATTATCTGTGTCACATCGTGAGTGAGACCCACAGGACTGTTGTTTCTCTTAGATGATGTCTCATGCAGAAGGACAACAACGAGACCTGATTAGACGGATCGAATGCCTTCCTGCTTCTGGCCTTCTTAGTTCTTTGGACCAGGACCTCTTGATGCTCAAAGCTACTTCCATGGCAACGATGAACTGCTTAAACGACTGCTTCCACATCCTCCAGCTGCAGCACGCGTCCCATCAGAAGGGCTCGTTGCCCCCAGGTAGGTCAGAGATTAAAGGTAGGACTGAAGATTGGCCTTAAAACATGGGAAGCACTGATTTTGTTGTCATTTAATGCTATGAAAATCATTTTTTGAAAAATAGAAGAGGGAGCCGGGCAATGGTGGCGCACGCCTTTAATCCCAGCACTCGGGAGGCAGAGGCAGGCGGATCTCTGTGAGTTCGCGACCAGCCTGGTCTACAGACCTAGTTCCAGCACAGGCTCCAAAGCCGCAGAGAAACCCTGTCTCGAAAAACAAAAAAAAAAAAAGAAAGAAAGAAAAATAGAAGAGGGAAATTAAAAATCAGTTGAGTCCCTTGATTTTTAGTTAGCACACTAGTGTAATACAAACTTCCTTATTTTGTGCTTTTTTTTTTGGAATTCAGAATATTTTAGGTCTAATGTTTAACATTGAATATACGTTTCTAGACCTCGAACTCAGCACGTCGAAAGTTAAATAAATCTAGAGCTCAGTTTCTGTTAAAATAGTGGCATTCCTCTCCATTCCTGTATCCAGGTAATGGGTAGAATCACTGGGATGTGTCCTGACTCCCAGCTCTGACAACTGCTCATTTCCTCTTTAGTGTTCTATTGTATTCTATCATGTCATGGTTTTCACTAAAGATCAGAAGTACTGCCGGGCGGTGGTGGCGCACGCCTTTAATCCCAGCACTCGGGAGGCAGAGGCAGGCGGATCTCTGGGAGTTCGAGACCAGCCTGGTCTACAGAGCTAGTTCCAGGACAGGCACCAAAGCTACAGAGAAACCCTGTCTCGAAAAAACCGAAAAAAGAAAAAAGAAAGATGTATGAGTAAATTTGCATTAATTGCCAAAGTTTGAAGTTTTAAAGTGAAAGTCATTTTCACATTGGACTTTTGGGAGGCTAGGTTTATAGGTGGTTCAAGGAATTACCTTATTGCCATTGCTGGTTCTCACCATAGTTGCCATCTTTTCCAAATTTGGCTTGTAAAACTTTATTTTAAAATCTCCTCAGAATGAAAATATAACTTGGAAAAACAATTACCATTCCATTCACATTCTTCAGTGACCTGGAAGCTGAAATCTATGTTCAGAAGATGTTTAACTCCGTAAAGCCATATTTTTGTTTTATCCATTTATGGACTGGCTATAAACTCACTATGTATCATGTATCACAGGCTAGTCAGCTACTCTTGTTGCCTTGATTTTTTTTTTTAGTTTTATTTATTTATATTTTATGTGTAAGTGCTCTGCATGTGCACCTACATGCCAGAAGAGGGCACCTGACCTCATTACAGATGGTTGTGAGCTGCCATGTGGTTGCTGGGAATTGAACTCGAGATCTTTGGAAGAGCAGCCACCTCTCTAGCCCGTGCTGCACCTGTTTTCTAAGCACTGGGGTGACAAGTATGTAGTACTGTTCTGCACCATCGCGTCTGAATATATGCTAGCTAGAGATTCATTTGTATATATGTTAATTTGGAGGGGCCTTGATGCCAGATGGCTGGTTTAATAAAGTTTATTATAATTTCTAGTTACCTGACTAGCCCTCTAAACTGAGTCTTTTTAATTAATGCTCACGTGTCTTCTATTTTTTGAAAAAAAAATTGGATAGTGATATTAAAAATAGTTATTTTCAATCAGAGGGAGTATGTTTTCTTATCTGTACAACTTTAAAATAGGCCCATGACCTTAGCCAGGACATCCCTCTAGTCTTCATGCCTCTAGTGCCAAGGGCCAGTGAACAAGGCAGGACACTACTAGCCTGTTGGGTACTTTGTCGTTTACTGCTCTTTTCAAGTCTGCTCTTTGACTTAGTAAATGGCCTACTGTTTTCAGTTTCAGTTTTAGTAGTCTGAGTGTCCCTTATTCTTGCACTCCATAACCTAGCTTCTGTGAAACCCAGATCAGCCTCTGAAATCAAATGGAACATTTCCATTATTGATTAGGCATAGAATCTTTGTTAAACTAGTTGAGGGTAACAAGAGACCATTGACTCATTAATTGAGAAGTGACAGTTCTCCACATGTGACGCTGACTTCACAGGGTCAGCTCTGTGAGCTCAGTAGAAAAGATTTTCAGTTGAAATTACTTTAGGCTGTTGATGATTTAAATAGAAATATATGTGTAGTATTTAAATTAGAGCCAATGAGTTATTTTGATTGCTTGGGAAGATTGCAATGTTTAAAAAAATTATGTTGGTCTCCCATCTCAGCTTCCTGGAGTGGCTCTCCACTAAAGCCTAATTATATACGTTTTGATGATTAGAGGGACATAATCAATACCACTGGCTAATGCACTGTTCAGGAGCTCACTCCACGATTCACAGACTTGTCTAAGAAGCAAGATCAGCCCTATTCAGGGAGCATTTCTTTTACCTAGTGTCTCATTTCAAGTTGCAAGTTGCCCTGTGGTGGTGAAATACCCAATCACAGTGCTCATGCTAATGAGGCCCAGCCGCTGTCTCCTTTCAGAGCAGGTAGAACTGCTTTAGTCTTGTAGCGTCAAAACAAAATTGTTTAATAAAATCCAGATCTGCTGTACTTCCCAGATTATGAGCGAGTCTCAGCAGAATTTTTCTCTTACTTCATCAGGAGCAACCATTGAGTGGTTGGAACCAAAGATACCTTTATCAAACCACTATAGGAATGGAGCTGAGCAGCCCTTTGCACCTGAGCCGAGCAAGCCCATGGCTGTCCCGGAAGCACAGTCTGCCTCAGAGTCTGGAGCAGTAGCAAGGGTAAGGGGATATGAAGATTTGATTTTGGTGGAAGAAATGAGAAATCATTGAAAGGGGGTGGTGTGGTTTTTGTTGTTAAGGCGTTTATGCCCACACAACACTAGAGTTGCATTCTTGCAGCTTCTAGCTGTTGATATCTACCTGAAAGCCGTTTGTTTGCTTTGGAAAAGCTCTTAATTGAGCTTGAACATGGGTTTTCCAGGTCTAATGATGTCCCCTTTTTAGTCTTTACTTTTGTCTGATACAGATAATTGTTTATTTGTTTGATTTTTTTTTTCTTTTTGAGACAGGGTTTTACTCTTCCTAGCTGGCCTAAAACTTAATGGATAGCCCTAGTTGGACTTTAATGATCAATACTCCTCGTGGCTTACCTCACAGGCACCACCACACCCAGTCTCATCACATTTTTTGTGTTTGTTTGTTTTTGAGACAAGGTAAAGCCCTGGCCGTTCAGGAATTCTCTTGTCAACCAGACTGGCCTTGAACTCAGAGATTCACTGCCTCTGCCTCCCAACTGCTGGAATTCGAAGCACGGGTCCACACAACAGTGTAATTTAGCTTTGTTTATTGGTCTTTGCTTAAATAGCACTGAGATTGTAAGCCTTCGTCACCAGTACAGCTGTTGCTCTCTGTCACATGACCTCCAGCTCATTTTGTATTTAGGAACTACAGTGTTGTATTCTGCCATAGACGTACTGTTAGAAATTATATCATTTCTCATTTTATTTGCTTTGCCTTTTATGTTTTCGTCTGCAATTTTTATGCCTACTGTAATTACATAGAGAGTTGAAGCTATTTTCTGTCTAGTCTAATAATTAGTGTTTTAAAGTCAAAATAAGATACTGAGTTAATGTCCCTGTTGTTGAATGTCTAGTTTGTCTTTTTGTTTTAGTTTTAGTTTGTCTTTCTTATTAATAACACTATTGTTAAGTATTATTTTTCCTCCCAATTTTTGATTATTTCTTTACATTATGTCCCCAATAGAATTACTGAGTCTAGATTAATGCAAACTTTATGATCATTTATATACGAGCAAGTTATTTCTTAAGAGATAAGGCACTAGTCCAAAACTGTAAAGACTTTGAATTTATGAAGAGGTGCTGGAAACAGGGAGCTGAGAAGTAGGAAAGTAGATTAGTAAGTAAATAGCATGTGTTGTCACACACATGTGCACACACTTGTAATTACCAGGCTGTCTGGAATTAGAGGAGAAACAAATAGGAAGACATAGTTCTCTCACTGAAGAGGTGTGAAATTTACTTGCAGCCACAACTACTGTACACTAAAACAAGCAGGTGATAAGATGAAACAAAAAAAAAATTCTTAATTGATAAGATTTACACTTTTGTGATTTGCCCTCCAGAAAAGAAGTACTGGGTAGAAGAGGAATGCTTTGGAAACAAAGCTTTTAAAGTTGGGCTTTCAGGTTCCTCACCTGTAAAGTAGTGATGCTAATGCCTTTTGAGACTGTGGTCAGGATAAAGTTAGCAGGGTTAGGGTATAACTAGCTGTGAGAGCCAGTCACAGCATTGTTACCTGCTATAGTCGTGTGCTCAGTGTGGAGTAGTACTTCTTGCTCCATAGAGCTCACCGTTGCTGTGTGGTCTGTGCTCCCAGGGAAATACAGTCAGGCAGGATCACGTGCTGGGATAAAAGGCGTGAACCTCCACCACCCGGCTGAAACAGGCATTTAATCCCAGCTCTCAGGAGGCAGAGGCAGGCCAGTCTCTGAGGTCCAGGCAAGTCTGGTTTATATAGCAAGTTCCTGTCTCAAAAAAATTAAATAATTTTTCCCCTATTCCAGTGAATTATTTATTTGTTGTAGCACAATGAAAATTGGGCCAATATGATGGCTCAGTGGGTTAAGGCACTTGCCATCCAGCCTGACAACCTGAGTTCAGTCCCTGAAACTCACATAGGAGAGAACTGACACCTCCTGCTGTCCTCTGACATGCAGTGCACGCCATGCCCCCACATGCCCACACACGTACACACATATAACACATACACTTATACAGAGTGTGTAAACTCACATAATAGGAGAGAACTGACACCCCCTGCTGTCCTCTGACATGCACGTGCACGCCATGCCCCCACATGCCCACACACGTACACACATATAACATATACACTTATACAGAGTGTGTAAATAGATGTAATAAGGTTTTAATATTAAAAATTGTATTCTACAGTTATTCTACCTGCTGTTTTCCTTTGATATTATTTCCAGTAGAGAATGTTCCATCCACAAAGTAACTGGGTTCTGTTTATCATTACTGTTTGGTTTTTGGTGCTGAGATTGAGTGTGCCAGGGTCTCGGGTAACTGAGCACACGCTCCATCTGAGAGAACCCCATCCTCCAAAGCTGTGTTTGCATTATTAATCTGTAGCCTATGTTCCAACCTCAGATGTAAGGGTACCTTTCAGAATGTCGGCATTCTTAGTCACAAGCTAGGGGGTTCCTCCGAGGTCTCCTGTAATTACTTTTTTTTTTTGAGGTTGAATGTTTATTCAGGGGGTTATGGAGGAGGAAGGGTGAAGGGGGGGATAGAGAGAGAGAAGAGACAGAGAGAGAGGAGAAAGAGAGAAGGGGGGAAGCAGAGAAGTGGGGAGAGAGGCAGAAGTGAAGCTGCCTCTCCGAGAGGAAGATGGAAAAGAGCTCCTGTAATTACTTAATCTCATATAATGGTTTTGTTTGGTCCATGTGTAGAGAGGGCTGTCAGTTCCCCTTGTTTTAAGAGTGACCAACGTTCATGTAGACTTTCTGTGCAGTGATCTAGGCTCCAGAGCAGGGGCTGCTTCCTGACAGGCTCACTCTTAAAGAGGGGTGTGAGGAAGGAAGTCTTGGCTTCACTCCTCAAGGTCATAAAAACAGAAAGCTCTGTACTGTAAACACGCAAAATTTGTCTGTGCAGTCTTTTATTTTTTTTTATTTTATTTTATTTTGGCTTTTAGAGATAGAGTTTTTCTGTATAGCTTTGAAGCCTGTCTTGGAACTCACTCTGTAGACCAGGTTGGCCTCTTAGAGATCTGCCTGCCTGGGCCTCCCAAGTGCTGGGATTAAAGGCGTGCTCCACCATACCTGGCAGGTTTGAGATTTTATTAGTTTGTATGTGTCTGTGTACTGTCCACGTGTGTTTGGTTTGGTTTTGGTCTAGCTACACAGAACAAAAACATTTGAGTATCTTACCTGAATGGAATTAATAGCAGTGGGGAAATAAAAATGACAGCACCAAGATAATTTCTTTATAAAAATCCTCATAACTCAAAAAAAAAAAAAAAAGCCGGGCTGTGGTGTCACCTGCCTTTAATCCCAGCACTCGGGAGGCAGAGGCAGGCAGATCTCTGTGAGTTTGAGACCAGCCTGGTCTACAAGAGCTAGTTCCAGGACAGGCTCCAAAACCACAGAAAAACCCTGTCTCGAAAAAACAAAAACAAAAAAAAAATCCTCATAACTATTGAAGCATGAAGGCTTACACCTGTATTCCTAGCTCTGTGTGAGACTGTGGGTTTAAGACTGTCCCCAAATTACCTACTCACCCCCACTCCACTATCCTGATATTCTTAAATCTAGTAAAGTAGAAAAGATGGCATTCTTATATTCAGCTTTTTGGAGAAAGATGCTGACAAGCTGATCTTTGAGAGGCAGGGCACCACCTCTGTATAGACGTGACAGCTGATGAGGTTCTCTTGAACCTTGGTGTATTTGTTGTTCAAGGCAAGCTGGGTAGGTATGGTGGCTCCAGCCTTCAATCCTAGCCACTCTAAAGACTGAAGCAAGAGAATCATCACAAGTTCAAAGTCAGCCTGAACTGCAAAGTGAGTCTCCAAGCTACCCCAGCTACAGAGTGAAACTCTGGCAAAAACATAAAAGCCAGCAGGGTTGAGGAGATGGGCCATTTGGCAGTTTCTATCATGCATATATGAGACTCTGAGTTCAGATTCCTTGGCACCCATGTAAAATTGAGGTGCGGTGGCGCTGCAGTGCTGTGGAACAGGGTTAGGGAGACGGAGATAGGCAGACTCCTGCAGCTTACTGGCCAGCTATCCTAGAAGAATCGGTGACCTCCGGGTCATTGGGCGATCTAGTCTGAAAAAATAAAGCGAAAAGCAAGAGGAAGGTCTCTGACATCAGCCTCTAGCCTTTACATATATATACAAACTTGCACCACACACAGTCAGAACCCAAGAGCCTATAATTTGAGCATGTGGCAAGTGAATTCAAGAGAATTGGGAGTTCAAAGACATACTTAGTTCCAGGCCAACCTGGACCATTTGAAACTGTTTTGAAACAAAAATAATTACTGAGATTAAAGGCTAGCCTGGGCTACAGAGTAAATCCTTACCCCACCTCCACCTTCATCGAAAAGCCCTAAAAAATTAAAAGTAAGCTAAAGTAATAAATATGCAGTTGTTTAACTAGTCATTAGAGCCAGTGAGTTGTTTACCTAGTCATTAGAGCTAGTGAGTTGTTTAACTAGTCATTAGAGCCAGTGAGTTGTTTAACTAGTCATTAGAGCCAGTGAGTTGTTTAACTAGTCATTAGAGCCAGTGAGTTAACTAGTCATTAGAGCCAGTGAGTTGTTTAACTAGTCATTAGAGCCAGTGAGTTGTTTAACTAGTTATTAGAGCCAGTGAGTTGTTTAGCTAGTCATTAGAGCTAGTGAGTTGTTTAGCTAGACATTAGAGCTTGTGAGTTGTTTAACTAGTCATTAGAGCCAGTGAGTTGTTTACCTAGTCATTAGAGCCAGTGAGTTAACTAGTCATTAGAGCCAGTGAGTTGTTTAACTAGTCATTAGATTCAGTGAGTTGTTTAACTAGTCATTAGAGCCAGTGAGTTGTTTAGCTAGTCATTAGAGCTAGTGAGTTGATTAACTAGTCATTAGAGCCAGTGAGTTGTTTAGCTAGTCATTAGAGCTAGTGAGTTGATTAACTAGTCATTAGAGCCAGTGAGTTGTTTAACTAGTCATTAGAGCTAGTGAGTTGTTTAACTAGTCATTAGAGCTAGTGAGTTGATTAATCATTAGAGCCAGTGAGTTGGAAGTACGCATTTTCTTTTTTCTAGGAGGTTGTTGATTTGATTAAAATGCCGCACAGAGTACTTTTGGTGGCATTGTGACTGACAGGCCACAGAGCATTTACGTGTATCTGGAATCTCTTGAACCACAGATCTTCTAAGGCATAAGTGATAGCAAAATAAGGTTCACAATAGTTAGATTTGATATGTGTGTGTGCATTCACCTTCAAATTTTACTTTATAGCTTTAGGTTAAACAGGGACAAATATTTAATCCTTAAACCTCTTGAATTTGGGGTTGGGGAGATGGCTCAGCAGTTGAGAGCATACTGCTCTTGAAGAGGATCAGTGTGTAGCTCTAGCACTCGTGTTGGGTGGCTCACAGCTCTCTTGTCAGCTACGCATACATACCCACAGACAAAAGACATAATTTTTCAAAGTAATAAAATAAAAAATTAAAACAAAACCTGAATTTAGCCAGACTTGGTGGCTTATGCCTGTACTCCCAAGACTTGGGAGGCTGAGTTCAAGGGCAATTTGCCTTATATAGTGAGATACTGTGTCTCAAACAAAAATCACTTAAAATTGTAGATGTGGTAGTGGTTCCCAGATTAGTGTCAAAGCTAAGTTTATTCAGGGGACATTCTTTGCTCTTTTTGAAAAATACTGTTTCTACAAAATGAATGTATTTTATTATCAGTACATTCCTGTGATCTCAGTACACAGAAAGCTAAGATGGGAGTTTGAGGCCAGCTTTGAATACATAGTGAGTACTGGGTTAACCATGGTTACACAGTAAGACTGTCTCAAAAAACAAACAGATAAAAAAAATCCCTTGTATCACAGGACCACAGTCTGTTCTGTACCAGTAATTATGATCTCTTCAAAGGAAATGTTTTTCCTTAATGATAGTTGTATTTTCAGAAGGGTTTTGTGCCCACCCTCTGATTTATTTAAACCTAGAATAAATATCTCCAAGACTGAACTGTTTTTTCTTAGTAAATGTTAATAAGTCCTTATAACACTGGACTCTGCTCTCTTCCCCACCGAGGAACCTGAAGAGATTGATGCAGATGATGAGCTCGAGGACACCTGTGACAACAAGGAGGATGACCTGGGGGCAGTGGAGGAGCAGCGCAGCGTCATCCTGCATCTCTTGTCACAGCTCAAGCTGGGCATGGACTTAACGAGAGTAAGTCACAGGCCCGGTGCTGTACGGCTGACAGCAGACAGCCCACTGTGGTGCTCGACATCTGCAATCCTTTGACGGGAGGATGGTGAACTCAAGGCCAGCCTGGGCTGCTTAGATGTCTCTCACAAACATACTTGAGACGTGGGTTCCATCGAAGGCTGTATAGGTAGAGGTGAAAGATTGTTCCCCATGCTCACTTGTCATGGAACATTAAATAGAAAGCCTTTTGCCTTTAGAATTCAGTTTTTATCACTGAAAAGTCAAAAACACTGTCCTTTTGTATGTTTGGGTTGGGAGGCGTGTTTAACTGAGACTTTCTGTGCTTGATAGGAGCTTTTCCTTTACACTGTGTATTTATATGATGTGTGTGGTAGTGTGGGCAAGAGTCAGTTCTTTCCTTCAAACTCCTTTTACTTCAGGCTTTAGTTGGTATCATTCTGATCAGGAAATATGTTCACATTTAGCTGTTGTGGTTCTTGTTGAAGTAGTCTGGCGAGGGATTATCTGGTGTTCATTGCTATGGTGGTTTTTGTCCTTACTAGAATTTAGGTTTAAAAACCATAAAAGCAGCATTGAGGTTTATGAGACATAGAACACTTATTAAGAATCTTCTAGTAACTCAGGTGGAAAGGCTCTCTTTTGATAAATCAAATGTTATGTACTTTCCTTATTTGTGTTTTATTAACTAAAAACATTTTATTGTTGTTAATTGAGCACTATTCATACAACATTTAAAGGAATGGTGCTTCCAAACCATAAGGAGTACGTGACACACGCATGTGTGTGCCCCAGAAGCAAGGGACTAAAGTCTGGTCATTGGCCTTGCAGCAGCACTTTTACCGTCCGAGCTGCCTCTCCAGCCCCATCTTCCTACATTTAAAATGATACTAAATGAGGATAGTTAAGCACGTCGTAGAAAATTTGGAAACAATAAAGCTGGATCTGGTGGTCCGCACCTGTAATCTCACTCATGTCTAGGAGACTGAGGCTAGAGGATTGCCTGAATTTCAAGGAAGCTGGGATACATGACAGGTAATAGTCTCCCATCATCTCACTGTCCCTAAAGTGTAGAATTATCTTCCAGGTTAATAATATGGAGGAGACCGACCATAGCAAGGATTTCCAGGCAACTGACATGAAACCCCTCCCACACTAAACTCTAAACGCTGCTAGAACTCGGAGTCTTCTAGAGCCCTCCCAGTTGTAGCTCCCTACTTTCCCTGTCTGTAGTGCTGAAGAAGGACGCTTAAAAGAAATCCCACTCTAGCTCAGAATTGAGTGACTCACAGATAACAATCTTCTGCTGAATG
The DNA here is from genome assembly GCF_037038515.1 of Microtus pennsylvanicus. Classification (NCBI taxonomy): domain Eukaryota; kingdom Metazoa; phylum Chordata; class Mammalia; order Rodentia; family Cricetidae; genus Microtus; species Microtus pennsylvanicus. The sequence continues at coordinate 61,752,856 of NC_134579.1, read as the reverse complement.
GGGAAGAGCAACCGAATTCCGCAACCGGAAAAGAGGCTGGATGCTCGCTTTACATCGGCATAAATAGTAGAAGAGGCCAGGCCCCGGCGGGCGGCAGGAATCCCTACAGCATAGTGCATAGTGCCTCACTTGAAGTGTAGTCAGGTCTGCTTGTCTTTATCGCTGTCACTGTGTCTGTACACCATGCCACTGTTAATACCTTGTAAGGAACAATCTGAAAAAATAAGTGAAGTGTTGGCTTCTTGCAAACTACAGGCTGGCCTTGAGTTTGTTAATGTTGCGCCTCACCCTCTACAGTCTGGACTATAGGAGGTTTAAGAAAAAGTGACTAGCCACCAAAAGTTTAATAGCTTTAAAAAGCACGCGGGGGGGGGGGGTGTTTTGTCAGGCGGTGGTGGCACACTCCCAGCATGCGGCGGGTAGAGATAGAGACAGGTAGATCTCTGTGAGTTTAAGGCCACCATGGTCTACAAGGGCTAGTTCCAGGACAGCTAGGACTGTTATACAGAGAAACCCTATCCCCCCCCCCAAAAAAAAAGAAAAGAAGGAAGGAGAGGGGGAAGGGCTATTTTGATAGATGAAGGAGGTAAACATTTGAGTCGCTGACTTCAGCTTCTTGTAAACTCTTGGAAGAGTTTCTTTCTTCCTGAAGAAATGAGAAGATGATGTGTGTGAACCCTGTAAAGTGCACATCTCAGAGTTCGAGCATGTGGTGTAGACGAGCTCCTGGACATCCCGTGGAAAGGGCGGGCTAGGAGCTGTGCAGGGTTCTCTGCTTCTGTCAAGCTGTGGCCTGTCTCCAGGTGTGAGGACCAGACGAAGCCAGGATGTGTCTGGTGGATGAGCATCTTCCCGCAGAAAAGACAGCAGCACCTAGGAGGAGCTAGCTCTGGAGCCTCTCCAGGAACCAGCAGTGTAGATTGCTTAAAATTAAACTTTCCTCGGGTGGTGGTGGCGCACGCCTTTAATCCCAGCACCCAGGAGGCAGAGGCAGGCGTTTCTCTGTAGTTTTGGAGCCTGTCCCGGAACTAGCTCTAGTAGACCAGGCTGGCCTCGAACTCACAGGGATCCACCGCCTCTGGGTGTTTTGTTTTTGAGATAAGAGCTTCACTGCGAGGTTTAGGCTGGCTTTGAACTCTTGATCCTCCTGCCTCTGTCTCCTGAGTGCTGGGATTGAGGCCTGAGCCATCATGCCTGGCTCTTTTTTTTATTGTATTGTTTTATTTATGTTTCTTTTCTTTAATTCATATTATTTCTTTCCTTTAAGAAATTAACTGAGAGAATGATTACTTGGTGGGCAAAATGGGTATGAACTTCTTGGGACTTTTGAAAAATCCTGCCAGTTTGCTTTCTCAAAGAGTTGAATCATTTTGCATTCTTCTGCTTCTGCCTTAAGTAAAACATTTAATCTGTCTTGCTTTGGGCTATTAAAACTTCTCTTCAAAATTACTCATTTGTGCTAAAAATTAACTTTGAGTTACAATTGTTGCTTTGGTGTGTGATATATCTCTCTAGTCTGTTCTGTCATTCACTCTCAGTTCCTCTCTTCCCTCCTCCCCAGGCTGTAGAGCTGAGTATGGCCTTGAACTTGGAGTCCTCCTGCCCCCACCTAAGTGTTTAGATTAAAAGTATGGACCACCTTGCCCAGTTTCCTGCGATGCTGGGCAGTGAACATGGTCCTGTGTGAGCCTAGGCCTTGTACATGCCAGGCTAGCACTCTGCCCACTGAGCTACGTACATCCCCAACCCTTGACCTTTTCGTTCTCAGGAAATGGATTTTTCAACTAGATGTTTTTGTTCACTTTTATGGTTTGAGTGTTTCGTCTATAATTATATGTGCACCCACGTGAGTGAGTGGTGGTCCCAGGAGTCAGAAGAGTGCACTGGGTCCTTGAAACTGAAGTTACAGATGGTTCTGAGCCATCATATGGGTCCTGGGAACCACACTGGATCCTCTGTAAGAACAGCAAATGCCTCTGTCTGTGAGGCTATTCTCCAGGAAATAAAACCTTATCATCTACAGATTTTTTTAAATAATTTATTTAATTTTATTTTATTTGTGTCAGATTCCCTGGAACTGGAGCTACAGACAGTTGTGAGCTGCCATGTGGGTGCTGGGAATTGAACCTGGGGCTTCTGGAAGAGCAGCCAGTGCTCTTAACCACTGAGCCATCTGTCCAGCCCCTACAGATTTTTTTTGTTTGTTTTGTTTTATTAAGATAGTTTCTTCTTATTGTGTAATCCTGTATCTTAGTTTGATTCTCTGTTTCTGTGATAAAACCCTGACTGAAAACAACTTGGAGGAGAAAGGGTTTATTTCAGCTTACAGCTCACAGTCTCTTCATGAAGAGAAGTCACGTCAAAGCCCTGAAGACAGGGCTGGGTGGTGGTGCGCTCAGGCAGAGGCAGGTGGATCTCTGTGAGAGTTAGGACAGACAATGCTGTTACACAGAGAAGCCCTGTCTTGAGGGGTGGAGGGAGCCTGGAGACAGGAGCTGATGCAGAGATCATGGAGGATGCTGCACACTGAACTATTCCTTGTGGCTGGCTCAGCCTGCTTTCTTATACCATCTGGGACCACCCATCCAGGGGAGCAGATCAAGAAAATGCCCACAAACATGTCTTCGGGCCAGTCTGATTGATGTAGTTTCTCAGTTGAGTCCTTCTCAAAAGAACCTGGCTTGTGTCCTGTTTACAAAAATTAACTAGCACGTGCTGGCTTGGCCTCACATTGGAAGGGGTCTGCCTCATGCTCCCAAGGGCTGCCATCTTCAGCTTCCCACAATTTATTTTTAAGAAGAACAGGATGTGGGCCTGAAGAGAAAGGCTCAGCAGTGAAAAACAGGTACTGCTCTTGCAGCGGTCCTAAGTTTGGTTCCCAGCTCCCTTGTTAATGCAGCTTACAACCACCTGTAATTGAGGGAAGCTGACACCCTCTTCTGGTTTCCACTGGACCTGTACTCACCTGCACGTACCGTACACAAAGACACACATATACAAATAATTAAAAATTACATTAAATCTAAAAGAGAAATGGCATGTCTCATACAGTACAATGTGCCTGGTATATTCATGCAGCCTGAAAGCCCGAGGTCTATAGAAAATCCGTTGGACACGGCCCCTGAGTATTCTGTGCTGCTCTGGAACTCATGTCAGGCCTCTGTCTAACCATCTTTTTGTCTTGAATTTGTATTTAATCTTAACCATTCAGGCAGAGTCTCATCTCCTTTTAAACATGCTTGGGGTTTTATTTTGTCTTGTTTTTGTTTCTTATTATAAAGACCACATCCTTTTGTTTGTAGCAAATGCTCTTAAAAGATAGAGGTAATTATTTTCGGATATATATCTATATATAGATATATTAATTATCCCTCTTAATTGATTTGCATTGATGTTTTAGGTGGTGCTTCCTACATTTATCCTGGAGAAGCGCTCCTTACTAGAAATGTATGCAGATTTCATGTCTCATCCAGACCTGTTCATAGGCATCACCAATGGAGCCACGCCCGAGGACCGGATGATTCGCTTCATTGAGTACTACCTTACCTCATTTCATGAAGGCCGGAAGGGAGCCATTGCTAAGAAGCCGTACAATCCTATCATTGGGGAGACTTTCCACTGCTCCTGGAGGGTGCCAAAGGGCGGAATGGCATCTGGTTTGAGTGGCAGCTCTTGCACTTCCGCTGGCACAAATCATGCCCCTCTGTCGGAGGATGTTCTAGCCCAGGGGGTCTCAGACTGTTACACTATCAGATTTGTCGCTGAGCAAGTTTCCCATCATCCTCCAGTCTCAGGATTTTATGCAGAATGTACAGAAAGGAAGATGTGTGTAAATGCGCATGTCTGGACTAAAAGCAAGTTCTTAGGCATGTCCATAGGTGTGACAATGGTCGGAGAAGGTGAGTAGAAAGATTGTTCTCCAGTTTTTATATCAAACATGCTAAGCTTGGAAAGGCTGTATAGGGATTAATTGTAGGATTTTTGAGATTTTTTTTGTATGTATATGAATATTTGCCTACATATATGTTAAGTGCACCACATGTATGCAGTAACCACTTACAGGCAGTTGTGAGCTACCATATTGGGGACTGGGAACTGAGTCCCTGAAGTCCTCTGCAAGAGTAGCCAGTGCCTGTAACTGCTGAGTTCTCTCTCCAGCCCCTAGTTAGAGATTTTAAGTGTTACATATACTGCTTTTTTTGCTGTTGTGCTCCAGAATGTATATTGAGACACACTAGAATACTGTGCTCTTAGTATGAACAAATAGAAATTCTCCTTGAAATTATATTTTAAAAATTTAAATATAAAGATTTTTAGGTTGTTTTTAGACAGGGTCTTACTGAGTAGCTCTGGCTGGCCTGAAACTCTGAACTCACTGAAATTACAGGGGTTCACCACCGCACTTATAAAGTGTTTTACTGTGGAAACTTGGCAGCATGGTGGCACACCTTTAATCTCAGCACTCCGGAGGCCGAAGCAGGCAGATCTCTGGTAGTTTGGGGCTAGCCTGAACTACATTGTGAGTTTCAAGGCATATATAGAACCTCACTTTGTTATGTGCTCCTGAAGGAGAGCTGTTGTTACTCGTTTTCAGTGGAATAGTCTGGCATTGTAGCCTCTGCTTCTCAGATATGTAAGGAGGAGCATGTGCCACTTTCAACTGTGAATCCTGAGGGGGGGTACAGTACAGTGACTTCTTATTAGCTGATCCTTTCTTGTATTCAAGTATTAACTTTTGGAAACTAAACTGCCTTCTGTTACCCTTAGCAACAAGTAAAAAGATGAAGGAATAGAGAAATTGTGAGATGCTCAGTCTGTTAGGTCCTTGCCTTGCAAAAAGGCACCCCAAGGTCAGGTGCCCAGCACCCATGACAGGAAAGCCAGGCATGGCAATGGGTACGCAGTAAGTGACCGGCCTCAAAAGAAAATGGTGACTGCAATACTCGGAGGCTGAGGCAAGCAGAACTCTGTAGTTTCAGGCTAGCCTTGTTACAGGAAGCCGCGGGATGTTGACCTCTGGTCTCTGTATGCATGCATAAGTATATGCATGCACAAACACACACACACACAGTTGCATGGGATTTATTTTGTTATTTATGTTCTTCAACATTAGGGGGAAATTAGTTTAATTGCTTAGGTTTTAGGATTCCATGAGTCTTACTTTCCCTATATTTATTAAAATCAGATTGAATCAGAATCTCTGTGTAGCTCTGACTGACTTGCTACTCGCTATGAAGACCAAGTTGCCCCAAATTCACAGAGATCTATCTGCCTCTGCCTCTTACGTGCCAGGATTAATGATGTGTGCCACCACAACCAGTTCCATTTGTTTTTGATAATTCTATAATTTTAAATGTTTATTCTAACTCATAATTAGAATAAGGCACCTAGTGTATGGTCCCATTCCTAGAGAGGTAAGGACAAGTGGATCTAGACTCACGGGCCAGCCACCTTTGCATCCATGATGAGGTCTAGGCTAGTAAGAGACCCTGTCTCCAAAACTGAAGGTGAATGACATCTAAGGAACTACAGCCAAGATTGTCTCTGACCTTCGTGTGCACATACAGACGCACACTCACTCACAATAAGTGAAGTGTAATATGTAAAAATTGAAGGTACTAATGTAGCTTGGGTATGCTTAGTTTATCATGCAGATCAGTTATTCACTATTATTAATCCCCCCCCCCTTTTTTTTTTGATTTTCGAGACAGGGTTTCTCTGTAGCTTTTGGTTCCTGTCCTGGAACTAGCTCTTGTAGTACCAGGCTGGCCTTGAACAAAGAGCATGCCATGTTTTATTTACCAAATTCAGAAGTTATAAGAGATGTAAGAGGTCTAAGTGGTGATTTTCAAACAAATATTCTATTGGGGGATTCTATATCAACGATGTTATATTAAAGTAGCAAAAACATATAAAAAGGGATTAATAGCCGGGCGGTGATGGCGCACGCCTTTAATCCCAGCACTCGGGAGGCAGAGGCAGGCGGATCTCTGTGAGCTCAAGACCAGCCTGGTCTACAGAGCTAGTTCCAGGACAGGCTCCAAAGCCACAGAGAAACCCTGTCTCAAAAAACCAAAAAGAAAAAAAAAATAATAATAATTATATATTTATTATTATTACTAGACAGGAGAAGAAAACTGTTTCTTGGAAGAGACGTTAACCACCATCATGCTTTTACATTCAGGTGTCCTTAGTCTGTTGGAACATGGAGAAGAGTACACATTTTCGCTGCCTTGTGCATACGCCCGGTCCATTCTTACTGTTCCTTGGGTAGAACTAGGTGGCAAAGTCAGCGTCAACTGTACAAAGACGGGATACTCAGCCAGCATCACTTTTCACACTAAGCCGTTTTATGGCGGCAAACTGCACCGGTAAGAACTTGAAGGTGTCTGGGTCCTGCTCTGCTCTTTGATCTTGTACTAACTAGAACTCCTTGTTCTTTTCCTGCTTTGTCTTCTGTAGAGGAGACTAAGGCAGGGGTGTGTGTGTGTGTGTGTGTGTGTGTGTGAGAGAGAGAGAGAGAGAGAGAGAGAGAGAGAGAGAGAGAGAGAGAGAGAGAGAATGCACAAAACTGTTAGCAGTGTTCACCGCACAGGCAAGATGTCTGGAGTTCAGATTTGCTGGTGTATTTGGTGGCTTTCCTGTGACTCTCTAGCCTTAGAAGACAAAGCGAGGGGATCCCCATAGCAAGCTAGCTAGAGCTCTGACTCAGATTAAGAGACTGCCTCAAAGGATAAGGTGGAAAAGCAATGGAAAAAGATTCCTAACAACAGTCTTGGTCTTACGCATACACACACAGGCAGACATGTGCAAGTACACACAGTTTTGGTTTGGGTTTGTATTTCAAGACAGGATTTCCCTGCTGTCCTGAAACTTGGTTTGTAGATGAGGCTTTCCTTGAACTGACAGACGTGTGCCACCACCAGTTAACAACCACACACAGACAGACGGACACACACAAAAAAGGAAAGAAAGCACTCTGGATATTCAACCTTGCTCTAAAACAGCACTGATGCCACCATACTAACTCATGTGTTGGTTTCCTATTTCCCTATGAAGTTGCTAACGGCATAGAAACTAGAATTGTTTGTGGTCTGTGGCACAGTTCAGACCAAAGGAATTCAGAATCAGTCAAAGCTCAGTGAAGGAAGCCTACTACAAGCTAGGGTGAACATATGTCTAAACATAACACAAATTGAAGATGTGTCTAGGTGCTGGTCCTCTGTGGAGTCAGCTGCTGTGTCCTCTCCTGCAGGCCAGCCCCTGTAGCGCTCTTCCGGATCATCAGACAGGCAAAACAAGTTTTCCGTAGGATCTTGAGGCTGCCTACTCTTTCCTTAACCTTTGACAACTGTTCTGGAAGTGTGGAGTAGTTTTCCTATGAACTCTTTATTTTAAAAATAGTATCCATACAAGAATATACCAAGTCATGAATATTCAGAGGTCTTTACCTCACTATGGCAGATCCCTAACATCCTGGAGGACTATCTTTGATTGATAGTTTATTTCCCTCCTCTCCTGGGCTAACTACTGCCACCCTGGGAACCACTGTGCTGATTTCTAATACCACACATTAGTTTTAAAGCCTGCATACACTATGTTGTCTTTTATACTCTACTTATTTTGTTCAGTTCTAGGTTTTTAGATATTTCTCCTCGTATACTTGCAGGAGGCAAGGCCTGTATCCCGTTGTGTAACTATGCCACAACTGATACTTCATATCTTATTTGCTTACTTTTTGGTGTGTGTGTATGTTTATGTGCATGCCTGTAAGCCACATGCATGCAGGTACCTATGGAAGTCAGAAGAGGGTGTCAGATCCCCTGGAACTGTGTCGGGGACCAACCTCGACAAAAATACCTCTCTCCAGGCAGGGTAAGGGCATGGGGATTAGAAATACAGTAAAGAATATGAAAACCCAGCCGGGCGGTGGTGGCGCACACCTTTAATCCCAGCACTCGGGAGGCAGAGGCAGGTGGATCTCTGTGAGTTCGAGGCCAGCCTGGTCTAGAAGAGCTAGTTCCAGGACAGGAACCAAAAGCTACAGAGAAACCCTGTCTTTTTTTTTTTTTCTTTTCTTTTTTTTTTAGTTTTTCAAGACAGGGTTTCTCTGTAGCTTTGGAGCCTGTCCTGGCACTAGCTCTTGTAGATCAGGCTGGCCTCGAACTCACAGAGATCAGAGTGCTGGGATTAAAGGCGTGCGCCACCACCGCCCTGCGAAACCCTGTCTTGAAAATCAAAAAAAAAAAAAAAAAAAGAATATGAAGACCCAAATGAAAATAATAAAAGGGAGAAAGATATTGGCTAGTATCAAGAGGGAATTCGCTCGTGTTTAATTTCCAACTGCTTAAAATAGCCCTGACCCCAAAAGTTAATAGTAAGACAAAAGACTGACTTTACAGGATAACAAGGAAATGAACCTACCAATTGAAAGTTGCAGCTACATTCATAGCTAAACATTCTGTTGCTGAAACAAAACAAGTCACCAAGTCACACCCACGCCTTAGACCAAAATACTCTGTAGGCAAACCACTCCCTGGGTGGAATCCCAAGTTATTTTTATAAAGGGAACTGGAACTTAGTGGATCCTTAGACTCCTGTTTGAGGTAGGAACAAACAAACTACTTCCTTATTTCAGGAGCAGGGGGTCTGGCAATTAGCCACACCTGTTGACCACAACCTTGAGAGAGCGGAGCTCTCTGATTTACTACTAGGTAGGACCTTTGAGGTAGTGAAATCCCCGTGCTGGGAGACTCTCACTCAAGTCTCGGGATAACACGACCCCCACCCCCCAGTAACTCACGTAACTCACGAGAGACCGTCCTTGGTGCAATCACACGAGGCTTTAATTGATGAGACGGGAACCAGTACACTGGGGTCAAGACTCATAACCCACACAGGGGAAGAGTTCGACCCTGAGTGACCTGGAGAAGGGGTTTTTATAGGAAGAAACCACAGCCCAACAATCCGAAAGGGGCAGGGAGGGTGTCACAGAAAGTCACAAGGGGACAACTCCCTGCCTCTCAAGATCACTCGAGGTCATAATCACCTAGTTCCTAAAATCACAAGGGGACAACTCCCTGTTTCTCAAGATTATTCTCCAGATTACAATCTAACTTTATCTTCAGCTAGTTCCTGAAACAGTCTCTGACCTTTGGTCAAAGTGGAAATAGGCCTTTTTGGGCCTCCACAGAACTGGAGTCACAGGCAACTATGAGCCCCCTCAATGTGGGTGCTGAGCACCAAAATGGTTCCCTTTTGAGAGCAGCAAGTGCCCTTCACCTCTGAGCCATCTCTTTAGCCTTTACAATGCATTTTAATTTTGACAGCTGTTTATATCGTTTCTAACTTTTGCCTATCACAAATAGTTCTTCTGGATAGGGTTGGGGATGTAGCTCAGAGGTAAAACATTTACCAGCATGCACAAGGCCTGTGTCTCCCTAACACCACACACTTGATCATTTGTGTGTGGGTACACGACAGTGCTGCAGACACTGGGTAAATGTATATGTAGATGCGTACAGCACAGAGGACAGGCATGTCAGAGGTAGCCACGGTGACACGTACAGTGAGTTAGATGAAAAGATAGTGTGGACATTCTTGAATTAGACTAGAGAAGGGTAGAGCAGAGCACAGTTGTGTCCTTTAATTTCCTTTTGTTCCCTGGCTGCCTTTATAGTACAGTGACCAAGTTAAGTAACTATGAAGAGATGGTCTGGTCTTTCATCTAAAAGTATGCCAATGTCGCAAGCCTCTATGGGTCCCAGGCAGGTGCGAGACGGATAGGCGCACCATGCAGAGTGAGTTTGGATATAGTCTATTTAGTAAAAGGGGGGGGGGGGCACAGCAGCAGCAGCAGCCTCTTCCAAAGAGAAACAGGGCAGAGCACAGGCTGGAAGCAGAAGGAAGGATCACACTTGCCTCAGCAGAAGGGGGGAGTGGGTGGAGCTTGTCTCTTAAAGGAACAGGACAGACTGTTACAGAGATAGCTCAGTGGTTAAGAGCGCTTAGTGCTCTTGCAGAGGACTCAGGTTCAGTTTCCAGCACCCTCATGGCAGCTCACAACCACGCGTAACTCCAGTCCCAGGGGATCCAAGACCTTCTTTTGACCTCTGCAGGCACCAGACATGTAAATGCTAATCACATATATGCAGACAAAATATCCATGCACATAAAATAAATAAATCTAAAAATTTTTTTGAGAAATAATGTAGTTGTAAGACTTTAAGACAATCCTGAAGCTATTTTTGACAATTCTGAATCCTCTCAGCCTCTGTGCCACAGTGCTTCCCCTCCTCCCCTGGGAACCAAGGACCTAACAGCTACACTCGCACATACTCAGTTCCTGAACCCATATATGTATGTTTTGATTCAGTCCCCTGGGAAACAGGGTCAAAATGACCTCTTACTTCATCTGATCTGGCAACAGCTCTCCAGTCAATTATTGGTAATAGCCCTTTCGAATAGGCCAATCAGAATAGTCAAAGAACAACCCCCCCCCTTGCTTCTGTGGCCCCTTTAAAAGTAGACTGTACCAGCTATTCGAGGTCCCTCGGCTTCCCGAATGCTGGGGGATCCTGTCATGACAGAATTAATAAAATCCTCATGCTTTTGCATCGGCTGTGGTGTATGAGATGGTCTCTGGGGGTGACTCCTTCTTGGTGTTTGGACGTTAGAGTCCAACAGTAGTGACCCCTAAACAGACATTTTGTCTGACTTCTAAGGAGCCCTTTGCAATACAATTTGTTTATTCAAATGGTTTGAAATACAATTTAAGAGTTCCTGCTCCTATAACCAAGTGGGTGTGTAGCTATGTTCTTTGTGTCCTGTGAATCACAGTTAGCAGTTACATCTGATTTGCATTTTGAATGTTTGTTCTTCACTCTAAACCATCATACCCCTAGGCTCCCAAGATCTGGCCCACAGACCCTTTGTTATTGGACTCTCTACCCACCTGTCTTGAGCTCTGAGTTTGCAGCTCACTTCCTTCCTTCCTGGTTTCCTGCCTTGTATACACACAGCTAATGCTACCTCATTCCTTGTGCTGCCTTGGGTCTCCCAAGTTTTCTTTTGGACCTAAATAAATCACAGGCTCTGGACAGTCATTAGACTTTAACCTGCCTGCTATTCCCTGAGTTTTGTTTTGTTTTTTTTTAAAGATTTATTTATTAAGTATGCAACATTCTGCCTCCATGTATGCCCACATATCAGAAGAGGGTGCCAGATCTCATTACAGTTGGTTGTGAGCCAGCATGTGGTTGCTGGGAATTGAACTCAGGACCTCTGGAAGAGCAGTCAGTGCTCTTAACCACTGAGCCATCTCTCCAGCCCCTATTCCCTGAGTTTTGAACTTACCTCAACTTTATTCTACAGGAAACACACTTCATTAAACATGTTTGACGTTTTTCTTTGTGCCTTCCACCTAAGCTACATCTGCACCGCTGTCTGCTGGCGTCCAGGTGCTGCCATTCACGTTACTACTTTCTAGGAACTCCATATGCTTCCATAGATCATCACCACTCCTCACGTTACTACTTTCTATGAACTCCATATGCTTCCATAGATCACCACTCCTCACGTTACTACTTTCTACGAACTCCATGTGCTTCCATAGATCACCACTCCTCACGTTACTACTTTCTAGGAACTCCATATGCTTCCATAGATCACCACTCCTCACTTTTCTGCTTTAGCCAGTGAACTTAGAATTTTAATTGTATTTCATATTTTTCTAACTATTAATGACTTATTCAAGTTTTGTATTGAATTTAAAATTGTGATTTTTGGGCTAGGCATGGTGACTCACAGCTTCAGTCCCAGTGCTTGGGAGGCAGAGGCAGATGGATCTCTGTGAGTTTGAGGCCAGCCTGGTATATAGAACAAGTTCTAGGACAGCCATGGCTACATGGAGAAACCCTGTTTAGGGAAAGAAAATCACAAATTAATAAGTATGGGTGGTTGATCTCTAGAACTTGAGGTGTTTTGGGCAGAAGGGCCAGTGAGGGAGAGCTAGATCATAGTGCTGTCACATTTGTATACTGTAACAGACATGGTAGACGTGACTGTCCGTTTGTGCTAATGACGTCCAGTCTGGTTGTTAATATTCTTCCTGAAGACTAAAACTGATGCAGCTGAACAGCCCTAGGGATCCGGAACAGGATTGGTCTTCACTGGCCCAGGGACTGGCAAGTTGAAATGTGGTCTCTAGCTAATTTAAAGTTGTGAATTCTGAGGACACCTTTGCTCCCCCCGCTGTAGCGTCACAGCCGAAGTGAAGCACAATGTTTCCAACACTGTGGTGTGCAGAGTACAGGGGGAGTGGAACAGTGTTCTGGAGTTCACCTACAGCAATGGCGAGACCAAGTGCGTGGACCTGACTAAGCTGGCTGTGACGAAGAAGAGAGTGAGGCCTCTGGAGAAGCAGGATCCCTTTGAGTCCAGGTATGTCACCCTCACGCCTAGTCTAGCTAAGCCCTTCACTAAGTTACTGCAGTTTATATCAGCTTTGCCATCTATTAAATGAAAGTGTTGGTCTGATTTATTTAACTTTAAAACCCCTTGCCAGCTATGACATTTTATGTATGAAAAATAATTGGCAAGTTTTTGTCTCCTACATTAAAACTAACCTGGCTGGCGAGATGGTTCTGAGGGTAAAGGTACTTGCCTACATGGCTGACAGCATAAATTCAATCTCAGAACCCATGTAAAAGGTAGAAGGAAAGCACTAACCCCACAAGGTTGTCCCTCTGACCCCACAGCACACTGTCATCTCCCTCCGCCAATAAACTAGCGCTGGCCAGGTTTTCACATAGTATCAGAGATCTGAATCGCTTCAACTTCATTAACATATTCTCACTTACACGCAGTATGGTGGTGGTGCACACTTTTAATCCCAGTACTCAGGAGGCAGAGGCAGGTAGACCTTTCTGAGTTCGAGATCAGCCTGTTCTACAGAGCTAGTTCCCAGACAGCCAGGGTTACACAAGAAAAACCCTGTCTCTAAAAACTAAAAAAAAAATTAGTTTGAGTAGTTATCAATTTATTTGCAGTTAATGGAACCACCTTCCCTCCTGTGGGTACAGTGATGCCCCAGACTCTTTCTTCCTTCCTCCTGTGGGTACAGTGCCCCAGACTCTTTCTTCCTTTCCTCCTGTGGGTACAGTGATGCCCCAGGCTCTTTCTTCCTTCCTCCTGTGGGTACAGTGATGCCCCAGACTCTTTCTTTCTTCTTTTTTTTCAAGACAGGGTTTTTCTGTGTAGCCTTGGCTGTGCTGAAACTCACTCTGTGGATCAGGCTGGCCTCGAATTCACAGAGATCCGTCTGCCTCCAAAGTGCTGGGATTAAAGGCGTGCTCCATTGCTGCCCAGTTTTTTTTCTTTTTTTTTAAGTATTCATGTACATTGGCGTCTTTTTTGCATGAGGGTTTTGAGTACCGTGGAACTGGAGTTACAGACAGTTGTGAGCTGCCACATGGTTCTGGGAATTGAACTAGGTCCTCTGAAAGAGTAGCTAATAGCTAGTGCTCTTAACCACTGAGCCATCATTCCAGCCCCAGGACTTATTCTTTATACTGTGATTTTCCTCCCCATGGTCAGTGTGATTAAAGTTTTATTATATTCAACCATCTTTTGGTTTCATTGATTTTTCTTTTAGAACCCTTCCACTTCCAGTTTCTCCATATCCCCAGTGTCTGTCTCTACTCTATGTTCTGATAGAGATGAAGCGCTCGTGGCCGTAATTTATAGTTCCCAGCGACCGATATGGTGCTCATATGTTAATCTCAAATTAATGAGGAAGTAGCATCTTTCACAAAGCATTTTTTTTAATTTCTTTTCTATTGGATTATTTGTCTTCTCTTTGGGCTGTGGGGGTTCTTTGTACCTCAGGCTAGCCATGAACTCTCTGTACAGCCTAGGATAACCTTGAACTCGCTGTCCTGCGTCTGCCTCCTAAGCACTGGGATTACAGGATGCCCTGCCATGCCCAGTGTTATGTGGAGCTGGGGACTGAAGGCACCACCACAGGTGTGGGCAAGCCATAGCTCAACCTCCTGCATTTCAGCCTTGTAAAGATATCTCATGTTATTTGTTACTTTCTGAAAGTTTCCTAAAAACAGAATAGTTGTGTTTAGGAAACTTGAGAAAATGCTTCTTAGTTGAGCTTCTCAATTTAAAACCCATCAACTGGGGCTGGAGAGATGGCTCAGTGGTTAAGAGCATTGCCTGCTCTTCCAAAGGTCCTGAGTTCAATTCCCGGCAACCACATGGTGGCTCACAACCATCTGTAAAGAGGTCTGGTGCCCTCTTCCGGCACCAGAATATTGTATATAATAAATAAATAAATATTTAAAAAAATAAATAAAACCCATCAACTGTTGCGGCAATCTGGACATCACAACAGAGGTCCTGTCTGTGCTCTCCAACTCAGAGCTGCAAAATGATTTAGAAAAATGTAAATGTTAGAAATTATTTGGGCGGGGTCATGCTGGGAAGAGAGTTGGGAGGGGAAGCTGCGATCAGAATAAAAAAGAGAAAAAGAAAATTATTGTGACTTTTAAATTATCCTCTTTTAAAAGACTATTTGTAAAATAGGCCATTTTTAATTTTAGACGATTATGGAAAGATGTAACAGATGCTCTGAGGGAATCTGAAATTGACAAGGCCACAGAGCACAAACGTGCCTTGGAAGAACGGCAGAGAACTGAAGAAAGACATCGGACTGAAACAGGCACACCCTGGACAACCAAGTATTTTATTAAAGAGGTATGTTCTGTGTGCATTCCTGCGGGACTCTGGCTTCCCTGTTTATTGTTGAGTCGCTAGCTGCTGCACAGCTTTATGTTCAAAGTAGTCTATCTAGGGGCTGGGAGATGGCCAAGCAGTAAAGCCCTCGCTGTATAAGTGGGAGAACCTGAGTTCAGATCCCCAGAACTCACACAAAGGGCTCTAATTCAGTGCTGGGGAGGCAGAGACATAGTGAATCAGAGAGCTCCAGCCTCAGTGAGAGACCCTGCCTCAAAAAATAAAAGTAGCCAGCCAGCAAGGTGGCTCATGGGTAAGGCGCTTGCCACCAAGCCCAGTGATCTGAATCTGATCGCCAGGATCTACATGGTAGAAGAGACCTGTCTCCTCCAAGTTGACCTCCACACATATACACAAAATTAATTAATTAATTAAATGTAATTTTTAAAGTGTAAAAAAATGAGAATGCCTGAGGAAGATACCCACTTTTGAAATCTAGCACACACACATGCACACGCATACACACTCACGCACAGTCTAACTTAATGGGGAACTTTCTCGTGCACTTTCCACAGTTTGTTCAAGTAATATATCTTTCCTAGAGATCAGATAAAATATATTTGGAGACTAAAATGGGCCACAAATTAAATGCTAACCTAGTTCAGTAGTAGGAAGAGTAGGATAAGTTGACAATCCTTTACGTCACATCCTCAGCTCTGTTCAGTTCTAGCATCGCATTTTAACGAAGACAAGAAATTTCATTGGCCATGCGGGGGTTGCAAAGTGGTTAATGTAGGGTGTTTAGCATAGAGAAGGAAAATCAAAGGTGTTTTATAAGTTTCTTCACAGTAAATGGGGCTTGCGACATAGAAATTTGTATCAGGGACTAGAAGAATATCTTAGCAGTATAGTATTTGTTTGGCATTTTGAAAACTGGGTTTGGTCACCAGAACCAAAAGTTAAGTACTTAGCTAGCGCCCAAATTACCACCAAGCAAGTCTTGGAAATAACATCAGAAGATACTGTATAACAATCAAAAACACAGAGTCAGAACGTAACAGTGTGTTGCTGGCCTGCTGCAACATGTAAAACCCATGGCTTTTGTAGATCTTGAGCCACTGACTTGCAGTTGAACTAAGTGATGTTTAGATAGATTCCAGCTGCAGCAACCTAAAGCATTCGTTGTTATCGGTGGTTCAGAGCAGGGTGGCTGGTAACTAGCACTGAGATGAAGAACACCTTTCTTGTCAGTAGTCTTCCTCAGAAAACTAATGATCCTCTGAAAAGCCACCTCACTGTCATCTTTGCCCTCACAAATCCAGAATTTAGGGCCGGGCCGTGGTGGCGCACGCCTTTAATGCCTTTAATCCCAGCACTCGGGGAGGCAAAGGCAGGTGGATCTCTGTGAGTTCAAGGCCAGCCTGGTCTACACAGCTAGTTGCTGGACAGCCAGAGCTGTTAGACAGAAGAAACTCTGTCTTGGAAAGCAAAAAGCAAAGCAATCCATAATTCAGAGATTAATTCAGTATTTAAGAGCATTTGCTACCCTTGCAGATGACCTGGGATCAGTTCTCAGTAACTCCTGCTGCAGGGGACCCTCAAAAACCTGCACACACAGTACACATAAACTCACCTAGGCACAGATATGTACACATAGAGACTATGAGATAACTCAGTAGGAAATGGTGTATGATGCTGACTAGTTTGACTGTGGGACATGCCATGGAGGAGAAACAGCTCCCGAATGTTGTCCTCTGACCTCCATGTGTGCCTTGTTGCACACCCGTGACTGGCACTCACACATGCACATACAGTAATAATAAAAGTTTTTTTAATCCATAATTCATTTTAATAGCACCTGTACTTTTTCTTTTACCAACTTTTTTTTGATAAGAATAACAAATAGAACATTTTTACATCCCCCACCCCCTGTTTTTGTTTTTTTTCTTCTGGTGGATGGACTTCACATGTGCTAATACAGAGGTAGGAGAAGTATGTGACTGAAGTTGATTCTTTCCTTTTACCATGTTGGAAGGTTGCCAGGTTAAGTGGCAAGTGCCTTTACTCTCTCACCAGTCCCCACCTCTCTTTTTTCATTATTTATTTGTTTATTATTTACTTTTGGTGTTTTTCAAGACAGGGTTTCTCTGTACAACAGCTCTGGCTGTCCTGGAACTCACTTTGTAGACCAGGCTGGCCTTGAACTCAGAGATCTGCATGTTTTTGCCTCCTAAATGCTGGGATTAAATGTGTGAGCCACCACTGCCCAGCTCCATCTCTATATTTTTCTATGAACAAATATACATTTGTAATTGCTATTCAGAATTATACCCAGGTAACTTTGGGTTAAAGAAATGGGTATGACAGGAACAGATCTGTCTGTTGTTAAAAACTAGATCTGCACTGCACAGGAGCTCCGCTTGTCATACATGGCATTAACAGGATTTTAAGGGTAGCCCTGTTTCATTCTTTCATTCTTCTTCCCTTTCTTTTTTGAGACAGGGTTTCACTGTGTACCCTACCTGGCCTGGAACTCCATGTCAACCAGGTCAGCCTAGAACTCACAGAGGTCGGCCCGCCTCTGCCTCTGCCTCTGCCTCCCAACTACTTGGTTTAAAGCATGCGCCACCACGCCCAGTAGCACCCTGACATTCTTGCTGCTAGCAGGACATGTGTCTTAGGTTTTCTATTGCTGTGAAGAGACACTATAACCACAGCAAACTCTTCTAGAAGAAAGCATTTAATTGTGGCTGCTTACAGTACAGAGGTTTAGTGCATTATCATGGCAAGAAGTATGGCAGCATGCAGGCAGACATGGTGCTGCAGAGGTAGCTGAGAGTTCTGCAACCGAATCTAAAGGCAGCACAAAGAGAGCAACACTTCCTCCCCAACCTAGTCCAGCAAGGCCACACCTCCTAATAGTGCCATGCCCTGTGAGCTTCAAATCACCACCACAAGTAAACATCTCATTTATAATTTTTTATAAAGATTTATTTATTTAGTATGTATACAACATTCTACCTCCATCATGCCTGCACACCAGAAGAGGACACCAGATCTTATTACAGAAGGTTGTGAGCCACCATGTGGTTACTGGGAATTGAACTCAGGACCTCTGAAAAAGCAGTCAGTGCTCTTAACCTCTGAGTCACCTCTCCCTCATTTATAATTTATATGCAATACTGAGAACCGACCTCATTTTTTTGAGATGTATGTGTATGCGTGTTGATGTGCATATGTACATGTGCACCACATCTGTACACATACGGTACGTGAGGAAGCCGGAAGAGGGTGTCAGATCTCCTTGACCTGGAGTCACAGTTATGAACCACCCATGTGCGGTCTAGATACCAAACCTGGGCCCTCTGCAAGAACAGCAAGTGATCTTCACCGTTAAACCCTCTCGGCAGCCCCCTATCCCCACACACTGTGATGTCTACTGAAATAATGGGTTTGTTCCACCTAGATGTTCTTTGTGACTGCCCCTGGAATCATAGTTTAGAAATGCAAGCTTAGATCTGGGTCCCTTTGTCCCCTTGCTTGTGCTAGCCTTGACATTCGTGTAACAGACAGGGTGGAGGTGTGTGCTGTTCTTGCCTGCCCTTGCTCTGTGTTTGATCCCAGGTGAGAAGCACTGCAGGGAACCAGTAAGGCTGAGGGTGGTTGCCAGTCATGGGTTGTGAGCCTCTGTGCTCATGCAGGCTCTTCGCTGCAGGGATTCCTGGGGTGGCGTCCACAGCACTTAGCATATCATAGGCACTTCATAAATATATTGTATGAGAACTTTGGCTTCTCATGGCTTCCATCTCCTTTCCGCTAGACTCACTCAGTCCTCCTACCTCAGTCGGCAAGTGCTAGGATTATAGCTGTGTGCCACCCACCAGGAGCTCAAAGCCTGTGGTTTTTGTCCATAGAGTAAGGTGATTGGCTAGCACATCATAAATTGATTAGATAAATATATAATATTTATAGTATATAATATATAATAATATACATAAATGATAAGATCTCATAAAATGATGAGAGCAGTGTAAGTGCTGAGATCTATAGACCAGATGACTTCGTGGAATGAACAGCCTAGTGGTTGATACCTTGACGTGAAGGAAGACCCCATTATAAACAGTTGGAGTCAAGGACAAAGAGTAAACTCAGTTCTGCATTTGATGTTAACAAGTAGGGGTTTCTAGGCATAAGGCAGTGTGAAAGAATGGGTGAATGAGCCTGGTGGTGGTGCACACCTTTAATCCCAGCTCTTGGGAGGTAGGGAGTTCCAGGCCAGTCTCCAAAGCTACAGAGAAACCCTGTCGGGGGGCGGGAGGGGTTAAGTTCAGTAGATTTGCATTGTGGTCCTCAGGATTCGTTGTTTAAACAGGGCCCTGTGATCAAAGACAAGGCTTATGAAGACAGTCCTGATTGTTACAGGATATTATGAATTATGAATAGATTGAAGGAGACGTAGGGAAAGAGGCAGAATTCTAGCCTGAGTTTCCTAGCCCTCTAAACCTAGGCCTGCTGTCCTCATTACCCTGACCTGCGGCCACATCCCGCTCTGTCTGCCGCAGTCGGCTTTTCTGCATCGCTGCCATAGCTCTCCCCTCCCTCTGCTCTCTGGTCTGCACTTCATGAACATTTCCTTGTGCTTGCCTGCTACCTGTGTTCTGTGGGACTTGGTCTGCACCATCTTGGCAAATGGAAGAATTGTACAGGTGACCTCTGCAGAATTACATGTGCAAGAGTCAGGAACGGTATTTCCACACGGCACAGTTCCTTTCCTTGCCTCTGACAGAATCCCTGACACTAAGGGGGGGGGATTCAGGGCTGTAGTCTGTTTTGGTGTCAGGCAGCGGGCCTGCTGGGAGTTCAGGAAGGCTGGTTGTGTCACCTTGGCAATCAGGTCGATAGGAAGCAGAGCTGGACAAAATCCCCACAGTCCCAAGTCCCCCAGCAGCCCACGGCCTCCAGTGAGACCTTACTTCTAAAAGGTTCCTCAACCTCAACACACCATCAGCCTGTGGGGGAACCATTCACATTCAAACCGTGGTGTCCCCCTAAACTGCAAGCATGGTCTGGGATTGTATCGGGGATCCTCATTTTGCTATTGCTCCTGGCTGGGTTTCTGCCTGGAGATGCTGGCAGGATGCTGCTTTAATCCCTTTTACTTGTTTCAGGGAGATGGCTGGGTTTATCACAAACCCCTTTGGAAAGGAATTCCGTCACAGCCAGCAGAGTGACACATGCTTTCTGAGACTGGACCAAATGAGGGTCTCCTGTATCCCAAGCCCTCTCAGACGGAGTCGTTGCACTGAGTGACCTGCCTCCAATTGCACAGCCTGAAACTAGCTGAACACGAATGTACCTACTCGAGCTCATCACCCCGCAGCAAGACCAAAGTGTTCAGGACACGTGATGGGCCTCTCGGCAGCCTGTTCACCACCGTGAGCAATACCATCTTAGAGCCTTCCACCCCCCAGTACGTGTGTCATCTTCTATCTGCTCGAGCCCCTGTTTGTGCGGGGCGACAGATGACAGCAGTGAGAACTCAGCGACTCTGGTTC
The DNA here is from genome assembly GCF_037038515.1 of Microtus pennsylvanicus. NCBI lineage: Eukaryota > Metazoa > Chordata > Mammalia > Rodentia > Cricetidae > Microtus > Microtus pennsylvanicus. The sequence goes on along the minus strand of NC_134579.1, from coordinate 61,732,559 downwards.
CTTTGTAGTGAAAAGTCAGGTCCCTTGCAGAGTGTTTGCTTTCTGTCCACACTGAAGTCCTCACTGCTCTTCCACACCAAGAGGGAGACTAGCGGGACCTACAAGTGGATCGCGCCATTGTGCCTGAAGTCAGTGTTCACATCCCAAGGCCTCTTCCTTCGGAGGCTGTGCCTGCGCCCGATGAAGCCCATCACTTGCTCTGTTGGAACTCTCTTTTAAAAGGGTATTTATAATTAGAATTGTAACCATGGAGGAATTTTTTTCTTCTGAGCATTTTAATATACTTGAAAACAACATTGACTTGAAAAATTTCAGAACATTTTTCAATACCTAGTTTTATTAAATATTACACTTAAGAGACAATTTTTTAAAATACGTTCATCTCAATATGAGATTTTGGCCTTTCTCAAGAACTAAGGCATTAAAAAAAATAGCAAATACTAAAAAACAAAGCTGTTACTTTTTCCGTACCTCTTTTCATTTGTAGGTTCATATTCAGTATTATGTGCTCTCCTGAGTAAGTTTGCTTTATCTGACCTCTGTTCACTCAGAAGTTAAAACTAAAGCCTGTTCATGTCTGTCAGTAATTCAATTATGTCCGTGACTGAGTGCACGCAAAGTAGGGTTTATTCCATTTCTAAGGAAATCTAGAAGCTGAGGAAAGTGTGAGATAGAGGCAGGAATGTGCACTCAGGTAGAAGTTGGGTTTTTATTGACATTTTAGTGGGAATTGCCGGCCATGAACTGAGTAGTGCTAATTATGGTTTCATTTGTTTGAGTGTTTGCTGAGCGCCCCCTCGTGGTGCTGGCCTTTACTGCAAGCTCCCTTCACTGTCCCAGAGTGGTGCCTTACCCTGCTCCTGCCCATGGTCTTCCAGCTGGTGTGCGGAAGGAGCGCACACCTGTCACTCAGCCGCCGAGCCAGGCCGCTGTGGCTGTGCTCTGAGAACCTCTTTCTTGAGAAGGGTTAAAAGGATGAAAACAGCAACAGTGATTTTTTTCAGCAAATTGTAAATTAAAAGAATTGGTTTGTGTACAACCATTTTAATGATTCCCTTTTCATTTTTGCTGTGAAGTGCACTGAAAAAAAAATCTCAAAATGAGCTATAGTTCATGTGTTGGGAAAATTGAAAAATAATAAAAATAGAGAACAGCAATGTTGTCGTCTGCTTTATGAGTGGAGAGAAATTTATATTTGTGATGCACGTCCCCCTCCCCCACCCGCCACTTGCAAAGGAAATTAGTTCTTTCCAGGGGAATCTCCCTAGGGAAACAAACCACACGCTTTTATTCCCAGCACGTGGGAGGCAGATGCAGGTGGATCTCTGAGTTCAAGACCAGCCTGGTCTGCAGAGAATTCTAGGACAGCCAGGGCTACACAGTAACCCTGTCTTGACAAAATAAACAAACAAACAAAAAACAAACAAATAAATAAGTAAAAACAGAGACCACCTGCTTCTGCCTCCTGAGTTCTGGGATTAAAAACATGCACCACTATGCCTGCCTAGATTTAATGTTTTATTATTTTATTTTTATTTATGTATGCTTGTGAGCTATCACATGGTTGTGGGGAATTGAACCCAGTCCTCTGGAAGAGCAGCCATTGCTCTTAACCACTGAGGCATCTCTCCAGCCCTGCACATGTGGAAGCCAGAAGAGGGTGTTGGATCTCCTGGAGCCAGAGTTGCATGTGCTTGTGAGTCTTGGGAACCAAATCTCAGTCCTCTGGAAGAGCAGCAAGTGCTCTTAACCCCTGAGCCATCTCACCAGCACCGATATTTAACGAAATTTTTAAGGGTCACAATTTTAAAATTTTTTTAAAATTTACTTTTATTTGTATTGGTGTTTTGTCTGCATGTATGTGTGAGAGTGTCAGAAATCTTAAGAGTTGCCGGGCGGTGGTGGTGTACGCCTTTAATCCCAGCACTCGGGAGGCAGAGGCAGGCGGATCTCTGTGAGTTCGAGACCAGCCTGGTCTACAGAGCTAGTTCCAGGACAGGCTCCAAAACCACAGAGAGACCCTGTCTCGAAAAAAAAACAAAAAAAAAAAAAAAGAAATCTTAAGAGTTACAGACAGTTCTGAGCTGCCTGTGGGTGCTGGGGATTGAACTTGGGTCCTCTGAAAGAGCAGTCAGTGCTCTTAACCACTGAGCCATCTCTCCAGCCCCCTGCAGAGATTTTTTTATTTGCTGTTTTGTGGTGTGTGTGTGTGTGAGAGAGAGAGAGACAGAGACAGGATCTCAAGTAGCCCAGGTTGGCCCTGAACTCCCTCCCACGTGCTGGGATTACTGGCATCTACCACCACACCTCGCTTTCCCAGGCCCTCCCCCTGTCCGGGAGGCAGCGGCTCCCAGTTGGCTCACAGAATATTATGTGTTGTAAACTTGGTATGACGGAATCACACAGAACGTGCCCATTTTCCTTCGCTGCCTTAGGCAGGATCTAGTCATGCTCGGAGTCTGGGCATCCCTCTTGACTGTTTAGGAGCACAGCGGGTGACGGCCACTCATGTTACTGCGATGGTATCTATGTGCCTCCGGTTGCAAAAGGCCAGGCATGCGCGTTACAAATCCCTGGTTGGAACTCCTTTCTGCGACTGTGGGCAAGCTTTGGGCTATAAAGTCTGGCCTATACAGATTTTCTAGCTTTCTATAATTTTATTTAATTTCATTGGTTAAAAAAAATAGCTGTCTTCATGAGAGTTGGAAATTTAAATGCTTCTGTTTAGCTAAAGGTGGTCTGTTTATTCTGGTTAGAATCCCTCCCTCTGAACTTGGCATTTAGATGGCCTTGTACGTAGCTTCCTTTGACCTGAGAGGATTCTGTGAAGTCCCTAACCAGACCGAAAAGCTGTTGACTGGCCAGCATGTAAGATTTCTAAGACCAAATACTTCTGTTTCTGGAAAAATCCTACAGAAAGTGGCTCAAAGGTTAGAAGGCAAGACACTGCAGATTAGAGCCCACAGGATGAAGCCTGTGATGTCCTCATGACATCCTGTCCTGCTCCACCTCTGTCCCTAGTACATTCATTAGTTTTTCTCAAAGTTTAATTAAGGTTTAAAAGGGATGGGAATTGAAGTTACACTACTGAGCCAACCACGGGGGTGATGGAGGAAGGTCATTGGTTAAATAAAGAAACTGCCTTGGCCCTGATAGGACAGAAAATTAGGTAGGCGGAGTAAACAGACACACAGACAGAATATTGTATACATAATAAATAAATAAATAAATATTTTTAAAAAAGAATATCACTGTAAACATGTCTTAAAATTGTTGTGCAATCGGGACTGAGTTAATTGTTATCAGAAAACATCTTTTCAAATTGTTCTTAAATATCGCTAACGTAAAATGGTGTGGGTCAGACTCCAAGAAGTCTTGGCCCAGCACTGGTTACCCAAATCGTGTTGACAGAGTTTCATTTTTACCTCACCCCGATTGTTTTTCCCTGCCTGCTGTAAAACCTGCAGGGACTGCTGCGGGACAGTCTTTGTATGCTGTAAATATGTATCACTCTCACCAGCTAATAAAAAAGCTGACTGGCCAGTAGCTGGACAGGTAGAGGTTAGGTGGAACTTGCGGACAAAAGGAGAGTGTGAAGAAAAAGGAGGAAGAAGAGAAGGAGGAGGAGGAGAAGGAGGAGGAGGAAAAGGAAGAAGGAGGAGGAAGAGGAGGAGGAGAGGAGGAGGAAGAGAAGGAGGAGGAGGAGGAGAAGAAAAAGAGGAGGAGGAGGAAAAAGAAGAAGGAGGAGGAGGAGGAAGGAGGAGGAGGAGGAGGAGGAGGAAGAAGAAGAAGAAGAAGAAGAAGAAGAAGAAGAAGAAGAAGAAGAAGAAGAAGAAGAAGAAGAAGAAGAAGAAGAGGAGTATCAGGAGTCATGAGGAGATGCAGAGAAAAACAAGATGAATATGCTATGTTGAAAAAGGTACCGCCATGTGGCAGAGCATAGATAAGAAATATGGGTTAATTTAAAATGTAAGAGCTAGTTAGTAACAAGCCTGAGCTACCAGCTGATCTTTTCTAATTAATAATTATCTCTGGCTGGGAAGATAGAAAAGTCCACCTACAGAAGACCCTCCCACAAGAAGTACCTCTGTCACCTCCCTAAAACAGCACCAGTGTGGGGTACCCAGGGCCCCTCTAGCTTCCTTTTTCACCCATTCCATGTGCGCACATGTGTATATGCAGTGAGTTATAAAGACATGACATGCTGTCCTTGCCAGAATTGCTTCCTTTCCCTCCGAGCATCCAGAGCTGCAAGGGGCATCGGGGCAGAGGCTGAGTGTGTGAGCCTCTACTCCATCCTGGTTTCCAACGGAGTAAAATCCAAACCCACTCTCAGGTTTGTAAAATCATTGCTTCCTGCCCGAATCACCCCCTCTAGACTGAGTGGGTGTTCCTTCCCTTCCTTATTCTCTAAATAAGACAAGAACTTTCCAGAATGCACTTCTAGTTAGAGGGTCTACCTAGGTGTGGTGGCACACGCCTGTTTTTCCAGCACACCGTGGAAGAAGGAGGTCTGTCAGTCTGAGGCCAGTCCTGGTTCCATCGTGAACCCCTAGGTGGGAAGGGGAAGAAGGAAGCACAGAAGAACTTTCCCATTTTTCTGCCAGGTACTCTCAGCCCTCAGTAGCCCATGCTTCTCTTCCTTTCCCCAGGAATCGCATGCCAAAGCTTTCTACCCCCATGCACTACCTCTTCCTGTCTCCTTTACTCGAACTACACCACACTGTGCACCTGTTGTTGACTTCCGGCCTGGAGGTGGCTACACTGTTTCGAGTTCCCTACCCACTTTTTAGACTAATCAGTACTCTCAACAATCACAGGCAGCTGGCTGGCTGCTGGGGCTCAGTTAACTCCTTTAGCCAGATCTCAGCCTCCCAGTCCTCTAGAAGAGGACATGCCTGCCTCATGGAAGCTCCGCTGGCTCTGAGTCGGATGCTCCCCATGCCGCTAGCATATGGTGGGACTCAGAGCTCTATTTCTGCTCTGGTACTCACAAGCTGTTGGTAGTGACTATAGCCAAGATGCTCTCTCCATGCCTGCAAAATGAGGTGTTAGATTAGGTAATAACTTGATTTATCCACAGAAGGAAGAAACAAAACAAACACACACAAAAAAACAACTTCCACTGACATTCCCTTGGGGCCTGAGGTCTGTGGTTCCTAGAGTTAATCAGCTGACTCAGAGCTCTGCTGTCAGACCAAAGGGAAGAGGGTAAGGTGACTCAGAACCTTCCCTGAGATGATGAAGCAGCAGGGTGGGGTGATGCGGGAGTCCCCTCTGTGTGCTATGAATATGTTTTATTACTATTGGTTAATAAAGAAACCGTTTCAACCAATGGCTTAGCAGAGTAAAGCCAGGCAGGAAATTCGAAAGAGAGTAGGCAGAGTCAGATGCCATGTAGCAGCCGAAGGAGACAGACACCAGATCCCTACCAGTAAGCCACAGCCTCGTGCCGATACACACATTAACAGAAATGGATTAATTTAGGATACAAAAATTAGTTAATAAAAAGCCTGAGCTAATAGGCCAAACAGTTTTATAATTAATATAGCTTCTGTGTGATTATTCGGGTCAGGGTGACCAGGAAACGAAAGAGCCATCTCTGACTATGGGGCCAGGGAGGACTATCAACAAACCCTCTGGCTTCCCTTGCACTTGCTTTCAGTGAGCTTGAATCATCCACTTAGGGTAGGTAAGAGGGCTCAGGGAGTGAGGGCACTTGGCGCTAAGCCTGATAACCTGAGTTTGATCACTGTGACCCACAGGGTGGAAGGTGAGCACAGGCTCCTGGAATGTCTTCGGACTTCTACAGACGTGCCTGGGAGGCACCAGGAACGCTAACATGGCCTGGAGGCCAGGACGCTAGGAAGCTGGCGCTCTTGACTAGCTGGCTTTAGCAAAGGAAAACTGGGACTTGTTATTGTTTGTGTTCTTGTTTCCTCTGACCCCTCCCCTCCACACATGCTGATTCTTTGCTTCTGCAGACTCACAGTAAACAGCTACCAGGACCAGAAGAAAAGGCTGGGGCCCTTCATGCCTATCTAAATTATAGTAACTTTGGGGACACCAAATCCTTATGAACTGGACTTACAGAAGTGTGCTACAGCAGTCTGTTATGGGTGCTGAGAACCAAACCTAGGTCTTTTGTCGGGCAAAGGTTTAAGCCAACAGAATGTATTTCTTAGCCATATACTATACTGGGCATTTGGGATCCCAGTGTAGCCCTGAACCTTTCTCAGGGTGAGTTTTTAGGCAGAAAATCATATCTTGGGTTGACACACCTCAGGAAGTAAGACTAGTTAGCCAGAAGCAGCACAAAGAAGACAAAAAGCAAGCTTAGTGCATAGAGAGATTTCCCCAGACCTATGGACTTTGATAGATTAGGTCTTGGCAGGTGGTGCTGTCTACAGTGCTGAGTTTTATGGCCCTAACGGTACTTTCATCATGACGTCGGTTGTGGTGAGAGCTGGCGGACTACTAAAGCCTGGGAGCCTGTCACAATCCTCTGCGAAAGCAGCAAGTGCTCTCAACCACAGAGCTATTTCTCCAGTCCAAAGCCAAATTCTCTAAATTTAGATCTTTACTTATTTGGATTCAGGGTTTCACTGTGTAGCCCAAACTGACCTAGAACTCTCCACGTAGTCCACCATGGCTTCAAGCCTGCCGTTCCTTTGTCTCTGGTTCGCAGTTCCTGGGGTTATGAGCACATGCCGCCATAGGAAGCTCCTTTGGCTCTAATAGATTCTTCAAGAACCCTTTTGGCCAGGCATGTCTGTGAGCTGGAAGCCAACCGGAACTACATAGTGAGACCCTGATTCAAAACAAACTCCACTGAATAAAAGCTCAACCAGACCAAACCAAAACCCTTTTGACTGATACCCCCCCCCCCATACCCTACTCCCCACTTCCTTGTTCTCATTCTGGCGACTGAAACCAGAGTCTTGTACATGCTGGGTATCTACAGGGCTTTGTGGATGTTAGGCGGGCAGCGCACCACTGTTCCCTCCTAGTCAGGAAGCTTCTATGTTACAGGACAAAACAAAGCACTAAGCGAAGACACTTTGGAAACATTTTTGACAGGAACGTGAGGTAGACAACACAAGGAAATTGCTACTAATGTCAAATGCTACATCCCCAACCTTGTAAGTTTTTCACACACAAAGAGTATGGAGGAATGAGGGATTCAAGGTAGCCAATGAATCTGCCCAGTTTCAGTTTTATTTATTTATTTATTATCTATTTTTTTTTACCCAAACAGGGTTTCTCTTTATAGCTCTGGCTTTTCCTGAAACTCACTGTCTACACCAGGTTGGCCTTAAACTCAGAGAATCACCTGCCTCTGAGTGCTGGGACTAAAGGAGTGTGCCACTACTACCAGGCAGTTCTCTCTCTCTCCTCTCTCTCTCTCTCTCTCTCTCCCTCTCTCACACATATATATATATATATATATATATATATATATATATATATATATATATACACACACACACACACACACACACCACATACACACACACACACATTTAAAAGAAGTGAAAACAGTGGACAGTACTATGACCTTCAGAGACTGCCTCATCAAGCCAGGTGACTTTTCCGTATTCCCACTCACTGTACAGAGAGACCTGTGCACAGCAAGCATCCTGCTGGCTTTAGGATCCAGTCTTTTACGGAGAACAAATCTATCCCTCCTGCGATTAGTGAGCCTCTTCTGATTTAAAAGTATGCTTTCTGGGAGTTTGCCTGGCGTAACTAATTCCTGGTAAGCAAGAAAATTCCTCCAAACCTAAGTATTCTGGGCTTTGTGGGGGGGGGGGGGGGGAGGATATGGAGGGAGTGAGTACCTGCTTTTTTTTTTTTGTTTTGTTTTTTTGGTTTTTCGAGACAGGGTTTCTCTGTGGCTTTGGAGCCTGTCCTGGAACTAGCTCTGTAGACCTTTTTTTTTTTTTTCTTTTTTGAGACAGGGTTTCTCTGTAGCTTTTTGGTTCCTGTCCTGGAACTAGCTCTTGTAGACCAGTGGCCTCGAACTCACATAGATCCGCCTGCCTCTGCCTCCCGAGTGCTGGGATTAAAGGCGTGCGCCACCACGGCCTGGCGGGTACCTGCTTTATTTTATTATTATTATTATTATTATTTTGGTTTATTCGAGACAGGGTGGGTCCCTGCTTTAAAGGAGTCCAAAGTCTAGTGATAGAGATGGATGGGAACACAAATTATTATTATTATTTTTTTTTTGGTTTTTCGAGACAGGGTTTCTCTGTGGCTTTGGAGCCTGTCTTGGAACTAGCTCTTGTAGACCAGGCTGGTCTTGAACTCACAAAGATCCGCCTGCCTCTACCTCCCGAGTGCTGGGATTAAAGGCGTGCGCCACCATCGCCGGGCTGGGAACACAAATTATTGTAAAATAGCATGGAAAAGGCTTAGAGTATGAATGGAACTTTGGGAGAGAGAGAGAGAGAGAGGAAATTGCATTCCAGGAGGAAAAAGTTGCATTTCATAACATGAAAAGGCTGTTTTCAGAAAGATTCATTTGAGCCGGGCAGTGGTGGCGCACGCCTTTAATCCCAGCACTCGGGAGGCAGAGGCAGGTTGATCTCTGTGAGTTCGAGGCCAGCCTGGTCTACAAGAGCTAGTTCCAGGACAGGCTCCAAAGCTACAGAGAAACTGTCGCGAAAAACTAAAAAAAAAAAAAAAAGAAAGAAAGAAAGAAAGAAAGAAAGAAAGAAAGAAAGAAAGAAAGAAAGAAAGAAAGAAAGATCCGTTTGGGTCCTTGAAAAACTGAGAGGAGATTTTTGTTCAGAAAGACAGACCTCAAGATCCTCTATTTTGGCTACAGCCAGAGAGCTTTTTCAGGCAACCACAGTGAATCTTACAGAGGTGCAGGTTCAGAAAATTACGGGAGACTTGTGTTGAAAATGATCAGGTCTCCAGTGTGTCAGTGTCTGAGGTTTAAACACCCGCCCTCCCGCAGCCCGTCTGTCTTCACAGCCCTCAAACCCTTCAGCGTTATCTTTGCTGAGTGTGTTACTCAACCTCTGAAAGTTAATCATTGACGCTGCTCTAGTCTGTGCTTGGGGAAACAGAACTGTGGATGTCCGGCAAGGGTGATGGTCAGAAGACCTTTCTTTTCTTTTGAATTTACTTGAAGGGTCCCCCCAATCTTAATAATTTCTCCTCTCCCCCACTACTTTTTTTTTTTCCGAGACAGGGTTTCTTTGTATAGCCTTGGGTGTCCCGGAACTCACTCGGTAGACCAGGCTAGTGACAAACTCAGAGATTCACCTGCCTCTGTCTCCTGAGTGCTGGGATTGAAAGTGTACGCCACCACAACCCTACTATGATTTCTGCTTTTTTTTTTTTTTTTTTTTTAGTTCACTTGACCTTCACTTCTTTTGTTCTGTCTCCACCCGTTCTTCCAGATTTCCAGTTTCGTAGCTGACCAATGTCTTTGCGGATTCCCCTTAGCTTTCCCTTACTTCCCTCTGTTCAGCCTTCTGCCTTCACAGCTGCCGGGGAGGAGCTTCTGTGGGCAGGGGGCGGGACTACAGGAGGCAGGGGGCGGGGCGGCCGCGGGCTAGGCACGGCGCAGGCGCACTGTATTCGCGGTGCCGAACTGCGGCTATGGAGCAGACACCTCCGGACCCCGAGAGGCCATTGCAGCCTGCACCCCTGGAGCCGCTGGGGGGCCCTGGCGCTGTGCTGGAAGCCGCAGTCGGCGAGGAGACCCAGGGCACCCGGGAAGACAGCTCAGGGGTCGACACGGTGAGGAGAGGGAGACAGAGGCTTCGGGCCTGGGGCCGGGGCCTAGCGGGCCGGGCTGCCCCTGACTGGTACTGGTGGGCGCGGCCCCCGAGGCCGGAGGATGACCCAGAGCTGAGTGGAAATGGACCCAAAGGCGCGGCGCACGGGAGGGCCGCGTGGGCGCGGTCACGCGCGCCCGTGGTGGCGTGGCCCGCGGCTTGTCAGTGGGCGCGTCCCCCGGGATCTGGCCTCGAAGGCTCGCTGCCGTTTCCGGCGGGCCGAGGGGGTCGCTGGGAGGCGGCTCCACCCAGGGTGAGCGGGGAGTGTGCGCTGTAAGGGGGTATTGGCCTGTGCCCTGTCGGGAAACATTTGTTGAACTCTGCTTGGTCGTCATTTCGTTTTTGGGATAAGTGCCTTTCCCCAGGAGACGGATTTGATCTCCTCATCCCCACCCCGACTGTCATAGCTTTGGGAAGTCCCATTTGGTTAATCTGCGCTTTTTAACTGAGCAAAGATGGGGAAGTGTATCGTTGTCTGTGAATGCGTCCATCCCAGAGGGCCTTCACAGATTTGCAGACTGTGATAAAAAAGCTTTTGGGAAGCTCATTGTGGTGCCCAGAGGCTCGACCCTCTGTGTGGTCTGTCCACTATACTGCTGCTGGTGCTCCTGTTGCTGTCTCTCCTCCCTCCCTTCCTCCCTTCTTTTTTCTTGACACCTCCCAACAGGTGTCCGTGCTAAAGTAATGCGTGCATTTTTATGATTGATACATTTCTAGAAATGACCAAGTTCCGAGACAAGCTAACGAGGAATTTCTCAGCAGTTGGAGGTTTTGACCTCTTAAACTGTTTCTGTGTACTTACGAATTTAAAGCGTTAAATTTTTAGAACAGGTTTAAGCTCACCATCCAGTTGAAAGGAAAACGGGAATATTTATACCATATACTCTCCTCCTTTTTTTTTTTTTTTGGATTTTCGAGACAGGGTTTCTCCGTAGTTTTTGGTTCCTGTCCTGGAACTAGCTCTTGTAGACCAGGCTGGCCTCGAACTCACAGACATCCGCCTGCCTCTGAATCCCGAGTGCTGGGATTAAAGGCGTGCGCCACCACCGCCCGGCTACATTCAGACTTCTTATCAGCACTGGTTTCTGTTACACTGGATGAGCCCAGATTGGCACCCAAAGTTCATAGTTTAAAGTTCACTCTTGGTAACCCACATTCTGTGTGTTTGGGATATGTAAGATGACATGATCCGTCATACACTGCTACACAAACTTTTCACTGTCCTAAGAATCCCCAGTGTTTGTCTGTTCTTAACTCTCCTCATCAACCCCAACTCGTTGATCTTTTTTTTTGTTTTTCATCATTTCCATTGTTTTTCCTTTTTCAGGAATGTCATATAATGGCCTCACCATGTAGCCATAGCTGGCCTGGAATACATAGAGATCCGTCTGTCGAGATTAAAAGCATGATCTGCCGGGCGGTGGTGGTGCACACCTTTAATCCCAGCACTTGGGAGGCAGAGGCAGGTGGATCTCTGTGAGTTCGAGGCCAGCCTGGTCTACAAGAACTAGTTCCAGGACAGGCTCTAAAGCTAAAGAGAAACCCTGTTTCGAAGAAGAAGAAAAAAAAAAGATTAAAAGCATGAGCTACCACACTCGGCTAATACATAGTTTTGACAGTAGCTTTTCTTTTATTATGTGTCTGTGTGGGTATGACTTTCTGAGTATAGGTGTGACTTTCTGGAGTTGTGGTTACAGGAGCTGCCTGTTATGGGTACTGGGAATTGAATGTGGGTCTTTATATAAACAGTATGGACTCTTAAGATTTATTTTACTTGTTGTGTGTGTTTTGCCTAAATTCACACACACGCACACACATATACATATTTGCACCATGTGCAAGCCTGTGGAGGCCAGAAGAGGGCATTGGATCCTCTGGAAGTGGAGGTAGGGATGCTGGGAACAGAACCTGGGTCTTCTGCAAGGCCACCTTAATCACTGAGCCATCTCTCCAGCTCAGATTTAGAATATTCTCATATGTGTTTCTGTTTTGACAAGGTTTCACGATCTTGGCACTTTTGCTTTATTTTTGTAGGGTCTCACTCTAGTTCAGGTTAGCCCTGAAGTTTTGGCAGTCCTCCTCCTTCATCCTCCCAAGTGATGGGGTTGCAGGTGTGAGCTGCCGTACCTTTGTGACTCTAAGTATCCCTAAAATAGTATATTCTTTTGACCTGATTTTGAAGTTTCATAAATGAAATATTTTCGGTATGGTTTTGTTTAGGATTTATCTCAAAAGCATTTTAACTCATTTATTTTCATGTACTCCTTTTTTTTTTCTGAGTAGTCAACTATTGGTTCATCTCTTCTGTTTATGGATAGTTGGATAATGAAAATTTTGTTGTTTTAAAGAATTACCATGAGCTTCCTCTTAAATATCTCTTAGTACGGAGTGTCCAAGATTCTAGTCTAAATTTAGCAGCGGCATTGCAGATTATAGGTTAGTAGTATGTTCAGCCCCAGCAGTTAGTGCTTGATTGTTTCCAAAGTGGCTTTTCAGTTTCCACTTCCATCAGCAGGGCCAGATGTGTCTTTTATGAATACTGGATATTTCCAGAGTTTAAAATGTTTTCCAAACCTGTGGTTATGCCCCGCCTTCACCCTTTTCTGGTTCTGGGATTGAACCCAGAGCCTCACACATGCTAGGCAAATGCTTTACTGCAGAACTGTACGTAGCCTTTGTGTCTTTTGGCCGCATCATAAGGACTTTGATTTTGACCATGATGATAAAATTTTATTATTTTGTGGATATATTAATATGAACTCACATTAGAGAATCTAACATTCATTTGTCTATGTTAATTTGTATACATGTTAATTTATGTATAGGCGCATGCGTGTGTATTGTACGTGCTTGTGTGTGTGTGTGTGTGTCTATCTTTTATTTCCCATCTGATTCTCTGGTCCTTTTCCATTCTCTAATAAGAAATCTTGCCGGGCCGTGGTGGCGCACGCCTTTAATCCCAGCACTTGGGAGGCAGAGGCAGGTGGATCTCTGTGAGTTCGAGACCAGCCTGGTCTACAAGAGCTAGTTCCAGGACAGGCTCCAAAACCACAGAGAAACCCTGTCTCAAAAAACCAAAAAAAAAAAAAAAAAAAAAAAAAAGAAATCTTAACCCCATTTCCTTTTGTATTCTTGGAAGGAAGAGAACATTCATTGAAACAAACAAACAAAACCAAAATATAAAAAGCCTATAGTCAATCTTAGCAGTCAGGAGGCAGAGACAGGTAAATCTTTATGAGTTTGAGGTCAGCCTGGTCTTCATAGTGAGTTCTAAGGCAGCCAGGGCTATATATCGAGACCCTGTTTTAAAAAAAACAAACAAAGCCAGGCGGTGGTGGCGGCGCACTCCTTTAATCCCAGCACTCGGGAGGCAGAGGCAGGTGGATCTCTGTGAGTTCGAGACCAGCCTGGTCTACAAGAGCTAGTTCCAGGACAGGTTCCAAAGCTACAGAGAAGCCCTCTCTCGAAAAACCAAAAACAAGGGCTGGAGAGATGGCTCAGAGGTTGAGAATACTGGCTGCTTGCTCTTCCAGAGGTCCTGAGTTCAATTCCCAGCAACCACATGGTGGCTCACAACCATCTGTACTGACATCTGGCGCCCTCCTCTGGCATGCCGGCATACATCGAGGCAGAATGTTGTATACATAATAAATAAATAAATCTTTAAAAAAAAAAACCAAAACCAAAACAAAACCAAACAAACAAACAAAAACCAAACCAAACAAAAAACAACCCCCAGACAAGCCATAACAATAATTTAGAAAATGAAAGAAACAGGAGAGGAATCCGGTTGATAAGAAAAGTAGTTACAGTCCTAGCAAAAGGGAAGGGAGAGGATGGAAGTAAGAGTGCTCCTTTTCCAGGGTGAAAGCTCTTAGTGAGTTAAGAGGCTGGCACAGGAGCTTGTCTTCACTCAGCGTCATTGCCTGAGGAATTATAAGTGGTTGTTTGAAGGAAAGTGCCCTAGGCCTGGGAGTGCTGGTAAAACTAAGAGAGTTTGCTCAGCTGGTACTTAGAGGCATTCTCAAGCTTGTTAGCACCTTCCCTGATTGGCAGCAGGTCTAAGTGGAGCTCTGCAGATGAGGATAAGGTGAGAGGGAAGAGGCTTGGTACAGCTTGGACTTTGGATGGCTCCCAAAAGGAAGTTTGTTCCTGAGCATGTGACACTGTTTGGGGGTAGTGGAATCTGGAATCTAGATAAAATTAAGTAATTGAGGTTATGCCCTTGAAGGAATTATTGACACCTGTTTTAGTTATTTTTCTATTGCAATGTTGAAATTCCATGACCAAAACAACTTAAGGAAGAGTTTGTGTTGGCTTACACTTCCAGAGTGTGAAGAGTTCTTTATGGCAGGGAAGGTATGGCTTAGGAGTAGGAGCAGGAAGCGGGCTGCAAATTATACAGGAAGGAAGCAAAGAGAGAACAGGAAGCAGGACGAGGCTATAAATCCTTTCAAAGTCCACCTAAGTGATGGTCTTCCTCCAAAAGGCTCTACCTCCTGAAGGTTCCATAACCTCCCCAAACAGGCCATCAGCTGGGGACCAAGTGTTCAAGTCCATGAGCTAGCCTATGGGGACATTTTTTTATTCGACTACCACAATACCCTGCCACCCTTTCTCTCACCCATTCCCCCCTGCTCTCTTATTATGACACGAGTACTCACACTCCAGCTAATGTATTGTGCCTTGCTACAGCCCCAAAGCAAGAGCCAGCTCATTAGTCTGGCTTCTCCAAAGCTGCAGGCCAGAATAACCCTTCCTTTAGATAGACCCCTCAGGTAGTTTTAGTGACAGAATGATAACTAATACTAGTTAAGCTACAAAGGATTAAATCATACTTTCGAAGGGCTGGGAATACAGCTTGATTTGTGGAGTGCTTGCCTAGCATGCATAAAGCCCTGGATGTGCTCTTTAGCATCTTGTGAGCCTGACATGCTGGTACATGTCATTCGGGGTGTGGAGAAAGGAAAACCAGAAGTTCAGATCATTCTTGGCTATGTAGTGAGTTTGAAACCAGCCAGCAGTGCTTGAGACTCTTACCTCTAAATAAATAGAATTTTAAAAATAACTGTTTTGTTTTGTTTTCGAGACAGGGTTTCTCTGTGTGTAGCTTTGGAGTCTGTCCTGGAACTCACAGAGATCTGCCTGTCTCTGTCTCCTGAGTAACAGGATCAATGGTGTGTGGCACCACTGCCCAGCCTTTTTTTATTTTTTAAAGATGGTTTCACATAATCCAGGTTTACTACAAACTCACCGTGTAGTTAAAGGTGGCATTGAAGTCATGATCCCTCTACCTCCATCACCCAGGTGCTGGATTAAAGGAGTGTGCCATCCACGCCCAGTTTCTAACGTCATTTTTCCTCAGTTGTTGCTGTTGGCTCGATGTGTTTTTCTTCCCCAAATTCATAGGTTGGAGCCTAATCCCCAGGGTGGGATTTTATGATAGGGCCTTTGAGAAGTGCCTAGACCAAGCTAGAAGTCCTCATGAGTAATAGTAATGCAGAAGGGATTTTAGAGATGTTTTTCTATTTTTCCTGATTCATTTGACTTTTAAGGGAGGAAAGATTTGTCTTAGCTCAGTTTTAGAGGGTAGAGGGTTCAGTCCATGGTTACTTGACCCTTTGTGTGGGGCAGGATATCAGGGCGGTAGGAGCTTAGGAGCTTATGGTGGGGGCTGTTCCTCACTGCTTGCTTGGTAGACAGGAAGCAAGAGATAGGTGTTCCAGCACTCAGCTGGCTTTTTTTTTTTTGGATTTTCGAGACAGGGTTTCTCCGTAGCTTTTCGGTTCCTGTCCTGGAACTAGCTCTTGTAGACCAGGCTGGTCTCGAACTCACAGAGATCCGCCTGCCTCTGCCACCCTAGTGCTGAGATTAAAGGCGTGCGCCACCACTGCCCGGCTTCAGCTGGCTTTTAGAGGTCTTTCTTCTCCTATGTGATAAAGAATACAGTGAACTAGGTCTGTCTTCGAACCAGGCAGCAGATTCTCACCAAACACCAAATAGCTTTCACTGTTGAGTCTCACAAAGCATACCATTTTTGAACCCAGAACCACTGCAGTTGTTGTCAAAAGTCCAGTTGTTGAGGTTTGGTCTGAGGATGGTACGGTTGGAATGTGGTGGAGATTTCCATTAGGTGGGATGTAGTGTGTGTACCTTCAAGTCAGTAGAGGTCTCTAGACTCTCTGCAGACCCCTAGCCCCTTGACTTTTTTGCCTGCCTCAGACCCTTTGCCTGCTGGAGTGAACTGTGTGAAACAACTTGTTTACCTGTGCCTGCAGCTGCTCTGAGCACGAGACCCTGATGCAGGGAGTGGGTTCTGGTGAGGCCTGCCGCTGAAAGATCCCGAGAGCTGGGGCTATCCGTTAAGGATCCCTGTATAAGCTTCTCTGAAGCACAATAAACTTGGCATTGTTGTTTCAAGGATGACCCATGTCCTCGTGTCTCTGCTTGTCTGTGTGTGTGTGTGTTTTTAAGTCTCCAACTTGTTCCCAGCTCGCGTACCATCCGATAGTGCAGGCGCTACACCCACTACAGTCCAGTAGCCTTGCTATTGGACCAGAAACAGTGCCGTCAGCCAGTCATGGTCCAGAATTTCCAAAGTAAAGCTTTCTGTAAGTTGATTATCTCAGGGGTTTGCTAACACTAGTGTAAAGTTACAGTACAACACAGTCGTTTCTGCTGAGTGTAGTCGCAGCCCCAAGGAACCATTTCAGTCACAGAGGTAGCGCTCCTAGAAAGGAGATTATGAGGATGCAAATGGATAAATAAAAGCTTCAGGTGTGGTAGGTTACTTAACTTTTAAATGCTTATGTGGTAAGCATGCGTTAGTTTTTATTGCCATCAGAAAAACCTAAACCTACAAGTGTTGGGTAATAGATGATAGTGAGCTCTTGCAGTATGCCAGGCAGCACAGTACTTTGACATGTTTGCACTCATACAGTGTAGTTCAGGCTAGCCCTGAACATCATGGTTCTCCTGCACTGTCTCTCTTACAGACTTGTATTTTTTCTTGGTATCAGTTGTCTGCTGGGCCTGAGGCTATGTGCTGTTCTCTTCTAATTTCTTTGCCTTGTCTTTGCATTTGTCATTTTACCGTCTTAAGTCTTGTATAAATTAATCTTTTATATCCTGTGCTATTTACCATATTGTCTTAGTTTTCACTTGCTGTGACAAAGCACCATGACCAAGGTAACTTATAAAAAAGAAGGCATTTAATTTGGTGGCTCACAGTTCTAAAGGGTTGGAGCTCATGTCCATGATAGCAGGAAAATGGCAGCAGGCAGGCATGCAGGGAACTGGAGCAATAGCTGAGCGCTTATATCTTGACCCACATGCACCAGGCAAAGAGAAAGACATTGGGAATTCATCAGCTTTTGAATCTTCAAAGCTAGTCCCCAGTGACACACCTCCTCCATCAAGGCCACACCTAATGAATCTTCCCCAATAGTTCCTCCAGCTAGGTACGCAATATTTCAAATATATGAGCCTATAGATCCATTCTCATCCAAACCACCGTACACAGGGAGAGTGAAGTATTTGTATTCTTTAGCTGTCTTTATTTTTATTCTGTCATATTTTATGATTTCTATCTGGGGTTTCTTTTTGTTTATTTTTATTTTAATGCGCATTGTTGTTTTGCCTGCAAATATGTCTGTGTGAGTGTGTTGAATCCCCTGGAACTAGAATTATAGACCTGCCATGTGGATGCTGGGAATTGATCCCTGGTCCCATGGAAGAGCAGTCAGTGCTCTTAACCATTGAGCCATCTCTCCAGCCCCCTAACATGGGTTTCTGTTTAGGATTTTGTGTTAGACTAAAGTAAGAGGTGTTATTGTTTGTTTTATCCTCTGCAATGATTTGGAGATTGTGTATTGTTTTTCCTGGCATAACTGAAGCAAAATTTATTTAATTATGCTCTATATGACCATTTATAATTGTTTTAGAGTATGGTGGCTTATGTCTGTAGCCAGCCTGGGCTTCCTCATGAGTTTCAGATCAGCTTGGAACAGAGTGTGACACGGTCTCAGAAACCTTTCAAATCTGACATTTATAATTGTATTTGTGTCATTGTGACAGAAACAACTTGAGGACTGATTGTGGCTCCTTGGTACCTGACTCCTTAGCTTCATTCTACCTGGGGCAGAACATCATAGTGCCCAGCACGTGAAGCAGGTTGTCCACTTACAGGGAGGGAGGTGTTGGAGAGGGCAGATACCTACTTCAGAGACCTAATTCCTCCATACAGGCTGTTCCTCCCGAGGTTTTATTTGAATTTTTTGTTTATTTTATGTGCATTGATGTTTTGCCTGCATATGTGTCTGTGTGAGGGTGTCAGATCTCCTGCAACTAGAGTTACAGACTGTGTGAACTGCCATGTGGGTGCTGGGAATTCAAACCTGGGCCCTCTGAAAGGGCAACAAAAGCTCTTAACCATTGATCTCTCTCTCCAGCCCCTCTTGCTGAGGTTTTAACAGACTCCCAGAGTCGTTCCACAGGTAGGGAACTAAGTATTTAATACAGCAGCGGGGGTGGGCATTGCATATACAAACCATAACATATTCGGACTAGAAACTAATGTATGCAGTTTTCTAGAACTGTGTGAGATCAGGTTGCCACATGCTGTTGCTTCATCTTTTCCCCAAGGCTATTTCAGGACCAGCAAGGACAGTATCCTGTGTAGGTAGCCACAGTACAACCAGAAAACTCGGGAGTAACACTGTCAAGCACACACTGTAACTGTCAGCTGTGAGCGTCTGGCCAGTCCTGTCAGTAGTGTTTACAGAGAGACCCAGTGCAGCACTGCTTGTCCAGGTTGGTGTCATCTGCTGCTTTCCTCAGTTTGCGCCTGTCTGCTCTCCTTACCATTAAACTGATGATTGGATTTGCTTTAGCAGAAGTGCTGGCCAGTCGCTCCTGAGCCTATTTCATGTTTGTTGGCATATGATCTTCTTTGAGAGAGGGGAGTGGGAGGGGGAGTTGAGATATTCAAGCTTACCGTACACTGCTGGTTTTTTTCTTAGCCTCTTTAGCTGGGATTCTAGGTGTGTATCACCACTCCAGCTTTCTGCCTAAGTGCCCATATTACTTTACCCCTTTTCTGTGTGTAACTTTGTGGGGACATACTTTGTTCCTTATTTAAATTTGTATAATTTACTTCACAGTATAGCTCTGTGGAACTTCCTTTTTTTTCGTTTTTCATTTTTTTTTTTTTTTTTGGTTTTTTTGAGACAGGCTTTATCTGTGTAGCTCTGGCTGTCCTGGCAGTCACTCTGTAGACCAGGTTGACCTCAAACTCGCAGAGATCTGCCTCCAGAGTGGTGGTATTAAAGACGTTTCTTTTTTTTTTCTCTTTCTTTCTTTCTTTCTTTCTTTCTTTCTTTCTTTCTTTTTTGAGACAGTTTTTCTCTGTAGTTTTTGGACCCTGTCCTGTAAGTAGCTCTTGTAGACCAGGCTGGCCTTGAACTCACAGACATCTGCCTGCCTCTGCCTCCTAAATACTGTGATTAAAGACATTTTCTGTTTTAAAATCCTAATTTTTTTTTTTTGGTTTTTTTTCGAGACAGGGTTTCTCTGTGGCTTTGGTGCCTGTCCTGGAACTAGCTCTGTAGACCAGGCTGGTCTCGAACTCACAGAGATCCGCCTGCCTCTGCCTCTCGAGTGCTGGGATTAAAGGCGTGCGCCACCACCGCCCAGCTAAAATCCTAATTTTTTAGGTATAGTTTGTGATTGAGTGTGTTGGCTTAGCTGGTAAAGGTGCTTGGTGCCATATGTGATGGATGACCTGAGTTTGACCCCAGGAACAGCATAGAAAGAATGATGTGATTCCTGCAAGTTGCCCTCTGACTTCTTCACATGGACTGTGGCTCGTGTACCTAGACACACACACACACACACACACACACACACACAAAATTAGGTATAATTTGTGCACTGAAAAAATCCATCCATTGTAAAGTACAGTTCAATGATTTCCCCAACCATCTGCACAATCTAGTTTTATTTTTGGTTGTGAACCTATCCTTTAATGGAATATGCCTGTCACCCCCAAGTTCCCTCCAGCCCCGTGGTGTTTAAATCCTCCTTCTTCCCCTCAAGCATCAATAGTGTCATTTGGTCTGCTGTGTTTTGAGTCTGGCTTCTTACACACAGAGGAAAATGAAAGAATACAGACTGTTTGCCCTCAAACCAGAGCAGTCTTTTGTTGGTCTGAGAGGTTGGCACATCCAAACCAAGAACATGCCATGCAGGACCTGAGAGAGCAGGCCTCTGGTCCAGGCGGGCTTGAGTAGTAAAGGCAGGTCTAGAAACCGCTTTTTAAAGCTTGGGTGATAAATCAAACTGTTTTTGTGACTTCTGGGCTCTAGGGTTTATGGTGGTCTCTGGCTTTCTGGAATTCCATTTTTGGCAGATTTCTTTTTTTTTTTTTTTTTTTGGATTTTTTGAGACAGGGTTTCTCCATAGCTTTTTTTGGTTCCTGTCCTGGAACTAGCTCTTCTAGACCAGGCTGGCCTCGAACTCACAGAGATCCGCCTGCCTCTGCCTCCCGAGTGCTGGGATTAAAGGTGCTGGGATTAAAGGTGTACGCCACCACCATCCGGCTGGTGGCAGATTTCTTGACACCTTGAACCTGTTTAATGGTTCTGTTTGCTTTTATTTTTGTTTGTGTGTTCCTTTATTACATACTTAGAATAATTTTTAAGATTTATTTATTTTGTATACAGCATTTCCTCCATGTATGCCTTCACATCAGAAGAGGGCACCAGATCTCATTATAGATGGCTCTGAGCCACCATGTGTTTGCTGAAAATTGAACTTAGGACCTCTGGAAAAGCAGCGCAGCCAGTGCTCTTAACTGCTGAGCCATCTCTCCAGCCGCTGGGGGAGAAATATATATATATAGCTTTGGAGACTGTCCTGGAACTAGCTCTTGTAGACCAGGCTGGTCTCAAACTCACAGAGATCCGCCTGCCTCTGCCTCCCGAGTGCTGGGATTAAAGGTGCCACCACCACCTGGCTTTTTTTTTTAATGTATAGTGTTCTGCCTGCATGTATGCCTGAGATAAGGCATACATGCAGAAGAGGGCACCAGATCTCATTACAGGTTGTTGTGAGCCACCATGTGGGTCCTGGGAATTGAACTCAGGACCTCTGGAAGAGTAGTAGCCAGTGCTCTTAACCACTGAGCCATCTCTCCAGCCCCCCCCCCGAATATTTTTAAGGGTGATCCTTGTGGCATACGTTCCCCTCCCTTCCTCTCCCCGCCCCCCCTTTTTTTGAGACAGGGCTATACAGGGTTTCTCTATATAGCCCTAGCTGTCCCGGAACTCACTCTGTAATCTAGGCTGTCTCCACCTCAGGGAGTACCTGCCTCTGCCTCCCAAGTGCTAGTATTAGAGGCATACACCACCATTGCCCAGCTGCATTTCTTAATCTTACTGAATAATATTTTATTTTTGGCAATTTCATATTTTGTTTTTTTGCAATTTGATGACATTGTGGTTGTTTTGAGATTTAGCTCTTAAGAATTTTGTCTAGATGAGTGCTCCCTTGAGCAGATTTGTAGGAATGTAATTGCCAATCATATGCTAAGTTTATATTTGACTATTTGAGACAGGTCTCGCTGTAGCCCAGCAGACTTAGAAATTCTTTATGGCAGTGCTTCATAGTAAACACCTCCATAGTCAGGCTAGAGTGCTGTAATTTCAAAGATGTGAACCACCACGCCTACACTGTCACCAGCAGTTGTTGTGCCCCTTCTTTCTCTGCTGCTGTGATGAGACATCGTGATCAAAGCAGTGGTTTGGGCTGCTTTTATGTCATCACAGAGGAGAGAGCCTCGATTGAGAAAATGCCTCCATATCTGGCAAGCCTGAATGGCATTTTCCTTCTTTTTTAAATGTTTTTGTGTAGGACATTTTCTTAATCAGTGATTGATGTAGGAGGGACCAGCCCATTGTGGGTGGTGCTACTCCTGGGCTGGTGCTCCTGGGTTCTATAAAAAAGCAGGCTGAGCAAACCATGAGGAGCAGGCCAGTACATGGCCTCTGCATCAGCTTTCACCTCCAGGTTCCTGCCCTGTTTTAGTTCTTGTCCTAACTTCCTTCAGTGATGTTTAAGTGGAGTTTTTCATCGAGACCCCTGACCAACTCTCTAACCACATAGAGACTTAATTATAAATGATTGGCTGATAGCTTAGGATTGTTACTAACTAGCTCTTACAACTTAAATTAATCTGTACTTCTTATCTAAGTTCTATCATGTGGCTCATGGCTTTTTACCCCATTTTCTACATGTCTTGCTTCCTCTGTGTCTGGCTCTTGACCCCTGTGACTCTGCCCTTCTTTTTCCCAACGTCCTCCTTGCCTGGCTCTCCTGCCCAGCTATAGGCCAGCAGCTCTTTATTAACCAACAGTTAGAGTTATGTGTATTTTACAGTGTACAAAGATTGTTCCACAGCAGTGATGGATTATGGATGTGAAATTGTATGTAAGCCAAATAAACTCTTTCCTTCCCACCTTGCTTTTGGTCATGGTGTTTCATCACAGCAATAGAAATCCTAACTGAGACAGCAATTTATGGAAGAAAGAGTTCACTGGGGCTTACAGTCTCAGAGGATGAGTCCATGACCATAATGGGCAATAAGGCCACACCTAATCCTTTCCAATCAGCTCCATCTACTGGGGACCAAGCATAGATGAACCTGCCAGGGCCATTCTCATTCAGACCACCACACTCATTTTTCTGATCCTCGGCATAGCACACGGTGTTGTCTGTCTTTGTTATACCTACACTGCTAATGTCAAGCATCTTTATTTATCTTTGTCTTTCTTATATTTATCTTGCCACATAGCCCAGGCTGACCTTGAAGCTGAGATTCTTCTATATTGGATTCCTTTTTTTCTTTAATTTTGCATCTAGACTGAAGTTTCCCCTCCTCCTTCTTCTCCCATTCCCTCCCCCTCCTTTTGTGTGTGTGTGTGTGTGTGTGTGTGTGTGTGTGTGTGATGCATGTGATAGTGTTTACAGTGATCAGAAGAGGGTGTTGGATCCCCTGGAGGTGAGCTATAGATAAGAACTACCTGATGTGGGTGCTGAAACCATGTTCTTAATGGCTGAGACCTTCTGTAGCTCTTCTTTATTATTATTTTTTTTAAGATTTATTTATTATGTATTCAGTGTTCTGTCTGCATGTATCCTTGCAGGCCAGAAGAGGGCACCAAATCTCATTACAGATGGTTGTGAGCACGTGTGGTTGTGGGAATTGAACTCGGGACCTTTGGAAGAGCAGGCAAACCACTGAGCCATCTCTCCAGCACCTTTATTATTATTTTTTAAACATTTATTTTAGCTGGGTAGTGATGGCACAC
The DNA here is from genome assembly GCF_037038515.1 of Microtus pennsylvanicus. Classification (NCBI taxonomy): domain Eukaryota; kingdom Metazoa; phylum Chordata; class Mammalia; order Rodentia; family Cricetidae; genus Microtus; species Microtus pennsylvanicus. The sequence goes on along the minus strand of NC_134579.1, from coordinate 61,709,395 downwards.
ACTTTTGATCACAGAGCACTTGGGAAGCAGAGGCAGGTGAATCTCTTTGAGTTCGAGGCTAGCCTTTCTACATAGTAAGTTCCAGGACAGCCAAGGATACAGAAAATCCCTGACTCAAAAAACAAAAACAAAACAAAACAACAACAATAAAAACATGTTTATTTTATCTATTGGGAGAGATAGGAGAGCATGCCATGGCACATGTGTGGAGTTCAGAGGAGGTCTTGTGGGATTTGTTCTCTCCTTCCGGAAGCATGTGGGTCAGTCAAGCTTAGGTCTTGAGGCTTGGCATCTGGTACCTTTACCCACTGAGCTGTGTCCTCTACTCCTCAAGTGTTGGAATTACCCGTATATTCACCTATTCACTGCTGTTATGAAGTGATTTTACTGTGTAATTCTGTTTTTTTGTTTTGTTTTGTTTTGTTTTTATATAGGGTTTCTTAGCCTTAGCTGTCCTAGTTCTGTAGACCAGGCTGGCCTCAAATTTCCAGAGATTCGCCTGCCTCCCAAGTTAAAGCTGTGCGCCACCACTACCTGGCCTCCTTCTTGATGTTTTTGCTATAGGGTCTCACTGGATAGCGTAGTCTGGACTCAAACTCAGGATCTTCTTGCCTCTGACTCCAGGGTACTAGGAGTACAAACTTGTGCCACTATACCCAGCTCCTTGTTCATGTTCTTAATGACATATTATTGAGTCCTAAGTGTTGTTTGTATATTCTAGGAATGATTTACAGTCATTGTTCCAGTTCTAAGAGATACTACCATTTCTTTTTCTAAGTGGTGTCTTGTGAAGAAAATAAGTCTTATTTCAGTTTTTTTCTCCTGTATTGTGTGGGTTTTGGTTTTGTTTTGTTTGTTTCTTTCTTGTGTGTTAAGGGTCTCAATCACTGTGGAGTGTAGATTGGCTTGGAACTTACTATGTAGACAAGGCTGGCCTCAAACTCAGAAAATGAGATGTTTGCTCTTCCTCCACCTCTTGAGTGCTGGGATTAAAGGTGTGGGCCAGCATGCGTGATCCTTGATTGTGCTTTTGAGTTTGTGTTTAAGAAGTCTCTTCTTACCCAAGGTCACAAAGGTTTCCTTCTATGTTTTCTGGATATTTCAGTTTTTGGTTTTTAGATATATGTGTATGAGCCACTTTAACTTATTTTTCTGTATATGGTGTAAAGAAAAAGTCCAGTCCCCTTCTCCTCCCTGTTGGTATTTTGCTGGTTACTTACTGGCTTACCTCCGTGCACTTGCTAAAATCAGTTGACCTTAAATGTGGGGTTTATTTCTGTCCGTGTGTCTGTCCTTACTTTCGTTCTGCACTATTCAGATTACTCTGGCTTCTTCAGAAACAGCATGGAATAGGTCCTGTTTTTCAAAATGGTTTTTATTACTCTAAGTCTTCTGCATTTTATATGGCTCTTAAGAACAGTTTATCAACTTCTTCCAAATACTCTGCTTTAGAAGGAACAGCATGTTACTTTCTGATACTGTGAACATGTCCATGATGTTTGCCATTTGGGGTAGATTGTGGCACTAAGGCCAAGTCCGTCTTCATTCTTTTGTATGGGCTTTCTTCCTTTGTTACCTGAGTCTTGATAGAGTGTTTTTTTTCTTTTTTATTTATTTATTTGTTTGTTTGTTTGTTTATTTATTATATAATATTCTGTCTGTGTGTCTGCCTGCAGGCCAGAAGAGGGCACCAGACCCCATTACAGATGGTTGTGAGCCACCATGTGGTTGCTGGGAATTGAACTCAGGACCTTTGGAAGAGCAGACAATGCTCTTAACCTCTGAGCCATCTCTCCAGCCCCCAAGAGTGGTTTTTTTCTTATGCTTGATTGTTTACACTTCCTGATTCATCTATGGATGGAGCATAAGCTTTCCAGTTGGAAACCTTAGAGATTTTAGGAACTCCCTCTTTAGACCAGGCTGGCCTCGAACTCAGAGATTTGCCTGCCAGTGTTGGGATTAAAGCCTTATTAACATCATCTTTGTGATTTTAGGAGAGTTTCTCAGCTATGCCATTCCCTTACTGGTTTGATTTTTTTTTTTTATCCCAGTGTTTCTGCCCTGACATTTTTGGTTTTACTACTTTTTTTTCCCTTTTCCTATTCTAAGCTATTTTTAAGCATTTTAGTAATCTTGGGTGGCTCGGAGCCTATTTTCTTTTAGTTTTAATGTTTTCTACAGTGTTAAATGTGTGATTTAAATAGCACCCTATTCCCATTAGCCAGCTCTCAAGCACAGTCACATCTGTAAATGTGTCTCTTAACAGTTACAGGTATTGGTTATGTTAGATATTGTTGCTGTTTTATGCTAATAGGTTCAGCACAAGGAATATGGTATACATCTACCAGCCCTGCTGGTATTGCTGTTAATGAATGAAAAAAGAAATAAAAAGGAAAGGACATGACTGTTCCTAGGTACGGTAGAGGAGAAAGTTCATTGTAGACAAAAGGGAGAGTCCACAGTAGTCAGGACCCTGAGCTATGTGAGGAGAGGAAGAGGGGAGGGAGGCTGTCTTAGGGTTTCTATTGCTGTGAAGAGACCCCATGACCACAGCACCTCTTCTAAAGGAAAACAGTTAATTGGGTAGCTTATGGTTCAGATGTGGGAGGTTCAGTTCATTATCATCATGGTGGGTCTTGGTGCCAGAGAAAGGACTGAGAGTTCTGTATCTTGTACAGGACACACGAAGTGAAACTGAGGCACTAGGCATGGCTTGAGCATATACGAGACCTCAAAGCCCATCACCACAGTGACACCCTTCTTCCAACAAGGCCATACCTACTCCAGCAAAGCCACGCCTCCTAATAGTGCCAGTTACACTCAAACTACCACAGAGGAGAAATAGGTGTAGCAGCCAAGAGGGCAAAGGTACAAAAGGGGCAGGTAACCAAAATGTCTGGATTATATAGATGATAACCTCTGGGGGAAGGGCAGCCTAGGCCCCTGCGTTGGAGAGTTCAGGGTAGAGGGCAGGGTTTGCCAGCCACACCATATAACAGGTAGGTAGGGGTGCTGAGAACCTGGAGGCCAGGTTCACTTTGATATGTTAATTAGGCACCTCATCCATTTGTTCTGGGACTTGAGACTTAACAACCCATGTACATTGTTTTGATATTATTTTCGAACTTAATGCTTTTTAAAAAATTTTGTGCTTGTTATTACTAGATAGTATGACAGGCTGAAATCATGATTAATGTGTTATCTTTTGGGCTGAGAAGGTGATTTATCAGTACAGTTATGTGCTTTTAGAATTGAGAGAATTTTCACTGAAGCAGATGGTGATAAATCAAACAGCAGGCTGTAGGCCAAGAGCTGTCTGGTTATCTCCGCCAGCGTGACCTTTATCACGCTGATGCCCACCAACTTAGGTAATTCTTTGAGCTCTCCTCTGATGTCTTCTGTCTCTCTTATTTTCTCTTGTGTGTATAAATATACAACATCACTTTCTGTATTTTTCTTGGGAGCACTTCCTAAATATATTATCTATTTTTCTTTTTTTTCTTTTTTTTTTACCACTATACTAACGAGGATATTATCTATTTTTCATCATTGATTCCATTTTTGGTACTGTCATACATAAGTTTGATTTTCTCTGTAACTATTGCTTTTACTGTCGCATTTTTATGTGTGTTCGTGTGTATGTGCATTCCTGTGGGTGCCGGAGGTTGACATTAGGTCTCTTCCTGGATCACCCTCTACCTGCTTTTTCAGACAGTGACCTAGAGCTGGCAGATTTGGCTAGGCTGGCTAGTTAGCAAACCACAGAGATCATCCTGCTGCCTCCTCCTCAGTTCTGGAATTGAAAGTGTTTTAACTGTGAGTGCTGGGGATGCAAACGCAGGTGCTCATGCATAAGTAGCAAGCACTTTACGGACTGAGTCATCACCCCAACCTGTGCAGCTTTTTAAAAATCTCTTCTTATGTGTTACTTTTAACAAATGCACAAAATACTGAGCTTCATTATGGTATTTTTACATTTGTGTATCTTTATTTTTTTCCTAATATATACCCCTTCCCTGCTGCCTTTCCATAAAGGATCTGCTTTTTTGGGGGGAGTCAGTGTTTGCCCCGGTGTGCACCGAATCTAAGGAGAACATCAGGTGTCCTGTGCCTACATATGAACGTGCATTCCCTCTCTCCTTCCCCTCCTCGTTACTCCCTTTGCACAGGGTCTATTGATCCTGGAGCTCACTGGTTTGTTTCTTGTTCTGTTTGGTTTGTATCTTGAGACAGGTCCCACTGTGTAGTCCTGGCTAGCCTGGAAAGGTTGTGTGTGCTACTAGCCTTGTTTGTTTGTGAAGTTGTTTGTTTTTGGGGTTTTTTTTTGTTTTTGTTTTTTTCTTTTTGGTTTTTCGAGACAGGGTTTCTCTGTGGCTTTGGAGCCTATCCTGGAACTAGCTCTTGTAGACCAGGCTGGTCTCGAACTCACAGAGATCGGCCTGCCTCTGCCTCCCGAGTGCTGGGATTAAAGGCGTGCGCCACCATCGCCCGGCTAGTTGTTTGTTTTTTGTGACTTCTTTTTTTTAGTTAAGGATTTGTGACTGCTAGTTCTTATATCAACTTGAAGCAAGCCAGAGTCATTTCAGAGGAAGGGAACCTCAACCGAGAAAATGCCATCAGGGTCTGGGCAGATACCTGGGGCTACGCACACTGCTGCTGGGGCCATGCTGACCTGAGTGGCCTGTGCTGCCACCCTGGATCATGGTGACATTTGCAGTTTGCACTGTAACTACTGCTGAGGGTCATGTCTGGGTCTGTGGTCCTATACCAGGCAGTGTTTGAGTGATGTCCATGGCTTCTGTTACCACCGAAGGCCATGTGGACACCCAGGGTCTGGTCAGCCACCTGAGACCATGTTGGTGTCCAAGGGCCATGCTGCCACCGGGGCCACACTCATCTGGGTGGCCTGTGTAGTTACCAGGGCCATAGTGACATCTGGACCGAAGCTGCTGCTGAGGGCCATTTTGGGGTCCATGGTCCTGCTGCAGCTGGGGTCTGTTTATTATCTTCATGGCCTATGGGGTCATAGGAACCATAAGTGTTGAAATCCAAGGGCAGTGCTAGAGAGCTGGCCCTGATGGCATGGGTGTTGAAGAGCTGGCTCTGCCCCTTGCCTGAGGGGCAAAAACTGATCAAATCAGCCCACCCCAGAATCTACCCCATCTGTTTTGCCAGCAGAATACATGAACATACTGGTTCTTTGAACCGTAGCTGCAGCACCTCCATCACCGGGGCAACAGCAGGATATTGGCGAGGAGTTTTGGTGAGGGGTCCAGTATTGATGTCCCAGAAGCCAGAGACCTTGAACTAGACCCAACAACTAAAAGAACACTTACAAGTAAAGCTGAGTGGACCAAAGGGCACACGGTGTGACGTACCACAACTCCCAGTGCCGTAAGACAAAGGAAAGACGGGAGCGAAGTGGTTTTTTTTGGTTTGTTTTATTTTATTTTGTTTTTAGTTAATATTTTTTTTAATTTATTTAACTTTATTTTGTGTGCATTGGTATGAAGGTATCAGATCCTCTGGAACTGGAGTAATAGACAATTGTGAGCTACCATGTAGGTGCTAGGAATTGAACCTGGGTCCTCAGGAAGAAAGCCAATGCTCTTAACTGCTGAGCCTTCTCTCCAGCCCCTTTAATATTTTTTAAATTTTCTTTTGGTGAGGATGCTATGGGAGTGAGGGGGCAGATGAGGAGTAATTGGGAAATGAGCAGGATTGGGGTACATAATATGAAATTCTCAAAGTCGCTAAAAAAAATTATGCTTAAAAAAGAGAAAATGCCTTCAGAAGATTGAGCTATAGGCGAGCCTATAGGGCAAATTTTGAAATTAGTGATTGATGGGGAAGGGTCCAGTCCCTTGTGGGAGGTGCCATCCCTGGGTTGATGGTCCTGAGTTCTATAAGAAAGCAAGCTGAACAAGCCATGTGGAGCAAGCCAGTAAGCAACACTCCTCCATGGCCTCTGCATCAGCTCCTGCCTCCATGTTCCTTCCCTGTTTGAGTTCCTGTTCTGACCTTTGTTGAGCTATGATGTGGAAGTGTAGGCAAAATAAATCTTTTCCTCCCCAGCATGCTTTTGGTCATGGTGTTTTATCATAGCAATAATAACCTTAACTAAGACAGGACAAACCCCACTTGTTAGACAAGGGTTCCCCACTGAGCTAAATCCCCAACCCTTGCAAAAAATATTTTTAAATACAAAATCTGTGTTGTCTCGATGGGTTAGTAGATACTTGGTACTTGATAATGCACCAGGTACTCTTCCCAGAATCCTCTGCTTGTAATATAGCCTAAGGTTTTTTTTTTATTATTGCAATGATGAAACTTAAACTCAGAGAGAGCCTCAAACATAGTAGGCGGGGCTGTAGCCCTTAGCTGCATCCCATCTGAAGGCTTTTTCTTATATATTCCTGTATAGCTTTATCCTTGGTTGCTTACGTGGAATGTTGGAATTACAATAATTAAATGTATGGTACCTATTAAAATATCTTTCAAGAAATTGAGGTACTGTAGTATGTTGATAAAAAGAGGTTGTCACTTGGTGTTATTTTTTAGTAACCCATAACAACTTAGAAAATATATTTATGTGTGTTTGTGTGCTGCGCATGTGTATGAAGGTTAGAGTATATAGCCTTGGTTGCCATCCTCTCCTACCTTACTGAGATGGGTCTCCTGTCACTGCCTCCTGTGGTGCCATAGAAGGAGCATTGGAGTTACAGGTGCATGCTGCTCATCTAACTTTTACAGAGGACGTGGGGATTCAAACTCAAGTCCTCATTGCCTGCATGGCAAGCACTTTACCTATTGAGCTGTTGTCCCAGCCCCCAGACCTTCTGGAAATATTTACCAGTGCTGGATTTTATTAATATGCCTATGAGTTTTCCAATACCATTTTCACTAGCATATGTTAATTACATAAAATAATGGGTTTTGTTATATTGTCATGCGTGATTATAGTATCCTTTGTTCGTATTCCCCCCCCCCCATCATCCTCGTGTATCAATACCATCTAAAGGGCTTTTATTGTTCCATTTATTTTTGTCCAGATGACGGGAAATAATTTTTGGTTGAAGAAAATAGAAATCAGTGTTTCTGAAGCAGAAAAGAGAACTGGAAGAAACGCCATGAACATGCAAGAAACGTACACTGCTTACCTCGTTGAGACACGGTAGGTTGCCAGGATTGGGCTTACCTTTAGGTGGGGAGGGTTTTCTGGCAGCTATTGTCTGTGAGTGGGGTTGAATGACTGCATTCCTTCAGCTGCTGGGGTGTGTTTTCTTGTGATAGGACATTGTTTCAAGATAAAAGGATGGAGATTTGTCTTCTAGAGCATGTAGGAATGTTTGGGGAAGCAGTATGTTATTAAATTCTTCTAGTTGGGAGACAAGGCCAAGGAAAACTTTTGTAAGTTAGGATAAAATTATTATTTCATGTTGAAGTTGGGAATCTTAACTGGAAGCTGTTTTAGACATAGTTGATTTAATGCCTCTCCAAACTAGACTGTGATTAATATTCCTGTGTTTTATATTTCATATTGTATTTCCTTTTATTAATATGTAATTAATAACCTTAGTGGTAAGCTTAATATATTTGTTTTATTTATTTATTTGTTGTTTTTATTGGGGGACAGGGTCTCTATGTAGCCCTGACTGTCTTGGAATTCACAGAGGTTCACCTGCCTCCTGACCTGCGTCTGTGCACTGTGCCCAGCCTGGTGTGCATATTTACTACTTACATGTAGGGCGTGGCAGTGCACAACTGTAATTCTAGCACTAAGACCCAGGCTATATAGTAAAACCCTGTCTCAAAAGAATAATGATGAAAATAATAATTGCCAAGTATAGTAGCTAGAGAGATGGCCTCATGGTTAAGAGCATACACTGCTCTTGCAGAGGACCTAAAATTTGATTATCAGCACCCACATCAGGCATCTACAATTGCCTGTAACTCTAGCTCCGGGATCTAACACCTTGGCCTCTGAGGACCCCTGCACTCATGTGGCATACACACAAAGACACACATAATTAAGAATAATAAAATAAATCTTTTTAAAAAGAACAGTAGTATATTGTAAATCTAGTTACTCAGGAGGCTAAGGCAGGAAAATTAATACCTTTCCTCTCTCCCTGCCCCTCCCCCCCAACTGGGCCTGGTAGACTGCCAGTCCATCCAGAAGGATCTCTCAAATGTATGAGTTTGAGGCCAGCTAGGCCAGCATGGTAAAACCCACCTGAAAACCAAAACAAACTTACAGAGAAGTAGCTGCTGCGCTGAGCCTCTCTAATGACTGCTCCAGGACTAATTTAGCTTCTCGGTCACTAGGTCTTGATGGACAAATACACATTGTGATCGTTTGTGCATTTCTTGGTGGACAAATAAGTTATTGTCAAGTGAAGAATTGGGAAATAAGGAGGTTTGATAATGTTTCAAATTTCTCTGCAGCTGGGCATGGAGGCACACTCTTTCTCTTTGCACTTAGAGGCTGAAGCAGGTGGATCTCTGTGTTAGTTCCAGACCAGCCTGGTCTACACAGCAAGTTTCAGGCCAATAAGAACTGCATAGTAAGAAAGACCCCATCCTAAAGAACAACAAAGTCAAAACCCTGCATTCATGATGGCAGCAGAAATCTTGAGTGCTTTAAAATAGCCTTCACGTGCTCTTTCCCTAACTTCCTCCTAAGTGCAGTTTGGACTTTTCTGTAGGTAAAACATGAGGTGCCTGCCAGCTCTGTAAGGGAAAAGAGACGTGAGTTGTGAACTTTCTTCCTTGCCCTTCCAGAGCTAACTTTGTTCTTGTGGGTCTCCTGGTATTCGGGTCTGTTGGATTGACTCATACACTGAACCCAGACTTTGTGGTATCTGGGTCTTTGTCATGAAGTTGTCCCCTCATTGTGGCAGTAGTAAAGTTACAAGTGCCTTTTTGTAACAAATATTGTAAAACCAATTGTACACTGCAGCTTTTAGAATGTTCCCATATAGCTCTTTCTCATGAGTTCAGATGGGTTTTCCATAACCGAAGGAAAGTACTCGGGTGAGAGCTTTGAATCTGAGCGCACAACACAGAGTGTGCATTTGTAGGCAGAGCACAGCTGCATCCTCATCTGTAAAATGGGCACAGGAATTCTGTTTCCTGGGGTTGTAAGGTTTTGAAGGAGTTGGCATCATGTGTTCAGTTTTGGAGTAATAGATGCCTTTGATTCCTTTTCAGGTCAGTTGGACATGCTGACGGTCAGAGCGTCCTCACAGACTCACTGTGGAGGCGGTACAGCGAGTTTGAGCTGTTGAGAAACTACCTTCTAGTGTACTACCCGCATATTGTTGTGCCACCTCTTCCTGAAAAGCGGGTAAGACAGAGCCGTGGGAGTTGAGAAGTGCCTGGAATTGACCCCATTCATTTATTTGTTTTCTTTTTTATTTCTGCTTTTCAAGATAGTGTTTCTCTGTGTAGCTCTGTCTTGGAACTTGCTCAGTCTGTATAATGTTACTTGTGTGTTTATGATTTCGGGGTTGACCGTCCAGTCCCACGAAAGAGGCTATTTCTTCTACTTTTAGCATTCACTAATTGCCTAGAGTTCTTTGTCTAGGGTTGAGGCCCCATAAGATGCCCCCTTCCATGCTAGCATATATGTTAGTATTATCCTTGTGCAAGTCTTGTTTAGGCAGACATGTTCATAGGTATAGCTTTCCTGTCATTCCCAGGAGACACAATCTCACAGTAGACTTCCTATTCCTCTAGCTCTCACAGTCTTTCTGCTCCCTCTCCCAGATGTCCCCTGAGCTTTGGGTGCAGGAGCTATGTCGTAGATGCATCAGTTGGCTGGGCACCACAGGATCACTTGTTCTCTGCATTGTGGTTTTCTTTAATGGTCTCCTTCTGTTGTAAAGAGAAATTTCTAGGTGTATGCTGTATGGTTTGATGTCAGCTATGTCAAGCCAGAGTCATTTGAGAGGAAGAAGTCTCAGTTGAGAAAAAGCTTCTAGAAGATTGAGCTGTAAGCACATGAGCCTGTGGGATATTTTCGTAACTAGTGATTGATGTGGGATTGAGATGGGAGGCCCAACCCATTGTGAGTGGTGCTACCCTGGGCTGGTGGTCCTGGGTTCTGTATGAAGGCAGGCTGAGCAGCAAGCCATGAGGAGTAAGCCAGTGAGCAGCACCCCTCTATAACCTCTGTATCAGCTCCTGCCTCCAGGATCCTGTTCTGACTTGCTTTGATGATGAACAATGATATGGAAGTGTAAGCCAGATAAACTTCTCTCACACCTTGCTTAGTCATGGCGTTTTGTCAATGCAGTATAATCCTAGCTAAGACCGAGGGTAAGAGCTGTACTTACTGTGGTTGAGCCTGTTCCTAATGGTTGCCTTGTTTCCCCAGGCAGAGTTCGTGTGGCACAAACTCTCTGCTGACAACATGGATCCAGACTTTGTGGAGAGACGACGGATAGGCTTAGAAAACTTTCTCTTGAGGGTTGCTTCACATCCTGTCCTTTGTAGAGACAAAATCTTCTATTTGTTTTTAACACAGGTATTCTTCTTTTAATTAGTCTTTACAAAAAATATTTGAGTTAGACTTTTAAAAAAACTAGAAAATGCTGATTCTTGAGACTCTTGAGTTAGCTTTTGGTAGGCAGTTTATTTGTTAGTTTGAATTTTGGGCTATTAGATTCTGTCATTAGCTGAGTTTTTTTAAATTATTTGTGTTCTCTGGAGTGTGACATGGGGGAGGGGTACACCTGCCATGGCACATGTGGAGATCAGAGGACAGCTTTGTGGAGTCAGTCCCTCCTTCCACCGTTCCAGTAACTCTGGGAATTGGTCTTAGTTGCCAGGCTTACATGGCAAATGCTTTACCTAAATATTGAGCCATCTCACTACCCCAATAGCTAAGCTTTTAAAAATATTAGTTATTTAAATTTTTTTTATGTGTGTGTGTGTATGTATGTCTCTGATTGTATGTATCTGTACATCATGGGTGCAAGAGTCCATGGAGGTAAGAAGCAGGGTTGAATCCCAGGAACTGAAGTTACATTTGGTTATGAGCCACAGAGTGGGGACTGGGGGGGAAAACCTGGGTCTTCTTGAAGATCAGTAACTGTTCTTCACCAATGAGCCATTTCTCCAGCCCCATCACAGCTAAGATTTTTACACTTAAAAGATACTAAAACTGGGCTGGAGCGATGGCTCAGTGGTTAAGAGCACTGGCTGCTCTTCCAGAGGTTCTGAGTTTAATTCCCAGCAACCACATGGTGGCTCACAACCATCTGTAATGAGATCTGGCACCCTCTTCTGGTGTGCGGGCATACATGAAGGCAGAATGTTGTATACATAAGAAATAAATAAATCTTTAAAAAAAAAAGATACTAAAACTTTATGTCTTTTAGAATTACCTAAATGAAAACTTAAAAATCTTCAGTGTTAGGAAGCCAGATGTCTAAAATCTTGGATGTTTTTTACACTTTTGGAATTTGCATTGAATTTGTAGTTTTGAAGTAAAGAAAATGGTCTCTTGTATAACTTGAATTAAGAACAGAATGGTAGATACTCAGTTTATTTCATGAGGAACATTATGTGTTGTTTGTTAGGCTTTGCAGTAATGATCTCTGAAACTGACTTTGACTTTTAGGAAGGCAACTGGAAGGAGACTGTGAATGAGACTGGATTTCAGCTGAAGGTAAGGATATTTGTGTGAATGTGTGCTCCACATCCCCTACAGTTCCCAGCATGGTAGTGTGCTCGTAATGGAGATGTGGCTCTGTTTGCTGAGCTAATGGTGGGGGTCAGCTTTGCGTCTAACATCGTTAGAAGGATTTCCAAGAAAACACTCAGTTCACTTTTGATTTGTGTAATTTTAGTGTTGGTTGGGCTATAGTGGGAAGTTTCTGAATCTTCCCAGAAACTATTTTAAATCAATAATGTAAATTCAATGTATAGAGTTTTCATACAGTATAGGAGTACATCTACATTTTCATTTCCTTAAATTCTACCTGGCCACTTCACTTGTTCTCTGACTCCCACATTTGCTTACTGGGAGACAAGACACTTAGGGAAACCCACACTTGGTTTTTATGACATTGGTAGACCTAGGATGAGGCCTTTGTCTTACTTCTGAAGCATGGTAACCAATTTGAAAAGAGGTAGGAGTCGTGGTGAAATGGCCCCTGTTAGTGATGCAGGTTTATAGTCATTAGCATTGGTGCTTGTAAAAGAGAGTTCCTGGAGACTGAGAAGCTCAGTGGTGAAGGATTGGGGCTCTCTAGATCTTCCTGAGGGACAGCCAGCACAGGTTATTACAGACTAGAAGGGTTTGTCTGCTGTAAGTCGTGTGAGGAGGGGAGACAAATACAGAATAAGTTTGTAAAATACAGGTTGAATAATCCCAAATTGAAAGTCTGAAATTTGAAATATTATGAAATACTAAGTATTTCAGAATTTAAAACATTTTATTGTATAATTCAGTTTTAGACTTAGAGATATTTTTTATTTCAGATTTTACATAAAGGGATACTCAACTGGCAAAGATTACATTGTAAAGACCCAAACATTTCAGATAAAATATGCTGAACCTAGTATTTAATATAAGATAGTAAATGATAGCCAGGTGTACTGGCACCTGGCACATACCTTTAATACCAACATGGGGAATAGAGGCAGGTGGGAACTTTATGAGTTTGAGGCCAACCTGGTCTACATAGTGAGTTCCAAGACACCCAGAGCTACATAGTGAGACCTTCTCTTGAAAAGCAGTCTTAAAAAAAGGTGGTAAATGATGAATCAGTTCAACATAGTACAACTAGACAAGAACAAACTACGTTCAGTAATTTAAAAACACCTCAGTAACATAGTACACCTAGACAAGAACAAACTACGTTCAGTAATTTAAAAACACCTCAGTAACATAGTACACCTAGACAAGAACAAACTATATTCAACATAGTACACCTAGACAAGAACAAACTATATTCAACATAGTACACCTAGACAAGAACAAACTATATTCAACATAGTACACCTAGACAAGAACAAACTATATTCAACATAGTACACCTAGACAAGAACAAACTATGTTCAGTAATTTAAAAACACCTCAGACTAGGCTTAGTGGTAAATAGTGAAATTCCTTGGGAAGTGGAGAGGATTAGAAATTGAAGGTCAGCTTCATCTTTCTGTGAGTTTGAAGATAGCCTGGGCTACCTGAAACTCAGTGTCTTAAAAACAAACCAGCCAAACAAAAAACAAACAACTCCTGGAGCTTCAGACATTGGCATTTAGGAATTTGAAATTCAGTACAGAATAAACAGGAAATATAATCAAGTGTCTGATTCTGTCATGAACTGACTCTTAACTAGTTGGGTATTTTATTAGCAGATATCAGTTTCTTGATTGTTAATTCAGCACTTGGTGGTCCTTAGAGGAAAGTTGTAAGTTTAGGGATGGATTTGAAATAATTTGAAACTTTAAAAGATTCATATTTTACATTTTCTGATAAATATTCTAAAATATATTACAAGTGAATGAGAAAAGATAAGACTAATATCAAGTTATTTGCATGAATTTTCTGTATATGAGCAGATATTTAGTCACTGATTTGGCCATTAGTCTTTACTTATTTATCTGTTCTTATACTCAGTTTTGTCACAATTTGGTAGTGTTGAGATAACTCTCAAGTTTGTCTGTTATTCTAGAATGTGCTGTTTACAGGGTCCTTTAAATCTTTTGGGCAGATGGCTTTAAAGTATTTAAGTAACGTTTTGTATTTGTATAGCCTTGTGGTTTAAAGCTTGAGGTTTTCTTTTATAAAGTATTCGAAAGGTTATATTTAATATAATACATAAAATTAATAATTATTCAAAATGTCACATGTTGAAAGTAGGAGATATTTCAGAAACTTATTATTTTATTATGAATTCTTTTTCAAGTCTTTCTTCCATGAAAAAAATGAGATGTTTTTGGACAGCCTCACAATGCACAAGTATACACACATGTATTAATATATGACACCGTATACATACGTCGATAGGTATGTATATACACACACATATAGGGTCACATTTAATTTATATGAAGGTTGTATATCTAACAATAAGTTCATCTGATCACTGAAAGCTACAATTAGACAACACAGGATTCTGCGATGTTCAGATGGATGTAACATGGTTTGCTGCCATACTTTCAGCCCTCTCAAGCCCCGCTTCATGTTTGGAGTATTTATTTAAATACTCATGGTATGTGAATCTGTGGAAGGAGAGCCCAGGGTTTGTCCCTAGAGTAATGAACACAAAGTAGTTCAGTGCAGACTAAGATGGTCTTCAGTCAGTTAATTGCATCATGAGAATGCTCACCTTTGTATTGCCCAGGTCTTAATGAATAGAGGCTGATTCAGAAGAATCTGGAACCCTTCTTTTTGCTTGGAAGAAGGAATGCCAGAGACAAGGTGTGGCCCTCTGCTAGCCTCTGATTCCACAGTCTGGGTACCTGCAGAATGTGAGGTACTTGCTGCTCTAAGTGCTGTGCAGACCGTGACTGGCCTGTTCTTAAGGAGTGGGATATGTGTTAAGAAGGGATAAGTCATCTAGAAAATACGTTGAAGCTGGTTCACAGGTGGTGCACTCCCTTAATTCCAGCACTCAGGAGGCAAAGGCAGGCAGATCTCAGAATTCATGGCCAGTTTGATATACAAAGTGAGTTCCAGGACAGCCACGGCTACACAGAAACCCAGTGAAAAACAAAAAAAAAAAAAAATTTGTTTTTGAATTGTGAAAAGCAGCACAAGAGGAGTAGACTATGATTGTTGTTAATGAACCAGTAGGGTTTGTTTTCTGGAGTCACTTTAAGATGAGTCAGGCAGGCAGTGGCTAGCAACACAAAGCACAACTCTTTCCCAAGTGGGAATAACAAGAAAGTATTCTAAGGCTCACGAGCAAGCATGGCCTGGGAACACAGAATTGGGGTTGTCTAGAATGATGGGTTGTGCTGTGGAGGGTGCATGAACTCCATGAACAGAACAAAATACATTACTGCCTTTACAACACACGTGGGTGGGGACAGCAGGTGGGCAGGTTTCAGCAAAGCCAGGAGAGCACTGCTGTAGCACTTGGATGCTTTTTAGTTTTTCGAGACAGGGTTTCTCTGTGACTCTGGAGCCTGTCCTGGAACTAGCTCTATAGACCAAGGCTGGCCTCGAACTCACAGAGATCTGCCTGCCTCTGCCTCCCAAGTGCTGGGATTAAAGGCGTGCGCCACTATCGCCCAGCACTCAGATGCTTTTTGATAGCATTCTTAGCCTTTGGGTTGGTGGAAGCTAGAGGTCTGCTAAGAATCTATTCCTAGGGCTCTACCTAATAGTCAGAAGTTAGGTCAGTTACCCTAGCTAGTGATAAAGGGCTAGTGAAGGGACCGAAGGTCCAAGGTCGCTTTGGCTGTCAACCTGTAACATTCTAGCTCTGCACAGTCACGAAATTTTCATCAGTCTGCACAATCTTCAACATAGAATCCTCCAGCCCCAGGAACTTCGGCTCTCAGGGCTCACAGTTCTCATCCTAGCATTTGTGAGGCTGAGGCAGGGGGATCATGAGTTCCAAACCACTCCAAGCTGTATATATGAGGAGACCCTGACTCAAGAAAAGTGTGAACGGAATTTGTTATCCAGACTGACTCTTTGTGTTGTATAGAGTATGTATACTGGGTGCGCAGTATAGAGGGCACTGTTACTAAGACAGGAGCAAGGGGCACAAACTAGGATGGTTTTGGGCGAACTGACCTAATATAGTCTCCCTTGAAGAGATGGTTTTTAAGTCGAGATCTGAAGGATAGGAGATCTGCAGTGGAACCAACCCTAAGGTCAGCAAAGAACAGTTAGAGAGAGAAACCCAAGCTGGGTAGTTTCTTTGGCAAGGTTTAGGAGAAAATAGAGAAAACGCTAAAAGTGTTGACACGGCAGCCTTTGTGCTGCTCCAGAGTCAGTGTGCATTCAGAGTGTGCAGCTTTGTAAAACAAAAATGGACAGTCGGGAAACACATAGGGCATGATTTCAGATAATCCTGCTTTAGAGGAGAAAACTACGGTGCTATAAACAGCACTAGGTAAGGTGCATCTTTGGGTGTTGAGTGGAGAGCTTCTGGGTGAATGCAAAGTAACCTGTCAGCTTTGCAGTGGGCTAGGAAACTCTTCAGAGTTGCTTCAGAGGACTCTCTGGTTTGGTCTCATTTTAAGCATCTCCTCTTTCTGTGTGATCTTAAAGTGAGCAGTGGCGATGGACCTATTCTGCTAGATATGTTTGGTAAGGAAAGGTTTAAAAATAAGAAAAAAGAAAAACATTGTGGGATCAGAAAGTAAGATTTGGGGCTTGAAAGGTGACTCAGAGGTTGGGGACGCTCTTCTAGAGGTCCTGAGTTAAAGTCTCAGAACCCACATGGTGGCTCACAGCCATCTATGATAAAATGGTGCCCTCTTATGGCATATAGGCATACATGTAGACAGAACCTTGTATACATAATAGATCTTAAAAGAAGAGAGAGAGCTGGGCATTGGTGGCGCACGCCTTTAATCCCAGCACTCTGGAGGCGGAGGCAGAGGCAGGCAGATCTCTGAGTTTGAGGCCAGCCTGGTCTACAATAGCTAGTTCCAGGACAGGCTCTGTTTCCAAAAACCAAAGGGGGGGGGAGGAAGAGAGAGATTTGAAGCTGGGCATAGTGGTACATCCCTTTAATCCCAATACTCAAGAAGCAGAGGCAGGTGGATCTCTGTAAGTTCGAGGCCAGCCTGGTCTACAGAACTAGTTTCAGTACAGCCAGGATTACACAGAGAAACCCTGTCTTAAAAAACCAAACAAACAAAAGTGAGATTTGAGAGGACTGGAGAGATGTCTCAGTGGTTAAGAGCACTGGCTGCTCGCCTTCAGTACCCAAGTGGTAGCTAACAGCCATCTTTACCCAGTTCCAGGAGATCCATTCCTGCCTTCTGGCTTCCACAGGCCCCAAGCATGTATATGGTGAACAGACTTGCCAGACATACATGTAGGCAACCCCCCCATGAATAAAGAAATAAATGTATTTATTTATTTTAAAGTGAGATTTGAGAGGTTCAAGAGATGGCGTAGCAATTAAGAGCACTTGCTAATTTTGCAGAGGACCTGGGTTCTTTTCCCAGCTCCTACATGGTGGCTACCATGTAGCTATATGTAACTCCAGTACCAGTCTTTTGGCTTCTGGGCACCAGGTATGTATGTAGTACACATATATACCCACAGGCAAAACACTCATACACATAAAATAAAAGGAATAAATCTTTAAACTTTTTTGGTGTTTATTGGCCAACTGTGCAGATCCCTTACTCTGGAGTTGTGGGCGCTGAGTATATGAAAGAGCTCATTTGTTATTTGTTCCTATTTTCTTAGTGGAGTAACTCAGATATCCTGCTGGTTTTGGTTTACTTTGTTGTGTTAATTGAAAGTATTTGTAAGTATGGGTTGGAAATTGGAATAATATAAAGTCTTCATGAGGATAGAGATATTTTTAAAAAGCCAAACTACATTTGGTTTTTTTTAAAGATGTATTTTTTTTTAAGATTTACATTTGTATTTTGTATGTATGTGTACCACATGCATGCCTAGTGCCCATGGTGACTAGAAGAGGGCATGGGATCCTCTGAAATTGGAGTTGCAGGCAGTTTTGAGCTGCCATGGGGTGCTGGGAACTGTGAAGCCAGGCTCTTTACCAGAACAGCAAGCTTTCTTAACTGCTAAGCTATCTCTTTAGCACCCTGGTTTGGGTTTTTTGTTTGTTTGTTTGTTTGGGTTTGGTTTTGTGGATGTTTTTGGTTTTTTTTTGTTCTTGGAGACAAGCTGCGTAGTTCTGCCTAACCTTGAACTTTGTAGACCAGGCTGGCCCCAGTGATTCGCTTACCTCTGCCTCCCAAGTGCTGTGATTATTGGTGCATATCACCATCTTTTTTGTTTTATTTTTGAGACAAGATCTCTCTACATAATCCTCACTAGCTGTCTTGGAACTCACTATAGACCATGTTGGGTTAGCATTCACAGAGGTTGAACTGCCTCTACTTTCCAAGTGCTGGACTAAAGGCATGTACCACCATGCTTGACACAGTTTTCTTTTTCATTTCTGTTTACGTAAAAAATTAGGATTCTCATGCAATGAAATTCCTATTTAGTATTTACCTCTCTGTCTCTTCTTAGAGAACAATTACCTAGAAATAAGTGAAGTTAAGAAGATGTGTTTTGTAAGCCGGGCACCTGAAACCCTATGCTAGGGAACTAGAACAACAGGGTGAGGAGTTTAGGGCCAGCCTGGGCTACATGAGACCCATCTCAAAAACCAAAAAAGGGATGTCTTTAGTAATGTGATGCCATCTAGCTTGCTTTATTTAGCATAGCATTAATTTAATGTAGCTATTTCCATTTTTTTTTCTTTTTCTGAGACATTATGATAACAAGAAAAATGAAGGCCCATGTGGTTTGGATTCCACCTGAGAAGTATG
Source organism: Microtus pennsylvanicus (assembly GCF_037038515.1). NCBI lineage: Eukaryota > Metazoa > Chordata > Mammalia > Rodentia > Cricetidae > Microtus > Microtus pennsylvanicus. Next base: position 61,690,897 of record NC_134579.1, on the reverse strand, counting down.
CTCAGAACACACAGGATCTCCATAAAGCAGCAGGTTCACAGCCTGCCTAGGCAGGTCACCACTTTTCTTGGCTTGGAGATAATGCAGAGCTGTTGTCATTACTGGTGCATTGGTGTTGGTGGTTGTTAGCTTGGAATCACTGAAGGCCACATACTCATTTTGATTTATAACATGCTGTATGCTGTTCTCAAAAGAAGCTATTCTTTTTCAATATGTTTAATATGCTTATAACAAATGATTAAAAAAATCCACATGTTTGAACACTTTAATTCTGAAGGGAAAGTAAAGCTGTTTGAATTTATACCCTGAAATGTAATTGTATTAAGTCAACAAATTATTTTTTCCAGGCAGACTCCAGGTTAAAAGCGCTTAATGCAACATTCAGAGTGAAAAACCCAGACAAGTAAGGCTTTGCTTTAATCACAGTTTACAATGTTGTTTTGAGTGATGCCTATCGATCTATTTCATTTTTCATTTCTGAATGTATGCACTTAGTTTGCTAAATATTTTTAATAATAATAATTTACATTTAGTGAAACCTTTTTAAAGTCTAAAACTGATTTTGAAGTTTGGTAATTTGAGATTAAGGTTGTGTCTGAAGTTATAGAAAATTAGACCATTGCTTTTTTTTTTCTAGAAACATTGATTAAATGTTGAAGATACCAGAAAAATGAGAAAAGTCCTTTCCTGTAGCTTTTCTTGTGTGAACGCTTATCAAATGTGCACAGTTTAAGAAAATTATGTATTATTTATGTATAATAACAGTCTAGTTTGTATGCCAACAAAACTGAGGGCAAATGCACAGTGTAAGGTCCTGAGGTGCTGTGCTTACACAAGTCCTTGACTTCGTGACCGTCAGTCTGGTGCTCTTGAGAGCATTTCTGTACTGGATGCTGGGGTTGGCAACATGACTTCTTGGGGTAAGACAGATCCTAGAGATTTAGGTTGTGCTCACTCTGAGTCTGGTGGATGGGCTAGCCTCTTCCTTACACGCTTCTTTACAGGAAGCGTGCTTCAGCTAGAGATGGTTTGTAGTTGCAGCTCCTGGCGTAGATACACATGGGTTAGGATTCCTCTAGCGAGTCCTTCAGCACTAATCAGTGTCAGCTAAGTTCTTATAGTTCGCGTGTTTGATAACCTGTCATGCCTAACTGTAATTCATAAACTGACATTGTTAACATTAAGACTCTGTTTTGCTTGTTTTCTGGTAGGGATAGAACCCAGAGCCTCTTGCATGCTAGCAAGTCCTCTGCCACCAGGCTAAATCTGTAGGCCTTCTTGACTTTTATCACAAACTTTGAATATAAAATATAAATGAGTATTTCTAAGATTTTGGTAATTAGGAAGTGATAATGATAACCATTGAACTTTTGTTTCTGTTTTTTATTATTTTTAAATTGTTTTAATTATTTTAATTACGTCTGTGAGTGCTACTAGGATCTGCACCCATACTTATCTCCATTTCGTTGTGTTGAGATCCTGTGTGACCCAAACTGGTCTTAAACTCCTGGTCCTCCTGTCTGTACCTTCTGAGTGCTAGGACTACCTGTTTATGTTATTATACACCCTCAAGTATTGTTTGTTTATGACATTTTTTTAGAGCAAGTTTAGGTTCACAGCAACACTGAGCAGTGAGCATAGAAAACCCTCCGTTTCCTCCCCAGACTCTGATTCTCCACCTCTCACGCAGAGCACTGGGTGGACAGAGTTTGTTGCTGGGACAGGACCTGGTTTGGGATGAGCACATCTGCTCTTGCAGCATCGTGTAGAATAGATGGAACAGGTCGATGTCCTAAAGTCCTCTGCTCCTTCCAGCTCAAGTAACTTTCTAGTTTTACTGTTTCTATAATTTTTTGTTTGTTTATTTCAAGACGGTTTCTCTATGTAGCCCTGGCCGTCTTGGAACTCGCTCTGTAGACCAGACTGGACCAAACTCACAGATCTAACTGCCTCTGCCTCCCACAACAGGAGATAAAGGTGTGCACCACCACTGTCTGGCTAGTTTCTCCTTTTAAAGAATGTTGTGCCAAATAATAGGTTACCTTTCAAATTGGCTTCTTTCATTAAGGTCCCATTGAGGTTTTTGTAAGTTTTAAAATGACATGTATGGTAAATAATAGGTGTTTTGTAGATTAGAAGTAAAATTATGTTACTCTAAAAGAAACAGGCTAAGTTTGTGACATTGGTGGATGTATATTCCTTAAGGGATCTGTTATTTTTGTTGATACTTTAGCATTGTTTCACTAATTAGTTTTTTATTAAATGCTTATCAATATAATGAAAAAGATTTTGTCATTTGGATTTCTTCATTTTCTTTTGGCTTTACAAGATTATTTGAATTACTGGATTTTATTTATCCATACTGTTTGTAGGTTTTTTGAATTTTAGATGGGTTGTAGCCAGTAATATTGTCAAAGTATAAAATGAGTGTCTAGAAAAAAAGAAAAAAAATGAGTGTCTAGTTACAAGGAAATTGATTTGCCTTAAATTTCATTATAAGAGATTCTTGCTGGGAGGTGGTGGTACACGCCTTTAATCCCCTCACTCCAGAGGCAGAGACAGGCTGATCTCTGAATTCAAGGCCTGCCTGGTCTACAGAGTGAGCTCTAGGACAGGCTCCAAAGCTACAGAGAAACCCTGTCTCAGAAGGAAAACAAAAACGAAAAAAGAGAGAGAGTGTATGTAAAATCTCTGTTCTAGGTCTGATTATGGTTAGCCCAACAGATTAATAACAATTAAAAGTAGTTATGCCATTGTTATAATAGTATGCATCACAAAAAAGTTTTAATTCTGTTTGCCTAAATTCCTGATAACCAGAATAATTGTTTCAGAGAGATGACCAGAATGCTGTTTCTAGTTGCTTTATGCAAGTGTATTTTCCCCCAGACCAACTTGACTGTTAAAGCAGTGAGAAGGGAGATCTGGAGTCTTGTGTTTACGTGACCTTAGTCCAGTGGCTCCCAGCCTTCCTATGCTGCAGCTCTTTAATACAGTCAGCTCCTCATGTGGTGACCCCAACCATAGAATTATTTTCATTGTTACTTCATAACTATAAATTTGCTGCTGTTATGAATTGTATTGTAGTTATCTGTGTTTTCCAGTGGTCTTAGGCAACCCCTGTGAAAGGGCAATTTGACACCTGCTGGGGTTGCGACCCACAGGTATAGAACCACTGCTTTAGGGACTCTGTAAAGGTCATTTTCCTTGGTCTGACAGTGGCCACTCATTGCCTAATTATGTTATGTTGTAAATAAACTAAGTCCACTGAAACAGAATCTAAATGATAAATTGGCCAAATTACATAAATTATATATTCTTTATGTAGTTATTTTTAAATCTACTAGTTTGGTTTTGTATAAATAAACAGTCCTAATATTGTGCCAGCCATAACCTTGCCAGGAAGTTTCATTTACTGTGGTTTTAATTGCTAGCTTTTCTTATCTGAAGAAACAAAACATTGTCTTCACTTAAATCACATGTAAAACCATAATTTTTCTTTTAAAGAAAAACAAACCACATGGTCAAATATTTAATTATGATTTTCTTAGGGCCTTTGAGTTTTCAGATTATTTGGAACAGGAAGTGTTGATAGAAAGTAGTATAGAGTTAGAATTGTCTTTTAAGTGACTCGGGTCAGGGGCTCTCAGTATAGTTCAGTGGATAAAAATGATTGCCATGTGCCGGGCGATGGTGGCGCACGCCTTTAATCCCAGCACTCGGGAGGCAGAGGCAGGCGGATCTCTGTGAGTTTGAGACCAGCCTGGTCTACAGAGCTAGTGCCAGGACAGGCTCCAAAGCCACAGAGAAACCCTGTCTCGAAAAACCAAAAAAAAAAAAAAAAAAAATGATTGCCATGTAGGCCTGACAACTTTGATCCTAGAATCCATGTTAGAAAGCCAGATGTGGGGCCAGGAGAGATGGCCCAGCGGTTTACAGCACTAGCTGTTCTTCCAAAGGACATGAGTTGTTACCAGCACCCATATGGCAGCTCACAACTGTCTGTAACTCCAGTTTCAGGAGCTCTGACACCTTCACACCAAAGCACATAAAATAAAGTTAAATAAATTAAAAAAAAAAGATGCCTGCCAGTGGTGGTACACACTTTTAATCCCAGTGCTCAGGAGACAGAGGCAGACAGATTTAAGTGAGTTCAAGGCCAACCTGGTCTATAGAGTGAGTTCCAGGACAGCCAGAACTGTTTCACAGAGAAACCCTGTCTTGAAAAACAATAAACAAACAAACAAGCAAAAAAGCCAGATGTGATGGTGCATGCACAGCTGGAATCCCAGCACTTTTATGGTGAGATGAGAGGAGTTAGGAAAATCTCCCAGAAGTTCACAGACTGGCTAGTCTTGTACCTTCACATGCATGCGTAGCACACCCATGCTCACATTCACTCAAACACAGTAACCATCAATAGAAAAAGGTTACAAATCAAAAACAGCTCCCGGATAGGCAGGGCAGTAGGAACTGGAAATGCAGAAGCTGAAAGAGAAAGGTTGGTGCTGACATTGTGACTCTTACAGTCACACAGACTCACAATACATTGAGTGTCTTTTCTTCTGGGTTTATATTGGATGATGGTTGATTTACAGATTATACAAGAGGTTTAAGTGCAGCCTATAGAGGCGGCTTGGGGGTGAAGAGCACTTGCTGCTCCTGCAGGGACATGGGCTCAGTACTCAGCACCCACATGGTGGCTCACAACCATCTGTAACTCCAGTTCTGGGGGACCCCATGCCCTCTTCTGACCTGTGTGAGCACCAAGCACATACATGATACACACACATATGTAGGCAACACATTCACACATAATGTTTTAAACTTTCTTTGTGCGTGCGTGCATGGGGGGGGGATGCAGCAGGGTATCTGGCTGTCTTAGAACTCACTGAGTAAACCAGGTTGTCTTTAAATCCACCCACTCTCGCTGCCTACCAGGTTCTAGGATTAAAGGTGTGCTCTATTATGCTTGGTTTAAAAGGGGGAGCTGGAGAGATGGCTCAGTGGTTAAGATCCTGCTCTTCCAAAGGTCCTAAGTTCAATTCCCAGCAACCACATGGTGGCTCACAACCATTGTGATGAGATATGGTGCCCTTTTCTAGCCTGTACTGTATACATACATACATACATACATACATACATACATCTTTAAAGAAAAAAGAAAACCTTTTAAATTCGTGTGACTTTACACTTTCACTGTGATAGGACAGAGAAGACAAAAAAAATGTAAGAAAATAAGAGAACAGTAGAAAATTGACAGCAGTTGACTCCAAACTGGTTTGTGCCTTTGAGCTCTCAGACTGAAGAGAAACATCCAGAAAAAGCCTGTGGGAGCTAGTTGGGGAAGCACCTGTCCAGGTTGAGAGGGCACAGTGGTTACAGTCTGAGGGGGAGATGAAAGGCAGCCTGTGGCTGTAATGACAGTGGACTCTTTCAAAAGGAATAGAAGACAAAATGGGTTGCACTGGTGTAGACAGCCTCAAGATCACGCTAGAATTGGTGTTTACTTGGTTTCTGATCAGGGATTGAAAAAGGTTGGTGTTGGGAGAGGACAAAAATCTGACATTGTGTGTGCTTTAGTCTCTCTGACAATGCCTTGTCACTTAGGTCCTTAAAAGTCAACTGTCCTTGCTTTCATATGCAGACCGTACTGGATGGAGTTTGATACTGGCAAAGGATCTAGACCTTATTTCTGGAAAATTCGCCTCTATTTCTTGCCTGCTGCCTAAGGCTTGATGGAGACTTCATTTTTCACCCTTAAACCTTTCCCCCCAGTATCTAACTTCTCTGAAGATGCAGGCTTTGTTCTGCTGGCCAGTCTGTGGGTGTTTAGAATTTTAACTTTGACTGATGATGTTATTGATCCCACAGGGATGCTGTTTCCTTCCTTATCTACCTGCTGTTTAAAGAAATCAGATGGTCAGACTGGTGTGCTGTGGGTATTCTGTCATTGAGATGTAAGGTCCTCTGGTCCTCTTAACTTAGGTGGGCTGCATCTCTACAATTTTATAGTCTTCTGAAATGGTTCATAACCTATTGTGATATTTAAGAATTTTATAGTTAAGCCTGCCCTAAAAGGAAAGGCCCTTAGGGAGTCAGGCCAAGAAACTCCAGAGAAACTTTCTGTAAAGGATTTCTGGCTCCTGGTTCCCCAGTACAAGATTTGACAGAGGCTATACATAATAGTGCACACCTTAGCCAGGTGGTGGTGGCACACACCTTTAATGCTAGCACCCAGGAGGCAGAGGCAGGTGGATCTCTGAGTTCGAGGCCAGGTTGATCTACAAATCGAGTTCCAAGACAGCCAGGGCTGTTACACAAGAAACCATGTCTCAAAAAACAAAACAAAAGAAACAAAAAAGCCAGAGAAATTATGTAGGCTTTGACTTTAGAAAGATTGTCAAAACAGAGTAGGCAGTAGATTAGAGTGTATGAGGTAGACTGGAGTGCCAGTCTGGGCCGTCAGAGAATTCCAGGTGATAGATGATGGTGCTAATATTGACCTGAAGTACCAGATCAAGCGCAACATGAACAGATCTGGGCAATATTTAAGAAGTGGAATAGATAACCTGGGTGTATAGGAAAGGGTGTGGGGTGAGAGAGACGACAAAATACAGGTAGTTCTTAGGCTTTACTGTAAGACTGCTGTGGATTGTGGGATGGATTTGGGGTGAGGTAGGGAAAGATAGGTCAAGCTTTGTTTTTTGGTTTTTTTTTTTTTTTTTTTTTTTTGTTTTTCGAGACAGGGTTTCTCTGTGGCTTTTGGAGCCTGTCCTGGAACTAGCTCTGTAGACCAGGCTGGTCTTGAACTCACAGAGATCCGCCTGCCTCTGCCTCCCGAGTGCTGGGATTAAAGGCGTGCGCCACCATCGCCCGGCAGGTCAAGCTTTGGATATGAAAGTTAACTACAAGTGTGCTGTTAAGGGACTGGTATAGATCTACGGTGTAGGAGACAGTGCTGGGTTGGGTAGGAATTTTGGATGTGGTGACATACCATTCATAAACATGAAGTCTTACAATCAAGTCACGGGATGAATGCATTTATTGAAAGGTTGATGAGCAAATGACTGAGAGTCTAGGACTCACATCTGAAGAACACTCAGACTCAGCGTTTCCTAGAGTGAACCTGAGGGTATCCAGCACCTGGATCCTGTTGTGAGACCCTGCATGCCACTGGACCTGTCTGCTGTGGCTCACTCTTCGCAGTGAGACTTCAGTAGTGGGCTTGCCCTGGGTTTTTTAGTGTTATTGTTTAAGATAGGATCTTAGTCTGTAGTCCACGCTGGCCTCAAATTCACGGTGAGCCACTTGCCTTAGCTTCCCAAGTGCTGAGGGATTATAAATGTAAGCCACCGTGCCCAGCTCTGTGTGTGTGTGTACATGGTATATGCATGCAGGTTCCAGAAGGGGACATTGTGTCTCACTGAACCTGAAGCTTACTGGGTAGCCCAGCTGGCTAGTGAGTTCCCAGGATCCATCCATCTCCATCCTGCAGTGCTGGAGTTACAGACATGAAGGCCATGTCTGACTTTATGTGGGTGCTGGGGATCTGAACTCAAGTCCTCTTGCTTTCCTGGCAAACTCTCTTACCTACGGGATTATTAAGACATTTCAGGATTTTCACATACTTAGACACAAGTGAAGAAAGAGAGGACCACGGGAGAAACTTCAAGGGTGACTAGGAAGTAAAAGGCATGGGTTAACTGTGGTAAAAAGAAATTGGGAAATGATACGAAGTGTAGAACCTAGAGCACGGGGTGTAAGTCGATTCTAAAGAAAGGGTTGAGATGATGTGGATTTGAGAAAGCTTTAGATTGACTGACTTCCCACCTGCTGCCTTCTGTAGTCTGTGTGCGGAGTGACATTTAGAACCTTGCTGTCTTCAGCTGGAAAGATGGCTCAGTGGTTAGAATGCTTGTTGCTCCTCCCGAGGATCCAGGTTCAATTCCCAGCACCCACATGATGGTTCATAACCATACATAAAACTTGTTCCAGGACATCCAATGTCCTCTTCTGACCTCCGTGGGCACTAAGGGTGCAAGTGGTGTACTTCAGCATTCACATAAGATATTTAAGTCTAGGTGGGGCAGTGGTGGCAATGCCTTTAATCTCAGAACCTGGGGCAGGGGATAGAGGCAGGTGAATCTCTGTGAGTTCAAGGCCAGCCTGCTGGTCTACAGAACTAGTGCCAGGACAGACTGCTATTTAGGTTGAGGTTGCTATTTAGTGTATTTTTAGTACCAGAAATTTTTTCCTGTTTTTTTGTTTTGTTTTCAAAATAATTTTCCATACCCACAGATTTTTTATCTCTGCCTTAGTCTCATGATGTAATTTAATAAGTGTGCATCTTTGGCTCTCAGTATGTGTATATATACTGCTTGATGTTCTGGTATTTTTCTGTTGATATTGGCTTGTTTAGGGACAGGATGTGGTTAAATAGAATGAGTTTCATTATTTGCAGGAATTGCTATTTTGTGCACAGACTCTGCGTGTTTTCCTGAGTGATGCTTTGTTCCCTGTTTCAGGAGGTTTACTGATCTGAAGCACTACAGTGACGAGCTGCAGTCCGTCATCTCCCATCTCCTTCGAGTCAGAGCTGTAAGTGATCCAGAGCTCGGCGACACTTTCTACAGACTGCACTTGTCACCGAGTCCCCATGCTTGACTGGTTTTACATTTAAATCTAGTATATTCATAACCAAAATGCCTTCTAAGAGAGATGGGAAGGCTTTTCTGTTAGAAACAGCTTACAGGGGCTGAAGAGATGGTTCAGCAGTTAAGAGCACTGACTGTTCTTCCAGAGGACCTGAGTATAATTCTCAGCGCCCATGGTGGCTCACAACCATCTATAATGAGATCTGATGCCCTATTATGGCATGCAGGCTTACATGCAGGCAGAACACTGTATACATAATAAATTAATCTTTAAAAAAAAAGAAAAGGAGAAACAGTTTGAAGAATTTGAGTCCATTTCTTCCTAGTGTACAGTGGTGCAGTTTTAGATGGAACTGGGTTGACTGTATAATAATTATTGAAGCTGGATGCCAGGAAGTACATGTACACGTTTTTGGTCTTTATACATTTTTTAAAAAATATAGGTGGGCAGTGGTGGTCACACCTTTAATTCCAGCACTTGGAAGAAAGAGACAGGCAGATCTTCGTGAGTTCGAGGCCAGCCTGGTCTACAGAGTGAGTTCCAGGACAGGCTTCAAAGTTAAAGACAAACCCTGTTTCAAAAAACTAAAAAAAAAAAAAAAAAAAAAAAAAACTTAAAAAAAAATTACCATGTGTTGAATCTCCTAGAATTGGCAAAGTAATAGATGATTGTGAGTTTTTCCATGCGGGTGCTAGGATTGAACCCGATCCTCTGGAAGAGCAGCCAGTGCTCTTAACTATGGAGCCATCTCTCCAGTCCTTCTCTGTATTCTTTGTTTGTATGTCTCAGTCTTGGGACTCAAACAAAGGACCTCATGAATGCATGAATGCTAGACAAGTACTATGCCACTGAACTGTGCTTTTCCGTACTTTCATAATATTTGAAATTTTCTGTGATAGTACAGAAAAGTAGGACTGGGGGATGTAGCTCCATGGTAAAGTGTGTGACCAACTTGTACAAGGCCTTGACCTCCATCTCTGTCAACAGACACCGTAAGATAGACTACGAGTGTGGAGACAGCTCAGTGGGTAAAAAGTACCCACCCTGCAAACACGAGGACCTAAATTGAATTCTCAGCATCCCCATAAAATTGTACACTTCACTAAAGACCAAGGTTTCAACACAGCCCCAATAGACTCCTTAAATGCTAAGATAGTCAGAGTAAGTTGGGTGGTGGTGGCACTGGTGGTGCACGCCTTTAATCCCAACACTCGGGAGGCAGAGGCAGGCGGATCTCTGTGAGTTCGAGACCAGCCTGTTCTATAAAGTGAGTTCCCAGACAGTCAGAACTGAAACTCTGTCTCAAAAAAGCAAAAGAAAAGAAAAAAGAAAAAAAAGTAAGTCAACTGGAGTGGGTGGCTCTCTCTATTATCCCCTGCTTAGGAGTAAGAACTGAATAGTTAAAAGGGTTTCTAGGTCTTTCATTACTTTGAAATTACACTTGAGTATGAGTCAAGTTAAAGTTCTCCTATATCAGTGGAACCATGTGATACCTTCTGATTGACTTGGGTTTTAAAATAGTGTTCTGAAATATGAGAAAGGTCCCGAGACACGAACAGTCACAGTAGGGTGACAGGATGCAAGGGTGGGGGCTTGAAAACTCACACAGAAACTCCACGGATTTTTCCTAGTGGCAGTGTCAACTGGAGAAGATAGCTCAGATGCTGTTTAAGACAGGTGGCAAGTTAGAAACTGCTTAAAGGAAAAGTGGAAGTATTATTTTTTTTTCTGTTGAGGATAACTCTTTTTAAACCATGTATAGGGGGCTGGAGAGATGGCTCAGTTGTTAAAAGCCCTACCTGCTCTTCCAAAGGTCCTGAGTTCAATTCCCAGCAACCACATGATGGCTCTCAACCATCTGTAATGAGATCTGATGTCCCCTTCTGGCCTGCAGGCATGAATGCAGGTGAAACACCATATACTTAATAAATAACTTAAAAAAAAACATGTAAAGGTAAAAGTTACATTACAGCTAAGTATGAATTAAATACTTGAGTAAACAGAATTACTAAACAGCAGGTGGCCTCAGGGCCAAGAAGGGTCAGTTTTGGTCTGTGAGCTAAAGGAAATTAAAACTAACACTTTTCCTTGACTATTACTTGTGCACTGTGATGCTAGACATGTTAGGATAGCCTCCCTTAACGACCCTGTGGGGACAGTCCTGTCACTCCATTTTACACAGTCCGAAACAGGCAAGTGAAATCAATGGGCTCTAGTACCTCCCAGCAGACAGATGTGGAGACCAGAATGAGACTGTAAATCTGCCTCAGGAGCCCATTCTCTTAGCCACCCACAGATATACATGGGCAAAGGATGGGAAGATAACAGACACTCAGTGAGTTGCCCTGGTTAGCAGAGTCACCTGATGGAGGTCATGTCCTTATCTGAAAGACACAGTATAAAGGTTTGGAGTACTCTAGTCTCGCAGCTCTATGTAGCAGCTGCACTCATGGGGCTGGAAGGTTGAGAGCACCTGGTGCTATTGTGGAAGACCAGGGTCAGTTACCAGCACCCACAGGATGGTTCAAAACCATCTATATCTCTATTTCCAGGGGATTCAATGCCCTCTTCTAGACTGCATACACATGATGCACAGGCGTCCATGCAGGCAAAACACATATACATGTAAGTAAAAATTAAAATTTTACAAAAATTTTATAAGATTTATTTTATATATGAGTGCTCTATCTGCATATATACCTTTATGCCAGAAGAGGGCATCAGACCCCACTAGAGATGGTAGTGAGCCACCATGTGGTTGCTGGAAATTGAACTCAGGACCTCTGGGAGAGCAACCAGTGCTCTTAACTGCGGAGCCATCTCTCCAGCCCCTAAATAAATCTTTTAAACAAAGAAAGAACTTGAACTCAACTACATGGTTCTATTTCCTGTTGTATTCTGTTACCTCTTCTCCAGGCAGAATCCCATTTTTAATATAACCTTGTTAATATTCTAAAAACACAACTTTATTTTGCTAACATTCTAAAGATATAAATTATAGTTACTGACATCATATTTAATATTTATTGTTTGGTTGTCTATAGATATGGTAATATCTGGTGTTCGCAGCATAGTTAGAGAGGGTGGTCGGAGAGAATCACACAGCTTCTTCGGAAATCACTTGTATCAGGAGTCTTTATTGTTTTGAGACAGGGTCTCACTGTGTAGATTTAGCTGTCCTGGGGCTCACTTTGTAGACCAGACTATCATAAGTTCACAGAGATGCACTTGCCTCTGCCCTTCAGTGCTGGAATCCAAGGCACAAGCCACTGGGCCCAGCTAGGAATTTTAAATCTCTGAATCTCTGAAATCTGCTAGGAAACTCAAAGGAGAAAAATCTGTGTGTATCCAGATCTTCAAGTTCATCATCTAATAGCACGCCATAGACTGTTTCCTTTTCCATTGTCCACTTCTCCTTCAGTAAGGAATTTTAGCCACACAGCAGGAGGGGAGGGGATAATCAGGATGGTGCTGTCAGTGTCTTCTGCTGCAGGCTTGCTCATAAGGAAACAGTCTGAAGGGGGAAAGGTGCCTCTCAGAGATGCTTTCTGCAGCATCATAATCCTGGAAAGGCTACAGGAAAGGAGGCTTACGGACTCTGATTGTATACAGCTACTTTGTGTGCTGTGATTAAAACTAGTGCTAACATGCTGGGCAAAGTACACCCTTAGTCCTAGCTCTCAGGAGGCAGAGGCAGGGGGATCTCTGTCGATTTGAAGCCAGCCTGGTCTACAGAGTGAGTTCTAGGACAGCCAGGGCTACACAAAGTATCCCTGTCTCAACAAAACAAAACAGAAAGAAAAAGGCAAACCAGAAAAACTGCTAAAAAGGACTGTGGCAGCACAGCAAACATGTCAGGCTGCTCTAGTTCTGTGTTTGTCATGTGGTTTGGAGGGTGCTTTTCTTTCCTGGTAAGCATGATGATTGTTTTTTTCCCCTCTGACTCTTAAAAATGTATATGGATTTTTGCCAGACGGTGGTGGCACACACCTTTAATCCCAGCACTCGGGAGGCAGAGGCAGGCGGATCTCTGTGAGTTTGAGGCCAGCCTGGTCTACACAGCTAGTTCCAGGACAGGATCCAAAGCTACAGAGAAATCCTGCCTTTAAAAAAAAAAGTATATGGGTTTTTAAAAAGTAATCTGTGTATAACTTCAACCTAATACCAATTTCTGTTAAATATTTCAGAGAGTAGCAGATCGACTCTATGGTGTGTATAAAGTACATGGGAATTATGGAAGAGTTTTTAGGTAAGTATCTTACAGAATTAAACACTTAGCTCTAATTGACTTTTTGGCTTTAAAACTATTATAATGTATGAGTCAGGAGAATACGATTTATTTATTTATATTCTCTAATGGAGCATGTGTGTTCACATGTGAGTAGGTGCATGTGTTGAATGGTGTGTACATGTTGAAGTGTATGTACATGTGTGTAGAATCTAGAGGTTTGTAGTAAGATTTTTCTTTGGACTGCCAGCCTCATATAATAACAAAGAGACTTAATATTAATTGTAGCTCAGCCTTAGCTTAGGCTTATCCCACTGGCTCTTTTAACTTAAATTAACCCTTTTATATTAATGTATGTTTTGCCTCATGACTTTTTACCTTTCTTTCATCCTGTATGTCTCTCTGTATCTCATTGGTGTCTCTCTCGTGCACCTAGAATGATCCCGAGTTCCCCTCTTTTTCCTGGAAGTCCCGCCCAACTCTCCTGCCTAGCTATTGGCCATTCAGCTTTCTATCACATAAATCACAGCAAGACATCTTCACACGGTGTACAAAATCCCTCAACAGAGGTTAGCATTGGGTATCATTTGATTGTTCTTCACTTTAGTCATCGAGGCAGGTTCTCTTCCTTGACACTAGAGCTCACCAGTTTAGATTAGTCTAGCCAGGCAGCTTGCTCTGTCCCTGTGTCCCAAGTGCTGGCATCATAAGCAGGTTGTCATGTAGAGGAGTCCCAGCTGTCCAAACTCTGATCCCGCGGGCTCCCATGGTAAGTAATCTCTTTCCTCACTGAGCCGTCTCCATCGCCTTCTGGTTCTTTTGGAACAGAGTTTCACCCTGTAGCTTCGGCTGGCCTGGAACTCCTTATGTTGTAGCCCAGGTGTATCTGAGACTTGCAACAATCCACACATGTCTGACTCTCAAGTGTTGAGATTTACAGATTCAGTGATGTCCTGTACTAACAGCTTTCTCTTGTCTAGTAAGCGTTTTCATTTTTTTTTTTTTTTTCGGTTTTTTCCAGACAGGGTTTCTCTGTGGCTTTGGAGCCTGTCCTGGAACTAGCTCTGTAGACCAGGCTGGTCTCGAACTCAGAGATCCGCCTGCCTCTGCCTCCCGAGTGCTGAGATTAAAGGCGTGCGCCACCATCGCCCGGCAGTGCTTTCATTTTAAAGCCATTCCATAAACAAAAGTGTTGAGAGAATTCTACATGTTGAATGACAACTCCTGACTGAAGGGACAAAAGCCTCCTACTTTCTCTGCTGATGGCCTGGAGAGAATGAATCACTGACTTTTTACCTTTCTTTCATTCTGTATGTCTCTCTGTATCTCACTGTCTAATAGAATTGGATACTTTCTCTTTCTTTTCTTTGTTTTTTCCATTTATGATTTATGAAGACTTTAGCAAGATAAGTTTTCGAATCTTAGGATATTTCAGTAATTTGAATGCTTGTGTAAGGGCTGGAAGTATATCTCAGGGTTAGAACAGTTGTCTAGTCTATGAGGCCCTGGGTTCAACCCTCAGTACCAAAGTGGGGAGGGTGGTATATATATGTATGTGTGTATGACTTGCATGTTTTGGTTACTTAAATTTTTAGTTTATTTATATTAGGAGTGTTTTGCCAGCAAATGTGTATATGTGCCTAGTGCCTATGGAGGCCCAAAGTTCCTCTGGAACTAGAGCTACAGATATTTGTGAGCTGCCATGTGGATGCTGGGACTCAAACCCAGGTCTTTAGAGATGGGGTCTTACTGTGTAGCCCAGGCTGGCCTAGAACTCACTTTGTAGACCAGGAAAACCTAGAACTTGCAGGGTCTGCCTGCCTCTGTATCTGCACTGCTGGTGTTAAGTCTTGTGCCACCATCCCAATCCCAGCTTTAAATTCTTTTCTTTTGTAAATTTTCTTTCTGAGGGGTGGTCCTTTTCCTTATTATTTTTGTTTCTTTGTTGTTTTTTGAGATAGAGTCTCATGTAGCCAGGCTGGCCTTAAATTTGTCTGTAGTCAAAATTAACCACTTTGAACTTGTGGTTCTCCTGCCCCCATCTTTCAAGTGTTTGGGTATCGGATGTGCACCGTGTTTAACATGGTAGGCAGGCCTTGTACTGACTGAGCTTTGTGTATTGTCTTCTTACCTTTAATTAAGAAATTTTAAGGGAAAATCAGTGTACTTGAGTCAGGGACAATAACCCACCTGTGGGTCCTAGCTAGAAAAGGATCTTGTGAACACAGTTGGGAGTAATACCCCGCAGAGCCAGTTCATAGCGCTTCCCTTGTTTCTTCCAGTGAGTGGAGTGCCATCGAAAAAGAAATGGGCGATGGGCTGCAGAGTGCCGGGCACCACATGGACGTGTGAGTAACTTAGGAACTATGTAGCTGGGCTTGCTCAGTGGGGAGTGCTGGGTACTCGCCGGTTTATATAAAGTTAACTGGCATTTATAGTTATGGTTTGCACGTATACAGAGAATTTGTTTCTCTAGGAACGCAAGATTGGTTTATACATGTATTCTGAAACTGTCTAATTCATACAGTAACAAAGTAAAGATAAAAATCTGTAGCCAGGTGGTGGTGATGCACGCCTTTAATCCCAGCTCTCGGGTGACAGAAGCAGGTGGATCTCCATGAGGCCAGCCTGGTCTACAGACTGAGTTCCAGGACAACCAGTTCTACACAGAGAAATTCTGTCTTGAAAAAACAAAAAAAGAGTTCAATTGAAGACAATTAAGTCCAAAAATAGATGCATACTTTTCTATAGTGAACTTTAAAAGCACTGTTGGAAAAATAAATTACTACATAGAGAAGAAAAAAAAAACCTCTGAACCAAATCTCACTTTACATAAAACGTAATTCAATTTTTATAAAATATATAAATGTATTTAGATCTTTTATATACATCATAATAAAATTAAAATTGTAGCTTTCAGGACAATATTGAAGAGAATGTATAGAGGAAAAGGTACTTTTTAATTTTTTAATTTTTTTAAGATATAGTCCTGGATGTCGTGGAATTCACTATGTAAATGAGCCTGGCCTGTCTCTGCACACCAAATGCTGGGATTCAAGCTGTGCATCAGCATGCCTAGAATAGAAAAAGAACTCTTAATTTTAAGTTGATAGAAGTTAATGCTGCATAAGGACCTCATCCAGTAGAGAAGCTGAAAACGTGCTGGAGATGGTTGATACAGCGCACATGTACCTAATTCTCCTGAAGTTCGCACTTACACCTTGTCCCAGGACTGGAGATACAAGGCAGTTGGTAAGGTGCTTGCCTAGCGTGCACAAGTCTTTGGGTTCCATCTCCAGCACCATGTAAAACCAGTTGAAGTGGGACGCAGGAAGGTGGAGGCAGGAGAACCAGAAGTTCAAGGTCAACCCTGTCTGCACAGGGAGTTTGAGGACAGTTACCTGAGACCCTGCCTCAAAAAATTCCTTTGAAGATAAATTTTATGCATTTTTTTCTATGAAAATTTTCAAATTAAATAAAGAAAAGATGGGGCTGGAGAGATGACTCAGACATCCAGAGGTCCTGCGTTCAATTCCCAGGAACCACTTGGTAGCTCACAGCCACCTATAATGAGATCTGGTGCCCTCTTCTGGTGTGCAGGTATACATGCAGGCAAGACACTGTATATGTAATTAAATAAATAAATTCTAAAAAAGAAAGAAAAGACAGGCATAAGGCAGATGAGGTAGTCAGTGGGTAAAGGCCCTTGTTTCCAAGGCTGGTGAGTACAAGTTTAAGTCCCAGGTCCCACATCCTAGAAGAAAAGGACCAATTCCCAAAAGTTGTTCTCTGTCCTCCACGATGCCCCATGGCACACATGTGCCCCCCTTATATAAATAAAATGTAATCGCCATATTTATTTATTGTTACTTTTTCAATTTTTTTATTGATTTTTATTGAGCTCTATATTTTTCTCTGCTCCCCTCCCTACATCTCCCCTCCTCTTCAACCCTCTCCCATGGTCCCCATGCTCCAAATTTACTCAGGACGTCCTGTCCTTTTTCTCATGTAGATTAGATCCATGTATGTCTCTCTTAGGGTCCTCATTGTTGTCTATGTTCTCTGCGATTGTGATTTGTAGGCTGGTTTTCTTTGCTTTATGTTTAAAAACCACTTATGAGTGAGTACATGTGATGATTATCTTTATGGGTCTGGGTTACCTCACTCAAAATGATGTTTTCCAGCTCCATCCATTTGCCTGCAAATTTCAAGATATTGTTAATTTTTCTACTGTGTAGTATCCATTGTGTAAATATACCACATTTTTCTTATCCATTCTTTGGTCAAAGGGCAATGCTGTTCATAGCAGCATTGTTTGTCATAGCCAGATCCTGGTAATTGCCATATTTAAATAGCTACTTTAAACCAATAATAAAAAGAAAAAAGGTCTTAAATATTCGTGAAAAACATGAGTATGTCAGGTAATGGATATGTTAACTGCTTGCATTAGTCATGCCATATGACTACCTATATGAAGCCATCACTTTTACATTGTGAATGCGCAGTCTTTATCAGTGCAGCTCAGGCTATTCGGTAGTAGGAAAATACTTTATTTAAAATAAATATTACTTTTCCGTATGCCATATTCAAGCTAACTAGCTTTTTTTTTAAAGATTTTTTTTTTAAAAAACTTATTAGCTGGGTGGTGGTGGCGCACAACTTTAATCTGAGCACTCTGGAGGCAGAGGCAGGTGGATCTCTGTGAGTTTGAGGCCAGCCTGGTCTTCAGAGTGAGTTCTAGGACAGTCAAGGCTACACAGAGAAACCCTGTCTCAGAAAACAAAACAAACAACTGTTTGTGTTTGTGTGAGTGTGTGCTCGAGCCGTGTGTGTGCAGATGCCACTGATGCCAGGAGAGGGTGTGGGATCCCCTGGAGATGGAGTTAAAAGTGCTTTATCTGCCACTTGCTTTAAATATTAATTTTTGTTGACACAGTTAGAGTTACTGTGTTTCTTGACAGGTACGCATCCTCTATTGATGATATTCTGGAAGATGAGGAGCACTATGCGGACCAGCTGAAGGAGTATCTCTTCTATGCAGAAGCGCTGCGGTGAGTTTAGTGATAGCCCAGAAATGTAGACAATAGGCCCCTTCTTAAGTGAGCTGACTGTGTCAGGCCCCTTGATGAGACCCAGAATATTCCCTTCTCAGGCAGAAAACCAGAAGTTCCACTCTTCACGTATCTTCTTGACAATAGCTTTTCTGTTTGGGATCATGGAGTGTCTGTTTCTTCCTGCTTTTTTCAATTTGAAGATCGGGAACAGAATACAGGCTGAGTGTGTAGAGCCCTACAGAGACAAACAGAATTCTCTGTTAGACAGACTTATTGGATAAGAAAAAGTTAGCATGTTTTCCTCCCTCCTTCTTAGTTGCTTTTCTGTTGCATTGAAGAGACACTATTACCAAGGCAGCTTACAATAGAAAGCACTTAATTGTGACCTTGGGAGGGTTAGTCCATGGGCATCATGGTGGGAGCATTGAGGCAGGCAGGCAGGCAGGCACCGTAACTTAGAGTTTACATCTGATCCACAAGCAGCAGGAAGAGAGAAACAGGGAGCTAACTTGAGTGGCATGGGCTTTTGAAGCCTCAGAGCAACCCCAGCGACACACCTCCTAATCCTTCCTAGTGTCATCAGTTGGGGACCAATCATTCATATATATGAGCCTATAGGAGCTATTCTCCTTCAAATTACCACTCTTTCTTCCTTCCTTGGATTTTTTTTTTAATTCAAGTTAGGAAAACCATTTTTCTGAAAGGGTTATTGGCTTTTGATTAGTTTTCTGTCACGTTGAAGAGCAGTATAGAATTCTATTGGAGGCAGGGCACAGTGTGCTCAGGAGGCAGCCGATCTCTGAGGTCAAGGCCCGCCTTGTCTACATAGTGAATTCCAGGCCCGCCAGGGCTATATAGTAAGAAGACCCTGTTTCCAAATTGAATGAAGAAAATAAAAAGAAGTAGAACTCTTTTGGGGGACTGGAGAGTTGGCTCAGTAGTTAAGAGTTTTACTGCTCTTCCAGAGGACCAGGTTCAATTCCCAGTACCTATGTCAGGCAGCTTACAATTAACTAGTTGTAACTCCAGCTCCAGGAGATCCGCTGCACTCATATGAACACACAAACTCATGCACACGCACACACAGAATTCAAAGTAAAAATAAAAAAAAAAAAACAATTTTACTGGGCAGACAGAAGAACTGTATTCTTTAGCTTGTCAACATGAAAACATTGGCAGTTAGCTTTTTCCTTACCTGCTTTGTGTTTCGCCAAAGTGTTTTCAGGTTATGAAGCAAAAGAGAATTGCTGCATACAGCGAATTCTGTGTAGTTCCTACGAATCATAAAAATGATCACTGTGGATTGACATGGAATGGTGCCCACTGTTTGTGGCTAAGTGTAAAAGTATAGCCGCAGTAGAGGTGTGGGTGTGTGTATAAATGCCTAGCTGTGTTCTGGAAGAGCAGGCACACTGTGTGTGGATTGTGGGTACAGTGGGATTGTGGGTGTGTGTATAAATGCCTAGCTGTGTTCTGGAAGAGCAGACACACTGTGTGTGGATTGTGGGTGTGTGTATAAATGCCTAGCTGTGTTCTGGAAGAGCAGACACACTGTGTGTGGACTGTGGGTGTGCTCTGGAAGAGCAGACACACTGTGTGTGGACTGTGGGTGTGCTCTGGAAGAGCAGACACACTGTGTGTGGACTGTGGGTGGTTTTGGAACTGCTCTATTTTGTGCATTTCTGCATTGGAATTGTCATAATACGCGTATTTCATTATGATGATTTAAAGCTAAGGTATGTCTAGATAGAAAAGGAAGGCAACTTTGAGATCCTAGGCATAACCCTATCAAAGAATGTTCACTTGTCCCAGGATTCCACAGTGTGAGCTCCTGTGGGGCATACCTGTAACCCAGCAGCTCAGGAGGCAGAGGCAAAAAGGTTTGAAATTCAAAGACAACTGTGACTAATGAGACTGTTACAGAAAGAGAGTTTGAACAATTGATAGTGGTGTGTTTATTGAAAATAATTATATAAGCCACCTTTGGCTTTGGATACGTAAAGTTTTTATGCTTAGATTCAGTTAGATTCAATTTTCAAGGTTGGACTACTACATTTTAAACATGAAACTTACAAAAGGTCACAAAAGCCCTGGACCTAGTTAGGTATGATGAATGCCTCTCCTGCACCCCTGAAACATTTCTAATATATTAAAGAAGCCAGAAAAACTCAATGGCTGTGCTTGCTCCCCCCAAGGGCTGTGTGCCGGAAGCATGAGCTTATGCAGTATGACTTGGAGACGGCTGCTCAGGACCTGGCTTCCAAGAAGCAGCAGTGCGAGGAGCTGGCCACTGGGGTGAGTGTTGTTCAGGGTTCTGCGGCTGCGGAGGCCAGAGAGCAGGAGGATCATGAGGGGACGTTAGAGGTTTTTGATTGCTTTTTTTTTTTCTGGAATGGTTTATTACAAATTACAAAATAACTGCATAGGATACAATGTGTTGGCTTCCCTTGTCTTTCCTTTCCCTTGTGTGTGTGTGTGCGCGCGCTACATGAGTGTAGTACCTGCAGGAGGCTGAAGAAGACATTTGGATCCCTTAGAACTCTTTAGGAGTTGAAGGCAGCTGTGAGTCACTGTCCTCCTAATGTGGTGCTGGAACTGAACCCAGGTCTTCTGAAAGAGCAGCAGATACTCTAACCACTGAACCATCTCCTGCCCCTTTTGGTTGCTTTCTTGATTTAATAATAAAAAAAAAAAAGATAGCAGTCAGAGCTGGAGAGATGGCTCAGCAGTTAAGAGCATTGGCTGCTCTTCCAGAAGACCTGGGTTCAATTCCCAGCACCCCCTTGGCAGCTCACAACTGTCTGTAACTCATGTTCCAAGGGATCTGATGCCCTCATATAGACATACATGCAGGTAAAACACTGATGTGCATAAAATAAAAATTAAAAAAAATAACAACCATCAAAACTATGCTCTTTTTAGTCCTTAGTCCTATCTAATTGGGCAAGGTGTTTTATAGGAATTTTAGTTCAGGAGCTGGGGAAATACTCAGTGATTAGGAGTGCTTACTGTTCTTGCAGAGAATCAGAAATTGATTCCTAGCAATTAAGTCGGGCAGCTCCCAATCACCTTTAAGTCCAGTTCCAAGGAAATCTGTTCCATATTTTGGCGTCTTTGTACACCTGAATGCCCACACACATACACACAGATTTAAAAAATTAAAAATTTTTTAAAACTTAGTTTACTTTGGAAAGCCTTACTCAATCAGAATCTCTCCTAAGAAAGTCCTTTTTAATGTTTATGGTGTGATTTGTGTACTTCTGAAGAAAATTTGGTATCTTATATAAACCTCTCTGCAGAGCCCAGCAACCTGACTAGAATGCATCAGTTGACATGGCTAGAGAAAGGTTCTCGGAACAGGGAGATAGCAAGTGCATGCTGCTTCTCGGCCACTGGTTCATGACAAGCGCTGCAGTGCTAACAGTACCTCTCAGGAAGCTGGTGTGGTGCTGCGCACCTTTAATGCCACCACTGGGAGCAGAGACAGGTGATCTCTGTTGAGTTTGAAGCACCAAAAAAACAAAACACGTCAAAACACCAGTACCGTAATGACCATTTTCAAGTAGTGTCAAGTATAATCACATTGTTACAGCCAATCCTTAGAACATGGGCATTTTATGAAACTAAATCCATTCCTGTTGACAGCTTCAGTCCTCTTCTCCCAGCCCTGGACACCACAGTCCACTTTTGCTGCTGGTCTGACCCCTTTAGATACCCCGCTTGCGTGCAGTCAGACAGTGTTTGTCTTTGTGGCTGTCGTCCCCACTTGTCATGATGGGTTGTAATACACGTCAGAATCCTCGTGTTTTTAGCTGAGTAATGTCCGTCTGTATGTTCACGCCTTGTCAGTTCGTCTGTTTCTGTTCCCTTTTAGACTGTGAGAACATTCTCATTGAAGGGAATGACCACCAAACTCTTCGGTCAAGAAGCTCCAGAGCAGAGAGAAGCCAGAGTGAAGGTGCTAGAGGAGCAGATCGGTGAAGGGGAGCAGCAGCTGAAGTCCAAAAACCTGGAAAGCAGGTAAAATGCTGCTGCTCAACAAGACTGCTGTGACGGACATGTGTTCTCTAGTGACAGCGCCTGCATGCCACCCAGGTGCTTACTGCACAGCTGGAGTAACGAAACCATGTGTAGGGAGGGGGCAGGGAAGGGATAGGGCATCGGCTTTGTGATTTTTATTCTTATACTTTTCATGATTCTTACTCTTTGCGCATTCTCTGAGCCCTTTCTTTAGCCCCATTTAACAAAACCTGATCCTGCAGACACAACACAAGTGCCCTTCACCGACTATCATGGCATGGAACCTGTTCTTCTCTAGTCTTTTTTTTTTTTTGGTTTTTTGAGACAGAGTTTCTCTGTGGTTTTAGAGCCTCTTTTCTAGTCTTACCGTTGGCACTGGGTGGGTAGGTGGTCAGTGATTGTCTCTGGCAGTTTGTGGGACCTTCAGAGTCATGAACTGTGAGAATTGTACCCCCTTCTTAGCTTGAAATGTACTGGAGATTTTATTGGTGAGGGTTGGGGGCTTAGTCACACTGTGTTACTCAGGCTCATGAACTCCCAGGACTTAAACCTTCCCCCTTAAACCTCCCTAGTAGCTGGTGCTACAGGTACTTGTCACTGAGCCCAGCAGTCAAAGTTTAAGAGACAGATTGTCATTTAAGATTTGTTTATTTTTATTTTATATATATGAGTATTTTGCCTCACATATATGTATACACAGCATACATGCCAAGTGGCCATGAAGGTCAGAAGGGGTGTCAGGTCCTCTGGAACTAGGGTTACAGACAGTTTTGAGCTGCCATGTCGCTACTGCGAATTGAACCCAGGTCTTCTTCAAGAGCATTAACCACTGAGCCATCTCTCCAGCTCCAAGTTGTCTTTTAAATCATACACATGCTAATCAGGATTCATAATCGATGTATGTTTCCCAGTGGCCCAAGGCAGACATTTCCTGTGGCATATATGTCTGTAAGTGGGTCCAGAAGCCATCCATATCTGTCTGAAGCAGAGCTGTGGCAACAGTATTAACGTATATAGAGATAGTGGGCATAATGTGGAAGACTATTCAGATACTTCTGTTTTCCACTCACATCTTAGGGAAAGGAAAAATAGGTATCTTATACAAGCAAGCAGCGACAGCCTGAGGAGATGTAAAGATGTCTGTTTACTCCAGTTAGGGCACACCAAAGAGACAGTTCACTTGGTGAACCCGTGAGTTCATTGGGTTAATTGCAGTAACATGGACCCACACCCCTGGAGTCCTGCCCAGCTTATAGACAGCTCCACAGAAGTGATTCTTTCCCTGGGAGTTTGCTCACTGCCTCTGTGGCCTCCAGAAGGAGCCTTGTAAGTTTTGCAGCTTTCTGAGAGTCCAAAGCCTTACTAGTGACCCTAGTGTCCCTCCTCCCTTAGCAAAAGGTGTTTCAGCTTGGAGGAAATGACTGCTTGAACTGCTTGGTTGGGTTTGTGATGCAGCATCTTTAAATGAGAATAAGCATGGCTGTATGTTTGATTTCAGAGAATTTGTGAAGAATGCATGGGCTGATATCGAGCGCTTCAAAGAGCAGAAGAACCGGGACCTAAAGGAAGCCCTCATCAGCTATGCCGTCATGCAGATTAGCATGTGCAAAAAGGTAGCCAGCCCTCATGAGGATGCAGCTGTGGCTGCAGTGTGGCAGCTGGCTCAGAAGTGCATGCCTGCTAGGAAGGCAGCTTAGTTAGGAGAGTGGAAGGCCTGTGAGGTGGCTCCCTGGGGAAAGGTACTACTGTCAAACTGATGACTTAATGTGAGTCCCACTTCCCACACAGTAGAAGGACTGGAGAACTCACTCCAGTTCTTGCAAGTATCTTCTGACCTCCACACACTGAGACAAATGAAAATAAGAAGGGCTAGACAGACTGAAAAGAGAGTGGGTTCCTGTTTCATCCCGCCTTGTGTTCCTCTCTAGTGCTGATATTAAAGGTGTGCACCACCACCGCCCGGCCTCTATGGCTAACTAGTGTGGCTGCTGGGATTAAAGGTGTGTGCCACCACTTCCTGGCCTGTATTGCTGACTAGTGTGGCTAGCTTTGCACTCTGATCTTCAGGCAAGCTTTACTTGTTAGATCATAAACAAAATATCACTATATCCATGCATATCCCTCTTTTTTTTTTTCAAACCCATGTACGTGCCTTTGCTGAACAAGAGCCCTACCACTGAGCCACAGTCCCAGATAAAGTCATGCCTGTACCTCGGCCTGCCTTGAGCTCACTATGTATCCAAGCTTGACTTGAATTCCCTGTGTATCCCAGGCTAGCCTGAAGCTCACTGTGCAGCACAGGCTTCCCTCACGCTCTTACTTCTGCCTCCATTTCCTAGGTGTTGAGATTAAGTGTAAACTGGGCTGTGGGGGCACACGCCTTTAATCCCAGCACTCAGGAGACAGATCTCTGAGTTCAAGGCCGTTCTGGCCTACAAAGTTGAGTTCCAGGATAGCAAGAACTGATTCAAAGAAAAACCCTGTCTTGAAAAACCAAATTTAAAAGAAAATAAAAAAAGATGATACCGTATCTGGTGCATAACAGGGTCTTTTTCTTTAGAAACGTAAAAATTAGGTACCCAGCCGGGCGATGGTGGCGAATGCCTTTAATCCCAGCACTCGAGAGGCAGAGGCAGGCAGATCTCTGTGAGTTTGAGGCCAGCCTGGTCTAGAAGAGCTAGTTCCAGGACAGGAACCAAAAAGCTAAGGAGAAACCATGTCTGGAAAATCAAAAAAAAAAAAAAAAATTTGGTGCCCAAAGTTAAGATTGACATTAGTTTATTCTTGGGTAAATATGAGTATATTTTACATATGTAGTTACATCATATCATTATTGATTAACTTAGGTTCCTTGGCTTGACTGAATTGCAGTAATGAAACAGTAAAAGCACGCAAATCACGAAGCATTTTAGTTAGTAGCTGGGCTGGGGCAGTTAGCAGAGTGCTCACCTAGCATGCCAGAGCTCTGTACTTGGTCCCCAGCCCTGCATACTAGGCATGCTGATGCACCTTATAGTCCTGGCTCTAGGGAAGGAGATCTGAGGCAGGAAGATCATACTGAGTTCAAGAGTAGCCTGGGCTATTTGCACCCCTCTCCCACTCCAAAACAAAAAATAGTATTTCTGGTTTTGGTTAACCTTTGTAATAGTGAGTTATCTAATTTATCAAATCAAGTAGGCTAAAGCTTTTGGGTTTTCTTTTTTATTTCTTTAAAAGACTTACTTTTATTTTTAATTATGAGTATATATGTGTCTTATGTGTAGGTACTGGTCATGAGTGCAGGTACCTGAAGAGGCATCAGCTCCCCCACAGCTGGAGTTAGTTGTGAGCAGCCTGATGTGGGGCACTGGAGACCAAACTCAGGTCCTCTGCAAGAACAGTGCAGGCTCTCTTAGCCACTAAGCATCTCTCCAGCCCTAGGCTGAAGTTTAAAAATAAATATTGGGGGGCCTGGAGAGATGGCTCTTCCAAAGGTCCTGAGTTCAATTCCCGGCAACCACATGGTGGCTCACAACCATCTGTAATGAGGTCTGGTGCCCTCTTCTGGCCTGCAGACATACAGACAGAATATTGTGTACATAATAAATAAATAAATATTTTAAAAATAAATAAGTAAATATTGGACAGGTGCGGTTACACACACGTTTAATTCTAGCACTTCGGAGGCAGAAGCAGGCAGGTCTCTGTTTGAAGCCGGTCTGGTCTGTATGGTGAGTTCCTGGCTATCCAGAGCTACATAATCTGTCTCAAAACAAACAAGTTAAAAATTGATTTTTCATTTATTTTATGTAGCATATAGCACAGATATAATGAATATTTCAGTGACTCAGAACATAGAAGTAAACATCCCCCCACCACGATCCCTTTTAAAAGTCATTCCTCTATCACACTTCAGTGTGCATCCTTTTGGGTGTTTATATAGCAACAGTCATTTAGAAAATGCTTGCATTTCTCCATCCCTCAGACAAAACTGCATTGTATGTGCTCATGTGAACTCTTATGCAACAGTGCTGAGACCTATCATATTTTTTTCTTTTATAAAAAGCAGTTTTTATGTGGGAGGTGGGGCACGCATGTGGGTCCTGGAGAGCCACCTCACTGCTTCCTGTTTTCTTTAATCAGGGTAGGGCCTAACGGTGTGGCCCAGATTGGAGGAGTCTGGTGTCTTCCAAGCATAGAGTCCTATCATCTGCAAACAGGGACAGTTTGACGTCTTTGTCCCCTTTTGTGTCGCTTTGATGGCTTTCCTCCCATTAGAGTGATGTTTTCATTCCCCAGTCACCACGATGTTGGTTCTAGGGCAGAATCACATTGTAAGTTTCTTTTGTTTTCAGGGAATTCAAGTTTGGACCAATGCTAAGGAGTGCTTTAGCAAGATGTAATCCGAGAAAGTGACTTTCTCTCCAATCAAAGTGCCCCAAAATGAAGCACAAGTAAAAAGAAATTCAGTTGCTACCTAATACACATAAAAGCATACAGTAAATTGAACAAATCAGCTTTCTTTAACTTAAGTATTTGTGTTCATATAGCACAAAGGGATACATTTTAATGAAGAATAATTTGAGGTTTTGGGGACTGGTGCTGATTCCAAAAGTTAATTTATAAGATATACCAACAGATTATTCATCAGGCTTCTGAACCAACGACTGAGTGTTAGGGTGTTAGTTAATTCCCACCTGCTCCTCTCAGTGCCAGCTGTTCCAGATCTCCTCACGTCGGGAGTCTTTCCAAGAGGACATTCCTATCTTTACTTGGTGGGACTCACTTCTGCTGTTGGGCTATTTTATCTGCCTTATAGTTGAGCTGTTTAGTTTGACAAAGCTCAGCAGAAACTTATTGTGAAATCTGAGGTTTCCTTCCCTGTTCGTAGATCCCTGTACCATCTGCGTACACTAGAAAAAATGCCTTCAGTTTGTGTTTCACCAAAATTTTGATACTGGTGAGAAATTTTATACTGCCAACAAAGAAGTCTCGGCTTCTCAGATATGCAGTGGAGTAAATACATTATTATGATCTAGCAATCACTCTATAGAAAGTTTTAATTGAACATTATTATCCTCAAATAATTGTTAACCTCAGCAACGAGCCTCCATTCTTCAGCTTGGCTCTGTGCACATGGCATTTCAGGGTACGAGATGTAGCGTTTCCATGTGTAAGACACTCACAGTGAACACATGTGGGCTGGTACCTTCATCATTAATGTGCTTTTCTATTGCCTGGCTGTGGTTTTTGTAAAGATAAATTATGTTGTTGTGTTTTTAATGTGTGTGTGTCATGGTACATGTTCAGAAGCCAAGCACTCTCTCTGCCAGCTTGCAGAATATTAACTGTGCACTCATCATTTCTAATGTTTTAAAACTATACTCAGTACTGTTTAACATTTGACTTTTTTACATGTTTAAAATGTTGCTGGATTTTTGTGCTGTTTGCCAAACTTATACAATAAATAAAGAAAATGTGTGTTTATTTCCAAAAGATTCCTGTTATTTTACAATGCTCCATGCATGTAAATACCCGATTTTTTGGTAGAAAA
Source organism: Microtus pennsylvanicus (assembly GCF_037038515.1). Taxonomy (NCBI): domain Eukaryota; kingdom Metazoa; phylum Chordata; class Mammalia; order Rodentia; family Cricetidae; genus Microtus; species Microtus pennsylvanicus. The sequence continues at coordinate 61,663,407 of NC_134579.1, read as the reverse complement.
TAATGCATGTCATATTTTATTTTAAAGTGACCTAAATGTTGGTGTTTTAAAACATAAGATGTTGCTATGGTTTGTGTTTTTTTGAGACAGGGTATCATGTAGCCTTTGCTAATTCTGGAACTGGTTATGTAGACCAGGCTGGACTCAGAAAGATCCGCCTACCTCTGCCTCTGCCTCTGCCTCTGCCTCCCGAATGAGTGCTAGGATTGAAGGCGTGCGCCAACATGCCTGGGTGTGCTGTGGTCTTTAAAAAGAACATTTAAAAGCAAAAGTTACCTGTGTGGATACACATTTTCTCCCTCTGTGTTCTAACCTCTTGATTAACAAAATACCCTCTACGTGGTCGTTAGAAGTCACATGCCAAGACTTGAGTTGTAGCTCGTTACAGAGTGCTCACCTTCCTATGTGCAAGGTCCTGGCTCGGGTTCCTAATGCCCACACAAGTAAATGACAAGCTTTATTTCGCTGTGATGGACATGCCTGTAATACCAGCACTCAGCCGGTGGGGGAACACAGGTTTGAGGCTGGCCTGGGCTACATCGTTCCAAGCCAGCATGAGCTACAAAGGGAAGTCTTTTTTTTTTTTTCCGCCCAAGAAGAAGGCTCTTTAAAAAAAAAAAAAAAAGCCGGGCGGTGGTGGCGCACGCCTTTAATCCCAGCACTCGGGAGGCAGAGGCAGGCGGATCTCTGTGAGTTCGAGACCAGCCTGGTCTACAGAGCTAGTTCCAGGACAGGCTCCAAAGCCACAGAGAAACCCTGTCTCGAAAAACCAAAATAAAATAAAATAAAATAAAATTAAAAAAAAAAAAAAAGATTTATTTATTTACTGTGTAAACATTGTTCTGCCTGCATAACTGGAGAGGACAACAGATCTCATTATAGATGGTTGTGAGCCACCATGGGGTTGCTGGGAACTGAACTCAGGACCTTTGGGAGAAAAGCCAGTGCTCTTAACCTCTGAGCCACCTCTCCAGCCCGAGAAGGCTCTTTCTTAAACTGACTTCAACAACATGTGGCAGATTAATGAGAAGTGTTTGGAAAGAAGAATTAGAGCCAACTGTGGTGCTGTATGTCTGCAGTCCCCGCTGCACAGGGCGGAAGCGCTAGGATCCTTTCAGCCAAGCCAATGTGCTGAGACTCAATCTTAGTTCTTGTCTTTGTAAATATGTGTGTGTGTTTATATATGTGTGTATGAATATGAATTAGGATAGAATGTGACCTTTTCTAAAACATTGCAAACACACTTGGTTTGACTGGGGACTGTCTTGATGGGTACTGTTACTCAGTTTTACAGAACTCATAAGGGAATTTTATTATGGAATTTATATTATCTAGATAAAATAGTCTAGGGTCACAGAGACAGCTCAGCAGGTAAAGCCACTGCTGCCCCCACCACCGCTGTGCCCACCAGCCTGGGTCTGATCCTGAGACCCATGTCCTGGAAGGAAAGAATGACTTCTGCAGATTGTCATCTGACCACCACACCAGTGCCCTGGCACATGCACACACACACACAAACAAAAATTGGTATGTAAAAATCAGAATGGATTAGTAAAAGCAAAGTGTTTTCCAAAGATAAATGTAGAAAGATAGTATGAGCAGTGACTGAGGAAAAGTGACCCAGTGAGCTAACAGAAGTACTTAAAGACTGGGGTACAGTCAGTTTGATAAAGTTGAAGCACTAAAGTTATATTTGACCTTCATTTACATCCAAATTAACCATCACCTTCCTGTGAAAGCCTGAAGACAGGTGTCATTGTGAATTACATGGAGCATTCCAAACAGGAACTGAGGGTGCCCATTTGAGCATCCTTAAACACAAAGTACCCAGCCTGAAATGGAGCAAGAAGTCAAGAGTTGTAACAAGAGGCTGGAGAGGTGGCTCATCTGTAGCTCACAGATGTAACTCCAGCTCCTGGGATCCAGCGTCTCTGGCTTTCCACAGGTGCTTGGTGTTCATGTGCACATACCCAGTGCAGATACACACCTCCGTGTAATCACAGAAGATAACACTTATATGTACAAAACAGGAGTGTTAGGCTTTTTCAATCCTTTTTATCCTTTAGACTTTTATATATTGTCCAGCTGGTAGCACACCATTAATCTCAGCTGGGAAGGAAGGCAGATGGGCAAGTGGGTCTTGTGAGTTCAAAACCAGCCTGGTTTACTTAGCACATTCCAGGCTAGCCAGGGCTGCACCATAGTTAGATGCTGTCTCAAAAAAGAAAAAAATTAGCCAGGTGGTGGTGGCACACACCTGTCATCCTAGCACTCGGGAGGCAGAGGCAGGTGGATCTCAGTGAGTTTGAGGTTAGTCTGGTGTAGAGTGAGTTCCAGAAAACTGTTTCACAGAGAAACCCTTTCTCAGTATGGAGGTTGGTTTTTGGAGACAGGATTTCTCTGTATAACAACCCTAGCTGTCCTGGAACTAGCTCTTGTAAACCAGGCTAGCCTTGAACTCACAGAGACCCACCTGCCTCTGCCTTCTGAGTGCTGGGATGAAAAGCATGCCCGATTTGTTTTTGTTTTTACTTCTTTCCGAGACTCCTAGAAAGTTTCTCCTAAGAAGAAGATTAGAAATTTGTTTCAGGGTTAACAAACCACAGAAAACAAAAAGGCTAACCCATAATTATAATTTCTTCTTAAATTATCTATCTTTAGGTACATACTTGAAAGGACACTAAAAGGAAAAACAGCACAAAAGTGACAGTGCCTCAGAGCATAAGGGGAAGAACAATATAAAACGCCTAACTCAAGCTGGGCAGTGGTGGCCTTTAATCCCAGCACTCGGGAGCCAGAGGCAGGCGGATCTCTGTGAGTTCGAGGCCAGCCTGGTCTACAAGAGCTAGTTCCTTCCAGGACAGGCTCCAAAGCCACAGAGAAACCCTGTCTCGAAAAAAAACAAAAAACAAAAAAACCCTCCTAACTCAGCATCTGCGTACATGTACATGCACATGCACGCGTGCGCGCACAATACGCACACACATACAGAGGGCGTGTACATGTAGGGGTAGAAAAGGCGACTTGCATTGTTGCTCATATTGCAAACATTCAGCAGGATACCATCTGGAGTGGATGCACGTATTGGAAGACGGGCAAGCTATGAAGTAACTCAGTTCCTCAACTTTAGTGTGCTTATAAATCATGTGATCTAGTTGAAGATCTAGTTGAAATATAAATTCTGATTGAGTTTTTTGGGCCTAGGGCATGAGAGTTGCATTTCTCCTGATAAAACTGAAGGTTCATTTTGGCTAATCTGGCAGGCCAGGGACCTTCTGGTTTCTGTGGGTATCTGTACACACAAGGCGTACTCACGCAAAGCTTTGTTTTTAGGTTTTTGTTTTATTTTGTATGTGTATGTTTCTCCTGCACACGTGTGCCATTTGAATGTCTGAAGCATTATTTCTGTGAGTGTGCATGATGTTTCTAGAGATTAACATTGATCAGTAGACTGAACACAAGGGGTGCCCACCTCAGGGTGGGTGAAAAACATTGTAACAGCTGTTGAGGGTTCAGATACAGCACAGGCTACTCTCAAAAAGAGAGTATAAGACAACCAGTATTGTTGAGGGTGCAGGGAAACCGGGACCTTGGGCACCAGTACAGGGATGTGAAGAGAAACCGGACTCTGGTGAAACAGTATGGCAGTTCTCCCCAAAGTTAAAACTAAGCTGGGCATGTCTGCACAGGCCTATGACCCCAGCAGTTGGAAAGGAGAAGCAGGAAGACCAGGAGTTCAAGGTCATCCTCAGTTACTTAGCCAGTTCAAGGCCAGCCTTGGCAGTTTGGCCCCTCAAACCAAAACAAAACTTGTTTGGTATTTGTTTGTTTGAGATAGGGTTTCTCTGTGCAACCCTGGCTGTCCTGGAATCAAAACAAAAGCTGTTTGGTTTGTTTGTTTGTTTGTTTGAGACAGAGTTTCTCTGTGTAACCCTGTCTGTATCCTAGAACTCCTACTGTAGACCAGACTGGCTTTAAACTGACAGCTGGGATTAAAGGCGTGTGCTACCACCACCCAGCTAAAAAACGTGAGACCATCCTGGACTACATGCAACCTTGTCTCAAATATAGGTAGATAGGCAGAAAGATTAGATAGATAGATAGATAGATAGATAGATAGATAGATAGATAGATAGATAGATAGATAGATAGATAATAGAGAGATAGGTTGATCAATGGTAGATGGATGGAGATAGATAGATAGATAGATAGATAGATAGATAGATAGATAGATAGATAGATAGATAGATAATAGAGAGATAGGTTGATCAATGGTAGATGGATGGAGATAGATAGATAGATAGATAGATAGATAGATAGATAGATAGATAGATAGATAGATAGATGTAGGTAAGTAGATAGGTAAATAAATAGGTAGGTAGATAGAAAGATAGGTAGATTACATAAGAGACATGGACCTCAAGCCTTTTCATAATCAACTTTAACCAATTCATGGTCCAACCACTTCTTTTGTTTGTTTGTTTTGAAATAGGGTCTTTTTATGTAGCCCAGGCTGGCATCAAACTCACAGAGATCCACCCTGTGCCTCCCCAGTGCTGGGATTAAAGGTGTGCGCCACCACCACCCAGCCCTCTAATCTACATTTTAACCTACCTTATAGGCACGAGTCCTGGTTTGCTTTCTGTTGCTGTGAAAAGAACACTGACCAAAAAGCACCCTGGGGAGGGAGAGTGTTTATTTGATTTACAGCTTTCAGGTCATTGTCAAGGGATGTTAGAGCAGGCCCTCAAGGGAGTAGAAGCCGTGTAGGAAGGCTGCTCACTGGCTGTCTGGTAGCCGCACGGTCAGCTACCTTTCTTATACAGCCCAGGCCGCCTACCCAGAGATGGCACCACCCACAATGGGCTAAGCCTTCCTATGTCAATTGGCAAGCGAGAAAATGCTCCCCCAGACATGTCCACAGGCCAATCTAATGGAGGCAATTCTTGACTAGGCATTTCCTCTTTCCAGGTGTGTCAAATTGACAACCAAGAGCCCTGCTACCTCGCTGGACCTTGAGCTCACTCAGTTGGCTTGGCCAGTGGGCTCTGGGACCTGCCTGTGACTGCTGCCTCAGCAGTGGGACTCTAAGTACATATTGCTTGCCCAGTTTTTTATGTGGGCTCTGGGGATCAAGCTCAGGGCCTTGTGTCTTTGTGGCAAGCATTTTACCGATGACCACCTTACGGCCCTTATTTTTGCCAGTGTCTTCTGTGGCCCATGCTTTCCTCTGTCTCCTGATCCTCCGGCCTTGGCCTTCAAGTTCACAGCATTACAGGTGAGTGCCACCACACTCAACTCATTTCTAGATTCGATAAAATTTTAATTTTCAGTTGCCTGCTGCTGAGTTATTTGTTCTTAAAAATCGTCTGGTGTTTTTGACTCAGCTGTCCACGTGCCATCCAGGCAACTCTCTCCCAGTGCTCGTGCCCTTGGCTGGCTTCCTCTGTTAACTGCCACCTGTTAGACTTGTCCCACCCCTCCTGATTTCTCAATAGCTCCCATCTCCAATCCACGGTGCCCTATTAACATGGGCCTATGACATCACCATTTGGGTCGGTGACAGGAATTATGAGACCAGGGTGTCATTCAACACAGCTGGAAGGGGCTGGAGAGATGGCTCAACTGTTAAGAGCACTGGCTGCTCTTCCAGAGGACCCAGGTTAACTCTTAGCACCCACGTGGTGGCTCATTACCTGTCTATAACTCCAGTTCCAGGAGATCTGACGCCCTCACACAGAAATGTAGGCAAAACACCAAAGCACATTAGATAGATAGATAGATAGATAGATAGATAGATAGATAGATAGATGATAGATAGATAGATAGATAGATAGATAGATAGATAGATAGATAGCCGGGCGGTGGTGGCGCACACCTTTAATCCCAGCACTCGGGAGGCAGAGGCAGGCGGATCTCTGTGAGTTCGAGACCAGCCTGGTCTACAAGAGCTAGTTCCAGGACAGGCTCCAAAACCACAGAGAAACCCTGTCTCGAAAAACAAAACAAAAAAAAGATAGATAGATAGACAGACAGACAGACAGACAGACAGACAGACAGATAGATAGATAGATAGATAGATAGATGATAGATAGATAGAACAACTGGAAACTGTTCCATGAGATCCGGTTCTCCAATGAGATGAATAGTTAAAGGACACTAGGCTTTGGTTGGCTAATAGTTTGATTGTAGTGTCCTCTCACCCCCATATAGTTCATTTTCTAGTTTAAGATATTGAAATTCAGAGAAGACCTCTGTCCAGTTGGTTACCTTCCTCTCTTGTAGGTGGTTCCAGGACTTTAGTCCAGGCAGGGATTCCAGTGGATGCCCCAAATAACCAGCCTCACATGTTCTAGGAATATGCCACTAGGTGGTAGTAGAACCAACAGACCCGAAAGGAACCTCTGCTTGAAGCGGGGTGTGTGTGGGGGGTGGCGTTGGTTGGTTTTTTCTCCCCTATAAAAGCAGCACTGACCATTATTGATTTGACTAAAACGAGATTATTCAGTAAAATAAACATTAACCTAACAACCATATTCCTTGGAGTAAAAAGATAATAAAGTAAACAGATTTTACTATTTTTAATATTTATTTCTTATTACACAGTGTTCAGTCTGCAGGCCAGAAGAGGGAACCAGACCAAGTTACAGATGGTTGTGAGCCACCATGTGGTTGCTGGGAATTGAACTCAGGACCTCTGGAAGAGCAGCCAGTGCTCTTAACTTCTGAGCCATCTCTCCAGTCCCCAGTAAACAGATTTTTAAACTTGTACCTTTTCACCTAGATTTCAGCAATGTAACTAACTATTCAGAGGAGACTCTCTCCCGGGCACTCACGAAGCTTCTGTGTCCTGCACTGGCTCAAGCCCAGTGATGCTGGCTGTGAGATGACCCTACGCTGGGAAAGCGTATCAGAATCTGGGTCCGGGGTGTAGAAAGTGGGAGCATGGGAAGCAGTGAAGCCTTGCCTTGCAAGCGGGTGCGGGTGTGCTCGCCTGTCTTCTGAGGGGCCTCCCAGGTTTGGGAGAGAATGATGAAGGACATGCTACTTTTCTGACCTAAGCAGATGCAGGCCTTTCATTCCTTCATTTCCTGTGTGGGGCACATGACAGTTCTCCCTTTGAAATCCAGTTGAGAAAAGGAGGCAGCAATGGTGGCATCCAGGCATGTATTCCCAGCCTGGGCAACATGACAAGACTGCTTCTGGGAAGGATTGGAGCACGGCTCAGTGGTAGAGTGCCTGCCTAGTATATATGAAACGGGAAATAATGGGCTTCTTGCTTCACAATCCACACACACACACACACACACACACACACACACACGCATGGCGTTCTTCATGTCATAGTGTATTGTGTGTGTGTGTGTGTGTGTGTGTGTGTGTGTGTGTGTGTGTGTGTTGTGTGTGTGTAGGTCAGAGGACAGCTCTGTGGAGTCTGCTCTTCCCTCTTACATGGGTTCTGGGGAGCAAACTCGGGTCATTAACCTTGCACACAAATGGTTTTACCCACTGAGCCATCATCCTGGCCCTCTTGTCTTTCTTTTTAGCATGAAGATTTGCTTGCCAAGTTCCCTCCCAGTTGTCAGCATTTTTTGCAACTATTTACACATTCAGACATTTTAAAAGATTTTTCAAAAAACGTATGTGGGTGTTTTGCCTGCATGTGTATCTGGGTAACATGTGTATTCAGGGCCCATGGAGGCCAGAAGAGGGCATTGGATCCCCTGGAACTGGAGTTAAGAGGAGGTTGTGAGCCCCGATGTGGGTGCTGGTGCTGGGAATTGAACCTGGGTCCTCTGGAAGAGCAGAGGGTAGGGAAGCCAGTGCTCTTGACCTCTGAGTCATCTCTCCAGTCCACATTCCAATTCTAGAACAGCTTCATGGCTGACACAGAACATGGAGAGGGCTTCCCTAACAGCCTGCCACACCTTCCTTCTGTCTGGACACGGCAGTCTTTAACTCCAAGCTATTCCCTGCAACGTTCCAGGCTCCCTGTGTCTGGATGAGGGTGGTCCTGAAGTGGCACCAGAGTTAGGGACTCAGGTGAGTCTGGCCCCAGAGAAGGCTGTGTCAGGGGATTAGGAAGTACAGCCGAGGGTTGGCAGGATGTGTACCAGTGGCACATTGCGGAGTGCTCGGTCTGCTGGCTCTTCAGTCAGCTGAAGGGCTCGGGAGCCACAGAACATTGCTGCAGGTGGTCCTGGTTTTAGCGTGTTTCTCTGCTGCTGTGGTAAAGATGGCTTGGGAGGAAACGCCTCGTTTCATCTTTTGTTTGTTGGTTGTTTTGTTTCGTTTTTTTGAGACAGGGTTTCTCTGTGAAACAGTCCTGGCTGTTGGAACTCAAGTCTATAGGCCTCAGACTCACAGAGATCCACCTGCCTCTGCCTCCCAAGTGCTGGGATTAAAGGTGTGTGCCACCATCTGGCTTTCATTTCAATTTATGCTTTACAGATCATCAAGGGAAATGAGAGGACAGGAAGTAGGAGCCTGGAGGCGGGAACTGAAGCAGAGACCACCAAAGGGCACCACTTCTTACTGGCCTGCTCCCAGGCTCATCTTGTCTATCCACCTTTCTTTGGGGCTGGGGCAGGTCATGAAATGAATCTTTTTGTTGGTCATGTCTACTTAGGAAGAAATCCTGAGGAGTGGGTGGCAGCCGTGCAGGGCCAGGTGTTCTTCAAGGCCTTGGAGATGAGGGAGAACTTGCCCAGGGAGTAGCTAACCCAGCTGGGATGATCAGTCACCTGTCTTAGCCCAGGCCCACCTGCCTACGGTTGGTGCTGCTCAAAGTTGACTGGGCCCTCCGACATCAGTTAACAATAAAGAAAATGCCCCCATAGATATCTCCAAAGGCCAAGCCAATGGAGGCAACTCCTCACCTGAGGTGTGCCCTCAAATACGTCAAGTTGACTGCTGAAGCTAACTATGGAAGTCCGTAAGAACATAGTCCAGTTTTCTCAAATAACCCCGGGCCTTACCTCCTTGAATGCAAACAAAAGCTATTTATTCTGAAGGTAAGTGACTCGAGGCTCTTCACACTGCTTTGAAACATGTTCCCTGCTGCTGGGATTCCTCCTGCAGCGAGCTACATGTCCCAGTCATGGTTAGGTTACTTCGTTCTCTTAGCAAAAATAAATGAGGCCGAAGAAGATGGCCCAATGGGTCTGCCCACAAGTCTGACACCCTGAGTTCAATTCCTGGGGCCTACAAAATGGAAGGAATTGTCCTCTGACCTCCACACATGTCCCATGATGCTCTCTCTCTCTCTCTCTCTCTCTCTCTCTCTCTCTCTCTCTCACACACACACACACACACACATACACACACAAATGAATAGCTTAAAAGGCCAATTTTCACTTGACTGCAGCTGACAACAGAGTCAGGCCATGCCCACTCATGAAAGAGCCGCCTTGAGGGCGGGGCCTATCTCCTCAGGAAGCGACCAGCTACAGTTGTTCCTTCCAGTTTAGGACTGGGACGCAGACATCACTCTTCACACGGTCACTGCCAGCCTGTCCCCTCACGCACAGTGTTTTAGGGACTGAGATCTTTGAACTCACACGCACAGTATGGATTTGATCACATCCAGCTGCTGGTAAGTTTCCAGGCCCTGGGCATTGCCTTGAAGCTGGAGGCTGTTCCTCATAGTAGCTGTCAGCACAGATAAAATGGTGGCCGAGTGGTTTGAGGAGTCCCCACCCCTTAGCTGGGATCAGGTCTCCCCTGAGCATGGCTACCCCATCCTCTTGAGATCCTAGGCCAAAACCTGGCAGTCTAGGCACGGCGGCCCATGACGGTGATACTAACACTCGGGAAGCTGAACAAAATGGTTGATGTGATTTTGAGGCTTTCCTGGGCTACATAGTACCAGGCTAGCCCAGGCAATATAACGATATCCCAAGAGCTGTGCACTTTCTGTGTTCCCCATAGGGCCACTCATGTCCTTGAGAAAACAACCCCATTTTCCAAGGATTTATGAGAAAATTGAGGCCAGAGAGGAAAGGCAACTTTCTCTGCAGCCCCACAGCGAAACACAGATCTTCCTCAGAGATAACAGGCCTAGGTTAGAATCTGAAGGTCAGAGCAGGCCAGAGAGGTCTGGGCCTGGAGCTTGGCTGCGGCTGAGCCTGCAGGTGGTGAAGGCCAGAGGAGGGAGAAGCAGAGGCAAAGGAGGCTGAGTTTTCCTTTTGGATGGGCGCTTTCCTTATGAGCCGTGCAATTAGATGCTCAGTGAATCAGAAACACTGATTTTTTTTATTTTTTATTTTTACTTTTTTGAGAACTTGAAGGAAATACCCCTTGCTGGTCCACGAACTGTAGGGCTGTTTGGAAACGCAAACCCAAACCAGGAGCCTGGCAGCTATGGGTTCCATTTATTTGCAATCATGAGCCGACATTAATTTGTAGATGCCCCTTTGGGACCCTCACTAGGCTTACCTAACATGAAAGGAGCTCATGAGTACAAATGCTGGCATCCTCCGACAGAACCCTGGAGGAGGCAGCTGGAGAGCGGTAGGGTGGTGAGTGGGGTCTTCCTCAGCATCGATGCTGAACTGCAAGCAAGCAGGGCTGCAAAGAGCATAAGGCCTTGGCAGTCACGATGGCACCACACCTGGTCACAGCACAGCTTCTGCTTGTCCCAGGTTAACCCTACTTACCAGAAAGCCGGGAACACCTGGCGTAGCCAAGGTGCTGGATCCAGGTGAGCCCGGGGCTGATGCAAGGTTGTAGCTTCTCAGAATCACGGGGCTGGGGGTGGGGCGTCTTCAGGAAGCTCTTCGTGACAGGCCAGCAGAGAAGAATCTAGAGAAGGGATGTTTGGTGGGTGAGTGCCTCCTTCCACTTTGATATGTTTGGGATCTTTAAAAAAATAATTTAATTAATTGAGCAGGGTGGCATATACCGCTAATTCCAGCACTTACTTGGGAGGCAGAGGGAAGTGTAGTTTTGTGAGTTCAAGGCCAGCCTGGTCTTCATCCTGGTCAGGCAGTACTATAGACCATATCTCAGAAAAATTATTTATATTTATTATTATTATATGTGCATGTGTGTGCGCGCGTGCGTGTGCACCATGACACACACACAAAGGTCAAAGGACAATGCTGAGGGTCAGTCTTCTCCTACCATATGGACCTCAAGGATCCAATTCAGGTCGGCAGGCTTGTGGCAAGTGTCTACCTCTGAGTCACCTTGCCGAACTATGCTTTGGTTTTAAATATGCCCAAAGGCCCCTGTACCAAAGGCTTGGTTGCCGGCCATGGCCATCACTGTTGGAAGGCAGTAGAACCGCTAAGACAGTCATTCTCAACCTGGGGGTCGCGACCCCTTTGACAAACCTCTGTCTCCAAAAATATTTACGTTACACGTCATAACAGCAGTAAAATTACAGTTATGAAGCAGTAACGAAAGTAATCTTATGGTTGAGGGTCACCACAACATGAGGAACTGAATTAAAGGGTCTCGTTGGTCAAAGGAAGTCAGGTTGTGGGTGAGTATCCTGAACGGGACTGTCGGGACACTAGCCTCCACTCCTTCCTGGCTGCCCAGAGGGAAGCAGACTTCCTTTGGGACACACTCCGCCCTGTGCTGCAATACGCTACCATATGCTCAAAGGGTTGGAGCCAGGCCGCAGTGATCTGCACCCATGCGTCAAAATACGCCTTTCCAGCTGCCGCTTTCCTTGGGTGTTCCGTCACAGCGATGTGATGGGAAGCTGTCCGCGCCCACAAGGAGGTAGAGAAGGTGAAATACGGTAACTGGACCAGCAAAGTCGGGCCAGGGGGGTCTTGTTTGGGCAGCAGAAACCCTCCCCCCAGTCATTACCACTTGAGGGTGGCTCAGCAGCCACAGCCTAGCTCAGAGTCAAGGGGTGGGCATTGTGAACTGGATGGCTGCACCGAATGCCAATCAGGGAGGGAAAGCGATGATGGGAGGTGTCTTTACAGAAGCCCCGCCCACTACAAGACCTGTGAAGTTGGGTCCTGGACTCTGGAGTCCCTTCTCCAATGTATCACAGACAGATGAGCTGACTTGCAGCTTTAGGGGAACAGGCAAACTGTTGGGGAGGCATGTCTTGGGAACACCACATATCCAACAAGGGGCAGTGTGAATATCTCTCACAGATCAAAAGAGGGGCCAAGGCCAGACATGGCTGTTTATATTTGTAATAGCAACACTTAGGAGGCTGAGGCAGGAGGATTACTCTAAGTCTAAGTCTTGGTCAACATACTGAGTTCCAGGCTTGTTAAGGCTACGTAGGAAAGCCAAATCTCAAGACATTCATTCCCAAATAAATAAATAAATGCGGCCAGGTGTGGCATATACCTTTATTCTAGAACCAGAACTAGGGAAGCAGAGGTGATTTGGAGGCCAGCCAGGTTGCATAGTGAGACCCTGTCTTAAAAACAAAAGCAGGGGGGGCTGGAGAGATGGCTCAGAGGATAAGAGCACTGACTGCTCTTCGGAGGTCCTGAGTTCAATTCCCAACAACCACATGGTGGCTCACAACCATCTGTAATGAGATCTGGTGCCCTCTTCTGGCCTGCAGGCACACATGGAAGCAATGTTGTATATATAATAAATAAATAAATCTTTAAAAAAAAAAGGGCTGGAGAGATGGCTCAGTGGTTAAGAGCATTGCCTGCCCTTCCAAAGGTCCTGAGTTCAACTCCCGGCAACCACATGGTGGCTCACAACCATCTGTAATGAGGTCTGGTGCCCTCTTCTGGCCTGCAGACATACACACAGACAGAATATTGTATACATAATAGATAAATAATTCATGGCCTCTTTAGAAAAAAAAATTAAAAAACAAAAGCAGAGCCGGGCGGTGGTGGCGCACGCCTTTAATCCCAGCACTCGGGAGGCAGAGGCAGGCGGATCTCTGTGAGTTCGAGGCCAGCCTGGTCTACAAGAGCTAGTTCCAGGACAGGAACCAAAAGCTACGGAGAAACCCTGTCTCGAAAAAAAAAAAAAAAAAAAAAACAAAAGCAGGCCAAGCAGATGAGCAAGCCCACAGTGCTCTAAGAGCAACAAGGGGAACATATAGATGTCATATCAGATCCAAAGATCCCTAGAGCCTAGGGATGGGTGTCTCTGAGCTCTGCAGAGCACCCTAATGGAAGGTCACCTCTTTTGTTTGATTAAGACAGGGACCGTCTTAAAACTCACTGTGTAGAGCAGGCTGTCCTTGAACTCACAGAGATCCACCCATCTCTGCCTCCCAGGCCAGATCCAACACGCCCATCAGAAAACCACCTATAAATCCCTCCCAGCGTGCAAAGTTGAGTACCAAATGACAATCCCCTCTCCCCACATAGGACAGAATGGGGCCATGAAGTGGAACTGGTAGGGAGAAACAGTTGGGTTATTTGAATCCAACCCTACTTCTCACAGCAGCCCCGGCCACTAGTTGCTGTATCGTTCTAGAAACCTGACTGGGGCAACCCTGGCAGGCAGGAACAACAGCTCGCCTAGAGAAAGGCTGGGACTGTGGGCTGCGCCCACTCTGATGGAGGGTCCCTACTACACAGCCAGGACACACAGCACAGGGAGGAGAGGTTAGACTCTGTAGGTGCTGTCTGTAGGGGAGCAGTCTCAGGCTGTAGCATCTGGGAGGAGGAAACTGTGGACCATGCTTTCCGCATACACTGCCAACATTCATACTGGGACAGGGAAGGGTTTGCCACGGGTGTGAGACCCAGTGTTTTTAACATGGCCGGCCGTGGTCACGTAAATGACACGTTCACTCAGGAGCTCATTGGCCACTCATGCCTTCTGCTCCTCACATCTGGTGCTGGCCCCAGGAAGTGGGAAGACCTTCTTTTAAAGACACAGGGAAGGGTGACTTTGTCTCATGCCCTCATTCTGCGAGAGCAGAGGACAATTTGCAGGAGTCAGTTCTCTCCTTCTCTCCGGTCAAACAGAGGCCATTAGGCACCTTGAGTCGCTGAGTCATCTCAGTGTGCAAGTGAAGCTCTTACCTTGGTCACTGTGCTGTGTCCTGTCAACGTGACATGAATTGAAGTCACGTGAGGACTGGGAGCCTCAGCTGAGAGAATGCTCCCACTGGCCTGTGGTGTGGTTTTGTTTGTTTTTTAAAGATTTATTTATTATGTATACAACATTCTGCCTCCATGTATGCCCACACACCAGAAGAGGGCGCCAGATCTCATTACAGATGGTTGTGAGCCACCATGTGGTTGCTGGGAATTGAACTCACAACCTTTGGAAGAGCAGCCAGTTCTCTTAACCATTGAGCCATCTCTCCAGCCCCCTGTTTGTTTGTTTTTGATTGATGATTGATATAGGAGAGTTCAGCTCACTGTGGGTGCTATAAGAAAGTATAAGAATCAGGCAAGCCAGGAGGCACTAGAGCCAGTAAGCTGCGCTCCGCCATGGTTTCTGCTTCAAACCTGCCTTTAGGACCTGACTTCCCTCAGGAATGGAGTGTTACCTGGAAGTGTAAAATGAAATCAATTCCCCTTCCCAAAGTGCTTTCGGTCATGGTGATGGTGCTGTATCACAGCAATAGGAACCCTAACTAAGACTGGCACAAATATGCTCATCTATCATACAGTAAGTGGATGGTACCCCTGTAACTGCCATTGCCCAAAGGCCCAGGGTGAACCATCCCTTGTACTATGCCTCGGGCCGGCCATTTGTTCCTTTCCCTGCTGAGGGTGTGGGGTGGTCGCCAGGATGTTCAGCCAGATCCCGAAGATGGACAGGATTTTATTTCCCATCAGAGCCTCAGAAACAACAGATATGAACATCTCCAGCCCTTCTCAAGCTTCTGCCCTGGCTGGGAGGTCCCTTCTGGTGCTGAGTCTCTGTCTGATCCCTGGAAGTGGCCACACACCTCCTTCATAGATGCATCTTTGGGCATCTTCACGCACAGGCTGCGATCTGGCTTCAGCTGTATTGACTGCTTTGGGAGCTGAGAGATGCGGCGGGGGGGGGGGGGGGGGGGAGTGTTTAATAGTGAGGGAATGCCAGCTGTGAACGAAGTAGAATCCAGAACTTCCGTGTCTAGTCATGACAGCAGTCTCTTCATGGCGAGAGAAGAGCAGGACCAGGTGAAGCCCTGGACTAGGATCTCATCCTCTGTCTGAGTGTTCCTCCCACCTCCCACTCATTGCTTCCCCTTGGTTCTCTCTCTGAAGAATGGCGTGGAGTGTTAAGACTCTCCCAGGGGAGTCAAACATGGAATTCATGCAAAGGAGAAATGAACACGGCGAATAGTATAAAGTGGGGAGCGGAATCCAGGGCAGAATTGAGTGGGTGACTCCAGAGGTCCCTATCTCTTTAGATTTCCTGACTGCACAAGTACATACCACCTTGGCGGCCTACAAGTCAGTCCCAGGTCATGGCAGCGTGGCTGACAGAAAGGAGCAAATGTCTCACTGCTGCCCGCATAGGGCTCCATTCAAAAATTCTCTTTCCTCTTCCTAGGGGATTTGCCCTGAGAATGACGTCATCTCAGGGAAATCCCCAGAAGTCAGAGCAGGCAGAAAGTGAGGTGAAGAGTTTAAGGACAGGACCAGGTAGAAAGGTGTGGGCAGGGTTAGCAGACACCATCGAGGAGTTGTGAAACCCCAGCATGTGAATCCCCAGACCCACCGTGCAGGGGCAGGACAGTCACAGGCTATATTTGCTGAGAATCCTAGGAATGCGAGAAGGCCACCCCGCGGGTCAGGGGACGCTTGTGAAGAAGGTGGCCACCAGGATGCAGAGAGATAGGCAGTTCAGTGGGTAGAAGTGCCCACTGACGAGCCTGTGGATGTGAGTCTAATCCTCTGGAGCCGCGTGGTCAGAGAGAACTGACTCCCGCAACTGTCCTCTGACCTCCACAACCAGGCTGGGGTGAGCATGCCCCATCACCACGTCAACATACATAAAACAAATTGTGACACAAAAATATTTTTTTTTAAAAAAAGCAGTCGGACAGTGGTGGCGCACGCCTTTAATCCCAGCACTCGGGAGGCAGAGGCAGGCGGATCTCTGTGAGTTCGAGACCAGCCTGGTCTACAAGAGCTAGTTCCAGGACAGGCTCGAAAACTACATAGAAACCATGTCTCAAAAAAACCAAAAAAAAAAAAAGATAAGAAAAGAAAGAAAGAGAAAGAAAGATGCAGTTACTGCCAATCACTAACCATGCAAGGAAGGGAATAAACACTGGCCCAGCTCCCCTCCTCTGGCCTCTCACTGGCACTTCCCACTGGACAAGCCTTGGCCTCTTAAGTATTGGTTAGGCCAAGGTTCCAGTGACTCTTTGAAAGTGGTATGGACAAGCCGGGCGATGGTGGCGCACGCCTTTAATCCCAGCACTCGGGAGGCAGAGGCAGGCAGATCTCTGTGAGTTCGAGACCAGCCTGGTCTACAAGAGCTAGTTCCAGGACAGGTTCCAAAGCCACAGAGAAACCCTGTCTCAAAAAAAAAAAAGAAAGTGGTATGGACAGTTCAACCCAAGGCTTCTTGTCCGCCAGGGACATGATCTGTAGCTAATGTGCTCATTTTGATGGCTTGCTGCCAGGGAGAGTTTCTTAAGATAGACTGTGGTGGCCATTGGAGGCTTTGCTGGGGAAAAGGTGGCCAGCCTCAGCTCTCGACACTTTTTTAGACCATTTTTGCTTTCATTAGATGCACTGTTTGCACTCCCAGGGTTTTGTGAAAAAGCGGCAGAACTCTAATTTCAGTAGGATGGAGCCTCACCTTGAGTCCCGGGTCTATTCAGGCATAGACACTTGTGGACACCCTGGCTCATCCCAAGAGAAGATCTGCACAATGTCAGTCCCTTCAGAGCTGTTTCAACCAATCCTCCTTTTTTATTAATTATTTTATGTGTATGTGTGTGCCTGCCTGTGTACCTGGGAACCTCATGCATGCAGAGCTGACCGTGGCCAGAAGAGGGCATCAGACTCCATGGAACTGCAAGAGCATCCAGGGCTCTTAGAAACTGTCTCTCCAATCTCACAATTCTTTTTAATACCCAAAGTCCTTGGTAGAGAAAGGGCCCCCATGCTGGGGACTGGGCAGTCCGGCTCAGTGACTCAGCTCACAGAAGTCCTTCGCACGTGGCTTCTGCGGCGTCTGTACCAAATGGGAAGCTTCAACCCTCTCATCCAGAGCCTTGTCATTTGAGTGAGGTCAACCCTGCCCAGTGCCACCCAGAGGTGCTCTCCAGAGGACATCAGGTAGCTGATAGTCAGTCAGAAACACTAGGGCTTTCCAGTCTCTTCTTGAATAATAAAATATTGGTTCTTGTCTTTGTTGCCACTCTGGTGTTTACCCCTGTGTAGAGCAGCAGCTAGTTCTGCTGTCTGGATAGTAAGTCCAGCTCATAAATGCTGAGAACTAAAATAAATACATAAGAAAAAATGCCAACCAAAGCCCACCTAGCCTCTAGCTGTCAGGAGAACATACAATGTTCTGTTCCGAGACAGTTAACAATGGAAAAGAAGCAGTTTAGTCCTCTGGAGTCCTGGCCAAACCTCCAGCTACCATGGTGTGTCTGTAGAGGAGGGGGACTGGAGGGGAAGGGCCAACATCGCCTGCCAAGGGATGCTCAAATTGGATAAATACAGCCCAACATCTTGGAGCATCAATTTTGGTCTAAGTTTTAAGGAAGAAAACATGCTTTTGTTATAAACACATTATGAAACCGACTGTAAAACTCACACGGATTTTTTTAAAAATATAAATTGCAAATTTTCAAAGAAATTTTTAGCTAACAGCTGGCCTTTTTGGGCTACAACCTCTCCCGTCCGCCTCCAGCTTGGATGCTTGTGAGGGCGCTTTCGTGGCAAAGCTGAGGGAGCAGGCTCTGGGGAAGAGCCTTGGAGGCGAAGAACTCTGAAGGTGACCATGGTGATGATCCCCCACCCAGGGAGGCACATAAACACTCTCCTGGCTTCGAGCTGATGTCTCACCGTGAGCTTTCGGGGACTTCGTAGAGCGCCCTCCGCGCAGGCGGGTTCCAGAGGGTTTGATCCTCGGCTAGGCGTCTTCCAGTGTCTTCTCTATGAGGATCCACGTTATGAACTCCCGCTTGATTCCAGGTCTCCGCTACAGCTGTCGCGATGCAAGGAGTTAAAATCCTTTGTCTTAATTGGACAATGAGAATTATGAAACTCACTGTGCTTCTTTCTGCTCCCTTGCCAGGCGGCTTGGGACCAAACTCTCCAGTTTTATAAAGCATTCAACCCTGTGCCAGAAAATGCGCACCTCCCTCTCCCACCCCAGGCGGCTTGTCCTCTGCCGCCTCCATCAGGCCGTTTGTTCAACTAGCTCTGGCTTAGGCTGTAAAAGACTGGTGGGAGGTGCAGGGCGGAGCGCTTTTTACTGTAAATATGCTTCAATGGACTTTTAAACAACAAGGCAAGTTTATAACAGAAATTAAGACATGCGACCAAAAGCTCTCAACCCAAACTAAGGCAGAAGTCAACCCTCAGAGAATACCTGCTTGTTGCCAAGTAGTCCTGTCTGCCCTTGATGTTGACCTTGAACTCTGATCCCTTGACCTTTAGCTCCAAAGCACTGAGATTACAGCCTGCAGGCCTGGTTTCTGTGGTGCTGGGGACAGAAGCCAGGGTCGTGCGTGTGAGGCCAGCAGTCCACCAACTGAGCTCCTAGATGGTAGGGGATACCCTAGGGCCTGGCTTTTTTTCCCCAAAAGGAAAATTTGTGCAAATTAAAATAGTTTTTGCAATTATAAAGAGTACTGAAGCCAGGTAGTGGTAGCATACACCTTTAATCCCAGCACTGGCAGGCAAATCTCTGTGAGTTCGAACCCAGCCTGGTCTATAGGACTAGTTTCAGGACAACCAAGGCCACACAAAGAAACCGAGTCTTGAAGCCACCATTCCCCTGCTCCCCCGCGGTGTGTGTGTGTGTGTACTTCAATGAATGCTTCTGTGTATACTTTCCCGGTTGGTGCTTTGTGGGGCTTAAGAGCAGCTCAGTTCCCAGCACCGGTATCAGCAGCTACAATGGCCTAAACTCCAGCGACCGGGGGCCTGGTGCTGCCGTCGTCTGGTTTCCGCTGGGTACTCACATATACACACAAGCATGCACGTGGGCCAAACACTCCCATGTGTAAAACAGGAGCGATACGTATTTTCAAAACTCTTAAGATCCACCTAAGCTAGGGGTGTAGCTCTGTCGGCAGAGTATCTTTGTGTTCAAGCTGCAGCACCTTCTAAACCAGATGTGGTGTGCACCCCGGGAACCTCCGCTCTTGTGAGGGAGACCAGAATTACAAGAGCTTCCTCAGTTACACACTGAGATGGAAGACAGCCTGGGATGCATAAGACCTTGTCTCAAGAGGCAGGGGAACGCTTCTAGAAGTTCACTTCTTGCTCATCTAATGTTAATATTCTCTCTCTTTTTCTCTTTCTCTCATTGATTTTTGTTTTGCTTTTCAAGACAGGGTTTCTCTGTGTAACAGTCCAGGCTCTCCTGAAACTAGCTCTGTAACCCAGGTTAGGCTCAAACACACAGAGATCCTCCTGCCTCTGCCTCTTGAGTGCTGGGATTAAAGGAGTGCGCGCGCCACCACCTGGCTAATATTTTCTTTTTTAAGGATTTATTTATTTTGATTTTATGTGCATGTGTGAGTGCCTGCATGTATGAGGGTGTACTAGGTACACGTCTGGTGTCCATGAAGAAGGCACTAGATGGCCTGGAATTGTAATCACGCATGACTGTGAGCCACCACGTGGGAGCTTGGAACTAAGCCCAGGGTATTTGCTGAAACAGCCAATGACTCTCTGACCAAGCAATTTCTCGGCCCCAGTGTTAATATTTTCTTTCTTTCTTTCTTTCTTTCTTTCTTTCTTTCTTTCTTTCTTTTTTTTTTTTGGTTTTTCGAGACAGGGTTTCTCTGTGGCTTTGGAGCCTGTCCTGGAACTAGCTCTGTAGACCAGGCTGGTCTCGAACTCACAGAGATCTGCCTGCCTCTGCCTCCCAAGTGCTGGGATTAAAGGTGTGCGCCACCACCTCCTGGCTCAAATCAACCCTTTCTTCCCCAGCTTTCTTGTCATGGAGCTTCATCACAACAATAGGAACCCTAACCCTAAGGCCGTCTTCTCACACCGGAATTGGGATCCAATTTGGCTCTTGTTGGCTGACGATGAACAATCTGAGCAGCATTGAGCTCGAATGCTGTAGATTCAAAACATGTCAAGGACTCTTTCGTGCAGTTATGACCCCACCCAGACAACTCTAATCAGATGACCAACTCTTTACATTGAGAAGCCAACTGTGTTGAGAACTGATAGAGGCGAGAAACCTAGGAAGTCACATACAGTGGAGGAAGTGTCTCTTTAGAGTTCCGGTTCCTTTATAATGGCAGATGGGTAAGGCAGACAGAGTCGCAACCCCAAAGTCATAAGAGATCCAGATCTTGATCATCAATTACTGTCAATATCAGGCAGAGACAGATGGCAGAGCTCGGCACTCTGGGATGCCGGAAGAGGGCATCAGCTCCAACTATAGGTGGCTGTGAGCCATCATGTGATTGCTGGGAATTGAACGCAGGCTCTTTCTCTGGAAGAGAAGCCGGTGCTCTTAACTACCGAGCCATCTCTCCAGCCCCCAATATTTCTTATAAGAAAAAGTTTTTAGAAGTGTAGGCTGTGAATGTAAGTCAGTGATAAGTATCTTCCTGGTATGTTGTGAGGTCCCTGGGTTCAAACCCCAGAACCACATAAAACACAACAAAAATGCAAACACTAAATACTTAAAAACATAGACCCCACTACTTGACTCTCCACGGCCACGGCCTCTGACATGGCGGTTTGGAAGCCTCTTAGTGATCATGGCCTACAGTGCATTCCTGGTCGTGCCTGGCCTTGAAAATCCTTTCTACTTCCAAAGAGGAATAGATGCCTTCCTTGTACACAGTCCCATCTGAATATAAGACTTAGATGAAAAAGCTAACATCACAACACACTCCCTCCTCTTGCTTTCCTGGATACTATTTTTCCTTGATTCTCTTCCTACCATATTGCCCATTTCCCCCATGATCCTCCATTTGCTGCCAGTGTTGGGGTGTCTGGAGGTTCAGTCCTGTACTCCGCGACCTCTTTTCTATCACAGAAGCTGGTGCCTTAAGCGATGTGTATAGAAGATGATTGCCACATTTAATGTCTGCAGTGTGGCTCTGTCCCTGAGCCCCAGGCTCAGTTATATCCATTTGCCTACTGAACGTGCTCTTTTGGATGTCTGTTAGGTTCTTGAATTAGCATGTCTGAAGCAAGGAACACTTGATTTCTGCACTTTTTCTGACTTGCCTTAGTGGTTGACCTTCCTAAAAATGGTGCCAGGTGCTCAAGAATAAAATGTTAGGTGTAGCCTTAGTGCCTCTGTTCCTCTTACATTCTGTGCCCGATCTCTCTACCTTTAAAATAGCCCCAGAACCCAATCACTTCTTACCAAGCCCCTGCTGCCTGTATGAGGCTAAGGTCTTTTCCTTGGGTTTTTTTGTTCCCAGTATCTTCACAACTACTCCCTTGGGCTTCTACCCTTGCCCTCACTGATGGTTATTTTTTTTATTATTTATTATGTATACAATATTCTGTGTGTATGCTTGCAGGCCAGAAGAGGACACTGGACCTCATTACAGATGGTTGTGAGCCACCATGTGGTTGCCGGGAATTGAACTCAGGACCTTTGGAAGAACAGGCAATGCTCTTAACTGCTGAGCCATCTCTCCAGCCCTGATGGTTATTTTTTGTCCTGCAACCTAAATGTGCACTTCCCTGATCAAGTCTCGCCTCCTCCAAACCTGCATGGGGGCTCATCTCAGAGTAAAACCCAAAGACCCCAAATGGCCTCCTATGCTATAAAGGTCAACCTGACACAACCTGGGATCGACCATCCAGAAAGGAAGTCTAGGGAGGAATTCTCTAGATCAGATTGACACATCTGTGGAGAGCTGTCTCTACTGTTAACTAGGTGAGAAGACCCACTGTGGTTGTGACTCTTGAACTATACATAAGGAGAGAAAGCTGAAAGCAACATGCAGACAGAAGCGTGGGTCCCTGTGTGTCTCTCTTGCTCCTGACTGTGGGTGTGAGGTCACAAGCTGCTTCAGTTGCTGCCTTGACTTCCTCCTGGTGAGAGATTGTAGCCTCGAACAGGGAGCCAAATGAAATGTTTCCTAAGTTGCTTTTGGTCAGAGTGTATTATCAAAGCAACAGACTTGAAACTGTGAGGGTAATGAGAGAACGAGACCCCCAGAGCCTCTCGAGGCTGGCAGACAAAGCTGCCTGAGCCGCCCGCAGTCTCCAAGAGCAGGGAGAGCAGCCATGACAAAGGGGAGTTTGGGGTCCTATAGGGCAGTTTTAGTTGGATGGGAGAGTGGTCGAGAGCATTAAAGGGAAAGGAATTGCTACAAACAAAAATCGTTGTAAGCGGGCTGGAGAGATGGCTCAGTGGTTAAGAGCATTGCCTGCTCTTCCAAAGGTCATGAGTTCAATTCCCAGCAACCACATGGTGGCTCACAACCATCTGTAAAGAGGTCTGGTGCCCTCTTCTGGCCTGCAGACATACACACAGACAGAATATTGTATACATAATAAATAAATAAATATTAAAAAAATCGTTGTAAGCAAAATTGTTTTATGCGGGGACTTCTGGTCATTACCCATCAGGATGTCGTGGTCAAGTTGTGCTCCTGAGTCACAGTAGGGTCCCATGACTTCTCTCCAGTTCCAGGGGATCCAGTGGCCCCCTTCTGACTTCCGTGCATAACGTTCAGTTTTCATTTCCCTGAAGGAGCTGGTCCACACATGGGTCTTCTCTCTCCGTGTGTTAGGTGACTCCATCTTGGGCCTGCTTAACAGGATCTAGACCACTTACAAAGCCCTTAAATTTATTGTTTATTTATTCTTTAAAAGAAACTGTTGTGCAGGGGATCCAGTCAGGGCTCCACACTTGCGGAGTAAGCACTCTTGTTTCTGGGTGTCCGTCTTTTTCAACATCCTGAGGAGTGAGCTCCACTGCTCCCCACTGACCACTCCCACCTCTGTCTGCCTTACTATTCTTAACATCACTGAGTTGGCTCAGGTAGGTGTGCTGATTCCGCCAATGATCCGAGAAGACCCTTCACCGAGTGGTCTCTCTTCTCTCTTCCCCCCTTCCAGGCACATACACACGCCCTTCTGACTGCTTCCACCAGGGCGCTACTCTTGAGCACAGTCCCACACGCCTCAGCATTTCCTTCCCACTTACCCTGCCTTTTAAGATGTTTTTATTAGCATATACTAATTACATATAATGGATTTTATTATGACATTTTCCACAATGGACATAATGTATTTCGACCACCCTCATTCCTGTTACTCTCTCCTGTACCCCTTCCAGGCAGATAATTCCCTTCTCTTCTTAAAAAGTCCTCTACTTCTGCTCTCTCTCTCTCTCTCTCTCTCTCTCTCTCTCTCTCTCTGTCTCTCTCTCAATAAATCCAGTGAGCCAGGGTTGTTGCCGCTACATAGATGAGCATTTGTTATAGGAAACGGTCATCTTACCTGTTATTTTACTTTTTTCCTGTAAGACTGTAGCTGCCAGGCCTCTGCTCCCACAGATAACTAAACTGTGGTGTTTCATGCCACCGTATTTTGGGGTACTTTCTTCTTCTCCTCCTCCTTCTCCTCCTCGATCCTTTGTTTTGTTTTGTTTCCCAAGACAGTTTTTCTGTGTAGCCCTGGCTGTTCTGGAACTCGCTCTGTAGTCCAGACTGGCCTTGAACTCAGAGATCTGCCTGCCTCTGCCTCCTGAGTGCTGGGATTAGCCATGTGTGCCACCACACCTAACCAACTTCGGAGTATAATTACTTACAAAGCTGTGGTTAAGCTAGAGGTTGAGTGAGCACCTGGTCTTCCTCTCCAGTCTGCCTAAGGGTTGGGAAGAGTCTGGAAGACTGGAATGTGGAAGAGACTGGAGTTACTTTCTACAAAGGGCAGGGTGTGCATCTCGGAGCTATGACAAACTGGGTAATTGTGATCTGTGACAATTGCCCTTTGATTGGAAACTTGAATGCTGCACTTCCCAGAATACTAGCCTGCAGTTAGCAACCACAGGTTATTGCTGGTTTACTATCTCCTCTTTGGGTTTGTCCCCACTCCAGCAGCCTTCCCTTTTAAAATGACAGAGCAGAGCTGTCTCCAGAGCCACTCCTAGGATGAGCACCTCGTCATCAACATTTATTCCCTCACTTTGCATCCCAGCCAGCGAAGGTGGCAAACATAGGGCCCGACAGGTGGCCCTTAGCATGCACACATCAATCCGTGCACCCCTACTGAGTCACAGTGGGTTCCTTTCGTCAGGAAGTGAACCTAGCCTTGAAGCGACAACTTCTTCATTGTTGCCAGCCTGAGACGCAGGGAGAGGCTGGGCTGTGCCAAGTCCTGTGGTCAGAACCGCTGCAGAGAGAGCTAGAACACGCTGAATAGAACACTCCCTTTTAGAAACAGGCCTCGTCCCTGCGGTCTTGTGGTTGCTCATGAGAAAGGTGAGAGGTCAGACTCTGTTCACTGAATGTGATGTTCTGTGTCCCAGGAAAGAATTTCTGCTCACATCGTGGTATGTGTTAAGCCCTGGGACTGAGAAAATGTGATTGTGTGTGTGTGTGTGTGTGTTTGTTTTTTTTTTTCCTCACCCAAATTTCATGCTTCTCTAGTGGCTGAGTGCACACACTGCCAGACTGGACACGACTAGCTCCTTTTTTTAAATATTAGAATAAAATCACAAAATTCCTCTGCAGCCTTTTTTTTTTTTTTGGAAGAGAGGGACATGATGACATTGGACAGAGAGACAGAGCAGGTGTTATTGGTAAAACTGGAATTCTGCAAGGGTGGGAATCAGACTTGGGACCTTGGATAAAGTAAGTAGATTTGAGAGGGGCTTCCTGTGGCAGGGAGGGAGTAAGTGCACACTAGTCCAGTTAATAGCAGAGCGTGAGGGCTGGAGACTAGGCCCAGTGGTTAAGTGTGCTTATGGCTCTTTCTGGGGACTGGGCAGGTTCAGTTCCCAGCGCCTACAAGGCAGCTCACAGCCATCTGTAATTCCAGTTGCATAGGATCCAGTGAAGTGGCACCCGTCCATGGGCTGGGATTACCAACTGAATAAAAATGGTAAAAGGGCTGGGCGGTGGTGGCTCAGGCCTTTAATCCCAGCACTTGGGAGACAGAGGCAGGTGGATCTTTGTGAGTTTGAGGCCAGCCTGGTCTACAAGAGCTAGTTCCAGGACAGGCTAACCTTGAACTCTACAGAGTAAGTCTACAGAGTAAGTTCCAGGATAGCCAGGGCTACACAGAGAAATCCTGTCTTGAAACACCCCTGTCAAAAAGTGTGTGTGTGGGAACACTGGTGTACCTCTCTCTCTTCCTGACTGATGCAAAATGGCCAGCAACTGCACACTCCGGTTGCCATGACTCCCAGCCACCATGGCTGTATCCCTGTCTTAGTTACATTCCTATTTCTGTGATAGAACACCTGGACCAGGGAAGCATAGAATGAAGGGTTCACTTGAGGCTGTTCCAGAGGAATAAGAGTCCATCACCATCACAGTGGTAGGGTGTGGCAACAAGCAGGCATGACGGCTGGAGCTAGAAACAGAGAGCTGAGGGCTCACATCGTAAACCGCAAACAGGAGACAGAGAGAACAAGATCTCCAAGGTAGCCCCTGTGATGTTCTTCCTCCAGCAAGGCCACACCTCCTAATCCTTCCCAAACAGTGTCACTGAGGACCAAGTATTTAACTATCATGGCCTATGGGGGATAATCTCATCCAAACCACCACAATCCCTTCAAAGTGTAAGCAAAACCAAACCCTTCCTTCTGTTGACTTAGTCAGGATTTTGGTTACAGCAATGGGGAAAGTTACCTAATACATTTGGAAATCCTAGTTCCAATGAGGTGTCTCCGAGGAGGGTGCTTTAATGGTGCTGAGGCTGCAAGGGCCTGGGGCTATGGAACTCCACCAAGGACAGAATCCAGACTGTTGTGGTTTGAATCTTAACTGCCCCCCTATTGACTTGTGGTTGGAATACCTGTTCTGTTTCCAGAAGGCTGTGAAGCTTTTAGGATGTATGAACCTTGCTGGGGAAGGATGGGGGATTGTTTGTTTTTGAGACAGGGTCTCTGTGGGGAGTACGTATACACCTGTATGAATGTGTCTGTCATTTCTTCATTTCTGGTTGCCCAGTCAGGTCAGTCCCAAAGCCATTCAAGTCTTATTATGTGTTCTTTTTTGGGGGTGGGGTGTTGAGACAGGGTTCCTCTGTGTAGTCCTGGTTGTCCTGGAACTCACTCTGTAGCCCAGGCTGACCTCAAACTCACGGAGATCCACCTGCCTCTGCCTTCCAAGTGCTGGGATTAAAGGTGTGCACCAGAGTGCTGAATTTAAGATGGCCTTTGAAGAATAATCCACTTGAGGCCGAGGCCTAATGCAGTGATAAGACGCTGCTTATTCATAACACAACAATAAGATGCTGCTTAATGTGCTGGGTTCTGCCCCAGCACAGAGGAGAAAGATGCGGAGGTGGGGAAGCAGGAGCAGAAGCGCAGTGCAGAGAGGACAAGGCCTGAGGCCGTGGTTTAGTTGGCGGAGGGCTTACCGAGCAAGCACAAGGTCCAGGGTGGCGTCTCTGCCATCACGGGAAACAGGTATGATGGTGCGGGCCTGTATCCCCAGCACTCAGACAGTGGAGGTAGAAGTACTGCAAGTTCAAGGTTATCTGAACAAAAGCCTGCTTCTGAGTAGCATTTTGAAAAGAACGCTTTTAATGTTCTAGAACCCAAGTAAACTGGTTGGTCTGACGTGATGTCGGAAAGGAAATGGGTCAAGCAGTGACCCTAAATAAACCCTCAGGAAGGGACTTGCCCTCCCATGACTGCGCACTACAATGACTCAGGGAATTTTCAAAAGCGTCCGTGCCTGAGCCTAAGCCAGCTCAGCTAAGTTGGTAGCTGGGCAGCTCTGAGGGTATATGAGAGCTCTTGGAGATTTGGGTTGGGCACCTCTGGCTGACCTGGCTCTCAAATGACCTAAGCTAGATGGACCGGAGGGGACCTCTTCTTCCGGAGCAAAGACAGGTTCATGGGGATGCCTACCCATGCCGCTTGCAGCAAGGATGGCCAAGCTAGCCAGTTAAGTTCATCGACAAGGTCTCAACTTCAAAAGCAAAGAGTTCAAGTCACTTTCCCTACGGCTAGAAACCTTTAAGATGTTAAAAAGCAAGCCTTTATGCTCCAAAGCAGCTTTGAAGTTTAAAAATGTAAAGCAAGCAGGCTATCACCCTGCGGAAGGAAACATTTGAAATTCCCAGGGAGTTTGTCGGGATTTCAAAGGATAGTAATAATAGGTGAACACTGACTGATGTCTGGAGGCAGGGAGGCGGGAGGGCTCACAGGGCCACAGTTACCCCAGACCTCCAGGTCTCACTGTCTTCTGCATAGAAATAGACAGTTATAGGAGTGGAAGACCAGCTTCCCACCAGATAAGAAAACTGTCCAGAATGACTCCTCTGTAGGGCCAGATGAGACCTGCAGAGAAAACAAATCTCAATAAAGAGACCTTTCATGTCCTCATAGAATGGTTCACACTACTTGTTGGGTGACAGTGTTCCTGGGGAGACATGAATAAACATTTCTGCCCAGTCCAGATAGGGAACCAAGGGCAGACCAAAGAACAGGTACCACCAAAGACCAGCTTGGTGAACCAGTGAGTTTTACAGGGGTTGCATAGAAGAATGTAGGTAAGGGGTGCCATATAGAAACAGAATTGACTCAAAGACAGCTGCATCATCAGAGCTCACCCCAGCATGGGTGACGGACAGCTCAGGAAAGCTGCAGTGTGCCACACAACCTGTGGGAAACTCAGGAGACTGGAGAGTGTCCTTTCCAGGCAGCTCTGTAGGTCTGAGCACCTTCCAGACAGTTTTTCTTCTCCAAGAACCTCTCAGCAGTCCTTATAGCTTGTGTTTGCTTGGGAAAGGGGGAGGGTAGTGAATCCGGTCAGTTTCAGGAACTTCCTGAAGTTCGTAAGTGTTTACTTCCTCAGCTTAATGAGCTTCTCTGTAGGATGGAGTATTTTCACCTCCCTGGAAACATTCTGTATCTTAGTGAGTGTCCCTCTAAAACAGAAGCTTTTAATCTCGGAGGAAACTGCTACACAATACCATGTAAATAGAACTGAGTAATGTAAGAAGAGTTCTCTAGGGTATGCTCAGAGCAGACAGTTCTGCCCTCATCCTGTGTTGGAGCCCCATGAATCCACAAACCACACACCCTCTCTCTTCTGGTTTTTTCCATCTTGCTGTAAGATGGTTTCCAGATTCCTCGCTACCTGGTGTCCAATCTGTCAGTGTGCTTCTTAAAACCTGATACCCAGAACCAAACACGGGGTATGAAATATCAGATGCTCTGATGTGCAGAGGGGGAGATGGGACTTAGACATACAAGCATCTGAGGTTTGCTTCTCTGTAATTAGAAAGGAAGCCAATTCCAGGCCGGGTCAGCCCTGGGACAGTGGCCTAGGCTGAGACAGGCTTTGAGAAGGCCTCTCTCACAGAGAGCATAACTGTATGGATCAGAGAAGGATGGGTAAGAGTTAGCATCAATTTGGTGCACCCAGGAATAGATATGAATGCTGCTTTTAGTTTTCATTAGTAAATATCTTGAAAATGTGTGTCTGCTCAGGTGTAGTCTATGGGGATGAAGAGGGGGAAGGTCGCAGGAGAGGGGAGAGAGAGAGAGGGCACCAGATGAGAAAGTACTCCTGTTTCCTGGGCACAAACAGGCCCATTGGCTTTGCTATGCTGTTGGCTGAAAAGCTAGAGGCTTTGATGACGAATCAGAAATGACACAGAGTCACTGGCTGGTCCCTAGCCAGAAGCTGGTAGAATATTCTAGAAGGCAGGCAGGGACTGAGAGCGATCGTGGGTATTGGCTTTGGTCTCCTGATCCCCTGCCTGGAACATTAGGAAGCTTGGTGTTCTGGGAGAGCAGGCCAGAGGCCAAGGTAGTTTCCAGTGTCCCCAAACTATTCACCCATGCCGCTCCCAAACTATTCACCCATGCTGCTCCTCTTGGAGCAGGAGGATGGTTTTCTTACCTCCCTAGCTCACTTGTTTTTTCCTGTGTCAGAGAGTCAGGGCGCTAAAGAGTGCTCTAGAGTGGCAGTTCTTAGTCTTCCTAACGCTTCAACCCTTTAATACAGTTCCTCATGTTGGGGTAACCCCCAACCATAAAATCATTTCGTTGCTGTTTCATAACTGTCATTTTGCTGCTGTTGTGAATCACAGTGTAAATGTCTGTGCTTTCAGATGGTCTTGGGCGACCCCTGTGAAAGGGTTGGTCAGCCCCCAAAGGGGTTGCAACTCGCAGGATGAGAACCACTGCTCTAGAGGGTGTCCTGTCTACTAGGCGGTGTCACACACCTGTAACCCCAGCACTTGGGAGATGGAGGCAGAGCGATGGAGGAGTTCAATGCAGCTACGTAGCAAGTTCTGAGCTAGCCTGGGCTACAGGAGACTCTGCCTTGGTGGGGGAGACAACAAAACAAAACATAACAAAGAAGAGAATGCCTCCTCTAGAAAGAGACAAGAGGGGGATTTCTGAAGGCAGTGACCTGGAGGTAGCTCTGACCTTCGGCAGGAAGCCGCTTGGAGAGCTGGCAGTCCCACCGCAAGGACAAAAGCAAAGACTCTGCACCCTGCAGTAGAAGACAGGCAGCAATGCAAACGGAAGGTGATGTCATCATTTGGCTTGCTCAGAATTTCTGCAGTTTAAAAGCTGAACCTGGAGACTCTCCCTGTGTCGTGAAAATGTGCGCATCTTACAGCGGACCAGGCTTCAAAAGGAAGTTCGGAGGAGGGTCAGGGTCTCCAGGGGTCCCGGGGTAGGGACCATCGCCCAGGAGGGTGCCCCTGCACCCATTAGGCAACAACTACCTGCTCTTTATCTTTTGCTTGTAGTTGGGCTCTAACACATAGCCACTTTATAATGTGAGATTTCCTAGTTATGTGAGTGGCCCATGATGGGTCAGGCAGCATTTGATCTGCTTTCCCTCCAGGTTCACCGTCCTCCTGGAAACAGTCTCCTAACCTGGAGAAGCAGGG
Source organism: Microtus pennsylvanicus (assembly GCF_037038515.1). NCBI lineage: Eukaryota > Metazoa > Chordata > Mammalia > Rodentia > Cricetidae > Microtus > Microtus pennsylvanicus. The sequence continues at coordinate 61,633,282 of NC_134579.1, read as the reverse complement.
ATGAGAAAGGCGGGGAAAGTAGGGCAGGCGTGAAGTGGTGAAGAGGGGAGTTTGGCTTTCCGTTTGCTTGTTTCTGAAATACCTGAATGTGTCTAGGCAGTGAGACACTATCTCGAACCCAAACAAAACAGGGTCTGTGGGAGGGCTGAGCCCACAAAGGTGCCTGCTTTCAAGCCCGACAACCTGGATTCAACCTGCGGAACCCACCTGCCAGGAGAGAGGAACCAAGTCCTGAAGTTGTCCTCTCACCTACACACACACAACATTCACATCCATGCCCACAAACACACATGCAAAATACATACATAAATATAACAATAAATATAAATCTAAGGGGCTGGAGAGATGGCTCAGCGCTTAAGACCACCGGCTGGTTCTCCAGAGGTCCTGAATCCAATTCCCAGCAACCGCATGGCAGCTCACAAACCATCTATAATAGGATCTGATGCCCTCTTCTCTCTGATGCCCTCTTCTGCCATGCAAACATACATGTTAATTACATATAATACATGAATAAATAAATCTTTAATAAATAAATAGATAAATGTAAAGTCACACAAACATTGCAAAAAGGAAAAAAAAAATACAGGACTTCCATCAAGGGTTGGTCACCTTTTGGAGGGGGAAAATACTGCAGCATGCTCAGCCTATTGTTTAAATCTCCCCATCATCCTGGGACTTGAACCAGCGCCCTTTCCAAGCATTCTCCCACTGAACTAGCGTCCTAACCTATAACATGTCTTTAACCATAGGGAGCTGGCATTGGCCCAATGGATCTTCACAATCTAATAACCCCAACACACGGCCTAATTGCTGCCTAGCAAAATCCACACCACCTCAGCAATACCAGGCTCACGTTTAAGAGAAGGAAGCCGGCTTGCAGATGGAATCCGTGAGACAAGTATCCACCCATAGGAACAGTGTGTTTGAGGAGGAATTTAAATGCGCTGAGCACGTGTGCCCAGCCAGAGTCACGGCTAACAAAATGTGTTTGTTCATTCATTCATGCATGCGCTCGGCTAACAAATATTTATTGAGGGCGACTCTGTGTCCACAGTGTCTGTTTGGCTTCCAGGTTAGAGGCGGCTCAGCCATAGGGGCTCCAGCTCTGTAGAGGGAGGTACGGCATATTCATTAATCCCCTGTGAGAAGCAGGGTCGTCCTGGCCACGCCGGGGCATCTCTCATTTCATAAGCTCTCTGCAGCCTCCACGTGAGGAAATGCAGGCAGGTGACCTCACATGCATGGCTGTGATTAGAGTCCAGGCTTGCTCAATGTTCCCGCTCTTTATGTCCAAATGTCTCCACCGCTCTCTCTTTTTAAATATTTATTTATTTATTTACTTTGTCTTCAGACAGGGTTTCTCTGTGTGGCCCTGGCTGTCCTGGAACTTGCTCTGTAGACAATGCTGGCCTCAAACTCAGAGATCCACATACGTCTGCCTCCCGAGTGCTGGGATTGGAGGTGTGAGCCACCACCACCTGGCTTAAAGATTTATTTTATTTTTATTTATGTATATCTGTGTGTGTGTGTGTGTGTGTATGAGTATGGGTTTGTGTACATGTGAGTACAATTGCCCTCAGAAACGAGAAAAGGAGCCGGGCGGTGGTGGCGCACGCCTTTAATCCCAGCACTTGGGAGGCAGAGGCAGGCAGATCTCTGGGAGTTCGAGACCAGCCTGGTCTACAAGAGCTAGTTCCGGGACAGGCACCAAAGCTACAGAGAAATCCTGTCTCGAAAAACAAAAAAACAAAAACAAAAAAACCAAAACCAAACAAACAAAAAAAGAAACGAGAAAAGGGTGTCCGATCCTCTGGAACTGCTGTTCTAGGCAGTTAGTTGTGAGTTTCCCAACATGGGTGCCGAGAGCCAAACTCTGGCCCTTTGCAACAGCAGCCAGAACTCTTAACCACTGAGCCATCCCTCCAGCCTCATCTCTAGCTCTTCACTCGTTCATTGCAAGAAAGCACTGTGAAAGACTACCTTTTCCAAATGCGTCTGCAGTACCGTCTCATCCTGGTTTTGGCGCCTTTCTCCACCCTCCAACTGAGTCCAGTTTCTCTTCTCTCTTCATTCCCCAACCCGAACCCACCCCTGACCTCTGTGAACATCCCCAGTGTCCCCTCCTCTTTTCTTACACAGCCTCCCGATTCTGCAACTCTTCAAACCACCAAGCTTTTTCATTTCTGGTAGCAACTGGCTTTCTCCGATGCAGCTTTATCGCGGTTCGCGCCATCCTCTCCCAGCGGACTCTGCAGATCTTGGTGATACCAACACTGCCAAGGTGACTCTGGCTTCTAAGGAGCAAGCATTTCCTCATAGCTGTCATTTTCCTCTTCCTTTAGAAATAGACTCCTCTGGTTCAGTTGTGTAACAGACTATTTCCCAGGTTCCCTTGCAGCTAGCTACTGCCGTCTTTGTACTTCTGGGTCACCTCCATAAAAGGAAAGTGGACACACAACCTTTACTTTCATCTGCAGAGCGGCAGGAATGTGAAAGAACATTTTACATCTGAGAGAGGAACATCAGGCTGCAGAACGCAGGACAAGATAGAAGGAATAAAGGGGCGGGGCTGGGAAGGTAGCTCGGTTGGGAGAGTGCTTGCCTTGCATTCCGGAGGCCCTGGCTTGATCTCTGGAACCTGTTAAATCAGATAGTAATATATACCCCTATCCCAGCATTTGGGAAAAGGAATCAAGGGAATCGGGCCTCAACAGCATCTTTGGCTGCATAGTTTGAAGCCAGCCTGGGTTACATGAGACCCTATATAAGCAAACAAATATATATATATATAGAGAGAGAAGGGGGCGGATTTCTCTGTGTAACCCTGATTGTCCTAGAATCCCCATCTGTAGATCAGGCTGGCCTTGAACTCAGTGATTTACCTGCCTCTGTCTCCCAAGTGCTGGAATTAAAGGTGTACACCACCACTGCCAGGCTCAAAAAATAATTTTTAAGAAATGGAATATGCAAGGAAAAAATGGAATGTGGAATGGGCGTGATGGCAGATGCTTTTAATCCCGACACTCAGGAGTCAGAGGCAGGTAGATCTTTATGAATTCAAGGTCAGCTTGATTCACACGGCAAGTTCTAGGCCAACCAGGGTATACAGTGAGACCCTGACTTTTAAAGAAAAATTAAATTCCTTTCTTAATGTAAACTGACCCCCATAGGCTCATGGGTTTGAGCACTTGGTTCTCAGCTAGTGGGATGTTTGGGGGGTTGGGGCCTGGCCGGTAAGGTAGGATGCTGAAGAAGAACTTTTGAGGGCATAGCTTCCCTCTGCTGCTGGGCGGCATTCTGGCCCCTCTGTAAGTCCAGCCACTGCACCAATCCACTTTAGATCATGCCTTTCCCACCATGATAGGCTGAGCCCTTCCTTTCGTAGCCAAGAACCAAACCAAAGCTCTCCCACCTTCTGCTGCTTCTGTTGGGCAGTTTGTCACAGTGTCACAAGGGGCTAACCCAGCCCCTAACATGGCCCTGCCCTTAGCTCCAAAGTGTCCGAGAAGCATACTTTCCATTGTTATTAATATTTTGGCTTTTATTAAAGCAAACACGTCTGTGCCCTTGAAGAAGAACTCAGGTCTTCAGGAGCTCCAGACCTGTTGGGGCCTTTCTCTCCCCGATTTCCCTGTAACGGTGGAGACAACCTTGCCCTTCTTGATTGACTCCATTGCTAATACACAGGCCTGATCCCCCTTCCACTTCCCTCTGCTGATGTCAGTGACTTTCCCTGCTCCCTCCCTCCCTTCCTCTCTCCACAGCCACTCTCTGCTGACTTCCTCCTCTACACAGTGTGCCCTCCTGTGGGTGACACCCTAGTGATTCTTTAGACTTAACTGCCTTGCTCCTGTTCCTGGAGGATACACATCACAGATACACACCACAGTCTGACCTGAGGTTAGGATGTATCTGGGGTTAGAGAGAGGATTCAGCTTTAAGAGCACTGACTGCTCTTCCAGAGGGTTCAATTCCCAACACTCATACAGCAGTTCACAAATATCTGTAACTCTAGTTCCAGGGGATCTGACACCTTCACACAGATGTACATGCAGGCAAAACATCAATGAACATTTTTAAAAAAAGCAAGAAAAGAAAGCCCCAAAACAACAACAGAAACAAAACAAAACAAACAAACAAACAAAAAACCACACACACACACACACACACACACACTCACACACACACAAAAAACCCAGACACTTAACTGAATCCATTTCGACTGCTTACTGGGGCCTGGGATTATTTAACCCTTTTGCCTTAATTTCCTCATTTCCAAAAAAGAGGTCTAATAGTAATTATCTCATATGGGGGCTGGAGAGATGGCTCAGTGGTTAAGAGCATTGCCTGCTCTTCCAAAGGTCCTGAGTTCAATTCCCGGCAACCACATGGTGGCTCACAACCATCTGTAATGAGGTCTGGTGCCCTCTTCTGGGCTGCAGACATACAGACAGACTATTGTATACATAATAAATAAATAAATTTTTTTTTTTTTAAAAATTATCTCATATGGACTTGGGGAAAGTAGGAGGATTAGGGTAGATCTGAGGGGCACTGAGAGGGGTTGGGGAGGATCAAAATACATTGTATGAAATTAATGCATAGAATTAATAAGAATATTATAGATTTAACAAGAGAATATAAACTAGACGTTGGTGGCTCACACCTTTAATCCCAGTACTCAAGAGGCAGAGGCAGGCCAGTCTCTGAGTTCGAGACCAGTCTGGTCTACAGAGCAAGTTTCAGGACAGCCAGGACTATACAGAGAAACCTTGTTTCAAAAAACAAAAACAAAAATCTAAAAAAGCTGAGAGGAGAGAGGGAGAGAGAGAGAGAGAGAGAGAGAGAGAGAGAGAGAGAGAGAGAGAGAGAGAGAGAACATCTCACAGCGTTTTTGTTAAGATAAAATGAGTGTGTAGTTCTCAGAGCAGAGGCCGGCCTGAAAAGGCCCCTCTTAAGTTTTCCTTCTTGGTTTTGGCATTTGTACCTGAGGACACAGGTACCAGTTTCTGACCATGTCTGACCCATACGTTACCTCAGAGTTGCAGGCACCGCTGTGCTGCTTGGTGGCTAGAAAGATTCTTATTCCTCATCTCTGCCCTGCTTCAGTGTTTGGCGGTTTTGGGATAACCATGTTTTCCCATGTGCCGATGTTCATCTCTATTCCCGAGCCTTTGCCAAAGCCCGCCACTTCTGCCTTTTGAACTATGTCTGGCCAGGGCACCAGCACCCTGTTTTGCTGCACTCTGTGGCTGCCCTGATGGCTCTGGGGTTTGCTGGGGTCGGGCCCAGTATTGTGGGGCTGATCCAGTAGGATTCCACATGCTTGCTACTGAATATTCTTTCAGGGAAACATCTCTTTTCTTCTGTGAAGCACGATTAATAAAAGCTCAGGGTCAGAAATTGGGGTTCAGCCTGAAGATCCGAAAAGTAAAATAGCCAGCCACTGGCTCTTACCTCGACCTCAGCCTGAAATGGTGATCCTGCCTCCAGGAATCTCAGAATGAGACTGTGTGTTGAGAGCTGTCTCCTCCCATTTCATAGTCCTCTCTAGGGCTGGGATTAAATGCATGCACCACCATCATTAAAGACCTGCACAGCCCGGTTTCTATAGCAACTAGTGTGACTATTGGGATTAAAGGTTTGTGTTACCATAATCTGGTCTGTAAGGCTGACCAGTGGGGCTGTTTTACTCTCAGATCTTCAGGCAGGTTTTGTTTATTAAAATACAATCGAGCCGGGCGATGGTGGCGCACGCCTTTAATCCCAGCACTCGGAAGGCAGAGGCAGGCGGATCTCTGTGAGTTCGAGACCAGCCTGGTCTACAGAGCTAGTTCCAGGACAGGCTCCAAAGCCACAGAGAAACCCTGTCTCGAAAAACCAAAATAAATAAATAAATAAATAAAAAATAAATAAAATAAAATACCATCAAAATGCCACTGCACTTTATGATCATAGTGTGAAAGCTGTATGGATTAGGAAAGTGAGCTCTGACCCCAGAATCAGACTAAATTCAAATCCAAGATGCCCAACTGCGCAAATTTCAGAACTCTTCAGAGTCTCTTGAACAATTTACACGGATGTTAATTTTGTGTTTGTGTGTGTGTGTGTTTTTGATGTCTATGTGTGTTGTTTGTATGTGTGTATGAACTGTGTGCATACTGTTTGTGTGTTGTCTGTGTATGTGCTCTGTGTGTGTTATGTATTTTTGTGCTGTGTGTGCATTGTGTATTTGTGTGTGTGTGTACTATGTGTGTGCTGTGTGTGGATGCTGTGTGTGTACTATGTGTGTACTGTGTATGCTGTATGTGTGTGTGCTGTTTGTTGTGCTATGTGTGTGTGCTGTGTGTATATGTGTGTGCTGTGTGTGGATACTGTGTGTACTATGTGTGTGTGTGCTATGTGTGTGTGCTGTGTGTGGATACTGTGTGTACTATGTGTGTGTGTGTGTGTGCTGTGTGCATATGTGTGCTGTATGTGTGTATGTGCTCGCATATGCTGGGTATTGAACCTTGGGTCTCTCCCAGGCAATGCTCTACAACTGGGCTACAGCACCCCAGTCCCAAATTAGGTATTGTAGAAAACAGACACAGGGAACCAGGCTCAGAGGAGGTGCTTACTAAATACCTATTTCTAAAGTTGTTTATTCTATTTACTTTTTTGTTTTGTTTTATCAAGACAGGGTTTCTCTGTAGCTTTGGAGCCTTTTCTGGAATTTACTTGGTAGACCAGGCTGGCCTCTGCCTCTCAAGCGCTGGGATTAAAGGCACGTGCCACCACTGCCCAGTTATTATTCTATTTACTTTTACTATGTTTTTTCTTTCCTATGACCTGGGGGTGGGTTGGGATGGGGGTGGACTGAGGGTTCATTGCAGTGACACTCTTACCTGTGTGGGAAAGTTACCTTAGCATGGTTGTCACTGGGTACAACTCAGAAGTATTAGACTTCAGCAATGGATTTGTGCTGAGCTGCTCCCAGAAGTGAACTCACGTAGACTTGTAATGAAGATGAACTTGCTTCCTTCCCTGGCCACGTCATGTGGTCAGTCTTGCATCCGACTCTCCATGGAGGTCCCCAGAGGCAGATTGAGTTTTTTGGTGTTCTATGTTCCCGAAAGGTAGGTCCCTGGCCCTTTGTGCATCCAAAGCCTCACGGCAGGTGCCGCAGTAGCAGTTAGCTATGCCCTATGCCTCTGACAGCAAGCAAGCCTAGGTCTACAAGACATTAATCAGGTAGGCTCTTGTCTGTCCCCCAAAATAAAAGCTGCACTTTCTGAATAAATAGAACCTAGCTCCCAACGCCGCCATGGACAAGGTCTCTACATATTGTAGCAAACATTGCACTAAGAAATTACTGAGGGCCTGGTGGTGGTGGCGCACGCCTTTAATCCCAGCACTCTGGAGGCAGAGGCAGGCGGACCTCTGTGAGTTCGAGGCCTGGTCTACAAGAGCTAGTTCCAGAACAGGCTCCAAAACTACAGAGAAACCCTGTCTAGACCCCCCCCACACCTAATTACTGAGGATGGGAATCTAGCTCAGTTATAAAGTGTATGATTAGCATAAAAAAATCCAACCTACGCTCAGTATCAATGAAATACAAATATAATGGGCGGTCTGAATTTGGGGGGCAACCATAACCAGGAGGGCAGGAAAGGCAGTGGTGTGACAGGTTCTATTCTAGAGGGGGAAACAGGGACACCGCGGGCAGGGCCAGCGCCTCTGTGTGAAACAAACCAGCTTTTTGTGGAGGGCCGGTTTTACTGAGCACAGCGGCTGGAGTCCGAGGCCTGGAGCCATCCAGGGCTAGATTTCGTTTCTCTCCTTTTCCTGCTTTAGAATCGTGCCTGGCAGAGGCTCTACATCCCGCCGTCCTCAGAGAATGGAACTCCGCACACCGCCGCATTCACTTGTTCTTTGAAGGGCCTTCTGAGGCGTGGAGCACTGAGCGGGGAGAAGACACAGAAGAATATGCCGGGAAGAGCCTAACGTGTAACCTAATCTGGGCCAAATGTAGCCTACAGGATCCTAAAAATGAGACACGTGGGCCCCTCCAGCCTCTAATTACATGGCAAGGATGAAGCAGGTTGGCTGAAGTCTGGGTTGGGAGCACTGCAAAGCCTGCCGCCTATGGGAGGCGGGAGACAAGGACGCAGCCCCTCTGAAGACAAGGGAACAGGGGCAGAGGAGGCACGTTTGTGTCTCTACCTACCTACTGGGGCTTGTCGTTATTGTTGTGTTGTTGTTAGAAGATTTTTAAGGCCTCTAAATGGCCTGTGTTTTGTAAGATGAAATCCAAACGAAGCTTCACATCGCTAGACTTTAGGGAGATTGCAAATGAAAAGCATGTTGGGAATGGGCTATGCTCCGATCCTGTAGTCTCTGCGACAGACAGGCAATGGAAGAAAGATCACTTGGGCTGGAAGTTCGAGGCCAGTCTAGTTGACTGTGTGTCTCAAAATTGAGCCAGGCTCTGTGTCCCATGCCTGTAATCCCAGCACTAGGGAGGTGGAGGCAGAAGATTCAGGGGTTCAGGGTTGCATAAAACAGTGTCTCAAGAAGGGAGGGGGACCGAGAGCATAGCTCAATAAGAAGTTTGCTGCATGTGCACAAGGAGTTTGGATCTCCAACACCCTTGTGCTATCCAGACGTGGGGCCTGTAATCCCAGGAGTTTAAGATAAGGGATCCCTGGGGCCTTTTGCCCAGTCATTCTAGCTGAATCGCTCAGAGAGAAATAAGGTGGAGATGAGGAGGGGGCTCAGCAGGTAAAAGTGCCTGCTACATGGCTGATGAGGCCAGTTCCATCCCTGGAAACCAAATGGTGGAAGGGGAGAACCAGCTCCCTCACGCTGACTCTGGCCTGAGCACACCACAGCTCCCCTTAAGATACCATTCAGTCAGGCTGGAGGGATGGCTCAGTGGTTAAGAGTACTGGCTGCTCTTCCAAAGGTCCTGAGTTCAATTCCCAACAACCACATGGTGGCTCAAAACCATCTGTAATGAAATCTGGTACCTTCTTCTAGCCTGCAGGCATATAAGCAGTACAGAACACTGTACACATAATAAACAAATAATATTTAAAAAGGATATCATTCAATCTACTGTCTAGAATGACTAACATTGAAACCTCCATTAAGGAAACTTCTCTTTGCAACAACAGATAGAGACCACTATAGAAAACCACAAAAGCCCAGTCCCAACGGAGGTGTCTACAAAACAACTTCCTCACCTAAGGTTCAGGGACCATTGTGGAAGGTGGGGGGCGGCGGCGCAAAGATTGTAAGAGCCAGAGGAACAGAGAGTTTGCTGTGAGATTTTTGTCTCCTAAGAATTTCAGAAGCTATACCCAGAGAGTCTCACCAGTATGGCTGCATAAACTTCAGCTAAGCCAGGATGGCACCGATAGACACGCTAAAGTAAACGGGGTCTTGACCCTACTCAAAGAAACACAGACACCTAAGGAATGCTGTGAGCAGAAGAAATAGTTTTCCACAGATAGAAGCACACCAATTAGTTATCCCATACCAGATGGCCAGCCCTGAAAACATGTATGGGCTGGTTTGATGTCTCCGGAGAGGAGGGAGCCTCAGTTCAGGAGATGCCTCCATAAGGTTGGGCTGTAGGCAAACCTCTAGGGCATTTTCTTAATTATTGATTGATGGGGGAGGGTCCAGCCCATAGTGGGTGGGGCTATGCCTGGGCTGATGGTCCTGGGTTCTATAAGAAAGCAGGTTGAGCAAGTCATGGAGAATAAATCAGTGAGCAGCTCCTCTCCATGGCCTCTGCATCAGCTCCTGTCCCCAGGTTCCTACCCTGTTTGAGTTCCTGTCCTGACTTCCTCCAGTGATGAACTGAGATGTGGAAGTGTGAGCCGAACAAATCCTCCTCCCAACTTGTGTTTTGGTCAAGGTGCTTCATTGCAGCGATAGAAGCCCTAACAAGACACCATGCATACAAGTAACATTATATAGCCCGAGTGGATTGTATTTTAAAATACATATGTATATACATTATGTGTTCAGTAACAACTAATGAAAAAAGAGACTATAAACTTGAAAGAGAGCAAGGAGGGATATATGAGAGGGTGTGGAGGGAGGAAAGGAAAGGGGGAAGGATGTAATTACATTACAATCTCAAAAAAATAAGAGAAATATTTTGAAAAACTGTAAAGTGAGACAAAAATCTGAAGACTATTGCTATCAAGGGTGTGGACTGAGACCAAAGCAGAGTGTGGGAAATGTAAACCTTCTATCAAAGGGTTAAATAAGACAAAACTCCATTAAAAAATGTAAAGAAGCCACTTGGCAGAAATTCAAACTCGTCCAGGGTTAGGACTTCTTGAACTCAAAATAAGCGCTGAAGTTTCCTTTCTCCCTGGAAATGGCACCAATCTGTGCTAGCCGGTCCTGTAAGAATATGAAGCTGAACTCTGACTGCTCAAGGGTGAAGCACAGGACCCCTTTGCACTGAAATGAGGATGTGTGTGCTGGATAGTTTTATACCAACATGACACAGACTAGAGTCATCTGAGAGGAGGGAGCCTCAACTTGAGAAAATGCCTCCGTAAGGTCAGACTGTGGGCAAGCTTGTAGGACATTTTTTTTTAAATTTATTTATTATGTTACATATTCTGTCTGCGTGTATGCCTGCAGGCCAGAAGAGGGCACCAGACCTCATTACAGATGGTTGTAAGCCACCACGTGGTTGCTGGGAATTGAACTCAGGACCTTTGGTAGAGCAGGCAATGCTCTTAACCACTGAGCCATCTCTCCAGCCCAAGGACATTTTCTTAATTAGTGGTTGATGTTGGAATACCCAGCCCACTGTGGGTGGGTGGTGCCATCCCTGGGCTGGTGGTCCTGGGTTCTAAAAGAAAGCAGGTTGAGCAAAGTCATGGAGAACATGTCAGTGAGCAGCTCCCCTCCTACCCCTCCATGGCCTCTGTGTCGGCTCCTGCCTCCAGGCACCTGCCCTGCTTGAGTTCTTGTCTTGACTTCCTTCAGTGATGTGGAAGAGTAAGCCAAATAAATCCTCCCTCCTCAAGTTGCTTTGGTCAAGGTGTATCATCCCGGCAATAGCAACCCTGACTACGTATGTTTGTTTGCTTGATTTACCGTAGCTCCACACCCTTCTGCAGAAGGAAAGCTTCTCACCTTGCTGAGTGTGTAGTTACCTTCCCAAGACCTCAGTTACTTTGGAAACAATTTGGAGTTTTTTTTTTTTTATATAGCTGAATATCTCTCTTAACATAGGATTCAGCAATCCTACTCCTACTGAGTGAAGAGTTCACCAACTCTAAATAAAACCAGGAATGGCGTTAAATCCAAATCATGAAGTGCTACTCAAATACAAATGAACAGGGCTACTGATACTGGCAAAGTCATGGGAGGTTAACCATATATGTGAGAGTCAGGAGACACTGAAGCAGAGACCTTGGGAGGATGCTGATTGGCTTGTTCTTCATGATTTGCTCAGCCTGATTTCTGTGTAACTCAGGACCACCTGCCCATGGGTGGCAACACCCTCCACACCCTATCATTAATCAAGAAATTGCCATGCAGACATGCCCACAGTCCAATCAGATGGAGGCAATTTCTCAATTCAGATTCCATCTTCCCAGAGGACCCCAGTTTGCGTCAAGTTGACCAAAACTGACCAGCATAGCACATGTCACTTTAAACCATAACCTTTTCTTTCTTGTTTGTCCTCAGGACCTCATGTTAATATCGTAATATAACATAATACAACTTTAAAAATCATATATATATATGTATTTTAAATTCCAATGCTTTTAGTTCATTCTCTCTTTCAAATATCCAGTCTCTTAACTGTAGGCTAAAGTTTTTTTTTAAAAAATGACTTAAACACTTCTTATTTTGAAAATGAAGAACAGAATATAGAGTCCTATCAATGCAAACCCAAGATCCAGTGGCGTAAATCAAATCCCTTAGCGCAGCGTCCAGCACCTTGCATTCATAATCTTCTGGCCTTCAAAGGACTTAGGGGGCCCCAGTACTCCAGCTCTGTCATGGGCCACACACAGCCCTCTCATAGGCTCAGCCACCTCCACTCTGCACATGTCATGTCCTTGGTGGTCATCTCCACTCCCCTGGGGTCACCACTGTAACTAAGGCTGTATCTTCACCAGTGGCCTCTCCTGACTCCTCACAATGCCGAGACTCACTCACTCATTCTCCATGATCCTTTTATGCTTTCAAAACCAGGATGTGGGGGGCTCACACAAGGCAAAGTTCAGCTTCCCCATCCCCTACTGGAGTGCTAGGGTTACATATATGTGCTACTGGGTCCACAAGTGCTGGGGATCCAAACAGGGTCCCCGTGCTCATGGCAACGGGTGCCTTTACCAACATCCTGAAAATTGCCTATGCTGTCTGTCTCTCCTCTCATTCTTTGGTACATCCATCACAGTCTGTCCATTGCCCCTAAACCCTAAGCTGTCTCTCTAACGAATACTCTCCCCACTGCCACATCTCCTGGCCGCTCTTCCAGCAATTCAGATGCACCTTCTATTGGAGCTATATCAAAAGGGCTCCCCAACGCTCGCCTCCTCCTCGCCTCCTCCTCGTCACTCCTCTGTAATTGGCTAAACCTAATAACCCGATTCAGATAAATAGAGTAAGACAAGCGGGGCACAGCTCTGTTGAGAGCCGGTGATATTGGACTTTGTGCTGGGTCTAGAAATGCCCCCAGCAGGCTCAGGTATTTGCACATCTGGTCTCCAGTAGGTGGTACCATGTGGGGATGTTTAGGAGGTGCGACCCTGCTGCAGGGAGGATGTCACTGGGGACAGGTTTTGAGACAATATGGCCTCACTAGTGTCCAGTTCGCTCTCTCTGCTCTCTGCTTGCTTCGGAGGATGTGAGCTCTCAGCTTCCTGCTCCAGCCTCCGTTTCTGTCGCTCGCTGCGGTGACTCCCCACTGTGATGGACTCTTAGCTCTCTGGAATCTAAGCCCAAATAAGCACTGGTCCTTAATGGTGGTTATCACAGCACAACACTAATACAGGCTCCCAGGTTGCCCTGCTCTCTACAGTCCTCCTGAGACTATGTTAAACTCACTCGCTTTCTTTCTCTCATTCCCCTGGCAATTTGCCTCGAGGGGGCCAACTCCACACTGTGAGTTGTACTCTGAGAAACCCACATGAGAAGGAGCTAACTGCAGTCTGTTTGTCACCCCTGGAAAAACCCTATGTTCCAGCTGTTTGGAAAAGGGTCACTTCCCAGGCGGGCCTCCAGGCGACACCACAGCCAGGGCTGATAGTTGGCTGCTGCCTTGGAAGGGACTTTGTAAGAGAGGACCTGGCAGGTTCCTCATCCAGAGAATCCCGTGTGGAGTAATGAAGAAGTTTGGTCCTTGTCTGTCTCTGCCACAGGCCTCCTAAGTCACTTAGAGTCTCTTGAGTAATACACCCCCACCCCTGCCTCCCAGTCTCTCCTTTCCTCTCTCTTCTCTCCCTCTTCCTGCATCTCCATCTTCTTCCCCTCTTTCTCTCTCTTTCCTCTCTTTTCCCCTCTCCCTATCTCTCCCTTTTCTTCCCCCTCCCTTGTCTCCCTCTCTTTCCTCTCCTCTCTCTGCCTCCCCTCTGTCCCCTTCTCTCTTCTTCCCCACCTTTCTTTCTCCCTCCTTACTTCTTTCCCTTCCCCTATGCCTTGTCTGGTGCTGTAGATCTTGAGCTTGCTAGGCGAGCCATTAATGTAAACAACAGATTTCAACTTGATAAAATCTACTATGTCCCAGGAGATGGGCCTCTGGGCATAGGTGTGGGGAACTATGTTAATTGAGATGAAAAGGCCTTCCCACTGTGGGCAGAGGCATTCCCTGCCCAGGTTCTAGACCACATAAATGGAGAAAGGGAGCAGAGCACTTGCGCGCATGCATCTCTTGATCTCTGCTCCTTGACTGCCATGTGAGCTGCCGCCTCTGTGACTTCCCCTGCGGAGATGGACTGTAACCTTGACTGGGAGCTGCACTGAGCCCTTTCCCCGCTAAAGCTACCCTGTCAGAGTCTTCTATCACAGCAGCAAAAGGCGCTGACCGAGATGCTCTACTACAGAACTATCCCCTTGGCTTCTGAGTGAGCGCGTCTTGTTCTTTAGAAGGAGCTTACTTTTTAACAACTTGTTTTCCACATTTTTTTTTATTTTGTGTGCATGTGCATGCACACACGCCATGGTGTAAGTTTAGAGGAGAACTCACAGGCGATGTCTGTTTTCCTTTCACCACGCTTATCCTGGGTGTTGGTCTCAAGCTGTCGGGCTTGGCAGCGAGAGCCTGAATCTACCAGGCCGGCATAGCGGCCCATTATGAGCGCCTTCCCCATTTTCATCTCTTTTTAAAAAAATTCATCTTTAATTTTATGTGCATTGTGTCTGTGTGAGGGTGTTAAAGGGCAGTTGTGAGCTGCCACGTGGGTGCTGGGAATTGAAACCAGGTCCTCAGGAAGCGCAGCCAGTGATCTTAACCACTGAGCCATCTCTCTAGAGCCCTCCCCCTTTTCAATCACACCCCAGTTTAGACGCCTAAACTAACTCCCCTCTACATGGGGCTAGTCACCGGAACAAGAGACAACAACAACTTCTCCTAGCTCTGAATGCTGACATCCTATAAAGGCTGGAGACTAAGTTCTAAAAACAACTCTTGCAGTACTGGTTGGTGCATTTCTGCATTGGCAAATGCATCCATATTTGCACCTACAAGTGGGGGGCATACCCTAACTCCATAGAGATAGAGTTTCCTATAGTCTGGACTGTTCTAGACCCCACCATGTGGGCTGTCTGTGCTGTGTAATAATTTGGTAAGTGGGACAAAGCTCTTAGAAATTTGTGAACTATCTAGAAAATTCAGACCCAGGAAAACTAGACTTGCAATTGGTATCTGAAATGGGGTAAGGGGGGATCTTTGTGGCACTGAGCCTCTAGATTATAAGGTAATTTACCATCTAGGTAAATTAGGGTCAGACCTGAAGTTTGGAGCACCTGCCTGGTGTCAGAGACGTGGCTTCTGTAGGGAAGCCTTGTATGATTAGTGTTCCCAGCGCTCTGTGTACGAGCGTCCAGAGACAGGGGTCTTATTAGAAAACTTGGCGACAAATGTGCTTTGTTTTAAGATACGAAGTTTGATTTTTTTTTTTTGCTTGTTTGTTTGGAGATGGGGGGTATCTCTAACATGGTCCAAGCTGTCCTGGAGCTCAATATGTAGACCAGGTTAGCCTCAAACCCACAGAGCTCAGCCTGCTCTGCTTTCCAGTGTAGCCTTTCTTTCTCGATGTACTTTCCACGGTCAGCTACGCCTCCTTTCCCGCCTAACTCCCTATGCCACCCTCCTTCCCCTTTGTAGCCCTTTCTTTTTGCTGTTTCTTGAGATTCTCTTTGCTTTGGCTCTAAATTTTCTTTCCGGTCTCACCCATTCAATGTCACTCAGAAGACCCTACATTTATTATCTGGTTCTTTCGCTCATAAGATCCACATGTTGAACTGCCTCCCTGACGCTGCTCCTGGGTCCTGGTCTCACAGGGCACTCAGCCCCAGCATGGCCAAACCTGGATTTGTACTTCCCTCACACCCTGGTCCTCCCACACTGTCCTCTCCACCAACCACGACCACTTAGTTTGTTCAAGACAGAAAGCTCTAGGGAGTTGCTTTTTGTTTGTTCAACAGTGTTTATGGCGGGGTGTGGTGGCACATGCCTGCATTCCTAGCGTATGGGGGTGGCAGGCAGTAGGAGCACCACACATTAGCCCGGTGTACACCGTGAGACCTTATATTACACATAGACACACATAGAGAGAGAGAGACAGAACCATCAAGCTGTGAGGTGCCATGTAGTGGTCTAGGGTCAAGGAAAGTGACATTTCCCGTGGGGAGGGAGACAATGAGCTATATAACCTGTCAGGGACTCTGGATCCACCCATCCATCTCCCAAGAAGGGCTGTCGAGGAAGGCTGAGCAGGCGATGGGATGGGATGCAGCATTCATTATAGCATCAGGCAGATGGTGAGAAGAGGCCTCTTTAAAACCAAGAAACTGTAAAAAAAAGGCCAGGAACTGTGCCGTAAGACTCTTTGAGCGCAAAAGGAACAGTCTGGTTAGAGGCCTTAACCAGGACCCTAACGGGACTTGAGAAAGGGGCGAGGTGCTCTGAGTGACTGGAACAGAGAGAAACGGGGAACTTACCAGAGAGAAAACTGGTGCCTCCAGCCCATGTACAGCCTTAATGATGGCGAGGAGTCGGGGGTTTTACTTCGAGTACTACCGGGACCTGTGGGAGGGTAGGCTCAGAGGAGTCACATGGTTACTCTGGCTACTATGTTTAGCACAGGCTGGAGCGAGCTCGTCCCTGTTCTGTTTTTATCTCTCAGCCCTCTTTTTCTCACCTGTTTGTTTCACCTCTTAAATATGCAGCGAGCCATCTGCTTCTCCCAGTTTCTGCGTCACTTCTCAAGTCAAACCAGCCACCTCCCTCGCCCTTTTATTCATTCAGGGAACACTTAGGGACCAGCGACCGCGTCCCTGGCTCGGGAGCTTTGGGCACAGAGGTGACAAAACAGACTTTGTGCATCTGTGTTCTCCCTTGAATTTATTTATTATTATTATCTTCTTTAGAGACCTGGGTCTCACTATGTAGCCCTAGAGGTCCTGAAGAGTTTACTATGTAGACCAGGCTGGCCTCAAACTCATAAGAATTTGCCAGATGCTGGGATTAAGGCATGCACCACCACACCCAGCTTGACTTTATTTTTAATTATTAATTTTTTTGTTTTTGTTTTGTTTTTTTGAGACAGGATTTCTCTGTGTAATCTTGGCTGCCCTGGAACTCACTCTGTAGACCAGGGTGGGCTCAGACTCAGAGATCCACCTGCCTCTGCCTCTCAAGTGCTGGGAGTAAAGGTGTGTGCCCCCACTGCCTAGCCCCTATATTTATTATTTTTAAGAGCTTGCCATCTCTTCCATTGCTTACGGCTTCATTTGGTCCCTCTCCTCACCCAAGTGGAAGCTTTGGGGTTGGGGGTGCAGCATGGTGGGAGAGTGTGTGCTTTGCATGTGTGAGGTCTAGGCTCCCCAGCAGCAGACAGGAAGTGCAAGCTCGGCCTTAGTTTGTTCACCATCTGTAAGCTCAGGACGCTAGCTGAGTGTGTGAAGGAAGAAACTACCGCAGCGGCCTCTTACAGGCTCTCACTCTAACACCTTTAAACTCTCCGTGGGACCAGGGAGATGGCTCCGCAGTCACAGGCAGCTGTGGCCAAACCTAAGGGCCTGTGCCCAACCCCTGGAACTGTACCACGGGAGAAGAGAAGCAATTCCACAAAGTTGTTTTCTGACTTCCACGTGTGCCCCATGGTGTGCCACTCCCAATAAATTAATAAAACGTAGTGAAAAATGAGCGTCACAGTGTGAGCAAAGGCTCCCACGCATGCTTGTGTGCAGGCACATGTATGCTGTGATCTGGAGAAATGTCCCTAAAGGACCGTGTGTCAATGGTTTGGACTCTGGCCTAGGGCACTATGGGGAAATGGTGGGGAGAGGAGCCATATGTGCTGGGGAGATGGTGGGATAAGTTCTGCTCTTGAAGAGGACCTGAGTTCTATTCCCAAAGCCCACACTGGGCAGCTTGCAACTACCTGTAACTGTAGCTCCATAGACACTGTACGTATGTGGCACTTAAAAATAAAACCAGCCTTTAAAAGGAAGAGTGGGAGGGCTGGAGAGAGGGCTCAGCGGTTAAGAGCACTGGCTGCTCTTCCAGAGGTCCTGAGTTCAATTCCCAGCATCCACGGGGTGGCTCACAACTATCTATACTGAGATCTAGTACCCTCTTCTGGCCTGGAGGCATACATGCAGGCAGAACACTATCCATAATAAATAAATAAATCTTAAAAACAACAGTGGGAGCCTTGTAGGGAAGAGGAATGCTGGGGCTTAAGCTTCCTTCTCTTTCTTTCTTTAACATACTGGTCATGAGGCAGAGGCAGGCAGAGCTCTGTGAGTTCGAGGCCAGCCTGGTCTACATGGAGAGTTCAGGACAGCCAGGACTACACGGTGAGACGGTGCCAGTTGCTTTAACTTGGCCTCAGGTGCACTGGTGCTCTCTGCTGACACACACCACATACACGTGCATATAAATAGAACATACCTTAACGTTTTTATTATGTAACAATAAAAATATTTTATTGTGTGATATACTGACATCATAAGTGCATTATATGATATATAATTATACATTACATAATGGATACATTTGTATTGTTAATCCATAGTATTATGGATAATTGAAAAGAACAAAGTTATGTTATTGTATGCATTATAAAACTGTATAATACATGTTATAGAAGCATATAATAAAGATATCTATTGTACACAGTATTATACATAACAAATTCTTACCCTATCATTTTTATTGCATTACATATATAACTTTTCCCGAGTAGATTCTGAGTACTCTGCAGGCCCTGAGCACAGCGCATGTTTCTGGCAATAGGGCTCTACACAAGCCAATTTTTTTTCTCTTCAGAATCCATTTCTACTCCCTTTCAGGTCTCAGCTTCAATGTCACCTTGGGGAAGCTGTTGTGGCTCTGGTCTGGGCTGTGTCCTCCCCCAGCATCCTGTGTTCATCCCTGGGTTAGAACGTATTTCCTGGACTGAATCGCGTGCTTGACTCCTGCAACCAAGCACTGCAGTTTCTTTTTGTGGTAGAAGAGCGCTCTTATTTGCCGTAGTACTTCTAGCCTCAATTGCCAGAGGGTCAATAACAAATTGCTCGGTGAATCAAAGAACAAGTGTCTAGGATTCTTAGTGGAATCATTATCCTTAGCACTAGCATTCCCGGGCACATAGGAGGCGCTCGAGAACTACTGCTGAGTGGTAGACAGATTAAGTCCTGACCCTCACCCGAGTGGCCTTGGTAAAATGGAGTGTGGTCGCAGGGCAGTGGTGGCGCACGCCTTTAATCCCAGCACTTGGGAGGCAGAGGCAGGCGGATCTCTGAGTTCGAGGCCAGCCTGGTCTACAAGAGCTAGTTCCAAGACAGGCTCCAAAGCAACACAGAGAAACTGTCTCGAAACCCACCCACCCCCGAAAAATGGAGGGTGGTCTCCATTTCCAATGTAGCTGGAACAGAGGTCAGGGATGGAGAAAGTGTGGACCTGCAGCCTGAAGCCTGTGGGTTTCTCCACTTGCGAGCCTGCCATGGCAGCAGATGGGTGGACAGTCTCTCTCTCTGCATTCCTTTCTGGGTACATAGAAGCTGTAATGTAAATATCACATGTTTGATTTAATAGTAAAGCCAATACTTCTCGTATGTTTTCAGTGCGTTTAACATTACGGATTCTATATAGGCGTTTATCTCACCACCTCCCCTTCAGAGGTGATTTGTAGGACTGGTGGTGACGTGCCTTGGATAGATAGTGAAGGAAACAGAGGTGTGTGTGCCTCTTCTCTGCTCTGGCATCGGGGGATGTGGAATAAATGATTTCACAGATAACTGACCTTTAATTTTATAAACATTAAAATATTAAAAAAGTTAAAAAAAAGATGGAAACTCTCCCAGTATGCTGCATTCTTCCATTGACTTTCCAAAACAAAATGTTCCAAATATTATATTAACTATCCCTGCCAGCCAGGCTACTGTCATATCTGTCTTTGCTAGAGAGGACATTTGGGGTTGGACAGATGATTTGTGGCCTGAGGCCATGTGGGTACTGATTTTAACAGTAACACTGACACTTACCTTTTTACTGTTGAGACAGGCTCTCACTGTAGCCCAGGCTGTCCAATAACTTATGTCCCCCGGGCTGGTCTTGAACTTCCAGCAATCCTCATGCCTCAGCTTTCAGAGTTCTGGGATTAGAGGTGTGAGCCACCACAATGCATATTAATTATCTTTTCACAAACAAAACAAAATCTCAAAGCAGCTGATTCTGAGCTTTCTCTGTGCACTCTCTCCCTTTTTTAAGGGAAGAACAAAGCTTAGATAGATATGTACGATCTTCCAGAAAGGGCACAATGGCTGCCTCCAGGAAGCGGTATTAAAAAAGAAAGTGAGTCACTTAATGGGGTGTGTGAAAAGGGATTTGCCTTGGGGTTTAGACACTTTAAATCCTCTTTGTCTCCTGCAGCCGTTTAGTCTGTGTCCTCTCTCAACCGTGGCATTGGAGGACTTGCTAGCCTTGGTTTGTAGGGTTTGGAACACTGAAGTTAACCCAGGCAGTGCTTGCTCTACTGCTGAGCTATATCCCAGCCCAGCTCTTCAGTTCTCAGTGTGGCTCCCTAATTCTCTTTATGTTGCTGTTGGGAATGACAGCCAATGAGTGGGAAAGTAAAATAGCCAGCCCTTCTTCCCACCTCCCCCCATCCCCTTGGCTCCATGTCTTCCTGTGTCTCTTCACATCACACTGTGGACTTCAGTGTGACCTTGAACCTCCTTTACCCTTTTCAATGTCTTTCCAAGGTCGTCCATGTAGACTGTCAATACTTAAAACTGAATTCTGGCTGGAAGGAAGTTTGTTTTTTCACACCAACCAGGCTTTGTGTTGATCTAACCAATTATTTAGTAACAGGGTAGCTTTAATGTGCTTTGACACTTTTTTAACTTTTATCACTGGGGCTTGATGGCTAGGCTACCAGCCTGGAACATGAGCAGGGGGCCTGCTTGTTTGTTGTTGTTTCTGTCCCGCCCAGTACCCCCAGTTGTTTAGTCCCAGAGAAAAATCACACATAAGTCTCCATAAATTATAAGCTGATTGGCCCATTGGCTCTAGCCTCTCACTGGCTAACTCTCGCATCTTGATTAACCCATTTTTCTGATCTATGTTAGTGATGTGGTTCAGTACCTTTTTTCAGTGGGGCAGCTGACATCCTGCTGCTTTGGTGGTCTGGGCAGAAGTGGGAGGAGTCAACTTCCTCCTTCTCAGAATTCTGCTCTCATTACACCATTTCTACTTCCTGTCTGGTTTTCCCACCTATATTTCCTGCCTGGCCAATCAGCATTTATTTATAAGATGATTGCCAGATTACAGACAATTCTCCCACACCACTTCCCCCTCTTTTTTTTTTAAAAAAAAAAAACAACAAAGGAAAATATTCATAGTCCATTTTTTGGGAATGTCAGCGTAGTATTTCAGGCTATTTCCTGCTGTTTGGGGGCGCTGATAATCTTATGGGGACCTAAAGAAAATTTAGAATTGTGATCAAGTCTTGACTGAAGTATCCGGTGAGTCTTTACATCTCAGGCAGCAGTCTTGAACCTGTTCTGGATGAAGAACTCAGACATCTGGGCCATCTGTTTCTGCCAGAGATTTCTCAGGTGGTCTTCCTTGATCAAAGATGATTTTTCTTTTTCTTTTTGATTTTCGAGACAGGGTTTCTCTGTAGTTTTTGGTGCCTGTCCTGGAACTAGCTCTTGTAGACCAGGTTGGCCTCAAACTCACAAAGATTCTCCTGCCTCTGCCTCCCGAGTGCTGGGATTAAAGGCGTGTGCCACCACTGTCCGGCCTAAAGATGATTTTTCTTAACTCTGAATAAATCCACAGCCTCTCATTTTCTGTGGAAACAAAAGCAAAATCTCTTCTCCAAAGTACGATACCTTTTGACTTCAATTTTGAAGCCAAGGTATTTTCTTTTTCTTTTTTTTTAATATTTATTTATTTATTATGTATACAATATTCTGTCTGCATGTATGCCTGCAGGCCAGAAGAGGGCATCAGATCTTATTACAGATGGTTGTGGGCCACCATGTGGTTGCCGGGAATTGAACTCATGACCTTTGGAAGAGCAGGCAGTGCTCTTAACCACTGAGCCATTTCTCCAGCCCTGCCAAGGTATTTTCAAAATATCTGTCTGCAGCATTTATAAGCAAATATCTTTTAGTGGCTGTTGCTCCTTCCTCAGCATTCAAACAATTCAAACAGAGCATAATAGCATACAGTATCAAGATTCTCTGTGTATTTTCCATCTTTACGTGGCTTTATTTTAACATCTATTTCTTTTATTTTTACTTTTAACTTTTGGCTTTTTGAGACAGGTTCTCTGTATATCTTTGTCCTGGAATTCCCTCTGTAAACCAGGCTATCCTTGATCTCAAAGAGATCTGTCTGTCTCTGCCTCCCAGGTTACTGTCTTTCTTTCTTTCTTTCTTTCTTTCTTTCTTTCTTTCTTTCTTTCTTTCTTTCTTTCTTTCTTTCTTTCTTTCCTTTGAGAACTTTAACCTTTAGCCTGTATATATTTTTTAACACAATGTAAACTATTTAGAGGTTTTCTTCCTCTTTGAATCTCTCTTTACTGTATATCTCTCTTTTTCTGACCACATGGGTCTTTAATTTGCTAAGGAATATACAGAAGTTTTTTGCCACAACTCTATGGCGTTTCAAGGTCCTTGCCAGGAAACAAGCTGCAATAGTAAACAATAGTCAAAAGCGCCTATGGTGTTTTCTTGCCAGGAAGCAAGCTGCAACAATGTATCCATAGCTCCATAGTTCGGACTGCCTGCTTGAAAGAGTCAGAGTTTTCCCTGGCAGGAAGGCCCAGAAAGCCGGCATTTTAAAACAGCAGCTTTTTTCCTGCTGAAAACCAAAATGTTTTACTCTAGTCTTTACCAAGCTTTCTAAGGCTTTCTGTGGATGCAGTTATCCACATTGGGCGCCATTCTGTAACATGAGGGGGGTGGCTTGTTTGTTTGTTGGGGTTTTTGTCCCGCCTAGTACCCCACAACTGTTTAGTCCCAAAGAAAATCACACATAGATTTCTGTAAGTTATAAAGCTGATTGGCCCATTAGCTCTAGCCTCTCACTGGTTAACCCTCACATCTCGATTAACCCATTTTTCTGATCTATGTTAGCGATGTGGTTCAGTACCTTTTTTCAGTGGGGCAGATCACATCCTGCTACTTTGGTGGTCTGGGCAACAGTGGGAGGAATCAACTTCCTCCTTCCCAGAATTCTCCTTACATCATTTCTCATTACATCATTTCTACTTCCTTTCTGGTTTTCCCACCTATATTTCCTGCCTGGCCAATCAGTGTTTATTTATAACATGATTGACAGATTACAGACAATTCTCCCACACCACCAGCCTGCTAAAGTATTTGAGTTCTGGGTTCAGGAAGAGAGCCTGCCTCTAAGGACAGAGGATACTGGATTGACACTACTTCTGTTTAATAGAAACCCACAGTTCTAATGTGTGAAAGAAAGAGTCTTCACTGGTTAAACCCTTGGTAGGCACTGGATTCATTGAGACTTCCTTCTCCCTCCCTCCCTCTCTCTCTCCTTCCTTCCTTTCTTCTTGACAGGGTCTCACTATGTAGTCTTGACTGGTCTGGAATTTTCTATGTAGACAGGCTGGCTTCAAAGTCACAAGACTCTGCCTGTTCTGCCTTCAAAGTGCTAGGAATAAAGGCATGCACTACCATGCAGACATGGCATAGCAAGTAATACAAGTAAATACAATATGCCAGCTTCAGCAGTCTTGCCAAATTAATTGTTCAGCCAAAGGCCATCTAAGGAAGGAATCCTCTGAAAACTGTTCTATATATATTTTTAAAAAGATTTATTTATGTATAGTGTTCTGCCTGCATGTATGCCTGCAGGCCAGAAGAGGGCGCCAGATCTCATTACAGATAGTTGTGAGCCACCATGTGTTGCTGGGAATTGAACTCAGGACCTCTGGAAAAGCAGCCAGTGCTCTTAACTGCTGAGCCATCTCTCCAGCTTCTGTTCTGTTTCTTCTGCAGCTTCATTGTTTGTTTTTCCCTCAGCTCCAAATATGATTTCTGTGCTAAGCATTCTGCTTAGTTTTTCACTCAAAGCATATTTCTCATGCTCTTTTGCGGAGTTGGGGAGATATCTGTATAGTTTTTGTTCTTTCTCTCACCCCTATCTACTCACAGGAAAATTTTCCCCTCCCAAAATAATAAATTTTAATTTTAGGAAACTTGGCCTGCAACATTCTTAATAAAAATAAATATGGCATTCAAGTATGTAACATGATATTATTCTAAATACTTGTCTGTATTAATATTTACTATACACAACAGCCTTTAAAGGAGTATCAGCCTGGTTTTGTCATTAGGGTACTTCACAGTACAGAGGGGTTAAGTGTGTAGAGTCACTAGTTGATTGTCTTGGGTTTCCCATTGCTGTGAAGAGACACCATGACAACAGCAACTCTTATAAAGAAAAACCCATTTAATTGGGTTGCTTACACTTCAGAGGTTTTGTCCATTGTCATCATGGTGCAACATGGTGGTGTGTAAGCAGAGATGGTGCTGGAGGAGGAGCTGAGAGTGCTACCTCTTTGGCCCATGGGCAACAGGAAATGAACTGAGACACGGCACGTGTCTTGAGCATAAACGAGACTTCAAAGCCCACCTCCACAGTGACACACTTCCTCTAACAAGGCCATACCTCCTAACAGTGCCTTTCCCTTTGAGGGTCATTTTCTTTTAAACCACCCCGGTGATAGTCCGGATTTTGACACAGGAGGCTTTAGCCAGAGCCTGGGATTTTACCCCAGGGTAACTACTAGGCCCTACCCCATCCCATTTGGTTAATACCAGCTTGGTCTAAGGCTTTATTCTTTTGTTCTTACATATCTTGACTTTTCACCTTCTGCTGGCTAGTTTTCTGTCAACTGACACAAGCCAGAGTCATTTTGGAAGAAGGCACTTCAATCGAGAAAATGTCCCCACCAGACTGACCTGTGGGCAAGCCTGTGTAATTGATGTGGGATGCCCCAGCCCACTGTGTTGATGACATCCCTGGGCTGGTGGTCCTGGATGTTGTAAGAAAGCAGGCTGAGCAAGCCATGGGGAGCAAGCCGGTAAGCAGCACTCCTTCATGGACTCTGCATCAGGTTCCTGCTCCAGCTTCCCTGGATAATGAACTACAAACTGTAAGAAGAAACAAACTGTTTTGTCACCAAGTTGCTTTGGGTATTTCATCATAGCAGAAGTCCTCACTAAGCTACCGTGAATCCTTCAAATCCCAATCATCTCATAGTGGACTTTGGTGCAAATGTAAGAAACACTATCAAAGGTAGTTAGTCAACAAGTACTCATATTTTCCGAGTATTCCCTGGCTCCTTTGTGCCTCTTAGCCAATGGCATCAGATTGTGAAGTGAAGCTGCCACAGATGGGATGAGACGCTGTCACCACCTGTCAGGAATAAAAGATGGGACTCATGGTGGCCAGGGTGTTACTAGCCTTGTCTGGATTTTGTCAAGCTACGTTGTGTGTTCCTTTGTGCAACATGGAGATTGGAGATTATTCTTTGTTTCCCACACAGCCTGGTGACCCTCCCCCTGCAAGAGGTGCTTCTGAGAGGCTGTGGGCTTTCTATTGTCCAGGACTCAAGAACCGACCTATGCTCTTGTATTCTGAATAGCAGACAGGAAGCCCTTCCCTTAGCTTTAAAGACAGGATGGTCATCTCTTAGCCCTGTGTGTGTGGGGGGGTGAGTTTCAGGACTCCCTACAGATACCAAAGCCTACGCCTGTTCAAATTCCTTAGATAAAATAGCACTTGAATCCAGCTCTGGTTTCTTCTATTACTTCATAGAATGTAAATGCTTACACTGTAGTGTTTAGGTTAGAATGAAGACAAGGAAAAAGTCTGTATGGCAAAACAGGAGGTATTTTCCCCAAATAATTTTTATTCCTTGGTGATTGAATCCACTGAGATAGCACTGATGCGTCAGGAAATCTGCAGGTATCTCACTGACCTTGAACTGCCCTTCACGTAGGCAGCAGGGGCTCAGGAGGGGTGTCCCAGGTAAAGAGGGTTCTTAGTAGCAGGACAAGCTGGCGGGACTGACAAGGTTTAGCTGGAGGCTCCTCTAACCCAGACTTAGATAAGGCCTTGAATTTCAGGCTCTGCAAAAAGAAGCCAAATTTCTGTGCTAGGTAGAATCAGCCCCAACAAATGACAGCAAGCAGCCATGTGGGTGGAGAAGGAGCAGTCCATACAGTCCTGAGCCTGGGACCCAGGAAGCTTAGAAGACAGTTTGTGGGGTGGGGCAGAGCAGGGGGGATGACGACGATAGCCCTGCAGAAGTCTTTGGGGTTGGGATAAAAGTATACTGCTTTGAGAAAGAAGTCAGGGGATCAGAAGCTAAGAGAATACGTTCCAGAGGGAGAGTCTAGGAGGGCTGCTGGTCCATGCAGCCCTCCCTCCGTGGGTTGTTCCACACCAGAGGGGGACAAACACTAGGTGTCTGCAGGCAGACATATTTTGTCTGACATGTCTTTGTATTCTACAGTAGTGGAGTCAAAGCTGGGCATGGTAGTACATTCCTATCACCATGGCAATTGGAGGATACAGGCCGGAGGATCAAGTGTTCATGGCCAGGTCGGGCTATGTGAGACTGTCTCAAAACAAACAAACACAATAAACCAATGCTGAGCATGTTGGGGCACACCTGTAAACCCAGCACTTGGGAGGTGGAGGCAGGAGGACTGGATGTTGCAGGACAGTTGCTGCTACATAGCAAGTCTGTGGCAACTGTCAGCCAGCCTGGTATGTGCGAGACCTTGTTTTTGTTTTTGCAGACAGGTTTTCTCTGTGCAACAGCCTTGGCTGTCCTGGAACTTTGCAGACCAGGCTGGCCTCAGACTCACAGAGAACCACCTGCCTCTGCCTCCCAACTAAACATGTGCACCACTTAGCCAAGCTGTAGAAAAATACAAACAAAGTTACTAATCGACCCTCAATTCCAATTCCTGATTTCTCTTATTTCCTCATCTTCATGTTCCTAACCTGGAAACTGCCGGCTGGTACTGTGGCCTGCGGCTGTGACCTCTGGACCAGTTGGAATGTTCTGCCTCTTCTGTCCCTTTCACTATCAACTGTTTCCACATCTGCTCACTCAGTTCGCCTCACCGGCTTGACTTGCTGCGCATGGGGCTTGCTACCTGCGTGGCTCCCAAACTAACAGATCCCAGCGAGAGGGCTAGAACAATGGCTCAGATGGTACAGGCGCACACTGTGCAGGCTTGCTGACCGGAGTCCATCTGGAATCTGCATGAAGGTGCAAAGGGAGAACCGACTCCAGAGTTGCCATCTGACAGTCACAAGTGACATGGCACAAACTCCTCCCATCATACACACACAGACGCAAAAAAAAAAAAAGTTAAAAAGTTAAGACACAAAGTTTAATGTTTTAAGAGACTTCCTAACTTACCAGCGAGGGTTGTCTGTAATGAAATCTTTCAGCAAAGGATCCGTGTACTTTCCCAAGTCCACTGATGAAAGCAGGAGTTGGGACAGTGTTGAAAAGCTTGTTTTTAAAGGAGAAGAACGGAACTAATACTCATTCCAACACCATTCACTGGAGAATGCCAGAGAGGATGGGAGTGACTGGGTCTCTCAGATATTGCTGCCGGGTGGGAAATGACAGGATCAGGGCTGTGCTGTCTCAGTGGGGAAGGGCACTGTGGTCCACGTTCAATCCCTAGAACAGACTCCAGCAAGTTGCTCTCTGATGTTCATACATTCAAAGTGGCATGTATCCCCACCCACACAAATAAATAAATGCATGTAATAAAATTATTTCAAAATATATAATCACTCTGGAATATAATATAGTGAGTTCTTTCTTTTTCTCCCTCTTCCTCCCTTTTTTTCTTTAACAGGGCCTCAGATATCTCAGAATGGCCTCGGGTTCACTGTATATCTGAGGATCACCTTGAGTTTCTGATCCTCCTGCCTCTACCTGCTTGGCGCTGGGAATATGGACATGTGCCACCAGGCCTGGTTCTATGAAGAACTTGGGATGGAAACCAAGTCTCCGTGTATGCCAGGTAAACACTTCACCAGCTGAGCTCCATCCCTAGCTCGGTATGGGAGCTTCTTTGTTTTCTTTTGTTTTTTTGAGATAGGGTTTCACTGTGCAGCCCTGGCTGTCCTTCCTGGAACTAGCTCTGTAGGCCAGGCCAGCCTTAAACTCACAGAGATGCACTTGCCTCTGAGGAGTTTCTTAAGAAAAGCATGCTATTGAGGATGGTGGCCCACGCCTTTAATCTCAGCTCTCAAGCGGTACAGAAGGAAGGATCGCTGTGACTCTGAGGCTAGCCTGGTCTACATAGCAAGTTCCAGGACAGCCAGGGCTACATAGTGAGAACTTGTCTTTAAAAATTGCACGTACCATATGACACATCAGTCATATTTCTGGGCATTTATCCCAGAGAACAGAAACTTAAGTTTACACAGAAACCTATATACACAGACTGGGGATGAAGCTCAGTATTCCAGCACATTCCTGGTCTATGTAAGGCCAGGGTTTAATCCTCAGCACTTGGAAAAAGCAACCAACACACAGAACGAAAAGTCTATAGTGATGATAGCAAACAAGCAGCGACGTCTATGTACATGGCGAATGGATGAATGGACCCTGGTGTATCCAAGCAACACAATGCTACTCAGCTACAAAAACCAACATTTGACACCTGGGGCAAATGATTAAACTAGGGTATCGTAGTAATCCTTGGGTAAGGTTAGAGCCCAGAGGCTCTCATCACCGCACATAAGCCCCACCTCTGAAAACCAGTGCACCGAGGGCCAAGTCTTCAACACATGAGCTGCCGAGGGGCAGTTCAGATAAAAACCCTAACAGGTGGCAAAAGGGGGTTCTTTTGTTGACAGGGTTTCTCTGCATAGCCCTGGTTGTCTGAGAGATCTGACTGCCTCTGCTGCCTAAATGTGCCACTGTATCTGCAAGGAGTGGTTCTATAATTTCATTGTAGGGACAGGAGCACAGCTCTGCACGCAGGAACAGAGGCAAAGTCTGAGCACATGGGGTGAAAAGTCACAGATACTGAAGAGTTCTGTGGACCAGTTAACAGTCATAGGCTCTTGTCAATTTGTTAATAGTGATGTCTTCCTAGAGTTTTGTTACACCATTGGGGAAAGCTGGGTGAAGAATAAGTGGGGTGTTTGGCACTGTAACTTCTTATGAGTCCAGTTATTTTTAAATTTTTATTTATTATTAGTGTGTGCACATGTTGAGGTTAAGAGGAAAACTTTGCAGAGTTGGTTCTCTCCATCTGCCAGTCTTGTGAAGGTAAGTGCCTTTACCTGAGGAGCCCTCCTGCTGCTCCTTGCTTCTTTGTTAGTTTTATTAACCGGAGAGTGTGTGGCACCTGCTGTGTGCGCAGGTGCTCTTGGAGGCCACAAGAGGAAGTCGCTGCAGTAATGCAGAGGATGACAGGAACCAAGTCTGGGTCCTCTGAAAAGAGCAGCAAGTGCTCAGAGATGTTGAGCTACCTCTCTAGCCTCTCGGCAGTAGTACTGTTTTAAAAGGGAATAAAGGGATTAAGAAAGAAGGAAAGGAAGCAAGCTGAATGGTTAGGGCTGGCATTGGGGAGGTAAGCAACAGCAGCACGGGTAACAAATGGGCCAGGAAGTATCTCTAGAGGTTTAAGCTATCAAGGGCCTACGATGATCACTCTTCCTTTGGCCCATGATCTGTAGTCTTCTTCCTTCTGTCCACTTAAGATGGTTGTGTCCTCATTGCCTCTTAATTATGTTCAGAAACAAAGAATAAGATCTATTCCTAGTAACAGTAACAATCCTATCCACCTTAATCCATTGGGTGCAACCCTAGGCTTTCAGTTCTTTCTTATTAGCTTCTCCACAGCTTAAAACGGCTTCTTAGCTGCAGGTTGTTTTTTTTTTTTTTTAAACATCTGAATTTGATGCCATTGCAGTTGCTGGAGGCTGCCAGAAGGCTGTCCTCCAGATAACTGTCCCTTGCTCTGGCTTATATCACTGTTTTGTTACAATTAGCATTCAGAATATGCGCTGTCATCTTATTAAAATTTATACTTTTTAGTGGAGAAATCGAACGGAGGGTTTATCGTGGAGCTGTTGGCTCCTCCTTGCATTTCCTAGTTACCTGTGTCTGAATGCAGCCAAACTTCTGAGCCTCAGCTATTTCAATCGGGCACCACGATAGTAAGGTTAGTGCTGGGCGGGGGCACATTAACCTTTCAGACAGTAATCTAATTCCGTGTCAGCACGAGTGCAGAATTCGGAAGTTTGGAGCTTTGCCAAAAGCACGATTCAAATGAACATCCAGGAGTGAGGAGGTGGGTGTGGACAAGGAGAGAATTCCAGAAATGGTTATGTAGATATTTTAATGTCCTTTCTCTCTCACCTCAAAGGTTCTGTTTAAGTATTGCAGGGAGGTGCTAAATAAAGCCTTGAGATTCACGAAGAAACCGTTAGGAAGGTGTTCAGCAATCACTCAACAGATTAGGTTACCTAGCTGACCTTGTACTAGCGTGTGGGTACAAAGGTGAGGAACTGTAAGTCACCCCTTTGCAGGCAGAGTCCTCCTGTTAATAGAGGAAGGGCACGATTTAGTGAAGGTCACCAAAGGGTCTCCAAAAGACAGGGCAACTGAGCAGTCTTTACAGATCATAACCATACATTCTTTGTTGGCCCGCAGAACGAGGTTTGGGCCCAACAAAGTCCTGACCGGGATCTCTTGTTTTTTTCACGGTGCCCACATCCTGCTTTACGGTTTGCAGACTCCAACAAGGTTTTCTACTTTCAAGGGTACAGGGTTGCATCTTCCGGAAAAGGTGACACTTGGAGTCGCAGAGGAGAGGCTAGTCAGGTAAGAGGATAAAGGAAGGATCCAAGAAATTCTGGCCAAACCTTTCCTCTACGTTCCCGCCCCTTCCACTTCCCTGGGCCCGGACCGCTATTAATCCCCATTCCTCACTTCTCGGGGCGCCAGCTACGCACCCAGCCTCAAGGGGTGCACGTTTCTCCCAGGAGCTTTCTCGGCTCCGATCTATTTCAAAGCGTCTTCCTTCAAGGCCCATCAGGGGTAAGCGCGACGCGGAGCCAGCTTCCCCGGCCACGCTGCGCGACTGACACGCAGGCGCCGGAATCAGAGCCACGCTGGGTCTCGCAGCCAGATCTCCGCGCCAGGCGAGGGCGGGCGGCCCGGAGCGCTTCCTGTGTGCGGGGCTTCCCACAATGCACCGCGCCGGCAGCGGCGGCGACCGCGGCGGCGCTCTAGCCGCGCCATGTCTGCCTCTCGACTGCTCTGGGAGGAGGAAGAGAAGGAGGAAGAGGAGGAGGAGGAGGGGGAGGAAGAGGAGAAAGGCGCAGGGGTGGGAGCTGTCGCCGGAGCTGCCACAGCAAAAGTTCTCTCCCCTCCCCCTCTCCCTCCTTGCCGGGCCCGTGGGAAGGTCGGAGCCGCAGCCGCCTGCAGTCGGTGACCGCGCGCCTCGGCGCCAGCCCGCGGTAAACGCTCGGCCTGGCAGGCCTGGGCCCGGGAGGGCGGGGGAGGGGAGGGGGCGGCGCGCGGGGGGGGGGGAGCGCGACGGCGGCGGCCTGACCCGCGGGAGCGGCGGGCCAGCCGGGGGCGGCCCGGGAAGCGGCGGGTGCAGGCCGCGGGAGCGCGGGGCTGGGGGACGCGAGGAAGCGGGGCGAGGATGGTGGGTCGGGGCTTGGAGAACGGAGAATGACGGGGGCGGTGGAGGCGAGCTGGCGGCCTCCGAGGCCTGCGGCCGGTGTCGGGTAGGAAGGAGGTGGGATGCTTGCGGAGAGGCCTCGGGGTGCCAGGCTGTGGGCGAGGAGGCCGGCCAGACCCCAGGGCTCTCCGCCGTCTTGGTGCAGTGCTTTATGCACCGCAGGCCTCGGTCGCCGCTGCTGCCTCGGTGTGCTCTTTGGCTGCAGGGAAGGGCAGGGGCTGGAGAAAGGGGATTGCTTGCAGGAAGCATAGTGGGAGTGCGAAAGGGGAGAAAGGGGCCGGAGGGAAGATACCGGATAGGTGGAGGAATGCCGGGGGTGGCTGTGGAGCAGTCTTGAGGATTCTGGGGGTGTTCATTGTGCAGATATACTAGGTGTTTCATTATGGAAAGAATCGAAGCGTTTCCAAGGCAAGGAAAGAAAGGCATAGAGTAGTTTCTGCGGATAGAAGGGAGAGCATTTGAAGCCAGAGGAGTGCGAAATATTAGAGAAGATGCAGGGAATGCATAATAGCATCGACAGATGTAGCATAATTATCAAATGCTGGCCCAAGGTCTAAAGAGTTATTCCAGATGGGCCAGAGTGGCCTAGTTCGGAACCTGTTTGGGCTCTTCAGTAGATGACATCCGGTAAGTGTGGGTCCCCACTGTGGTTGGGGGTCACTGAGAATCAGTCACTTAGTCTGTAGGTTGGCTTGAGACGTTTTAGTGCCGCACTACTGAACTGAAGATCTTGGGAAGAGACCTTGAGAAACGCCGGGCCTGTGGGGATTCTTGAGGCCACGGAGTTTAGAATTTTAGCAGATTTGGAGTATTGTCACTTACCGGAGGCTGGCTGAACACCATCCTGGCAGACACGGGAATAGGAATTACTTGGCCTGGAGGTTTTCTTCTTCGCTCTCTAGCGTCCACAGTTCTAGAAGAGCCGTGCCATATTTCAGCCTAGGTTGCAGGACACAAGATTATAATTGTGTGCGTTGAGAGTTGGTGCATGGTAGTCCCGTTGTTTGGGGGCTCCATTTGTAGCCCAAAGGAGTCTAGTTGGCTTGGTTTTATACCTTGTGTTGGCGGGAGATCCTTTTCTATTCACAATTCTGGATGTACTCTGTCACCGAGGCATGGTGTTACTGAAGAAAAGAACATCTGCCGGCAAAATGTAGGCATGCAGAATGGAGGCTGTATGTTATCTGTGTTGATCTGAGTTATAAGGAGGTCGAGAATAGTTGATCATGATGCCTAAGGAAACTTGAAGTGGCAGGATGAGTCCAGGTCTGGTGAGAAGGGACAGTTAGCATCTCTGTGTCAGGAAACCAGGGTCTTTCTGCTGCATTTACTGAAAGGACATTAGACTGGATTTTCAAGAAGGAACATTGGGCGAGAACAGTGTCTTGTCTTTTTTGTTGCTGTTGAAACCCTAGTTCTTGCCGTCTTGGAACTCATTTTGTAAACCAGGTTGTACTCAAACTCAGAGACCCACCTGCCTCTGCCTCCTGAGTGTTGGGATTAAAGCGTACACCACTACATGGCTAGGTCAGTGTCTTAAGAGCTACCAGAATAGTATTTACCTTTTATTGTCAAGAAGAATTACATACATAATATGTTGTAATACTACTTCAACTGAAGAGAGGATCAGTGTGTTCAATGTGACATCTTTTTCTGGAAGTTGAAGGAAAAGAGAAAATTTGGGAGAGGAATGGGAAACTCTTACCCCACATTCTTTCAGGAAAGATTTCATTTCTCTAGCTAAGATGCTACTTAAGGTGGGGGAGGAGGTTTCTTCCATTACAGTTTTTTTTTTTTTATAGAAATAATCAGGATTTGTCTTGAAAAACTTGGAAAATTTCCTGTTAGTGCATTTAGATTTGACCACTTTTAAAGGTTTTTATTTTTATGTATGTGTGTGTGTTTGTGTGCACATATGCCTTGGATGTGGGGTACCCAAGTAGGCTAGAAGAGAATGTTGTATGTCCTAGAGCTGTCGTGACAGGCAGTTTTGAGCTGTCTGACGTGGGTGCTGGGAACTGAACTTGGGTCCTTTGGAAGAAGCGCTTTTTTAACGGATGAGTTGTTTTCCAACTTGATTTGGTCACTTTTAAAAAGGGCTGACTTGATAGGATGTACCTATTGTGCGGGAGGCTCATTTCCCCCACTAGTTCAGTATATTGTCAGTTCTTCTACTACAATGCACCTAAATATAGTATGTTGTCTTTCTTATGTGAATAATATGAACATTTTATTTATTTATTTATTTATTTATTTATTTGGATTTTTCGAGACAGGGTTTCTCTGTAGCTTTTTTTTTTAAAGATTTATTTATTTATTATGAATACAGTGTTCAGCCTGCATGTATGCCTGAATGCCAGAAGAGGGTACCAGATCTTATTACAAATGGGTGTGAGCCACCATGTGGTTGCTGGGAATTGAACTCAGGACCTCTGGAAGAACAGCCATTGCTCTTAACCTCTGAGCCATCTCTCCAGCCCCTCTCCGTAGCTTTTGATTCCTGTCCTGGAACTAGCTCTTCTAGACCAGGCTGGCCTCGAACTCACAGAGATCTGCCTGCCTCTGCCTCCCGAGTGTACGTATGTAATTTAAAGATTGTTCTGAAGGGACCAGCAATGAAAAGCAAACCCTGTCAGTTGCAGTTTCTCTTTCCAGAGACTGCTGCCTGCTGTGCTGACCCTGCTCCCAAACTCAACAGATCCATTCCGTTGTTCGTGGGACAGGGGCTTCATGTAGGGAAGATGACCATGACTTTCTGAACCTTTTGCCTCCTTAAGTTCTGGCATTAAAGGCATCTGTCTACATCTAGTGTATGAAGTGCTGGTAATTGAACCCAGGACTCTATTTATTTATTTGATTTTTTGAAACATGGTTTCTCTCTGTAGCCCTGGCTGTCCTGGAACTTGCTCTCTAGAACAGGCTGGCCCCAAGCTCATGGAGACCCACCTGCCTCTGCCTCCTGAGTGCTATGTGTGTGTGCCACCACTGCTTGCTGAGACTTTTTGCCTGCTGGGTAAACACTACAAACTGGATAAACTGAGCTACAACTCCAGCCCACTGTTTTCTTAACCTTGTTCTTGTCTTACACCTTAAGAAAATAAACGCAGCCACGTTTGTCTTTAAACCCAGCAGAGGCAGGCGGATCTCAGTGAGTTTGAGTTCAGCCTGGTCTACAAAAGCGAGTTCCAGGACACCCAGGACTGCTAACAAAGAAACCCTGTCTCGAAAAAACAAAAAAACAGCAAAAAAGAAAATAAGCACACTTTGTACAAGATAACGGGTCACTTTATGGCATTTTCACACGTGTATAATGTACTTTGATCATATTTATCTCTCTGCTACCTTGTGTTCTCCCACACAGTTGTGCTACTTCTAAGCATTAATTTTTTTGTAGTTCGTGGTTCTCCAGCTCTAAGTAGTTGGTATGCTTTTATCATTTCTGTTTGGTTTAGGTAGCCCAGGGTGCAGGATTGCAGGCGTATGCCACCATGCTCTCTGCTCCATCATGTCTCTTTACAAAGTGACATCACCACTCTGGAGACTGACTATAGAAGTCAGTGTTCCTGAGCGCAATGGATGATGTTTTCTCTTTTTGTTCTCCATTCTGATCTATACTTTCACATGATGTGCTTAAGTCTTGATATTAAGATTTTTATTTTAAATTTAATTTTTATTTAAATTAAAGCAATTTTGTTGTGTGTGGGCACATGTCTAGCAGTGTGAATATGTGTGGAGGTCAGAGGACAACTTTCACGAGTTGGTTTCTCTCCTTCACCTTTATGTGGGTTCCAGGGATTGAACTCAGGTCGTCAGGCTAGTATCATTAAGCAAAGCACATTTACCCTCTTAACCGTCTCGCTGGCCCTACCTAAACCTTAAGTTTTGAGGCTTAAAAACTCAAATTAGAAACTTTAAACTATTTGTTTGAGTTTGTATCTCTTGATTTGCCCATTGTGTTAGAAGAGCCTTTAAGGGGCTGGAGGGATGGCTCAGCTCTTCTGACTGCTCTTCCAGATAACCAGGGTTCAATTCGCAGCACCCACATGGCAGCTCACACCTCTCTGTAACTCCACTTCCAGGGACTCCCACACCTTCACACAGACACACATCTAGACAAAACACCAATGCACATAAAATAAAAATTAAAGAGACTTTAAACTCTTCTAACTTTAAAGAGGGCTTGTTAAAGTAGGTAGAAGTATTGGGTGAAATGATAAAGGGAGGTTTGGACCCAAACAAGACTTGTAGGAAACAGCGTCTTTGCAGCATTAGATTTGCTGGTTAGAGATGGGGAGGAGGTGCCTACCAGGTTGTGTATTCTTTGGCAGGCTTCTGGAGAGCTAGAGCTGATGAAACATGGGATTGTGTTAAAATGACCCTGACTGTTCATTCCAGGTATCTGAGGTGTTTGTTCATTTATTCATTCATTGGAGAGAGGGCCTTGCTAAATGGTTCCAGACTGGCCTGGAACTTGCAAAGTTGTCCAGGCTTACCTAGGTCTCCGAATCCCTCTGCTTCAGTCTTGTGGGATTATAGGCATGCACCACTATGTCTGACTGTAACATTTTTTTAAATTGCTCTTATTTATTTTGTACGTGCACACACAGCATGCATGCACATGCACCACGATGTAAGTATGGAGGACAATTTGAGTGAGTCAGTTCTACCTTGTGGGTCTGTCTGTGGGATCAAACTCAGGTCACCAGGCTTTGCAGCAGACTCCTTTCTCCACTGAGCCATTTCGCTGGCCCCTTGCTATAACTCATATTTTTATTAAGTAATAGATTAGTGGACAAATCTCTGATGCTCATTTAGAAGAATGGAGTCAGGGCTGGTGAGATGGCTCAGCTAGTAAAAGTTCTTGCTGCCAAGTCTGATTACCTGAATTCAGTTCCCAGAACCCACATGGTAGAAGGAGAGAACTGACTCCTGCACATTGTCCACTGACCTCTACATGCAAGTGGCATGTGTGTGCATGTATACACACAGAATAAAAACTAATAAAAAGAATGGAGTCTGTTTTCAAAGTTTGTATATGGATTAAGGTCAGTACCATAGATGTGGGGAATAAGTACTGTTCTACTTCTTTTAGGAAATCTTATTTAACTAAGCTTCTTGGAAGCCTTTTTTATTCTTAATGTCAAGATTTCTTTCACATGTAGATGTGAATACTGAATATTCTAATTTCTTATGTGTATTGTTCTCTTTAAAATTTTTCTGGTATTGCAGATTACATCTAGGGTCTTGTGCTTGTTAGGCAAGGACTCTGCCACTGAGCTAGCTTTATCGTCTTTTCATATTCATTTATATGTTTGCCTTCTCTTTGAAAATGCTAACTAGATTGTAACCTGTTTTAGAACTGAGATTTTATTCAAATAATATTTGGGGAAACTGAACAGTTTTTTTTTTGTTTTGTTTTTTGAGGCAGGGTTTCTCTGTGTAGCCTTGGCTGTCCTGGAATTCACTCTGTAGACCAGGCTAGCCTTGTGGCCTTGGAACTCCGAGATCTGTCTGCCTCTGCCTCCTGAGTGCTGGTATTAAAGACATGTGCCATCACTGCCAGCTAACAGTTTGATTTTTAGTAATTACCTGTTGAATGATTGCTAGAAAGTAGTGTTGAGTTAGTAATAATGATGACGCTTGATCATCATGGTTCATATAGGGAGCTCCAGGCCAACCAGGGCTACATAGCAATACCTTTTCTCAGTGAGCAAACCAACACCAGTGTATGTCTGTGGGTATGTGAGTTTGAGAGCATGGAGGACCAAAGGGGTGTTTACATTCGTGGTAGAAGATGGAATGGATTAGATTGAAGCTCTAATCCCGCATAAACATTGAAGGGTTGAGATCAAAGGGCTTCTTCTAATCTGAAGGTGGTTTAATTTGGTCTATTTTCTTACCTCTCTCTGTTTTAAGAATCTTGTTTTAAGAACTAGGGAGCTATCTCAGAGGGCAAGAACTCTTGCTGTGCAAGGTTTGAGGACTTGAGTTTAAATCCCCAGGACTCGTAGAAAAAGCTAGAGTGGGGGGCTGGAGAGATGGCTCAGTAGTTAAGAGCCTTGCCTGCTCTTCCAAAGGTCCTGAGTTCAATTCCCAGCAACCACATGGTGGCTCACAACCATCTGTAATGAGGTCTGGTGCCCTCTTCTGGCCTGTAGGCATACACACAGACAGAATATTGTATACATAATAAATAAATAAATATTAAAAAAAAAAGCTAGAGTGGTTGCACCTATGCCTGTAACCCCAGCACTGTGTGTAGGTTAGAGGGTTGGGTTTGAGGGTGGGCAGAGACAGAAATAGCTAAGTTGTTCCAGATTCATTGAGAGAGGCAGAGAGAGCAGGACACCTATGGCCTTCAAGCACATACGTGTTCACATACAGGTGTGTATACACCCATATACACATGCACACATACTAAAAAAAAAAATCTGATTTAGCCAGGCATTATGACCCAAGTCTGTAATTTGAGTACTCCAAGAGTGTATGGTGAGGCAGGAAGATTTTGAGTTCTGGGTCAGCCGTAACTACAGTGTGAGACCGTGTCCCTCATTTCCCCAAGTCCCAAAAATCTGGGGGAGGGGGAGGGAAATGGGAGGCGGTGGCGGGGAAGAGACAGAAATCTTTAATAAATAAATAAATTTATAAAAAAAATAATTCTATCAGGATAGATAAAGGTAATATATTCTTTTGTATACCAAAACTAATGAAAGTTATTTTTATTTTGGAAACTGGCATATATTCATTGTATAAAATAATGAGTGTCATAATATCATACATGTATATATCGTATTTATCCAGTATTAATCCTCTGGTCTCCCTTCCCACGCCTCAATCTCACTGTACCCTTTTCTCTTTGCAAGTAGTGGGGACTTCTATATTTTGTCTCTTTCTCAACTCTATCCCCCATATGAAGGAAAACATCAAAAAAAAAAAAAGAAAAATAAAAAAAATTAGATGAGATCTTTTCTCCCCTCTGTTTGGTGAGAATAACAAGTGTGAAACAATTCACTAACAAAGATTTCAGGAATCTGAAACAATAAAAATATTGTTATTTTCATGTGTATATGCATGTGAGCATATACGCCACAGTGCATGTGGAGCTCACAGGACAACAGTTCTCTCCAATGGTTCTGGGGATTGAACTCAGGTTGACATGCTTGGCAGCAGGTGCCTTTACCTGCTGAGTGTCTCTCTAGCCTGAAGTTGGTCTTTTAAATATCTTCAGGTAGTGTTCAGACCTTTGGTAGAATGCCCTTTTCTGAATTACCTTTCAATCTCCAGCATTACTTTATTCAACTATTACTGAACGTCTATTGTATGCTTTTTGGGGAAGTTTTTTTTTAAATTATATTTGAGATGTGGTCCTTATGAGTACATAATTCTTTCAGGGCGGTACATTTAAAATTAGTACAAAGTATACTATTTTGAGTACCTTCATTGTTGACAATTCTTCTCAAAAACTATCTGTCTGTTTGTCAGTCTATCTATCGTGTGTGTGTGTGTGTGTGTGTGTGTGTGTGTAGGTCAGAAGGTAACTTGTGAGGAGTCTGGTTTTTTCTTCCACCATGTGGATCCCAGAGACCAAACTGAGGTTATCAGGCTTGGTGGCAATTGTTATTACTTAATGATCATCTTTCTGACTCCTGACAAGTAAGTCTGTTTTTACTCAAAGTTTTGATTTTTAGAAGTGATAAAGACCAATCAGTATTAAATAGAGAAAATAGAGAGTGGTTTTACTTACAGTTCAGTTAGTCAAAGGCACAAAAATGAGTTTCTGTAATGCGGTCTGGTGCCCTCTTCTGGCCTGCAGACATGCACACAGACAGAATATTTTATCCATAATGAATGAATAAATAAATAAATATTTTTTTTTAAAAAAATACTCTCAAAGAGGAAGTTGGGAATATTTTGCAGATGGTGACCACTTTACAGTTAGGCACTTCTAAGTGTTAGTTGAGCAAAATCAGATGGTTGGATGGGTGGATTGAATAAAAAAAAGTGAGGGATAGCTTGTGTGTGCGTGCATGTGTGCACTTTTTGAGTCAGGGTCTCACTGTGTAGCCCTAACTGTTCTGGAACTCCTTGTAGACCAGACTGGCCTTGAACTCACAAAGATCCTCCTGCTTCTGCCTCCCCCAAGTACTGGGATTAAAGGTGTGTGCCACCATGCCTGGCTGGACAATGGGGACAATGGAGTTTTGAAGACTGACGTATCATTGGCGTATTTGCTAATAGTATTGGGAAAGGATAGAAGAAGTTTAGATGTTTGCGCGACTCCCTATGGCAGTGGTTCTTTTTTTTTGTTTTATTTATTTATTTATTGATTTATTAAAGATTTCTGCCTCCTCCACGCCACCGCCTCCCATTTCCCTCCTCTTCCCCCATCAAATCCCCCTCCCTCATCAGCCCGAAGAGCAATCAGGGTTCCCTGACCTGTGGGAAGTCCAAGGACCACCCACCTCCATCCAGGTCTAGTAAGGTGAGCATCCAAACTGCCTAGGCTCCCACAAAGCCAGTATGTGCAGTAGGATCAAAAACCCATTGCCATTGTTCTTGAGTTCTCAGTCCTCATTGTCCACTATGTTCAGCAAGTCCGGTTTTATCCCATGCTTTTTCAGACCCAGGCCAGCTGGCCTTGGTGAGTTCCCGATAGAACATCCCCATTGTCTCAGTGTGTGGATGCACCCCTCGCGGTCCTGAGTTCCTTGCTCGATGGCAGTGGTTCTTAACCTATGGGTCGCAACCCCTTCAGAACCCTCTATCTCTAAAAGTATTTACATTATGATTCGTAACAGTAGCAAAATTAAAGTTATGAAGTAGCAATGAAATGATTTTATGGTTGGGGGGTCACCAGAACATGAGGAGCTGTATTAAAGAGTCGTAGCATTAGGAAGGTTGAGAACTGTTGCCCTAAGGAGTTTCAGAATGGGACCAAAGGGCTCCAGGTTTCTTGGACAGCCTTACAGTGAGCCTACCATCTGAATCTATTTGAATGCCTTCTGCCTGTTTCCTCTTAGCTGTTTCTACTGTTCTGTTTCTTTCTAAATTATCTTATGTTGGATAGATTTTTTGAGCTCCCTGCAACAAGTGTGGGGTCTTTTCAATCTTTATCTAGTACATCTTTTAGTTTGTTTTCTGAGTCTATCTTGCAGATTCTTTGGTTAGTGAATGAAGAACACAAATCTGGCATTTTCCTGCACACTTGTCAGAGCTGCTGTGTGGACTGCAGGTGGACAGCTAGGACTGAGGGCGTGTGTGCAGTGGACACAGTGGTCAGGGCTGCTGTGTGGACTGCAGGTGGACAGCTAGGACTGAGGGCGTGTGTGCAGTGGACACACACTGGTCAGAGCTGCTGTGTGGACTGCAGGTGGACAGCTAGGACTGAGGGCGTGTGTGCAGTGGACACAGTGGTCAGGGCTGCTGTGTGGACTGCAGGTGGACAGCTAGGACTGAGGGCGTGTGTGCAGTGGACACAGTGGTCAGGGCTGCTGTGTGGACTGCAGGTGGACAGCTAGGACTGAGGGCGTGTGTGCAGTGGACACACTGGTCAGGGCTGCTGTGTGGACTGCAGATGGACAGCTAGGACTGAGGGCGTGTGTGCAGTGGACACACAATGGTCAGAGCTGCTGTGTGGACTGCAGGTGGACAGCTAGGACTGAGGGCGTGTGTGCAGTGGACACACACTTGCCTGCTGAGTAAATGAGTGAAGGGGAAGCTAGTTCAGGAGAGCTGAGTTTTGTTTTCAGTTTTTGTTTTATTTATGTATAATTCGCCTTTTATTACAAACAAGAATTAAGGGGGTTGATAAAAATGGGTGCAAAGGAAGGAGTGAACATAATTTGAGGAGATGTAGCTGGAAAATATGTTAACTATAAAATTGTTCAATATGGCTGGTGGCTCACGCCTGTAATCCTAGCACCACAGAAGCGGGAGGATTGTTGTAGGTTGAGGGGCAGCCTTGTCTATATAGCAAGCTTCAGGCCAGTTAGAATGACAGATTTGAGATGCTCTACCTACCAACTTCCCACCAAAAGAGAGATCATTTGGTTTAGATGTTGGAGAACTAGAATTAATGCAGAAGAGAATCAGATTGGGGGGAAAGTGGTTCTGCAAGAAGGAAATGATTCTAAGTCATGTCTAGTGAGAAGGGGAAGGTGGGAGGCAGGTAAAGAGGGTTGCTTGAGGAGAGAGATGGTAAGACTGCTTGAAGCCCGAGAGTTAACAGAAAGTTTGGACTATATCAGAGATTATTCATGTAATTTATAGATGGTTTTTATTTAACAGATCAGGTACATTCTATACAAAAGCGTTATAAGATGCCATCGAGAATGAGTCCTTTGGGAGTTATATTCTGGGGGAGCTAGACTTGTGCACACATACATGGTGCTCACAAACAGCCATAAACAGCCAAGGGCACCATAAGAAATTACCTACTGCTGCTGAAGTTGTAAGAATGTACTTGACTTGACAAACCCGGGACAGCATTGCAGTGCCACAGAAGTGTATTTTAAAGCTGGGGTACTGGTGTGCAGGTCTCTAATTCCAGCACCTGAAGGCAGTGGCAGGGGCAGGAGGATCCAGCTTTCCAGGCCAGTTTGACCAACATAGGGAGTTCAAAGTCAGTCTGGGCTGCGTAGAGAGCCTGTCTCAAGGGGGGGGGGAGAAAAAGAAAAAAGATATAAATACATAAAATAATTAAAAAAACATTTTAGCCTGAGAGGTTAGAGATGTCTATGAATGAGGAATGGTATAATATTTAAATGATAACCCACAGTAAGAAATACAAGGCACATATCAGTTAATACATATGTGTATGAATATGTGTATATGTAAAACAAAATTCACAGCCAGAACATTTTTTTTTTAAGATTTATTTATTTATTATGTGTACAGCATTCCTTCCATGTGTGCCTGCATGCCAGAAGGGGGCGCCAGGTCTCATTATAGATGATTGTGAGCCACCATGTGGTTGCTAGGAATTGAACTCAGGACCTCCGGAAGAGCAGCCAGTGCTCTTAAGCACTGAGCCATCTCTCCAGCCCCAGAACCTTCTTTACCAAGTTGGATTCTTTTGAATAGTATGTATTCTTCTTTTAAAAGAGTTATTGTATTTTATATGTACATGCATGCAGGCATTGGATCCCTTGGGGCTGGAGTTACAGACAGTTGGGAG
Source organism: Microtus pennsylvanicus (assembly GCF_037038515.1). Taxonomy (NCBI): domain Eukaryota; kingdom Metazoa; phylum Chordata; class Mammalia; order Rodentia; family Cricetidae; genus Microtus; species Microtus pennsylvanicus. Next base: position 61,590,612 of record NC_134579.1, on the reverse strand, counting down.
CTGCCATGTGGGTGCTGGAGATGACACCAAGGTCATCTGGAAGAGCTGCCAGTACTCTGTAACTGCTGAGACATTCCTCTAGCACCCCCCTTTTTTAAAAACAGAGTCTCATTATGTGTAGGCCTGGCTTACTATGTAGACCAGGCCTTGAATGCAGAGATCCACCTGCCTCTGCTTCTTGAGTGCTGTGATGAAAGGCATGTGCCAGTATGCACAGTCTAGATAATATCTAAAAGGAAAAATACTTCCTCCTCCCCCCACCAAAGAAAGCAAAGCTAGCTTAAGGGATTTGGGGTAAGAACTTAATTATCATCCATGAAATGAGTTTCATGAGTTTCTAAAGAATCACAACCTGTACTTTTAAGAGCAGAGGGGGTCAATTCATGAGTTGGGCGTATTACATTTTTCTTTTTTTTTCAAAATATTTATGGCTTATTTAACTTTTATTTTATGTACACTGGTGTGAAGGTGTCAGATCCCCTGCAACTGGATCTTCAGACAGCTGTGAGCTGCCATATGGGTGCTGGGAACTGAACCCGGGTCCTCCGGAAGAACAGTCAGTGCTCTTAACCACTCAGCCATCTCTCCAGCCCCGGGCGTATTACATTTTAAAGTAGGAAGAGTTAGCTTGGGTTAGGTAGAATATGAGTGACCTGAAAGCTAAGTAAGTAGTTTGTATTGGTGTGTTAGTGTTGTGCTTTGTAAGCACATAGAACCTGGGTTGTTGTCTTGGTTGTTGTCTTTACACATTTTATAATTGTAGAGCAATGGTTCTCAACCTGTGGGATCACGACTCCTTGGGTGGCATATTAATATTTACATTACAATTCATAACTAATAGTTGCAAATCACAGTTATGAAGTAGCAACGAAATAAGTTTTTGCTTCCACCATAACATGAGGAACTGATTAAAGGGTCATAGCATTAGGAAGGTTGAGAACCACTGTTGTAGAGAATTATTTCCTTTCCTGATCCTCTGTTCTTTATTATCAGGAAATTGATAACCATTGTACCTTTCTGACCAAGGTTTTATGGGGCTTTGATGATTACAATGTTAACATACATCAGTAATGTATAGCTATGGAATTTTGAGAAGAGAATTTAAGTCAAGAACTATATACATTAGACTTTCATCTTTTTTTTTCCCTTTAGTGCTAAGGATTGAAACTGGGGCTTTGCACATGCTAGCCAAATGCTTTACTACTGAAGTTATGTCCCTCGGCTTATTTGTTCAGTCTGACATAGATGTGCCCTACAGCACTAGGGCAGTGTGGTAGTCCAGTAAGGCAGATGAGAAGACCAGTTAGGAGGCTTGTGATGAAGCTCCAGAGGGCTGGAGTTAGGTAAGAGTAGGATTAGAGATGAGGGGATGGGATGGGATTATTGTGGCGGAGAGACTGGGTGACTAGAAATATTCAAATGGCAGCAGCTGAAATTGGATTGTATTTTGGGGTAGTATAGTGGATGCATTACAACATTTTTTTTTAATGTAGTAAGGGTTTAACCATTTTTGTATGGTTTTAAACTTGCAAACTGGGATGGATTGTGAATAGAAATAGCAATGAGTAGGATATGAGAAGGAGGGGTAGATTACAGGGTGTTTTTGATAGACTAGCAGAATTTACTTAAGAATCCTTGTGCACTTACACTGTACAAGGTTTTGTGGTAGACAATGAAAGGATGCATCTATGTTTATGAATGCACTATCCATTTTCTTGAGGAATTTAGCGATAAAGTATATGCATTCGTCTATGAACAGATTATGTGGCAGTCTTGATCAGGCTTTGTGGAAGAATCGGTGTTCAGCTTAGAATGTGAAGGGTAAGTGGGACTGCATAGGCAGGATGATGAGGGTGGTGGTGTGACAGTTCTGGGTGTGTTTAAGGTTTGGTGGTTTAAGTCAGCTATAATTAAGGTTTGTGTTGAGGAATGAAAGGAAATAAAGCTAGAAAACAGTAGCAGGGAGAGCTTGAAATCCAGACCAAAATGGTTTAAACTATTTTATTTATTGAAGTATGTCCAGTAAGGTACTCTAATCTTAAAGGCACAGAGTAATATGCTTTAAAACTTATTTTTATTTATTTACATATCCATTTATCTGGCTACCTCCTAACTTAATATATAGAAGGTTTCTAATGTTTCTTACACCCGCATTAATTCCCTGTGCGTCACCTCCAAGTAGGAAGATGTATCCTCCAAACCACAGTTATTATTCTAATCTCTGTCATAACAGAGTAGTTCTGTGTGGCTTTGAATTTCATATAAATGCAATCATACCTCTGTGTCTGTTTTCTTTTGCTTAAAATTATGGCTGTTAGATTCATTTCTGTTGCATATAATGGTAGCTTATTTTTCATTCCTTCTTAGGTGTCTCCTATATTACTATTCCACAGTGTTTACCCATTCTACAGTTGTTGGACAGTTGAATAGCCTGTAATTGGGGAACTTGTAGGAGCTTTAACTTGACTTAAGATATAGTGGGGAGCCACTGATGAAGTTTTGTTCTAACTGATGAGTGTTGAGCGGAGAAGTAAGAAGAGGGTTTAAGAATGAAGTCTTAAGACCTTTTCCTTGTGGAGACATAACTGGAAGTCATTTATAAGGCTGTGCAAAGTATGAAGTATTGAGGATGTAAGTTGGCAGTAATGGTAGTGGAATAAAGGTGATTGAGGACTGTGATACTGTTAACAGAGATAATTTGGTTACCTAGAACTGTTTCAGTTTGTTAAGACATTGGGCCAGGTGTCTGGATCACACCTGTAGGTAAAATCAGGGACGCCTTGGGCTACAAAAGGAGATTTGGGTCTAACAAAACAAAAGCAAACTAAATAGAAATATAGAGGATAGGTTATCCTCTAGCAAGAGTTAAAAGTATTGGATGTAGAGCCAAGAGGTCCAATAGAGACTTCAGAATACATGTGTGGGGTTGGTAATTGACACTACTACTATACTTGGTAGTGGGCTGATAATTTTAAGTGTTAATTGAAACAATAGCAGACGGATCAGTTAATTAAAGCAATAGTGGAACAACTCAGTATATGGGGCTGGAGAGATGGCTAAGTGCTTGAGAGTGAGAGTCTTGGCTGCTCTTCACAGGAACCAGATTCGATTTCAAGCACCACATGGTGGTTCACAACCATCGGTTACTCCAGTCCTAGGGGATAAGTCACCCTATTTTCTCCATAACTATTGCATGAATGTGGTGTGTAGATATACATGAAGACAAAGCACCCATACACAGAAATAAATAAAACCTTTTTTTTGTCTTTTTTTTTTTCCTCTTTCCTTTTCTTTTTTTAAGGCAGTCTCTCTACATAGCCCTGGTTGACCTGGAACTTACTCTGTAGACCAGACTGGCTTTGAACTCACAGAGATTCCCCACCTGCCTCTTGTTGTGCCATTAAAGATGTGTGCCACTACACCTGTTTTATAAGTAAGATTAAAAAAAAAGAGAAATCAATAAATATTCAGATTTCTTAAGAACACTAGATTGTAGCAGCGGGTGGTGACTGAAAGGGTATTTTGGAGGAGCCGAGGAAGACCTCCATATGAAGAGGGAAAGGGGTTTAGACAGTATTAAGAGGGAGAACACTAGAAAGTTCCAGAATAGAACTAGAGAAAATACCCACAATTTGGGTTAAGAGGAGTGGTCTTAACACAAGCCAAGGCCATGAATCTAGTGTAAGAATGCCATGTAAAAGTCATATGCATGTGCAAACCAAGACAGGTTTGTAAGTGTCTTTGCCAAAAAGATGAGGACTCGAGTGTGGCCAGGGCTGGGTGCATAGAACTTTGGTTTTTCTCTGTGGTCTTGAAGAAACCCACTCATCAGAATGCATGGAGTGTACTCAGTGAGCTGGGAGAGAATGGAAGCAGTGGATGCAGGAATTGCGTTTGCTTGAAGAAGGATGAGTACTTTATTCTGAAATTGGCGGCAGGAAGTAACAGATGGATGAAGAGACTGCGTTTTAGAAGCTGTAAAGAGGATTATAGGTACCAAAGGTGGGATCTAAGACTTCCATGGAAGGACTGGAGTGTTTGAATAGGATTAAGCATTTCAGTATGGAAGTAATTTAGATTAGTTGATGGGATAGATACTTATATTTAGAATAAATTGTGGAAGAGTTAATGTGTTTCTGCTTATTCTTTTTTGTTTTCCCCCGAGACAGGGTTTCTTTGTGTACAGTTCTGGCTGTCATGGAATTTGCTTTGTAGACCAGGCTGGCCCCGAACTCAAACACTTTCTCACACTGGAGGAGTAGGAGAATGAACTTTAGAGAAGCTGGTTATGAATGAAAGGGCAAGTTTGAGAGAAGAGGAAGTGGTCACAGAAGTTTGGTCAGGGGGTCAAAAAAAAAAGGAAAGAAAGAAAGTATCAGATTGTTTTTGAGGTACGGGATTGAGAGAAATAGACGATTTGTTAATAGTCACCAATTCTTTGACTTTCTGTACAAAATAACACTTCTAGAATCACAGCCTTTTCTATGTAATATACAGATAAACTTAGCTGAGAGATATGTGAATTAGAAAGAAAAATAAAATGAGGTAAAAGTATATCAAAGATGAGGTGAAAGGCTTGTATTTGTTGGCTATAGAGCATGGACACCCTCGCTTCCCCCTTTTTTTCCTTCTTTCAGAAATTGCCAGTAGTAGTCCAAGCTGGGATTGAACTTGCTGTCTGTTTAAGGATGATCTTGAACTTCTGATTCTCCTGCCTCTCCCTCACAAGTGCTAGGATTACAGTACAGATATGTACCATATCTGGTGTTGTGTTTTTTTTTTTGTTTGTTTGTTTGGTTTTTCTAGACAGGGTTTCTCTGTTGCTTTGGAGCCTGTCCTGGGCTGGCCTCCAATTTACAGAGATCCGCCTGCCTCGGCCTCCCGAGTCCTCCCGTATCTGGCTTTAAGTGCTGCTTGGGTCAAACCAGAGCAGGTGCATGCTAGGGATTCACCCTAGCAACTGAGCCACATCCCTGCTAGAGTATCACCAGTGCGGTAACAGACTGGAAATGAATGAGGATGTCAGATGCTTTAAGTAAGGAGGGGAAAGAGGAGTAGCTTGCACGAAAGCAAATGTGGAGAAGACATGCTGCCTGGAGAACACTGCTGTCTATAGCGAGATTCAGGACAAATGGGGAGAAGCAGGGTAGACAGAAGGGACATCTCGTTGAAGAACCTAAAAGGTTCCCTTAGTGAGTTATGCCTTTTCTCTCATTTTCAGTCTTTTTTCTTTGTTTTCCGGATAAGAGCCAGTCTTATGTTTCCTTAGGCTGGCCCCAAACTGCTACCCTTCTGTTAGAACCCTTCTCTACCCAGCAGCTGAGACTATGCATTCATACCTCACTTACTTCATATGCTGTCTTAGTTTTAGGAGTTAGCTTTTCCTCCCATTAGTTACCAATGTATAGATGTCTCCCCCACACAATTCTAAATAAGTTTTCTTGGGTTATTTCTATGTTATTTTTTTACAATTTTGTACATGTATATTCTAGTCTTATCTATTGAAGAGCTAAAGACATTGACTTGGTAATCTCAAAGACACAATATAGTTTAAATGGAAACTTTGCCACCTAAAAAGAGCCCCTTTATTTTCTTCCATATACTCGCCGTCATTGGTGACTTAAGACCCAGGCTCTGCTTCTGCTTTGCTTGCATCTCTGCTCCCAAACTTAGCCCGTCCAGTTCTGCAGTCACACTCATTTCTGCCACATACTACTCTGTCACCCTTTCCTTTGTACTGTCAAGGATTTGATGATTTTAAAGAAGGACTTATTAGTGTATGTGTGTGTTGCATATGGAGGTCAGAGTGTAGCCTTGTGAAGCCACCTCTCTCCACCTTTGACTGTTTAGAGAATATTTTTCAAGATTTTGAAGATTGATGTTAGGTTGAAGGCTGGGTTGGAAATATAATGGTTGGAGACATAGCTCAGTGGTGGAGTGCTTGTCTAGAATTCCTGCCGTAGGTTCGATTCTATCCCTAGTATTGCCAAATGTACTGGAAAAGGATTTTTTAAAGTGACCTTTCTGGAATAGTTTCCCAGAATACAAATGTGTTAGGCTTGGAATGATTAGCTTTGAGAGAATGAGGGACCAGACCAGAAAAATGAGTGACTGAGCAGGAGCCTATTTTAGGAGTTATTTGGTAGGAGCTGGTACAAATTATAAAAGTTAAAATTAAGTGAGATTTTGAGTAGCAAAGTGGAAGTGTCCTGGAAGAGATTTAGGGAACTTGTTAGGTAAACTCAAGAATAAGTGGAAAGATGGGTTAGAGAAAAATTCTTTAAGGAAAAATACAGCTCTTATGTAAAACTAGAGTGAGGGAAGACTAAAGAGAAGAACGGGTAAGAGGAAGGACTAAAGTTATTGAAGGGTTTCCTATTGAAGGCTGTCTGTGTTCTACCATGTGTCTGATAACTTTTGACGGCGGACTGCAGTTTGTAGGGTTGTAGGTTCCAAGATTCCAGGAGCCTCACTTTTCATTTTAGACACCCGGGAATAGGGAGTCCTCAAGTCCTCTAGGATTTTGGAGCTCTGTACAGATCTGGGAAGCCTGGCAGAATGGAGCCGAGGCTAGCCCCCGGGCCGTGGGATCCCCGCGCTAGCGGCCCAGGCCCCTTGGCGGCGGTCAAAGAAGCCAAGGGATCTGGGAGGAGGAGCCTTTGTGCGGAGCGCGTGCGCCCGAGGCCTCTCCGTGCTGCTTCCGGATCGGCTCGGCGGGCGGAGGGAGCGATCTGCCTGCGTGCCGTGTCGTCTGTGTTGCAGTGGGGCTGCCGGGGCCAGGGGCTGCTGCTTCTCCTGCTGGCTGCTCTGTGCTTACAGCTATATGGTTTGTGAGGTCAGGCTGGAACTTGGTCTGCAAGACAACTTTGTTTAAAACTTGGAGTCGGGTGGAATATGTGTGCCGCAGTCCTTATGTTGGCTGTGCTAGTTAAACCTGCATGGTTAGTGGTGAGAACGCTCCTAAAACCTTTCCGAGGATTAGGCTGTGGGGCAAACTTTTGCTCTCCAGACTGCGAAGTACTTTTTACAGTGACAGAGAACGGCTGCTTGTATAATAGACTAAAGTTAGGAAATGCAAATTGAAAGCCTTCCCCCCTGACTTGTGTTTGTCTTTATTTTATATAATAATTATGACTTGTTCAGTTTCTCATATAGAACTTTGAAAAAGACTTAACTAATTTTGTGGAGAGCAATGCTAAAAGTACACGTTTTTGAAATTTCAAATGTGTTGATTGTTACCGTAAATAAGTTAAACAGAATTTTAGAGCTAATACATCTAAAAATATGTTTGCAATCGTCTTTTGGGTGTCCAAAGCAACCCTGGGTTTTTTCCTGCCATTTCTGCATAGTATTATCAGCATGGTATGAGTGTAGAACCTCAACCTGAGGGAGTACTTTGTTGAGATTCCCAGTGTGCTTTGCAGCTGGGAATAGACTCTGGGTCTCTTATTCCCAGTCTGGTGACCTATCCAAGAATAGACTAATGAAACTGGCTATTTATCTGTTTGGAGGGAAATGTGGCCAAGTTGGTTTTATAGTAGCATTAAAAAAACTGAGAAAATGAATGTGGCAATGTTTAATTTATTGTTGAATTGTATAATCTTAAGTGTAATTTATTTGCATGGGGTTTCTTTGACCTTTCTTTAAAAACTTAAAGGCCTTGAGAATATTCCTTAGTGTAATTCCTTTTATGGGATTTATGCTGCATTTGTATTTGATTAAATGGATCAATATAGATGCTTGTGGCATTTAACTGCGTGGAAGTGTTTTTCATGTGCACATTCTCAGTGGTTACAAGTAACCTAAATGCTCAGTCTTTTCAGAATGCCAGGGAGAAGAGGAATTGTGTTAACAGTCGTTTCCGTTTAAACCTGCTCTGGCATGGCACAGGCCTGTGATGCTAGAACTTAAAGGCTTGAAGCAGGAGGATTACCACTTCCAGGTGAATCTGGGCTACATAGCCAGACTGTCTCAAAATAAAAATGAAAACAAAGCCTTTGGATTTTTTTTTTAATTGAGGATGCTTAACAAGGCACAGATAGAAATATTTATGAATATCTCCCAGAGCTTTTAAGGATAAATGATTTTTAATTTAAAAAATTTTAAATTTTAATGTGTTTGGATGTTTTGCCTGAATGCATATCTGTGCACCACATGTGTGCAGTGTCCCCAGAGGTCAGAGACAGGGGTTTCAGATCCTCTGGAACTGGAGTTACACCAGTTGTGAGCTGTCATGTGGATGCTGTGAATTGAACCTGGGTCCTGTGGTAGAGCAGTAACTGCTTTTGACTGTGGAAGCATCTCTCCAGTCTCTCCCACAGCTTGATATGCTTGCTGCCATTCTCATTTCCACATTAGCCATACAGGAGTATTTGCTCTGTGGAGCCCTGGCTGTCCTAGGACTTCCTGTGTAGATCAGACTGGCCTCCAGTTCAGAGATCTGCCTTCCTTTGCCTTTCCAGTGCTGGAACTAAAGGTGTGTGCCACCATTTGTGGGTTATGTTTTTAATTGAGCTTCATACAAAACTAGTAGTTACAATTAGGTATTTGAATTTTGCTAGAAGATGTTCCTAGCCTTTCTTATGTCTTTCCAACTATGTCACAAAAGAAAGAGTCACCATCTTTTCCCTTTTCAAAAGGCCTAGGAACATTTACATTTTGTATATTAGTTCTCAAACCAGAGATGATTTTGACAATGTCTGTATTTTTTTGTTGTTGTTGTTTTTGTTGTCTTGCTGGGAAAGTCTTCTCGTTTTGGTTGATAGATGTTAAATATGCTACAATGCACATGACAGCCTCTATAAGAAGTAAATGGTTGAGAAATTATGAAGAATAATCATCCATCCAAATGTGTGTCTGTGGAAGGTACTTAGAGTGTAATGAACTACTTGTCAGTACCATATGCATGGCTGATCCTTCCCCAAAGCAGTCCAGGATCATGGGTAGAGTATAGAACACAAGATTTTGGAATTGAAAGTGTAATAAGTGTCACTCCTTCAGTTTGTAGATGATGAAATATTGGCACTTGTGCAGGGTCCCATAGAGAGAGCAGAGCTTGCCTTTTGTTATTTTATGTATGGTTTAGTTTTAATTGACTTATTTGATTGAAATTACTTTTAACCATGACTAAGGGAAAGAGTATTATCTTGATATAATTAAAGTAATCAAGTTAAAAAAAACTTAAGCACTTGCATGACAAGAAGTGATCTTTTTTAGTATCCATTGAGTTACTTACTTTTTCATATTCATGTATTTTTGTTGAACTTTTCAGCAAATTATAATCATTATAATTTTCAATATTTCCTTTTAACATTTTGTTTATGTGCCTGCATTTTCATGTAGTGCCTTTCTTGAATGCTCTCCCTTATTTTTTGAGACAAGGTCTCTCATTGAATCTGGCTAGATTGACTGACAGTGACCTCTAGTAATCTGCCTTTCCTCACTGGGGAAATTTTCCTCATGTGTGCACCATTGCACCTGGGTGCTCAGGGTTCAAACTCAGGTCCTCATGCTGCCATGGCAAGGACTGTATTTAGAGCCATCTCCCAGTCCCCTTTGAACTTGTAAACATGTTCAAAATATTTAAAAAAAACTGTACACAATTTTAAAACAAGATCACTTAAAGTTAATTTTAACTAAGGCTAAAATTCCTCCCTTCCCTCTGTCTGTGTCCTCCCCTCCCTTCCCCTCCCCCTTCTCCCCCCTCCCTCGCTCCCTCCCTCCTTTTCTTTTTGTTGGCTCTTATATAAAGCAGTCTCCAGCTTCTAGGCCCCTCCTCCCTCTCTTCTGAGCAGCTGGGGTTACAGATACATGCTAACATGCTGAATTTAGTAGACAAAACTCCTAATACACAGATAGTTATTAAAACATCTCTGAGCGTATCCATTTTTGTTCTTTTTTATGAGGATCACTGTAATAATGATTGCTGTGTTGATTCTAAATCTTGTCTTGCAGGGTCTCTTTCAGTTAATTTTAGAAAATTTTTTTTTGAATCTTCAAGAATGTAGTTGGGTAGAACATAAGTTGGATATTTAGGTGAACTATTTTCACATTTTGTAATCAGTGTACTGTTAGAGGAAGAAGTATCATTAGGGTTCTCTTAATGTTCAACGCCCCCCCCCCCCCCCGCTCCCATGTTGCTTATAAACAATTCCAACACACAAAGGAAAAAAAGGACAAAATACAAGTCATTAATTGAACTTAACCTGCTAAAAATTGTTTTGTATTAATTAATTTTATGTTTTTAGTTTTTCTCTGTGTAGCCCTGGCTGTCCTGACCAGAATGGCCTTGAACTCACAGAGATCCACCTGAGTGCTGGGATTAAAGGCGTGTGCCACCACTGCCCGACAGACAGTACTTTATTTTTTAAATTAAATTATTATTGTATAAGTGTACATGATCTGTTGTATGTGTGAGGTACCATGATGTGTGTGAGGGCAGAGGACAGCTTTGTATAAATCAGTTCTTGCCTGGTTTCTAGGGATTGACCTCAGGTTGTCAACTTGACAGTGAGTGCCTTTACCTACTGAGCCAGTTCAAAAATCATCGTATAAAAACACATATATTTTACAGAATTGAAATTCATGTTAGAAAAAGAAAAAACAAGAGAAACTGTTGAGTTAATACTTTGATTTATAGGTGGAATGGCTTTCTTAAATTTTTATTAATGTAAATAGAGGAAAGCAAAGCCGAGGCTGTTGGCTGTTCTTGTTTCATTTAGACTTCCACCTTTACTGTGCTCTACCCTCTCATCTCTAAAAGACGCTGCTTACTTGTGCATGTAGTCGTAGTCTTGTGCGTAGACGCGCACATGAGTACATGGGTGCATATGCACAGGAGCAGAGGCTGGAAGAGCAGGCCACATCCTTGTAGTGGAGTTAATAGGTATTTGAGGCCTGTTTCATAGGTGTTGGGATCTGAACTCCAGTTCTAATGATTGTGCTGCAAACTCTGGTCCATCGTTCCCCTAGCTCCCCTTTTAGTATTTTGTTTATTCACTTGTTTATTGTGTGCACACCCATGTGCCCTGGTTTATTTACCTGTTGAGGTCAAAGGACAGTTTGTGGGAGTCTGATCTCTCTTCCTACCTCGTGGGTCTCAAGGATCAAACTCTCAGGCCCTTAAAAAAAGCAAGTGAAAAATTTCTTTTATTTGCCAAGCATGCTAGTCCTACAGCTCCTGTTATTTTTAAGATAATTTTATTTTGGGAAATTATAGGAAGTGGCAAAATTAATATAGAAGGCTGTGCAACTGGGTGTAATTGGTGTACACCTTTAATTCCAGCTCTCAGGATGCAGAGGCAGGCAAATTTCTGTGAGTTCGAGACCATCCTGTTCTAAACAGCAATTTTCAGGTCATCCAGGGATACTGTCTCAAAAAAAAAGGGAAGAAAGAAAAAGAAAAATGTTTGGAGACTTGCTGCTTTTGTGGGGGGCTTCAGGTCCCAAAGAGGATGTGTGGAGTTGGCGGGGAATGATGGTGTGGGCACACAACACACATGATTTGAGGGTGAATTGGGATGGCTGCCAGTAGCATTTAAATGAAAGGGGACTACACTTTTTAGACTGTATAGTTAGTTGCACATAGAATTAAACGGAGACAAGGGGTGTCTGAGCTGGAGTGTGACTTGAGACCAGGGGTTAAGGAAGCTTGTCTTGACCTTGACGATGCGCAAGGTGTTGGGCCACAAGTTCCTCTTCTTAGAGATAAGTAGGCTGCTTTATCTAGCTTGAACTTTTTTCAAGCCCCCGAAGGGTTGGAGGCCCTATTTCGAATGTCTGACCTTGAGGAAAGGACTTCTGGTAGTACTGTTTCTTAGTCTTACTTTGTGGGCCTGTTCTCCTTATAATGTTCCCAAAGGGAAGGTCCTGATGTCTTTCTCTTTGCCCATTATACCGTATTATTCTGGTTTCTCTGTATTTATTAACTAAACTCTTGTCCTTCATGGCCTCGGGCTCTGGGTCTGAACTGTCGGCATTTTTTCCTTGGGATCAGGTGTGCCTAGTAAATCTCTAACTTTATGGTTCTTGGTGTAATTAGGGGGACACAATGGAATTTCTGGTTCCATGGTGGTGGGATTTTTTTCCAAAGAATTATTCTGTTAGAGAGGCTACCATTCTACACATTTTCATCCTTTCCCAAAGCCCGTACAAAACTTCCCAAGGGAAGGGCATTAATGGTGAGAAGCATTAAAAGTACAGAGGTGCTGGAGAAGGGGGTCTGCAGTGTTACAGTGCTGGAACTTGGGGAAGCAGCCATGGTTGCCACGTGGTCCATGTCAGGGTGGGTGGGGCAGAATGCTGTGCTTTCTTCATCTAGACATCTTAGAAGTCGCCAAACCCAGAAAATTGACATGGTACTTTATGGTTAATAAGACTACTAAATTTGTAGTTTTTATAATTCTTAGACCTACACTAATTATGTATGTATGTATAATTTTGTGCCATTTTTTTCTCATGTAGAAATTTATATAGCCACTGCAGTGGAGATAGAAAACTTGAGTTACCAGAGAGTCCTCCCCTCTCGCCACACCCTGTGATAGTCCCTGACTTCTGGCAGCCTGTTCCCTGGCTCTGGTTTTGCCATTTCCAGAATGCTATGTAGTGGTAAGATAATTTGTTTAACCTTTCACCTGTTGAGCTTGTTGTGTGGTGTGTATGTGTGTGCATGTACGTGTGGAGGCCAGAGGGAGGGCTAACACTCTTGTTATTCTTTGTCCTGTTTCGGTGAGCCAGGATCTCCTGCTGAACCTGGAGCTAGGATGTCAGACCAGCAATCCTTTCCCCGCCCCTCATAGGGCTGGGATTACAGGATGTGTGGTTTTTCTGTGCATTCTGGAGCCGTGAATTTACACAGCCAGTGTTCTTATCTGCTGAGCCCTCTCTCTAGTCCTGAGGGATGGTCCGAGTTCTTCATTTAAACCTAGGCTTAGTGAACATTTATATAGGAAATATGAGGATTTTGTGTAAATAAAAGCTTTCCTTTTTTCTGAAGTAAATGTCCAAGGGTGAGATTGCCGAGTTGTGTGCTGTGTGTGGTTCCTGTGATGGCTGATAGTTTTGGACATCTTTCCATGTTTTTATTCTGCTCACACTTTAAAAAAATTTTTTTTGGTGAAATATCTTGTCCAGTCAGAATAATTTGCTTATTTACTATTGAGTTTTGAAATATCGCCCTTTCCCCCTCTCTCCCTTCTCCCCACCATGCCAGGGCTTCTCTGTGTATCCCAGACTGTCTTGGGGATACACCCTCCCTGTAGAGCAGGCTGACCTTGAACTCAGAGATCCTCTTGCCTTTGCCTCTCCAGTGCTAGGATTAAAGGCTATGCCACCACCTGTCCATTTAAGACTTTTGTTAGATGTGTTTTGAAAATATTTTCTTTGAGTCTATGAGCAGCATAGACCGCTTTTTAAAATAATCTTAGAGACTTCATCTTAACACAGTCTCCAATTTTGATAAGGTCTGATTTATTTTAATTCATGGTACCAAGTTCAAGAGCCCCTTGCTTCAGTTTCAAGTTTTGCCTCTTTGTCATCTTCTATGAATTCTGTAGTTCTGTGATTCATATTTAAATTCACGCTTGCTTTTGAATTTGAGATGTGGTTGTATGGTTTAGAGGACACTTTTGTTTGCCCTCTAGGTGCCCAGTTCCAGCCCTATTAGTTAAAAAAGACATTTCTTTCTCAGTTGAGGTGGTTTTGCCTTTCTCAGTATCAGTTGAACGTGTTTTATTTCCTACTTTTGTGTACTCTTGATTTGTTAGCTGATCTCTGTGTCTTCCACGACTTTCAGGACCTGGCTTGCCTGGGCCATAGCTGTGTGGTCTTAGAAGGCAGAGTGCTTCCTTCCACTTTATCACTGGTCAGGGTTATTGCAGCTTTTTTGAGGCCTTTGAACTTTTCATATAAACTTCATCTGTCCATCCACCCACCTATCCATCCGTTTATTTTTTGGTTCTTCGAAACAGGGTTTCTCTGTGTAGCTTTGGAGTGTCCTGAAACGCACTCTGTAGATCAGGCTGGTCTTGAACTCACAGAGATGCTGCCTGCCCCTGCCTTCCAAGTGCTGGGATTAAAGGCGCATGCCACCACCGCCCGGCTTTCATATAAATATTAGAATCTCAATAATAGCTGTGAAAAATATCTTGCCACAAGCTTGACAGGAATTCAGTAAGCCTATGGTTCAGCTTATAATACATTGCTTTGTAATGTAGACTTTTCAGTCACTGACCAGGAGCTTTATAGAAATTTAATAAGCCTATAGTTGAGTTTAGAATGAATTACTTTATTATGTAGACTTTCAGTGACCAGCGATTTCTGTTTATTTAGACCTCTCATTGTAAGCACCATTGAGTTTTCATTAAACAAATTTGAGGCAGTTCTAATATACCATGTAATTCATCTATTTAAAAGAGTGATACGGTTTTTATTATTCCCAAGGCTATGTGTCATCACTGTAATCAATTTTAGAATATTTAGCATATAAAATATTTAGAATATTTCACTACCTTAAAAAGAAACTGCCCTTTTTTCTTCTTCCTCTGAGCCTCTGGCAGTTACTAGTCTTTCTACTTCTAAGAATTGTCAGTTTTGAACATTTTATTAATTATTATTATTGTTATTTTTTTTCAAGACAGATTCTCTGTATAATCCTGGTTGTCTTGGAACTCGTAGTGTAGACCAGGCTGGCCTTGAACTCAGAGACCTTCCTGCCTCTGTCTCCAGAGTGCTGGGATTGAAGGCTTGTGCTACCACAGCCCAGCTGTTTTGAACATTTTAATGGAATCAGAAAGTGGATGGTTTTCTAGGTCCTGTTCAGTACACTCTTACATCAGTAGGAGCTATCAGTAGTTAATTACTTTTTAATGGATTAGTAGCCTGTGTGAACATACTACATTTTGTCTATTAACTAATCAGCACTTCGGTCATTTAGACTTTTTAGTTACTACGAATAATTCTGTTTTGAATATATGTGTCCATATTTTTCAGAGTAATTTTTCTCTTTGTGTATGCTATGTTTATGTGCATAATTGCATGTTAGTGGCCATATATGTATCTTGATATCTGAAATCTTCCCGATCACTCTTCTACCTTAATATTTAAGGCAGATTCTCTTAGTCAAACCAAGAGCTCATAACTAGCTTGATGTAGGACCCGGTCTCCAGTCTTCAGTTTTTGAGACCGAAATTACAGGTGAGCTGCTATGCCTATTTCCCACTCTTTTACTTATTTGTGTTGGGTTCTGGGGATCTGAACTCTGTAAGCACTTTGGCCACAGGAGGTTCCCCAGGCCACCTCCTGACTCTTTACCCCTTTTGTTTGTTGAGACAGGGTCTCACTATGTAGTCCTGATTGGTTTGACAATGTAGTTCAGGCTGGACTTGATCTCAGAGATCCACCTGCTTCCTTTGGGATTAAAGGCATGCACCACTATACTCTGCTGAAAAGACTTTTTTTTTTTTTTAATATTAAATGGAGGCTAGACAGGTTCTCCACAACTGTGCTACATCTCTAGCCCCTGATTTTGGTGTAAGCATTTGCTTTCAGTTCTTTTGTGTGTATGCCATGCAGTAGAATTGTTGAGTAGTGTACCATCTAAATATTTAATCAGTTAAGAACCTGCAACCTTTCCCAAAGAAGCTTTGCTGTTTTACATTTCCATTAGCCTGTATGCCTCTTCACTTTTCCCACATCTTGCCAATATCACCTGAGTGCCCTCTCCTCCAGAGTAGCCCTTGCTCCTAATTTAAGATATTTTGACTCCAACTTCCCTAGTGCTGGGGTGAAAGGGTTGTACCACCATGCCAGGCTGGCAACAGCTTTTTTGATTACAGCATTCTTTGTGGGTGTGAAGTTTTATTTAATGGTGTGGTATTGTGAAATGTGTGTTTGGGCTTTATCAATTTCCTGGCATGTAACTCCTAAAATGTTTGAAATCTCTAATGAGTTTCTTTTGTATTTATTGAGTGTAGTTAGGCTTGTAATCCTCTCATTAGCTTTAGGGTGGGGACTGGTCACAGGAAAGAACTAGGTATGATTTCCCAAGGAGGGGAAGAACAGAGGTTGACAAGATTATCATTGGACAGTGGTATAATAATTTATGTATACTTAGTGAGACCTCCTTTGAACCCCAAAAAGTTGAGTTTGGGGAAATTCTGGATAGCTCAACTTGTGGAGGAGGTTCCTGGAGTATGTTGTGCTTGAAGAGGGTATGGAAACAAGGCAATTCTTCCCATGTTCCTTGTACATATGTGTTCTTCTGATGTTCATTGGTATCTCTTGCATATCTTTTGTAGTAGGACAATGATTGTGTTTTTCTGAGTACTGTGAGGAGCTCAGGCAAATTAATTGGAAATGTGGGGTTCATGGAAACCCTGATTTATAGCAGGGTCATCATAAGCATTAAGTTCACCAACCTGAGGGTCATAATTGGCATTTTAAGGTGAAACAGCTTATCTTCAGATTGAGTTAATTTAAAGGTCAATGTAATGCCGTGGCTGAAAACAGTTTGGGAGGAAAGGGCTTACTTCACCTTCTAACTCTCAAGTCAGGGCAGGAATATGAAAGCAGGAACTGAAGCAGAGACCATGGAGGAGTGCTGTTTACTGACTTGCTTCTCACAGCTTGCTCAGTCTGCTTTCTTACACAATCTTGGACCAGCTGCCAAGGGGGAAGCCTCCCTCCCACATCAGTCATTAATCAAGACAGTACCCTATAGGCTTGCCCACATACAAACCAATCTTAACGAGGCATTTTATCAACTAAGATTCTCTTTTCCCAGATATGTTTAAGTTTGTGTCAAGTTGACAGAAACCAACCAACACAGATACCCAGCTAGTGTCTGCTGCAGAATCTGGAGAAATCCCTCCTATACTTCTTGGTGACAAAAGTCAGAATCTTTGTATATTCTGAATATTGTGACATGGTTTGTACATACTTCTCCCTGTAAGGGTTGTCTTCACTTTCTTGATGGTGTCTTTAAAGTTTAACACAAGATTTTTGGTTTTAAAAATACATAAAAGCATGAAATTAACTAGAAGCAGTGTTACAAAGCAGAGCCCAGAAGCTTTTCACTTTTTAATCACTGAAATTCTAGACCCATGCAACATAACTCTTAACTTTTATGTCCTCAGTCTCTGGCAACTTGCATGCACTCTGCCTCACTTCTGTGGTTGCTTGAGATTCCTCATGGTGGAGTCATGTGCTATCTGACCTTCTGTGGCTGACTTTATTTTGTATCATTTTGTTCTCAAGACTTGTCCATGTTGAATCCCCCTTTTTAAGCACTGAATATTTCATTGTATGTTTATACAATACTTTCTATTTTGTGTGTGTGTGCACGTGTGCTGTGCTCACACATGGAGGTCAGAGACTACTTGCAGGAGTGGCCCTTCTACTACGTGGACTCCAGGAATGGAACTCAAGTTGTCAGGCTTGATGGCTGTTGCCTTTACTGCTGTCCCAGGCTGAGAACTGGCCTATATCATCCATGTTTTCCTTATTATCACTTGGCTTGTTTCCACATTTTAGCTATTGTGAAGAATGTTTAAATAACTCCTTGGGAGCTGATTTTTGTTCTTTGGATAAATATCCTTAAGTAGGATTACTGTAGTGTGGTTTTGTTTAGAGGAACCTCTGTAAACTTTCCGTAGTAGCTGTTACCATTTTGTATTCCCATTAGTAGTGCACAAGGTTTTCAATTTTTTTTCCTCTCAACATTTATTTTTATTTTTGATCATGGCCATCCTAATAGGTGTGAGGTAATAGTTGGGTGTGATTTTTTTTAAGTTAACTTTTCCTATGATTATGGCTGCCAAGTGTCTTTTCATGGTTTTTAAAAAGGATTTTATTTTTATATTCTTTGTATGTGTGTGGCTATGCATGTGTGAGGGCTAGAAGAGACAGTTGGATTCCCTGGAACTGGAGTTACTGCCCAGTGTGGGTGCTGGAGGTCTCAGCAAGCACTCCTAACTGCTGAGCCATCTCACCAGCTCCCTTTATGGTGCCACCCCACCAACCTCCACCCAAGATAAAGAGTTTTGGGTAGTCATGGTTGTCCTGGAACTCACTCTGTAGACCAGGCTGGCCTAGAACTCACAGAGATCTGCCTGCTTCTGCCTCCCTAGTTTTGGGATTAAACACCGCCTGGTGTTTTAATGTGTGCTTTTGTTTGCTTGTAAACCAGGTAATGACTTGTGGGAGTGTTGTGGGACTTTCTTCTGTAGGTTAGATGTTCCCCTCATCAGATGCAGTTTGCATATCTTCTGCATTTCACAGGGTGCCTTTTCACGTGATTGTTTTCTTTCTTTCTTTTTTTAATATTTATTTATTATGTATACAATATTCTGTCTGTGTGTATGCCTGCAGGCCAGAAGAGGGCACCAGATCTCATTACAGATAGTTGTGAGCCACTATGTGGTTGCCAGGAATTGAACTCAGGACCTTTGGAAGAGCAGGCAGTGCTCTTACCCACTGAGCCATCTCTCCAGCCCCACGTGATTGTTTTCTTTGCTCAGTAGAATCCTTTTGGTTTCATATAGTTTCACTTGTCTATTTTTTGTTTTTTTGCATATGTGTTTTTGGGGTCATGTCCAAGAAACAATTGATGTGTTATAAATCTTTCCTCCTTTCTTCCTCAGGAGATTGATGGCTTCAGGTTTTCTGTGTAAGCCTCTAAGGAATGGTGGTGGTGGCAGGCATGCTGGGGGTTGAATCTAGAGCCTTGCCATAAACATGTGCTGTATCCCCCAAGCTACAGACCTTTATGTATTTGTTGCATTGAATCTGTAGATGAGTTGGTAAAGTATTCACCTTAACCGCACTAAAGTTTCTGATCTGTAAATACCAGATACCTGTATTGATCATTCTTAATTCCTTTCAGTCATGTTTTGTAATTTCAGTTGAAATTATCTGTTTTGTTAACTCTGTAAGTAGGTATTTTGTAGGTACTTTATATACCTTTTGGTGGTATATTAGTGACTTCACATGTGAGATGTAATTTCAATATGTAGTCCAGGATGGCCTGTAACTTATTAATATAGGCTGACCTTAAACTTTTGAGTCCCCCTGCCTCAGGTCCTGAGTACTAGCATTATAACAAGCCTGTGCCTGATTTATAAATGCCATTCTTGTCGTTGTCTCCCCCCCCCCCCCCCAACCCCGGGGTTCTGTGTTGCACAAGTCATGTACTGCTGAACTCCATCCTTAGCTAATACAGAAATGTAACAGGGTTGTTTGTTTGTTGTTGAGATAGAGTCTGGGGTATCCTTGAACTCACTAGGTAGCCAAGGATGATCTCGAGCTTCTGATTCTCTTGCCTCTTCTCTCCAAGTGATGGGATTATAGGCATGCACCACCATGCTTATGTGTGGTGCTGGAGATCAAACCCAGGGCTTCATGCATGCAAGGCAAGGACTGTACTTACTATCTGAGCTGTGTTCCCAGTCTGATTGTTGTAGTTTTGTTGCATACACAACCTTGTTGAATTCATTAGTCCTAGTATTTTTAATGGGTTCTTTAGAGCATGCCACCCATAGCTGTTTACTTCCTTTACAACATTAATACTTTTTACTTAGTTTTCTTAATTGTTCTAAATTCCTCTAATAGCAACACTTTCTAGAAGTAGCAAGAGCAGATATTCTTGTCTTATTTCTGATTTTAGGGAGAAACATTTACTATTTTAGCTTTAAGTATAATATTAACTGTGGCTTTCTGATAGACAGTGTTTATTTGATTGCAGTAATTTGATCAGTCTGTCCTGTTTCTAGTTTGTGTGTGTGCACACACAAAGGTACTTACTTTTATTAAAAATTTTTCATATGTTCCTGCGGGAGCTCCTTCTGCTCCTTCAGCCAATAGCCTTTAAGATACCAGCCCAATTGGGCATGGTCTCTTATACTATAACTGCAGCTGTAAAGCTTGCCCTCACTCCAGTTGTCTCCGTCATCTACTGCACATTTTGGAAGCTGCTTGATTGCACTTCCTGCCTACTCAAGTAATATTATCTCCCTTCTTGGGCCTTTGATGGGTTTATTTCATCTTGTAACTCTCAGGTCATAACGCCATCACTGAGGGATGTCAGGGCAGGAAGTCTAGGCAGGACCTGGAGGAAGAAACTAAAGCAGAAACCTTGGAGGAATGCTGCATATTGTCTTACTCCTTATGACTTGCTTGATCTGCTTTTATTAAACAACTCAGGACCACCTGCCCAGGTGGCACCTTCTCCTATGGTCTGGGCCTGCACATTAATCATTAATCGAGAAGATGTCCTATAGACTCGTGTCTATGGACAGTTTAGATGGAGGCATCTTTTCAGTTGAGGTTCTTCTTCCCAAATATGCCTAGGTTTGTGTCAAATTGACAAAAAATAACCAGAACAGCATATTACATTGATTTTTTTTTTCAGAGTTAACCAACTTTGCATTTCTGAAATGACTTCTATTTGGCTGTGGTTCACAATCCTTTTATGTGTTGGTGGTTATGGTGTACTAATATTTAGGTGAGGATTTTTTTCATGTATACTTATAAGTGATATGACTTGTTTTTCATGTGGTATGTCTGTCTTGTTTTAATTTCAATAGTACTAATGTTTTTTTTTTTTTTAAATCTTTCAGTGTAGCCCTAGCTGTCCTAGAACTCACTGTGTAGGCCAGGCTGGCCTCAAAGCCACTGAACATTCCCCTCTCTGTTTTGGGAAAAATAAGTGAACATTTGGATTCAATTCTTCATTAACTATTAGGTAGAAATAACTCGTGAACCCATCTTAGCTTAGAGATTTTTGTGGCCATAGACTTTTAAAGAGCCCAGTTTTCTTTAATGTTATAGAACTATATATTATTATTTCTTCTTTTTCTTTTCTCTTTTTAACTTTTCAAGACAGTA
Source organism: Microtus pennsylvanicus (assembly GCF_037038515.1). Lineage (NCBI taxonomy): Eukaryota > Metazoa > Chordata > Mammalia > Rodentia > Cricetidae > Microtus > Microtus pennsylvanicus. The sequence goes on along the minus strand of NC_134579.1, from coordinate 61,569,732 downwards.
TTACTTTCTTCTTGATTGAGTTTGGTAACAGGGCTTAGAACCAAGGGTCAAATTTCAGAGCGTAAAGCTATTTGCAATATTTCATTATCTTTTAAATCCAGGATCTCTATTGATAATGTCATTTTATTCTTTTTTGTTTTGTATTTTTTTTTATTTTGTTTTCCAAGAGAGGGTTTCTCTGTAGCTTTGGAGCCTGTCCTGGAACTAGCTGTTGTAGACCAGGCTGGCCTCAAACTCACAGATAGAGAGGCCTGCCTCTGCCTCCTGAGTGGTGGGATTAAAGGTGTGAGCCTCTGCCTCCTGGCATATAATGTCATTCTTAATATTCTTGTCATTCTTAATATTGCCGAGAGCCTCCTTTTTTGTTAGTTTGTTAGAGGTGTGTGCGTGGGGGTGGGGAAAATAGAGTTAGAGGTAGCCCAGGCCACCTTTTGGGGCTAAATTGCCTTTGGGTCTTGAATTTGCTATATAGTTGAGAATGATAAACTCTGTAGTGCTGGTATTGCAGGTGTGATTCTGAGAATGGAACATGGGGTTTGTACGTGCTAGGCAAGCACTCTTTGTCTGCCTTATATCCTCAGCCAGGTTTATTTAAGTTTTCTCTATTTTCTATCTCATTGATTTCTGCTCTACTTGTTTAAAGTGCATTTTGCATTTTTACAGTTTATTTTTTATTTTTACAGTTTGCATGAGTGTTAATGCATGTGTGTGTATATAGTCATGGTCATGTTTGTGCTGTACTGGAGGTCACCCATTGGGTATTTTCTTCATTTGCTCTTAATTTTATTTTAAAACCTTTGTTACATTTGTCTTTTCCATGATTTATTTTGTTATTTTAAATTATTTACATGCATTTGTGTCTGTGTGAGGGTATGTACACATGACTGCAGATGCCTAGGAAGGCCTAGACACCCATACCTCTCAGATGGGTGCTAGGAATTAAATTTGGGTGCTCTGCAAGAGCAATCAGTATGTGCTCTTGACTTCTCAGCCGTCTTTACACCTTGCTGTTTATTTACTTACTTACTTGTGTGTGTGCGTGCACGCACGTATGTACTCCACTCATGTTCCATACTGCACACGTATAGGTTAAGGACAACTTTCAAGAATCAGTTATCTGCTTCCATCATGTGCGTCCGAGGGTTTAAACTCAGCTGCTCAGGCCTGGTGGCAAGCACTTTTACCAGCCTAGCCACCTCACTGGCCTACCACCTTATTTTTTAATTTATCTTTTTAGGCTCTTAAGGTTTTTATTAACTTGTGTGCTTGGGTGGTTTGCCTGTATGTGTTTCTGTACACCACTTGCTTCAGGGAGCCAGACAGAGGAGGGTATTTGACCTCTCTGGAACTGAAGTAACAGATGGTTGTGGTGAGCTACTGTGTGGGTGTTGGGAATTGAACTGTGGTTCTCTGGAAGAGTAGCCTGTGCTCTTAATGTCTGCCAGCCATAAGGTTTATTTATTTTATTTAGATTTATTTCACTTGAATGAGTTTTGCCTCCAATGTGTTATTGACGGAGGTTTTTGTCCCACCTGGTCCTACAGCCGTTCAGTCCTAAAGAAACACACAGAGGTCTACATTAATTATAAACTAGTTGGCCTATTAGCTCAGGCTTCTTGTTAACTCGTACATCTTAAAGTAACCCATTCGTCTTGTCTGTGTTAGCCAAGTGGCTTGGTACCTTTTATCAGACTGCAGACTGAGCCTTTCCTTTTCCTAGAACTGGTTGCCCCGCCTATACTTCCTGCCTGACTACTGACCAACCAGCACTTTATTAAACCAATATAAGTGACAAATCTTTACAGGGTACAAGACCATTGTCCCACAGCAATGTATGAGTACTGTGTGTGTCTGATGTCTGAAAAAGTCAGAGGGTCTTAGATCCCATGGAACTGAAAAGTCAGGGGGTGGTTGTGCCATCATGCATTTGCTGTTTGCTGGGAGTTGAACTGTACAAGAGCATCAAGTGTTTTAACCTTTGAACCTTCTCTCCAGCCCCCTGAGGTTTATTTTTAAGTGCATTTTATATGGGTATATGCATGTGAAGGTAGGAACAGGGTGGGCAGAGGCCTCTGATTTCCTGGAGTTGGAGCCACCTGAAGTGGGTGATGGGACCCAAACTCTGAGTAGGATATGCTCTTAACACTGACACATCTCTAGCTTCCCATGTTAATTTTTGAAACAGGATCTCTCAACTGATTAGGCTAGGTTGGTCAGCCAGTGAGGTCCAGGAATCTTCTAGTTTTGATTTCCTAAGTGTAGGATTATATACATAGGCTACTGTGCCTGGAATTTTGTTTGTTTGTTTTTTTTTTTTTTGAGACAGGGGACAGTCAGCTGTTCTGAAACTCACTCTGTAGGCCAGACTGACCTCGTACTCACAGAGATCCACCTGCCTCTGATTCCTGAGTGCTGGGACTAAAGGTGTGTAACACCTGCCCTGTGTGCCTGGCTTTTTCTGTGTGTTTTGGGAACCAAGCTTAAGTTCTTGTCCTTGTCCCTAGCACTTTTCCAACTGAACTAGCTCCCCATTTTAGTTTTTAGTGGCAGATAAATGATGTTGGTTTGAGATGTTTGTTTCTAATGTAAGCTTTAGTGCTGTTGATTGCGTGTCTGTGGGCATGTGCCATTTTACACATGTGGTGGAGGTCAGAGGACATCTTTTTTTTTCTCCTCTAGACAGGGTTTCTTTGTAGTTTTGGAATTTGTCCTGGAACTAGCTCTAGTAGCCCAGGCTGGCCTCGAACTCACAGACTGCTGGGATTAAAGGCATGCCCAGCTCAGATGACCTCTTGTATGAATTGCTTATCTCCTTCAGTCATGTGTACTTGGGGATTGAACTCAGGTTGTCAGTTTTACCTGATGAGCCATCTTGATGGCTCTGTCAGTTTCTTTCTCATTATTTTTAGTTGTCTCTCACATATTTTGATGCCTTCTGCTTTTTTCCACTATTTTTTATATTTAAATTTTTTCTTTGCGATTTATTTGATAATTTTTTGTATGTGTGGGTAAAATTCATTAATTTTTTATAAATGTGCTTTATTTCTCTGTTTAGAGTTTTTTTAATTGCCTGTTACTTATTTCTAGTCTTAGTTGGTTATAGTCAGAATTAACTCAGTTTTCAGTACATTTTTAAGGTTCACCGTGTGACAGTGCATGATGTGCTTAGGTTAATGTTTCATATGAGCTTGAGAAAAATGTGTATTCCACTGCTGTTTACTGGAGCATTAGCTAGGTCCTCTCAGTTGATTGTATTATATAGCTACATTAATGTAGCTACTCCTGTTTTAAAAAACAGAGCATATGGGGCCTGAGATGGCTCAGTGCTGGTCAGGGAGTTTGCCTCCAGTTCTTATGACCTGAGTTTGCTCTTGGGAGCCCACATTGTGAAAAGAGAGGACTGATTCCCGCATGTTGCTCCCTGATCCCTTCCCCCCCCCATACACGTGGGGTGTGTGTGTGTGTGTGTGTGTGTGTGTGTGTGTGTGCAAACAGGCATACATATGCCACATTAGGTGTGTGAAGGTCAGAGGGTCTCCTTCCCTATTTGAATTCTGGGTATTCTGAACTCAGGTTGTCAGACTTTCTACCAGGCTTTATCCACTGCCTCTGGTTTTTATTGTTTGTTTTTGTTTTTTGAGATAGGGTTTTTCTATGTAGCCTGGTTGTCCTGTAACTCACTCTGTAGAGCAGGCTGGTGTTGAACTCACAGAGATCCGCTTGCTTCTGCCTCCTAAGTGCTGGGATTAAAGGTGTGTGCCACCATGCTTAGCTATGGCCCCTAATTTTGAATTTTTTGAAAGTGATACAGAATTATTAAAGCAGTAACAGTAAAACTTCTTTCAGCTTATCATCTGATTAGGTTTTCAGACCTATTTGCCTTAAAAGTTCTTTTTGCTGTGTTAACAACCCCTACTATTTATTTCCTCTGTTTTATTCCTCTTTGTCCCCTGCTCCACTTTAGTTTTTGAGACAGATCTTACATATTTACCCTACCCAGCTTATTGTTGGTATTTTGAGATACCTTCTGCCTAATTAGCCTATGTTGACCTTGAATTTAGACCCTCCTGCCGGCCGCTGTGTCTTCATTTAAGAATTACAGATGTGGACAACCACATCTGGCTTCTTTTATTTTCTTGCCTTCTTGTGGATTCCTTGAACATTTCCTGGGATTCCATCATTATCTATAAAGTTCTGGCGTCTGTCTTTTGTATATGCATTAAAGCCATCTTAATTATGTTAGTCTTGTTTAACCTGGAGGGAAAGTATGTAAACCTCTCTTTCTTTTCTTTCTTTCTTTCTTTTTTTTTTTGGTTTTTTCGAGACAGGGTTTCTCTGTAGCTTTGGAGCCTCCTGGAACTCCCTTTGTAGACCAGGCTGGCCTCGAACTTATGGAGATCCGCCTGCCTCTGCCTCCCAAGTGCTGGGAATTAAAGGCGTGCGCCACCACCACCCGGCAAACCTCTCTGTCTTTAACCTGGAGGGAAAGTATATAAACCTTGCTTTGCTTGTTTTTTACTTTCTCCAAGTTTAAATTGTCTTAAGTATTGGCTAGTTTTATCCATTGTTTCAAATCATTAAGCATTATCTATTAACTAGTGAAGGAAGGCAGTCTGTTGTGTATATGCCTTGGGATTTCCTTCTTTTGTTGTTCAATCTTTCCCATACGTTAAGCTTCAGCTTCTCCTTCTGTTTGAGATGTTTACTTAAACTAATCTTTTAAAAATATTTATTTAAAACATTTATTTCATGTGTATGAATATTTTGCCTGCATGCATGTTTGTGTATCACATGTGTGCCTGGTGCCAGCCGAGGTCTGGAGAGGTTGTCAGATGCCCTAGAAATCAAGTTAGGAATGGTTGTAAGCCACTGTGTGGGTGCTGGGACCTCTGTAAGAACACCAAATGCTTTTAACCACTGAGCTATCGTCTCTCTAGCCCTCTTCAGTCATTCATGACGAGTAGGTCTGCCAGCAGTGTGTGGTTTCAGTTTTTCATCTTTTGAGAGTTATGTATTTTTTGATTTCTAAAAGATAGTTTTACTGGGTGTAGTATTAAATCTTCATTGGCACCTCACTTCAGTTACTTGAACAATACAGTGCCACTTATATTTTGGTCTCTGGTTTCAGGTGAGGAAAGAGTGTGTGTACATGAGTGTAGTGCCTGCAGAGTCCAGAAAAAGGATCCCCTGTGGAGCTGCAGTTCAGTTAGAAGTGGGTGCTGGGGTCTTTTGAAAGAGCAGCAAGCTCTCTTAAATGCTAGGCCATTTCTCTAGCCCCCATGCCTAACTTTTAAATAAGCATATTTCATTTTAAATGCAAAAGTTTTAGGTTTTTTTTTTTACTTTTCATAGTTTTTTTTTTTTTTTTTGGTTTTTCGAGACAGGGTTTCTCTGTGGCTTTGGAGCCTGTCCTGGAACTAGCTCTGTAGACCAGGCAGGTCTCGAACTCACAGAGATCCGCCTGCCTCTGCCTCCCGAGTGCTGGGATTAAAGGCGTGCGCCACCACCGCCCGGCCCATAGGTTTTTTTTTTATATTTATTTATTATGTATACAATATTCTGTCTGTGTGTATGCCTGCAGGCCAGAAGAGGGCACCAGACCCCATTACAGATGGTTCTGAGTCACCATGTGGCTGCTGGGAATTGAACTCAGGACCTTTGGAAGAGCAGGCAGTGCTCTTAACTTCTGAGCCATCTCTCCAGCCCTGTTTTTTGTTTTTTTTTAAGACAGTTTTTTATGTAGTTGAAACTCAAAAGAATTTGAGCTTCTCCTATTTTGGCTTTCCTAGTGCAGAGATGGTAGATGTGTTCCACTATACCTCATTTTGGCGGTGGTTTTATTATTATATAGCTTTGTTCATGAAGAATTGACACCTTCGAATGTGTGTGGTGCACATGTAGATGCCAGAGGTTTATACATCAAGTGTCTTAATTTTGAATCTTTAAAAAAATTGCATACCTATTTTGGGATCCACGCACACTGGTGCCTTCAGCCTTGTCTGTGAAAAGTGAGAAGAGGTGTGACAGTGACAGTATGGACTGGGGACCTTATCTGAATTACCTAAGGGCCACAAGTGTTTGGGTGGTGCGATCTCTTTCAATTGAGAGAATATTCGTATACATGTAATGAAATATCTTAGGGATGACATTCAAATACAACTTAAAATTCATTTTTTTTCATGTATCCCTAATGTATATAAACTGACAGCAATTTTATATAGTATTTAAAAATACAGTTTTGTGCATATAACAAAGTTTTATGGTATGGGATTTTTTTATTTGCATCAGATTGTTACTCAAAAAGTTTGGGATTTTAGAGTGTTTTGAATTTCATATCAGAGATACTCTTTTGTATCAGCTACAGGTTTATTTCTTGGATAACTGTAAGCTCCTGCCAATATTGATCAGCAGAATCTAAATAATATTCCCTGTATCTTGTATGTGAGATCAACATTAAAAGGTCATCCCGTGTTTTTGATTTTGGAAAGTTAACAAAGGCAGATTAATCACTCTCAATTTGATTTTTCCTGTGATAAATTGCTTAAACTTCTGTTATAGGATTTAGTACTTTATTACCTCAAACATCTGTGGTGTGTACTCATCACTGCAAGATTGTAAGCGTCCCTGGACAGTGTCTAGTGTCCTCCTGTTGCTATAACAATGTCCTAGGATAAGAGCAACTTAGGAGAGAAAGGGTTGTACTCAGAGTCACAGTTCAAGGTCAGGGCAGCAGAAGCTTGAAGCAGCTGGTCACCTGACACCATAGTCAGGAAATGGGGCTCTATGTGCCTACTAGTGTTTAGTTCCCTTTCTCCATTTTACAGTCCAGAATCCCAGGCCCAGGAGTGGCAGGTCTTCCCACCTCACTTACCATGCAAACATATCCCTTCTCTCGTTCACAGTAACAACACTAATAATTATAAAATTTATGATGGGAAAGATTTCCCACAAAATAATGTTTACGGTTTCAGACTGTATTTTGTGTACAGCTTATTTCTTTTTCCTTCTTTTGTTTTTCTTTTTTTAATAAAGCTAGTTACATATGTGACAACCTTTACTTAGTATGTTCAACAAAACGTTACATAAGAAGTAAGTATTCTTTTTGTGAAAATGTTCCGCAGAACTTTTAACATTTTAGAATCATTTCTCTAGGCAATAGCTGTTAACACATTTTGTGGTTAGATAGTAATAATGTCTTGATTGTGGGGGGGGGTATATTAAATCAGCTTTTAAAAGGCTCCAGTGGAAATGAATGTTTATATCCCCCCCCATTTATTTATTTTTATTTTTTTCTGGACAGGATTTCTCTGTGTAACAACAGTTATGGCTGTCCTGAAACTTGCTCTGTGACCAAGCTGGCCTCAAACTCACAGAGATCCTCCTGCCTCTGCCTTTCAAGGGCTAGGATTAAAAGTATCTGCCACCACTGCCTGGCCGTTTATGTATGGGTGCTGGGAATTGAACCTGGGTTTGATGCAAGAGCAACAAGAACTCTTAACCTTTGAGCCATCTCTCCAGCTCCAGAAATAATGGCAAATTTTATTTTCTATATATAGATTTTGCCATTCTTTTATATAGTTTATTTTATTTTACTGAGCTATACATTTTTCTGTTCCCCTCTCCTTGCCATTCTTTTTATATTTAGTCAAGCAGCTATGTTAACAGTTGTGAAAACTGAATACAGCGATGTACTAGAACTGGAGAATGTAATCTAATAGGACAGAATAGAATAGTGAGTGGAGTGGAGTGCAGATACTCAGTATAATTTTGAGTTTCATGGCTTGTATCTTTTTGGTCTATTACTGTAGAAATACATATTTAAAATAATTTTCTGTGTGGCACAGCAACATGTTTTTATAGTTCTGGATGTTTGGCGGCAGAAGTGGGAGGATTGCTTAAGCTTGGGTATTTGAGATCAGCCTGGGTAACATAGTAGAACTCTGTTCTAGCAGTAGTAAGAAACACAATTGATAGGGCTGGTATCTAGGCTCTTTTGAATGATTGGCTGTGGCAGACAATGAAGAGTTTACTATAAACGTTTGTTGTTGTTGTTGTGGGGGGGCAGAGCTGTTGTGTGACAAACTTTTCCTGGGAGATGCTACAGACACCTGCTCACCCCAGATAGGGATCCCATGACAGGTCAAAGTACAGACGCTGCCAGAGTCCAACTGGATGAACCAGTGAGTTTTATTGGGGTTACTTACGAATGTGGCTGAGGGATTACTTAGAGGGGCAGAAATGACTCAAAGACAGCTGCATCTCCAGAGCCCACCCCAGGCGTGGGTGGCAGCTCCAGATGGAACTCTGAGCACACCGCACAACCTGCAGTGTCCTTTCCAGGTGCCTCTTCCAGGCAGCTCCACAGGTTTCTGGTTTTTCCAGGCAGGTGGTCTGGTCTCCGTAGTCTCTGCAGCTTGGCTTATCTGAGTGTTTTTTAGGGAAATCTTGTCAGTTTCAGGGACTTCCTGGAAAATCACCCGTGCTGGGGTGGGCTTTGACCCAGCGTGGGATCTCTATCTGGGGTGAGTAGGTAGGTGTGTGTGTATCTTCCCAAGGAAATCTTGTCACACAAGAGCTCAGGGTGTTCACACAGTAGGCAAGTGCTCATCACTCAACTATATTAATGTCTCATGAAACGAATTACTTTTAAATTAATTGAGAAAATAAGTGTAACTAATCATCAGTTGAGCTGCTCCCAGACTTTAGAATAATAAATATCAGAAAGGGTACTCTTTGGAAACTCTTGATAAAACTCTAACAACAGAACTTTTAATCACGTGCTTATTTCCTAGATAATGGCTTTTATTTATTTACAAGATTCTTACCTTAGCTTGAAAGTGGGTTAGGGGAGTAGTGAGATGACCTAGTAGGTGAAGTTCTTGAGGACCTGAGTTCAGGCATGGTGACTGCCTGTAATCCCAGGACTTGCAAGGCAGAGTCAAGAAATCTTGAGGCAAGCTGGCTAACTAGAATGTTCACATCATCTAATTCTAGATTTAATTTAGAGACCCTGCTTCAATAAATAAAGTGGAGAATGAATGAGAAAGACACTGATACCAACTTTGGGCTTTCACATGAACATGTATGTGCGCCACATGCATGGCGGGATCCTAGTGTTAGGCTGCCACAAGAAGTGCCACATCTGCCATTTCTGAATATAAAGTTACTTTTGGCCTATTCTATGTTTCTGGTAATTCAGTTTTTAATTTTTATGGCATTCATCGCATATACCTGGAAAGATACTCAAGTTAATGTAAAGAAAGTTAGATCTGTGTCCTGTATTATTAGTATAATACAAACGGAATGTTAATTTTCTTAGTTTTGCTAAAAGGTTGATTATTACATAAAAACTAAAAATCACCCATGTAATATTTTAACACTATTAAATAATATTTGCCTTACAATTTAAATATATACATACTTACATACACACATATTTTCTCAAACTACATTCTTCAGTTTTTTATTTTCTTTTTGGGGAACAGGGGCAAGAGGATGTGAGTAACCAGAGTCTCATATAGGCTAGGATGGCCTTGAACTTGTTATGCTCTCAAGGATGATCTTGGGATTCTGATCTCTTGCTGCCACCTCCTCCTCCTGAAGTCCTGGGATTATAGACATGTACCACCATGTTGTGTTTATACAGTTCTCAGTATTGAACCTACAGCTTCATGGATGTTAGACAGGAACATTCACAGCTACCTGCCCTATCCCCCTCCCCTTTGAGACAGGATCTTGCTGCGTAGCTCTGGGTTGCTTAGACGTTGCTGTGTAAGTCTCTGTTGGCCTTGATGGGCATCTTTCTGACTCAGTTTCTTGAATGTAGGATTATGGATATGAGCCACCGTTTTGTGTGTGTGTATGTGTGTGTGTGTGTGTGTGTGTGTGTGTGTGTGTGTGTGTGTGTGTGTGTGTGTAGTGATATGAGTTCAGGTGCCTGTGGAGTCCTGAATAGGTTCCCTTGGAGCTAGAGTTCAGGCTTCCCAGAATGAATGCTGAGAATTGACCTTGGATCCAATGCAAGAGCAGCAATTACTCTTCACTGAGCAGACCCAAAGCTACACTGTTAATACATTTAGCCATTTCAGCAAGAGGCAGTGCCGCTGTGGGGTTTATCAGGAAATAGTAAGTGAGTAATCAGCACCTGGAGGGCATCAGTGCATGTTTTGTTTTATATTTTTACTTTTTTGTTTTGTTTTGTTTTTTGAGACAGGGTTTCTCTGTAGCTTTGGAGCCTGTCCTGGAACTAGCTCTGTAGACCAGGCTGGCCTCGAACTCACAGAGATCCACCTGCCTCTGCCTCCTGAGTGCTGGGATTAAAGGTGTGCGCTACCACCGCCTGGCTATTTTTACTTCTTTTTAGACAAGTTTTTCCAGTTTGTTTGTGATCCTTGTGTGCAGTTTCTTTGTACAAGCAACACATTTGTGTTTTTTTTCTTTCTCTAGTTTAAAATAATCCAAAATTATTGTCCTAACTTTTAATACTTAATCCTTAACTCGAAGTTTGAAAAAAAGGCAATTTACCTTCTTTGATAATCAGTATTGATGGGCCATTGCAGTTGGAGCACTAGTTGTGAATTGCTTAATCCAATAGCATCTACTTATGAAAAGAACTTTGTTAGATTTTTCACATTTAATTGGAACTGTTTTGCCTAGCTCTAAGAATGTGTCTAATTCGATTCTTTTGGGTGACTAACTTGTATTTTCATCCTTTACAGGGTAGAAGAGAAGAATCAGTGGCTTGGAAATTGAGCCAAGTGACCTGGTGGGATGGGTCTTTGCCTGACACATTTTATAGAGGTAATGCAACATTGTTTGTCCAGACTCAAGTTTTCACATAAGATGTCCCCAGACTTGCACAGACCCTCTTCATGTCCTGGATAGTCTGGTTGTACTGCTTATGCAGAGCATAGGCTTCAGAGACCAGCATGGCAGTGCTGTAAGTTCTGCATAGCTAGATTCTGCAGAGGTAGTGTACTGGGTTGTGAGGTGAAGCCCATTGGCTTTCATTTAACCTGATCTTTATGTTAGTAGGACAGGTGATCCTTGAAGGCGTAAGTCACAAACAATGCCACACCAATTTGGGATTATGATTAATAGGGTGATATTTATTTAAAGGGGAAAAACTTACAGATCACTGTCCCAGGCAACAGCCCTCTACGTCGCCGGCGGAGCAGGAAGTGAAGAGAGAGAGGAGAGGGAAGTGGCCGCTTTTTTAAAGGGAGAGAGACCACGCCCCAAGGGGCTGGTATCTCAGCGGCGATAGGCTGGAGGAGTGGGAGGACCTCCCGCAACAGATCCTTTTCTTTCTTTGCTGCCTAACTTGGTCTTTATCTTAAACCTGGGCCTTTAACAAACAACATGAAAGAAAGTGTGATATTTAAGAGTTATAAACTCATTTATATATCTGCCAATAACACTTAGAATTTTAAGACAAGGTTTCTCTGTGTAACCCTGGTTGTCTTTGGAACTTGCTCCTTAAACCAGGATAGCTTTGAACTCAGCTCCGCCTGCGCCTCCTGGGATTAAAGGCATGTCCATACCTTACTTGTAACATGTATTCTTATGTCAGTTATTAATGGTCATACAAATTTTAAAGTTGTATTATGAACTTTTAAATTTGTTTTGAGAATTCTTTTAGAACTTGAGGGTTGAAAATATTACCAGTTTTTATGACCATATTTTAGGGTTTTCTTCTTTGTCCATGTCTTCTGGCAAACATGATACCTACTGTTTGTAACCGCCTTTACCTAGGTTTCATTGTAAACAGTAGAGAATTGTCAAATGTTAAAAAAAAAAAAGGTATCCTCTCCCGTTTTTTGTTAATATTGTATATTCTCCCAGATGTCTCTCTGTGATACACAAGCACCTATTTACTTTAAAGCATTTTTTTAATTTAATTTTTCCCCCATGACAAAGTCTCTGCACATCTCATGTTGGCTTTAAACTCATTTTGTAGCTGAAATGGCCTTGAAGTTTTGTGATGCTTCTCCCTCAGCCCGAAGTGCCAGGATTACAAATGTGTGCCACCAACCAGGCTATATTTACATCTTTAAATTTTATGTATATTGTATTTCAGTGTGCTTTTTAAATAAGTTCCCATGTTTTGGCATTCCTTCTCATATTCCTTAATATTTAGGTATACCATGATCTTTTAAATTAGCCACCTCTGTATAACTATTTAGGTTTTTAGAGTTTTTCATGTAGTACAAATTCTTGGAAATATCTTTGTACATATTTTGAATGTACTTCAGTTTAAATTCCTTTTATAAACATATTTTGTGTTTATATGAGCACACTAACCTGCAGGTCTGTCTGTGTATGTGAGCATATTAGCCCACAGATCTGTCTGTCTGTGTGAGCACACTAGCTAGAAGGTGTTCACACTTCTCCTGTGCATAGTCCCAGAGGCCAGAAGAGGACAATCAGTACTTTATCACCCCGACCTTTTTCCTTTGAGGTAAGGTCTTTCCTCAAACCTTGTCTTTGTTTTCTTGGTTAAGCTCCTTCTCTTGGACCCTTGGAGCTGGAGTTGTAGGCATTTGCAGGGACGCCTGACTTGTGTGGATGCTAAACTCTGCCCATCATGGTTTTGGAGTAAGGACTTTTAACTGCTCAGTCATTTCTCCAGCCTCTACTTCATAAATTTCTAAGGGAAAAATTGTTGGGCCAAAGAGTAGTGGATGATGGACAGCTTGGATGAGTGTGTACCTCTACATTGTGTGCCTCGCATCAGTGGCTATCAGTGTGATTATGGTTTATCCTTTTGACAACACTAGCAAATAATTTATTTGTCAGGCTTTTTGGAGGGAGGGGTCCTTTTATACTTTTGTGTATATTTGTGTATTAGCGATAGGATCCTTGTCATTTTGTTAAGAAAATTATTTTTACTTCGTATTTGCTTTTCTAGTGGTTTTGATTTTGTTTCAATCTTATAGAAGCTTATTTTTTTGAATTGTTAGATATTTCTTATCCTTCTTGGCTCTGGTAAATGTAGAGTGGAGAATTTTGCATAAGCATGAAGAGATTGTCATTCTTAAGTATATGACTATTTTCCCTCTACGTTATAGTTTCTGTGAATGACCCAGTTCCTAACTCATCCTAGTTTGACCTTTTTGTTGGTGATATCAAATAGTTGTTATAATACTAGCAGTTTTCTAGATTTAGTAAACTGTGATACTTAAAAGGTCAACAATAGGTCACAGAAGTAGAGACATAGGAAATGTAGTGAACAGGTCACACATGATGGTGTGCACCTGCTTTCCAGGACTTGGGAGGTAGAGGCAGCAGAGCAGCAGGTCTTGTTCAGGACTGGCTCTGGATGTGTGGGAAATTTGAGGTTAGGCTGGACTTGAGACCATGTCTCAGAAAAAGGAGAAAACTTAATAAGTTTGATGTTTAAAGATGTAGGAAAGAAAATAATAATCCACATGGCCTCCTTGGCTGATCCACCTGCATTTGTGACTGTGACCACGCCTGTTTCTGCCTCCCCAGACAAGGCAAAGCCAAGGAAGAATTGGAGGAGTCAGGTGAGGGAAGGGGATTTGTTTCTTTGATGAATCTCTCTGAAGCACCCAACTCAACCAACTTTATTTGAGAATTATGGAAAGAAAGGCTCACTTCTTAAAAACAAAAAGAAAACAAGTAACCTGGTAAGCATGTCGGGATAGTCAGCTTCTCATCTGGAGAAATGCAGTGCTAGATCTTTGCATCTGTTGCTTATATAAAGACATCTGTAAGTTCAGATTTTAGTTTTGTTTAGTTTTTTGGGACAGGGTCTCACCTAGAACTCTCTCTGTAGGCCAAACTGGCCTTGAACCCACAGAGATCTGCCTGCCTCTGCCTCCTGAGTGCTCGGGTTAAAGGCGTGTTACACCTCTGTGTGGCTGTAAATTCAGATTTTAAACAATTCAGGTTATAAAAAGTAATAGAACCCTTATTTATCTAATTAAAATTCATTATGGTTGGAGAGCATATTTTTAGGAGTTGAGTCCTTTTAATTTTACTTAGGCTGTCTTCCTACTTAGCGTAGTGTCTGTAATGGAGAGTGTTCTGTGCCATAGTGGAGTAGTCTGCTGAAGATTGTTTAGTGTGCTCTCTGCTGGAGAGCGTGCGTTTAGAAGAAACATTTTTCCTTCAATATCCTCTCTTTCTTTCCATTCAACTCCCCCTCCCCCACTGCCAGTCTGTGATTCCACCATCTTCTAAGCTCTGTTCTTGATGGTTGTATTAGTTACTGTTCTGTTGCAGTGATAAAACACCATGGCTAAAGCAATCTTTAAAAAGCATTTAATTGGGGTTATGCTTTGAGGGTTATAATCTATGATGGTGAAGCGAACACATGGAGGCGGAGACAGCTGACACCTCCCATCTCCAATAGCAAGGAGGAGGCAGAGTACACTGGGAATGGCTTCCTCTGAAACCTCAAAACCTGCCCCTAATGGCACATTTGTTCCAACAAGGTCACACCTAATCCTTCCCAAACAGTTCTGTCAGCTGAAGACCAAGTATTCAAACAGGAGCCTGTGGGCTGTTCTCATGCAGGCCACCACAGTGGTTTCTTGTGTGTGCTGCCTTTTCCTCCTTGTGTTTTCTTTCAACAGTTTTATTTATTTGCATGGACCCAGGAATAGTCCATTTTGTATCTCTTGTAATAGAAGTTCATTGAGTTTGGATTTGTAAGCTTGGTTTTTTTTTTATATTAGTCAAATTTAGGGAATATTTGACTTCTGTTTTAATAAATTTTACCTTTTCTGTTTCTTCCTTATTAAGAAATACTGGTAAGCAGTGTGTTGGTTTACTACCTCTGGGGCTCTCTTTATTTTTTTTCTCTATATTGAGTAAATTTCTTTCTTTTATAAAGATGAACTTACTGCATTTATTTAATTGTTTATTCTTGTTTGTGCAAGGGGTGGCACGTAGGGAAGATAGATGCCAGCTTGTAGGAGTTGTTCTCTCCTTCCACTCAGCTGATCACGCCTGGCAACAGGCACCGCTACCTACTGAGCAATCTGCTCGGCCCTAATTGGGTAATTTCAATGGATGTACATTTAGGTCTACTGGTTTATTTATTTTCATTTTTATATTTTTGCAGTTGTGAGTTTGTTTTTGAGTACTTGCCATTCATTTTTTTGTATTTCAGTAACCATATTCTTTAGTCCCCAAATTTCCATTAGGGTCTTTGAAATAATTTCTTTGCTTTATTGAGAATTTTACTTGTTAGCTGATTGTTTTCATAGTCAAAATAAAGTTGAAACATGATTTGAGTACATTTAACTTAATGTTTTAAAATCTTTTTTTTTTTTTTAAAAAAACTAGCCTGTGAGGGCACTGAGAAGCACCTTATATTGCCTGTGCTTTTGATGATGCCTGCCTGCCTTCCTTACTTGTTTTTTTGAGACAGTCTTTCTATGTAGTCCTGGCTGTCCTGTTACTGAATATATAGACCAGGCTAGCCTTAAACTCACAAATATCTCCTGCTTTTGCCTCCCAAATGCCGGGGTTAAAGATGTGGATCACCACATCTGGCTTGTGTTATCTTTTTCTGGGTCATACTATGGACTGAATCTAAGCCTCATGCGTACCATCCAAGCACTCCACTACTGGCACAGCAGTGTAAGGTACAATTTCTTCTGTTTTTAAATATCTTACGGTTGTTGAAAATGGGTATTGTGCACAGTGTATGTTATACACGTATAATATTGCAAGTCGAGATTGTTGTTGTCCCCAATTCTCATATAGTTGTTATTTTTAGCATTGTTTATGTGTGGTAACAGTTCTGTTGAAAAAGGGAGCATATTTTATTTTGTACATGTTTTGTTAGGAAAAATAAGCATAAATATCCAGGAAAATTTAGAAATGGAACACTAAGCACCAATAGGCCTGTCTTAACTTTCAGGTGCTTATAGAAGCTTCAGAAGTCTGTCTTTGTTTGCTGTAACAGGCCTCATAGTAGCCCGGGCTGGTCTGGAACTCAAGTATATGGACTAGGCTGACCTCAAACTCAGAGATCAATTGCCTTTGCTTCCTGAATACTGGGGAATTGTTATTCTTGCTTTAAGTGGGCAAAACTATTTTTGTTTTATGCCATGGCAAACATGTACAGTCATAGGCTGTTTTGTAAATCAGATGCAAACTGTCTATGAACCCACTAAGTTAGGAAATTTCAGTCATAAGTTTAATGCTTTGCTCAGAAGTGCTTGCTGTTAGAAAGTTGGTTTGTGTATAGCTTGTGATCTTTGGTATTGGTTATATTGCACATTTTCTGAATGATTATCTCCATCTTTTTGTCAGTTTTTTCTTCTAAGATAACGCTGATGACATGTTTGTATGTCAAGATGCTCACATGACCTTAAGATGGTACTCTTCCTGTTGTGAATACAACACAACTTGTGCTTGTAGTTTTGAGACCTGCATGTGTTTGCTTCTCTTTCACTTCACAGACTTTGATTTATTTATTTTTTTGAGACCATGCTACCTCTGCCTTTCTAGAACTGGGACTAAAAGGCGTGTACCACCAGACCTGTGCACAGACCTAATAATAAAGTAGATATGACTAGTGTCTTTGTGTGGTTGCTTAATCTGTGTTTTCATTTTTCTTTTCTTTTCTTTTCTTTCTTTTTTTTTTTTTTTTAGCTCTTTAGCCCTCTGAATTTTGATGTAGTATTTCATCTCTCAGGAGTTGTAGATTCCTGATCTAGGCAAATTATATCTGCCTGAAATCTTATTTGTCCATTCCATCTATCCATCCTCTGTCCATGCACGTGACATATAAGAAGGGAGAACTGTAAAGGTCAGAGGACAACTTGCTAGGTCAGTTCCTTCCGTCTTTATGTGAGTTCCAGGAAATCAGGCTTGGTATCCTGCATCTTTACCTGCTGAGCACTCTTTCTGGGCCCAAGGCAAATTATTTCATAAGAAGCCAGAGTTGTATCTCATTTTCTACCTGCCACTATTGTGCTTTCTCCATTTCATACCTAAAAAGCAGATCAGTATATTCTCCTTCAGACATAGCTCACTAGATGCACAGATAATTGCTTCAGTATTCATACAGTTCGCACATACATACTGGATCACAGCATTTTCCGCTCTGAATGTAATGTATCTTGCTTATTGTGTATGTATCTTTATTTATTTTAGGAGTTGGATGGCACAAGTGACTGAGAGGATATTGAGAGTTCCTAGAGCCTGTAAAAGGTAGAAACTCAACCATGATTTCTTTCTCAACTCAACAGCATTCCCTTCCTTGAAGTCTTCATTTTTACTTCAGTCTCAGGTAACTTATTTCTCATAATCTTGAAAAATAATTTTATTTATTTTTAAACTGTATTTTAATTAAGTTACAAATAAAAATGGCACACAATTTGAAGTAGCCGTTCAGGTGAGCTGGGCGCTAGTGTGCTTCGTCCATTGGTCACTGCTCCACAGCGAATGCAGTGCGATCAGTCTATTCAAGCGCCTGCTGCCGTTCCCTCCCCACTTTGAACTGGGACCCAGAATAAGCCCCTTTTCTCTTGAGTTGCTTTTGTCTGCCTATTCTGTCACAACCAAAGGAAAAGAAACTAAGATAACATTGTACTCTAAATGTGTACATGTTGTTTGTTTACCTGTAGTAAAATAAGTAAGCAGTCTATAGCATATATTAGCTTATAGAATTAACTTCTGTGATAGGCTTATAATCATAGAAATGCAGTTTTATCTACCTGAAAGCTTATTGTAAATTATCTCATGGTCTTTTGGAGGGTTTACAGTTAGGATACTTCAGGGCTTGCCATTGCTGTGATTTCTTTGGAAAGTGGGATAGGGTAAAGTTATTAAGAATGATCGAGCCTAGAGCATTGTTCATTCTAAGTATATTATATTCTAGACCATCAGCCTTTGCAATTCTGAGTATTTTTTAAAAATTTTAAACATTTTTTAAAAACTGTGTATAAGCATTTTGCCAGGTTGTATGTATGTGCACCATGTGTGTGAAGTGAAGCCAGAAGAGGCAATGGATCCCTTGAAACTGGAGCTACAGGTGGTTGTCAGCCTCTGTGTTGATGCTGGAAATCCAGCCCGGGTTTTCTGTAATAGCAGCAAGTGCTCATAAATCCTGGAGCTTCTCTCCTGTCCCTGTTAGTAACCTTTAGATGCCATCTTATTGAGTGTGGTTACTACAGTGCCTGGCATTGGAGAGAAGAAAACGAAAGAATACTTTGAGATTTATTATTTTATGTGTATGGGTATTTTGTCTGCTTATATATCTGTAATCCATGCACTTGCCTGGTGCTTGCAGAGGCCAGAAGAGGGTATCAGATCTCCTGGAACTGGAATTACAGATGGTTGTGAGCTGATGTGTGTATGCTGGGAATTGGAACCAGGTTCTCTGAAAAATCAATCTTTTAACTGCTGAACCATCTCTCGAGCTCCATTTTGCTTTGCTTTTGAAGGAATTGTATGTATCTCTTCCACTTATATTCCTTTGGCTATAACTTGGTTATTTGACCACCACTTGCAAGGGAGGCTGGGTAATAAGTTTTACCTTGGCAGCCATGTTTCCTGCAAAATTTAAAGTTGTTGTTTTTTTTTTTTGCTGGTAGTTATATGTGTGTTTTACCTTTGTGTATGTATGTGCACCATGTACGTGCCTATACCTGTAGAGCTCAGAAGATGGTTTTGGAGATCCGGGAACTAAAGTTACAGATGGTTGTAAGCCACTGTGTGGATGCTGAGAATCAAACCGAGGTCCTCTATAAGAGGAGCGTGTGTTCTTTTTTGTTTTCGTTGTTTGTTTTTGGCTTTTTGAGACCAGGTTTCTCTGTATAGCCCTGCTGTCCTGGAACTCACTTTGTAGACCATACTGGTCTCAAATTCATAGATCCACTTGCCTCTGCCACCCGAGTGCTGGGATTAATGGACAGTAGTTTCACTAAGTGCAATGGACACTGACTGTAGCAAGGACTCGGTGCTCGCCTGGTGTGCCCCTCCCCACACTCCTCCTCGATACGGTTAAGTTATACCTGTTTCTTAAACAGTTTGAGTTGGCAAAAGAGTAATGTTTTAATTTCTCTGTGCCACTATTTTCTGATTTTGATAATATTTGGAATATATTATATTACATGCTTAGATCCTGGTTTTTGAGTGTTTTTCCTATAATGTGAGAGTGTCTACTAACTTTTCCTTAAGTATTTATAGGTTATTTTTCTATGGTCAAAAATAGTCAGTTTTTTACAAAATGGAGACCCTTATCCTGAAAAAAATCTCTAATTCGTAATTTTATTAATATCTGTTAAAATTACATATATTATTTTAATATTTTCTGTTGCTGCTGGCATGGATCAGAAAGACCATTTTGTCTTGTTGCCAATATGAACATGGTTCTTAAGGCTGTTTTGAAATATTAACACTTTAAAATGTAGTTTTCAAGAAAGGCTTTATAATATACAAAATGGTATTTACAGAAAGATGTATCTGAGAGCTGGGCACAGTGTCATACCTGTAATTCCAGTACTTGGAAGGATAAGGCAGAGGATTGCTGGGTTGCAGAGTGAATACTGTCTGAAAAAAGCAAGATTAAAAACAAAAGCAAAGTCATATATGAGACGTATCTGAATATAGACTGTGCCTAGACAAGAAATATTTTGTTCATTCAATGAAAAATAAACATTTTGAGTAGATGAAAACTGTATTTTGAAGGTATGAGAGTATAGCACACTTCGGAATGAAGTGGAAACTTGAAGAGTCATTCGGTATTGATAGGATTTTTTTATAGCACCAAACGTGATATCGTGAGGCCCATATATTATGTACACATCACCTCCTGCCAAGCACCTTCACATACCTATGCGCTTTGTTTCTTTTGAGAGACAGTCTTGCTCTGTTGACCAGGCTGGCACTAAATTTGCAGTGGTCCTTTTGCTCCTGCATCCTGTGTGCTTGGATTGTGGTCAAGTAGCACCACAACCAGCTGGCTGCTTGATATTTGTATTTCTCAAGTTATATGTTTATAATGGGATTTCTCTGTGATGTGTAAACAGTGGAACTATGAATATCCAGATTAATGTAACTAAAATCCTCCAAATAAACAGGGATTTGGTGAAAATGTTTTGGTTCAGAAGTCATTTGTGAGGTCTCGGGATACAGCCCAGTGAATGCTGACCTCGCATGCACACGCTTTTGGTTCTGTCCCTTGGTGGTTGCCCAGAGAAATAACTGCTTTTCAGAGTAAGTTCCTTGAGTGTGGGTTCTGGTGTAAGGGTGGCATATTGTTTACCCTTGGAGAATAATATGAAGTTGAAAATTACTCTTTTCATAGAAAATAAAATGATATTTAGGTTCCTAAGCTTGCCCATTGTATTATATATTTGAAGTTCCATATTACTCAGTGACAAGTTCAATAAACAAACAGAAAGGTGGGCACTTGAAAAGAGAAGTATGTTGCTTTTTAATGCTTGAGTGCAGGTTATTTAAAGGTATTTTGGGGCTGGTGGAGTCAGGAATAATTAATGTTCCCCAAAGACCCATCCCCATGACGTGCTTCCTCTAGCTAGGTCTCACTGCTTTAAATTTCTAGAGTCTTCCCAGCACTACCCCTGTTGAGGTGTCAACCTTTTAAATAATAGCCTTTTTGGGTAAGGAAAGCAATCTATAGTCAAACCAAATGTTAGGTCAAGAATACACAGAGTTTCCTGAGCAGTGGTGGCACACACCTTTAATTTCACCACTCAGGAGGCCGAGGCAGGTGAATCTGTGAGTTGGAGACCTCTCGATCTACAGAGTGAGTTCCAGGACAGTCAGGGCTCCACAGAGAACCCTGTCTTGGGTGGGGTTGGGGAACTGCACACAGTTTTTCTTTGGATAAATATCCCAGGCTTATACTTAAAGTTTGAACAGTGATCATTGATACCAGGTGTTTTCTGGTGCTGCAGGAAAACTGTCCAGTTTGTAGTTAATCCAGTTTAAGTCTAAAGGTTTAACTTCATTTAGGATTGTAGGAGTCACTAACCGTGGGCGAGAAGGAAGAGAATTTTCATCTTGACATATCATTATCTTCAGGGAGATTTTTGAAGAGTCAGGTTTATTTTCTCCTTGAACTGGTTCTTCTTATTTTAATTTACTTGCTCCATTTGAAGCATGCTATTTTCCTGTTCTAAGACCCTTACTGAAGTACTTGATGCTTCCTCTACCCCAAATACCCTTTGTCTCTAAAATGCTTCCTTAACTCTTGTGTTTCAGCTTGATGTTATATTTTATTAGTTTGCTCCCATCCGGAACTGATACAAGTACAGAATGTAGTTTTCAATTACTGATCAAAACTGTGGCAGTTAAGATAGCCTTTACTATAGGGAAACTTTGGGCTGGAGTAACAGTATCAGCTGGATGCTTTTCTCTTGATAAAACACAAAAACAAAAGCTGACACTTTCTCCTAAACCACTTACTTTATGTTGGTCTTTTTTTTTCTTTTTATATCTTCTATATTCTCTAAAATCCTCAAGTTTTCTTTTTCTTCTCTTTTTAAACAATGACACACGTGGCCGCAGTAGGTGCAGTAAAGGTCTTTTGTTTATGTGCAAGTTCCTGTGTTTTGGGGACTCTCCACATTGAGTAAGAAAACAGTAGCTAATTTAGAAGTAAAGCATAGTTTCTAGTATTTCCAAAGAATTGGCCAGAAAATGAACTTTTAGCCCCTTACACATTTTCTTAGTTGAAGAATAGCTTATTCTCTAAGAAATGTATAAAACAGAATGTGAAGATAGAAGTTATAAACAGTTAACCTTTAAGACTTTGTTTGCTATGTGAGGATTTTGAAAAGTAGAATCAAATGTTGCTCCCTGGTCATATGTCCTTCAGTCTGATAACGTCTGCTCCCTGGGAAGGCAAGAGAAGTCTGAATTAGACTCTGTCTGCTTTGCTGTTTATAAAGGTCTGTGAACTGTGAACTGTGAAGAAAAGACCATTCCCTTGATGCTATCCTTAGTAAATAAAAGGACATTTTAATTTTAGTAGTAATTAGAATTTAACTTAATTTTGGTCACTGAACCAAAGATGATCTTCACCACTGTCTGTCTTTAGAGAAGAGGTCAGTAAACCATAGGACTCACTCCCTGTGTGCAATCGCTGGGAGTGAGATCCCCATTCCTCCTCTGTCCTCAGTGTGCAGCAGTATTTGTGCCTCCCATGCTGGGCTTGCAGACATGTGCACCACGCCTGTGTGACTGACTGAGCATGCTAGCCAGTGTGACTGAGTTGCATCACTGCCCTTTCTTAGGATTATGAGGGTTTTGTTTGCGTTAGTGGTTTGCCTGATAGTGTCCTTTGTCAGTTTATGTTTCACCGAGTTCATTTTAAATTTTATGGCGCTATAATGTGTTGAAATCTGAAGGTTCTTGAACTGAAGCTACAGATACTTCCTCTAACCTATTTTGTGTAAGGGTCACTTTGAGTAATGGAATAGATTAGGATTATGCTTTAATTTCAGAGTGAAAACTTGTTTTACTTTTCTAGCCCCTGGAAGTCAATCTTGGTAATTTACATGAATTAGATGGATAAAGGTTTTCTATTTGTATGTATACCTTTTATAATTTGAAATTAAAAAACTACCAAGTTAGACATATAAACTAATGTGTTATGCTTTGTTGCCAAACTTGGTCTTTCTAGGCAGTTATACTTAAGCATGAACATTGACGACAAACTGGAAGGATTGTTTCTTAAATGTGGCGGCATAGACGAAATGCAGTCTTCCAGGGCAATGGTTGTGATGGGTGGAGTGTCTGGCCAGTCCGCTGTGTCTGGAGAACTGCAGGAGTCAGTACTCCAAGATCGAAGTTTGCCTCACCAGGAGATCCTTGCTGCAGATGAAGTGTTACAAGAGAGTGAAATGCGACAACAGGATATGATATCACATGATGAACTCATGGTCCACGAGGAGACAGTAAAAAATGACGAAGAACAGATGGAGACTCATGAGCGCCTTCCTCAAGGACTTCAGTATGCACTTAACGTCCCTGTAAGTACGAACTCTAACTAGAAATGTTAATACTGGAAGTCACCAAAGAAGCCACACGGTTTAAAGGCTAATCATTTGTTAGGACGCCGTGGACAGCTATTAGATTTAAAAGGCAGAATTTTGTGTCATTATTTTAGAAATCTATCTTTTCCAACATTTATATTTTGGTCAAGGTTATGTGTATACTTGCTTTTGAAAGACTGAGTTTATTAGCATTTGTGTTTTTGAGACTGGATTTCTCAATGTAGCCCTCCCTGGCTGTCCTGGAACTAGCTGTGTAGACCAGACTGGCCTTGAGCTCACAGATCCACCTGCTAGGGTTAGAAGTGTGCGCCACCACTGCCCTGCCTAGCTTCTGTGTTCTTAAAGAGCATGGATCCTGAACCTTAAACCTATTTAGAGGAAGATAACAGTCTGGGGGGTTTGTGCATCCTATTTCTGCTTTTTTCTTGTGTGCTGTTGTGATTGACCCCAGGGATTCATGTGCACTAAGAACACTGCCGCTCTTCCCGAGCTTGCTGCTCTGCCTCGTTTTCCTGGATGCCCCACTGTGCCTTTGTACACACTTGGTTGAATTCTGGCTTTGGAAATGATCAGCCCAATACTCTTCCCTATACTAGACATTAGGGCTCGACACTAAAGGTGCTCTCTTTGGCTTTTTGTTTGTGTTTGATTGATATTTGTTCACTTGCTTGTTTGTGGCAGACTGCCACTATATCGCCTAGGATAGCCTGGAATTTGCTGTGTGGACCAGGCCATTCTTAAACTTTCTGACATTTTCCTGCCTTTACTTCCTGAGTGCTGGAATTTCTCCCAGCCCCAAGAAAATTATTTTTAGGCATCTGTGTCTTTCTTGTCTTCTTCCACCTTTGTATTTATTCATAATTGTTTGTTTTGATAAAGAGGCTTACTGTATAGCCCAGGCTAGCCTCAAACTCTCTTGCTTCGGCTTTAGCTTTTCACCACCCCTCGTACTGGCATTTATAGGCAGGCTGACACCATGCCCAGTTGTCTGCCCTGTGTTTACTTAGTGATGGGTAAAACCAGAACCACATTCTAAGTCTTACCTCTTCCACCACTGGGACTAGAACCTGAGGATCTTTCCCCCTTTATTATTAATGCTGTACTTTTTTCTTTGTTTGAGGATCATCATATATCTTGACTGAATATTTACTTTAGCTATAACTCATTGTTGTTTTTGAGTGTACATAGTGCGTCTTCATCACCATCCTGCTACTTCTACAGTCTCTAGGTTGAGCCCTAAAATGGAGACTTGTGATGACTTGACAAGTGTGTCCCTTGATAGACTGTGGACTCTAGAAGACAGTAGTTTTGTAAACTATTTTTTGCTGTATCCCAGGTGTTCACACACTGTGAATAATTGGATAACCATTGACAGCTGTGCATATATGCACCAACTTGTACCTACTCAACCGCAGGGGCCCCTTTATAGTGGGTTACATGAATTGGTGTTTTGAGTGTTGAGTCGCATGCCTTTAATGAATTCTAGTATACATTATTAGATTTGCTTTGATAATACTTTATTTTCCAATTTATGAGAAAGAGCGCTCTACATTCTTTTTGCCTCTGATGTCATTGTTTAGTTTTGATGTTTGGTATTGGAAACTTCAGAATGAGTTAGAAACTATCCCTGTTCCTGTCCCTGTTCCTGTCTGCTGGGAAAGAGGAGTGAGTTGATTCATATCCCCCTTACGTGCTTGCTTTCTGGTGCTTTCTATTTTGGAAGACTTTGAAACCTTTGACAAATTCTCTTTTATAGATGCAGCCCTATTTAGGTTATCTATTTCTTTTATGAGTTCTGGCAGTTTGTTTCAAGAAACTGGTCAGTTCCGCCATGTTTTCCAGTTTTCTTTTATTGCACTTTTTATGCACACGTGGTTGCTTCTTTCCTGTGTGACAGCAGTTTTCCCCAGCCTGGCTGTAGGCGTGTTCTGGAGTTTACAGCTGAGTAGTGCTAAACTGTATTTGCAGTGTTGTGCAGCAGCTCTCCAGAGCTTCCTTGTCTTGTGAAACTGACCCTGGCTGGTGAGTACTGCTCTGTGTAACCTCCCTTCAGAAGGGTCTTCTGATTGTGTTGATAACTTTAAGAAACTTTTTTATTTCATTGTTTTTTTCTGTTGATTTTTTTGTTTATTTTTTTAAATTTATTTTATTTTTGATCATGTGTCCATCTGTGTGCCTGTGCATGTGAATGTGGGTCCCTGTAGGGACTAGAGAAGGGAAGAGGGCCCCGGTGACAAGTCATCTGGTGTGGGTGCGAGCAAGTATGCACACATGCATGGACTGCAGGGGACAACTTGTAGGAATTTATCTTTCCTTTTCACTCTGTGGGGCCTGGGGATTGAACTCAGGTCATCAAGCATGGCAGCAGGTGCCTTTACTGAATTAATTAGGTATTGATTTTAGGGGCTTCTACCCTGACACACACCCTCTATAAATTTCCCTCTAAGTGCCTTTGTGTCACACACAAATTTTGATGTTGAATTTATACTTAGATTCTCATTCCTTATATCTTTGATTGTTTTGAACTGTGTATTATTTAGAGGTAGTTTAATTTCCAAGTATTTGATGGAAGGATAATCTGATTTCTAGTTTTACTTCTTGTTGAAGCGTAAATACTATTTGATTGCTCTGTTAAGGCGTCTTTTGTGGACAGATTGTGGTCTGCCTTGAGACAGTATACATTATACTATTGGTTGTATCCAGTAATCTATAGACTGCAGTAACTTTCATTGGACAGGCTGTTAGCCTGAACCCTCTTTGTCTTTTACTTTCTGTAGTGATCTTTCCAAATGAGATAGAACCTCTTAGTAAAATGACTTCTTTGACCCCTCCTTGCCGAACAACTAAAATGCACCCACTTCTTTCTCAGAAGGTTACTATACTCTCCCATTAGGAGATTTTTAGGAAATCAGACTGCATTAGTTCAACAGGTCTACTATGACATTTTCTGTTTCTTTTGTACATGGTATATTTTTGCCTGTGATATTCTTGTTGACTTTTTTTTTAAGATTTATTTATTTATTATGTATACAACTTTCTGCCTCCATGTATACCCACATGCCAGAGGGGGGCGGTGCCAGATCTCATTACAGATGGTTTGGAGCCACTATGTGGTTGCTGGGAATTGAACTCAGGACCTCTGGAAGAGCAGACAGTGCTCTTAACCATTGAGCCATCTTTCCAGCCCCTCTTGTTGATGTTTTAGCTTTTGAAAATTTTCTCTTTGTATGATTTTATTATGGCCAACTTACTTTGCATTTCTTTGCTTGTAAGATTTTTGTTATCCTTTAAGGCTTATTTTCTAGGTCTTGCCTTTAAATATTATGAGTTTAAATTTTTTTCATTTTTTTGATTGTGTATATGTGTCTTTCTTTTTTTGAAATAGGGTCTCTCTGTTTTGTAACTCTGGCTCTCCTGGAACTGACTCTGTAGACCAGGATGACCTTAACTCACAGAAATCCGCTGCCTCCCCTTCCCAAGTGCTGGGATTAAAGGTGTGCGTCCCCATATGAGGGTATATGTGTGTTTTTGTGCGTGGATGGATATGTGGATATGGAGGCTCGAGGTGTCTTCCCTGGAGCTGGAGTTACAGGCAGTTGTAAGCAGGGTGCTGGGAACTGAGCTCTGCTTTTCTGCAAGCTCAGTATGCATTTTTAACCCCTGAGCCATCTTTCTAGTCCCAAATTTTATGTTCTAGATACCTGGGCTATAGGAGGCAACCCAGGGTTATGAGTGAAGATGAATTTTGTTTTTAATTAAGGAAAGTTTTAAATTGAAAAAATTCTGTCTTCATCTCAAGAGTTCAGACAGCTGCCTATATGTAATCCACAACCCATCAAAATATAGAATGTTTTCATTTTTCTAGATGGTTGCTTTGTAATTCTTCCCAGTCATTTACCTCCATAATTGTTTTTTTTTTCTGTCTTAGTTTATTGTTGTCTTTCTTGGAAATGTTATGCAGTTGAATTATATGTAGCTCTCATGTCTGGCTGCTTTGGTGAAGCATGTTACTAGCTTATATCTGTGTTGACTGAATATTTGTACTTCATTCTTTTTCCTTGTTAATTAATGTTCTATTGCTTTAATATCTGAACATCCATGATCTTACTATTCCTTGTGTGTGCTTTTTCATTTTAATAAAGCTACTATTAAATGTATTTATTGCGCTTCTCTTTTTCTGCAGTTTTGTATGTCTTCTCTTGAGTTTTGATTCTATTTGACTGACTTAGTATCTATCTTTAAGTCAGAATCACTTTTCGATTCTATTGAAATTTGGTAAAATTTGAAATCAGCTAGAATAATATCTCCAGTTTTGTTATTGTCCTTGTATTCCATGTACAGACTCAGTCTGAGTTCAGAGCTAGCTGGGTTTTTATTGTGGATCATGTTTGATTCTAGGTATTGGTTTGATTATAATCAACATTTTAACTCATCAGAGAGTATACCTCTGCAGGTTTTTAGGTTTTCTTTAAATCACCCCAGCATTGTCTATGGTTTCCAGTGTTGTGTAATTGAACATATTTTGTTTGGATGCTGTAGCAAATAGTATTGTTTAAAGTATCAATTTTTAGTTGATTACAACAAGGATAAAGAACTGCAGTTGCTTCTCCCACTGATTCTGTATTCTGTGATCTTGTTAGGGTTGCCTGTCAGTTCTCAGTTACACTGCATATTCCACTTGTTTGCCAGCCAACACATTCGCCTGAGCTTCCTTTCTTTCTGGAGAACCTTTTGCCTTGCCTGGGATCTAACATCTTGAAAAACATCTTTTAAGAAATGTGTTTGCTTCCTGATCATTGTATCTGGCACCTCAAGCCTACTAGGCAAATACTACCCTTGACCTGCATTGACCTCCATACCCTGAGCCCTGCTTTGGCATTTTGCATTGGGTAGGCTTCCCATGCAGTACCCTAACAGCTTGGGGACTGAGAAGCTCTTGGGTAGGTGATAGGAAAGAGCAGAAAGGGGAAGAGACAAAAAGTTAAACGTTTATAATCAATTCCTGCCCCCTTCCTTGCCCTCTGCCTACTTCAAATCTGATTTCCACTTTATAATTTGGTGGTTTTGAGGATATTTTATTAATGAAAGCAACAATGTGACTTTTTAGACTGAGTTTTTCACTTGACATATAAATGAATCAGAGCTGTTATTTGTAATCCATTGTTGTTAGGTCATAGGTCAACATTCTCTTATTGAAAGAGTGTGGTTGGTTGTTTCAGCTAGTATGTAAAAAGCTGTTATGGACATAAGTACCTGGGTTTTGTGTGAATATAGGTGTTTCTATCTACAGAATGACTGTCCTTCCATGTTCATAGCCCATCACCTACCCATGACCACTCCTAACATTTTGCTGTGTCTGTGTTTTTCAAAGGCTATCGCTTACAGGATTGTGAAGGTTTTCCCTCCTTATTAGCACGTTGGAACTTTTCTCAACTCCTTATTCTTTCCAAATGTCTGCTTGATACTCTATTTGTACGGCTACCCAGACTGAGCTGTCACTTCTCTTAAATGAAACTTAAAAATTGGTCATGCTATTTAACAGATGGTCAGACTTTGGGATTTATGTAGCATTGTTTCATACTGGGATGTAAATAGACAAGAGGAGTTTTTTCTCTTCTTAGACACATATTGCTGTTGGTGGCAAGGAATAGGGTTTGGGCTTTAAGTATGCCTTGTTTTTCATTGAGAGTTTGAGAGTTTCACCTAGAGTTCCTGTTTCTCAGTGTGTGTAGACTTAGAGTGACAGGCTGCTCTCAACATTCTTTTAAGAGTGTGTTTTAGAAAATGACATTGAGCATGGTTTTCTTCTTTCTTTGTTCACACACTTGGAGATCACAGAGAACCCCATTTCATACTACCTCTGGCTAGTTTAGAATCAACAGTTGGGTTTTCTCAAGCTGTTAATGCCTTTAGATTCCGCACGCATAGAAATTCTCTCTAGTGTCTACTGAAAGTTATAGCTAAAGGTTCTTATTTGTGACAACTTCGTTCTTAAGATTTATTTTGTTTTCTACTGTCGATGAGTAGGGGTTAACTTTTTAGTGTGTCGCTTACTCATTGGACATTTGTTCTCTGATATGCACATTTAAGTTAAAACTTCACTTCTGTAGTCTCACTGGGGGACACTTGTCAGCTATTTGGTGTTTGTTGGGCAGCATCCATGCAGGCTAATTTTCATCCCTTCGTCTGTCTCAGTAGACAGTGCTGTGTTAGAAGCTTTGCAACCAAAAACAAGTTCATCTTAGAAAATTAAGAAAGATTCTTACTGTCTTCATCAAAGAAGATTTGAGAATTCGTAAATGTTATTTTCTTTTCCATTTTGATGATAAGCATTTTTAACAGGAAAGGTCGTGTGCGCGTGCATGCATGCTCAAAATGGGAGCAAATTATAACGAATAATATTTGTCTTCTCATAAATCATTGGATTGTATCACTTTAGTGAAAAGATTTGATAAATTGGGAGTTCTCTGAAAATGCATGTTCTTGTCACAGAGGGGCATACAGAAAATATTTCAGCTGTATATAAGCCCTGGAAGATCTACTTGAGCATTTATGTGATACTCTTTTAAACATCTTTTAAAGCTTACGTGTGAAGGTCAGAAGACAGCTTTCAGGAGTCAGTTCTTCCCTTCCACGGTGTGCGCTCGGGGGACTCACTTCAGCCTGCAGGCTTGGGTGGGTGCTTGTACCTGCTGCAGCTTCTCAGTGGCTCTGGGTCACAGTTTAAGTCACGAGTTTCTGTGCTGTAGAGGAGCATGATAGAATTGTAGCTATACTTACTTCAGTGTACTTTGTTTCTTTGAACAAGTTTTTAATAGGCCTGGAAACTCAAAATATATTTGGCCATTGGAGTTCTTACTGTTTTGCTTTGAGTTCTTACTGTTTTTCTGTTTTGCTTTGGAGTTACAAATTTTTCTGAAATCCTATCATTAAGGAAAATGGCATAGGCGATTATAATTATATTGTATACTTTTTCAGAGTCATTTGTAAGTTATAGTCTGTTCTTAATTACTATTGCATATCTTCTTCAGATCCATTCGGGAGAGTCAGTAGTAATTTGTTATGTTTGTGAGCTGTTGAGTCTTGGCTTTTGTTAGGGCTGTGTTTTAAGAGGATGTGTATTTTTAACATTCATATACTTTCTAACTTCAGCATAGCCTGGATATAATTTTTAGAGGCAGTTGAATTAGTCTCCTGTTGCTTAGAATAGGGAATAGCAAACTTGTCAGCTCTAGGTTGTTCTTATTTACTCCTGTGCTTCAAGCCCTTAGAAGTCTTACTTGACAGGAATCAGTTCATAAACTGAGAAAACATGGCTGAATGAACCATCATAGTCTTTGATGAGAATTATGTTATTGTTTACAATTACTGATGTCAGTTCTTTTTATTAATTTATATATTGTGACTGGATTATACTAGTCTTGACTGGCCCAGAACTCACTGTGTGTGTGTGTGTGTGTGTGTGTGTGTG
Source organism: Microtus pennsylvanicus (assembly GCF_037038515.1). Lineage (NCBI taxonomy): Eukaryota > Metazoa > Chordata > Mammalia > Rodentia > Cricetidae > Microtus > Microtus pennsylvanicus. Next base: position 61,539,249 of record NC_134579.1, on the reverse strand, counting down.
TGTGTGTAGTTTTGAGCTGGTCTCAAACTCACAGACATGCCCATCTAGTTCAGTTTGTAAGTGGATGAATTAGAGTAACAACTTTTACAGGTTGAGTTACTTTATCTGTAAGTAGTATTTTAGATTTTGGCCTTTTCTTTTGGATTTTGTACTATTTACATATGAATAAGATTTTGGTGATGGGACCCAGGTAAAAGCAGGAGAGTCAGTTTTGTTTCACATACACCTTATTGCACAGAGCCTGTAGATAATGTTATGCAGTGATTTAGTTTGTGTGTTGAGTGCAGTCTTATACAGGAAGCCAAGATCGCAAGGTTCCACTTGGGCATCATGTCAGCACTCTATGATAGAGATTTTGGAATTTGGAATATTTTGTAGTTTCGGATTAGGAATGCTTGATTTGTAGTGAGCAAACCCAACGTATTCTGCTTTTCACTGTTTTCCTCTGTTCCTAAATTAATTTGACCCAACTCACCATCCCTTTACATAGGCGATGTAAATTATTAATAGATTTCTCTGGATGGCTTTATGAGAATTGCTACGTTGGATTTCATTTAGGTCAGGGCTAGAGGGTCAGAGGTGTTTATTGTACTTGTATTTTATAAAATGACCAGGTAGTTATTAGAGATGTTAAAATACTATGACAAGAATAATAACACACAAAAAAGGTAAAAGTTCTTTAGGCTTTTATATAACTCAGTTACAGAGCGTTTACCTAGGATAAGCAAGGTCCTGGTTGGGGTTTAATCTTCAGAAACAAACCACACCACGTACACACACACAGTGTGTGCCAGTGTTCAACCTCTAGAAACACACACACATGCCTGCCTGCCATCCTGCCTGGATGTATAGCAGGGAATTCCTTGTTTCTGTCTTTAACCTATTCTGATCATAAAGAGATTACTGTATTGGTATCCTAGAAATCTTTAAATTTGTAGACAAACATTGATATATTTATTTCTCTGTAGTATGCTTTAGAGATATTATATAAATAAGAGTTCCATCATCACATTTGAAATTGTGCTTATTTAATGATATTTTGTATAGATTTTCATGTCATTACATATAAAACTGCCTTGTTTATTTTAATAGCTAATTAAATGGTATGCTATTTTTTACTTGACTTTTACTGCTAGATCTGTTTGAGTGAATTAATGATAAAAGGAATGCTTGTGCATGTATCTATACACATTTAGATTCTGTAATACACGCACATGTATTTATTAGATCAGAACACTCATAAAGAAAATTGGAAGTATTCCAGGAGTGGCACGGGCCACCAAAGCAAGCCACTTCCCCATCACCATCCCCATGGGATCCAAGACCTGAGATAGAGGCAGCCTTCAAACTGAACCTCCTTCATCCTCTGCCTGTACAGGGTTGGTCATTGGCCTGGGCCCAGCAAGGGGCAGATTGTGTCCGCCCTCTGAGCCTCAGAACAATGTGCTGCTACTTGAAGAGAAGGCTGCGTGGCCCGGCTCCAGCCTGGACCCTGGGTTCAGACAGAGGTGCTGAGCCCCATGTCAGATTGTTAAATGTTTTTGTTCTGTTGCTCTTTCCTACTCCCTTCATGATGACATTTACAAAGGAAAGTAAACTGCTTGCAAAGCCTGGAAGCAAGGGAAATGGTATGAAGACAAGGCTAATGGTGGAGTGTACTGGAGGCTTGGGTTACCTGGTCCTTAGGATGGGAGCCCCAGAATACCTTTCTTGTTAAAGGGCCCCTGATTCTTCCCAGCCCCACTCTCTCCTCCAGCTATGGTGATGGCAGAGGCAGAAGAGAACTCTCAGCCCAGTTCTCACAGGAGAGGAAAACTCGTCATGGGCTTTTCAGAGAAGGTTCCACCTTATGCTCATATATTGTCTTTACCATGTTCTAGGATATCACATTCAACAGGACAAAAAATGTGAAATACTTGAATGAGTTTGTATCATAACATTAATATTATTGAGAGTGTCTGCTTCCCAGGCTGAAGTGATTCATTCATTCTTCTGGTCCTGCTCTAGTCCTTTGTAATTAGTGGTAATTGTTAGCTTTTCTTTTTAATACAAAAAAATATAAAAATAAAAACGTGAAAAGGCAAAAAGAAAATTGGGTAAATTGTTAGGTTCATAAATTTAATCAATAGTAACTCCCATGTGCCTAGACAAGGCATAGAACATCACTAGTGACCCCGAGACATGCCACCCCCCATTCCTGATTCTTTTATTGTGGTCTGTTAGCGCTCTTGAGTTTGAATTAAATATAAATAGAACCATATATACTGTGTACTCTGGGTTTGTTTGTTGCTTATGAAATATAAGCATCTCATCCTTTTAGTAGGTTATTTTCATTCCTGAATTTATTGTTCATTCTAGTATTGTAGACAGTTAGACTGTTTCTAGGGTGGCTGTAGGTGTTCTCAGTATAGGTGGTTCACGCAGACAGCAGAAGGGATAGTTTCCATCCTCAGCACATCTCCCCCCAGCGCTGCCCCCCAAACGATAGGCCCGTTTCTAGATACTGACCATCCTGAGAGCTGCTGCTTTTAGTTTTCATGCATATTTGTACTCATCGCTTCTTGCTGTTTCCTCAGCACACAGTTCAGTAGTTGGCAAGTGTCCTGCTTACTGCAGAGTTTGTGATTGGTTTGACAGTTTATAAAAATTGCTCCATATTCTTGGTATCTGGTCTTGTCATGTACTAGATTTCAACTGTAGGCATTTTATTTGTTTAGTGGAATGAAATAGGATCCAGTTTTCCTTTCACTGGTCCTTGTCGTGTTTAGCGACACTTGTGTTACTGCTTGAGTTGAGGTTTTTGTAGGTGATGTGAGAATCAAAAAAACAGAAACAAAAACAAAAAAACAAAAACAAAAACAAAACACTTTCTGATTGCTATTTAGTTTTTGAAAACTAAGCCAGAGAGATTTTTTTGGTTTCTCATTGATTGCACAGTTGGGGTATTGTAAGGTAAGATGTGACTAATACAAAGTGTTTTTCTTCCGTCATGCCTTTCTTACTGCCTCTCTGTCTCCTTCCTCCCTTCTACTCTCTTTCACTCCTTCTCTTCTCCTCCCTTTCTGTCTTACTTACTTACTCTTTTGTTAAGTCCAGGGTATCTCGTAGGTTGGCCCCAGACTCACTGTGTAGCTGGGAATGACCTTGAAGCCTTCTCTTGTCTCCACCTCCCAAGTATGAGGATTGCAGTCCTGTATTACTGTTACTTGGGGGGGGGGGTGTCTTTCTTCTAATTAAGGACTTACACTAGAGTGGAGTTGATGTCATTTTAGGATAAGAAAGTAATGCATACTTACTGAGAAAATACTAAAAGTTTTCAACCATAAAGAACATAAAATGGATGCTATAATCTTACTATCCTAGAATAACCACTAGTATGTTTCTTAGATAGCGTTTTAGAATTTCTTTTTGTCGTTGTTTTTCTATGTAGGTATTTGTGTGTTTGGGCAATGTTTGTGTATTTGCAAAAAGTTGTAAAAATGTCTTTTCTACTTACTTCTGTTTACCACTTAACTTTTACCATGTATGCTTTTTGTCATTCATGCTAATCAAATGTGCTATTTCTAATAACTGTTTAATACCTTTAGTTTATTATTGAGTATTAGATTTTGTAGTTTTTATTATCATAAGTAATATTGTCATGTTATGTGAACATAGTAATGTTTTTGATTTCTTCAGCATGGATTTCTTTAGGTTTTGGATATATATTGCTTAAACTATAATTCGCACACAAAAAAAGCAATGAATTGAGTTTTTGTAGTGGTATTTGAAAATTCCAACTTAATATCTCTATAAATAACATAGCTGAAGAGTTTTAAAGTACATTTCTGTGTTCACATATGATCCTGAGAAGGTAGCAGATGTTCTCATAGGCTAGAGAAGAAAAATAAAAGAGAATTGGTAGATGGGAGTATATATGTGTATGTATGTGTCTGTAGATATTCCTATCCTCTGATGCACATATATATGTATGTGGATATATAATTTTTATTTAGCTTTGTTTATTTTTATTTGGGGTGAGGATGTGTGCCATGGCACATGTGGAGGTCAGAGGACAACTTTGTGGGAGGCAGTTCTCCCTTTGTCTTTTTGTGGATTCTAGAATTAAGCTCAAGTTTAACATATTTGTACATACATGCTTTGCCTGCATGCATGTCTATGTACCACATGTATGCTTTGTGTTTACAGAAGCCTGAGAGGGTTTTGGATCCTCCCTCCTCCCCCGCTATAACTGAAGTTACAGTTGTGAGCTGCCATGTGGGGGGAATTGAACCCTGGTTCTCTGGAAGAACAATCAGTGCTCTTAACCTGAGCCATCTATCTAGCCCTGAAAGGAGTTTAAATGAAAGGAAAGATTGACAAGCTTTTAGCTGTATTAAATTATAGCTAGCGAGACGTATAAATGAAGCTATTTTGTAGCAGTTAGTAGCCCTCTGCATGTCTAAGCAGCCACACACCTGCAATATGTGCTGGGGATTAATGGCAGATATGTTTATTTGGTACCTTAGGATTTTTTTTAAAGATAGATTTATTTATTTATTTATTTATTTATTTCGTATGCACCATTCTGCCTCCATGTATGCCCATGCCAGAAGGGGGCACTGAATCCATTACAGATGGTTGTGAACCACATGTGGTTGCTGGGAATTGAACTCATGACCTCTGGAAGAGCAGCCAGTGCTCTTAACCACTGAGCCATCTCTCCATTCCCCGGTACTTTAAGTTTTAAAAGTATTCTTTTTGTAACATTATTTGCTTTTTTCTGGTAGGAAGTGGCTATTACTGTACCAGTGGACAGCTGCGGAAATGACTGAACTAATGAATCTCTTGATTCATGAACTTCATGAATCTCTTGAGTATGGCTCTCAGCTGCTCTTTCTTTCTTTTACTTTTTTCCTCCTCATGCATGAGTGCATGAGTATGTTGCAGGCTTGTGAGCTTATCAGTTTAGTTAGGATTGTTTAGACAGCATGGGTAAAGGGTGGCTTACTGGTGGCTATACCATGAAAGAAATGCTTCTTCCCTCCCCCAACAACCATTGACTCCCTATAAATCTCAGGGAGAAAGGGTGCCTTGTGGGCTCTCCCTCCTGTGAAGGGTTGTTGAGAGGCCCAGGTGCATTCCGGCCCTGCACAGACAGTCACTGCTGGCGTGAGTTATTGAGTGCACTGGAGGTCTTGGTCCCAGACTATAGCACGGGAGTGAGAGACCTGACTCAAGTTCCTTATTGGCAACAAGGGTATGAGAAATAATCCACAGAAAATAGGAGTTAAGGCTTTAGTGTCCCTGGATATAGACGACTTAGATGTAAATTTTTACATTCTCTTTTAAATAATGCACTTTTAAGCAAGACTTAATCTTTTTGGGCCTTAGTTTTGTTTTCCAATGGGGTTAAAACTTAACCTTGGAGTTATTTTATAACTGCAATACTGTAAGAGTCTAGAGACTATGTATTCCCTACCCACCACTCCAATTCACAGTATCCTTAGCGCTCAGACAGAACCTGGCATGTGGAGCCCAAAGCTCTGCATTTTTGACAGTGCCACAGTTGTGATCTTGTATCCCCTTCAGGGAATCCAACAGGGGACATGTGTGGCCTGAAACTTCATCATTGAAGGTGGTGTCTGCCAGGTTTCCCCACTGTAAGTTAATGACTTTTGTTGTAATTGTCAAATTATCTTTGAAGAGATACATGACACACCGTGTTTAACATTTCAGTAGGATTATAATCCAGCACAGCCATTGCCTGTTTGTTCACTCATATGGTTCCAGGCTGAGCCTTGAGGGAGTCTTCCCCTCATGTGGCTCCTTTTGCCATATTCAGACCCTTTTTCATGCACTTGAGTTTCTGACACCACGGTGCTATAGTTTTCACCACATACTCTCTGTTTTTTCCTGTCCTAGATGTGGAATCAGCTATTTCCTAAATAGTCATTGTTTGTTATAATTGGATAAGGATAAATAGAAACTAAGTTCTGGGTGCTGGATGCAGTGAGTGTCATTCCTTCTTGGTGATCTCAGCCGACAGAGCTAGGAAGCACAGGTATGTCTGCTCACCCACACGTGTGTGCAGCATTTACACGAGTGCCTTTATTGTGATGGGGACGTGCATTTCTATGATGAGAGTGGATGGAGGAGGAGGAAAAGAACATGACTGAGGTGTGTCTAAATCAGCTGTCACTTTGGTGTGGGACTGAGGACTTGGAAGAGTTTTTCCTGTGTTGGTTACATTTAATATTTACTTCATCAAAATTCAAAATGAAGTAATTTAAAGTTTTATCTTAATATATAAAAACATAAGAGCAATAATATACTATCACCAGTAGAAAATGCCATGTTTGTTAAATGTTAAATAAATATCACAACTCATTGATTAACAAGTGCATTAAGGCCGGGCGATGGTGGCGCACGCCTTTAATCCCAGCACTCGGGAGGCAGAGGCAGGCGGATCTCTGTGAGTTCGAGACCAGCCTGGTCTACAGAGCTAGTTCCAGGACAGGCTCCAAAACCACAGAGAAACCCTGTCTCGAAAAACCAAAAATAAATAAATAAATTAATTAATGAATAAATAAATTAAAAATTTAAAAAAAAAAAAAGAAGAAAAAAATCGAAGCCGGGCGGTGGTGGCGCACGCCTTTAATCCCAGCACTTGGGAGGCAGAGGCAGGAGGATCTCTGTGAGTTCGAGGCCAGCCTGGTCTACAAGAGCTAGTTCCAGGACAGGCTCCAAAACCACAGAGAAACCCTGTCTCGAAAAACAAAAAAAAAAAAAAAAAAAAAAGAAGAAAAAACAAAAGTATTATAAGTAATAACATCTTTGTTAATAAAAGCCTTAAAAACATTTTTGGATTTGTTTATATTTTATACTTTTGAGTATTTTTTCCTACATGTATGTTTTTGTGCCACATGTATGTCTAGTATCCATGGAGGTCATAGAGTTGGAACTGTACTTATAAGCAGTTTGAGCCACTGTGACATTGGAATCAAACCCAGGTCCTCTGTAAAGCAGCATATGCTCCCAAACACTGAACTATTGTTTTTTTCAGTTCCAGTCTTTTTGTTGTTGTTTTGGTTTTGGTTTTAGTTTTGAGACAATATTTCTTTATGTTGCCTTAGAAATTGCTCTGTAGACCAGGCTGACTTTGAAATTAAAGAGATCCACTTGTCTCTGCTTTCTGAGTTCTGGGAGGCACCACCATGTCTGGTCTTGTTTCGTTTTAAAAATCTTCTCTCTTTCTCTCTCTCTCTCTCTCTCTCTCTCTCTCTCTCTCTCTCTCTCTCTCTCTCTCTCTCTCTGTGTGTGTGTGTGTGTACACCTCTGTAAATTTCTGTGCACCATGTGTTTGTAGGTGCCCTTGGAGGCCAGAAATGTCTGATCCTCTGGAACTGAGGCACAGGTAGTTGTGAACCACCTGATGTAGGTGCTGGGAACCAAACCTGGTTCCTTTCCGAGAGAAGTTAGTGCTCTTAACTTCTCTACAACCCTGAGAAAATAACTTTCATAAAATTAAACATTTTATGAGAAGTGAGTTGTGCATTTTTGTAGCTTTCATCATAGCCTGACTCAGTATAAAATGTTTAGATTCTATACTTGCTAATGCACCCAGACTCTGATCCTGCCACCTGTTAAACAACCATAGACTGATACTGTACTCAGGAAAGTAGTGTTGTGACAGTTGTTTGATCAAGAAATACTACATGAAGAGTGTGTCACCACCCTCCAGGAGTCTTCCACTCTTGAGAGTCATTGATGTGAATGTAGTAAAACACTTATTGGAAGTGTGCTATTGAGCCAGGCCAGAGCAGTTGCCGTGCGGCAAAGGAGAGGACTTGAGTTCATGCAGTGTCATGGAGGTTAGAAGAATGGAGTTTTCAACTGAAGTGGTCAGCAATGCTTCATTAAGACAACTTGATTAACTCACTTCATTCACCTTGTCTGGTTAACTATAAGATGCTGACATTGGAGCAGCATTTACATTTATAGCAACAAGTATCCTTGGGATTCTGCAGCTTCCTCACAGTCAGATATGGTTTATAAGAGTTTGCATACAGTCGTGGGTCAGGCAGAGGAGAAGGTGTGATTCGTAAGCCAGAAACCTCTGTTCATCAGTGTGTGCATTTACCTTTCTACCCTAATCTGTAGCTTTGGGAGCTTAGCATTTGAAATCTTCCTGCTGGCTGACTGTAACTAGTTCTGTCAAGTGTCCAGAGTCAGCCTGTAGCTTTCCTTTCCTTCCTCTCTCCTCCTGTCTTACACCTTAGATATCTCCTTTCCTGTATTCCATAAGCATCTCAAATGGTGTTAGCATTCTTTCTTCAGCCCAGTATATTTGCAGTACCAGTAATTGTGTCATAGCTTTCTTTGCATGCTTAATATTTGCTATACTTGTGATCATCTTGTTTCAGATGTGTTCTAGGCAATGCTTTGGGACAGGTTCCTTCTCTTCCTTTTTGCTTAGCTGTATATTACTTTTACTGTCAGCATAACTTTGGAATCAGTTATTTGTTTGGATTATAATTATAATTATATATGGATTATACTTACAAAATCTTTGACTTTAAGAAGAATATTAAGCAGAAAAGTTTGGGTTCATAAGAATGTATAGCAGACACTGCATTGCATTTCTGAGAAGAGCAATAGGAGCTGATGGAGCCAGAGGTGAGGCGGTTGTAAAGAGGTGTTGAAACAGCAGAACCTTGGGGATGGGTGGGGGAAGCCATTAACAGAGAGGGAAGTTGAAAGGTGCTTTTCTTAGTAGATAAAACAATAAATGAGAATTCAAAAATTGAAAGTTGACAAGAATATTGTGCTTCAGATGTGTTTGCTAGTAGATCACAATAAGTCATGAAGGCTGGGATTAGTAGCTGGTTATTGATTTGTTGCCAACAAGGCAGTATTATTATCTTGTTCCTCACTAGAGAAGCAGTTTATAGTAATGTGTTTACAGAAAGCTCATAATGAGATGATGCCTTACGTTAGCAGAGTTGGTGGCATAGCTAGATTTGTATGTAGGGTGTTGGGAACAAGAAAGAAGGGACCAAAATGATCTCAAGGAGTTGGTTATCTTCATTCTGGGAGATAGGGAGAGGAGAATAAGTGAGCATTTCTAGACCTCATTAATATGTCAGCCAGTGTCTGTGTCTGTTACATTATTAGCGTTACTGGGGACAAAGTTGGGGAGGAAGGCAAGTTGTGAAGTAAAAATTAGAAGGAATAAATACTGACAGAGTTGTAAATCTAATTAAGTCTCTTGTTTTATCCATGAAACCTGTCAAGTTGCCATCTTTTTCTAATTCTCTCTTTGCTGTTTTTCCTTTGTACTGTTTCATTCATTCATTTAGTTAGAGAATGACGTGCTGTCTTCAAGTATTAGGTTTTTGTTACGCGCCAGAACTATGCCATTTGTACATTTAAAGACTTGGGAAAAAGATATTTCATATAAGAATGTGTTCTTCATATCTAGAGTGGGCACTTCACACATAAGAGCTCAGTAAGTTTTTGTTTTATTCTTTAAACTTGACTGAATTTGGCACCAAACAGGCACTTAGTAGCAAGTAGATGAGTACAAAATAGAGGAAATTACAACAAAAAGTGTTTTTGTGTGTACATGTCATCTTTAAATAGTAAGACATACCTACTAATAGATAATTGAAATAAGTTTTAGGAAAAAATGTCATTTTGTACTCTGAACTTGAATTAGATTATTTATGTTCAAGCTTGTAAGAATAAAAGCTACATTTGAGACTGTAACAGAACCACTTGGAAGGGAGGGCAATTAGTGGGATGCGTAGGACTCGGGGGACTCAGACCATGAGAAGAGCAGAGAGTTTAGAGTTTTAGGTGGTGACACACTTGGGTTTGATTGCTGGGTTTTCGAGCCAGTCACACTGATATTTCTATACCGAAATTCAGGCTGTGAGGTAGCCACGGGGATGCTTTAAGGGGAATGGATGACATGACTAAACTCAAACTACAGGGAACACCAGCTAACAGAAGTAGCAGTGAAAAGCCCAGAAGGGAAAGTTGTTATCCTCACACTAAGAGGAGGATCCGTTGAGGTTCTTACAGCAGTTTAGGTTTGAACAGAGAACAAGAGCATAATGACATGACAAGACAGTCATGGTCACGGTGTACTCCTGCCCGGCATTGACCTTTCCTTGCCTGGGCGGAGTCTGAGGTGCTCTGGCCTTTTATCGAAATTGTGTGAAGTCCCTTTCCCAGGAAATCATCTTTCCCCTGCCACTGGCACTTTGGGCTTTGGCTGTCCCCTTCCCTGGCATGAGATTTCTGGGGAAATAGCATTTTCTTGGAGCCAGCGTTTGAATGGTCTCATAGGCAGTGAGAGCTACCTTGTTCTTGTCAAAACACTTAAATCATTAGCACCTTTTGTTTACTTGGATGATTTTCAGAGACTTTTGCTGTATTTTACGGCATAATTTCAGAAAAATTTGTTTTCATTTTAAGGAGAAATTTAAAAGGTTGTGGTGAAGAGGGGGTTGACTGAGCATCCTCGTCCGATGAGAATGGTCTCTTCCAGTGTGTGTTAAAGACAGGACAGCAGTGTTGACATTACTATATCTCCTGGACTCTGGTTTTCTGATTATTATATAGTAAGCATTATTTCTTGGGTAAAACTATATACAATTTCATAATTACATATTTGGTAATGATTTGTTGAAAAGGCTAGGAAGAAAGTGGCTACTAGTCTGTAAAAATGTTGAGCATTGGAAGGGGAAACAAAAAATGTTGAGCATAAAAACATTGTTTTCATTATTTGATTTAGTTTTCTTTTGATATGATCAGTTTTTAGAATTTTATACTGTTTTCTTAAAAAAGACATCAAGATGTAAATGTAGACATAAGTCCCTGCTGTTGTGTTGACTTGTTGGAACCTAACCTTTCTTGTGTTGTAACCTCAGTGTTAGTTCCTTAGTGTGAACACTGTTAGATCTTACAAACATCCCTGTCCAAGACCTCATTCATCTCTTTTTTTCCCTCTGGTTCAGTGAAGTTCTCAGCTTTATCTGCTCTGGTTTTGTTTCTCAGCAGCCTATCAGCTCTTCAACACTCTGCATAGTTTGTTGCACATATGCATACAGTCACTATATAGGTTCAACAAAAGATGGGAATACAGTTTTGGGGTAGGTGGTCACAAAAGACTTTTATTTAAGCATGACAAGCAGAAAGTAGGGAGTTTTTTGTTGTTGTTGTTGTTTTTTTGTTTTTGTTTTTCGAGACAGGGTTTCTCTGTGGCTTTGGAGCCTGTCCTGGCACTAGCTCTGTAGACCAGGCTGGTCTCAAACTCACAGATATCCTCCTGCCTCTGCCTCCCAAGTGCTGGGATTAAAGGCGTGCCCCACCATCGCCGGGCAAGTAGGGAGGTTTTATTCAGTGTGCACACCCAGGTAGAAAGATATACAGAGGTCCAAAGCTAAGCCTCGTGTTTTGAGCACTGCCCAGAACTTTAGAGTTAGAGGAATCCCGTGTAGGAAATTAAAGATCAGCTGTCCTGTCATGGTACGGTTCTCCCATCGTCGTCTTAGCTCTACTTGGTCTTGAAGAAGTGTCTTGCTTACAGGGATGGGGTGGTTATGAGGATAAGATTACTTCAGCTCCAGGGGACTCTGTCCTCTGAGGATATGCTGTCCTGGGTATCTACGGTGACACAGAAGAAAGGGTAAGGACAATGATTTATCTATGCCATCGACCATCCAGGAGATGAGACAGATTACACAGACACTTCAGAAGTAAAGGTGACAAACAAAATCAGAGTAGAGAAGCCAGGCTTTTATCCTGAATTTAGTCACTTCGAAGCCCAAATGAGGAGTCGGCACATTTTGGCAAAGGTGGTTTCAGAGTGCCTGCTACAGTCCTCCCTTGTGTATGGTTGCCCTCAATCTTGAGATAACTAGGACATCAGCTAATCTAATCTTGCAGGTTGCCTGGGCGAATGATAAGCAGTATGTATGAAAGGGCAGACCCTAATGACAGAACATATAGGTAAACAGAACAGGGTGTTTCTGTCTGAAAATAGGAGTGTCACTGTAGAGAGTCATTTCTATGGGAGCCACACTTGTTACAAGCATGAGTATGAATTCTAGTGAAAGGAATTTAGTGTCAGGTAACTATGCATAACTTCCTGGCTGTAGTTACACTTAAAAGGGTTAACCCAAATGACTTTGGATTTGTTACTGATTTTAAGACAAGGCTTTGCTGTGTAGCCTGGTGTGCCTCAGCCTCATGATTCCTTCCCTTTAGCCTCCCAAGTGTTGGAACTACGGCATGTGTTACCGTACCATTTCAGTTCTGATACCCACCCCACACCCCTTGTCTCTGCACAGTTTTTCTCTAACATTGTGGACTCTAACAGAGTGGACTTTGTCCTGGTTGGTTTGATTTGGTTCCCGTGTGTAGGGAGAAGGGACAGATGACAAGGAGTTGATAGCAGTAAACATTTTTGACTAAATTCAGACAATTTAAGAAGTATAGAATGAGTAGGCAGAGTCTACTTGGAACCCATCCTCAAGTTTAATTCTGTCTGCCCTGTGGGTGATGTCCCTAGCACCCCCAAACACCCCTCAGGTTATTCTGTTAGAAGCTGTACTTCTGCACAATGCACATTGGACTTTATGCATTTCTAAAATCAGCTTTGTTTTTTTTAAACAGATAAGTGTAAAGCAGGAAATTACTTTTACTGATGTATCTGAGCAACTGATGAGAGACAAAAAACAAGTCAGAGAGCCAGTAGACTTACAGAAAAAGAAGAAGCGGAAACAACGCTCTCCTGCAAAAGTAAGAGAATGTGTTAAGGTGTGGTCACTAACCTTTTAATTTTAAACTGTTGGATTATCTTGTGGGCAGGAACCTATTTGGACTTTAAGCCAGATGCAGAAGTCTTAACATGGTTTAGTACAGTTGGTGTGCTATCCCAGCTTCCGCAGGAGGGATAGAGAAGAGAGATACGTACGTACTTGTGTAGATGTGGTGGGCCACGACTTTTAATTTCTCTTTCTCCCACCTGTATCCCTTTTTTTCTGAAAGTGAATTTCTGTGTTTCCATATCGCCCTTGTATTTAAAAACTAACATGATATATAGGTTCTGACTTGTTCATAATTTAATACAAGTGTTAATGTTTTGTGAAAGTTTACATTGATTATTCATCAGAGACACCTTTAATAGAATGTATGCTCCCTGAGGGCAGAGACCTATTTTATCTGTATCAAAGGGTCTGAAGGGGGAGGCTTAAATGAACCCTGAATATTTTGTGGCTCAAGGAATGGGTTGGTAATAAAAGCTTTTAGGAGTTGGTCTGCTTTTCTGTGTTTTTCTCTTGCAGTGGCAATGTCTTGATGTTCCCTAGTATGTAGTATTGGCCATTCATCTTCATAGTTACTTCTCCCATGCTTTTACCCTATGGAGTAAGGAAGCGACTCCTCCATCCCCTTTTTAAAAACAGGATCTTATATATCCAAAGCTAGCCTTGAACTTAATTTATAGCCAAGAATGACTTTGTGTTTCTGATTCTCCTGCCTCTACCTCTTAAGTGCTAGGATTACATAGGAGTGTGTCACCATGCATTGTGTTAGACAGTGCTGGATACTGAACCCAGGGTTTGATGCATGCTGCACAAGTGCTTTGCATCCTGAGCTACATCATTAGTTCCCCGTTTAAATATCATATTACAATATGATTTTTTTTCAAGCAGGGTCTCAATATGACCTGGACTAAGCTGGGTTTAAACTGGAATCTTCCTACCTCTACCTCCTGATTATGAATTACATGAATTACAATGCTGATTCAGTAGCAGGATCTTTTTGATGGCTACTTACTGTATTTTTATTTAAAATCATAATCATTATTGTGTACAATTATATACTATAGTGGGCTAGAGCAACCAGTACAAGAACAGATTGCTAAAGTTTAGCGGTTTTGTGAGCCAGTTGATAATGGCATTGTTATCTATTAGCATTAACCATGGTGGGGATGTTTACACCATGGAGATGGGAACTGCTTCCTGCTCCTCATTTCTCATTGTTAGAACACTCCTTGCTACTGTCTTAGGGATATAGAACATATGCCTATTGTATCAAAGTTTAAAAATTATAGTATAAAATAATTGAGTTTTATTTCTTTTTTTTTTTAAAGATTTTATTTATTTAGTATGCAGTGTTTAGTTTGTGTGTATGCCTGCACACCAGAAGAGGGCACCAGATCTCATTACAGATGGCTGTGAGCTACCATGTGGTTGCTGGGAATTGAACTCAGGACCTCTGGAAGATCACTCAGTGCTCTTAACCTCTGAGTCATCTCTCCAGCCCCTCAAGTTCTATTTCTAACAGATTTTGATTCTCTGCCATAGTTCTGTTTTCAAAATTTAGTGGATTTGTGTAAATGTAATTTTCTGATTTTTCAACTGTACAGTCTGTTTAACCTATTTTTGTACTAAAAGTTAACAACAGTAGTCTTTTGTTTTTATAGTGCTAGGGATCTCTCTCTCTCTCTCTCTCTCTCTCTCTCTCTCTCTCTCTCTCTCACACACACACACACACACACACACACACACACACACACACACACACACGTCCTTGCTCATCCTGGGCAAGAATTATACCATTGAGCTATATTTTCAGCTTTATAAAGTTTTATAAACATTTTTCTTAGCTATGCACTTGGCCTCTGTAGCTTACCATGAAGTCACTCTGTGTTGGAATCGCATTTCTTTGTTTTGGGTCATACTGAATTTATATTTCTTATTTGTTTGACATTTTGTGTTTCATTTTATGGAATCCTTTTTCTCCCTGATCCCCTTTCTTGTTTTTCTCAGTGATTGTGATTTGTTTTTATTGTTATTGTTCTTTACATCAACAAATCAAATTCCTCAGTAATTTCAGGGTTTGTGAAAAGTTAACTTCTAAAACTGCAATAATAGTTGATTGTTCTACTTTGTGCTCACTTGTTTACATATGGGGGATCTGTTTTGAGAATTTAAGATTTATTTATTTTTTATCGTGTGCATTTTTTTATTGTGTAGATATGAGTGTCACATGAATGCTTGGTGCCTGCAGAGGCCAGAAAAAGGCTTTAGAGCTGCTGTGGACCTGTAGTTATAGGTGATTGTGAGCCACCATGTGAGCATTAAGAACTGAATCTGGGTCCTCTGGAAGACTCTTACCTCTGTTTCAAGATTTTAAATCTATATATATGCTAAGTTATATATTTTCCTAGATATTTTATTACCGCGCTTTTCTGGTGCTAGTCTGTAGTTTAATTCTTTTTTTTTTTTTTGAAGGATTTACTTTCATTGTTTTAATTTTATAAAACTTTGATCTATTTTATTTATAGGAGTATTTTGCCTCAGCGTATGCATATGCATTACATACATGCCTGGTATCTGTATTGGATCCTCTCCTGGGACTGGAGTTATGGATGGCTGTGAGCCGTGTGGGTGCTGGGAACCAAACCCAGGTCCTTTGCAAGAGCAACAAGTGTTGTAAACTACTGAACCATCTCCTCAGCCTGTTGTTGTTATTGTTGTTGTTGTTGTTATTATTATTGTGGTTTTTTGAGATGTGGTTTATTGAGATAGGGTTTTCTTTAACAACCTTGGCTACTTTCTAGTCCAGACTGGCCTCAGACTCAGAGATCCACCTGCTTCTGCCTCCTGCGTGCTGGGATTAAAGGCGTGCATTACCACACTTGGCAGTTATTTTTTGATTGTGTATGCGGGCACGCACACGTGCTTGCTTGCTTATGAATGCTGTTACTCTTGGAAGACAGAAAAGGATAATAGATTTCTTTTTTATTAAAGATATTTATTTTATGTATATGAGTACTCCATCTACATATGTGACTGTATGCCAGAAGAGGGCATCAGATCCCACTATAGGTGATTGGTTGTGAGCCATCATGTGGTTGCTGGGAATTGAACTCAGGACCTCTGAAGAACAGCCAGTGCTCTTAACCTCTAAGCCATCTCCCCTGCACCAAAGGATATTAGATTTCCTGCCACTGGAGTTATAGGTAGTTGTGAGCTGCCTGCTTGTTACATATAGTGGGCAAAAAAAAGTGTGGCTAATTGATTTGCAGTTTCCCAGGGGAGTGGTTGCTTTGTAAGCTCCCCGCTCACAACTGGCGGTCAAACCCAGGCCCTCTGCAAGAATGGTGCAAGCTTTTAACCACTTAACCCTCCAGCAGTCCCAATTTAATACCTTCTGAGATTCTCACTGACGTCCAGATTATTACTGTCCAGTAAAGAATTACCCAGAACCTTTTGTGATGTGCTGTCTAGGCCTTTGGTGGGTGTGAGGAGAGTGCTGAGGTTCACACCCAGTGCCTAATCTGTGGTAGACAGGTGCTTTACTTCTGAGTTATATTCGCAGACCTACTGAGGCATTTCTCAAAACACATTGTATATTCAGAGTTTTGTTTGTCTAAGTCAGTTTTTTGACGATTTCTAAAAGCACCACCAAGGTATTTTGTCCTGATCAATGTAGTAGCCAGATGAGAGACAACCTGTTCTAAGTGCAGTATACGCAGGACAGCATTTCAGGGCAGTTGTTTTAGGGAGGTCTCAGAAAGTGAAGTACTGTAAATAATACAGAGCTGATAGAAGTGAGAATAACAAAAATCGTTACTTTAACATTGTTCACAACAGCTGAGCGGTGGTGGTGCACACATTTAATCCCATCACTCAGGACGTAGAGACAGGCAGATTTCTGAGTTTGAGGACAGCCAGGGACAGACACACACACACACACACACACACACACACACACACACCTTGTTTCAAAAAAATTCTTCACAGCAGGGAGTGGTGGCATATGCTTCTAATCCCATCACTTGGGAGGCAGAGACAGGAGGATCTCTGTAAGTTGGAGGCCAGCCTGCTCCACAGAGTGAGTTCCAGGACAGCTAGAACTGTGTAGAGACCCTGTCTTAAAAAAGGACAAAAAAACAAACAAAAATTGTTCTTACATGTTACATGTAGTGGACAGAGAACTGTGTGGCTACTTTTGACATTGATCTGCAGTTTTCCAGATGAGCGATTTTTTTGTGTCTGAAATGTTAGAACTTTGAAGTGTAACCCAGTTTTTTCCCATCTCTTCAAAAGTGTGTTAGTGCCATAGTTCAGGTATTTTATGTAAGTAACTTATTCTGCCATTTTCACATGAAGACAGACAAGTTTATCTTGGGTTTATAGTTTATAAATCAATTCATTGATTGAAGTTTTTTGACAATTTTTAAATTTCTCAAAGTTCAAGATGTTGTGTATGCTAAGAAAGTGTTTATGACTTTGGGGAAAGTTGTCAGAGGGTGAATGTTTAGAAATAATAAGTAGTAGATGGTGTGAGAACTAGAATTCATTATCTTTAAAGGGCTAGTCTCCTTCATAACCTTTTGCAAACCTTGGTCTGCCCATCCCCAGTATCTGTAGCCTATGCTGTCATTGTGTCAGATTGGATCTGGTGAACAGATCAGAGCTCCCATCAGGTTAGCTGTGGTGGTGGCACATTGCTCCGCCATCATCAGCTGCTGCAGACAGCAAGCGGTAGTTATGTTGTGAACCTTTGCCATCTTAAAGTAGATGAAATGCTTTGTAACTGGGTTGAGGACTAGTATCTAGATTAAGGGATTTTCTCCATTGTGAAATAATCTGTTTATGAAAATAGAGGAAACTGTAGTCACTTTCTCTTTCAAATGTCAGATTCTCTTTTGGGTGAGAGATGTAAAGAGCTGCTTTGATTGAAGTAGATTGGTTTAGAACCCAGAGCCTCATGCATGCCAGATAGGTGCCCTACTTACTGCTGAAGTACCTACTATGCCCCAACCACAAATATTTCATTTAATCAAAAATCACCCTCTGGTGTCTCAGTGCTGATGTAAATAAACCTTTGAAATCACCTATATAGTGAAAGAGCTGTGTGAGGAGACTGTTCTTCCCCTCACGGTGGAGACTTGAGCATTGTATTTTGGAAGTGCCTCTGCTTGCTTCACTGTCTCATTCCTTAAGGACAGGCTACTCATTGTTACATTGCTGAATCTGTGGGCTACTCAGCATCACTTTGTTTTGCCCCTTTAAATCTGCATTGTTCTGTATTACAGATAGCTAGAGTTGTTAGAAGTCTGTGGAGTCTGTCAGTGGTTCAACACCCCACCTCCCAGGCTCTGTTGCTTGCCTGTGGCACATTTTCCAGGTACAGACATCTAGGTTCCATCTGTGAAGATTCTTACTTGCAGGGAGGGGAGGCAGGAGCGGGGAGGTATGTATATATACATGAAAAGAATGTTATGTGATTATGATGTACATGTAAGCTGAAGACTCTTAAATCTTGATAAATGAAGTATTGCCATTGACTTTTATTACCCTTTATGAGATGTTTTCCAGCTCAAAAGAATTTTGTTATTATTTCCTTAACATTCATGGATTCTACAAAGTGTTTTAATAAAATTTAATATTCTTGTAATCAGGTAGTATAGACAATTGCTAGGCTTTTCAAACCCTTTAGTAATCAACTAAGAAAAGCAACATGATTTTAATTACATCTATTTTGTTGTATTTCTCCCTTTCATTTAATAAATAATTTGAGTGCTCAGTCTCCTGACGAGCTAAGGAAAGGAAGTGGGTTGTTTTTAGAGCCCCTAGGAGGTCTGAGTAGGAGCTAATTGTTTAGAGGACGCTGGACTCCTAAAGGACGGCATGTTACATACATGGATTATGAACCATACGGTCATCTTCCAGCAGTTTAGAGTATACCATTGGCCCAGGAAGAGAGTTAATGTGAAAAAAGTATTTTTTGTTATTATTATTATTATTAATTTTTTTTTTTGAGACAGGGTTTCTCTGTGTAGTTCTAGCTGTCCTAGAACTCACTCTGTAAACCAGGCTGGCCTTGAACGCACAAAGATCCACCTGCCTCTTCCTCCCAAGTGCTGGGATTAAATCCATCTGAAAAAAATACTTTAAAAGAAGAATGGATGTGTTAGACATTTGTCACACTCTTTTCCATGTCCCGTTGGTTTTTGGAAGAACTATCTTTGAAGATTAACTGAGACTCGAAATGAAAATAGGAAAGCAAACATAATGCTAACAAGAAAATGAAGGAAGAAAATTAGAAAAGTAGCATACTAGTAATCCATTAATCTGGTTTCCCCCAAAGAGTGAATGCATTGTGGAGAAATTGTTTTCCATAGAGGTGAACCATTAAGATTCTGATAGTGAGAAGAGGCCATCTTTTAGAGGCTATCACCTGTTTGTTTGCACTCGGGAAACACGAGGGACTTTTCTAAGACCAGTTGTCAGTGAGATGGGGTGACTGTCAGGAAGAAAATCTTGAAAGTCTCTTTCACATCCTCAGTTGTAAGTAAAACCTCTCATAATTGGTGAGGGTTTAAATCAGTGGTTCTCAACTTTTCTAATGCTGTGACCCCTTAATACAGTTCCTTATGTTGTGGTGACCTCCAACTATAAAATTTCCTTGCTACTTCATAACTGTAATTTTGCTGCTGTTATGATTGTAATGCAAATTTCTAATATGCAGGATATCTGATATGCAACCCCTGCAAAAGGGTCTTTGAACCCCAAAGGAGTTGTGACCCACAAGTGGAGAACCATTGGTTTAGATCATCTCTAAGTTCTCTAGGTTTGAATGACTTAAAGAGTGATGTCAGTTAATGTTGAAAGGTGTCATAAAGTCCATAGTCATTAGATTAAAATATGAACACATACAACGTGAAAAGCCATGTTTGTCTTTTGAGAAGAACCTTTTCTCATGGAGGAGTGTGATTGATCCCGGAGTGAAGTTTCTCAATTGAATAAGCAGAGTTTAGACCTTTGCTTGGTTAAAAAGTGGTGTATTACTAAGAGAGCCCTCCTCACTCCTAAGGCCCCTCCCATTCTCCATGTGTGTGTATGTACTAAATATATAAATAAGTATATGTGGTTCTAGCTAGAAATAAATTTGTCTCAAAATAAAAATAAATGATGAACCATGAGATTAGGGACACAGAATAGCTAGGAAATTTCATAAGATACCAAATAGGTTTTTTTACTGTAAAATCTTACTTTAACTCTGTTAGACAAATATGAAACTCACAAGAGTTGGTGGATGTTTAGATTACTGCTAATTTGTTCTCTTGGTAAGAGGAGAGCCTGACTTGCTCGGTCTGTGTAATGCACTGATTGTGCTGAAGTAGTGGTGATAGGAGGAAGCTCAAGCTACTGCTCTGAGAGTCGAGCTTGAAGGAGCACACCTGTAATTCCAAGCTTGGGACTCTGGACTCTGAACACGCTTGCCAGCAAAACAGAATCCCCAACCAAAACTAAAAACTGCTGTCTCCTATGTCCTAGGAATTAAAACATTAACCTCCAGCTTCTGCTGTCATGGTGATCATATGTCGAGTGGCGGGAAAGCAAAGCAAAAATATTTTTTGCTACTAATAACAAGCAAGACAGCTAATCTTTAGGGTAAATGTCTCAAATCATTGGATCACAAAACTTAAAAAGATCCTGAAAGGGTGTAAATAAGAATAAGCCAAATCCGCTAGAGAGATGGCACAGCAGTTAAGAGCATTGACTGTGGAGAACCTGAGTTCAATTCCCAGCAACCACACGCAGCTCACAGCCATCCATAATGGGGTCTGATGCCCTCTTCTAGCATGCATGCATATATGCAGACAGAGCACTCATTCATAAAATACATAAATAAATAAAAGTTTTATAAAAAGGATAAGTCAAGTGTATACTGAGGAAGACAGTTTGGCAGAATTAGTGTGCTGTTCCTTCCATGCCTGCACTTTGTCTTGGAATGCTCTCTCTTCTATGGTACCTAGTCAGTGGATGATCTGAAGGCCACTAGATGGACAAGTACATTTTTAGAAAACTTTTTGTTTTGTTTGTTTTTGTTTAAAGAATGAAGTATTGGGTTGTGAGGGCTATTTGGTATGGGTAGCAGATAGCTAACTCTGTCAGTGATAGGTGTAGAATCCACTGTGCCCCAGACTCCACGTTTGGATATTGGGATTACAGCAGTGAGTGAAACAGGCAAGTTTGTGTGGATACATTTCAAACAGATTGCAAATAGGAAAAGCCATTGATGCTTGTTTGTGGCAAGGTGGATTTTACTCTAACCTTGTAAACAAAAATATTTGTTACACTGGCCTCACAAAGGAAAAGAAAATTTAATTTAAAATGTCTGAGAGTTTGATATTTGTACTTGAACTTATAAATATGATGGATTGGTTTTAGTGTGTTTGCCATAATAGTAGTGGTGTCTGTTTCATCTGTATAATTCTACGTTGAATTAAGACTTGAATGAAGATAGCATGATGACTTCCAGTGCTGAAAATAATTACCCAGAACTCCTAACTGTCCGTAAAGGGTTATATCCGCTTCTCAGAATGCAGCATAGGCCAGAGCTATGCCTACAAGGCCTTTTCTCCCCGTTGCTATGCTGTAGAAAGCCATTGAACTGCCATGGCTTTTG
This sequence comes from Microtus pennsylvanicus, assembly GCF_037038515.1. NCBI lineage: Eukaryota > Metazoa > Chordata > Mammalia > Rodentia > Cricetidae > Microtus > Microtus pennsylvanicus. The sequence continues at coordinate 61,517,766 of NC_134579.1, read as the reverse complement.
GCACTCAGATCTTATTTTTATCAACCTATGTGAAAAGCAGAAAGCCTGGTATTATCATCTTATTTATTATATGTAATACTTAGCATCATTTTTTGCATATTTGAATCCTATTTTAAGAGGGTTTGTGTATTTTCTTTTTGTACAATGTTAATTTACATTATTATTATGTGACTTAGAGGAACTGAAAAAAAATTGAAACCTGACTGGCCAGAAATCAGACTTTTATTCTCACTGTCTGTTCAGGAAGCTGTGACACCCACTTCCAATCGCCTGCCAAATGTGTCCCTTCTATGTGTTGGGTGCATAGACTTGAAGCATTGTTGACCATGTTGGCAATTTGCCCAGAACCCAAATATCCTGTATAATTTGCATACTAATTATCATTGATTTGCATGTAGTATAGGCTGAACTGTCTCCCTGAATTTAAAGTAAAAAGATACTCCAAAGATTAAAGTCATTTTTCCTTTACTACTTCTCTTTTCTGGGTTGAAGAAGGGATCGTAGTTGTGTGTTTGTAGGCCCTAGTCAGTTTCCACAGTCCTTTGTCTTTTCTTAAGATGCTGTCCAGATCTCTCTTTCCTATGTTAGGCAATCTGTTGCCTGCCTGCCTCCCTCCTGTGTGTTAGAGGTGAAGTGTTGAGTTGTAACACGGGTCCCTTTACATAGCCCTGGATGTTCTGGAACTCTCTGTGAAGATCAGGCTGGCCTTGGACTCAGAGAGATCCGCTTGCATCGGCATTTGAGTGCTGGTTAGTGCGCCACCAGTCTTAGCTTACTTTCTGTAGGCTTTCACCTCCCAAGTTGTTTCCCGGCTCTGGCTCCTGCCTCCTGATCTGGTCCTGTCTTCCCTCTTTTCGCCCTCAAGTTCTTGCTGTGTAGCCCTTGGACTCTCTGTCCTCCTGCTTCAGGCTCCTCATGTCCATGACATCTGACATTCTCTCTTAGTTGTCTAAGCTTCTTCACTCATACTCTGCCACCTTTCCTCTCTCCTCAGTAAGGATAAAAGGAATCCCTTTTTCTTATCACTCTGCTATGTGTCTGACAGATAAAATGCTCACGCTGAGTAAGTTGTTGGTAAGGTAGAATTCACGAGATTGAAGGTGAGCTTTTATTGGTAACTGTCCAGCCCATACTCACAGTGTTCTTAATTGCAATATACTCAGGATGGTTAGGCTGGTTTCTTTTCTCCTGTCTTCCCACTGGTTTATGTGATGAGTGTTTTAGGACATGTTCAGCAGTGCTAGCTCTACAGTACCTTAGAGGTGCTAGATGAGACAAAGTACTGGGAAACTTCATTTTCTCCTTTCTAAAAAATAAGAAAATAATAACAGGTAAACTCTTACCTGACTCAAAAAATGTTTTAAGTCAGTACAGTCTATCCATTATTTTATGTGCTCAGTTCATCATCCTTTTTAATATGTAGTTATTAAAGATATACAAATATACATATTCATATATACATGTGGACACTATATTTAGATAGATAATATGGCTAGATGCTGTCTCTCTAGATAGTGTCCTTTTGTATAAAAAATTATGCTATGGGTTCTGAACCTTTTTGTGTTGAACAAATCCTGATGTTTATTTTATTCAAGTAGATAGAATTTCTCTGTTTACAATCACATAGAATTAAGTTGTATTGGTTTTCTGTGCTTTAGTTATTCTCAGTAATTGATTGATACCTGACTTTTCTCTCTGCATACCAGAGAATTTGAAATTGAAAATTAAACTGTGCTTATTCTAGCAGCTCCTTATGGGGACACTCCTCTGGTGGCCGGCAGCATGACCACGGAGGTGGCAAGTGCTTCAGGGTTTATACTGCCTTTACCTAATCTAAGTACACCGCACTTTCCTGCATTAAAGGTGCTGCTATTCTAATCTTTTCCAGATTATTTCTGAAGAATTTACAAGCTTCCAGTGACCATTGCTTATACTGTCCTTTTAAAACGTAGTATTTATTTACATTTTAAAAACTTTCTTTTGTTTTTGCCTTTTTTTTTAAACTAGATCCTTACAATAAATGAGGATGGATCACTTGGTTTGAAAACCCCTAAATCTCACGTTTGTGAGCACTGCAATGCTGCCTTTAGAACGAACTATCACTTACAGAGACATGTCTTCATTCATACAGGTATTGAACAAAAGTGGGCTTGTGGCCATTAAAATTATTATCATTGTTATTTTTATCTTCCTATAAATATCATCCAGTCTTTAGAACCTAGCTAACTTGGCATTGTCAATCAGAATTTGTAGACATACTATTAGGAGGAAAGCAAGAAAGACTTAAAATGAGAAGATAATTAGCATATATATATATATATATATATATATATATATAAAAGTCTTAATTGGGTACTTACTTGCCTTAAAGCACTCTATTTAACTAGAGAAACTGCTTAAGAATGTATTAAGAACCTGTCGCCCTCCTCTTTCTGTGCCAGGTGTATGACCAGCACAGGAAGTCAGATATTAGAAATGATAGCTAACAAAAGTAGAAGTTAAAAATTCTGAAATTGTTGAAAATAGAACTGAAGATTGATTCCACACCTTTGGAGAAGCTGCTGGAAATGTTAGATGACTTGGTGGGTAAAGGAGAGGGCAGTGAGGGAGAGTAGAAGAACCAGGACAGCGCAGTGATGGCCAGAAGCCAAAGGAAAGGAGATGCAAGGAGGCTGTTAGGAGTGCCCTGCCCTCAGAGGACAGAGGGTGTGGGGAAGGTTCACTGCTGCGGAGCGAACACCAGGAATCACCTCTGTGAAGGTCTGGCCACAGTGGGTGGGAAGGCATTTGAGACTTGAGACTGCTCTTGTAAGGTGTGGTGGGAGGTTGTCAGGGAGCATTGCAGCACTGAAGCAAGGCTTCCTGGTGGAACAGACCACCAGCACTCTGAGGTGAAGCGGGGCTCCAGCAGAGAGGGAGTGTTTCTAAGCCTGGGTTTCTCTCAAGGGTGTTTATACACTTGCGAACTCTGTGAAGAAAATAGGTAAAAGGGCAAAGAGGGATGGGATGGTCAGTCCTGGAGAACAGGGCAGGCTTGACTGCAGATAAGGAAGAGGAGATAACGTCAACACCTGAGGTGTCCTAGAGAATGCTTTCTTAACTTGTGTATACCTTTCATTTTCTTTCTTATTAGATTCTCTATTTTTTTTATTAGAAGGATGTAAATAAGGTTTTATTTTTGTATGATTATGGAATGTAAAAATTTAAATCCTGTAGGAAATTTTTGAGAGAAAATAGAACTGTTAATGAAAAAAAATTTTTTTTTAAAATCTTATGGTGTTTTAGAATTTTTCAAAATTTGGGCTTCTAAGACTTATCCTCAGAAGTAGTGACTTAAAATGTTGTTTTATTCATTAACTAATGTATGGATGTCAAATTATTTTAAGGCGAAAAACCGTTTCAATGTAGTCAGTGTGACATGCGTTTCATTCAGAAGTACCTGCTTCAGAGACACGAGAAGATCCATACCGGTGAGTGCGTCCTCCCTAAGATGATTGGCATCACATCAGACGGAGGGAGGGAAGGTGCCCAATAAGGCTCATGGCCTTTACCACCCTAGTCATTCTTTTTGCTTAAAACCATAAATTTCTGCTGCCCTTTTCTCTCTTGGTAAAGCAGTATTGCTATCTAGGCTTCAATTTTCTGTCCCAATGAATTCCTTTGAAATAGTTTCATAATAACGTAAATTACATATAAGGAGAAAACGTTCCTGAAATAACTGTTTCTTGAGCTAAGTAAAATTATCACTCATACCAATTAGCTTGTGGACAGTTGAATGGTTTGGAACACTGTATGTTGCCCTTTATATGGCTTACTGTGTCAAGAAAGTGACAGCTGCCAGTGTCTCCATCAGTGTTAATGATTTACAAACAAGTATTTTGGAAGATCACTTTTTAGTTTATGTGTTAAAATTTTAAGTCTTATTTTAAAGCAAGTGTATTTTTTAATAAATGTAAAACCAAGTTTTATAAGTGACTTGATTTGGTAGATTGTTGGCTTTTCTCCTTTGATATCCCTAAGCATTGTAAAAGATGTTTCTTTGGAACTGATTAAAAGTTTTTGGGGGACTAGAGAGAGCGTGCGCAGCGCAAAGTTGGTATGTCTGTAGAGTTTTATGTTTCAATGGAATTGAGAATGATGATGAAAATACAGTAACAGTGAAAAGGTTAAGCTCTTTAGATTTCTCTGGAGTACTACTCAGTTAAGTACCTGCCCCAATGTTATTTTGATGTAGTTTCATAGTGCATACAGAATTTGTGAACTGGGGTCCTTTGACACACTCTGCCCGGTAGAAACAGCCTTCATTGTCAGTAACTTCCCTGCATCTCTGTTGCCGCCAGAAAGAAGCCTGAAGTGGCTGTTGTGCTGCAGCGCAGTGCCAACTGTGCGCATGTCTGTTTGATTTTGAGACAGGGTCTTACTCTGTGTCTAAGATGGCCTGGATCTCAAGTCTGTCCTTATGCCTCAGCCTCCTGAGTACTGTATTATCATGCCTGGTTGGATGTTCTACTCTTTAAAATAACTGTTTTGTATATCACTAAGTAAACATCACTTTCATATATACAGTAAAGAAAGTGTGCAGATTTTTTTCCCTTTTTTTAAAAATTTATTTATTGTGTACACCGTAGTCTGCCTGCATGCATGCCCGCAGGCCAGAAGAGGGCACCAGATCTCATTACAGATGGTTGTAAACCACCATGTGGTTGCTGGGAATTGAACTCGGGATCTTTAGACAAGTAGGCAGTGCTCTTAACCACCGAGCCATCTCTCCAGCCCAGTGTGCAGATTTTTATTTGACTTAATAGTTAAATTGAAATTTCAATGCAATAATAAAACCATCAGATAAAAAGTGAAAGTACTTAAATATTTTCATGTGTTTGTTAGATTTTGATGATTTATTCATTCAACTAGTGATTGATCCTCCAATGTTTTTCAGGTACTAGGTATACACAGACTGTATGGAAGGGCCTTCTGTTTTCATTTGTTTTGGAGATAAGAGACATATAAATAAGCATAACAATTAACTGTTTCTTGAGTTACTCAGGGAAAGCCTTAGAAAAGCCACTGAGACCAAGTTAAAAATCTGTGTGTATGAATGAATGGATGAATGGAATCTGAAAAATGAGACATGTTTATTCTTATGTCACTTGACATATTCACATCGGTGAACTCTTACGGCCCTAGTCACATGTATGTAGTAGCTCTGTCCTGTCATAGTTTTATTCCTGACAGAACAACCTAGGGGAAAACCATTTATTCTAGCTTACAGTTCCAGCTGCAGCCTTCAGAGGCAAGACAAGGCAGCGAGAGAAGGAGTGCATGCATCCTGGTTCACACTCTTCTCTAGGATCCTCACGGAATGGAGCTCCTCACTTTAGGCCGGGTCTTACCGCAGCAGTTAATGTAATTAAGACAGTTCCCCCACAGACAGGCTCACAGACCAACCAGATCATTCTAAAGTGTGTTACATTGACTATTACAACTAAGTCAGACTTACTGATTGAAAATGCTTGTACTATGCTGGGGGGGGGGCATTTTGGATTTGAGTATGATGAGTAGTTCATTGAGAATTTACTAAATATCAGGTGCTATCATTTAGTCCTCACATGAGTTTTGAAAGGCAGGGGTATTAGCATCCCAATTTTGTCAGTCAGAAATGTATTAGGACGTGAAGAGAAGCTGAGGACTTCCTTAACTTTCTACAGTCTAGTAAATGATGTTGCCCAGACTACAGCTCAGGCTCTGTCACTAGGGACCAAGATGCAATCACTTAGCAAAATGAGCCAGGAAATAGAAATACAGCTTTGGGCTTTTTGAGTTTTTCTTCCTGTCACTCAGCCAGTTATGACTTAGCTTCTCTGTATGCTTAGTAACATCTGAAAGGAATGGAAAGCAAAGGCCAGAGTCCTTATGTTACAAAAACAGCTTAGAAGAACATAAGAACTCCAGAGGAATCAGAGCAAGGCAGAGTCACTAGGATTCCTGTTAAGAGCTCTCCCTCCCTCCCTTCTCCCTCCCCCTTTCCTCCTCCCTCCCTCCAGTCCTCCCTCTCTCTTTCTTTCTCTCTCTACACGTGTGCTACAGTACATACCTAGACATTAGAGAACAACTTTCCAGAGTTGCTTTCTTGTGTTCCATCTTGTTTTTAGGCGGCTCTCTTTTATTTCTGCTGCTGTGCTTTGTGTTCCAGGCTATTGTTCCCCCTTCCGTAGGAGGACAGGGATTACAGGAGTACACTGCTGCCTCTGGCTTTTGTGTGGTTTGGGGAGTCTGAACTCAGGATTCCAGGCTTGCCTTGCAAACACCCACTGAGCCATCTCCAGCTCTAGAAGTTTCTTCTGAAGACTCCGCTTTGTTTCATTATCTTTTCCTTTGCCAGTCCCCCATCACATTTCCTATCAGGAATTAATAAAAGGGGAATCAATTTCCTTTCTTTAGTCAGTTTAAATGTTTTAAAAACATTTAAAGACAGAAAAATACTTGTGTCTTCAAATCAGATTGCCTATTTTGGAATACATAAGAAAAATACTTTATGCTCTAATGTTCTGCTCTGCTTTCTGTTGGCTGTAATAAACACCACGACCAAAAGTGGCTTGGGGAGGAATAAGATCACTGAACTTTATAGGTTACAGGCCCTCATCAAGGGAGGTTAGGCCAGTAGCTTAAGGCAGAAGCCTGGAGTCAGGAACCGATGCAGAGACCATGAAGGAATAATGTTTACTGGCTTGTTCAACCACTTTCTATACAGCCCACACCTGCCCAAGGGTGGCACTGCCCACAGTGGGCTAAACCCTCCGGGCTCAGTCAGCAATAAAGGAAGGGCCCACAGGCCAGTTTAATGGAGGTAGGTCCTCAGGTGAGATTCCCTCTCACCAGTTATGTTTAGGTTTGTGTCAAGTTTACAAAAACTATGACATATGCTTATATGCTTTTCAAATGTTGATCAAGGAATGAGTTACCCGAGGTCAGCTGATGTGAGGTCGTGCAGTGAAGTGAACCGTCAGTTTTTATTTGTTCGCGGAGACAGGGTTTCTCTGTATAGCCCTGGCTGTCCTGGAACTCAGTTTGTGTTTTGTAGACCAGACTGGACTTGAACTCAAAAGATTCACTTACCTCTGCCTCCAGAGTGCTGGAATTAAAGGCATGTGCCACCAAATCTGGTTCTGAAGCATCGGTCTTTGGAGACTCCTCCTTGTTTGTCCCCTTTAGCATCCTGGTAGCCTCCTTACATTGCTCCTCCTGTTCCCTCACTGCCTTTCCCATTCTCTCCCATTTCTCCATTTGCAACATGAATAAAAATGTTACTGCCTTGGCTGATTTGACAAACACTTCGATATTTTCTGGGACTCTTAAAAGCCAAGACTATAGCTGGATTTGCTTTTCTATTTCAGACATTTAACCTGCCCTGGACTGGTTGTCATGTAAGCCTATTTCTAATACCGGGCTTGTCTGCTCAGCAAGGGGAAAATACTTTGTCAGCTAGAAACTAATCCCAGAAATTTTGGTCCTTCTAGACTAGAACCTTGAAAGCTTATGATATGAGTTTCCTTGGTGATTTGGAATTCCTGCTTGGGCATATGCTTCCATGATACTGCCACTGTCCTGTCCCTGCTGGCTTTACTTTTTGTAAGGTGCCATTTCCTTTGCTTTCACACAGAATCTGTAGAACAGGATGGAAAAGTGTGTGACGACTGTGGTCTTCTCAAGACAGTCCAGTCTTCACCATGGAGAGGAGGGATGGGAGAGTAGGAATCTTATGTAACAGTTTTTAATATTTTCTAAATTTTTTTAGTAAGTTACAGAATATCTCTTCTGATACTCAGTTTTAGCAAAGTATGGCTACCTTTCATAATGGTAGCAGTTTATTTCAGTAAAAATTGCATGAAGCCATGTCTGTTTATAGGGAAGTTGATATAAATACCCCCTTCCAAATTACAAAACTTTTGAAAGAAGTCTAATTATTGAGAATTATCTTTATTGACTAGGTTTGTTATTTCCGGGGCTGGCGAGCTGGCTCGAGTGGGTTAAGGCAACTACTGTGAGCCAAGCCTCACAGTGTTCCTTCCCTGGGACCTACATGGTGTGTGTGTGTGGGGGGGGGCATGGACTGATTTTCCATAGGGTGTCCTCTGACCACACATTTGCTGTGGTGTATGTGGCCCACCCCCAAATAAATAAATAAATAAATAAATAAATAAATAAATAAATAAATAAATGTATGTATATTTTAAAATTGGGGTATTCTTACACATATTTTTTAATGAATACAGTAAGTAGATGTGATGACACACCTCTGATCCTATCACTTGGGAGGTGGAGTCAGAAGCAGGAATTCCTTAACTCTACAGTAAGTTCAAGGCCAGTCTGAAGATAACTCTTTATAAACAAAACAAACAAAAATATTTAAGAAACATTGGAAAATGTTGATCCACTTCTTGATGATGACATATTAACAAGCATGGTAAGTAGCTGGGCTGTGTGAGACCCTGTAACAAAAACAGAGTAACAGAACTTACCAGTGGCTTGGGAGAAATAGGTACGACACCCAAGCCTAGGGAGCAGCTTAGGAACGTAAGCCGTCGCTTAGCTTGGGCTGTGCACACAGTTTCTAACAATGCCCTTGGTAGTCTGAGCCCCTCACCTGCCTGTCCTGCCCACGTGTACCTCCAGTTCTAACAGTACCTTGTATAACAGGAGGAAGGCTTGCTTATTCATCCCGGCTACCCAGAACCGAAATAATCACACAGAAACTGAATTAATTAAATTACTGCTTGGCCCATTAACTGTAGCTATTATTGGCTAACTCTTACATCCTAATTTGACCCATATCTATTAGTCTGTATATCACCATGAGGCTGTGGCCTACCAGCAAAGTCTCTGGAGGCTCCATGGCGTCTTTCCCACGCTTCCTTCTTCCTCCTAGCATTCCATTTAGTTTTGCCCACCTACCTAAGTTCTGCCCTATCAATAGGCCCAAAGCAATTTCTTTATTCCTTAATGGTAATCACAGCCTACAGAGGTAAATCTCACATCAGTACCTAGCAGGCGTCCCCCACACAAACCTACACCAAGCAGCACCCACCCCAACCAAGTGTCTCGTGTAGCCTATGCAGGCCTCATGTGTACCATATAGTCAATGAGGACCTTAAAATTCTGATCTTCCTGCCTCCACCTGTAGAGTCCTGGTCTTGGAAACCTGCTAGCATACCCGGTTTTATGGGGTATAGGAAAATGAATCCAGTAGCCCAGAGTTGCTGTATTGGGGACATTATCTCATCCTATCCTCAAAGCAGTCCTCGGCAACAAAGGGTATTCCTGTTTTACAAATAAAGAAACCTAAGTTTTAAGACAATGTTAGTCATTTGCTCTAATATATGCAGCTGGTTAATGACATCAGCCAGCTCTTCTGAGTTCATGCTGTTAACCAGTTGTTATTGAAAGGGTACATCAAGCTCAAAGGAAAATTTGAATTGGCAACTTTTGCTTCTAACAATAAAGGCTTATTTTTGTTCATTCAAGAACACTGGCACTCTTGCATCTGGCTTATAGCCTATGGGTAATTGGATGTGCTTGCCTAAAATGAAGTCTGTGGAGCAGATTGTATCCAGGATGGAGTGAATGGAGGCAGACAGGATGGAGAAAGGGTGTAAATGATTAGTGGGTAGAGGAGAGAAGATAAGAAAGATTGATTTTAGAGTTATATTGGCTAATCTTGATGTTAGATTATTAAATATTGGTTTTCTTCTGTGTTATAAAGCATGGAGCATTGAATTACTATGTTAGAAGAACAGTGGAAATTATGATGCTATAGGGGGTATTTTGTTGTTTGTAACTAACATGAGATTTTAATATTTAAGATTTTCCTTGTAATTTATTCGGATAGTTGGAAATGAGTTAACCATATTTATCTTTAGACACACAGAAATATTTCTTTCAAAACAATAAGACAACGTTGCTAAACCTCAGAGGTGTAATATTGCCTCAGTTTGAAAATTAGAAAAGGCTTAGAAACCACAGGTCATTATAGCAAAACAGGAAAGGAAAGTGATATTTCTGGGAGCTTAGATGTTTGCCATGTTTGAGTGGTATTGAAAGCCCCCATTTCCAGAAAAAAAAAGCTGTGCAAATTTCTCAGATTTAATAAATAGCACGTGTTTTGTAGTCACTTCTGACCACAGCAGCTCTAGAGACCAGTGTCTGTCAGTACGATTCTGACCACAGCAGCTCTAGAGACCACTGTTGGTACAATTCTGACCACAGCAGCAGCTCCAGAGACCAGCACAGATGTTTGGAAACCTCTCAGACTTCCATATTTGAAGTTACCTTTCTCATAGCTGTTGTTTTACTGTGTCAAAGCCTGGATTAAGTAAGTCATCAGCATTCATGACCTAAATAGATTTGTAGATGTTTAGATTGGCTGACAGAGACTTCCTGTTTGTCAGTGAAGTTTTTATAATAACACTTTGCCTTAAAATTAATGTATTTTATTTGATTTTTTTTTTGACCAAAAAAATTTACATTGTCTAATTTGTACATAATCCTGGTGAGGAAGAGAGCGTAGCATCGTTGAGTAAATGAGAGTTCCTGTAAGGTTATTCCTACTGTTCTGAATTCTTTGACAATCTTTGCATATTATCTCTGCCAAGTTTCTTTTATTTTCTAAAAATACTTTAATTTCACCATTTCAGCCCACATTTGAGTGTTTGAAAATATCTTATTTGTTTTGCCCTTGTATTTATTTTTGGCGAGAGTTTAGCTTTCATTCCCTTTTGACTTAAAGTCTTGTTCAGAGGTGAATGAAATGGACATGAACAGCACTGAAAGGGAAGAACAACATGCATGGATTAACAGTTTAATCCGAAGGAAGTGAAGCCTAAGCCTAGGAGGGCAGTGATTTCCAAACCCCACCCACCTCATTTCAGCAAGCTTATCTTTTAAACTGATTTTCCTGTGAAATCCAGCATGGAAAGTTAGCAGTGAGCAAGGCCTGACCGTGGTCCCCAGCACTAACAGTGAAAACAGCCAAGGAGTTAATGGTTTTCCTTAGCTCTTGATAAGTCAGTAGATGACACCAGTTATTATCATCTGTTTCTACCTAGTGATGCTTCAGATACCAAGTGTGTGGGATGGGGCTGTGGATATAGCTTAGTAGTGATGCGGTATTTGTCTAGCAGAAGCTTGATCTTAGGGTCAGTACCTAGCACTACCAAAAAAAAAATGGTTCCTTACACCCATACTCCAACAACCAATTTTCTAACTCCTAGGCCACCATTGGAACCCTATAATTGGATGCAGTTCTGCCAGTACTTGAGCTGGAATGCAATTCCACAAAAGGGCCTGAACAAAACCACCCTCTTTTCAGATGTAATTTTAAGTAAACTGAAGGCTCCCATGACTCTACACTTCAGTTTTATAATTCATAGAAGTTAGAAAAGCCCTTTACTTGTATTCACTACTTTGCTGTAAAGGATATGGATGAGCAGAAAGATGTGGCGTGAGTCTGGAAGGGTCCAGAGTTGGAGTACACACTCTCCTCAGTGCATTGATCACTAGAGGCGCTCTGAGTGTTATGCATGTAAAGGCTTCTCAAGAGAGGCTAGGGAAAGTATGATGAAAATCGAAGGCTGATTAGTTAAGACCTCATCTTTTTTGATGCACAGCTTCACCTTGAAGCTGTCTAGGGTCCCGTCAAGAGTCAACTCAGTAAAACAAAAGAGGCTTTTCTGGCCCAGGAAATTCCCAGGGATTTAAGAGCTCTGCTTCAGTAACAAAAGACTCTTCCACTTCCACCGTTGAGGAAGTTGGAGAGATTTCAGGCACTCTGTCAGAATTCGGGGACAAAAGATGGTGAACGATTATAGCCAGTCCGGAAGACATAAAGACTTTGGGAGCTGTGCTCAGAACCTGGAGGCAAACACCAAGACCATCTTACATTGTGCCAGGGTTGCTGGTGGTCTTTCTGCAAGAAGTCAGTGCTGAGCTTCAGTGTCTGAAGACTCAGCCTCTCTGGAACGTAGGCAAGAATATTTTTAAATACAGTCACATACTTTAAGTGAGTGAATGCTGTATTGAGTTGAATCTCATTAAGGCTTTTTTTTTTCTTTTAAGATTATTTTCAGGTCTAACCTGAAGCGAGTATACCAAGTTTTGTTATAACTGACAGTGGGAAAAATATCTACACAGAGCATAGAAAAGTGTTTGGTATACTAATACAAAGCTTGGGCAATGGGAACTATTTAAAGTTCGGCTTTTCATTGTGTTATCTGTGAGTACTGTCTGTGGAACACTTATAGAAATGAAAGCAATGAGATTTATTTGCTCTGGTGACTTAGCTATCACTGGCTGTGATCCTGACTTTCCTACTGTATAGCGCTTTGATGTTTTGGAAGTGATAAAGCTTTAGTGGGAGTTTTTTTTTTTACTTTTATTTATTTATACATGTGTGTGCGTGCGTGTGTATACCATGGAGGTTTAGAGGGCAGCCCTCATAAGTGGGTTCTCTCCTTCCACCATGTGAATTATAGGAATTGAATTCAGGTCCTCAGTCTTGACATTATGCATGCAGTATCTTTGATTACTCCTTGGACCAGCAAATCTAATCTATTTACTGTCCAGTCTTTATGGGAAAAATATGCTATCTCAGTTCTCTTCTTCCTCTCTCGGTTCTTAGGCCTCTGCTTTGTTGATATTCTTGTCTACATTCATTCATTCATTTGTTCGTTCATTCTTTCATATGTTTTATTGAGACAGCATCTCACTGTGTACCTCCAGCTGGCCTGAAACTGTAGACAAGGCTGGCATTTGAGCTCAGGAGATCCACCTGCTTCTACCTCACAGACCTTGGGACATTAAAGGTGTGCTCCTCTACGTCAGGCCCCCGTCATTTATTTGGTTGCACTCATGGTCCCTCCTTACACTGAGGGTTGCTAAACTCCACTGTCTGTGGTTCCCACTTGCTGGCACTCTGTCCTGTCATGTTTGCCCACACTGTAGTACTTGGGCTGTAAGAGTCCTTTTCTCTACTGGGACCTACAATTCAGTGACTGCCCCTTTTCTAATTGTTTTGTTGCTGTGATAAAACACTGACCAAAAGCAGTTTGGGTGAGGAAATGGGCTTTTTTCAGCATATAAATTACAGTCTACCATCAAGCCAAAGCACAAAATCAAGGCAGGAACTGAAGCAGAGACTATGGAGGAAAAACGTTGCTTACTGGCTTGCTCCTCTTGGTTTCCTAATTCCTCTCCCTTAAACAACTTCTGTCTACCTGTCCAGCAGTGAAACCACCCACAGTGGACTGGGCCTTCTACATAAATTAGCGATTAATAAAATGCCCTACGGACATGCTCACAAGCCTATCTGATGCATACAGTCCCTCCATTGAGGTTCCCTTGTTTGAATTTGTCACATGGAGAACTGAAGCTAACTGTGATATTCTATGATAAATTTTCTTATTCTAGGAGGGAAGAACTGTGACACAGTTAAATTCATATCAAAGCAAAACCAAAATCCAAATGTAAATGGTGTCTGACATTTGGGACTTACTCATGGTCTTCTCGACCCCAGAGGGACTGAATAGTCCCGCCTCTGTGGTTATGCCGTCTTCAGCATCCATAGCTTGTTAGGTGGGCTCCAGTCCTGCTGCTGTTGTAGTCGGTTATCCTGTGGTTCTCCATTTACTGAGGCTGCACTTTCACCAGTGACATCTTGGCTTTTCTTCTGACCAAGCTGCAGCTTCTCCAGGGACCCTTCAATACTGTGACTTTGATGCAATCAGAACCAAAATGCACGTGATACTCTGCTTTGGTCCCGTGTGGCCATCTGGACTAGAGCTTCTGTATTCTTCCCCAGAAGACTTTGCTGCAGTGCTGCTTCTCTCCTGTTACTCACAGCTGGCTACAACTGACCTGCGTCACTGTCGCAGTGAGGCACAGGCTTCACTTCAGTGGTGCTGCTCTCTTCTGATTCTTCAGCTCCTGACTAGAAACTAGGTTCGTTATTCAAAATTAAACAAATGACCTGATAACTTTTGCTTCCTTCTAAAGGGCAAAAGCCAAGCCTTCTTTGCCTGCCTCTTACAAGTCTTCTGAGCTCCCATAGAACAGCCCACAGAGTTCTGAGCCCTCAATGGCTTTTCCTCTCCTGAGTTCCAAGTGCTTCCACTATCATCCCAGGAAACATCACGGTCAGGCCCTTCACAGCAGTACCTGACTCTCTAGTAACCCTCTGTGTTCCAGTTTGCTGTTCTATTGCTAGGATGAGACACTTGGACAACCCAGAAGGCAAATAGCCTGTTTTATAGGTAAAGTGCTGTGACTGAGGGGAAGCTCCCGGCAACAGGATCTGAAGCTTAGGCCATGGCTGAAATCTGCTTTACTTGCTTCTCCTGACTGCTCAGATGCCTTTCTTAAAGAGCACTGCCAAGGTTTGGCACTACCCATAGTGGACTTAGTCCTTCCATACCAATTAGCAATTAAGGAAATGCACCACAGGCCAATCTGGAAGCGGTTCCCTTTTCCCAAGTGTCAGATTGACAGCTGAAGCTAATTATAGCCCTCCCTCATCATTTTTCATAAATCTTCACTGTCTTCATCTAAATTCTGTCATTTATCAGAGCTACTCCCTTGCTTGTATCCGTGTCTATTGCCCTTTTAAAATGTTTTTATTATCTTTTTATGTATATTAGTATTTTTGCCTGCATATATATCTTTTTACTACTTGCAGGCCTGGTTACTGAGGAGGCCAAAAGAGGGCACCAGATTATCTGGAACTGGAGTAATAGATGGTTATGAGCCCACATGTGGGTGCTGTGAATTGAACCTGGGTGGGTCCTCTGGAAGAACAGCCAGTTCTTGTCTTTATAAGACTTTCTATTGTGTGTCTAGGGTCTCAGGGATTGAACTCATGACCCTGTGCTCTGCTACTAAGAGCTTTCTTCTTAGTCTCTCTCCCACTACCACCTCTCTTGTTCATAATACTTATTTGACTGAACTTTAATTTTAGTTAAATATAATCATGTATTTCTCTTCATTTGACTTGGAATAAAAAAACTATGCCAAATTAGGGTTGATTTACTTTACTGGTATTTTGTTTTTGTGTTTTTATTTATTTTGTAAGAGGACAAGAGCAGTATGTGCTTGCTACAACTCATATGTGGAGGACAACTTCTGTCAAATTCAGGTTGTCAGGCTTGGCAGCAAGCATCTTTGTCTACTCAGCCATCTCAGTGGCCCCAGGAGTGAGGATTTAACACTGAGGTCTGAATGCCCACTATGAATGTTTTTTGTGGTTCACTCGTCTGGAACGGATCTGTATTCATCAGTGACGATCTCACCATCTGTTACTGTAACAAATAGAGCTGTGCTTATGTGTTGTCTGTGTCTACTTCTTCACTACGTAGCATGCAACAGAGCTGGGTAGTTGGGACAGAGAGTGTATGACCCTTCAAAGCCATATTTATAATGTGGTTTTATTTTTTTTTAAATACATCAAAATTTGTATTGTATTGTATTGAGACAGGGTTTTACTATCTAGATCTAACTATCATGGAACTCATTCAATCTCAACAGAGATTTGCCTGCCTCTGCCTCCCAGGTGCTGAGATTCAAGGCTGGTGCTGCATGTCTAACTGTACATATTTCTTTTAAAGGAAAGGGTTATTGGCTTTTTCTCTTAAACAGACTTTCAAACTTTCTTCTTTCTATAAAACCCCAGCATTTCTGCTTCACACTCTCGGTTGATTGCCTACTTACTGTATAATAGAGAAGGTTGGGTTATTTAGACATTGAGATAAATTCCTAACACTGCATGTTTTCATCCATATGTTGGAATTCTTTTGTTGGAAGATGAGCTTCTTTTGAATGATAACAATTGAGAGTAGGTAAAGATCATAAAAGTTTGCAAAATCAGGGTGGCAAAAGGAGATAGAATCTCTATGTCACAGGCTCTGTGGAGGCAATGACTTATTGACATCTAATAAGTAGTGAGTGAAAGAAGCGTAAGTGATGAGGAAGTAGAGTTTGGGAAGATTTATTGTGTTTTACAAATCACCTGAGGCTTTTCAGTGATTGTATAGATATGGATAGAAGGAGCTTAGTTATTGTTATACATAGCTTTTTTATTATTTATTCATTTGGATTTTTGAGACAGAGTTTCTCTGTTTACCCCCTGCTGTTTTGGACCTTGATCTGTAGACCAGGCTGGCCTTGAACTCTGAGATTCTCCTGCCTTTGCCTCCTGAGTGTTGGAGTCAAAGGTGTGTGTCACCACCCAGCCAATAGAGAGCTATTTTAATTTTAGGGGAGAATATATGTTGAGCTCAAACTTAACAAGATTTGCATATCAGACAATGTTGCTACTTTTAGTGTTAATTGTCCATCTTTTGAAGAACACATCGATCTTTGTAAACACACTGTATATTGATGGAGAAGTTCTGTCAAATTCTTCTATCATATTTGATGGTGGTACATTTTCTGTCTTGTTGGATTTACCTCTTCCAGAATATTATTTAAATGGAAATGTGTGGTGTGTAGTCCTAAATCTGACTTTTCTTAGCATAGTAAATTTGAGACTATTTTGTGTTTTTGATGATCAGTAATTTGTTCCTTTTTGTCGCTTTTCATTTTATGGATATAAGCACTTGTTGAGGCATATTTAGAGTTGTTTTCAACTCTAGCTGGAGAGATGGCTCGGTGGTTAGGAGCACTTGTTGCTCTTGCAGAGGACCCAGATTCAGTTCTCAGCACCCACATGGTGGCTCACAACCATCTGTAACACCAGTTTCAGGAGATCTGATGCCCCTTTTTGACTTCCAGAAGTATCAGATAGGCGCATGGTCCATAGGTAAACATGTAAACATGCATTCATGCACATGAAATAAAGTAAATATTTTAGAAATTTACATAAAGCTTTTTTGGTGAACATGTGTTTGATTTTTGAAAAATACCTTGTAGTGGAATAACTGGTCTATACAGCAGAAGGACATTTGATCTTATAAGAAACTAGTAAACTATTTGAAAATAATTGCCATTTTACATTTTTATGGTAACTGATGAGTTTTTGTTCTTTTTTTTTTAATATTTTTTAAGATTTATTTATTTATTAAGTATACAGTATTCTCAGTACTCTGCCTGAAAAGCCAGAAGAGGGCACAGATCTCATTACAGATGGTTGTGAGCCACCATGTGGTTGCTGGGAATTGAACTCAGGACCTTTGGAAGAGCAGGCAGTGCTCTTAACCACTGAGCCATCTCTCCAGCCCCACTGATGAGTTTTTGATTTGTTCTGCTTGCTTATTTGGTTTTGGGATAGGGTCTCACTGTGTAGCCCGAGCTGGCTGAGCTAAGATTACAGGTGTGTACCACCGTCACCAGCTGATCTGCCTCCTTGGCATTGTCCTGTGTGTTTTGGCCATTCTAGTAAGTTTGTATTTTGTATTATTGTGGTATTTTAATTTAAAAATTAAGTTTTAATTTAGTTTTCTGTGTATGGGTGTTTTGCTTGCAAATATGTCAGTGTTTCATGTGATGCTCACCTGGTTTGAGTGGAGGCCGGAATAGAGCACTGGATCCCTTGAGATTGTGGTTGTGAACCACTTTGGAGGTTCTGGGACTCAGACTCAGGTTCTACACAACAGCAGCCCGTGCTCTTCATTTGAATTTTCCTAAGGACCTAAAAGGTTGAACATCTTTTTGTGTTCTTACCTGCACTGATGTAGTAAGAGTGACATGTTTGATTCTCTCACTCATTAAAGAAAATTGGATTATTTTCTTACTGTCAAGTTTTGAGGTGATCAGTCGCGTAATTAGTGCCTTTTTTGCCATAGATTGATGGGAAAGACTTTATTCAATCTTTTCCTGGATAATGTAACATTAACATCATTTACCATTAATATTTCATACAAATACCATTTGTATTCCTTACTGTGATATAAAAAATGAATTTACATTACTATATTTTCTGAACTATATAGAAATGTTAGTCTAAACTGATAGACACTAGATTTTGTTTTTCTTCCTATTACAATTAGAACATGTAAGAAAAGGTAAGTTTTATTATTTATCTCAAAAACCAGTAATTTAGGTGGTTTAGTGTCTCTGTCCCCACCACCCATGCCTGAGTATGAGGCCTTTGAAGTGTACTAGCCTCAAAGTACAGCACTGCTCTTCTCCAGGGGCTTGCTCATGACCACTAAAGACTGTACTAGCACTGCCTGGGCTCTGCAGCTAACAGCAGCTTCTGCAAAGTGTACTGCCCCACGAAGACTGTGACTCACCTCCTAGGTCTCGCTGCTCTGCCTGATGACAGATGGGCCTGCCTCTCTTCCTGGGTAGTCTACCTTACAGTCATGGCCTTAGTGCTGAAATCCCCTGAACACTTGGCAGAATGTCCCAGGACCTCTAGCAGTGAATCAGCCTGCCCAGTACCGGGCCCATGCCAGCCCTTGTCTTGACCTGGCAAAACCACCAGCTTAGGCTTTCATGTTATTAGCCCATAGCCGTACCAGAAGCCCAGCCCTATAAACCAGGCAGAGCACAGGATGCATCACTGTGTTTCACTGTGCTGTTTTGACCCTTTAACTGCCTTACACAAACGAACATAAATGAAATCCAAGTGTATCTCCCTCTGCAAAACAAATAAAAGCTCCTTATATTATTTTATGTATAGTATGTAATACAAACTTACATTTAAGCCGGGTGGTGGCGGCGCATGCCTTTAATCCTAGCACTTGGGAGGCAGAGGCAGGTAGACCTCTGAATTCGAGTCCAGCCTAGTCTACAAAAGCTAGTTCCAGGACAGGCTCCAAAGCTGCAGAGAAACCCTGTCTTGAGAAACAAACAAACGGACAAACAAAAAACTACTCACATTTAAATAGTATATATTTTCAAGAAATCTGGTTAATATTTATTTATTTATCTATTTATTTATTGAAATCCAGCTGAAGAGTTGAAAAGAATTTAAATTGGCAAGACATGGTGGCACATTTCTGAAATCTCAGCATTTCAGAGGCTGAGGCTGGAGAATCGCTGCAAGTTTGAGGTTTGCGTGGCCTGCACGTCATATTTTAGCCAGAGCCACAGTGCGAGACTCCATCTAAAACAATATGTGAATAAATAAATACAAAAAAGAAACCAATTGATTTGAAAATTGTCATTGAAAAGTTTGAATATGACCATTTTGTAATTGTATAGAAAGATTTATGCTATACTTATAAGTTACCAAATTGTGTGTGAAATTACATTGTAATCTCAGTTAAAGAGCTGCGTTCATGTTGACTAATCTGAAAGTCAGTAGCAAATCATGAACACTTGCTCCGGTAGAAACAGTTCTGTCAAGTTGTAGGTGTGCTATTTTAATACTGTTGAGCTTTCTGTTTCCAAATACGGTTATAAATCACTAAAATAGTTTTTTTTCCATATAGTGTATGCTGATCACAGTTTTCCCTCCCCCACTGCTCCGATCTTCCCTTCCCTCACCACCTATTTAACTCACCCTCCTTTTGAGACAGAGTCTTTATGTAGACCAGGCTGACCTCAGACTCACAGAGATCTGCCTTTCTCTGTCTGCCCTGTGCTGGGATTAAAGTTGTATACCATCATGCCTGACCTTTTTGTCTCTTGAAAACAAACAGGCAAATTAAAATGAAACAAATGGGGAAAAATAGAAAAGTCATAGAGACTCATACACATGCAGAGACATACACACACAAAAACACACTTAAAAACTTGGAAGCCATTAATATGTAAGCAAAAGAACAATAAGGTAAAAACTCTAAAGTCCTTTCTCTCTCGCTCCCTCCCTCAGACAGGGTTCACTATGTAGCCCTCACTGTCCTGGAACTTGCTCTGTAGACCAGGCTGGCCCTGAACTCAGAGCTCCGTCTGCCTCTGCCTCCCAAGTGCTGGGATTAAAGGTGTGCACCACCACTGCCTGGCTAAAGTGGCTTGCTAATCACTGGCCAGAGACTATAGAGTGAAAAAGAGGGAGACAAGGTGCAGGCTGTAGAGGAGACAGAATCTAAGAATAAGAATAGAAACAAACGAGGGTCTGTCTAGTTAGATGGCTTAGTGTGTAAAAGAGCTTTTTGATACCTGGCCTATACAGTTGAAGAGAGAAACAGCTGCCCTGTGCAATAGCTGTGTGTGCATATGCAAAATGAGGTGGGTACATACTAATACAGCTGTGTGATAATTTATCAGCCACGGTAAGCTTTGCGTGTCTGAAAGTTTAAAAGAAAAAATGAGAGTAATATAGAAATAGCAAGGAATGAAGCACTTTGGAAAACTATAATCTTGGACTTGTAATAACGTAGTCTAGATTTAAACTGACTCGCTCTCTTTTATGTGCTTTGAAGGAGAAAGACTCCTTCCATAGATGCTGCAGTAGGCGGCTCAGCACTCTTTTGGGGTGTGTGGTCTTTTTGTTTGGTTTTTTTGAGAGGAGGTGCACTAGTTTTTGTTACTGGAATGAAATACCATGACTAAAAGAAACTTACGGAAGATGCTCATGGTTCCTGAGAGAGAGTTCATAGTAAGAGTGGAGGCATAGCAGCAGGCAGCCAGACGAGGAAACAGAAAGTGAACTGAAAGTGTCTGAAGCTATAAACTAGAGGTTCTCATCCTGTGGTTGTTGGCATATCAGATATCCTGCACATCAGATATTTACATTACGATTCATAACAGTAGCAAAATTACAGTTATAGATTATTTAGTGTTAACAAGCTTAGGGCCTTGTACTAGTGTATATACTTAGTATATAGCTTGGCTGATAGAAAATCAAGTGTAAAGCTTGGTTTGGTGGCACACAGTTGTAATTCCAGCACTCCAGAGGTTGAGAGTTTGAAGCCAGACTGTACAGTATAGCAAGGCTCTTACTTGTAAGAGAGATGGAGGGAGGGAGAGCGAGAGAAGCAGTATGCCATCATAGTTGTGTTCATGTGTTGCTCAGCATCTGAGTAAGAACATACTTCAGTGCCTAGGGTAGTGGTTCTCAACATGTGGGTTGCGACCCCCATAAGGGGGATCACATGCCAGATATCCTGCATATCTGTTACTTATACTATTTATAGCAGTAGCAAAGTTACAGTTAGGAAGTGGCAATGAAATATTTTACGGCTGGGGTCACCACATCATGAGGTGCAGCATTAGGAAGGTTGGAGATCGCTGAATAAACTCTCAAAACCCACCCCAAGTGATGTACTTCCATCAAGGCTATACCGCCTAAAGATTTCATAAGCTCTCCAAACAACATCATCAACATCACTAGAACCAAGTGTTCAAACACCTGAGCCTAGTATTTCTCAAACCACTGCACAGAGTCTCCCCAGGCTGGTCTCAGACTTTCTGTATATCCTAGGATAGCATTGAATTTGTGGTCCTCCTGCCTTGATTGCTGGAATGACAGGCGTGTGCCCAATACCTGGTCCATGTTTCTCAATCAGAGATTATACAGCCTGTTGTTTATAGGAGGAAATAAGAGCCTGGATATAGATCTGTTCTTTGTAAGGTTATCAGAAAGATAAAATGTAAACTATCACTAATGTATTTTGGAAAATAGATGAAAAATGAATTTTACCAGAGAATTGTATCCCATGAAAAAAGAACATGGAAGTTCTAGAATTGAACAGTATAATAAGTGATATAACGTACCAGCTTAATGGAGAAGTAGCGACCATAAAAGAGATTAGCAAATCCGAAGTTACTGAGAGGAAAATAGCATGGAAAAGGGAAAAACAGATGAGCACCAGTGGAGGGATATTTACTTGAGCAGGGACAGCTTAGCCGTGACTACACCACTGGGAATGGACTTCTCCCGCACATAACCATTAAGGGCTGTAGCTACAAATATTTTCCATTCTGCTGGTCCCCTGAACTGGTTTCTCTCCACCCACCTGGTCCTGCTCACTAGCTACTGCAGCCGCTTATAAAATAATTACTGAGGCTTAATATTAATTACATACTCTTTGGCCTTTTAGCTCAGGCTTTTTATTAACTAACTCTTATATTTTTAAATGAACACATTTCTGTTGTATTTTACCATGAGGCTCATGGTTTGTTGCCTCATGCTTCTCTGGTGGCTACATGGTGTCCCTCTGACTCTGCCTTCTTTCCTCCTCTATCTCTTGGATTTCCCGCCTTGCTCTATTCTGCCCTGCCATTAACCAAAGCAGCTTCTTTATTAACCAATGGTAATAAAACTTATTCACAGCATACAGAGGGGAATCACACATCACCTCCCCTTTTCTCAGAGCATGGTGAGGCCTTATGAGCTCTCCCCCATCCATAACCAAATGCTGACGGGTCCAGTTTTGTGGAAGTCTGGAGCAGTAGCCACTACTATAGCCATATTGTGCAGGAAAGCAATGCATAGCACTGATGCCTGCATCTTCTGGTTCTTACAGTGTCTGGGCTTTGGAGAGGTGATAGAGATGTCCTGTTTAGGGGAAGGACTCAGTAGTCACTCACTGTCAGCACATTGGCCAGTCTGCAGGTCTTCACATTCATTTGTCACTGCAGACAGAGCGTCTCTGACCAGGGTCTAAGAGCAGCACTAACCTGTGGCTGTAAACTTCCACTTTTGTTTTTAGATAGGATTGCAGGTATCCCACCCTGACCTTGAACTCTCTTTGTAGTTGAAAATAATCTGAAATTTCTGATCCTCCTGTCTTGCCTCCCCATTGCTGAGATTATACACACACATAGCAACACTCTGTTTATATGGTATTGGGGATCAAACCCACCGCCTTCTGTGTGCTAGGGATTCTGCCAGCTGAGCTATATCACCAGCCCTAGCTCATTTTTTTTCAGCAGATACAATAAAGTCATTCAATTTTATATGACAACTTCACAGTATTGAAAATCAATGTAGAATTCTGTACCCAAGGAACTGCCCATTAAAGTGTGGATAGAGTAGAAATGTATTCAGATGAACAGGAACTAAGTACCTTTGTTATCTGTGGTCCCATGATATACGAACTATAAGCACTTTCTTATGTAGAAGATAAATGACCCCATATGAAAACCAGGAAACGGGGTCAGCAGCATGGTTTAGCAGTAGAAGTTCTTGCAGTGCAACACTGATGTCCCGAGTGTCAGTCATCCCTAGAACCTGTGTAAAATGGCCAGATGTGGTGACATGCATCTGTAATCCCAGTGCTTGTATAGTGAGGCAGGAGATGTGCCCAAAGTTCATGGGGCTGCTGGCCTGGGGTACATAGTCCAGCAGAAACAAGAAAAATCCTGACCCTACATGGTGCAAAGAGAAAAACAACTCCCTAAAGTTTCCTGTGACCTTCACCTGCACACTGGGATACATGTGCACCTTATATACATACATCATACACAGAATAATTAAAGAAAAGAAAACATGGAAAGGCAGAAGAGTGACAGGCATTAAATATGTGGCTACAGGTAAGCAAAGTAGCTCTTCAGAATGACAGCGTCTTACAGGCGTAAATTATTTTTAGCATTGAAGTGTATAGCTGTTGCAAAAGAGTCAAGTAAATGGAACCCATATTCTAAGCTCCTAGCGCTGCCATGGAAGTGATAGTAATTTGCATGAAGTAGTAGAGGCAAGTATGAGGCTAGCCTGGGCTACAGAGTTAAGTTCCAGGACAACCAGTACTACATAGAGACTGTCTCAGAAAAACAAACAAACACCAAAAAAGAAAGAAAGAAAAAGAATAATAAAGCAAATTATAGTTAGTCTAATCAAATAGGACAGAAGAAAAAATTAGGAGATACAGTTTGCATACACTTTACCCTAAATTTTTTTTAGGGTAAAGGGCACCTTTACCCAAAATGTTTAAAATTGAAATGGTTTAGATTTTGTAATACTTGGTTTTGCCTAAGATGCCTTGGGGTATATTAGTGAAATATGAAATTCATTGCCGTTACAGGCGTAGCCTAAAAGCAATGTGATAAAAGCTTTAATATGCCAGTGCTATATTGTAACATACATTGGGAGGCTAAGTGTAGAATTGGCTTCTTGTTTCATTTTGGCACTCAGAAAGTTTTGGGTTCTGGAGCATTTCAGATTTCAGAATTGTGGGTTCGAGGTGCTGAGACTCCCGGAGCTGCCCCTATAGCAGTAGAGAGGAGCAAAAGGGACAGAGACCAGATGGCCAGATAGCAAGCAGATGTTTAAACCAGAATAATTGAGAAGTACCCTAAGTGTAAATAGCTTAAATAGTGCAAGATAGAATCAGGCTGTACCAAAGCAAAGCCCTGTGATCAAGAGGGATATTTGGTATGTGAGAGTCCATAAGAAGGAGCCAGGCGGTGGTGGCGCATGCCTTAATCCCAGCTCTCAGGAGGCAGAGACAGGTAGATCTCTGTGAGTCCACAGCCAGCCTGGTCTACAAGAGCTAGTTCCGGGATAGGCTCCAAGGCTACAGAGAAACCCTCTCTCGAAAAACCAAAGAAAGAAAGAGTGAGAGAGAGAGACAAAGGGGGTAAGGGGGGGGGAGGAGAGAGAGAAAATGAAAAACCAAAAGAAGTTAGAATTCAGTAACAGTTAATTTCACCTCACAAAACTTCAACTACAAATAAGAGATTTGTTTGAGACGGGATTTCTCTGTGTAGCGCTGGCTATCCTGGAATTCACCCTGTAGTCCAGGCTGGCCTCAAACTCTGCCCCACCCCTGCCCCCAGTGCTAGGATTAAAGGCATGCCCCACCACTCTTTTCATGGTTCACGTAAACTGACACCGACATGTTTTCATGTTACTGCGGCATGTCTAGTTTTTATTTAATAAGCTGATTTCTACTTAATGATTTGTAATTTGTCTCAGACGATTTTCATTAGAATGTAATTTCCTGGGCAGTGCATGGGCTCTTAGTCTGATAAATGTCTTTTTCAAACCTCCTGAAAGGACTGTATTAGAGATCAGTCTTGGTGCTCTCAAAAGTCAGAAGCAGAATTACTAGGGGTGCAGTTACTAATCCATGTGTTCAGTAATTCTTATTTTATCTTTGCCCAGCTTCAGTTTAAGGATGTTTTCATTTGGTCTCTATGGCCCAGTTGCTGGATTATGACTATAATCAGTTTCTAGATGTAATAATATTAATTGACTACCAGCCTCTTCATTTTATTGTTAATAGCTAACAGTTTTAAATTACTGCATTGTGCTAAATTTCATTCTCAAATGACTAATTTTCATAAGTTGTCCACTTAATGTTTGGTTCTGAGATACACTCGAATGTTCCAATTTACAGATGAGAATATCAGCTCTGGAGGTTTATTTAACATCTATAGTTTCTTAGTTAAATACTGAGACTAAACCTAGCTCTTGGCTGTAGAACCTATACTCAAGAACTATTTTATGTTGCTTCTCTTAATACTGCATGATCTTTTGGCATAATAATTTATTTTCCTAATACATTTTAGTGTCTACTCTTTTTAAGTCTCTTTAACCAATAAGTTACACGAAATATGGTGCCTCATGCCTGTAATTCCAGCACTTATAACTAAGACAGGTGGATTGCCATGAGGTTGAGCCAACCTGGGTTACAGAGGGAGACCCTGTCTCCAAAAGGTTAAAGTTGTGCAGTATAAACTTCACTCATCAAGAATATTTTACTAAGACCAACTGATCTTTGTCAGAGGTGTGATTTCTTCTTCTTCCTTTTGTGGGGTGGATCAAGCAGGATCTCTTACAGCTTTGTCTTGAACTGTCTTGAACTCATCGTGTAGCCAAAGGTGCCCTTGAGCCTGCTTCCACTTCCCAAGTATTGGGATTCTCGGCTTCTTCCACTGTGCCTAGGTCATAAATATATTGGACCTAGGTTGAACCTAGGTTTTTCATAATTTATTATTTAAAAGTTTTGCTTACAATGTAGTTAATAATAAATGAATTTTCATGACTATTAAATACTTTCCACTCATTAAAACAAGAACTAATTTGGAGGAGTTTTGTTGGAAAATACACATAGCAGCTTGGAATTGAAGAAAGATTAGAGCTGAGAAGTCAAATTTGAGGCCAGCCTGGTCTACAGTGAATTCTAGGATAGCCAGGGCTATACAGTGAAACCCTGTCTGTCTCAAACAACAGAGAGAGGGAGGGAGGGAGGGCGGGAGGAGGACAGTGATAGACTTAAAGTGGCCAATTTTACTTCTGTCAACAGTCTCTTGCTGTGCTGTGGAATTGGAGAGGAACATGTGTCCTGGCAGGACCACTGGCTTAGGGTTACAGAATGAAATGTTTTCCAGAAGGCTTGGCCCTCAGCAAGTGATTGGAGTCCACTGAGAGCTGATTCAGTTATGAGGGCTCTGGCGTATTCAATGGATTATCCTTTGGATTTATAATATGATGACATTGGGAGATAGTAAAAAAATAAAGAAAGGCCTAGTTGAGAGAAAGGGATCGGGGAAGGCTACACTTTCTCCTGTTCCTTCCTATTTTCTCTGCTTCCTGGACACCATGAGAAGAACAGCTCTGTTCACCAGCCCCTTGTTCTTAAAAGTGCTTAATTCATCACCAGTGTTGTGTGTGCATGTGCGTGTATGATGTGAACATGATTTTGGGCATGGATGTGCCATGGAGCCTATGTGGAAGTCAGAGGATATGACCTACAGTCAGTTCTCTGATCTCACTCTGGGTCCTAGGGATTGAACTCGGCCTGTCGGGTTTATGTGGTCTTGTTTGCTTTTCTGGTGGCGATAAAATGCTCTGGCCGGAAGCATCTGAGAAGAGGAAAGGATTTTATTGGTTGACACTGCCTGATCTCAATCCATCATGTAGGGAATTCAGGGTAGAAAATGAAGCAGAATCCATGGAGGAATACTGCTTACCCTCTCTCTCACTCAACTCTCCCATGCTCAGCTTGCTTTCTTACACTACCCAGACCCGTGTGTGTATGATGATGTCCCCACAGTAGACTGGGCCCTCCCACATCAATGTCAGTCAAGACAATCAATCATTCACAGACATGACCACAGGCCAGCTATGGGCGCAGTTCTTCAGTAAGGTTTTCTAGGTGTATCAAGTTGATAATAAAAAGTAAAGGTACATATGGCATGTACCTTTATGACTTTGCCATGGCTACCACCACTGCCTTCAGTTTTCTACCTCAACACACACACAAAACAGTGGAGCCAGCCATGCTGGAACCTGTGAAAGTGTGAGCCAAAAGAATCTTTATTTATTTCAGAGATTTGTTCAGCAAGGAAACGGTAACCAACACAACTAGTTAGAAGGGCGTTTTATCACTTTCTAGGTCAGGAAATGTCTTGAACTTGGGTGATAACAGTGGGAAACTAAGAAGAATCTGTAGGCTCTGTTAATTGGGCAAATACAGAAAGACAGAGTCAAGTTGTGCAGGCTTGGCTTACGTAGCTCAGTGCGCAGTAACACCATTGTAATCTAAGCTGTGGTTGAAGATCTTAGGTTTAGTGTGAGATGTGATGTATTTGAGATGCTTAATTTTGAGAAATGCCAGGTGTGGAGAGATGGCTTCACGTTTAGAGGGCATTGTCTGCTCTTGCAGAGGAGCCAGGTTTAGTTTCTGACATACACATGATGTCTCCCAGCCACCTATAACTCTAGTTCCAGGGCATCCAACACCTACTTATGGCCTCCTCCAGCACCAGGCTCACATGTGATAGACATATGCGCATGCAGGCAAGTACTCATACACATAAAATAAATAAAAAAGTCTAAAGTGAAAAAGAAAGAAGTAGATATGTTGAATAGACAGATTGGCAGTGTGTATCTGGAGCTCAGAGTTCAGCATAATTAAAGCCATGATCATAGATGAGCTTTCTTCCTTCTTGCCAAAGAAAAGAACATAGAATGAGAAAGGCAGCTGGCTCAGGGATGGTCTTCTAGAACTAAAGCTTTGCATTCAGAAGGAGCAGTTAGAGGAACTGATGGCTGAGTGTCCTCAAAGCCAGGGTGAAGTGCAGTTCCATTCAGGAGGAACAGTGTCACCTAGCTGAATGGCACTAAGGATCCGTGAGGTAATTTAGAGAGAGTTCTTTGAATCAGCAACTTTTCGGTGATTCCCTATAGTGGTCTGAGCCTGGTGTGGCACCTGCCACAATCCTGGCATTTGGAAGACTGAGGCGGGATGGTGAATTTGAGACCAGCATGGGCCTAAATAGCAAGTTTCATGCCATCCTGGGCTGGGTTGCAGCATCAAAAAGATCCATTGTGGTAGTTTGGTGGTTAAACCTAGTTTGCAATAAAGTTTAAAGAGGAAGAATTGGTTCAGACTGTCAAAGTCAGATGATTGTGCATGAGGCCTAGGTCCTTGCAGTACTCACACATATGGTCTACCCAATAGCTACTGTAGTAGAATGCCCAACTGAAGTAACGCAGGCTGGTGGGTACTTCATAGAGAAAGCACGTTCTGTCAGCTCGCCATTGGGAAGCTAAAAGTATAGGCTCTATAGCTTTGTTACCTTAGCCTCTGTAAGGGTCCCAACCATGTCACATCATGGCAGAGTGTGAGTTATCATACGGTGAAACATGAGGGCAGAGCGACCACTTAGTTCTCTTGAAAGAAGTAGCTATAGGGGCAACAAAAAATGTTAGGGTGATGTAACCACTTTACACTAGGCTCCGTTTCTTAAAAGATTTCACCTTGTCCCAGTGCCATTACATCAGGAGCACCCATCTGCTCCAAGATTCTTACATCCTTTCCTGTAGGCTGCTGACGGTCTGCAGTGTCATGTGACCAGGGTGGAACACCACAGTCAGGACTAAGAAACCCCAGAGTCCTTGGGCAATAGGAACAGTGTTTGTGAGACATAATGAGGTTGTCTTTCTATGCTTTCCTGAATGAGTTTTAAAATAATCACAAAGTTACTGCATTTCATGTAAATTTTTATGTCAGTCTTAACATTATTTAAGTAGTCTATTTAGATTGGCTTCCTTTTCCAACATAGGGGTTCAAGCCCTCCAAGGAAAAGGCAGTAAAAAGGTTGTCTCAAAAAAGTTTCCTTCAATTTTTTAATTTCTCATAGAGAAGATGTGTTAGTCATTTTACTTCCACTTCCATTCAGCAGTAGCAAACGCCCAAGTGCCCAAATCAGGAGCACCCGCACTACCACTCTTTAATGGAGCATGTAGGAACAGTAGCTAAACCAGGCAGAAGGACACAGGTTGCAGTCTTGTTCTGCAGGGTGCATGGGCTGCATAGTGAGACCTTATCTCAAGAAGAAAACCAAGAGGCAACTGTACTACAAACGAATATTATATTAGCATAATGAAAGATATACCTTGCCGGGCGGTGGTGGTGCACGCCTTTAATCCCAGCACTCGGGAGGCAGAGGCAGGCGGATCTCTGTGAGTTTGAGGCCAGCCTGGTCTACAAGAGTTAGTTCCAGGACAGGAACCAAAAAAGCTATGGAGAAACCCTGTCTCGAAAATTCAAAAAAAAAAAAGAAGAAAAAAAAGGAAAGATATACCTTATACACATATATGTAGTGGATATAGGGAAAGAGACCATTTTACAGTATTCAGTAACATTTTGTCGAATTGTGATGGGGAGCATTAGTTTTCTGGGAAGCATTCAAGAGGACACTGTTACTGTGCTGTTCACTCAGACATCCCATTTATCAGCACAAGCTATTTGAATTCACAGTAATATTTCCCTATAGCTAAGAAATCCTTAGGGATTAAAGAAAGGGGTGATGAGAACAGTTGTGTGTCCAGTTGATAGCATTCAATTTAATTCTTTCCTCAGACAATACCAGAAACTCAGGTTTGAGTTAAGAAAGAGAAGCAAAAAGACCTGCAGTTCTAGACATGAAACTCATGACTACATGTGTGTTATGCAGTACACACGCACCAGAAATGGTTTCCCCAAACCTTACTTGGGAAATTTTGTCCCAGTACTGTTCATATTAGTAAACTCGATTTTAAGAGGGGCTTTCCTAGGATCCAGATCTTATTGACTCACAAGTGCTTTTAAAGGAATTAGAGTCATAACCCTTATGACTTGAGTTCATTCCCTAGGACCCACATGGTGGGAGGAGAAGATGGGTTCCCTCAAATTGTCCTGTCACCTTCTCATGTTCCGCGGCATGCATGCGCCTACCTCCAAGTAAATGTAGTAATTTAAAATTAAAAATTAGAAAGGAAAGAAGCTAAGACTAAAATAGCTGTGCCCGGCTGGCCAGATAACTCAGCCCATGCTGGTGCTTGCTGTCAAGACTGATTGAGAACCTGAAAGTTCACACCCTGAGACTTCAATGGCAGGAGGAGGAAACCCATTCCCACAAGTTATCTTTTGACTGCCTTATGTGTGCCATGGTATGTGGCTCATGAGTGAATGAATAAATGAAATCTCCATTGTGAAGCAATATTTTTAAAAATCTGTACCCAAGAATTCCATTAGATTGCATCAGTGACATTCATTAATGTGTCTGCTTTCAGCCTTTAGTATATGGAAGACTTGTTTATTTTTTTGTCATTACGAAGGAACAAATTATTGTGACTGTCTAAAGTTGTTTATGTTCAGAGATTCTTTTGGCAAAGCAGTCCATGATTTTAACAATGTTTTGTTCTAAATTTTTTAAATCACGTATTAGGTGAAAAACCATTTCGCTGTGATGAATGTGGTATGAGATTCATACAGAAATATCACATGGAAAGGCACAAGAGAACTCATAGTGGAGAAAAGCCTTACCAGTGTGAATACTGCTTACAGGTGAGTGAACCAGTGTGAGTTCTACCAGCTGCAGTGTAAACTGACTGACAGGCACCACTTAGTGCTAGAGCCTTCTGGGATTTTAAGCTCTTTGGTTAGATTTATAATAGAAATTTGATCAGTGAATTGGTTTGGAATTATTTATATTGTTATTAATTATCTTGTTTCTTTTCTTCTTTTCCTTGTTGACAAAAAAATCATAAAAACAACAACAAAAATCCACTTCCAACCTCTGATTTCAACAGTATTTTTCCAGAACAGATCGTGTGTTGAAGCATAAACGTATGTGCCATGAAAATCATGATAAAAAACTCAACAGATGTGCCATCAAAGGTGGCCTTCTGACGTCAGAGGAAGATTCTGGCTTTTCTACATCACCAAAAGATAATTCACTGCCAAAAAAGAAAAGGCAAAAAACGGAGAAGAAAACATCTGGAATGGACAAAGAGAGTGCATTGGACAAGTCTGACATGAAGAAAGACAAGAACGATTACCTGCCGCTCTACTCCTCGAGCACTAAGGTGAAGGATGAGTACATGGTCGCAGAGTATGCTGTCGAGATGCCGCACTCTTCAGTGGGAGGGTCCCATCTAGAAGATGCGTCTGGAGAAATACACCCGCCCAAGTTGGTTCTCAAAAAAATCAATAGTAAGAGAAGTCTGAAGCAGCCCCTGGAGCAAAGTCAAACCATTTCACCCCTCTCCACTTACGAAGACAGTAAGGTTTCAAAGTATGCGTTTGAGCTTGTGGACAAGCAGTCTTTACTGGACTCGGAAGGCAGTGCTGACATCGATCAAGTGGATAACTTGCAGGAGGGGCCCAGCAAACCTGTGCACAGCAGCACCAATTATGACGATGCCATGCAGTTTCTGAAGAAGAAGCGGTATCTTCAAGCTGCAAGTAACAACAGCAGGGAGTACGCTCTGAATGTGGGTACCATAGCTTCTCAGCCTTCTGTCACCCAAGCAGCTGTGGCCAGTGTCATCGATGAAAGTGCCACAGCATCCATGTTGGATTCCCAGGCACTGAATGTGGAGATTAAGAGCAATCATGACAAAAATGTGATTCCCGATGAGGTCCTGCAGACTCTGCTGGACCATTATTCCCACAAAGCTAATGGACAGCATGAGATTTCCTTCAGTGTTGCAGATACTGAAGTGACTTCTAGCATATCAATCAATTCTTCTGACGTACCTGAAGTCACCCAGTCAGAGAATGTTGGATCAAGTTCCCAAGCATCCTCGTCAGACAAAGCTAACATGTTGCAGGAATACTCCAAGTTTCTGCAGCAGGCTTTGGACAGAACTAGCCAAAACGATGCCTATTTGAATAGCCCGAGCCTTAACTTTGTGACTGATAACCAGACCCTTCCAAATCCGCCAGCATTCTCATCCATAGACAAGCAAGTCTATGCAGCCATGCCCATCAATAGCTTTCGATCAGGAATGAATTCTCCACTAAGAACGACTCCAGATAAGTCCCACTTCGGACTGATAGTCGGGGACTCACAGCACCCGTTTCCCTTTTCAGGTGACGAGACAAACCACGCCTCTACCACATCAACAGCAGACTTCTTGGATCAGGTGACTTCTCAGAAGAAAGCTGAGGCCCAGCCTGTCCACCAGGCTTACCAAATGAGTTCCTTTGAACAGCCCTTCCGTGCTCCCTATCATGGATCCAGAGCTGGAATAGCGACTCAATTTAGCACTGCCAATGGACAGGTGAACCTTCGGGGACCAGGGACAAGTGCTGAATTCTCAGAGTTTCCCTTGGTGAATGTAAATGATAATAGAGCTGGGATGACATCCTCACCAGATGCCACAACTGGCCAGACTTTTGGCTAAAAAATAAAAATATATATTGTAAATAATACTGGCACTTTAGAACAGATTAATCGAGAGTGGGGTTACTCTGTGTAAAATGGAGTGCTATACAGATTTAAGAGCAATGCGTTCATAGCAAGCTGTTAAGAATAGCAAGATAATCCAATAACTGCATTTCGTTTGGTTAGTCCTCATTCCTTGAACTGCCTTACGTGTTGTCACCGTTAGAGAAGCAATGCATTACTTGTTTTAGATCAGAACCTTGCTATTCACCCACACCAAGATAAAAAGGAAAAAGAGACTTTCGCACAATTGTTTCCTAACTGATAACATTGTACATTCTTAGGAGAGTAGTAATTGTGTGAAATTTCCTCATTGTTTCTGAGTTTTTCAGCATAGTATTGCACTTCAGCAGGGAATCCGAGGAGACTTCACAGACAGTGAACTTAAAGTTTCAATGTCAAGAGATTATGGCTTAAATAAGTAGTTTGTCCTATAGGGGGGAATAAAAA
Source organism: Microtus pennsylvanicus (assembly GCF_037038515.1). Classification (NCBI taxonomy): domain Eukaryota; kingdom Metazoa; phylum Chordata; class Mammalia; order Rodentia; family Cricetidae; genus Microtus; species Microtus pennsylvanicus. The sequence goes on along the minus strand of NC_134579.1, from coordinate 61,484,781 downwards.
GAAACCACCTTTAAAAAATGATATGCCATATACCCTTGATCTTCATTTTGCATTATATTGACATGTTTTTTTTTTTGAAGAAAAAAAGTAATAAAAATCTGATAGTCTAAGACTCCACTATTTAAAAGCCTAATTACTTTTAAAGTATGCATACTTCAGAACTTTTACCAAAATCCAGCTGTCGGAGCAGTCACTTCTCGTGGAAGTATGCATATTGGTGTCAGTTTCTTTGTACAGGTATACTTAGGTATTTTTTATGATTTTTTTCATGTGCAAGTATCAAGGTTTGAAGTTTTAGTAAAAAAGAAATATTCTGTAGATTACATTCCCAAGAAAATAATGCTTACACAAAATGTATATTCCACGTTCTAAAGCTGAAATGTATTTTACTTTACACACTTCAGTTGACATAGAGCACTTAGAATTAATCTGGTATTTTTGATTTCTCAAAATTAAAAAAATAGATTTTATAGGTTTGATATGGTTGTGTCATAATCATCTCGTAATTGACAATTTTGTTTTTTGGCAATAAAAGGAAGCTGGGATATCTTTGGACTGTAAAACCTGGTTTAATTCTTCTCTTTCTGGACTCTTGATAGATTGGATAATTAAACAGTATCCCAAGAAACTAAAGCAATGGGCATTTTAATTGCTTACTTAAGTTACTTTTAAGTGAATACTGCTCATGACAGTTTTACAAGCAGAAGTGCTTACTGATTCCAGTAACTGCAATTTCTTTTTCAGCTAGACGAGTGATCGGAAATTTTTTGTTGCATTTCAAAATCTAAATAAACTACAGACTTTATCCTTATATCACGAATGTTTTTTTAATATATGTATACTTTGTCTTAAAATAATACAGCATGGTACAATAAATAGTGCTTTTATATACATAAATATATATATATATACACTTTAATGAAGAATGATGGTTTGAGTTATACATTGGGCAGGTTTAATTTTTGGAGACTTAACATTAGTTACACTGACTCTGCTCTCCTCTTTTATCTGTTCCACCTTTTTGGGTTTTGTACTTAAGTTTCTGCCATCTTTATCACAATGCACCAGTGGTAACCTGAAACTAGTACCCTTGGGAGGTGAAGCTTTCTGTAACTTCCATTTTGACTTTGCTGTTGACCCTGTAGATCTGCGTGCTTTGTTTGAGAGTTGAGTATGTTATCCATTTAAATTATTTTTCTTTTATTTAATGCTATCCCAAGACTGTTCTCATAAAGAAAGGGAACAAAGAAATATCCTCCCCCAGTACCCTTCACTTACACTCATTTAGTTTTTTAATATGTTGGTATTTTTATGACAAGGAATATAAGTTATGTTTAATGTGGTTTCCTCTACACTTTGTAATGAAACTTCGCTTGAAATCATAGTTTTCCCATTTGACAGCCTTGCTGTCAGATCTTCAAGAACTTTAAGACTTCTTTGAAGTACCTGTTTTCAGTTCTGCCATTATTGATCTGAAGACTGGTGTGTGTCTGTGGCACATCATGTATCTGCAGGCATGCTTCACGAGATGAGCTGTTATGGGACCGTGTTCACCCTCAGTGGGCGTTTGCATTTTCTCATAGTACTTTTGATAAGAGTAGACATATATTTCCTAAATTGAGCCTGATTTAAAAAAAAAAAGATTAGTTTCGCTGAGAACTTGATGCGTTTCTTGTACAGCATCAGGGGTTTCCTTTGTAACATAACATCACCAGCACAGGGTTAAGAATGTGACAGTTACTGAGTGGTTCAGGTAAGCTTAGGAAGAAGAGCCTTTGAAAGGGGAAGTTCTGTAAACAGAATTTCAGGCGTTGCATTCCTGTCTTAAACACATTTCTTTAAGTCTACACGACGGCAGACTTTCCTACCAGGTTAGCGCATTTGAGATAACCGATAGCCAGCATATTTATTGACTTACCGTTTAAGTACAGTCAGCACTCTTACTGTGAAGTCCCGAATGCCTCCCAGGCGCCGCTTGTTTCTTCATCATGCGAGAAGCATCTCAAAAGTTTGGGTTTCTCCACTTTGGCTCAAAGTTCTGGGCATTAGAGGAAGGAAGTGGCCTTGTGTGCTGCTTTAGAGGGATCCCTGTCAGCTCACACTTCTCATCTCTCTCAGTGAGCAAATTCTTCTAGAGGAGTAGCTCCTGGCACCCTTCAGCTTTTGCTCACCTTGAGCCTGTGGCTTTCTCTCACAGGTCATTCCTGGTCTGGTCTGAGCTTGAGAGCTTCCACTAGACACAGCAGGAGCTCTCCAGCACCTGAAAGCATTGCTTTGTGAACTTCTGTTCTTACTGCATGTGTATTTCGTTGCGTTTGGAATAGCTGAGTGGCTCCTACTTTTTTTTGTTTGTTTTGGGTCTACAGTGTGCATGTGCTAACTAGTCAGGTCGGAATCCACCACATTAGCTCTGACTCAGGGTGCCAGCAATGGGGTGCTCAGGGCAAGCTTTCATTCCCACAGACGAGAGACACTCGCAAAGAGCCAGTGACATTAGATCTTTGCCACTCTTTGACTTCATTAATTTGGGTTTTTTAAAGGGCTGTTTTAAAAAATACAAAGAGGCCGGGAAGCTTTGCGTAGGCACGCTGCATACTGCACTCCGTAGGATCTGAAACTAGAGTTCATCCTTTTCCAGTGTATTTACTTGAAGAAGCACTATTATAATCAGTGAGAATTTATTTGAGTCTGCAATTTAATTTAAACCTTTTCCGTTTCAAATTGCTTTATTTCAGGGAAATAATTTTCCAGTTGTTTTTGCTATATTCTGCAAATAAAAACCGTGTGTTTCCTTTTTCCACCTAAACTTTGGTAGGAAACAAGCTAAAGCAGACAAACATTTCTTGTTGTGTTTGTTGCTTTCTTTAATCCAATGGATGAAAAAAGTAAAACCCTGTAAACATTATTTTATTTTTTTATGCAATACCATGCTGTAAATACGGTTCATCGAGTAAGGATGTACCTATGATTGAATCTTTAATTCTGCACAGTTAGAGTTTATATATAAATGTGTCTTGACAATCAAGGACTTTGATGTGAGTCTTCCTTTATGATGTTTATTAATGTTATGCATTCCATTTGTTTGACGTGAGTACCAATGTGCTAATTTGTATTGTCTGAAAGTATGTAATGTTTTTACAGCTTGTTTTTAAGACTCTGTAAATATGTACAAACCAATCACAGTACGGCTTTATGTTAGAAGGCGTGTGATGTTGTACTGTATGTAAGCAATAATACATAGCAGTGCTAACTTTACAAGTAGCATCAGGAACGTTCTATAGAAACATTTCAGAGTTATCAGTTATCCTTATTTCATTTAATAATGATTATCTTTAATCAGTTTTTATAAGCAAATTCCATTGTTCCTTCTGTTGGAACGTAACACTGTTTACACAGCCTAATTGACGCTGCAGGGGAGACAGGCTAGACCTGGCTTCGTCTGCTCTCACTCTCACTAAACATTGAATGGCCTTACCACTCTTGTGCAAAGATGGAGGAAGACCGCAGAACTTAGTGCCCATCACACCGAAGGAAGGGATGTGTTTTTTTTTCCTGCTTCTGTACCGCTACCTAACTTTGTGGTTTGCTTTGGATTTTAATATGTGTTTCTGTTTTAGATTCAAGCCCATAAGTGTTCAGGTAACTTCAGTTCAATTGTGAAGTCGATAAATTTCTTCATACTTCATAGTTACATTTCAGTGATTCTAAACTTTCTACTTTGATTTTTAGATACTTATTTTTCAAGCTTGATTTCTCAGCTGACCAGATGAATTTACTCAACTTCAATACAAAGAAAGACAAACTTATAGCTTGAAGTGAGTAGATACTATACTGTACAGAACAGCTCTCTGAACACCCGTCACTGCTTTAGAAATGAAGCCGCCAATTTATAAATGATTATGACCTACATTTTATAGGGAAATGTTTTTAATGCTAGTCATTTATATAATGTGCTTTGAAGGATTTGCTAGTCCACTCCTGTCACTTTTTAGTACACTGGTACCTTTTCTATGTAATGTATGCTTTTTATTATTGTAGCAAAGCATTTCAGTAGAAAGAATTTTGCAACAATATGGGGGAAATTTTTCATTGTCGGGTTTGAATTATACTGGATTTTATCTGTCTAGTCTTACTTGTCTTTATTTTAATGCTGTCTGGAAGGGACCTTGGTACCCAAATAAAGCAGGTTAACCTCATTGCTTCAAGGGCATACTGTGTAGTGCTGAGTTTCACCTGGAAATCTGATGACTTTGAAAAGAAAAACACATTTATAAAAATTGTACAGAAGAAATTAAATGTGTGATGGAAATCCTGATGGTGGAGCACGTTGAATTTTCTGAGACATAGTGTTATTTTCCTGGAATCCCTTATGCCTTCTTTGTATTCCAACCAATAAAAGAAAACCTTGTCATTGAAAGTGGTAGGCTGATAGGATATTCTGATTATACAGTATTACTTTTTCCTGTCTTATTTTCTGACCCCTTCTCAATCACTGTAAATTTTTTATTTTCTACTTCCTATTGCTGATTAAACATGTATATAATGTAGAGGCTGTTGTATAGAACTGAGTGAATTGGGTTGCTATGCTTGAATGGGTAGCCACATGGAAAGATTTGATGGATACCGAGAAGTCCTAAGATGCCAGAGTAAATTTACGTGGGAAAGGGAAGGCCACAGCAGATGGCTCCTGCCACCCCTAGGGGGTCAGTGGGAGAATCGGCTGCAAACTATGAGATACAAAGTGGGGCTTTTCTTCCCTTCCCCCAAACACATGAGCACTAGATTTCAAAGTCTACTCAGGTGAAATCGCTTCACAGTGAAACTTAACCACATTGAAATTTTCACTGTTAAATACTATATTTGTGATATTTTTAAATACAAACTTGTACACTGCAGTCTGCAGCCTAACCATTGAAATTTAGCCAAGATATTTTAAAATATAATTGTCCTCCATGTATAATTGTTTTTAAACAATTGGGAGGATTTTTTGTTGAAAGATTTTTTTATTGTCATTGTAAAAAACAAAAAAAAAACCCCATCTTGCTTGACCCCCGCATTATACCATGAGTGAATCACTGAGCCATTCAAACACGGTGGTGGCTTGTTCCATGCCAGGTCACGAGGCGTGAACTGACACTGCGAGGTCTGATGAGTTCCTAGCCTTTGGCACTGTCGTCATAGAGTTCCCCTCGCCTCTTGGAGTTTATGATACCGTTTTATGTATTGTGATACTAAAGGGAGCTGTTTTACTTTATTTTCAATTGAATTATTAGATTAACTTATATTTGCAAATTCTGCATTTTAAATGTGGACACTTGGCTGTGTGAAAATAAAATACAGAATACAGTTTTATGAATAATTTTCTAGCTGAATTTTTCACAGTACTTTGAACCAAATGACTAATGGTAAATATGCAAAAAAAATGTGGTACACAGTTAAGAGGAAAGGATGTCCATGTGGAATTGATAGTTCCATGGGTTACGTGACAATGTCAAGGCCTTTCCTGGGGCTTGCTGTGGAATGTCGCTAGTTGTAAGATGAAGGTGCCTGTTAACTGTCATCAGCTAGTTCAGATTAAGCCATGTGGAGCTAGAGCTAAGACTATGTGTGGCTTTTCCTTTACAGATCAGAGTCCGTTAACCTTTGATCAGTAGCACCCATGGGATTTCTTTTTCCTCCATTAGCGTAGATAGATTTGTTTCCGTTCACCAACCACCTTGCCAGGGCCTTGTCTTCTGACAGTGGGTGTATTGTGAGAAAGCAGTCTGCAGTTAACAGTGCTGCTTAGGTCCTCGGGACAAACGTCAGTGCTCGGACCCTGGCTTAGCACGGTGCTGTAACCACCTGTACGTAATGGTACCACTGATGGTCTACTATTGCATTTCCTAGATCCCAGTTCTTGAGTGATTTGGCTCGGTGGGGAGAGGGGTGGGAAGGTGCTCTACCGACACTTCTCTCACCTTCTAAAGATAAACAAAAAAATAAAATAAAATTGAAGTCACTTGAATTAATGTGTTGTCACTGAGTCTTACTTGACAATTTATTGTTCACAAATGGTTTTTTTGTTTCTGTTTTTGTTTTTTTGTTTTTTGTCTAGAATTTGGGTTGAAGCTACAATTCCCAGCCGTTCAGGTCCCCGTTTCACCAAACCTGATATGTATTAGGATAAACAGCATCTACTCCTGGATCAAGATTCAGTGGAGGCGAGAGCTTAAGTAAAGTGAAAATGAGGGTCTCATAATTTTAGTGGGTTTCCCCTCTGCCTGCCCCCACCCCATCATTTTAAGATATAGTGGATAGTTAAAATAACCTTTTATCCGTAGACTTAGACAGATGTAAGGGCTGGGATGAAAACACTGTGACACTGTGAACAAGAACGACATTCTCAAATATCTGGGAAAATAAAAGTTTAAAAATGGCCTTAACTTGTAAAATGGAGAACATTTGAGCCTTTGCCTGTTTATTCACCGACAGATTAGCTTTTTAAGGTTGTAACCTTAATTAATGTTCCTAACTTCTCGTGTCCTAAGAGCTGAAGCCAATGCTCCTGCGGTGTAGGGAAGGGCGCCAAGAGAACATTCTCTGGGATAGGACTTGCGATTCCTTTTGACTTGGATCTTCGCTGGCTCAGGCCCAGAACCTTCACCTACTTACCAGACACTCTACTAAGTGCCAGTAACAGATGGCTGGGCTACTAGTGTCTCTTTTGTTAAAGCTGTATTTATTTCACATGTTTGCCTGCATGTATGGCTGTGCACCATCTGAGTGCAGTGCTGGTGGAGTGCAGAAGAGGGCATCAGATCCAATGGAACGGAGTGCTGGGGCTGTGAGCTGCCATGTGGGTGCCGGGAATCGAGCCTGGATCCTCTGGAACAGCAGCCAGTGCTCTTAACTACTGAGCCATCTCTCCAGCTAAGCTACTAGTATCTTAACCTGAGAACATTGGTTGTGGTGTCAGCTACAAATACCTGTGTCATGGTGGCGTACTTTACATGAGCTAAGCGAAGGCAGGCTCAAGATGTCAGCATGTGCTGCGGACTTCAGCTCTCTTTCCTCAGTAAAGGGCTAAGTGGGAAAGCATGCTCATTCTCTGCTCCAGTGTGATTTCCTAAGAAAAACTCCAGAAATAAGTATGTGGAGACCATTACAGAGGAAACAGAGAACACTCAAAAAGTTACCTTCACTGGGAACCACCGGATTTATGGGTAGTGTTCAAACCTGGAGGATGCACCTGGTGAAATAGTCTGAAGAAACTGGCCCGTTACAGGTCTGGGTAATCCGTGCTCTACAAGGGGATGCTATCCAGAGGATGCAGGAAGCCAGTGCTGGGACTGGTGTCCTGGCAGCAGCTACCAGCCAAGGCTGGTGGGCACAGCCCCCATAGGAAGGTGTTACTGTGTTGAATGTTCTGAGCTCACACGCTGCTGCAGCTTCCTTCCAGACTGCACTTGTGTTTACTGCACTCCCCCGTTTTCTTCAAGGTCTTTGGCCCTCCCCTGTGGCTGTCTCCGTTTGTGTGGGGGAGCTGCATCACTTAAGCAAACTGCCAGCAAATTTGCTAGGGCGTAGAATACGATGACAAGCTAAGGACACAGCAGTAAACGGCGGCAGGGCAATGTAGGAGCTCTCGGATGACAGGGTGAACAACTGCAGGGTGCACTTGATCCAGTGGGGTCTTGATTTAAGAGGGGATGTTGGTGTTCAAACCACAAGGGGGATATAGTTTGTAAGACTTAGGCAACAGCATGAGCGGTGATGGCGGGACGGCTTTAAATGAAACGAGAGTGTTTCTTGTGGAGGACCATGGTGAGACCGTGGGATGTGGTTTGGTCATGTTCCTCCAGGCTGTGTTTGCAAAAGGAAATGGGATGGGTCTTAGAGTCAAAGAACTGGTTGTCCTTGATATTGCTAAATGACCTTGTTGAAGCCATTTCTAATCCTCAGTGGCTTCCACCATTGACAACCTCTCTGTTTCGCCGTCAGATTATTTGAGGCAGAAATGTGTAAATTATAAAGCAGTCAGTAGATTTATGTATGAGAAAGGCAAGAGCCTAACCGGGCAGATGCTGGTAGCCTCGCTTCGCGTGAAACACGGCATTAAGAAGTTCTGACTGACGGTGCAGAGTGAGCAGCTTCAGTCTGTTAAGAAGCATCCCCAAATCCAAGACTTTGATCCCCAATGTCTTAGAAATGGAAAATTTCAATACCAAACTGATGGATTGCCGACAAGATATAGGCACACTAAAAGATGTGTTGTGAAAATATTTCAAATACTGTCTTTTCCCAAGTATTCTGTGTACTCGTACTCCACCTCCACGCCCTTCAGAAGGTTGAAGATAGAATGTATCTATTGAAGATAGAATGTATCTAGTTGACCATCGGAAAAGGAGCTAGCTGACAAGGTGGGTAGGAGTGGTGGTAACTTCTGTAAGGAGAACGATGCTTACAATATGTGTTGGCCAATAAGTGTATTGCAGAGGTGTCAGGACATAACTTCAATTCAGGAACAGATCTCAAAAAGCTTGGTTAAAGTAGAAGTGATTCTGAGGCTGGAAGTTCCTTTGCTACAGGTGTGTGTGTATTGGATATGTGCACGTGAGTACAGGTGCCCGGAGACTGGAGAGAATTCATTTGCTACAGGTAGGGGTGTGTGTGTGTGTGTGTGTGTGTTGGTACCTGGTACAAACCAGGTGTTGGATCCCCTTGAAACTCAAGTTACAGGTAGTTGCGAGAGGCTTACCTGAGTGCCAGGAACAAGACTTCTGTGAGGGCAGTGTGAGCCATTTTCCTGGCTGCCTTGGAGGCAGGCTGACCATTGCTTTGCATTGCAACATTGAAGGGAGTAAATAATCAAGTGGAGGCCTGCAGTTGCTCACATCTGTTGAGAAGTGGGTCAAACTATAGAATGTCCTGCCTCGCTAAGGTTATCGTTTGTTTTTAAATAATGACAGTAGAGAAAGATTGCAAACTATTAGCCTCTTGCTGAGAGAAGATCAGGGATCCATGGGTTAGTTTGTAAGCCTCTCAAAGGTCTGTAGTGCATAGCCTCAAGCTGCCTCCCATGAACATGTAAGTCAGTGATGGCATGGTTTGCCTGGTAGAGAAGGTATTAAGATTGCTGTTTGAGTTCATCAAAAGTGGCTTTACAATGAGGCCATGATTGGGTGGAATTCTGCACTAAACACAAGCTTCTAAACAGGACTCCCACAGAAGGTGCCAAAATCCAGGGCCAGAAAGAAGTGGAAGATGCCTCAATCCAGCATTCCTGAGGCTGACGCAGGCAATCTGGTGTTCAAGGCCACCCTGGACTATGTAGTGAGACACCCTGGACTACATAATGAACATTTTTTTGTTTGTTTGTTTGTTTTTTGAGACAAGGTTTCTCCATAACGTTGAAACCTATTCTGGAACTCGCTCTGTAGACCAGGCTGGCCTCAAACTCACAGAGATCTGCCTGCTTCTGCCTCCCAAGTGCTGGGAGATTAAGGCATGTGCCACCACAGCCCAGCAATGAAGGACCTTCTTTACGTGTTGGAACTATTTCCCAAACCTTGAGGTGGAAAGGGATAGAGCGTCAGGCCAGGACAAAAAGACTCTAGAGGCAGCATGGTACCCTCAGGGTGAGCAGAGCATCAGTAGTGATCAGAGACTAGGATGGCCAGGGCTCCCAGTGGCCTGGTGGCCCCAGTCCTTTCCCAGCGGCAAAGGGACAAAAGGCAGAAGCTGGGGCCCGGTAGAAAACGACTTTGTGCTGGATTTTGGTTCAATATGCTTTGTAGCCTATCTGTAGTCAGAATGTTGGCTCACGGTGAGAACAGGCTTGGGGATGCCACCCTAACACTTTGGAACCCCTTTTCCCTTTACCACCACCATAGCCCAAGCCATCCCAGGCTTTCCTGGGTTCTTGCAGGTTTCTGCACACCTACACTGGACCTCCAGTCCTTGCCCTAGATGGGCCATGTGAAACCCTTTCAGAAGCCCCACAGCTGTCTGGACCAGCTACTCTCCTTTCCCTGGTCCTGCTCAGATGTCTGCTCCCCAGCACCCCTCTTCCCCAAGAGGGCCCCAGGACCTTCTGCCTCCCGCTGATTCTCAGTGCTTGGTCATGGCTCTTCATGTTAGAGTCCTTTTTCTCCACACTCTGCTAAAACTCCCCTCTCCACCCTGTCTTCTCCGCCAGAAGAGTTTGTCCTCATTTGCCTGATGAGATCATTTCAGCTGTGTCGGAGTTCCTGCGGCTGTGTTTGTTTCTTTAACCTGGTTCGCTTTCTGCTAATGTTGTGCGCATTCAGTAGGAGAATTTGGGTAATGTCTGTCTTCCTCACCTGTTCAGAGTGGTCTTGCTCCTGTGTCTGTTTCGTGTCGACCTCAGGGGATGGTCATGCACAGGTATTTGGTGGGTGTGCCTGAGGACTAGAGTTAATGAGACAAGGTGCAATGCCCAGGAGTTTGGGGTTCTGGGGTGATAGCATTAGATGGCCTGGTTTTCAGAATGAAAGAAAGTGTACGAAAGCAGCAGAACCGCTGCTCTGAGTTTCAGTCCCCAGCAGAATGGCCCGGGACTCTCACAGGTAGACTGGGCAGGTCTTAGCGTGAACTCTGGGTAGGACTGAGGAACGTGGGCCTTGAATACTTTAAAGGCCTGGGGCAAGGTCATGGTTAAAAGAGCCAGGCACTGGTCCAGATCTGACTTTGCTCATCTACACTCTCAAAGGTCTGCCATTGGAGCTTCTGTGTGTGACCTTTAGGGAGATAACAGAATGCCAATCTGTGTCGCTGCAGTCCGGAAAGACTGCCACTGTTGTCATAAAGCAAACAGGACCTCTGTGTGTGTGCTTTCCCGAGCTTCCAGGTCCTGGCCTGTGGCAGGTGGCAGGTGGCTGGTACTAGGAGAATGACTTTCTCTAGTTGCAAGGCAAACTCCCAGAGTCAACAAATGCCTCAGATCCTGGATGAGAAACCTGCTGGACAGGAGCTGGGGACACCTGAGGGGAGGGGCCTTGCCCTCTGTACTCAGCCCTGCCCAGGAAGCCAAGCAGGATTCTGTTCTCTCTAGGATCCTACCTCTACTCCTCTGACCCAGGAGCTCCTGCATCCCACCTCCAGGAATGCCCAGTAGTGCTTCTGACAGACATACTTCCCTTGGGCTTACCCAGACTGAAGCACAATTCAAAGTCCAGAAAGGAAGCAGGCAGGGCAATGCACACCTGTAATCCCAACCAAGGAGGAGAACTGCTGAACATTTGAAGGCCAGTCTAGGCTACATATTAAGTTCTAGGTCAGCCTGACTACACAGAGTAAGACCTGTCTCAAAAACACAAATGAAGTTTTTAATCCCAGTACTTGGGAGGCAGAGACAGGCAGATCTCTGTGAGTTTGAGGCCAGGCTGGTCTACACAGTGAGTTCCAGGACAGGCTCTAAAGCTACAGAGAAACCCTGTCTCAAAACAACAAGCCAAGCCAAAAGAAACAAAAAGCCAAAACAACAAACCTATCCCCTCCCCCACAAAAAACCCAACCCACTAGATAGGTGGCTCAGCAGTTAAAATCATGTACTGCTCCTGCGTAGGACCTGAGTTTGGTCTTAGCTCCTATGTCAGGTGGCCCACAACCACCTGTAACTTCAGCTTCGAGGGATCCAGTACCCTCAAGGGTACTTGCACACATGTTCATACACACACATACACACATGCTTACACACACACACACACACACTCACAAATAAATGTTAAAAACAGCAACAAAACTTTAAACTTTAGAAAATATAGTTCAGGCCTGGAGGGATGACTCAGCCATTAAAGGCTAGGCTCACAACCAAAAATATAAGAAAATATAGTTCAAGAACTAGCTAACTATTATCACGTAACATATTACCCCTCTCAAGGACAACATTTATACTCTTTCTTGCCATTAAGGTTTTAATTAGAGGGTTGAAGAGATGGCTTTCTGGTTAAGAGCATTTGCTGCTCTCCCAAAGGACCTGACTTTAGTTCCCAGCACCCATATCTGGTGGTTCACAAGTGTCTGTAACTCCAGCTCCAGGGCATCTGACACCCCTGGCCTCTGTGGGCACTGCCCTCGTGCACACGTATGTGCAAACAGACACACACCTACAGAAGATAAAAAAAAAATACTAAATCTCTAAAAATGACCCTAGAGGAAGACAGCCCTGTGAAATGGTATTTGGGAAAATGACAAAAACTGTAGAACCAGAAATTCCATAATTTCCATAGATGGCTGAGGGGGTTCGTAGATTGGCAGTGGAGGGGTTTAAAGACAATGCCAATGTGTCCAGCTCCACCTCAGACCAGTCAGGTAATGAGGTTGGGAACTCATGGGTAGAATCCAGGGAGGGGTGTTGTCTGAACCCACTCCTGGACCGTGGAGTACGGGATGACCTGTGTGTGAAGCACACGCCAGTCCAGCCAGGCACTTGGTCTCTGGTGTTGGAGTCCAGGCTGGGGGAGGTGTTTTGTACACACCACCCTCACATTGCTGTTGGACATTGTTTTGTGCACCCCATCCTCACGTCGCTGTTGGTCGTGTCCACCCCATCCTCGCATCGCTGCTGGTCGTGTGCACCCCATCCTCACATCGCTGTTGGTCGTGTGCACCCCATCCTCGCATCGCCGTTGGTCGTGTGCACCCCATCCTTACTCACTTTTGGTCGTGTGCACCCCATCCTCACATCGCTGTTAGTCGTGTGCACCCCATCCTCACATCGCTGTTGGACATTGTTTTGTGCACCCCATCCTCACATCGCTGTTGGTCGTGTGCACCCCATCCTCACATCGCTGTTGGTCGTGTGCACCCCATCCTCTCATCGCCGTTGGTCTTGTGCACCCCATCCTCACATCGCTGTTGGTCGTGTGCACCCCATCCTCACATCGCTGTTGGTCGTGTGCACCCCATCCTCGCATCGCTGTTGGTCGTGTGCACCCCATCCTCACATCGCTGTTGGTCGTGTGCACCCCATCCTCGCATCTCTGTTGGTCGTGTGCACCCCATCCTCGCATCTCTGTCGGACTAGTGCTTTCACACGTCCCTTCTGCTTTATTCCGCCCAAGGTCTGCTTCCTCCCCCGGCTTCAGACTTTCAGACAAAAGAAGTCGTCTTCTAAGACAGCGACTCTCAGTTTTCCTAGCTCTGCGACCCTTTACTACAATTCCTCACGTGCTGACCCCCAACCTTAAAATTACTTTTGTTGCTACTCCATAACTGTAATTTTGCTACCCCTATGAACTGTAATGTAAATACCTGTGTTTTCCAATGTTTTTTTGGTGACCCCTGTGAAAGGACTGTTCGACCCCCAAAAGGGTTCAACCCCCAAAGGGAGACCCACAGGTTGAGAACCCTCTGTCGTAAGACACGGTTTCTTTGCCAGTCTTCATACAGAGGGCAGCTTTCAGCACCAGCCTGTGGAAGGAAAGAAGTGTTTGGGCTTCTACACGCAGCTCAGCTGAGTGAGATGCACATAGCAACAGCCTCACTACAGGATCCATCTACTAGAGCCTGAGCTGTTACTCAGCTGAAGAAAAAGTTTACTAGCTGCGTTATTGTTTTTACAGAACTGGCTGTGGGCTGGAGTAACAGGGAATCCAAACAACAAAATGGATAAGAAATTTGGGGTGGGTCACTTCTATCATGGTTGTGTTTTTCATGTATTTGCTGTCTATTGCTATGTGACAAATTCCTCCCAAACTGATTTGCTTAAAGAAGCCACTGTCTTTTATTCTGCCTGTGAGTCAGGAATTCAGAACAAGCACGGCTTGCTCTACAATGCCTGGGTTGCATCTGCTGGGGGCTGGAGTCACTTAAAGGTCTGGTTCACTCACAGTTGGGTAATCCTGGCTATTGCCTGGAATATCTACACACCCTTCACAATATGGGGTCTGAATCCCGGCTGAGCGAAGGGGCAGATAACCACCTTTATTTCTTAGCTCGTGAAGCCCAACAGTGTCTCTTCTTCCATTTCTTTGGTCAGCCGAGGCTCTTGCAAAAGCCCACTCGGGTCATGAGAGCAATCGGAGACCCATCTCCTGAGGGAATCTCATTTCTTGTTTTGAGGAAAGCAGATGCGAGGGGAGGGACCAGTGCAGCCATCTTGGGAAGATACAGTTGGCCCACATTATTTGTCTTTTAACTTTCTTACTCGTTTCCCCTTCGGCCTCTAAAGTAACATGTACTTGTAAGAAAAAAAAAGTCAATAAAGTTCAGATTTATCCACCAGAGTGAGTTTCCTCTCCTCCATCACTGTCTCAGCTCCTCTCTGTAGAGAGAAACACAATAGCTTGACGGTGTTTTCTGTGCACACGACACACCTATAGACAAATGGGTTGTAGCACACCACTCACGCTGTCCTGTAGCTTGCTGTTTTTATTCGTTATGTGACAAGCAGAGCTCAGGGTCAATACACAGAGACCGCCTGACATAAAACCCTGGCTGTCCTTGTGTGGCTCTGCCCTAAAGTAACCAATCTTGTGCTAATGCATTTAGGTTGTCACGTTTTCAACTATGGCATGTAAACAATGTGACCTACCTACTAGCTTAGAAATGGAGATGTTTTATTCTAAGAATATGTCAGATACAGATTTTTGGCACAGGAAGGTTGTATGTGTGTGTGTTTAGGATTTTTTTAGGTTATAAATTAAGATGACATCTGGCAGAGCGTACTCTTTTTTTTTTGGCAAACAACTGAGTTTTTCTATTTAACCTTATATGAAAAAGAGACACGGGCACATGTGTTCTAAGGTCTAAAAGCCACTTAACAAGTATTGAAGGAAGCTCTTCTCATTTATTTAGAAAAGGGTTAACCACAGGAAGTCGTGGTTATAAAGAGGGGGGGAATATCCTTTTTTTATGCCGTAAATCCAGGCTTTACATGAATGTGAATGTAGATCCCCCAAAGTTCAGGCTGGTCCTCAGTGGTAGGCTCCCCCAAAGTTAGCAGCGAATAGGAACCTAGGTGAAGTTAAAAGGTGTCATGGGTCACCCAAAAACGTGAGAAACAAGGCTTTGCTGGTCATGCAGGTGACTAGATCTCAGCAATATGTCATCCTATCTGTCTGTCCATCCTCTTCTCACAGATGGCTTATCTGTGATTCGTGCTGGGGGAGTTGGGAGGTGCTCTTTCTTTTGCAGAGATGGGTTGTTAAAAACTCCTCTGCAAGCTAGAGCTAAAGCTCAGGGGTAGAACCGAGCCCAGCCCTGACAAAGCATTGGCTGGGTTCCTCTCCCAGCATCGTAAAGCCAAAACTGAAAACAAACTCTACACACAAGCGAAAACCTTTTTTCTTGCCGTGAACTGCCGATGCTCACAATGTAGAACGGACGTCGGGGGACTTGGTGCTCAAGTGTGATGCGCCAGGAACAAAATGATAAATATCGTACTATTCTATTTAGAGGCTAGCTGTGTCCAGAGTAGACGAAAAGACAGAAAGTGGGTGGGGGCGGGGGAGCGTGCATTTTCTGTATGGAGTGATGAAAAAAGTTTTAGATGTGGTGATTATGGACGGTTGCGCAACACCGTGAGCGAGGTTTAACCACCCTGAACTGTACAGTCAAAATGGATCAGACAGCAAACTTTACGTAAGACACCTTCGCAGGAGCAGCAAAGAGAGAATGGGGCGCCGCCAGTGTTCCGGGGCTTTGCCTTCCCTTTTGTTTTAAAAGAACAGTCTCTATTTTTAGGTATTTCACACAAAGGCTTGTGGGCGTGGGAAGTACTCCCAGCTGCCCTCCTGTTTCTCAGAAGCTCACAGGGAAGCCTAGCAAGTTATTTAAGGTTTAGGAACTATGCCAGATTGAAAGTGGAGATAATTTCATCTCTCTGTATGTTAATTCCCCTCTCCCCCTGCAACCTCAGACCCTGGAAACCTTAGTTCACCCCTAGGGACTGCGGTACAGTGGTCTTGCTGAAGTGGTGAGGGTCATCCCCCTGCCTCTCAGCATGCCCGTGGCGCTTTCTTGTCCCTAGAAGCGCCATTCCCTGCCTGTTCGGTGTCACCTGGCTGAACCGCCGCCCTTCAGAACAGGTGGTGCCCGGGTCTGGGTCTCAGGTCCAGATGCTCTGCGGAAGCCCTGGGGCAGGGGCGCCTAAACCGCCGGGCGAGCGGCCCGGAGCTTGGCCACGTGGCGGGGCGGGGTGTGGCGGGCGTGGCCTCGGGAGCCGGGACAGGAACAGGTGAGGGCTCAGGTGACGCTCTGCGGAGGGGGAAGTGCAGCCGGGGTCTCGAGGACCTGACCCTGACACCCAGAGCCTCACCCCCCCCCCGCCCCCAGCTCTTATTGGGGTGACAGGTCCCACACCCAGCCCTTGACAGGAATCTTCCCCAGCTCCTCCTCCCTCCCCCCCCCATTCGCTGGAATCTCTGGAATCTTCTCCCCGCAGGATGAGGAGCAAGGTCGCCTCAGCCCTTCTCTTTCCCTCCTTTTCTTCCAAATATAGTGGACAAGGTCCCTCAGGAAAGCCAGGGTCTCTGGTGGCCAGAACTGGGCTGTTGGTTCTGGCTAAGGCTCCTGAGGACTCTCCCCAGTCTTCCCGCTCCCGTTCTGCCTAGCCTCCCTTCCACCTGCACTTGCCACCAGGCACGGGGTTCAACGAGACCGCAATACACATTGCGCTGGACAAAGCGTTGCTGGGGCATTGGGAAAGGAGTGTGGGGCTGTGTCTTTAAGGGCTGGATAGCTGAGCAGTCAGGCCCGCCCCTGCCCCTCACAATTGGGAAGCTAGGAGTTCCTGTGACTTCAAGACAACAGGAAATAAGCAGGTGGGCTCTGGACTGTGATTGGGGTACCAAAGCTGTCACTGAGGTCCCTAGATGGGACCCGAACAAGGTTTCAGCTTAACCCAGAGCCTTCCTTAGTGCAGAGGAAGGCTGGATGGAGGAGAAGCTGCAAGAGAGGGAGGAGTCGGCCTGACCAAGGGTGATGTTTGCTTTCCAGAGTGGTCCCCCCACCTAGAGTATCAGGACCTCACTTCCTGGAGAATGGCCCAGAGGTCTCCACAGGAACTCTTCCATGAGGCAGCCCAGCAGGTAAGCCTGGTATAAGGGTGGTGATGGAGCAGCCAGAGGCATGGGAGTCAGATGCCACCAGACAAGGGCAGGAGGGGCACCGTGGCGGTGCAGTATTTTCAAAGCAGTTATCTTTAGAAGTTTACTTAGGCATTAAAAAAACACTATGGACAACCTTTAACCGTGTGCAGAAAGTCTCTTTCGGCATCATTTGTAACGTCCTCCACTGTGTCATGGGAAGTCTTCCACGAATGGGGCAGACTCAGATGATGTGAACTAACTCCTTGTAATATCGAATCAGACCAATGTGAGGAGGTAAGTTTATTTCTGGAAAAGTTCATCTACTGAAGTCAGAGGCGTTCTGGGCTCTCTGATGTCTACTGGTGTTTCGTTCATTTTTTTTCTTAAGCCCTTCCTGGTGGTTATTAGTTGTAGGAAGCATTCAGTGTGTAGTCGATATGGAATTGGAGGAAACGAAAGCCCATCCCTAGGTGCTGATAAGATCTCCGCAGACCACGTTTACCCACCTTGGCGCTTCGTTGCCCCTTGGATTAATGCTTTGTAGAGAGGCGGAAGTTTCCCTGTATCAGAACAGAGGGAATGAGCCCATCAGAAGGAGAGAATCAACTCAGAGCCTCTTCATATAGCAAGAGCAGGGTCTAGAGCTGGAAGTCAGGAGGTGGAAGGGGGGTCCAAACTGTTAACCCCCTCTTCATATGTGTGGGCACAGGTGAAGGAATGCTGCCTGGTGACTGGCAGGCAGGAAATGCTCAGGAAAATACACTGCTCCCTGCCCTCATCAGATGCGGGATTTATTGCTCTGGCCTTGGCACTTACTATAAATCCTCACACAGCCCTAGAAGCGGCCAAGCTGCTTCGAAATGAATGACTAGGAACTCAGAATACTCCATCACAGGCTGGGATGGAGCTCAGTGGTACTGCAGGTGCTCAGAACAAGGCCCTGGGTTCCATCCATTACACTGCCAAAGCACCGAACTAAATACAAAAAGATAATTACTCTTGGCTAGAGCTATCGATTCCTGGGCAAAAGGGCTTAGGACCATGTTCTTGTTGTGCTTGGGGGACCCCAAAAGAGCCTCTTTTTATTTTTAAATTACAGTTTATTTATTTGTGTGTGCACATGCCACCCTTGAGTGGCTCTTCCGCCACGTGGGTCCCGGGTCGGCAGCTGCTCTTCTACCCACTGAGTCATGCCGCTCGTCCTCAGAGAGCTTCATTTGTCCAGATCACATATGTGTTTGCTTCGACAGTCTCTCACATAGTTCCCCTGTGTTTCCTGAGACCCAATATGTGCCATGCGTGGCGCCTCAGTCCTGTAAGCCAAGCACTTTGGGGACAAAGGCAGGGAGACTTTCGAGCTCAAGTCCAGCCTGGGCTACATAGCAATATCATATTTTAAAAGGGTGTGTATATGTGATTATATACTCTCAACATTTGTTTATGGTCGGTTCTTTTGTTGTTGTTGTTAAACAACATTTTTTTAAAAAAAATGTTTATTTATTATGTAAACAAGGTTCTGCCTGAATATACACCTACATGCTAGAAGAGGGCACCAGATCTCATTATAGATGGTTGTGAGCCACCATGTGGGTGCTGGGAATTGAACTCAGGACCTCTTAACTTCTGAGCCATCCCTCCAGCCCCTATGATCTATTTTTAATAAGCACTGTGTTGATCATGAAAAAGAACCCCAGGTGGAAAACAGGAGGCCTCAAGAGTGTGAAAGGAGAAATGAAGAGGGCATCCCGGGTCTGCATGAGTGGAGGTGATCAGGCTGAACCTGGTCCTCTCTTCCCCATTTTTCTTTTTCTTTCTTTCTTTCTTTCTTTTTTTTTTTTTTTTTTTTTTTTTGGTTTTTTGAGACAGGATTTCTCTGTGGCTTTGGAGCCTGTCCTGGAACTAGCTCTTGTAGACCAGGCAGATTTCAAACTTATAGAGATCCCCTGCCTTTGTCTCCCAAGTGCTGGGATTAAAGGTGTGCACCACCACTACCCGGCAAGTTGATCACTTGTAAAAGGAGCTGTGGGCCGCTTCCCCACGTCTGGCTAGCTTTACCCCAAATAATTACATGGAAACTGTATTCATTTAAACACTGCTTGGCCCATTAGTTTCAGCCTCTTATTGGCTAATTCTCACATCTTGCTTTAACCCATATTTAGTAATCTGTATAGCACCACGAGGTAGTGGCTTACTGGGAAAGATCCTAACCTGCATCTGTCTTGGGTTGGAGAATCATGGCGACTGCCTGAATCTGCTTCTTTCTCCCAGCATTCTGTTCTGTTTACTCTGCCTATCTAAGCTGCTGTCCTATCAAAGGGCTGAAGCAGTTTCTTTATTAACCAATGAGAGTAACACATAGACAGATGACCCTCCTACATCAATTACTTTTTAAAAAGTTTATTTTATTCTTTTTAATTATGTGTACATGGCTACACAGTTAAGAGCACTGACTGCTCTCCCAGGGGTCCTGAGTTCAGTTCCCAGCACCCGCATGGCAGCTCACAATTGTCTGTAACTCCAAGAACTGACACCCTCCTGCAGACATGCATGCAGGCAAAATACCAATGCACATAAAATAAAAATTTTAAAATTATGTGTAAATGCTTGTGTCTGTGTATGTGTGCATATGAGTGCTGTGCCAGCAGAGGCCGGTAGAGGGTGTTGGGTCCCTAGGAGCTGGAGTTAAGATCCTATGAGCTGTCAACGGGTACAGGGAGCCAAACACTTCCATCCTAACAGCCTTCCATCCCCCTTTCTCCCTCTCTCCTGCACTGTCTCATCTAGGGAACCATCTCTTTTTCTTGACTGGGCTGTTCATATCCTCCCTAACATCTCTCTCCTTTGTTCTGAAGTGGTTCGTCCTACAACACTGACCTGTGCATTCGATCCTCTGCTGAAAATCTTCCAGTAGCTTCTCTTCCCTCAGTTTCCACTTCAAACTTTTTGTTGTAACCCTCAGACCTACTGAGATCTGACTAACCTAACCTGCCCATTGAACCTGGACCATTGTACTTGCAATGTAGCATAGCAACGAGCCATTTCTATCCTCTCTCCTCGGGGGAGTTTGGGAGCATCCTCAATACTCACCATTGTGCTTGGAGTATAGCTGATGCTCACACATGCTGGTTGTATGTCTGGGATTGGATGTGCTGCCATTCGCCTTGGGTCTTGGTATTGGTGGACATACAGCACTTGTTAAATTTGGGAAACACATCCTAGATGAGAGAGGAAGATTCTGATAGCCACCAGTTAGTGAGATTTTCTTCTTCTGATTGCTTAATGTGCTTTGTCTTTACATTCTGGGATGGACCCAGCTGCTTTGGTCTCATGGACAAGGGCTGGAGCATTTCAAGGGCAGGCATGTTATCTTTTCTGGTGTGTGCCTTCAGCTCCAAAGTTATAAATAAATCACTGGGACAGTAAATCAAGGCCCTCTGTGGGAGCCAGAAGGTAGCAGACAGTAACTCAAGGACGTCTATGAGAGACAGAGTAGCAAAGTAGCTAATGTCTTTGAATCGGAACTCTAGGAGTGGTTGGCCCTCAGTAAATGTCCTGTGAACCTTTTTGTAACCTTTACTCCAGTCATGGTGGTTGGGAATTCTGGGAAGAGCTTTGGAGCCAGTACGGGGTCAGGTAGCCAGAGCCCAGTAGAAAGACAGGCTGGTAGGTGTTGTGTAAAACCCTTCAGTCTCGAGCTCCTTTCTCTTGATAGGAAGCTGCTCATGGCTGTGAGTTAGATGGAAAAGTGAAGAACTGGATTCTTGGTTTGGCTTTAAACATTTTAGGATCAGATAGGCATAGGAATATGTGTGTGTGTGTGTGTGTGTGTGTGTGTGTGTGTGTGTGTGTGTATGTGATGAACACACTGAGAATGGGTTGTAGATCTAATGGTTAGCAAGTCTGGTGATCAAGGTCAGCCATGCAGCCTGGACTCAAGTGCTGATTCTACTCTCTGAGTTCAGGCAGTTTCTTCTTTCACCAAGCCTGTGTCCTAACCTGTGAAAAGACTATACTGGCTGGGCCTCCTCCAGAGGCTGAAGAAAAATAAAGGTGAAAATGTCCGTAAATTATCATATGGGATGTGGTTCACAGTAAGTATTCAGGATACAGCTGAGTAGGGAGGTGACATTTAGTCCACGGGGTAACCTTATAAAGGATCAGGAAGACCAGCTGGCAAATGAACGCATGATTTGGCATGGCAAAGTCGGGCAGAAAAAGGACAAAGGCAGGAATGTCAGATCCAGACTGACAGCAGAGAGGACTGCTTCCCAGTGTCGGAGCTTGCTTGGATCCCAACCTGTGGACCATCCTTCTCCTGCCTCTTGTCTCTTGTGTTGCTTGCACAGCAATGCTTGATTTCCACCTCTTCCCCTTCTGTCTTCTCCATTCCACCTAAATTAGCTTGACCAGTAATGGGAAGAAAGTCTGGTCAAGTTTGAGCACAGTGTGAGCTGGAAGGTAGCGCTAGTGAGATGTTTTAGTCAGGGTTTCTATTGCTGTGATGAAACACCATGACCAAAAGCAATGTGGGGAGGACAGGGCTTGCTCTGCTTGCACTTATACTTCACAAGTGTTATGGAAAAATTAAAAATGCTGCAGGATCCCTGGCGGCAGCAGGCAGCAGAAATGCTGCAGGTCCCCAAATGGTGGTAGCGGGCCATGTGGTGGCCGACAGCGGGCCCTGAGAGCAGCCAGTCCCAGGCAGAGACGGCTGCCCGTCCCTGAGCGGTGGTTGGTCCCAGGCAGGGAGACACTGGCGTGTGGGCAAAAGCCAGAGACATGTATAGAAACGCCATGCAGAGTGAGGTTGAATATTTATTCATGGGGTTATGGAGGGAGAAGGGGAGAAGAGCTGAGAGAGAGAGACAGAGAGAGAGAGAGAGAGAGAGAGAGAGAGAGAGAGAGAGAGAGAGAGAGAGAGAGGAGAGAGAGAGACAGAAGCAGGGGAACAGGAGAAGTGGGGAAAGAGGCAGAAGCAAAGCTGCCTCTCCCAGAGGAAGACAAAAAAGAGAGCAAGCTCAGGCCAGAAGCTGAAGATCAGCCTGCCTCAGTGGATGGGGGAGGGAGTGGGCATAGCTTGTCTCTTAAAGAGACAGATCATTACAAGTGTGTCATTTAAGGCAATCAAGACAGGAGCTCCTACAGGGCAGGAACCTGGAGGTAGAAACTGATGCAGAGACCATGGAGGGGTGCTGCTTACTGGCTCCGTTCTCACGGTTTGCTCAGCCTGCTTTCTTACAGAATCCAGGACCACCAGTGGACTGGGCCCTTCCACATCAATCACTGATGATGACAATGCCCTATAGGCATACCTGATCTTATGGAAGCATTTTCTCAAATGAGGTTCCCTCCTCTCAGATGACTCTAGCTTGTGTCAAGTTGACATAAAAACTAGCCAACACAAGAGGTAAATCAAATGAAACTTACCAGGAAACAGGGGTCCTCAGAGATCCTATGGTCCAACCCCTTGCTTAACATGTCAGGAAACAAGCCCAGAGATCTCAAATTTCTTGCTCCAAAACACATGACTGGGAGTGGCAGGGCTAGGCTGGAGCCAAGTAATAGCTTCAAAATGCAGTCAGGTGCCGCTGGGTGGTGGTGGTGGTGCATGCCTGTAATCCCAGCACTTGGGAGGCAGAGGCAGGTGGATCTCTGTGAGTTCGAGGCCAGCCTGGTCTACAAAGGGAGTTACAGGACAGGCTTCAAAGCTACAGAGAAACCCTGTCTTGAAAAACCAAAAAAAGAAAGAAAGAAAAAAGAAAACAAAATGCAGTCAGGGATGATCCAATCTCCAAGTCCAATATTATACCTACTACACATGGGTGCTAGGATGTATCATTAAAACAAAGCAAAGTGGGAAAAAAACAACAAACCCTCTGTTCTCATTTCTGAGCTCTCATTAGCCTGTTCACACCAGATTTGGTCAGGTGACCAAAGGCAGGAGTGAGAGGGGGCCAAGACTTACTGGGGTTCTGCAGGACCTGGAAGGCAGGGTGGAGTCAACAATTTGGGATGGGTCAGAAGAATTTCTCTGGACTTTAGATTGTAGGAATGGTCTCTAGTGTGGAGGCCCAAAGAGGCCAAAGGTCAGAGAGTTTGGGACTTGTTTCTTGTTCATTCAAGGCTATTGTGCTTCTAACTCAAACAAAGGTCCCACCTAGTTGTAAATCAGAGAATTCTGCTCTAGCAAGGCTATTGTCAACAGGTGTGGCTAATTGCCAGACCTCGTGCTCCTGAAATAGGGAAGTAGTTGGTGCCCACCTAAAACAAAAGTCTAAGGATCCAAGTAAGTTCCAGTTCCCGTTAGGAAAATAACTTGGGATTCCACCCAGGGAGTGGTTTGCCTGCAGAGTGTTTGGTCTAGGGTGTGAGCGTGGTGGTGATTTTCAATTAATATGTTAATGCAGTTTTTTACTCCTACCTTTTGGGGTCAGGGGTATTTTAACAAGTTGGAAATTAAACATGGGCAAATTTTTAGTACTCACTGAAAAATTCCCTCCCGGTTCTATCCTATATGTTTCTGCGTTTTATTATTTTCATTCACGTCTTCGTATTCTTCACTATATTTCTGATTCCCCACGCCTCCACTCTGGAGAAGTATTTTTGTCGAGGCTGGCCCCCGACACTCTAGTTCTCTGGTAACTGACCCTGGGATGATTCAGGTCCAAAGAAACATTGGCTTGGTGTTCAAGAATTGGCAACTGCAGCTGTAGACTCAGATATAGGTTGGTTTGCATATGAGAGGCACAAAACTGGCTAAGCTCTTACTCTGTGATAGCCAGCAGGATTTGATTTTGCCTACTTGTGAATGGATGAATGACTTGGGTTACTTCAAACATTTGCACTGCCTTTTGGTACATTTCATCCATGGCCAGAAGCAGGGGAAATGCTATCTTTGTCACTATTTTGGGGTTTTCAAGAAGTCTGGACATTAGCGACGCTGGAGCACTATTCTTGTAACTTAAATGAAGTGCTACCGGGTGGTGCTTAGGTGCTGGTCTAAGTGCTTTCTGCGGGGGCGGCTGAGTTTTAGCTTCATTTCGTATTTTTTTCAGACCCAAATATATCTCTTCGTGAATGAAAAAATGAAAGAAAAAGAGGAGGGCGTGACTGCTCCCAAAGTATGGAGAATTTCGTTGTAGACATAGGGGGAAGGCAGGCAGTAGGAAGAGTCCAGGCTGAACATGGCTGGCAGACTAAACCGAACCTTGAGAGGAAAGAGGGGAAGGACGAGCAAGAGAGAAGGCCCCAACCATGAGGCCAAGGGAAGCAGAAGCCCAACCCCTGGGAGGGAGAGGTTTAGAGTAGGGGGCGGGGTAAGAAGAGCTGGGAGGAGCCACAAGCACTGAGCAATGCTGGGAATGCTGGGAGGAGCCACAGGTGCTTAGGGATGCTGGGAGAGTTGGGAGGAGCCATGGGTGCTGAGAGATGCTGGGAGAGCTGGGAGGAGCCATAGGTACTTAGGGATGCTGGGAGTGCTGACTAGCATCCACTTTGATACATACCTAAGTTAGACTTTTGTCCTGGGTTTTTGAGACCTAACATTTCAGGAGAATAGTTTAAATACTATAGCTCTATATCCATAGAGGAGTGTAAATTATGCTAAACAAATTCACATATCTCAGTATAATTCAACTAAATATCTCCTTTTGCTCAGCAATAATTGTCAAGTATAATTAAATCTATTACGAATCAATTTCAATTTTTTTCTTCTGGAGTTTTAATGCCCTATTCAGAAGGTGCCGTGTGGTGGGATAGGATAGTTTGACAGGAATAGTCTTTGGAGGCAGCACCCAGGCTGCAATGCATACCACACACACACACACACACACACACACACACACACACACACACACACGTTTGTTGTGATTTTATGTTACCACTTCTCAGGGCGAAGGGCCTCTGCTAGTCAGTGGCATGTCACTACAAGGAAATCCGTGAGCCGGAGAACTTACAGAGTGAAAGGGTTTATTTAGCTCCTTATTTCAGGGTGGTGGTGGTAAAAGCTTGCATCAGATCCGCTCTGCTGAGGATGTGGATGGTGATGGGGGGAGCACGTGACATAGAGAGTGGTCCATCTTGAGCTAGAAGGGTGGGGATGGGAGGGGAAAGAGCGTGGGCGTGCACAACGCCACCAGTCTGTGTGGATAGGCGGTCTTCTCCAGAGGCTTGCTGGACTGGATTCATTGCAGGTGAGGTCTTACCAGACTGGGTTAGGCAGTGCAGGCTGAGTAGTCCAACAGGAGAGTTTGTGGACCTGTTTGTTAGCTGTTACATGCCTCAGCAGTTCCCATCTGGTGCCGAAGGAAAGAGTTCCTGTTGTTCTGAGGGCAGCAGCAACAGGAGAGAAGCAGAGGCGGGGAAGCTGCGTCTTCCCCAGGCCTCTTCATCCAGGCCGCCATTGGTACCTGCTGCCTACTCTAGGGGCCGGTCTTCGCTCTCAGTTAACCCATCCTGGAAATACCCTTCTATAGAACTGATCCTAGGTCCAATCAAGTCATCAGTCAGGATTAACCACCACCGAGGGGTGCTCCTCCCTAAGGAGCCCAAGACCTCTCCGTAAGACTTATAAATTCTTACCTAAGGGTCCACGTCATTCCACTACCTGGAAACCAAAAGTTTGCCTGTGGAACATGGGGTCGCTGGACATCCCAACCATAGCAGCTCGTATGTACATTTCTTTATTTGGTGAGTGCTTTTTTTTCCCCCACATGCAAAAACCAAAAATAAACAAAAAAAGGATGAGGGTAGAGGGATTAAAAAACACTCATTTATATGAAAATTTGGGGTGCTCTCCTGTAATCTCCCAGGCGGAGGAACCACGCCTGTTGTCGCCATGGTCACTGGTTATACAGGTGCTGCCACTTACTGATCAGCCAGGAGCCGTGGAGACCTAGCACCCTTCTGTAAGCCGGAAATAATTGTGTCCTTGCTGGAACACGAATTCCCATATTTACAGATTTTTAACTATAGAAAACAATGCCATGGCTCATTTTTGCTTGTCTGTTGGTTAGCGAATAATGGAAAACAACAGCAAATTACAGTTCATTTTAAAGGCATAGAAGCCATGGGAGCAGGCATTCATTTTACAAAGGACTTCACGCAGCCTGTTTCAAATGTGATTCGGAACGAAGAGGTTGTTCTCGTGACCCAGCCACTGAATACTATAAACAGATCACTGATGTCAGCTTAGCAAAATCAAACCGATAAACCCTGCTCTGTTTAAAATAAGTCTAATACGTAGTTGCTTTTTTTTAAAATAAAAACCAAGTGTTTTTATCATTGTTGCACTTCGTGTGTGCAGGAAGAAACCCTTAAGCTTACACACGAGGGCACGCGTGGAAATCCCTTCTTCCCTGCTGCTCCCCAGAGCCGCCACTGCAAATGCTTTCTGGTCTCTATTTCCTCTACTGGTGATATTATCGCCTTAAATAAAATACCGATAACTCAGTTTCTGGGTTATTAATTTACTATCATTTTACTTATTGCTTCCTGATACCAAAAATAAGACCTTGGCACACCTGCCTGTCATCTCCCCCACTCTCCGGCGGAGTTGGCGTTGTTGAGGTTTACATTTCTGTGTTCTCGGCAACCGTAATACACACTTTCTTCTTTAATATCGTTGATTCTAAAAGTTTTAAGTCAGCAAATGTTTGTGTGGCACAGCTGTGTGCATGTGCTCAACTAATAACCAAGTGGTCCCATATACCCAGGCCTTTGCTGTCTGAAGTCTTCATTTCTTTCCTTTCTTCCCCCACTTGCTCATATGCTGCTACCTTGATTTCTTATACCCTTGTCACTTCTTTCTGGGGCTTTCTTTTATCTTTTGAGTGACCCAGTTTTTCCACACATGGATCAGAGATAACAAATTAGTCTTTCCTTTCTGACATAGAAGCTGTAGGGTTTTTTTTTCCCTTTTTTGTATTTCCAAAAGGACATTTTGCGCAGATTGGATGCAGAGTCCATGTGAAAAGCCAGGTCTGCTCTCGGGCTGGATATTAAGATCGTAAAGTGTTTATCGGCATCTTTCTTTTCACAGTAGAAAGGGATTTTGTGTTGTGAAATAGTTCTTTCACTAAAACTATTTCTCAATAGGAAACAAATCTATTGTTACATCAAGTAAACTCTTAAGTATCTCAAATTTTTAATATGATAAATACTGGTAGACACTCGCCCACATAAGCAAATCCTCTTGGCTGTTTGTGGTCATCAGTAAGTGTGTCTGTGTCTGTGTGTGTGTGCGTGGAGGCCAGAGGTCAATGTCAGGTGGCTTTAGTTTTTGCTTTCCATTGTGTGTGTGTGTGTGTGTGGTTTTTCAAGACAGGGTTTCTTTGTAGCTTTGGAGCCTGTCCTGGAACTAGCTCTTGTAGACCAGGCTGGCCTCGAACTCACAGAGATTCACCTGCCTCTGCCTCCCGAGTGCTGGGATTAAAGGCGTGTGCCACCATTGCCCGGCCCCATCTTATTTTTTTTTTAAGACAGTTTTTCACTGAACCTAGAACTCACCAATTCAGCTAGACTGGATGGGCAGCAAGCTCGGGATCTCCCCATCAGTGCTGGAGTTACAGCTGCGTACCGCCATGCAGGACTTTCAGGGGGTTGCCTGGGGTCTGAACTCAGGTCCTCTTTTTTGCATAGTGTCCTGGTTCGGTTTTCCGTTGCTACAAAAAAGCGCCATGACCAAAACCAACTTGGGGAGGAAAGGGTTTATTTTATCTTACAGGTTGCAGTTCATCATTAAGGGAAGCCAGGGCAGGAGTCCACGGCAGGGGCTTGAAGCCAGCCAAGGAATATTGCATACTGGCTTGCTCAGCTACCCTTATTCAGCCCCACCTGCCCAGAGGTGGAATCCACTCCTTATATATTTTACATCAGTTACCAACTTTTAAAAATGCCTCAGAGACGTTCACGGGTTAGTCTGATTTCGGCAGCTCCGCAGCTGAGATGCCCTCAGATGGTGTGGGCTGTGTTAAACGTGGTGGCTGATAACCGTGACTACAAGGGCTTTATGGTCCGGGCACCTCTCTCACCCCTGCAGTCTTCAGTAGTTGTTTTTCCTATTTATTTATGGGGGGTGCACACAGGAGCCACAGTGTGCGGGCAGAGATTAGAGGGCACGTTTGGGAGTCAGTTCTCTCCCCCCATCCATCAGACACACGTCATCAGCCATAGCGACAGGTGGTGGACAAGACTGAGGAGGGCGCGTTCCATTTCTTGAGCTTATTTGTGGTCCCACATTTCGTTGTGGTAATAATGTGACATAAAATTTATCCTTGTAAGCATCATTAAAATATTTTATAGCTAAATTTTAATTATGGTATAAATGCATGTGCAGGGGTTGTGTGTCCATGTGTGTGGAGGTGCCTGGAGTTATAGGAGCTAGAGTTATAGGTGGTTGCGAGCCTCCTGATGTGGGTGCTGACCAGTTTAGTAGTATTGTTTACCTGTAATACTGTGAAACCTTATTTTTAAGCTTTGTTTTGGTAAGATTTAAAACTTCACATTTATAGAACAGTCTGCAGTGGTTCACTCTCACACACAACACCCCCACCAACCCCACAGACCTGGGCAGTTTTAACCCATACTTGCTACTGCTTTGCTTTATTATTAGGTTTCTCTTGTCCTTATGATCGCCCTCTCTCTTATCTACAAGAGAGTGTGCAAGACTGTGTGCAGGTGTGTGTGTGTATGTGCATGTGTGCGTGTGTGTGTGTATGTGTGTGTATTCCTTGAGAATAAGGATTTTCTTTACCTTGGGGCTGGAGAGACAATTTAACAGTCAAGAACACTTGCTGCTCTTTGATGGACCATGTTTGGTTCCTAGCACCCACATCAAGAAGCTCACAACTGCCTGGAATTCCAGATCCATGGGATCCAGCGCCCTCTTCTGGTCTCCTTGGGTACCTGCACACAACATGGTACACATACATGCAGATGTTCACACAAACCCATAGGAATAAATCTTTGGAAAAATAATTTTTTTTCTATTTTTTTCAGTAAATAATAAATTTACTGAAGTCAGAAAATTTAACAGTGTATACTCTATTTTAGAATCCGTAGTTCATATGCAAAAGTTACTCACACACCTCCTGGTCCAAGATTCAGTACAAGCTTTTTCTGTCTCTCCTGACCTTGACTTTTTCTTTAGTTTTTCATGACAGGGTTTCTCTGTGTAGCTCTGGCTGTCCTGGAACCTGCTCTATAGACTAGGCTGGCCTCTGACTCAGAGATCCACCTCCCAAGTGCTGGGATCAAAGGAGTGTGTAACTTATACCTGACTGATTTTTGTTTGTTTGTTTGTTTGGTTGGTTGATTGGCTGTTTTTTTTTGTTTTGTTTTTTTGACCAGTTTTCACTCTGTAGTCCCCACTGGCCTGGAACTCACTGTGTAGCCCAAAGTAATGGCAATCCTCCTGGTTGGCCTCCCAAGTGCCAGGATTACAGGTACAAGTCACCATGCCTAACTGAATAAGACAGTTTTTAAATACATGTCCAGTTGTGATGTGGGATGCCCCTCTGTATGTTGTGAATATGTCTTATTACCATTGGTTAATAAAGAGGTTGTTTTGGCCAATAGCCTGGCCAAAAACCAGGTGGGAAATCAAGCAGAGATAGGAGAAAGAAGACAGAGTCAGAGAGACGCCAGCAGCCACCGGAGGAGTGAGATGCCAGAGCATCACCAGTAAGCCACAGGACACATGGTGATACATAGATTAAGAGAAATGGGTCAATTTATATGTAGAGCTAGGCAGTAAGAATCCCGAGCCATTAGCCAAACAGTTTGTAATTAATAGTAAGCCTCAGAGTGGTTATTCAGGAACTGCCGGGCAGGAGAAAAACCTCGAGTTACACAGTTCCTGTTGGTCCCACATGGTGATGTTACCTGTTACATCAGGCGGAGTCTCATACTTAACAGACCAGTTGTTAGGGCTGCTCTGAGACCTACAGCTTTAGCCCTGTTGATAGGGGCAGTCTGTGGATCCTGTGATCGGCTGTCACTGCTTCTCGGCTGCAGATGGTGGTTTTCTCATTCCATAATACCTTCCCCATACTTTAGTATGTTTTTTTGGTGTAAAACGGGCTGTCAAAGGGCTGGAGAGATGGCTCAGAGGTTAAGAGCACTGGCTGCTCTTCCTGAGTTTAGTTCCCAGCACCCACATGGTGGCTCACAACCATCTGTCGTGAGATGGGATGCCCTTTTCTGGTGTATAGGCACACATGTAGATAGAGCACTCACATGCATAAAATAAATAAATGAATCTTTAAAAAAGTTTAAAAGGGGGGGGCTGTCTAAATCCAGTATAGCACTCTGAAGGCAGAGGCAGGAGGATCACAGGTTCAAGGCTAGCTTCAGTTACATAATAAGACTCTGACAAAAAGGGGGTGGGGGCTTTCTCTTGTTTATTTCAATTTATTTATTTGCTTATATCTTCATGGATTCAAGCTTTTTTCTTTTTTTAATTTGCAAATTTTTATTTTTTAAAGATTTATTTCTTTATTTGTACACAGTCTTCTGCCTACATGTACACCTGCAGGCCAGAAGAGGGCACCAGATCTCATTACAGATGGTTGTGAGCCACCATGTGGGTACTGGGAACTGAACTCAGGACCTCTGGAAGAGCAGCCAGTGCTCTTAACCTCTGAGCCATCTCTCCAGACCTTTGCTCAGGTCACACAGGCCTGGGGTCATGACTGTGAGCTGTTTTCTCAATTCCTAATTGGTGTCGGAGGGCCCAGCCCACTGTGGGTGGTGCCATCCCTCTGCAGTTGGCTCTGAGCTGGAGAAGGGAGTTGGGTAAGCCAGAGAAAACAAGCCAGGGAGCAGCCTTCCTCCATGACCTTTGCTTCAGTTCCTGCCTCGCTTTTCCTCCATGATGGATTGTGTGAACTGAAATGGACTCTCTCTTCCCCAAGCTGGTTTTGATCAAGGTTATTGCAGAAACAGAAAAACAAACCAGAATAACAGACTTGCTCCTCACCGTGTTCATCTTGCTCAGCGGGCACACCTGCTTCCCAGTGTTTCGTGCACCAGGCCCACTGGCTTTGACCCACTGACTTTTTGCCACTTCCCTTTGCTCAGCCTGCATGTCTGTGCGAGCCATTGAAGGGGATTCTTGTTATCTTGGAATTGATAGTCCAGAGTCGAGGACAATTATGTTCTAAAGGCAGCTGCCAACAACTGGGATCAGGGAACCCCTGACACTCCCAGAATTGGCTTCACGTTGACATCTGTCATCCTAGCCTCTTTTCTCATCCTTTCTCTCCTCTTCCAGTGAAGTGGGGTGAGAACTGGCCCTGCCCTTTCCTCTGATGCGTCTGCTTCTGTTGCAGGAGGTGGCTCTGCCTCTCATACCTGAACAGGCAGTCGCCGTGTTGATCTATGAGTCTGGACCACACTTTCCTAAACAGTAGCTCGGACAGTCGTGTGAGATGGCATGATCTCACATGTGGGGTGAGGCTGGGCTAGTACTGATGCTGGTGCTTCCACGGGGATGCCTGGGAGGCAGCGAGTCACTTCCACGGGCTCTGGAAAGTTAAATGGAGGCTCTGTGGGACTTACTAGCATTCTATGCTAAGGGTCTCCGTTCCATATTCTCTCTCTCTCTCTCTCCTGCTTTCTTCTTCCTTCCTTCTTTCCTTCCTCCCCCTTCTCTCTCTCCTCTCTCTTTCTTTCTTTTCTTCCTCCACTGACTTTAAGGGGTCTTTCTACATAAGAACACTGGGATTGATTGCAACTGTGGTCAAAGCCAGAAGTGAAAGTCTTTGACCACTTGTAAAAGAAGGTGGAAGCCCCCCACCCCAGGACCCTGAAACATGCGACTGTGGCTCAGTCACCAAGCCAGTCCACAGCAGCTCTGCTGCCTTTCTCAAGGTCAAAGGTGTCCTGAGGTTTGAACCTGCTATAGTCAAGCATTGTTCAGGGTGATGCACTAGAGTGTGAGGGTCAAGGCTTCCACAGCCTTCAGAGTGGAAAGATGAACACGGTCCCATGGCCATTCACAGGGTAGACCAGTTGGACACAGGCCCAGGGTGTTAGGGCCCACGGGGAAGAAAAGGACATGTTGCCTTTAAGTGAATGTGGTATGGTGTTGAGTATACACCCCACAACCTGGGCATGGGTTGGAGCCCCAGCTGGAAGACTTAGGACAGCCAGATATCTTCTTATCTCCGGACAGGGCCATCCCACCTGTCTCCAGGGCTGTGGGGGATTCAAGGAGAGCAGAGCGTTGATTTGGAGGCAGACTGGTAACTCTTTCTATTGCTGATGGCTGCCGTTATTACTGTCGCTGATAATAATGGACCCATGACAGGCCTGACAGGAAGCTCACACCAGCATAGGAGTTGGGCTGTGTCCTCAGTTTTGAGCCTGGGATCCTAGCTAACAAGCCTGTGTTCATCAGCCCTGTCCCTTGGTGCTGTGTTCCAGTCTCAGGTGGCAGAGTCTTTGCTCTGAGCAACATCAGTTGCTGAGCTGAACGAGTAATGAGCAAACACAGACGTCAGCAGAGCTGAGAGCTGGCAGTCAGGGTGACCAGAGTCTCACAGGGCCTCTGCATCTCTAGCCTAATTCGCTCCCCAGTCATTTCTTGCAGCCTCCTCCCTCAGTTTTCCCTTCCCGTCTTCTTTCCTTCCTCTCTCTCTCCTTTCTACCCTGCACTCTCCCTGCCGCTTCCTTTTTCCTTCTCTCATATCCTTTAAATTAATTTTTAAATATTGTTTTGTGTGTGTGTCTGTGGGGGGGGGTGAGAGAGGGGGGGCGAGGGAGGGGGCACACGTGCCATTGGACACATATGGAGGTCAAAAGAACTTTTAAGGAACAATTTCTCTCATTTCCTTGTGGGACCCAGATACTGTCCTCAGGCCGTCAGGTTTGTTACATCTTAAATTAACCCATTTCCATTAATCTGTGTATCGCCATGAGGCTGTGGCCTACTGGTAAGATTCTGTCTGGCTGTTGGCGTCTTTCTCCTTCGGTAGCTACATGGTGTCGCCTTGACTCCACCTACTCTCTCCATATTCTCTATTTGGATTTCCTGCCTAGCTTTATTTATTCTGTCCTGCCACAGGCTGAAGCAGCTTTATTCATTGACCAATAAAGCAACACATATACAGAAGCACAGCCCACATCATGTAATTAGCATAAAATATGCACATATGTATGAGGTACAGTGCAATACTATTTAAATATGACCTGGAATGATCATACAAGGGTGATTAGCACTTGCGTGTCAAACACCATCAGTCCTTGTGCTAGGAACCTTCAGGATCCTCTTTGGGGTCTGTAGAAAATCTGTGCAGACTATAGTCTGCTAGTTCCTCCTCCCTGACCAAAGGCCCTGATTGCCCGTAATCCATGCTCCCTTCCTCCCCTCCACTGTCCTTCCTCCCTTGTACTGGCTGGTTTTGTGTGTCAACTTGACTCAAGCCAGAGTCATCAGAGAGGAAGGAGCCTCAGCTGAGGAAATGCCTCCATGAGATTCAGCTGTAAGGCAGTTTTTCAGTTAGGGTCCAGTCCATTGTGGGTGGGGCCACCCCTGGACTGGTGGTCCTGGATTCTGGAAGAAAGCAGGCTGAGCAAGTCATGGGAAGCAAGCCAGTAAGCAGTATTCCTCCATGGCCTCTGCCTCTGCTCCTGCCTCCCGGATCCTGACCTGTTTGAGTTCCTGTCCTGACTTCCTTCAGTGAACAGCAATGTGGAAGTGTAAGCCAAATAACCCTTTTCTCCCCAACTTGCTTTTTGGTCACGGTGTTTCGTCACAGCAATAGAACATCCCTTCATCCTCTCTGTCCTTCCCTGCCTCGAGTGAGCAGAACTCACTTTGAGGCCCTTCCTTGGTGGGTTAGTGAAGGCGTAAGTCACAAACAATGCCACACCAGTTTGGAATTATGATTAATATTTATTTATTTAAAAGGGAAAAAACTTACAGATCACCGTCCCAGACAACAGCCCTCTGCGCAACCAGGAAGGGAGTCTAGTCACCGGCAGAGCAAGAAGTGAAGAGAGAGAGGAGAGGGAAGTGGCCGCTGTTTTAAATGGAGAGAGACCACGCCCCAGTGGGCTGGTATATCAGCGGCTATAGGCTGGAGGAGCGGGAGGACCTCCCGCAACAGGCTGGGTGGGAAAGGGAGAAGCAGGAACATCATTTGGGGTCTCTTGTTTTCAGCAGTGTAGTTGTCTAGCATTGACTGAGGTCACAGGTGTGGCCATTCTCAGCCATCACGGAGCCAGGCCCTTTTGACTCTGGATCTTAGATTGTCTCCTGTGCCTTGTTTTTTTCTGCCTTCTCTTTGGATTATAGATAATATAGAGTTTTTAGGGCAAAAGTTTAGGTTCCAGCATTATGAGTTTTGACCACCCATCCCTGACACAGTTAAAGAAGCGAAGGTGAAAACCAGATTTAGTCAGTCGGCTACATTTGAGAGACAAGAGATCCAATGACCCCTTAGTCCATCTTTGGGAACTGACATGAGTCTTAGGTTTAAACAGAAAAAGATTTGGGTGCAGCGGGAGTGAGAAGTCTGCATAAATGAGCAGTCCTGGCCAGGGTGTGGCCTGGCTCTGCAGGGTAGTCTAAAAATAGTTCTTATTGCTGTGGCTGGTTGAGGGGCACTACCTGGCTCTAGAAGATGATCACTTCCTCTCCAGGGCGTACCCTCACCACTATGGATAGTTGTCTTCATTTGCCCTGCGAGGGTCTGGTGTTGCTGGAATTCAAGGTAGCTGGATATTTAGGACAGTAAGTTATCTCTGTGCCTTCAGCCTTGAAAGGGTGTGGGCTAAGCGAGACAGATGCTCTGTGAGTGATTAACGTGCCTGTGAGGTGAGCGGGTGACCCACAGTAAGGAAGCTGGACACAGGACGAAGGCGGAAACACCAGGCACTCTGACCTTCTGGGCCCAAGTGAGGCATCAACACAGCTGGTCAAAAGCAGCTTCATGAGCTCACCAGCTGCAGACTGTTCTTGTGATAAGGTTGAGACCTTCCTCTCTCCTGTCTGCCCAGGATTCTTAATCATTGTCGCATGGTTTTAGGGTGCTGGGGACTCTGCTGTTGGCCAAATTTCAATGAATACCTCAGCCTGGGAGCAGTTCCCAGCCTGAGGGAATACCACTTTTGAGTATGTTTCGGTATACTGTTACGGGAGGTCCTCCCACTCCTCCAGCCTATCGCCGCTGAGATACCAGCCCCTTGGGGCGTGGTCTCTCTCCCTTTAAAAAAGCGGCTACTTCCCTCTCCTCTCTCTCTTCACTTCCTGCTCCGCCGGTGACTTGACTTCCTTCCTGGTTACTCAGAGGGCTGACAGTGATCTGTAAGTTTTTTCCCCTTTAAATAAATACCACCCTATTAATCATAATTCCAAACCGGTGTGGCATTGTTTGTGACTTACGCCTTCATTTGGCGCCCAACGTTTGGTTTTAGAACCTCTCCCGGCTCGCAGCCGCGAGTTCGGCTTGGCGGCCGGAAGTTCGGCTTGGCGGCCGCAAGTTCGGCTTGGCGGGCGCTTGTTCAGCTTGGCGGGAGCCCTTGCTTCCTCAGCCGCTGCCTGTGGATTTAAACTCCACAGGCCCACGTAGTCTCTGCCCGCCTGGTTTGCTCTTTTCTGAGTCGTTTTTAAATCCCCCTTGCAAGCACAGCTCTTAAGAGGCGCGAACCAGAGCACGCGGTTGCTGAAAGCTGCAACCCCTCAGGGTGACTCTGTCACGTGGAGGCATAAGCGGCTTCCAGGTTGCTCTTCTCTACCCCTGGATTCTGGTTTCTGGTTCCATCTCTGGAATTGATTTAATTACATTTACTTTGTTGAGCAACTTACATTTTCCAGTTTTTAACAAATACTAGGCGGACTCTGAAACAGGACCGTGTTTTCGTCGAGACTTGGCAACAGCGCCACCTGCTGGATAATAGGTAATATGGCAGTTCTCGTTTCCAACGCGAATTTTACTGTTCTGGTTACCAATACAATGGGTTATATCATGCAAGGTTTATATGACTATGGGGATAACTTAATTTACTGGTTACTAGGTTTCAGTATTCTTTTGAATATTCTATCATTTAGGAAGATCATGGCACTCCTAAGAACCATACAATCTTTACTAGAAACTCATGCAGGTCAGGAGATTCAGGATTCAAAAGAGACAATAATAAAGACAATAATAAGAAGACTTGAAATGATTGAAGAAATGATTGGAGCTGGTGAACAGAGTAATAAGGCACAAGGACAGGATACAATGCCAACACCAGCTATTAGAACTGGCTTACCAAAGGTTTTAGCAGCATACCCTATACTTAATTCTGACAAAGCGTCAACTTCTAAAGGCTCAAAGGGAGTCAGAGAAGCTAGATGGACGCCAATAGCAATGAATGATCTAAAAGAAATTAAGCAAGCTATTGTTAATTTTGGCTTGCACTCTGCATACGTAAAGGAAATGATAAGGACTTGGGCTTCTAATGCTAGAGCTACCCCCCATGATTTCCATCAGTTAGTGTCTGCAGTTTTAGATAATGGACCTTCCTTGATGTTTGGAATTTATTTTAGAGAAGAATCCAAACATATGGAACAGCAAGGAAGAGCAAAAGGTATTGAGGTTTCCCAAGACCAAATTCTTGGTGCAGGAGAATATGCTGATCCACAGGTCCAAGCTCTTTATGATGATGAAGTACTGTGTCTATGTCACCAAGCAGCTTTAAATGCTTGGAATAG
The DNA here is from genome assembly GCF_037038515.1 of Microtus pennsylvanicus. Classification (NCBI taxonomy): domain Eukaryota; kingdom Metazoa; phylum Chordata; class Mammalia; order Rodentia; family Cricetidae; genus Microtus; species Microtus pennsylvanicus. The sequence goes on along the minus strand of NC_134579.1, from coordinate 61,448,046 downwards.
GATACAAGATCCAGCAAAAAGGGTTGAATCATATACCAGAATTAGGCAGGGACAGAGAGAACCCTTTATTGACTTTTTGCAAAGATTAATTAAGGCTCTGGACATAGGGGTAACAGACCCAGAAGCTAGACGAATACTTCTTGAATCTCTAGCTTTTGAGAATGCAAACATAGAATGCAAAAAGATAATTGGGCCTTTAAAGTCTAGATCAGCACCTATGGATGAATGGATTCAGCATACGATGAATGTTGAGACGTTTAGCTATAACGATGAATCTTGGGTAGGAGAAGTGATTTCCACAGCAATGAGGAGACATCAAACTGCCAGGTGTTTTAATTGTGGTAAATTAGGACATCTGAAAAGGGATTGCAGGCACAGAATTTCTAGGAATATTATCTCCTCTGGGAATGACAAAGATAGGAGACCTAGGCCTTCAGGTATATGTAGGAGATGCGGTAAAGGCCGACATTGGTCCAATGAATGCAGGTCAACAACAGACAAACAAGGCAACCCGATACCGTCGGGAAACTCCTTGAGGGGCCTCTCGCAGGCCCCCAAGCCAACAGTGGCCCAGTCATTCCCAGTCACAGTGGAGAACGTGCCTCACCAAGAAAATTAAAAGCTCCAATTTCTGCTGTAAAAAGTAATACTGGTCTAAATGATGAAATCCATGTGGAGGATGAGTCAAAAAACCCAGTTGGACAGAGTAAACGTATATTTTGGCAGACTTCTATTAATGATCAAAGACCAAAGCTAAGAGTCTGTATAAATGGCACTTTTATTGAAGGCTTATTAGACACAGGTGCGGATGTAAGTATCATTACCCCAGAATCTTGGCATCCGAATTGGCCTCTTCAAGAGGTTGATGTTCAGTTCCTGGGAATTGGAACCCTATCTCGTGTAAAACAAAGCACAAGATGGGTTGAATGCATAGGGCCCGAAGGGCAAATAGGAAGACTAAGGCCATATATAGCCAATATTGCCATAAATTTATGGGGCCGTGACCTGCTACAGCAATGGAATACCCAGATTAACATTCCTGTAGTTCCAGGAACTCATAATTCTGGGAAGTATATGATGAGGTATTATGGAAAAAGGTCACTAGCCATTCAGGCTGTACAAGAACATACAGCAAATACCAAACCTTTAGAGGTACCAACAGCCCTACCTTTAAAATGGCTAACTGAGAAGCCAATATGGATCAAACAGTGGCCTCTAGCTGAAGATAAACTACAGGCATTGGAACAGCTGGTGCAGGAGCAACTAGATGCTCACCACATTGAAGAATCAACCAGCCCTTGGAATTCTCCTGTGTTTGTTGTAAAAAAGAAATCTGGTAAATGGAGAATGGTGACAGATCTAAGAGCTGTCAACAAAGTAATTCAACCTATGGGCTCACTACAATCTGGAATTCCTTTGCCTTCTCTGTTACCAAAAGGATGGCCTCTTATAGTTATTGATTTGAAAGATTGTTTTTTCACTATACCGTTACAAGAAAAGGATAGAGAAAAATTTGCCTTCACAGTGCCTACTTATAATAATTCTCAGCCCAATAGGAGATATCAATGGACTGTCCTCCCACAGGGTATGCTCAATAGTCCTACACTGTGCCAATATTTTGTAAGTAAGCCATTGGAAATAATTCGTAAACAATTCCCCAAGTCCATTATTTATCATTACATGGATGACATCTTGTTATCTGATCCAAATAAAGATACTTTAGAAAGGATGTTTGAAGAAGTAAAGAAAGTCTTGCCTAGGTGGGGATTACAAATTGCCCCTGAAAAGATTCAAAGAGGAAATTCTATTAATTACCTAGGTTACAGAATAGGGTTAGAGAAAATTAAAACGCAAAAGGCACAAATTAGGAGAGACCGGTTAAAGACTCTTAATGACTTCCAAAGATTGTTAGGAGACATTTCCAGTCTACGACCAGCTGTTGGGATAACACCTGATCTAATAGTTCATTTAAACAAAACCTTAGATGGTGATAAAGATTTGAATAGTCCAAGAGAACTGACAGCTGAAGCAGAAAAGGAACTGACAATGATTGAGGAAAAATTACAGGAGGCACATGTGGATAGGGTGAACCCAAATCTTAGCTGCATCCTAGTCATATTGCCTTCCAGAATTTCTCCTACAGGGATTCTAATGCAGAGGGAAGATATTATTTTGGAGTGGATATTTATACCTAATAAACCAAGTAAAAAATTAAAAACTTATGTGGAAAAAGTCTCTGAATTAATTATAAAAGGTAAGCTGAGACTTCGTCAACTAGCAGGTATAGACCCAGCAGAAATTATAGTGCCTTTTACTACTGAAGAAATAAAAAAGTTATGGGAAGACAATGAACCGTGGCAAAGAGCTTGTGCTAATTTTTTGGGAGAAATTAATAGCAACTATCCCAAAAGTGGTAGACTTAACCTCATAAAAAGAACTTCTTGGATTCTTCCTAGAATTGTACGTGATGCTCCAATAACTGGAGCCCGTACGTTCTATACTGATGCAAATAAATCAGGGAAAGCAGGTTACAAGTCAGATGAATTGAGTAAGGTGGAACAAAGCCCTTATAATTCTGTCCAGAAGGCAGAATTATATGCCATTCTTATGGTGCTAAGGGATTTTAAAGAACCTCTTAATATAGTTACAGATTCACAATATGCAGAAAGAGTTATCTTGCATATTGAAACCGCTGAATTTATACCAGATGACACAGAGTTGACTTCATTGTTTATCCAGGTACAAGACATAATCAGGAACAGGCTTTGTCCGATGTACATAACACACATCCGGTCCCATACAGGTCTGCCTGGTCCTCTAGCCCAAGGCAACGCTGAGATTGATCAATTATTGATTGGAAGTGTGTTGCAGGCCTCAGAATTTCATAAGAAGCATCATGTCAATAGTAAAGGCCTAAAGAAAGAATTTTCCATTACTTGGCAACAAGCTAAGGACATTATAAAGAGATGTCCTACTTGTTCTTTCTATAATCAAACACCGTTGCCTGCAGGGAGTAACCCAAAGGGCACTAAGAGAAATGAAATCTGGCAGATGGATGTGTTCCACTTTATAGAATTTGGTAAATTAAAATATGTACACCACACCATAGACACGTATTCAGGTTTTCAATGGGCTACTGCCCTGAGCTCAGAAAAGGCTGATTCAGTAATCACACATTTATTGGAAGTTATGGCCATCATGGGTATACCTGCGCAAATAAAGACAGATAATGGTCCAGCATATGTATCTAAGAAAATGAAACGCTTTTTTGATTATTATAATATAAAACATATTACAGGTATACCAAATAATCCTACAGGTCAGGCAGTTATAGAAAGATCAAATCGTACTATAAAGGATATGCTGAACAAACAGAAAGGGACCGAAAATACCCCCAGAAATAGATTACATAATGCTTTATTAACCTTGAATTTTCTTAACGCTAATGAGAAAGGAACGACAGCAGCAGAGAGACATTGGATAATGGAAAAGTCTGCTGAACTAAATCAACCGATTTATTTCAAAGATGTGCTGACCTCTCAATGGAAGCCAGGAGATGTGCTACGTTGGGGAAGGGGTTTTGCTCTTGTTTCCACAGGAGAAGAAAAATTGTGGATACCATCAAAATTAATAAAGTTTCGATTTGAAGAGGAAAAACCTCTTGGAAAGGAGAAATGACAACTTATCTACAATGATGATATTCATACAGATGGTAAGAAAAACATATAGAATGGGGGCAGGGTTCTGTTCTTATCTCCACAGGAAAACACTCATCTTTGAAAAATTCAAGGGACCCTGGATGTTTGGATACTGACAGATGGAAAAGTACCTGCCCGATAGGAAATATCAAGAAAACTGAATGGGTTGTGTAAGTAATATTAAACCATATTTCTAAATTTATAAAGCTGGTTTTGAAGTTGGACTCTGGCTCAGTCCCTCTCCAATTCCAAGCCTGTTAGTAAGAGAAAAACCCAGAGTTTCTGGAGTTTCTGTCTCATGTCAAGAGCCATGATGTGGGACAGAAAGAAATATGAGTTTAGAAAACATCTTTGCTTTTCTTCATATCTATCATACTTTTCATTGAATATATCTATCATGTCTTTCATTGAATATATATATATATATATATGTCTATATGATTAATGCTTAAGTTTTTCATAATGAACAATGAGTTTTTCCTGAAGTGACATTTGAAGTTTCCAGGAAGAAGATGGGGCCCCATAACAACAACTCCACCTGGTTGATATGACGTCATGATACTGATAGCACTACAACAAGACCTGCTTTGGATACCAGCTGCACAAGACAGTTCCAACTTGGTTAGCTGAAATGGTGCACATCTTATACAACATTTTGGCCAGACCTGCACAAAATACTCAGAGACTATTGGCAATTTTAAAAGACATTGATCTTGAAATTTAACCATCATTTTACTTTCACAGGATCCCCCAGAAAGAACGTCGCCCCCATGACAGCTGGAAGTAATTCTAGAGGACGACGTCCCCTCTCCCAGTAAAGTTTGCCCTTGGGTTTAGGGACATCATTTAGGGGTTGATTATAATTAGTATACGATTGAGGGTTGGGGGAGGAATTTTATAAGCTCAGGGATCATTTTGAAAAAAAAAAAAAAAAAGAGGGATGATGGGATAATAGATTTGTAATTGTGAGTTACTGTTGTTAGACAAATATATTGATATAGATTCTTGTATATTGATACAAAGTTAAATTGTATTGACTATTGTATGCATTCATGTTTCTACCTCTGTTTAAAACATTTTTATGTATTGACATATATTGTATTGTATATATTTACCATATTGCTGTGTACATTTCTACCTCTGATTAAGATACTTATATAATGTTTGTGTATTGATATATATTTACCTACTGCAATGTATATTTGTACATTGTTTATATTTGGAGGTCATTGTCCTCATTTGTTTCACAGTTGTTTATTGTCTTAATCTTTAAGTTAGATAGATATTGAGAATTATATAGACTAATAGTCATCTAAGTTTGTCATTTATAATTAGACTAATCAGATTCTTTAGATATATAGAGATTATACTCAGTATAGATAGATAGTCTTCAACTTCTTCAAAGAGCTGTAGAAAATGGCCTTTAATCTAACTCAGAGTTTTGTGGTAGTGAGACACAATTGCTCCTGGCAACACCACTCTATTCCCGAGAGAATGTTGAGCACCAAAGACACTCCACCTGGAGCCTTTCCTTTTGGCAGAACTGGCCTTGGGGCAAAGAAATGCCCATACCTCAACCACTGACAAAGATACAGAGCATGCATCAATGGATAAAACAGGGCTGTCTTATCCTGCCAAGACAGGGTAAGATAGTTTTGAAAAGTTGCTTGCCTTTGAAAATGGTGTGTCAGTTATGTTAGGCCTTAGCCAAAGTTGGTTGCTTCAACACTGCTAATGTGACTTTGGGTGATTGCCTAGGTAGCTAGTTGTCTCTGTGATTTGTTGCATGTTTTGGAAGTTGTTTTACTGAACTTCCTAATTAACCAGGTAACATTATTTCCCTTCTCAGATCTTCTATGGGGTTGAAGACTATATAGATGTAGTTACTTTTCTCTCATGACTTGGCCAATTTATTTATTATACAAGACCTAAGCTAGTTAGAATAGGATATTTGTACTTATTGTATATAATTTCATAGTAGGTTTAGAACTCTCTTATTTAAACAAAAGGGGGAGGTGTTACGGGAGGTCCTCCCACTCCTCCAGCCTATCGCCGCTGAGATACCAGCCCCTTGGGGCGTGGTCTCTCTCCCTTTAAAAAAGCGGCTACTTCCCTCTCCTCTCTCTCTTCACTTCCTGCTCCGCCGGTGACTTGACTTCCTTCCTGGTTACTCAGAGGGCTGACAGTGATCTGTAAGTTTTTTCCCCTTTAAATAAATACCACCCTATTAATCATAATTCCAAACCGGTGTGGCATTGTTTGTGACTTACGCCTTCAGTATACCCTAGCTTTTGGTCATTTTAGTAAAGGGTCTCCAGTTGAGGGTTTGTCTCAGTTAGGCTTCTATTGTTGTGATAAAATACCATGATCAAAAGAATTGGGGGGAAGATTTTTTTTTTTTTAATTTTACAGTTCCACGTTACAGCCTGTCAGGAAGGCAGGGCAGGAAGTGATGCAGAGGCCATGGAGGAATGCAACTTCCTTGCTTGCTCTTTATGGCTTGCTCAGCCTTTCTAAAAAATTTATTTATTATACAATATACAATGTTCTGTCCGCATGTATGCCTGCCTGCCAGAGATATCTGGTGGTTGTGAGCCACCATGTGGTTACTGGGAATTGAACTCAGGACCTCTGGAAGAGTAGCCAGTGCTCTTAACCTCTGAGCCATCTCTCCAGACCTTTGCTCAGCCTTCTTATAGTTCCCCAGGCCACCTGCCCACAGCCGTTGTCACTCAAGAAAATGCCCCCAAGGCTTGTTTACAGACTAATCTGGTGGGGCGATTTTCCCAATTGAGGTTCCCTCTTCCAGAATGATTCTGGCTTGTGTCAGATGGGCATAGAAATCAGCTAGCATGGGTTTATAAATGCTTTTGTTATTTTTCAATTGGAAAAATGAGCAGAGAACCCACTGAACCAATGGTCTCTCTCTGGTTCTAAAGCTAAGTGGCCAAGGCTTACTGTCGGATCCTAGGATCTTAGGAAGAAAGAGGTGTAGGAGGCATGATGTCAGTGTTCAGAGAAACAAATTAATTACTCAGGTCTTTTAACCAGAAGAACCTGGGGACAGAGGTATGGGTCAGGCTGAAGAAATGAAAAGTGCCCAGTTGTTGGGAGCAGTGAGACCCCAGATCCTGAATTTCTGGTAATCTCCTGATCTGAGTGCCTACAGCTGCTCTGAGCAGGAGATCTTCAGGAGTTCCTGATGGCAGGAGAGTGGTTTCTGGTGGGTTTGGCTGGGGCGTGGCTATCTCTATATAATCTACCCCTGAACACAATAAAGGGGGCATTCTTGGGGAATTCAAAGATGACCCGTGTCGTTGTCTCTCTGTCTGTGTGTGTCTGTGTATTTTAACCTCCAGCCCCCTTGCCTGAAGCTCGCGAACTGGGTGCCAGTCACAGAGCTGGGGGCGTGGTGCGTGGCACCCAGTCAATGGCAGGAGCCTTTGCTAGAGGACACCCTCATCCCTGGGACTGGAAGACTGAAGGGAATGTAAATTTCTGGGAGCCAGAGATACTGCCTTAGTTGGTGGGGCCCCAACGCATCAATTCAAAGCCCCACAATTGCTTCTAACGCTCTACCCCCAGTCACATGACCTCACCTGCATAGAGGCTGGGTGTTTGTCAAACAATTAACTACATATCCCCTGCCACTAAGAGAGAATAGGGATCCCTTTGTAGAGTCACCCCCCCCCACACACACCCCTACCTGAGACAGAGCATCCCACTGAACTCAAGCCTATTCTGAGTAGGCTGGCTAGCCAGTGAGTTCCTGGCATCTCCCTGTCTCCTCCTCACAATGCTGGGATTTCAGTGCGCAGCCACATACACCTTTTCATATGAGCGCCGGGGATTTGAACTCATGTCCCCAAGGTGGGGAGGTTTTTCCTGCTCCACTTGAGTCTTTTCCCCATACTCCACTCTCCCTGTCATGTCAGCTGCTCACCTGACTTCACTGTTTTCTTTGCAGGGCATCCTAGCCCAGCCCCAGCCCTGGTGGAAGATCCAGCTGTTCATGTGGGAGCCGGTGCTGTTTGGGACCTGGGACGGAGTGTTCACATCCTGCATGATCAACATTTTTGGGGTTGTACTTTTCTTGAGGACCGGCTGGCTAGTGGTGAGTGACGAGCTGGTGGCCCTGGAACTTTTCTGGTGGGCCTGGGACATGCAAGAGCATCTAGGATCCCACAGCTTAGGGAATAGACTCCTGAATCACAGATTCTCCTGGAAGGAGAAGCGGAAAGCACAGTGTACAGCTGGCAGTGTTTTTAGCGTATGAATCCTGGGAGCCTGGGCCTCAGAGCTTCCCCAGTCAGAGTCTCAGGATGGACTGGGCTCTATGGGGTCAGGGCTTATTGTGGGTGGGACTAGAAAGAGGGCAAGGATCAGAGAGATGATGACTTTTACTCTAGTCTGTGACCCTTCTGGACTTCCTGGTATTTGTCACATCACTTTGTGCCCCTCTGAAACACCAACCCATGCGCACGTGGTTCCTCTCTCACAGTTCCTCTCTCACTGCCCCTGGCCTTGTTCATAGGACTCCTTGGTTGGAGGTACAAGATCCTCCCTCTCAGGATTTATCACCCAGGACAGACCCTCTTGTAGTAGAGTCTGATGGTTAAGTTCATCTTCAACACAGGGCACAAAGGACCTCTTTTTTATGCCTTGGGCAAAAATAACACTAGGGTGCTTCCCTTGCAGATGTGTTCCTGAGCCTGACACCCCGTCTTCTCACACAGTGAACTTCAATAGCTCCAACAGGCAGAACAAAAGACCACCCGGTTAAGAATTACACACCGGTGAATGCCTGGTGTGTGCAGACTCGAATGCTGCCAAAGGGATTGTAAAATGAAAGCTTTTTGTAAAATGCAAGCTTTTGTCCCTCTGGTGGTAGAGACTCACGTTAAGAGAGGTCTCCAGAGCATTAAGGCTCCTAAGGGTGGAGCCCTGCTGTGGACGCAAGGTGTCTGGGAAAGCTGTCTGGAGGGGAGTTGGATGCTTGAAGACTGGGTTGGGCTGGAGAGGTGAAGGAAGACAGCCATTCAGAGGGACTATTGTCCACAAGTACTTGCCAGAGACATAGCCAGTGCTGTGGGACACACACACACACACACACACACACACACACACACACACACACACGAGGTACATTGTCAGGTAAGGCTTTAGTCAAAGCATTTCTGTTGCAGTCTAGAGGCAAAAGGCTCCCTTGGGGAAGCCTCAGACTTAAATCTTTTTGTTAATATTTTGTGTTGTTGTTGTTGTTTTCCCCCTGAAGTTATCAGTGTCAGGAAAGAAGGCAGCTCCACACTGATCCTTTAGCTATCTGTTTATTTATTTGATTTTTAAGAAATGGCCATCTAAGCTGGGCATGGTGGTACATGCCTTTAATCTGGAATTAAAGCATTTAGTAGGCAGAGGGAGGTGGTATCTCTGTGAGTTTGAGCCCAGCCTGGTCTATAGAATTCCAGGACAGCTAAAGATACACGGAGAAACCCTGTCCCCCCGCCCCTCAAAAAAAGGGAAAAAAAAAGAAAAGAAAAGAAATGGCCATCTAAAATGATCCATCCCCAAAGTGAAGGTGTAAGTTGTGTATTCACTGCTAATTGTTGTGTAATGAACTGCCTCGGAACGTCAGCAGCTATGGCACACCTGTGTGTTCTGTGCTTCTGAGTCTACATACTCAAGGCCCCCGTGAGGCCGCAGTTGCTGTCAGTCAGGCACATGTGGAGTCTCTCCTGGATCACCCAAGTACCACGTGGCAGACTTTTGCCACATCTCTCGATCTCCTTGTGGGGTTGCCTCTTTCTGAGGCTGCAGATTTCCACCAAGACCTCAGACAGAATAGGAGAAAACTCCTGCATGCAGAGATGGCTGTCATCTCTTCAGTGTCCTAGCCTCAGAAATGATGCCCATCACTTCTGTGGGACACTGAAACAGGTCCACACAGGGCAGGAGACCACACAAGGACAGGAACACCAGAGGCAGGGGTCTCAGGCCAGCTTTGAGTTTGTCTGTCTTTTTGTTCTAAAATAACCTCTGTCTTTCAGCTCTGCCTTTGTTTGGTATCAGAGTTTTGATCATGAAAAGAAAAGATAAATATGCAATGCCGAAAACGAGACAGAGTGTCCAGGGTAGGAAATTGAAATAGATATAATGCCAAAAGCATTTCTTAAATAGAAAATATTAGCTCTAAAACAACATGGAGACATAGTTTATGAACTGTTATAGTGACAGTTCTGGTCTGAAGAGCCAGCCTTGTTCTTGGGATGGGATATTTATATATCCATAAATAACTAAATATCTATATATCTATATCCATGTATACAGCTTTCGCGTGTGAACAAAAGGAGAAGCTAGTTCTGTAGGATTTCATTGAAAGTGTAACGTTAGCAAAGTTGGTAGCGGGAACACTTAGATGTCATGCTCAGGTGTCCATGTCTTGGCGACACCAACATCCTGGGGACCTGGGGCTGTGCTGAGTGGAGTGGAGGGAGCCACATGGGCACTTGGGCTTCTGTCAAGCCCTTCTCCACCCTTGGTCTTACACCTACTGCCTAGCACTGCCACCACACCCAGGAGTTCAGCAATTTCCTTTGCCATCTAGCAGTAGCTGGGCTTGGCACACGTGGCTGTTGGCATTCTCTTCCTGAAGGGAGCTCACGGCTGTTCCTGTGCACCAGTCTAGGCCTTGGGGACATTCAGAGAGTGCATTTATAAGCTGTGTAACAATAATTGATAATAATAGCATAACATTATAGCAAAATAAGATATAGCAAGGAAGGGTTATCAAACACTTATGTGACAGGTGGCTGTCAAGGTGACGTAAATGTGTTTAATTCTCTGAAATTGAGTATTTCCTGGCAGCTGTGAGGCAGACATTGTCTGTTTTATGAGGAGACAACTCCGCACTATGAAATAGGGAAGGCACAGCTGAGGAGCTGCTTTCTGTCTGCTCCCACTGCACACAGTAGGCCCACAGAGCCCAGCTTTCTGCAGACAGACATCCTCCCATCTATTCCCACTGCACACAGTAGGCCCGCAGAGCCCAGCTCTCTGCAGACAGATGTCCCTCTGTCTGCTCCGATTGCACACAGTAGGCCCTCAGAGCCCAGCTCTCTGCAGACATCCTCCTGTCTGCTCCCACTGCACACAGTAGGCCCGCAGAGCCAGCTCTCTGCAGACAGATGTCCCTCTGTCTGCTCCTACTGCACACAGTAGGCCCGCAGAGCCCAGCTCTCTGCAGACAGATGTCCCTCTGTCTGCTCCTACTGCACACAGTAGGGCTGCAGAGCCCAGCTCTCTGCAGACAGACATTCCCTAAGGGACCCATCCTTGGCTTAGGTCTCCAGACTAGGTCAGATGTGCAGAGTCCCCTCTTTTTTTGCCAAGGATTTGTGTGACTGGCAGTAACTACTGCTGCATTGTCACCGTGGTTTGTTATGCTTTGGTGCGGCCCTGAGCCTGCTATGGATTTTTTGTTTCCTTTCTTTGTTGGTTTTGTTTGCTGGGCTTGAACCCAGGCCTCATAGGCGAGTGCTCTGTCAGAGAGCTACACCTTGCATTTCATTTCTGTTCTGTTTTATTTTCTCAAGGAGATTGACATAATGAACAAAGATACACTAAAATAAAAAATAAACAAAAATTGTGAGAGGGGATCGTTGAAGAGCCTATGCTTGTCTCCTGAGCGCTTCTAGTTGGCCAGGTCTCACTGGTAGGCCAGTTGACCAGTGTGTCTCTGAGAGTGCCTCTCCCAGTGGCCTGCAATTGAGGGGTGCTCAGGCTGCCTTGCTGGTCTGGGATGGAGAGCAAGATTGCAGGCAGGCAATGGCAGCAACTGGAGGAGGAAATCCTGAGTACTGAGTCTTTAAGGCTGCTTTGGAGTTAACCTGGCAAGCCGTGGAATGAGTCGAAAGGGCTTCCTAGTGAGGGCTACTGGTGTGGGAAAGGGCATGGCAGGGAGAGCACGCAGCCTTTCATGCTAGGTCACGGTTACCTGCACGGCAGATTTGCAGGCTCCTGGTGAGTCTCTCTGTTTTAATTTGGTTTTTGTGTATAGGAGTGTTTGACTACCTATCTGTGCACCTGGTGCCTGAGGGGTCAGGAGATCAACCCCCTGGGTCCCCTGGAACTGGAATTGCAGATGGTTGTGAACTACCGTGTGGGTGCTGGCAACCGAACCCCGATCTTCTCCAAGAACAGCAAGTGCTCTGCTGAGCTGTGTCATCTCCCCACGGGGCTGGCGAGTCTCCTGAGTTGCATTCATTTTAGCCACATGTGGTATAAAGTTATTAGCGTTTGAAGGGTGGGCCCTCCACCCATTTGAAACTTCTTGTAGGCCTTTGCTCAGAAGAACCAGGAGGTACTTCATACTTCTCCTCGTCCCTCTGTGGCCCCTTTGGGCAGTGGCTAACTTGGTGGTGGTGCTCAGTGCTTCTTTTGGGAACAGCTCTAGTGAGATGTCGCTCCTCAATCTGACACCTCTTCCCCTTCTGCTGCAGGGAAACACAGGTGTGCTCCTGGGCTTGCTCCTGGTGTCCTTCGTCATCCTCGTGGCCCTCATCACCGTGCTGTCTGGCATTGGCGTCGCAGAGCATGGCGGGATAGGCAGTGGTGGCGTCTACTCCATGATCTCCTCAGTCCTTGGCGGGCAGATGGGAGGCACTGTTGGGCTGTTGTACGTGTTTGGACAGGTGAGACCGCAGCGTGAGTCAACGCCTTGCCTCTACCTGTTCCTTTGCCATCATCTCCTCTTCCCCTTCTTAGTTTGCCCCAGGGGAGGCAAGGGTGGAGACAAGGGCCCCACTTGACAGAGGACCACACTGGGGTCTGGGGGGAGCTCGCACCAGCAATCTAGATTGGGAGCCTGAACTCCCATTTCTGCCTCATGAATTCCTGGTGTGCCCAGGCCAGGGGCTGGTAGCTCTCACTTCTGCTGCCTTTCTAGGAGGGGTGTGCATGGCAGGGAGCCCTCTGCATTTTGCCCTGTGGGTGGGTGTTGTGCCTCTGCCAGAGGCCTTTCCTGAAAGTAGTCCTTTCCTATGGAGGTGAAGCTCCGACAGGTCTGCTGGCTTGGGTGGCCTTAAGCGACCACAGGCCCTCTGGTGGACACTAGGTTGAGGTGCATGCCAATGAGAAGGCCACACATTGGCATGGACACAGCAGGAAGAAAACCAGCAGGCAGGAAGAAATTCCACGGCTCATCTAAAGCTTAGATGGCTGGGACACAGGGATGGGGGTTTGATGCTGGGAAGGCAACACTCACGCATGAAGAAGTAGCTTTTTGTAAGCGTGACTTGGACCAAACAGGATTTTAATGGAAAAACAATGATGGTGGCTGAAAAACAATTTAAAAAGAAAACAAAATGGGTTTTGTTGTTTTTCATTTGAACCAGCAGAGGCATCATTGTAAACACACCATATTCCCTAACAGCACAAAGCCGAGTGCACAAGTATGTATGTGTGTGCACACACGTGTTTGAGTGTGAGTGTGAGAAAGTATGTGTGAGTGTGCACGTGTGTGCTTGTGTATTTGTGTGTGAGTGTGTGTGCATGAGTGTGTGAGTGTGTGTGCATGAGTGTGAATGTGTGTGTGTGCATGGGTGTGTGTGTGCATGGGTGTGTGTGTGCATGGGTGTGTGAGTGTGTGCATGAGTGTGAATGTGTGTGTGCATGGGTGTGTGAGTGTGTGCATGAGTGTGAATGTGTGTGTGTGAATGGGTGTGTGAGTGTGTGCATGAGTGTGAATGTGTGTGTGCATGGGTGTGTGAGTGTGTGCATGAGTGTGAATGTGTGTGTGCATGGGTGTGTGAGTGTGTGCATGAGTGTGAATGTGTGTGTGCATGGGTGTGTGAGTGTGTGCATGAGTGTGAATGTGTGTGTGCATGGGTGTGTGAGTGTGTGCATGAGTGTGAATGTGTGTGTGCATGGGTGTGTGAGTGTGTGTGCATGAGTGTGAATGTGTGTGTGCATGAGTGTGAATGTGTGTGTGTGTGCATGAGTGTGAATGTGTGTGTGTGTGCATGAGTGTGAATGTGTGTGTGTGTGCATGGGCGTGTGAGTGTGTGCGCTGTGTGTAGGACAGCGCATGAGAGGCACCTCTCCACTTGCTAAGAAAAGGCAGTTGCTTTTACTGGAGAAAGATCTAGAAATCTAATATAGGTTGAGCATCCTGAATAGAAAAACCCAAAGTCCGTAACTCTCCAAGAATCTAAAACTTTCTGAGCATCATGTTGAGCAGCGTTAAAATTTTGAAGTTGAATGTGGTGGACCTGCCTATAATCCCAGCATCTGAGAGGTTAAAGCAGGGGCATTGTGACCACTAAGTCAGCTTGGCAAAATAATCCTGTCTCTAAAGAAAAACAAAAACAAAAAATAAAAACCCACACCAAACAAAAATCCAAACAACAGAAAACCCCACCAAGCCAACCCTAGAGGACAGAAAATAGCAAACAAAACCCACCAACTCTCTGATTTTGGAGCATTTTTGAAGCTGGATTTTCACAGGAGGAAAAAGGTCAAGCAATAACGTAAGGTTTATGCAGACGTTACAAAACCCAAGAGTTGGGAACATGTGTGGCCTCTGTGACAGTTGTTTCGTAATGGCCGACAGGCATCACAGCCTGCGTTGCCAATCCTAAGAGCTGCCACAGGAGCTGCAGGCTTGTCACATGGACAGCCTCAGTTTCCCCACTCTCTGGGCAGACAGAAGATGAGGACCCCCAATGGGGAGAGGACACGGGGTCTTCCAGACTAGAAGAAAGAGTGTTCACCAAGATTTGCCCAGCAGAGGCAGCCATGGTGAGAAACTTCTGGGCCCAGGCCTCTGTCCAGCAGTCCCTGTAGTCAGTGCCTGCCGATCCCTGACTAACTGAGCTTATCTGGGCAGAGTCTCTGGCTAGGGTGCTGCTGTACCTTCCAGTCCTTTCACCAACTTCCGACTTTGATTTGCTTGGCCTTTGCTGAGGATGTTGGCACACACACTTGCAGGGATGCTGACCTGCAGGGTTTGTGAGAGGCCTTTGTCCGGTTTTGGTGTGGGGCTAACGCTGGCTTTAAGGACTCAGCTGGTGGAGTATGAGGTTCCTTTCTCTTCCAGTCTTTGGCGTTAACTCTTTAAATGCTAAGTGGAGCAGAACAGTGTAACCATCTGGTCCTGGTTTTCTCCGTTGGCCATTGTTTCAAATTTCCTGATTATTAGCATATTCCCTGCCTGCATGGGGGTGTCTTGATCTGTTTTGTGTAATGTTGGTAGCTTGTGTCTTTCCACATATTTCTCTGCTTCATCCATGTTCTCTAGAAGACTGACATATATGCGTTCCCCTTAAATCCTCTTTGTTTCTTTATGTCCGTGGTTAATGTCACTTCTCTCATCCCTTACTTTAATCATTTGAATTCACCTATCCTCTTGACCAAGCTAGATAAAGAATTATTTGCATTTTTATTTCATCTTAAATTGCAAAGGAGGCTTTCGTTGTGACGTTTTCATGTGAAATTTGTCTTTATCAGACCCTTCCCCCATCTCCTGCTTTGGGTCCTTCCTTCTCCGATAGCCTTCTTTCTTTCTTATTTCATGTCACATAGCAGGCAACTAACTCATTTGGTCTTACTATGTAGGCCCAACTGGCCTGGAACTGACAGTGCTAGTCTTTAACCTAACAGAGCTCTGTCTGTCTCTACCTCCTGAGCTCTGGGATTAAAGGTGTGGGTCACCACTACCTGCATTATTTTTTATTTTTAATTGTGTGCATATGCCTGTGGTGTTGCGGTTTTGTGCATATGAGGACAGTGCTCGTGGGGGCAGTAGAGGGGGTTGGATTCCTGGGGTCAGAGTTAGCAGGTGGTTGGAGTCCTCTATAATGTCTAATATATGCTATCAACCCCGGAGCCGTCTCTAACCCCTATATTTTAAAACTATTATTTTCAGTTCTTTGAGAAGTTCATATGATGTGTTTTGAGCATATTCAAACAAACCCCAACTCTTCCCAATTCACCCCTCTTTCCTTACCCACCCAACTTTGTGTCTTTTCCCCCCTCATCTATAGCCTAGGATGGCCTTGAACCCACAGTGAGCCTCCTGCCTCTGCCTCTTAAACGCTAGAATTACAGACCTATATGCCTGATTGGGATCATTATTTTAAAATTTTGCCATGTGGCCTGGAGAGATGGCTCAGCAATTAGGAAAGAGCACCAACTGCTCTCCCAGAAGACCTGGGTTCGACCCCCAGCACCCGTACGATGGTCCACAACCACCTGTGACTCCAGTGTCAGTGGGTCTGACTTCCTCATGGGTACCAGTTACCCAAGTGGTGCACAGACATACATACAAACAAAGTGCCCATCCATGTAAAATAAAATTTAATAAATTAATAAAAAGCACCACATGAAATAACCAAAACGTTAAAAAAAAATCTTGCTATGTCCTGTACACACTCAATCCTTTCTCTCTCACTTCTGAGGCCTGGATAGCCACCCTGTCCTACGGGACCAGACCCACGGCCAGAGGACCAGATAGTAGCTAGAAGCCCTCCTCCCTCCCCGTGCCACTCAACGGTGGGACATCCGAGGGGCCTTGTTGGGTTACTTACTTAGATGTGAAAATGTCTGCCTTCAGCCTGTGTTGACTATGCAGAAATATTTCTCATGGCTAATCAGCAATAGTGGAGGATCAGAAAGCCTTTTTAGACCAGAGGCCTGGAGGTTTCATTGAGGGAGTGAGCACATCCGCTATCCATACCGACTGCCGACTGCAGTCTAAATTAGACTTTGTGCCTGAAGGAGAGTGAGGAGAGATGTTTCTATCAGGACTCAGAACTCCTGAACACCTGACTCAGCCAAAACAGATACCCTGGGATGGAGGTGTTCTCGCCTGAGACTATGCCTCTTCCTCTCTTCAGAGTGGTGAGCACCACCCCACCTCAGGTGGCGGGTTGTTACAGATGTTTCCATATCGAGAATGGTAAAGATAGAAGTCCCTGATTATGAAGAAGGAAAACAGTTTCCAACTGTAATGAGCGCTGGGAATGTTTACAGAAACTCAGCAATGCTTTCTGAGGGAGAGCTTTTTCCAGCCTGGATGCCTGAGGGCTTGCTCGGGAAGGCTTGGGGTTCAGACCCGCCCTGTGTCAGCTGTCTCAAGCCGGATGTGGGCTGAGGCCCTGAGCTCTGAGCCAGAAGGGAGTATCCTTTCTGCATTGTAGGAGCTCATGCACGGGCTCCTGTTCCCCTGAGGCGGGTTCACTTTGTAACTGGGTGCAAGGTACTTTTGTCAGAACACCCCAAATGTGTGCTAGTGTGGTGATGGGCGTGTCTATCTGTTAGCTATGTGAAGGCAATGCAGAAACTCTGGTGGCATGGTGGCTCTCCCCTTTCCCTGCTCAGGATCTCACTATACAGCCCCGTCTATCTGAATATTGCCAAGTAATGGAGCTAGTCTTGAATTCACAATCCTCCTGCCTCTACCTTCTTAGTGCTGGGCTGTCAGACAAGTGCTCTCATCCCTAGCTTGATAGCGAACACTGACTGTCAACTCGGTTGGCTGTGGAAGGGCTTAGTAACACCCACCTCTCGCTATGTCTGCGAGGGTTAGCAATCAAAGAGCTGTCCTGACCGTGGGCGCCACAGTCCAGTAAGCTGGGGATCGGATGCAACAAAAGCAGACGAGGCAGTCGGAGCAGATGATAAAGTTTTCCTCAGCAGGTCCATAAATGCTGCTACCACCACCGATGAACATCAGACTCCGGCTTCGGCAGCCTCTCAACACAGACCCTCTCCAGTGACTGCCAGGGAGCTTCCAGACCCTTGGCTTGAGACTGCTTGCTGCATCTTGGTCCCTCTTGCTCTGAGGTTTTCATCTTCTTGGACATAGCAGCCATTGGCTTATCTGGTTCTCCAGCTTGTCAATGGCTATGGTGGGACTACCCAGTCTCTTCCTGCACAAGCCAACGCAATCAACCCCCTTTTGGAATTACATATGCGTTCGCTGAACCCTGGCAGGGAGAGAGTGCTTATGCTTGTCCGTGTTTGCAGTGGAACACGGGTTTCCTCTTACCTAAGCAGCAGGAGAACGTGGTAGCATTGTGCTGTGTTGTCAGGGGTTGGCCAAGCCAACAGGACTTCTTCCAGGCAGATTTATTTGAGTTAGAAAGCGGCAGTGAGGTAGTCATGGTCACAGATGAGGGCACTTGACTATAAAGGTCGGTACATCACACGGTATTCAGCGAGGGCTCATGTCACGCTCGGCAAATGGAGGGCACCGAGGAGAGAAACCACGACTGGGTTCTTTAACCTGCATTTGGTGTGTGCACTTGTCTGATTCTGTGTTCACATGGTTATAGGTGCATGTGTGTGGGCATGTGTGTGTGTGTCTGTGCGTGTTGTGAAGGCCTGAAGCTGACGTTGTTTTCCTTGGTTACTCTTTATTTATCGAGGCAGGGTTTCTTGCTGAATTTAGAACTGGCTAATTCCAGTTAGAGGATTCCTGGAGATCCCCTTTGTATGTCTCCGAGTGGAATGCTAGGATTACCATTGGCCACTACACCTGACCGACTTTTCCCATGAGTTCTGGGGATTTGAACGCTGGCCTTCACATTTGTGCAACGAATGCTTTATCCACTGAGCCATCTTCCCAGCCCAGTGTTTTCTTTTGAAAGGGTGTCTGTATTCTTGGTGTAGGAGGTAGTAGCATCTGGACCCAGATAATTCTATAGCACTGGCGTTAAGTGTAGTGTTTGCCGAGTGACAGGGGAAAGAAGAAAGAGTTCACCGGAAAAGGAAGAACTTGAGCAAATATTTGTTCCTGGGACAGTGGCAAGGGTTGGGCTGCACTGGAGAGGGTAACCAGCAGAGCCTGGGGCTCAGTGAAGTGACCGAGCTAAGGAGGGAAGGGGACTGAGGGTGATGTTTGTGCAAAGCAATGCTCATGCCTGTAGTGGCATTTCATTTGTGTTTTAGTAAATACAGCTGGGGATCGGGAAAGAAAAACAGCCACACTGGCCAGCCATACAGACCAGGCAACAATGACACAATGACACACACCGTTTTTTTGTTTTGTTTTTGTTTTCCAAGACAGGGTTTCTGTGTAGCCTTGACTATCCTGGAACTCACTTTGTAGACCAGGCTGGCCTCAGACTCACAGAGATCCACCTGCCTCTACCTCCTGAGTGCTGGGATTAAAGGCATGCGCCACCACAGCCTGATTTAATGACACACATCTTTAATCCCAGTAGCCACATTAGTTTGCCATAGAAACCTGGCGGTAGTGGTGCAAACCCTTAGTCCCAGAACTAGAGAGGATTGTAAAATGGGAGGAAAAAGCTCAGTCTCAATCTCATTCTGCGATTCCTGGAGGCAGGATCGCCATTTCAGACTGTGGTCAAGGCAAGAGACTGTGGCTGGCTGCTTTGTTTTTCTGACTTTCAGGTTGAACCCTAATTTCTGTCTCTGAGTTTTTATTAATCGTGCTTCACAGACCATCAACACTTTATTACATTTGTTTATTGTGCATGTGTGTATGAATGTATGTGTTTGTATGTGTGTATGTATGTGCAAACTGTGTATGTATATGTTTGTGTGTATATTGTGTATGTATGTTGTGTATGTGTATATTGTGTGTGTATGTTGTACGTGTAGAAATGCTCAACCTCCTTAGCCATCAGAGAAATGCAAATCAAAATAACGCTGAGATTTCATCTTACACCTGTCAGAATGGCTAAGATCAAAAACACTGATGACAGCTTATGCTGGAGAGGATGCGGAATAAGAGGAACACTCCTCCATTGCTGCTGGGAGTGCAAACTAGTATAGCTGCTTTGAGTATTAAATGTCTTTCAGCCATTTGAGATTCATCTGTTGAGAGTTCTCTGTTTAGGTCTGTTAAAAAAAAAAGTACCCCATTTTTTAAATTGGATTATTTGTTCTTTTGAGGTCAAGTTTCTTGAGTTCTTTGTATATTTTGGAGATCAGTTCTCTGTCTGATGTGGGGTTGGTGATGATCTTTTTCCATTCTGTAGGCTGCCATTTTGTCTTGTTGACTGTGTCCTTTGCTTTACAGAAGCTTCTCAGTTTCAGGAGGTCCCATTTATTAATTGTTGTTCTCAGTGGCGGTGCTGTACCCTAACTGAGTATTGGGATTACTGTGTGCCACCATGCCTGGCAGCCAGATAAGTAGAGGAATAATACTTCCAGGAATTATGGCTCATGTCTGTAATTCCAGAAATCAGGATGCTGAGGCAGAAGGATTACTGCGAGTTTGAAGCTAACTTGGGATATATAGGAGATCTAGGCCAGTCTGGGCTACAGTGTTAAATCCTGCCTTTGTTATGCCAGTGCTATGGGTACCCCAGAGTCCCCCAGAGTTTGAGTTTGTGTGCAAAAGCAATATTACAGGCTCAAGCGTGGGCTCTCCATCCATTTTGACACATGGATCAGAGAGCATGGGCTCAGCTATGGCAGGGTTTTTAAGGAGTAAAGGATGGGGTGGGGAGGGGAATTCCGGATTTAGATGGGGGCTGAGCTTCTGATTGGGCAGGAGTGGGGCAGCAGGAGTTGTGTCAAACAGGGATTGGTACAGGCTTTGCAGTGAGGAAATTGGCAACCTATGTACGTTAGGAAAGCTGGCCTTACTGTTCTAGAGCATCTAGTACTTGTTTGTCTCAATTCTGATTGGTCCCCCGCAGGGTACAGTCTGTGGTTTTTCCTGGTTATTATAAGGGAGATGCCTAGTATTGTTAGACTACAGCCTGTCATGGCTGCACTAATGTTAAGTTAGGCCTCTTCAGTCTCAACCAAAACCAAATGATACAAACCAAACCAAAACGACATGATTTACAGGCCCGGAAGAGTTTTTTTCAGTAAAGTGCTTGTTTGTAAGCCTGGGAACATGTATGTGATCCCCAGAACCACTATGAAAACCAAACACAGTGTGATGACATGTACCAGAGAGGAAGAGATGAGAGGATCCATGGGCTGCTGGTCAACCAGCCTGGCCTACTGGGCCAGCCCTAGGCTACCGGGAGACCCTGGTTCAATAAAGACATGGTGGCGTACGCCTTTAATCCCAGCACTTGGGAGGCAGAGGCAGGCAGATCTCTGTGAGTTCGAGGCCGGCCTGGTCTTCAAGAGCTAGTTCCAGGACAGGCCCCAAAGCTACAGAAAAACCCTGTCTCAAAATAAAGAAGTCAAAAGAAACTGCATTCCAATATCTGTGGGAGTGCGCTGCTGCTGCTGCGTGCACGTTTGTTGTCCGATTTAGTTCTTGAATAATGCAAGCAGAGAAGGCCAAAGGTCTTTTGACCCAGTATTCCATAATCTTTTTGCCTTGGTTACCATTGACAGCTCTCAACCTGGGGCTCATTCTTCTCTTGTTCAAAATATGGATGAGCAAAAATGGGGCTTGGAGGCAGGTTCCCTGTGGAAGAGCAGGTTTGACCTGGTGCTGCCTCCCAGGCAGTGAGCCACAGTGCTGGTGTGTGTGTGTGTGTGTGTGTGTGTGTGTGTGTGCACGTGCATGTATGTGTCTGCATGTGTGGGCGTGTATGTGTGTGCATGCACTTATGCACGTGTGAGTGTGTGTGTCTGTGAGCAGGCAGGTTTGGAGCTGATGCTTCTCTGTGGCTGGTTCTCACCGTGAGTTGGCTGGCAGTGTGTTGCAGGTGCACACACTTGTGAGTGTGTGTGTGTGTCTGTGAGCAGGCAGGTCTGGAGCTGATGCTGGTTCTCACCGCGAGTTGGCTGGCAGTGTGTTGCAGGTGCACACACTTGTGAGTGTGTGTATCTGTGAGCAGGCAGGTCTGGAGCTGATGCTGGTTCTCACCATGAGTTGGCTGGCAGTGTGTTGCAGGTGCACACACTTGTGAGTGTGTGTGTGTGTGTGTCTGTGAGCAGGCAGGTCTGGAGCTGATGCTGGTTCTCACCGTGAGTTGGCTGGCAGTGTGTTGCAGGTGCCATGTACATCACTGGCTTTGCCGAGTCCATCTCAGATCTGCTGGGTTTGGGGAACATCTGGGCTGTGCGAGGAATTTCAGTTGCTGTACTTCTGGCTCTGCTGGGCATCAACCTAGCCGGTGTCAAGTGGATAATCCGCCTCCAGCTGCTGCTGCTGTTCTTGCTGGCTGTCTCAACCCTCGACTTCGTAGTGGGTTCTTTCACCCACCTGGACCCAGGTAGGCCCTTCAAGTGCAGTCCTTTGTAGATGCTGATGGGTGTAATTTGCTGACCACCCTTTTCTCCCACTGGCTGTACCTACAGTTCGGGTGGGGTGGGCCTCGTCAAGCGAGCAGCTGCGGCTCCCTGGGCCCACAAGCTCCTTTACGTACACTATGCATGCGCACGCCCATGCACATTTACTTCATGGATTTTTCACGATTCTCTTTTGTTTCTTAATATTAAAATATACAGAAAATGTAGATAACACAATTTCCTCAAAACAAAACACAAGCAGGTGGGCAGGGACCAAATTCATAGCAACGATTGGGATATGGGGCAAGAAAGAAACGCGGAGCAGAAAGGAAAGCGGACTCTGAGGTTGTCTGCCCGTTTCCTTTATTTTAAGAGCTTGATGTAAATGTAGGTCTCTGAGCATGGTGGAGCCTGATTGTACATATCTGGGAGGCCCAGGCAGGACGATTATAAACAAATTACCGAAACAAGCAAACCACGAGAAATGGTGACAATTGTCATTTCACAGAGATGGCTACCAAAATGTTTGATTATCTATTGCTTTCTATGCTAAATTATTTCTCAGAATAAAAATGTGTGTTCCTTACCTAAGTTTAAAAACAATCAAAAGGCTTCACTCTTTTGAAGGAAGCAAAAGGTCTATCCTTTTCTTATTTTATTGGCACAGAATTTTGCTGTGTAGCTCCTGGAACTCTCTCTGTAGACCAGGCTGGCCTTGAACTCACAGTGATCCACCTGCCTCTGCCTCCTGAGTACTGGGACTGAAGGTGTGTATCACCATATCCACTGAATATTGAAACTATTCAATGAACCCATCACCGATGAATCCAGCTGCTTGCAACCTGTGGGCAGCCTAAGACAATGAGAAAACACAGATATTTACGTATGATTTATAACAGTAGCAAAATTACAGTTATAGAGTAGCAGTGAAAATAATGTGGTGGTGGTGGGGGTCACCACAACATGAGGAACTGTATTAGAGGGTCGCAGCTCTAGGAAGGTTGAGAATCACCGAACTACTCTAACCTAGGTTTGCTCAGCCTCTTGAAAGCCCAGCAGTGTGAACCCTACATCCCACCACTCTGACATAACTTTGCCACTTTCCGATTTGTGTTATTTTAGCATCAGGGTCAACTATGCTTGTTCTCAGAAGGCACAACCGCCACCAGGATGCTATAGACAGGCCTGATAATGCACGCTCCAGGAACTCTATGTTTATATGGAACAGAGATCAGGCTTTAAAGAGAGAGGGAGATGGGCCCAACTGGTGTGATTAAAGCAATCTGCAGCCCAGACAGGGGCCTGTGATGGTGGTGGTGCGGGAGGAACCCACAGCTTATCTTACTTAGTCCTTTGTCTTGAGATGGGAGCAGTGATACCCATTTTACAAAGGAGGAAGCTATGGTTTGTGCTAAGACTTGGCAGAGCTAGGGTTTGAAGCTGGATATGATGCTGTAGCCTGTTCTGAGGTAGGAGGAGGCCTGTTTTCATATAGCAGGCTTGTCTGCTCTCTGCTTCCCCCTTTCGGGTCACCTCTGTAGGGGTGTTCCAGTAGTGTTGCAGGAATATCCTGACTTACAGGGAAGCCAGGATATACTTAGAACTCTGGGGTGGGGGTAGAGCCACAATAGGACAGCTCTGGAGACTGGAGCTGCAATGGGACAGCTCAGCCCTGGAGGAAAGGTGTCCAGACTATCGGGAAGCCAGGCTACCTGAAGCTGGTGCGTGGTGTCTCCCTGCAGGATCCTGCTTTTCTCCTGGAGAGCCGCTACAGCTAAACTCTGTTCTGTTCCCTTACGGGAGCCTAGCAGAGCTATCTGCTTCTCTGGCCCAATATTTTCTTCTGCTAACACTCTGCTAAAGGGGGAAACCCCTGCAGAAATGTAGCAGTCTCCTCCGGCTCCTATGAAAAGTTGTTACTTTTTTCTGCCTGTCCTTGCTCAGCCCCCACTTAAGGAGAGTCCTAGCAAAGTTCTTCTGCTCTGCCTTGCTGAGGCCCCCTAGGGAGCGTCTCAGCAAGGTTTTTCAGCTCAATCCTCTAAGGGACAGCGAGAATGAAGGTCATCATCCAAGACTCTTGAGAATGAGATTTATTTGGGAAGGAGGAGTCCAGGAGAGTGGCTGCCTCTGCCAGGAAGGGATTAACAGCAGCTCCCTGGCAACCTTAGGGCAGCCTCTAACTAGAGCAGTGGAGAGGCTTATATAGGGCTTCTTAGGGGTGGAGTTTTCCCAGGGAGAAGATTTTCTGCTCAGGGATTGGTCAGTTTAGCTGGTCAGGGGGCAGAGATGACTCTGATTTCATGGCCAGACTGTGTTTCTTTCTCTGGTCCTTTTGAGCTTTTTGACTCTAAGGACCAGGGCATATTTCTTTCCCTGGCTCTGATTCTAGGGACAAGGTGTGTTTCTTTGAAGTTAGTTTCAGAGCCAGGGTACATGTCTTTAGTCCTGGGTTCAGGGATAAAGATGTTTCTTTCCCTGGCCCAGGTCTCAGATCCGGGGTGTGTTTCCGGGGTGTGTTTCTTTCACTGACTCTGGGTTCAGAGTCAGGGTGCTCAGTGATTGGCTGGCTTCCTGCTCCAGTTGTCCCTTTTACCCTACACCCCCTGCATTGTATTCGTCCTAATTATAGACTGTTGTGAACCACTTGGTGTGGGCACAGAATCGAACTCAGGTACCCTGGAAGAACAGCAAGTGCTCTTAACTAGTGAGCCATCTCTTCCGCCCCCAGGTCTTGCCTTTTAAATGCTGTTGGCTGTAGGCTGTCCAGAATTGAGTTGGAGGGTAGTACCATTTCTTCAGATATTACCTTTAAATGTCAGAAGCTGCATACCCTCTGAATTCCCTGGACATTTCCTACTGACATCCAGAAGCTCCGCCAACTTAAGCTCCTACACAGAAGGGGTCCTCAGGACTCACTCCGGTGCCAAGGGCCCGGTGGTGGCCATGGCTCACCTGCAATGCTTTCCCGTGCTACCTGGGGCTTCTCTGCAGGACCGAAGGTGGGCTCTTTCCTGGCCTTGTACCATCCGGCAGCAATGGCTCTCACACTGAGGGTGACAGACTGGCCTTTGACTGCCAAACTGTCAACAAGGGGAGAAACAGTCCACCCAGTCCACTCCCTGCCCTCCCCTCCACTGTCACGGTTGCTAAGATACTACAGTTGATTGGCAGGGCAGTGCCGCTGGCCACCATGAACTTCACTAGACTCGTGTGTTTTCCTTCTTCATTGGTGACGTTCTTGGCTGCTCCTCTAAGTAACTCTAAATGCTTGTACTTCCTTCTGGTCAATACATTAGTGGGGTGTTGTATGAGCTGAAACTTTTTTTTTCAATAATTCCCATAGCAACGGGCCCTTCTAATATCTGTTTTTGGCATCATTGGTTTTATCAAACAGGCTGTTTTCTCTGCAGTTAAAAACCCACACTGAAACCAGGCCATAAACCTGTGGGATGGATTTAGCAAAATAACTTCAACTATTAAGGGGGAAAAGGACATTTGGAAAAAGACCGGAGGGAACCGTGCCTGGATGCTAACAGTGGTTGCTCAGCTGGATTATTTCAATTCTACTTTTCCTTCATTCGGCTGGTATTACTTTTTTTAAGATTTATTAATTTGTTAATATTTGCGTGTGTTGCCTGTATGTGTGTATATGCACTATGTACATGCCTGGTATCTGAGGAGGAGGCCAAAATAGGGAATCAATCAGCTCCCCTGGGTGGTTAGGAACTGCCATGTGGGTTCTGGGAACTGAACCTGGATCCTCTGTAAGAACAGTAGGAGCTCTTAGCCACTCTCCAGACTAGTGTTACTGTTTATATGTACACACACACACACACACACACATATATACACACACATATACATGCATATGTATACATAATACTCACACACATATATACATATACAATACACACACATATATATACACACATATACATGCATACATATACATAATACTCACATACATATACAACACACACACACACACACACACACACACACGGAAGAATGGCTACCCTGACATCCTCTTCTGGCCTCTGGGGGCACCAGGCACACAGGCACACATGTGGTGCCCAGACAGACATAAGCAGATAAAACACCCATACTCAAAAGTTAACATTTGAAAAATTAAATAAACAACAAACAAAAATAACAGGTCAAAAGTTTTTTAGATCTCCTTGTACTATGGTTCCCCTTTATTTGCATTTTAAAGTTAAACAAGTCAGACATAGCCTCATGCCTGTGATCTCAGGAAGCTGAGGCAGGAGGATTAGCCTGGGCTATAGAGTAAGACCCTGTCTCCAAAGAGGGAGAGAGGAAAAGACGAAAGAAAGCAAGGAAAGGAAACTTTCTGTTTCTGTTATGAACCCCTAGATCCTGACACCCATAAAAGATGCTTAGACTCTGCTTCCCACTCCTCTGGCCCAGGAGAAGGGCATGTGTGCGTGTGTTGTGTACACACAGGTCCACACTCCGCCACTGTCCCTGCTCCTGCTCTGGGCACCTGTGGGCATCTTGTCTGTATGCAATCTAGTCACTCTAAAAATACATTTATCTTTTGAGATCATGATATATCATTTCCCATTCCCCCTTTCTCCCTCTAAACCTTCTTCTCCCACACCCCTCCTTACTTGCTTTCAAATTCTTGCCTTTTTTCATTAATTGTTGTTACATGCATTTATGAATATACACACTGCATGACGTTTCCTGTTACTGATTTGAAAATACTTTGAGTTAAAAGTCCTATTACTGTGTTCTAGACTTCTCCAGTCTTGAACCTTTGCAGATGTGGCAGATGTGAGCATCCTGTTCAGATGTGGGAGCCTGCTTCTGCAGGAGCAAGTCATAAATAGAGTTCACAGGAGGACGGTCGAGTGCACTTTAAATGTTGCTAGGCTCTGCCCTGCCACCTTCCAGTTAGATTGTTCTGAACTCACAGTAGTGGTAGATATGAGTTATTGACCATCTGTATCTTGGGAAATATTGGGTGGGCACAATCTTTTAAATGTCTGCCGTTGTGTAGGTTCAAGTATGTATTCCTTTTCTTTCCATTTGTTTTTTGTAAACCATTGAGGTTAATTTTTTCACGTTTTTATTGCCTCTTTTGTCTCTTTTCTCTTGAATTGTCTATAATTCTGTTCTCTCCCACTTGGTTCTCTCGTTTCCTGATGGTTCCTAAAGCTCTCTCTACCTTATCAGTGAATCTGACACAGACAATGTTGGCTTACTTCTGATGCATGCTAGATGCGTGCTACAGACATTGAAGCTTTCCCTGATGTCATCTCTCCTTTTAAAATTCTATGTAAAGAAGTAATACATGCATAAAATGCCCATTTTGATCCAAGCTATATGCTCTATTTATTTCCTCGTGTGTTTTCCTGAGCTAAAATGTACTCGGTGTGTTAAGTCCCTGGGTCTGCTTGAACAACTGCTACAACCACAGAGCCCAACACCACAGAGATTTATTCTCACAGAGTTCTGAAGGCCAGAAGTCTGGAATCAAAAGTGCCTGGGGGTCACTGTCCCTGCAAGTTCTTCCTTCTTCTTCTTAGGCTTCCAGAAGCCCAGGTGTCCCTTAGGAGTGGCTGATTGTTCTAGTTCTGT
Source organism: Microtus pennsylvanicus (assembly GCF_037038515.1). NCBI lineage: Eukaryota > Metazoa > Chordata > Mammalia > Rodentia > Cricetidae > Microtus > Microtus pennsylvanicus. Next base: position 61,420,570 of record NC_134579.1, on the reverse strand, counting down.
CCACCTTCACATGGCCCTGCTCTGTCTTTCCCCCGTGAACACAGTGTTTTAACAAAATAACATAATGTGTCACTGCAGATACAGTGAACCTGATAATCCAGATGGGGATCTTTAGGTACATCCTCTGCAAGACCCTGTTTCCAAATGGGGTCTCATTTACAGGTTCTTAGGCCTTGGTGAGAACTCACATTTGGAGGCCACTGTTTGCCCCCCCTTTTGATTTGCTTTATTTTTCTATGGCCAATCACTATGTAGAAAACACCCCCATAGAACTTTCAGCTGCCCCTGGGGTCTACCCGGAGCCCCTTTTGTGGAAACCCCTCTCCTGCCTTGCTTTTCCTAGAGAGGCTACTCTGTGCTGGGTCCCAGCTGGTGTGCAGGAGCTCCCCACCTCTCTGTCCAGGGCCTGGACCCTCTCCTGTGGGTCCCAGAAAGTATCCCTTCCCTGCCTTCACATGAAAATGCTTTGGATTAGAATTGTGAAATCATCTTGCTTCCTTCTAGCACTCCACGGCGTGATGTGTTTGGGGCTATTCTGATTCCCACGCCTTCTTCTCCAACTGTTAAACATCTCCTCTCTACCCATGAGGCCCTACAGTTCCATAACAAAAACTTGTTAGATTTTAATTTATTTTTATGTGTGTGTAAGTGAACATGCATGTGGGTTCCCATAGAATATGGGAAAGGGTGTCGGATCCCCTAGAATTGGAGCTGTAGGTAGTTCTGAGCCACCATATGGGTGCTGAGAACTGAACCTGGGTCCTTTAGAAGAGCAGCCAGTGCTCTTAACCACAGAACCATCTCTCAAGCCCTTGTAACAACAACAACAACAACAACAAAATCTATTTATCAGCTGGAGCACCTTCATTTTTGGAATTACAGCTATTTCTTTGAGAGTCTCCCCTTCCACACACACATTTTTTCTATTTTATATGTGTTCTTTTTTAAAAAAATTATAAACTGAATGGCCCATTAGCTCAGGCTTCTTATTAACTCTTATAACTTACATTAGCCCATTATTCTTGTCTATGTTAGCCACATGGCTCGGTACCTTTTTCAGAGAGGCAGTCACATCTTGCTTGTTCTGTGTCTGGATCACACCTACAGACTGCAGAATCCTCTTCCCAGAATTCTCCTGTTCTCATTGCCCCACCTCTACTTCCTGCATGGTTGACCCACTTATACTTCCTGCCTGACTACCGGCCAATCAGCATTTTATTAAACAAGTATAAGAAACAAATGTTTACAGGGTAAAACCATTGTCCCACAGGAATCCCCCCTTTTTTTTAAAGAACAGGAACTCTGAATCTAATATCCTTTGTTTAGGTTTTCTTCTGACCATTATCCATAACAACTTGTATCCAACATTCTAAACAAAGGAAAACATCCATAGTCCAGTTTTTGGGAATGTGGTAGAGTTTTCCAGGCTACTTCCTGTAGAATTGGGGTGCTGATAATCTTATGGGGACCTAAAGAAAATTTAGAATTATGATCAAGTTATGTTCTTTAAGTCAGAATCTTTCCATGCTGGCCTTGAACTCGAAATCCTCAACCTTCTCAGCACTGCAATTACAAATGTGTACTACCATATCCACCCAGCTTACCCTCTTCCCCCATTAAATTCTAACCCTAGCAATCCTCCTTCAAAACCAGTTTTAATTTCTGCAGCTTAGGTTGCCCACAAAGAATATTAAATGAAAAATTTGAGATATAATTCATGGATTTTTATCAACATTTCATGAATTGTTCATAAGGTTCCCAATTATTCTGTTTTGCTTTTGTTACGCTCTCACTTCATCATGGATATGTGTAGGGAAATGCAGGATTTAGTGGGCTTTGCAGGGTTGGTCATCCCTGGGATCCTGGAACTGTTCCCTGGGGACATTCGATGAGCACCACAGTTGGATATTAGAATTCTTGGTTTGACTCCTGGAGCTTGGCCTGGTGCTTGGCTGTGGATCTCTGCATCTGCTTCCATCAGTTACTGGATGAAGGCTCTCTGATGACAATGAGGACATACACTTACCAATATGATTACAGAGGAGGCCAGTTCAGTCAGGCACCCTCTCCACTGGGAGCAGGACTTCTGGTGTGAACATTTGTTGTTTGAAATGCTTTTAAATTTTAAATTATTTGTGTGTGTGTGTGTGTGTGTGTGTGTGTGTGTGTGTGTGTGAGAGAGAGAGAGAGAGAGAGAGAGAGAGAGAGAGAGAGGATGCATGTGCACACTGTTTCCTTTTGTCTCAAGATGCCTCTGTGTCATATTCTCTCTCTGCCCTGCCTTTCCTCACCACCTGGTTATGGCCCTGGAGGCTGGCAGCAAGGGTCTCTTTTTCTTTCTCCTCCTCTGGTCCCATCTTTCCCAAAGCACAGACTCCTGCCCCAGACCCAGACTGGCACTGCACAAAGCTGAACAGCATAGCAGTTTAGACGTGGCACTTCCAAGCATGTGTCTTAAAGCTCCTAGAATGCCATTTGGGGGCTCATATGTTCATTTATATAAGATGAGCCTCGGGCCAAAATGATCTCACTGCCATGAAAGTCAGGCAGATATAGAGAAAATGCATTTTAGAAAGTGAAGTGACATGTGTTGTGTTTTAATTCTAGGTTCTACATTTTAAAATGAAACTGTGAGCCTCCAGGCTTAATCCTTTGGTTATCCAGGAAGGCACTTGCCACAGCTCCGTGACAGACCCTGCATTTTACAGCCCACATCTCACACTCTGCTCCACCCCGGTCCCATGATGTCTCCTCTCAGTCAGTCAGCCAACAGGGTCTGGGGCAGGCTCATCTCATGCAGAATCCAGCAGGTGGAAGCGGCTTGGTGAGGCTGGGGCTTGGTTTTGCCTATGCAGAGGTCAAAATCGCTGCTTGGAAGCTGTATAAAAGGAGCAGCAAGCATGCCTGCCGCTGCTCTCTGCTGAAATGGTTACATCCAGGGTTCCATTGAGCCACGATCTCTAAATCCAGGACTTTTGCTCAACTCTGAGCCCTTTCTGCTTGTTTGTTAGTTTGGGTTTTTGTAGGGTCTCGCTGTGGTCCAGGCTGACCTGGAACTTTCTCTATAGCCAAAGGATGTTCTTGAACTTCTGATCCTCCTGCCTCCACCTTCCACGTGCTGGTATCAACGACATGTCCTGCCGTGGCCAGCTTTTATCTGTGACGCCTGATATGTTTTGCACATTGGCCATATGTGTTGATTTGAAATAGCATTTTCCCCTTTAGTCTGTGACATAATGCCTTGGCTTTTTTCTTGGTCTTCCTATGCCTCACATCTGGTCAGGAGAGCACGGGGCTCAGTTTTCTGCTGTCGGTGAGAACCCCATGCCTTCTTCCTCATCGTCCACGCTGCCCTGGTTCACCTGCTTCCCCAGATTTCTCCAACCCAGCCCCCATATTGCCAATTCCTATGGTCCACATACCACCTTGAATTAAAGTCAAGACACTCATACCCCCCATTATTTTTAAACATTATGATAAATGTTATTATCTTTTAAAAGTAGAATCATCTTTTATTTGTTGACAATCTCATACATGTAAACAATGGATCTTGATCCTGTCCACCCCAACACCCCTTTTTTACATTCCCTAAACATCCACTAAGCACCCTCCTGCCACCTTCTGGCCCACTCGGGTTTTGCTGTTGCTTTAGGAACCCACCAAAGCCAGTCGGTACTTTCTGTTGAGTACCGACTGCTGATCTTGTTGGCTGATCTTCTGCAGACAAGCATAGCTTCCGTGAGTTTGTGAGTGAAATGACCACGGCATGTATCTAGAGAACAGCATCTCCCAGTGCTCCTCTCCACACCTTGGCTCCTACATTCCTTCTGTCTCTCTTCCGAGATGGTGTCCGAGTCACGAGGGTGGGATAGAACACTCAATGGTCACTTAGATTTAGCACTCTGACCAGTTGTGAGTCCCTGGTCAAGGCTGAGGGCAACACTAATCTATGGGTAGACATATCACTATTTAGATAGCAAAACCACACTGTAACAGAGGCTGGGCAGGGTTATTTCCCTACCTCAGAGATGCAGAAGCAGCCATTTCTAGGGACCCAGGCCTCTGTGTTCAACTCCTTGCTGGTCTAACATACGAGAGAGGCAAAATTTGGGAGTTGACAGACCTAGGTTCCTGCCTAAGGCCTACGCCCCAGCCGTGGACTTTTGAGCAGGTTTGTAGTATAGGTATGAGTTCCATCCTGTGGACCAAGGTGGACACAAACATTTTGGCTGCTCCTCTAGAGCTTAGAGTCAGCCTGCATGGTTGGCTAAGAAGGGCAAGGCTTAGGTTTTCCAGAATTGCTCAGTACTGGCTTATGGAGATAGGCAGTAAATACTGCTATGTAGAAGTGTCCACTAGGTGAAAGACAGCCAGACTGCATGGCCTTTTCTGTCCCTGCAAGCGCAGTTGGTTAGTCTGTGGCAACCATGAGGGACATCTCCGTGCCCTTACCGCCCATACACCTACCTGTCTTGTCCCCATCTCTAGGACTCTGCTTCACTCTTGGGACAGAAATGGGGGCCAGGTTACCACTGTGGCATCACCTTCCCAGCCACCTTTCTCCAGCCCCTCGCAGTGGACACCAACTCTGCACGCTTTGTCTCCGAGTGTTTTCTGGGCTGCGGTCAGGTCTGCCCGAAGGGCCTTGCAGTGCCCTCAGTGGCCTCTGTGTGGAGTTGCAGTCTGTTGGTTCTCTGGCCTCTGGGCAGGAGGCCTTATCCCAGGGCAACTGGCTCAGCCCTTTTCCCTTTCCCCATCCTAGGAGGAAATGCTGCCTTCTGTGTGTGGTGGATTACTCCTCTTGAGCTGGTGTTTACATTTTGCACTGGGACTAGGGATGGGTGGAGCCATTCATCAAGGACTGTCACACATGCTCTCAAGTGACCCTCATAAACAACACTGGACAGGGGCTGGGAAGGTTAATTCAGAGAGGCAGAAGCAGCAGCCTGGAGAAGGGAAGTGAGCTCTGAGAACTCAGGCCTCTGTGTGCGACTAGCAACCAGCTCCTTGCTGGTCCCACAGAGAGGGGCTAAGCCTGGCTATAGACAAAGAACACTTTCATTGAGGGTCCCTGACTTTCACTCCAGCCTTGGTCCCCAGAGCCCTGAACCCTGCCTGCACCCAAAAGCACCAGTGGAGGCTGAGGGGAAGCAGGGAGAATCCTAAGCTCTGGTTGAGTCGGGCACCTCTGGGTGGAGACTGTCCATCTATGTTTCCAAACTGCTTGGGGTCTGGGATCCCTGCCCCTTGTCCTCTGCTTGTGCAGGCCTTTGCCCCGCCTTCTTCAGAGATGGGCAATGAGGTCCAGTGGGGGTCAAGACTGTGGCTCTCCATGCTCGGGCTCCCAGAGACCTGAAGTCAAGAGTGGCCTAGAGTGTGCTGAGAGGGGAGCTCTGATCTTTGTTCTAAACTTCTCATGTGACTGACACTCAGCCAAGCGTTGCACACACACACACACACACACACACACACACACACACACACACACACACACACGTGAGGAAACAGCAAGCAGCACTGGTTGCTAGGCACCCTACGTGTATTTGAAACAACCAACTGGGGGCGGTGAGAAGACATTGTCCACTTTATGGACAAGGGAGTTGAGGTCCCAAAGAGCTTCTAAAACTTCCCTGATGTTGCATTGTATGTGGCTTGGCCCGTGTGATCTCAGAGGCACCGGCTGTCACTGTGTGCCATCGGGTGAAGGTGGAGTCCCCAAACTACTTCCGTTCTTTCAGATCAAGAAGATCTGTGAGCCTGAGGTCTCAGCCAGCCTTCTCTTGCATGGTCAGACGGTCAGAGCAGAGCCCACTGAAGGGGAAACAAGAGACGAGATGGAGGACTGTGAACACAGGCAAGGGCATGACAGAACATGTTCCCCCCAGTGCCACCAGGAACAGAGATCATGGGCAAGCTCAGCCAAGGAGTGCTAGATTCAGGTCCACAATCAGGCAGAGCTAGTGTCGGCCCTCCAGGCTCCTCCCTGCATAGCCTGCCTCTGACCTCTGGGGTCTCCAGCTGCAGCCTTCCTCCCGGAGGGCATGGTAGCGAAACCAGATGGTTCCATACATGTCCAATGCATCGCAGGCCGAGAGCTGCCTCACCTTGGCGGAGGCAAGCATTTCTGCCATTTCCTAGGATTCCCTGACAAGATACACCAGCTGAGAAATAGACAAGGATTGCAGCTGCGGGTGGGGGCAGCAAACCTGGGAGATCTGAGGGCACAGTAACAGGAAAGAGAAAGCGGCAAATAGCATTTCTTTATTTTTGAGACAGGGTCTCACTGGGTAACCCTAGCTAGTCTGGAATGTGCTATGTTGATCAGGCTGGCTTTGAACTCAGAGATCTGCCTGCCTCTACCTCTGAGTGCTGAGAATAAAAGACAAGCCGCCATGATGTTTAACAACAACAACAACAACAATAGTAATAATTATTTGTTACTTTCCCTATATTCTGCTTCTCCTCTGTCTATCTGGACTTCCTTGCTTTCTGGCTTCCTTCCTACTTTCCTTCCTTTTGTCTCAGTGGTTGGATCCTTGGGATGAGCCCGGGTATGGGGGTTTCTGGTCTAACCCTGATCATTTTTATTGCTGTCTTAAACTCTGTTGGTATACTAAAATTTCACCACTAATTGCATGCTAGTTTATTTAGCTAAAGACACGATGCCTTGTGGTCACAGGTCATGTAGAGGTGTTTGGATGAATGGAAGCAGGCGTCATGGGCATTTCAATCTTGAAGAGAGTTGGTTCATCCAAATGCCACTCACCACTCACCACAGAGGGCCTGTATGACAAGTTCTTGTTACAGATACGGGGCCAGAATCAGAATCTGGAAGCTCTACAATGTTTTTGTTTTTGAGACAGTTTTCTCTGCAGCTTTGGTGCCTGTCCTGGAACTAGCTCTTATAGACCAGGCTGGCCTCGAACTCACAGAGATCCTCCTGCCTCTGTCTCCCAAGTGCTGGGATTAAAGGTGTGCGCCACCATCACCCAGCCATGAAGCTCTACAATGCTAAGGGAGAGATGAAGTTGGGCTTGCCTGGATTCCCTGCCTGATCCCCTTCTTCATACCCCTCATTTGCTTTGACAGTGATCTGGAGCACATTGCTGGGGTGTCACAGCTGGATTGAGGGAGTGGGGCTCCAGAGGAGGCCCAGTTGCTGGGATCGTTCCTTTGGTGCCTTGTCACAACAACATGAATTCTCAGAGGACAGGGATAGACCTCTGTGTCCCCAGCAACAGGCTAGGGCCTAGGCAGGGTTTGGGAATCCTTGTTAACTGAGCAAACGAAGGAGCCAGAGAGAGGAGGGCGCTAGGGTAAGGTCCTGGAGCCTCAGCAGAGGTAGAGGGCTGTCACCCTTGGCCCCTGCAGACCTGGGTGGCTGATCCTCCCCAGGCTCCCCCCAGAGAGGCGCCGGCCTTCCTGTTTTGGCAGCAGCTCTCAGGTATTCTGTCTGCACAGGCTCAGCTGGCAAGGGATCTCACAATGCCTTCACAGAGGGCCAGCCCTGGGTGGAGTCCGGCTGCAAGTTCAGTCAGACCTTCTTGGGCAGAAGGAAGGAAGACGGGTTACAGTTGTGAGAAACTGTGGCTTTGAAAAGTCTTCCTCCTGAGTCTTCTGGTTTGCAAAGGCGCGGAGGTGCTTAGGGAAGCATTACATATTTGATGAAGAGTGGGGATGAGTCACGGGAAGTCAGATCGCACATCTTACCTTCCCCAGGTCACAGCATGATATCTATGTTACAGCCTTGGTAACAACAACAGCAACGGTATCTGTCCCTCCTCCCGCCCCCTCCTCCTCCCTCTTTCCTTCCCTTTTGGTACACAGGTGTCATGTTACCCATATCCACATGTAAGTAAATTAAACCAGAACCTAGACAGCTGGGACAGGGGGATCTCCTGATTTGTTCTTTCCAACTGCTTGGGTCTGAGAGGACGGCCAGGGATCTGGGATGTTGGCCAGACACTCCCCTAGATCAGCCGGAGTCTGGCTGGGGATTTGAGGATCTATGACATGAACAGGCAGTTCACACACTGACCTGAGGGGTCAAAGAGTAAAACCAACCCGACTTAAACAGACCTTCCTTTGCCCGGGACCAGATACCGGGTGAGGCAAGTGTGGGGTGATGGGATATAATTTGCTATTTGTTAACCAATAGCCAGTTGTTTCTCATTAGGCTCCTCCAGTTATAGCACATAGGATTGAAGTGATCTCATTCTTGACCAATGGCCAGCGCATTCAGCTGTCTGGTGAAATAATCTATTAACTGGGCACCTGCCAATTGTCTGGAATAGGAGCGAGTTCAGGCATATGTTTTAAGAAGTGATAACATTGTTATGGGTCCCGCCTAGACAGGGAGATGGGAAACACAAGGCTGCCAGCACTCACCCTGGAGTTAGACTTAGATGAGGTGTTGTGTTTGGAGTAGACGCTATACCCTGTGACTGACCCCTTTCCTCGGCACAGTTCTGTGGCAATGCCTCTTAACCTGTGGGTCGTGATCCCTCTGGGGAGTCAGACCACTTTTTCATAGGGGTTGTCTAAGACCATCGGAAAACAGAGATTTATATTACTAACAGTAGCGAAATTACAGTTATGAAGTAGCAACAAAAATAACTTTCTGGTTGGGGTCACCACAAGGTAAGGAACTGTTTTAAAGGGTCACAGCATTAGGAAGGTCGAGAGCCACTGTCCTGTGGGATTGAAGGGCACACTACCATGTGCCCACTGCATCTGGGCCTTGAATGAGGACCTGGGCACAGGGGGGCCGTTTGCTGGGTCTCACAGCTGCCATCGGAACCCACTTCTCCCAGCTCCTCATTTTGTGACTGTGTGAGCACCTGTGTTTCCAGGGAGCCATTGCTCACAACTGTGTGTTCAGGCTGTCACATACCTTCTGCACGAGGACTGAGCTTAGCCAGATCCTTGGGATGGAAAAAGCTTAGGAAAAAGTGTGACCATCACTTATCTGCAGCAATGACGACAATAGCTGTCCTTTATCAAACACTATATAGGCCAGGCATTGTTAATTTTTTGTTTTGTTTGTACCTGTTATTTAATTATTGCATAGTAAGTGTGTGCTTTGGTAGTCCCATTTTGTAGGTGGGAAAATAGAGGCAGTGAGCAGTAAATATTTGCCCAATCACAAGGTCAGATGAGACTCAAATAACCTAAGCTCTTACTCACGATACCCTGCTACAGGATCTGGGTTGAGGAGGAAGGCTGGGTGGCTTCTACTTTCACGGTACAGCGAAAAGGCCCTCCCTCTCCAGAGATCGGCCTCTAGACTTGTGGTTCTTCTGTTGGGCTGTACCAGTTACCTGGTAACAGTGCTATGCTATCTTCTTCAGGTCTTTTTTATTCTAATCTGACACCTCTCAGACATCCACACAGAGTCTGTCAGGTGCTGTCAGTCCCAAGGTCTGTGCACATTGTCTGCAGTGAAGGATGCTGGCTCTCAGCTTCCTCCTTGGCTAACTTGACCTTCGGTTAGCACCAACACTCACACATCTACTCTTTAGCTTCCAAAATATTGTTGCTGTCTTATATAAATCTTACAGATTTATATCCTTTAAAAAACGCCACAAACAAACAAAAAACCTCTGCTACATATTAATTCAAGTTAGAGAGGAAATAAAATTCTGCATGTGCGTTTAATCTGCTTTCTTGACTCAGAAATTCTGTGTTAATTATTTTATATGGAAAACTGACCACATTTTAAAGATACATAATTTCATTTACTTCTTGCCCTTTATAAAGTGTCGTTTTCCCATCTGGAGGTGGTGCATATTGGCTCGTCTTTCTGGAGACATCTCCCTTCTCCAGCAAAGCCCAAAGTCTTATATTCGCTATTCTGTGGGTTATACTGGTCCTGGGGGCAGGGGGGTATTTGTGAAAACCTGAATAAAACTATAAATAAAAGGTTTCAGCACCTTCTAGAAGCCATTTGGGATAACAGTGTAGAAGAACCATAGTCCGTTCTCTTGGTTGGCTGCTGGAGTGTGATTTCACACATCATCAAAATAAACATTAAAGAACCCTTGCTATCCGCAGAGGGGCAGCTTGCTGGGCTGGCCTTTAGTCCCAGCTGCCAGGGGGTGTCAATTAGCATTAAGAACAACTTCCAAGCTGACTGTGAGTGCCCTAGCGTCACACACTGTAGGGGATGTGTAAGCTATAGATAGAGAAGTGAGTGTCGGGCGGGCATTGCTCTGGGGAAAACAGCGACTTCGTGATTACAGTACCTGGAAATCGTATCAAGAGAAAGGCTCCTCTTGCACAGAGAGCATCCCACAATCACTGGCTGCACTTATAATTTTATTTATTTATTTATTAAAGATTTCTGCCTCCTCCCCGTCACCGCCTCCCATTTCCCTCCTCCTCCCCCCGATCAAGTCCCCCTCCCTCATCAGCCCGAAGAGCAATCAGGGTTCCCTGACCTGTGGGAAGTCCAAGGAACCCCCACCTCCATCCAGGTCTAGTAAGGTGAGCATCCCAACTGCCTAGGCTCCCCCAAAGCCAGTACGTGCAGTAGGATCAAAAACCCATTGCCATTGTTCTTGAGTTCTCAGTAGTCCTCGTTGTCCGCTATGTTCAGAGAGTCCGGTTTTATCCCAGGCTTTTTCAGACCCAGGCCAGCTGGCCTTGGTGAGTTCCCGATAGAACATCCCCATTGTCTCAGTGTGTGGGGGCTGCACTTATAATTACAATCGGGGGTCCCTGGGGCTGAAAATGAGCAGAGAAATGGTCTCCTTGGTAGGGAAAGCCTAGGGCCAGGTGTGGTTGTGCATGCCTGCAGCCCCAACACTGGGAGTCCTGAAGCAGGTCAGAGTTTGGGGTCAGCTTAGGCTACACCATGAGACCCTTTCTCAAAACATCCCAGCCATCCCCCAAAAAGGGGAACAAAATGAACATTGAAACTTAAATAGGAAAATGCATTTTTTTTTCCTAAAAAATATTTTGTCATGGTACATTTTAAGGCTTGTCTAACTGATATTCTTCCCTGGGATCCTTTATTTCTTCTTGTCCTTCCTTGGCCTCATTTGTCCCTGTCTCCAGTGTCCCCCAACCTGCCTCTATTTATTTCATTTTCCTTTACTTGATCAGTTGACCAAAATGCTTTTGCTTGAGTTCTACTATGTGCAAATACAATGCTTGGTAATTTTTTCAGTGTTTTGAGACAGCGTTTCTCTGTAGCTTTGGAGCCTGTCCTGAACTCACTCTGTAGACCAGGCTGGCCTCAAACTCACAGAGATCCGCCTGCCTCTGTCTCCCGAGTGCTCGGAGTAAAGGCATGCACCACTACTGCTTGGCATTGCTTGGTATTTTAAGATACAAGAATAAGGCCCAGTCTCTCCTCTAACTAGACAGCCAATTCACCCTGCTGTTTTAAAGAAAAATCTCAGTTCTAGGAGCAGTGTGCAATGACCTTGACCTGAGGCTATCAAGATCTAAGAGAACAGGCACCTTGGAGGTTTCACAGGCCTTCACCCGAGAGCGAGCTGGGGAGGGTGACCGTAGACAGTGTGAATGCAGACTCAGAAGTGAGAAGGTGCGTGGAAAATTCCAGAAGTGCAAAATTATGTGGTGCTTACGGCCAGTGTAGGATGGGGAGTGACCGAGGGCTAACTAGATGGAAGTGTACTGGCTTAAGGAGAGTCACCCTGCTTCTTGATGCGGCAGCTAAGAGACTTCCTGGGCTTCCAGAGGTGTGTGTGTGTGTGTGTGTGTGTGTGTGTGTGTGTGTGTGTGGTGCGTGTGTAGGGGCGTGAGTAATGTTAGCTCTTTTTGGACAGTGCACATGCGCTCTCTCTTCTCTGACAAACTCCAAAGTCTTCTATTCAGGACAGTCACCACCATGTGGGTTATGTCCTCATTCTGGGGGCCATTTGTGGAAATCTTTTAATAAAACTCTGTAAATAAGAGGTTTCAGAGGCTTCTGGAAGTCATTTCAGATGATGGTGTTGAAGAAAGAGGAGTGTTTCTCCTGCTGGAGAAGAAGGAAGGTTAAGTCCTGAAAGTTTGCATTTGCGGTGGTCAGGATGTTGACACAAAAACAAAAAAATAAATAAGCAAAGCAACCACAAAAGGTTAGCATTTCTTCTGCTCACAGCCACAGCTGTCACCTGCTGTCCTCTCGTGCCTCGCTCCTAAAGGGGGATCTGTCAGGACAGGGCCAGCAGCAGGCTCCCCGAGGACTAGACTCTGTGTGCTCACCTCTGTGCTGAGAGTGTGTTCGTAGGGCACAGGGAGATGTTGAACTAGGAGCAAATTCTCATGGCCTGTGTCCTCAAAAGACATGGCAAGCGTGGAGGAGCATCAAAGACCTTGATCCTGTGGGGCAGTACGGACAGGTCAGGGTTCAGCCTGTGCAGACAGAACTGGCCAATGTGAAAAAAATGAAACCACATTTTTTTCCTCAAAGCAAATACATGCTCCTCTCAGAGAGTCCGAAAGTTGAAAGCAAACAGAGGGGAAAAGCCACCCAGAATTCTACCACTTGGAGAAATACAGGATAATTAGTCTCGTGACTTCCGTATTTCCTGTTTGTATTCATTAAATACTGAAGATAAATTGCAATTTAATATTCGGAACAATGCAGGCTTATTTTATTTAAATTGTTTTTACATTTATTTCTCTCTGTGTGCGGAGGTGTGTGTGTACCACAGGGTACATGGAGGTACGAGGACAACCTACGGGAGCTGGTTCCCTCTTCCCACCATGTAGGATTCAATCCCATCCAGGGACTGAACTCAGGTCTTCAGGCTGGGTGGCAAAAGCCAACGCCAGCCTGCATGTTTCATTTAAAAATATGAAGTACAAAAGTTGTCTCATCACAGGCTCTTCTCCGTCCTTGAAAACATAACCATGTTCACATAGTTCATGTTCTGTTCAAAGTTAAAGCTGGCCTGTAGCGTCTAGAGGTCTCAGCTTTCAGCACAGCAGAGGCTCCGGGATGTCTCTCTGTTCTCTGGCATTTTCTGGGTCTTTCTGGATAGAAAAGCAAACCAAGAAAAAGAAAAAAAATCATAAACTGAGGTTAGTGGTTGAATTGGGAATCACTCTATGGAAACCTGTGGCGGGCAGGGTGGGGTGGGATAAAACTCAGAGGGACTGTCCTAAGGCAGGCTGCAGAAGTCACAGCTGGCACTGTGGGGCTGCAGGAGACAGACCTGGAACATTTTGGAAACCATTTTTTTCATCTTTCTTTTGTTTCTAAACACCTAATTAGTTTTCCCATTTCTTCCCTCCCCAGTCTATTTCCCACTTTGGGTTTTCATTGTTGTTGTTTTCAATTTTCTTTTCTTTATTTATCTTGGATTTTTTGAGACAGTGTTTCTCTGTGTAGCCTGGCTGTCCTGGAACTCGCTCTGTAGATCAAACTGGCCTCGAGCTCACAGAGATCCACCTGCCTCTGTCTCTGGAGTGCTGGGATTAAAGGTGAGTGCTACTATATTATGCCCTATTTCCGTATTTGGCCACTGCCACTGTCAGGAGCATACACACCTGCAAACACCGGCAACAAAGTTTGTTTTAGACTGGGAACCTTAACTGACTTTCCTCTTGTTAGTTTATGACTTAAAATAATAACTTTTCAAAGGTTACAAGATCCTGTTATGAATAACTGTTTTTCTCCCCGTGACTCCTTGTGGGTAGGCACACATGTAATCCCCAACCCTGAAAACCTGTCCAGCCACAAGCACCTGTGGCTGGGTCTATGCAGTAGAGAAAGAAAGCAGCCAGACTTGAGCATCTCCCTTCCCCAGAGAACTCTGGCCAGCTCTGCCTGTGGTACAGTGGCCATGCCTGCTTACTCTGAGCAGAATTCCTTGGCAGGGTTTCCTGGGTGCCTCGTGGTTTTAGGGCTTCACATAGGCAGCTTCTCTCATCACACAGCCTGCGGGTTCCCTTGTCTCCAATGTTGCAGCTCACTTACAGACTAGATCAGCAGCTTAAATGGACAGCTGGGGTGGGTCTCTGCCTGGCCCGGAGCCTGGATTATCCGTGAACGTGGCCATGCTTTGCATGAGAAAATAATTCTGTCTCAGAAGGCTTCAGCCCAAACAGCAGCCTCCTCCACCGAATGTAGAGATGTAAGGGAAAGCTCCCATTTCTCTCAGAAATTTCATCACTTAAATATTCTATATGAATGGTGTGACATGTGTGTACCGTTACCCACTCCTAATGTTTTCTAATTCATTTCTAGTAGGCCCTCAGGTATTTGACTACCTCAGTTGGCATATCAGAATCCCACAGGGCCCTGGCCAGACATTGCTTACCAAATGGCCCAGATAAGATTATTCTTTGAAACAGTAAATAGTGCATATTTCTATTTATAAGGAAGAGGGGTGGGAGGTGACTGTTGAAAACAGGATCTTGTTATGAAGCCCAGGCTGAGTCTAATTCCCTTCCCTTTCCTTCACTTTCCTTCTCTCTTCTCTTTCTCTTTCTCTTCCTTTCTTCCTTCTCCTTCTCCTTCTCCTCCTTCTTCTTCTTCCTCTCTCTCTCTCTCTCTCTCTCTCTCTCTCTCTCTCTCTCTCTCTCTCTCTCACACACACACACACACACACACACACACACACACACACACACACACAGTGTCATCCTGTGTAAGCAAGCAATGTCTGATCAATCCCTGGAAGAGATCTACCTGTTCTCCTGGCCCATCAAGGAATCTGAGATTATTGTTTTTTGTTTGGTTTGGTTTTTTTCTTTTTACCCTGGGTACATCCCTAAAGGATGAGGGTTTTAAGGTCATGCCAGTGCCAACGGACCAGGTTCAAGGTCTTTGTCGCTAATGGGGACTACAATGGTCATGTTGGTCTTAGTGTTAAGTGCTGTAAGGATGTAACCACTGCCTTCCGAGGGGCCGTCATCTTGGTAGAACTTTCCATTGTCCCTGCATGGAGGGGCTTCTATGGGAACAAGATTGGCAAGCTCCACACTGCTCCGTGACAGCCACTGTGGCTCATCTCTGACCCCGGAGGCACTGGCATAGTCTCTGCTCCTATGCCCAGGATGTTTCTGATGATGGCCAGTGTTGATGACTACTACACATTAGCCAGGAACTGTATTGTCACCCTGGGCAACTTTGCCAAGGCCACCTTTGATGTCATCTCCAAAACCTATAGCTATCTGATCCCCAGCCTCTGGAAAGAGACAGTGTTCACCAAGTCTCCTTACCAGGAATTTACTGACCATCTCGTGAAAACCTACACCAGAGTCTCAGTTCAGAGAGGACCCAAGTTCCAGCTGTGGCTATCATATTAGGGTTTTTACACAAGAAAAATAAAGTGAATTAGGTCGGGAGGGGGGGGATCTCACTGTATAGCCCAGGGCTCCACACACATGCCCCTTCTGTCTTAGCCTCCTGAGTGTTGGTTTTATAGATGTGCCACAATATACCTGGTTTCCCCTGCTAGACCCCCACAGGATCGTCTTAAAACTATGAGAAACCCAAATGCTAGATTTCCCAATTTCCAAAGGTGAGTCAATTGCAAGAAATTAAGACTATTCACAGCAAATAGAAGAATAAATTCAGGCAGTAAATCTCCTTGCTGTCTGAGTGAGCATTATAAGCCTAGATGGCTGGTATACTCTTGCATATGCTCCAGTTCCTAAAGTAACAAGACAGTAGTTATAACCACAACAGACATCGGTGTCCAGATAAGCCTGCCAAGCATGTGTCTCTTCGCCCCAATTCCTACTTGGGAAGCTGCAGAGACTCAGAGTGGATGTGACTTCACAGAGCAATCAGCCCACAGCTCAAGTCCCCGAGCTATGAGCAAATCTGCCCACGCAACATCAGGGAGGAAGCAGCGGGGCTTAGACCTCAGTCCCGGCTGTGCTATTTCCTCACTCCGTGACCTTGGGGAAATCACCTGTCTGCACAGCAGCTTCAGAATCTGAGAAACAGAAAGTAAGAGCACCCCCTCACAGAGTTTCCAGAGATGAATGGATGCGATAGACTTTATTTCCTCAAGTCTAGACCGCTGTCAGTTTTAATACACTCAGAAATTTTCAGGTGGGAAAAACCTAACGTATAAAGTGTGTTCCCTATAAAACATACAAATTTCAGAGAACCAGAATGTTAAAGATACTCGGCCAGGGATGCTCAAAAGGGTCCCCAGTTCAATCCCAGCCCTGAGGTTGTAGGTGGGTGATGTGGAATTCCCTTCTGGATGCTGTGAATACCATTGGCTAATAAACTTTCTTGGCCTGTGATAGGGCAAAAGAGTAGAGCTAGACAGGGAAAACTAAACTGAATGCTGGGAGACGGAAGGCAGAGTTAGGAGAAACCATGTAGCCCCTCTGGAGACAGACACCAAAACTTTGCCTGGTGAGCCACAGCCTTGTGGTGATACACAGATTTATGGAGATGGGTTAATTTAAGATGAGTTAGCCAGAAATATACTTAAGCTATTGTCTAAACAGTATTGCAAATAACATGATTTCTGTGTGGTTATTTCAGGGCTGAGCAGTTGGGAACAAACAGGCAGCCTCATATAGCAGGTGGGGGAAAGACAACCATACTCATATCAAGGAAATAGGACAGTTAAGTGCTTTGGCTAAGAGAAGATTCTAGACAGATGTTACCGCAGATGGCCTTTCAGGTGGAGGATCAGTGTTCTGTGCTGGAGTTTTTCTGTCACCGTCTAGCAGTCAGAAACCAGGCTGCCTCTCCAGTGTGTCTTTTGAACCCTGTCCCATTGTTAGGTGCCGAATCCAGTGTGAACAGGTTTGGGCCAGTTGTGGTATCTTTGCCATGTGGATGTTCCTGTTCTAGAAGATCAGAGGGCATCTTCTCGTGTGCTCTGGACTGAGAGGCTGTTGGCTTTCCATAGGTTTTTTTTCATACTTCACTCATGCCTCCCATCCAGTTCCAAGTCACTGCACGGTGAGGGGTAGATCGTGCTGGTCCAGCATTCCATGTCACTGCATGGTGAAGGGGTAGATCGTGCTGGTCCAGCGTTCCATGTCACTGCATGGTGAGGGGTAGATTGTGCTGGTCCAGTGTTCCATGTCACTGCATGGTGAGGGGTAGATCGTGTTGGTCCAATGCTCTAAGTCACTGCATGGTGAGGGGTAGATCGTGCTGGTCCAGCGTTCCATGTCACTGCATGGTGAGGGGTAGATCGTGCTGGTCCAGCGTTCCATGTCACTGCATGGTGAGGGGTAGATTGTCTTGGTCCAGTGCTCCATAGCACTGCACGGTCAGGGATAGATCATCATGTTGGTCTAGCGTTCCAGGGCAAGGGAGGGGCAGAGAGCCAAGGGACCACTGTCTCTACCTTCTCCACCCAGTCTCTTCCGAGAAGAGAAAGAAGACACTGCAGGTTGCTCAAGGGTAGAACATGTGCTGGTGTGCCAGAGGCCCAGGCTTCCAACCCCAGGGTAAACAAAAGCTGCGTGTTCACTTCATGGCCACCCAGACCCAAATAATCACCCAGAAACTATATTAGTTACGACACTGGCCAATGGCTCAGGCGTATTCCTAACTAGCTCTTACATCTTAAATTAACCCATTTTCTATTAATCTGTGTATTGCCACAAGGCTGTGGCTTACTGGTAAGGTTCTGGTGTCTTTCTGTTTTGACAGCTACATGGAGTCTCCCTGACTTCACCTTCTTTCTTCCTCTGTTTCTGCTTGAATTTCCCGCCTTACTATATTCTGCCCTGCCATAGGCCAAAGAAGCTTCTTTATTAACCAATAGTAATAAAACATAGTCACAGCATAGAGAGGGGAATCCCACATCATCCCAGCACCACAGAAGACAGCAAACAGACAGACTGACAGACAATCTAGCAATGTCCACTGATTCTTGTTGAAGAATTTCAAAGCATTCTTACAATAGGCCTGGTACCATAACAAAATAAGGCTATTCCCATACCCATATCCTGCTTATTTTTTTTTCTGAGGCAGGGTTTTTCTGTGTAGCTTTGGAGCCTCTCCTGGAACTCACTCTGTAGACCAGGCTGGCCTCGAACTCACAGAGATCTGCCTGCCTCTGCCTCCCAAGTGCCAGGATTAAAGTTGTGCTCCACCACCACCCGGCCTGCTTTTTTTTTTTTTATACTAGATCTCATTTTGTAGCCCAGGCTGGTCTTCTACTTGTTATGTAGCACAGGCTGGCCTCAAAATTGCAGTTGTGCCTCAGCTTTCCAAGTGTTGGGTTTATAGGTGTGAACCACCAAGCTCCACAGGTCCTGAAACTTGCCTCAGTGTCAGAATCACTAGATGTGTGTGTGTGTGTGTGTTTGCATCTGCGTGTATTCCCTAAGAGCCTGTGACCTAGGAGTCTGTATGAGAAATACTTCTGGTGACTTTTTAACTTTTATCTCATGCGAGCATACAAAGTAACAGATTCTTTATGGCATTTTCACATCTGTGCCACCGTGCTTCGTATATACATAGCCAGATCTTAGAAACGTCGCCTTAAAAGACCCTGTAGGGTTTCACCTTTTGCACTGTAAGAGGAGCTTTATTGATGCAGGATCTGAAGCTAGTCTTGTAACATCCTTGCACACACGCCTAGTCCTGCCCGAACATGTACAGCACGAATCAGCTAGCGGCCCAGAAGCTCAGCTTCCCAAGGCTTGGGATTTCCTTCAAGGGCATCACCTGAAAGCTCACAGGACTAGACTCAAAATTTGGGTTGCAATCTGCATTTTAAATGAATACACCAGTGATTCTTAAGCATGATCAGATTTTGGGACGATTGTTATTTACAGTCCCATGGCTCTGTAAAGGGTGAATCCAGGGTCTGCACAGGCACGTAGAGCTGCTGTGTCAGATGCAGGCAGGCCTTTTCCTGTCTGATAGCTGTCTGTGCACATGCCACATGCTCGTCCACTTGGCAGAGTCTTCCCTACGGACAAGTCCTTGGGTCCCTAGTGCTCTTAGTAATGCTAGTGTTATCACTGAAGCCACATCCCACCTCCCTTTTCAGGGGGCTGGGAGCCTTGAAACTCGCTCTGTTGACCAGAGCAGCTTTGAATTTACAGAGATCCTCCTGCTCCAGCCTCCCAAGTGCCGACATTCCAGCACTCTTGGCCTCTACCTTCCTCCGTTTAATCTAATTTAGTTTAATATAAACGTTTTTATTTGGGGTATTAGGAGCTTCCCAATGAGCCTGGGGTTCTTAGTTCCTAATATGGAGTCTAGAAGGCCCTGAAATTTCAAGAAGCCTTGTAAGTGGATAAGAATATTTTTCTGGGAGAGAGTCCAGAACTCCCACCAGCTTCCCAAAGCCATCCTTAGCTAAAGGGAGAAAGATTGAGGATTGGAACACAGGAATTTTAGAAACATGGGAAAGTGATAAGCAAAGGTCTGGGGCTGGTGGGGATTTCTGACCGGCTGCCCGAGCCCAAGCAAAGCCCCATCCACACTTTCCTCGGAGTTAACTCCCCTCTGCTTCCTCCTGCTTCTCTGTGTCTCTCTTTAGTTCTCCCTCTCTTGTTCTGGTTTTCTCTGCCGGCATCTCACTGCCCTTCCTCCCACCCCCACGGTATCCTCCTTGTTAACTCGAGCGAGTCGGAGGCAAATTGTGTGCTCAGTCTGGTCCACCTGTGGAATATCATTTTATGTGGGCAATTCTTGTTTTTAAGACTGTGTTGGACTTTTACTATTTCCCTGGTTGAGGGAGAGAAACTGGGCTTTAGGTGCCCTGAATTCCTGCTTTATGGGTCTGGCCCTTGTTAGGGGGTTTCCTGTGGGCAGAATGTCTGGACGGCGGGGGGTGGGGGGGTGGGGGGGATGAGGGGTGTGGGGTGTGGGGTGGGGGTGGGGTGTACTATAAGCATGAATGTCTCACTCCTCCCGTTTGTCCAGAGTTTGATTCTGATAAAGAGGGACTGACCAGAATGCTAGCCCCCATCCCAGCCCCCTACCCCACCCTCCAGCTGAGACATCTCCCCTGGACTATTCCCATTTGATGGCATTCGCCCTGAAGGGCAGAGAAAGAAACCACGGGCAGAAGAGGCCATGGCGCCTGATCGGTGCCGCTGAACAAGCCAGAGTCAGTGCTACCCGGTTCCTGCCATTGTGTGGGATCCAGCTCTGTGGGTAGGAGACAGGGCCGGAGCTCTGGAGATGGATGCCTGGTGTATGAAATCACTGGCTTGGGAGGTTTCTTTAACATCACTGAGCTCCAAAAAGCTGGGAGTTCCAAGGAAGTAGAGGGTGGAACTCCGAGGTGGGCAGGCTCATGGTGCCTGGAACGCCCACCCACTCAGTGCTCATGGGGGGGAGGGGCGGGGGGGCAGAGTTAGGCAGCCTGTGGCATTGAGGAGCTGCAGAGTACTGTCCTGTGGCCGTGGGAGGGCAAATCATGGCACTTTGGGAACTCCGACTGCGTGGGAGGCACCATGATGGTGGGCCTGCCAATCACACCTTAGATCACTCACGTTTGGTTGGGAACGGGCACTCGCTGTAAGTGGCTGGTGCAGAACACCCATCCAAGGTTGGCTGGAGATTCGGAGCCTGTGGAGGCTCGCCAGGTAGAGCTGGCAGAACCATGCTTCCTCAGAGGGTTGGCATCATAAATTTACAAGTTATACACTAATAAGGGGATTAGAATGGTTCTCGCCCTGCTTTCTTCGCTGTGTCTTCGCTCTGGTGTACAGTGCTGGGAGTTCTAGTCTTAGGGTGAAGTGGTCCCCACGCCTGCTCTCTCCAGCTCCCAGGTCACTCCAGTCCTGGACCCCCACGCACTCTGCAGATGCGCATGCAAGCTCCTCCTGGTGGACAAGTTCTGAAAAGGCTTCTGCTTCAGGCTTAGCCCAACCCCAGCAGGCCAGGCCTAGGTAGCCTCTGGAACACCTTTCTGGAGAACACATCCACAAGTGAATTTCGAGGCCCTCCAGGGAGTCGGCAAGAGGCTGTTGTCGCCAGCCCAGTGGGAAAGGTTGTAGCAGTTACTGTAGTTGCCGGAGCCCTGCTTTTCAAGTTAGACCCCGCAGAACAAATCCCAGTGTGGCTGAAACTTGCTGTACAGACTCTACCAGCCTTTGTCCTGGTTTCCTCGATTCTGAAAACAGACAAGAATGCCTGCCTTGCCAGACTGTGGAAGAATGGAACAGGGTACTGTCTGTCTGAGGTCTGCTGTGGCGCCTGGCATGAGGCAGGTGCTCCACCGAGAATTATTGTCGCTGCCAATGCTTATTCTAGAAGTCACTGGCCTGTGCGCCAAGACAGCGTTTCTCAGGTCTCAGGGTCTAGGGATCTTAGGAAAATGGAGATTCTTGTGCTGCAAGCCAGGGTGAGGAAGGAACAAAGTCACCTTAAACAGCATTCAGGTCCGACTGCTTCCGGGACTAGGCTCTGTACCGCGAGGCAGGCTCCTGGACACTTTAATCCAGGCCAGCTGGACGAGACCCTCAGTCCTCTGTGTTCCTTTATGCTATCTGTCATCAGAACACTTCCTTCCCTATTAAAACACTCCAGGTACCACTCCCCAATGATAACGTCCACTTTGAGCCTTGGAATGGCTGCAGAAGGAGGAAGGAACTTGTCGCTGACCTTGAGACAGTCTCTTCTGATAGGAGACTCTAGACAGCACCCAGCTCTGCTCAAGCCCTTGCAGCAAAGGTGCGGGAAGGCTTGCGGAGGAAATCAGAACAGGCAGGTACACCCCTGCCTGCTTCCTCTCAGCCTCTGAAGACTGTGGGTGCCGAGAGCAGTCAGCCCTGCCAGCCCCTGTGGGGACATGAGAGCAGCATGAAGCTTCAGAGCCAGCATGCTGCCGCTGTCACAGGATACTCCCCCAGGGCTAGCTCTGGCTCATGGAGACCCCCATTAAATGTTGCTCACAGACTACAAGTCCTGGTGACCATGAGAGTCTTGGAAGTGGGAACATGCAGGCTAAGTTGCAACTGGGGTAGGGGACCCCTGGACTGCACCAAGGTGTTAAACGTGAGCTGGGAACAGCTGGCCCTGAGATACCCAAATCTCTGCTTCTGTTGGCTTTGTTGCCAACCCTCTCACCTCCACTACACCATGGTTTCCAGGCTGACGTCAGCAAAGGGTTCCCAGACTGCCACTTAAACTCAAGAACACACAGGGCTTTGCCCACATCTGTTTCTGGCAGCTGGATCACAGTGAGCCTTGCACTGGTCTTTTCCCTGCTGGGCTCCAGCTGGCCCTGCTGGGAGAATAGCCATGTCTGGGAGGCCATAGCTGTCTTTATAGCTGATTTCCCGTAGGCCTGGACCACAAAGTGCCCTGTGCTCACTGTGTCTACATGGGTAAAGCAGGCAGGAGCTGGATCGAAATCAAGGCTGCAGGCTGTGATCCCCAGGGCTGTGTGCAAAGAAATGGGTTCTTTTTTATTGTAATAAAATATCTCTAAGGCGCGAGTTGGCATTTAAACCATTTTTATGCTGCTCAGTGGAGTGAGTACAGTCACTTTATATATAGCAGGAACCCCCAAAGGTTCTGCCACCCCAAGTAGACACCAAATCCCTGGGCCACAGAGAGCATCCCTTCTGCTGTGTGTGTTGCTGAATTGGTCTAGTCTGGTTGAATAGTTCATGTGGATGGACTCATATGATATTTGTCTTTTTTCTTGGTGTTTTTAAAGTCCTCCTATGTTGTATCATGTCCAGTGTTTCAGTTTCATTCTTCTTGTGTATGGTGTGTGTGTGTGTGTGTGTGTGTGTGTGTGCACGCACACACACATACATCCGTGTCCATCCATCCATGAGTCTGTGCATGCATAGACCGGAGGCTAATCTAGGGTGTTGTCCCTCAGGTACTGTTCACCTTGCTTTTGAGATAGGGTCTCTCAATGGCCTGGAACTCACCAAGTGGGTAAGATAGACTGGCCAGGGTTTTATTTGCCTGTCTCTGTCTCCTCAGTGTTAGGATTATAAGCATGTGTTAACCACACCCAGCTTTTAGGAACATTTGATTAGGGGGCCAGAGAGATGACTCAGTGGTTAAAAGCCTTGGCTGCTCTTGTGTAGGACCTGGGTTTGGTTCTCAGCACCATCAAACATCTGTAACTTCAGTTCCAGGAGATCTGATGCCCTCTTCTGGCCTCTTCTGGCATGAGGCACACACCTAGTACCCAGACATATATGCAGGCCAAACACCATACACAAAAATTAAGACATTTGCTTCCTTAGTTAACTGATTAGTTCATGTGTGTGCTCGCACGCGTGCAGGTAGCATGTGCAGAGGCTAGAAGAGGGCATCAAGCGTCCTCTCCTCTCTCTCACTCTTTGCCTTCTCCTTTGAGGCAGAGTCTCTCCCTAAACCTGCTACTTCTGTTTTCTCAGCTAGACTGTAGGCATCTGAAGGATACCAACTTGTTACATGATGGCATCTGACTTCCTGTCTTCCTGATTATGGAACAAGTTTTCCTGATCTCTGGGTTATTTCTTTGGCCCTCTGACTTCTTTACATGTGAGTCCTGGGATGTTGATTTCAGGTCCTCATGTTTGCAAGGAAAGTACTTTACCTACTATGCTGTCTTTCTAGCCCGTGGTTCATTCCTTTCTATGACTGAATAATATTTCGCCGCCTAAGTATGCCACATTTTGCTTATGCTTTCATCTGTTGATGGACACTTGGCTTGTTGCCAATGTTATTATCCCATAGGGCTAGGCACTAGAGCCATCCTAGGAAAATAGCTACCTGGTACATAGTCTTAACAGAAAATTAGGCAAATAGCCACACAATAACAACAATCATGATTGCTGCGACGGGACCTGTGAGGACAGGCGTGTAGACTCCTTGGGTCCTGAACTTGCCTGACCAGTGCCAACCTTTGGTATAGGAGTCTCTTTTCCTGGGCCTCAACACCTCCATTGTAAAATGAGTTTCAGGTTAAAGCCTCCTGCAATATTCTCGGGCTCTGTGATGCTGAGTCTTCATCTCAGCCAGTGGTTCCCAACCTTCCTAACGCTGAGACCCTTTAGTACAGTTCCTCATGTTGAGGTGACCCCTAACCATAAAATTGTTCTCATTGCTACTTCATAACTAATTTTGCTACTGTTATAAATCTTAACATAAATATTTGAAGAGAGAAGTTTGCCAAGGGGGTTGTGATCCACAGATTGGGATTCTTTGTTGTTGCTGTGGTTTGTTCTCTGTGATGCTGGGATCGGAGCCCAGGGTCTCGTGTGCATTAAGCACATACTCTACTACTGATATACACCCCCGGCCCTAGGCCATGGGAGTCTGAGCAGCTTTGTTTCCTGGGTGGAATCAGGTCGGAGATCTGCGGGGCAGGGGAGCTGCGGGGCAGGAGAGCTGCATGTTTCAGAGTGTTAGCATGGTGCTGGGCAGGGGTGTAGCTCTGAGTGGCGATGGTCCTGCACTCTGCAAGGCCACCTGACATATCCGCAGAGGAGTGGGGCAGGGATGGACTTGTGAGTCAGAGTCCCCATCAGCGTGGAGCTGTGGACGGACAGCTAACTGCAGAGAGGCTGAACTGGCTTAGAATTCTGGTGGGAATGTCAGGTCAGAAGTCTAAACCTGGGAAATGGATGCCAGAGGCAGGGACAGCCAGAAGGAGTGAGTGGTGCCTGGGAGGAACCCACAGCTAGGGTGGAGACTTCCTGTCAAACAGCCCCTTGACCTGGCAGGAGAGCGCATTCCTTTCCCCCTAGGAGATAAGAGGCCAGATTTTCCTTTCTCAGGGGCTCCTTCATGCTGAGAGTTACACAGGCCAGATCTGGGGTGGGGTGGGAGGGTTCTGAGACCACAGTCCCCTGTGTAGGGCCCCATTTGACCCTAGAGCCAGGGCCTCCCTTGCACAGCTCCCTGCATCGTTGGGGGAGTTGTAGGCTGTGCAGGGGCATCACAGACTTAGAATCTGCCCGGAGATCCCTGTCTCTGTGACTCCCATTTTACCTGAGAAAACGCACCAGGGTGCTGGTAGCTTAACTGCCTAGCTTGAGGAAAGCACTCTATAGGGCAGCGTCTGGCACAACCTTGTCTGCCCCATGACTGTCCTCACCTCAAGATACTGCTTGTCCCTTGGGGCCCAAGTTGACCTCGGTCCCCATTCCTGGCATTTGACACCCCCTTTCTGGCTATCCTCTGTGGGTGAAATCTTTTCTCATTTCAACTTACAGACTCCAAGACCATGGTAGTGGAAAAGCTCAGTGCATTAAAAACAATTTTTTTTAAAATGTATTTATGGTTATTATTATTGCTATTGTTTTGGTTTTTCAAGACAGGGTTTCTGTGTGTATTGCCTGGCTGTCCTGGAACTCATTCTGTAGACTAGCTTGGCCTCGAACTCCTCAAATGGAGCTAGAGAAGTAGCTCAGAGCTTAAGAGTGTTTGCCGAGTGTAAGGCTTTAGTTCCCAGCACCCACGAGCCACCTGCAACTTGAGCTCCATGGGCTCCTCTGGCCTCCATAGGCAACTGAGCACGTTTGCATACAGACAGACAGATATACACATACATATAAAAACAAAATTGAAAAAGGTGTGTGTATAGGTATTTTGCTTGCATGTTTAATTATGTACCAAATGCGTGCCTGGAGGCCGCAGAGGCCAGAAGAGCATGAGGGATCCCCTAGGACTGGAGTTACTGATGATCGCGAGCTGTCAGGGAGTTGTTGAGAACTGAGCCCTGGTCCTCTGGAAGAGCAGCCAGCAGTGCTCTTAGCTGCTGAGCCATCTCTCCAGCCCCAAGTACTTTTTAAAGTAGAGGCCATGATCACAGATAGAGCAGCTTGTTGGCTGTTAGAACCATCTTTCCATAGGAAATGTTCACCTTCCCTTCCTCAAGGGAGAATGCTTGGCTCCAAGAGGACCAGGCTGCTCTTTTAGAACACAGAGGTAGCCAGAGTCCAGTCCCTGGACACGTAGTGACTCCCCTACCAAAGCAGAGTGACTACCCTGGCACCTTTCCTTCCTCAGGCCCTTCATCCCCTTGGATGACAGTGTGTGTGTGTGGGAGGGTGTAACCGTGTACGGGGTGTGTGTATGCAACTGTGTGTGTGTCTTGCTTTCTTGCTGTTTCCTGGCAGCCAGTCCTGCTGAGGGTGGAGGCCTTCCCCAGGGCCAGAGGAGGCTCCAGGCCTCCAGGCTGCCTTCCCTGGGCAGTCTGGGTGGACCCCGCAGTCCCTGCCCCATTTCACATTTCCATTCTGGCCCCTGTTGAATGCCCTGCCCTCTCTCTGTGTTTTCTCTCTGGGTGGGGGCTCAGGCCTGGAGGCCTGGTTCACTCCTCTCCCCAGCCTCTCCTTGAAAGACCAAAGTTACCAGGGCTTAGGCCAGAGAGCAGCTAATTCCTCGAGGGTCCCTTCTGAGCCTGCCACGTTTCCCCTCCCTTCTCCGCAGGCCACGAGCTGTACACCCCTGTTATGTTCTATTCTTTGCAGGGAATTTTGAGACAATCTCTTGCTCTGAGGCCCAGAGCAGCCTCAAACTCTTCATCCACCCGCCTCACTTTGAGATTGCAGGCAAGCACCTCCCTGTTTAACGTTAGTTCTGTCTCAATACACTTTTATTGGACACCTTTAATTGTGCGCCACCCCTGGCTCTCCCGAACTTCCTCTATCCTTTCCTCACAGACCTCTGAGCCTTGGGGGTGGGGGGCGTTTGCTCAAGATAGCCCATTTAGAACTGAGTGTTACAGAGCCTCCCGCTCTCCGAACACTGTCCAATTGTGGCTCCCTTTGTTAGTGCCATCTGCTGCAATGCACTGGATAGCTATGAATAATAATAGTACATTATGTATTTACTTGTCATAGACTAGATCACACATAATATATAATTATAATATATAATATAAGCTTATATAATTATAAACAATTATTATAATTATAAGATTTTATATCACATATATTTAATATATATGATATATATATAGCAATATGTCGTTTTATTGCTGTTTCTTTAACAGAATACTAGCAGTAGGTTTTCCCCAGGGATCATGACCTATGACCTCAGGTTCTCAGACATTTTAGCAGTGTCAGATATGATTACATACAAGACCTGCCCAGGCTCAAACCAGACAGAACTTTGTACTGAGAAGTTCCCACCCCTAACCAAGAAGCTATTTGTAACTGGCATCTTCTGGTAAAGGACAAACCCAGTGTGTCGCTGGATACGTCAAACATATTCCAGGGCAGACCCCATGCCCAGGAGTTGTTGGCCAACACAAAACAGTTTCTGTGGTTTTGGTGTGTGTACGTGCACTTTTTATTTTGTTTTGCTATTTTTTTTTGTCGTATTGATTTACTTTCTTTAGTTTGTCTGTTTTGATTTTGTGGTTTGATTTGTTTGTTTTTCCTATTTTGTTTTTGTGTTTTATTGAGAGAGAGAGAAAGCATGGCGTTGGTTGTGTAGAGAGATGGGAACGAATTAGGAGATGGGAAAGAATATGATTAAAATATAGTGTATGGAAATGTTTTTTAAATACAGATTTTTTTTTAAATGGCTCAGTTAACCAGACGGTAGTTCCCGTCTCTCCTCCCCTGTCTTTCATCTCTCATTATCTGCACTCAGAATGCCTCCAATGTCACTGCTAATTCAAAACAGTGGGAAATAAAAAGCACACAAGGCCAGGGGCAGAGACTGGCTGTAGCTGCTTTGTCAATGCTGGTTGCCGTCTGCTGGTTCCAGGTTCCCTGTTCCCGGTGGTAGAGCAGGGGCTGCTGGGCAGGGGCTGCTGGGCAGGGCTGTGGACCAGGGCGAGAGGGGGGTGGGAGGAAGGGGCGGCAGCCCTCAGACAAGCCAGCTTGGGTTTTGCTTCTGGCACAGGAATTCAGCCATATGTTTGGGTGCTGTGTGCTGAGCCCTGGGAATGAGGCAGCGTTCAGAGGCAGGAATCTTTGAAGAGATTCTCTCCTGTACCTCTCAGAGTGTGGCCTGCAGGCCAGGGCTTGGCATCACTTGGGAACTTCTTAGGAATGCAGGGCCCCTGAGAAGGAAGGGCTCATTGCAGTCCCACAGGGAGTAGGTGGCGGGACCGGGGTATCCGGACTTATCTTCTTGTCACCGTCTTTATTTTCTCCTCGGAGATCTTGGGCAGCGGTACGCCTGGAAAAGACGCTTGCACCCCATGCCCGGGCACGAAGAACCCAGCGGAGACTTCTCCCAAGGCCATGCCTCTGTGTGATCGCCCTTCCTGCTGACCTGTAGGCCCGTTCCCATCTGCTGCTCTGGGAGCTAATCCCCAAGGCCGGGGCCGGCAGGGTCCCCTCATCTCAGTGCCTTTTGCTCATTGTCGCCTTTCTGGGCTTGGGCAGTGGCTCCGCATCTGGCTCCTGTGCAGCTAGATGGGGCCTTTCACTCCCTTTCCTTACCCTTCTCAGGTAGGCTATTTCAGATCTGCCCAGATCTCTGTCCCCAGAATATGGCAGGCAGTGAAGGCACTGAGCCCTCCTGGATTTCAGTCCGACTCCACAGCTGAGGGTGTGTGTGTGTGTGTGTGTGTGTGTGTGTGTGTGTGTGTGTGTGTATGGGTGAGCTTAGGAGGGGGGGAACATGCAACAGGAGGCTTAAATGGTACTTCCTGCGGCGGCTGTACTGTACTTCCTTCTTCTTTGAGGATCCCAGCATGCTGAGCCCCGGTTGCCTTTCCTTACCCTGCCTGGGTCCCTCCTGCCCCTCCCTTCGGGGCTGTTTTGGTCCCTGTGCTTTCCCAGAACCGTGGCCTCTCCTTTCCTTTTCCTGTGATCTCTCAGGCCCCACCCTCCCCTCAGTCTGGGGGGTGCCCGCCTCCCTCCCTTCCTCTCTGCAAGCCCTTCCTCCACTCTTTCTATTCCTGGTTGGAGCAGCCGCTCCCATTGTCCGTTCCCAGGAAAGGGATGTCTGGTTGGTCTCTGGTCACTGGTCACCGGTTGCTGATTGCAGGGTGGGGGACCTGAGCCCTAAAGAAAGGAAAACTCTGCCCATGGTCCACAGTTTACCACGCCAGCACCCGCAGCAGTTTTTAGAAACCTTATTTTCTAAGTTGGTCCACAGTCAAGAAAGCCGGTGCTGCGGGAAACTCTGCCCATAGTCCACAGTTTACAGCTCCAGCACCCGCAGCGGTTTTTAGAAACCTTATTTTCTAAGGTGGTCCACAGTCACCCACACCAAAGTCTCAGCTGCCCCTACTAATTTCACCTGGGCTGTGTGTGTGTGTGTGTGTGTGTGTGTGTGTGTGTGTGTGTGTGTGTGCAGGGGGTTGGGTGAGTACTGACATGGCAGGTGCCACAGGGTGTTTCCCAGCAGCCACTACACCAGGCTGGCTAGGTCTGTGAGCCTGGACAACTCACATGGAGACCCAGAGTTGTTCTTTGTCGCTACTTGTGACCAGAGCTGAAGATAATTGGGAAAGGATGAGGAGGGCTTTCATGAGCACCCCTGGGAGCTAAACTAGGCCCCCAAGGACTACAGTGTATTGGCAGCATCATGGGTACCAGAGTGACCTGATTCTGGGGAGAAGTCAAGCCTTGCTACATACAGGCCTTCAAGGGCATCCCTCTGCCTCTTCCTGCCTGGACTTGTGACAATTTGTTCTTTCTTCCCCGGCCCTGTGCTGTTTTTGGTCTTCCTAAAAAGTACACAGCTCAGAGGGGCCCAGAGTATTTTTACTCCGTGGCTACAGAAGCAGATGTTCAGGTCAAGCCCAGACGCATTCACGAGCAGCAGCTGCAGGTCGTCAGCATCCCAGGCCCTTCAGGGGTGGAAACGGCAGCTGACAGGACCCAGCTTTTGCAGCAAGCAAATGACATTTGGGCTGCAGGAAGCAAACTTAGGTTGGGGCTATAGCTCAAGGCTAGGGCACTTGCCTAGCACCCTAGTCCTGCAAAACAGAATCGCAAAGCCCTCTCCGGTGAAATACAGAAAGACAACACAGTGATTGGGAAACTGACGCTGGGCTCACTCCCAGAAGTACCTCTCTTGGCCCTTGTCTCCGGGGTATCTCTGACCTGCAGCACCACTCCGCAGGATCTGCCTGTCTTTCCCAGAGAAGGGAAACACTGGCTTCTGGGACTGAGGAGGAGTCTGTGTCGCCTGCATCTGTGTGTGAAGGAGGTAGTGTGGCAAGCCTCTGTAGGAGCTGGCCCAGGACTTGGAGCCCTGAAAGGAAAGGAGGGACGCAGGACAGGCAAGAGTCACAAAGGCCTGGAAGATGGGGAGGGGGTGTAGGGAATAAAGTGAGCCTGTGACACTCTTTTTTGTTTTTGGTTTTTTGAGACAGGGTTTTTCTTAGCTTTTGAAGCCTGTCCTGGAACTTGCTCTGTAGACCAGGCTAGCCTCGAACTCAGAGATCGGCCTGCCTTTGTCTCCTGAGTGCTGGGATTAAAGGCGTGCGCCACCACTTCCCGGTGGACCCCTGCTTTTACAATCCATTTGTTCTAGCTTGTTTCTGATTTTCTCACAAACCACTCCAATCCTCTGGGAAGCAGGACAAGTGGACATGGAGAAAAAGGAAGAAGGTGGTGAGTCTGGAATGTCCCTGCAGACGCTTGGCCTTCACCTGGCCATCGTTCTTCTTCCTAAAAGATGATATGTAGATTACCCTCATTTTTTAAACTGGAAATAAATGTTATGGGGAACTTTTGAAGGAAAAGGATTGTTGGGTATAATGGTGAGTGCCAGTAATCTGAGCATGGGGGAGGCTGAGACAGGCAGATCATGAGTTCTAGGTCAACCCAAGCTACAGAATGAAATCTGTGTGGGGGAAGAAGATAGACAAAGGAAGAAAGGGAGGGGAGGAGGGAGAAAGAGAGACCTCAAGGAGGAAGGGAGAGATGGAAGGAGGGAGGGATAGAGAGAATGAGAATTGCCATAATTATTTATATAGACAACCAGTTATTGTTAGGGTGTGTTTCCATACATATTGAGTTTTTGAAACATGATTTCTCTGTGTAGTCCTGGCTGTCCTAGAACTTGCTCCATAGACCCGGCTGGCTTCAGATTCAAAGATTCACCTGCTCCTGCCTCCTGAGTGCTGGGATTAAAGGCATGCACCACTAGGCTGGGCAAAGATATTTCTTATATGTATAAATATATTTTTAGTATTCATAACATGGGAAGTGTGTGTGTGTGTGTGTGTATTGGTTTTTTGAGACAGGGTTTTTCTGTAGCTTTGGAGCCTGTCCTGGAACTAGCTCTGTAGACCAGGCAGGCCTTGAACTCACAGAAATCCCCCTGCCTTTGCCTCCCAAGTGCTGGAATTAAAGGCACTTTAATTTAAATCCACTACTGCCTGGCTTATTTATTTATTTATAAAATTAGCATGCTAGGTATTAGGTACCATTGTGGCATGTGTCTTAGGGTTTAATATTACTGTGAGGCGGTACTATGGCCGTGGTAACTCCTATAAAGGAAAGCCTTTAATTGGGTGGCTCGCTCACAGTTTCAGAGGTTTGGTCCATTATCATCATGTCGGGAACATGGCAATGTGCAGGCAGACGTGGTGCTGGAGCTGAGAGTGCTTCACCTTGCAGGCAACATGAAGGCAACTGACTGTCACACTGAGTGGAAGCTTGAGGAAAAGACCCCAGAGTCTATCCCCACAGTGACACACTTCCTCCAACAAGGCCACACTTCCTAATAGTGCCACTCCCTTTGGGGGCCCTTTTCTTTCAAACCACCACAGCTTGTCAGTCTTCTATAATACTAAGCACTGCGGTGTTTGGCTCTGATATTGGTCCTCATGCATGCTAGGTACGAGTAAAATCCTGAGCTAATTACGCTAGAGTTCATATTATCTGTCTGTCTGTCTGTCTATCTATCTATCTATCTATCTATCTATCTATCTATCTATCTATCTATCTATTATCTATCTATCTATTATCTATCTATCTATCTATCTATCTATCTATCTATCTATCTATCATCTGTCTATCTACCTACCTACCTACCTACCTACCTACCTACCTACCTACCTACTACCTATGTATACATTTATTTATATTTGAGACAAAGTCACATTCTGTAACCCTGACTGGCCTTGAACTTTTCATCCTGTGTGTGTATGTGTGTAACTCCTGAGTGGCTGGAGTTACATGATTGTGCCCCAGGGTCTAGCTTTAAATGTCTCCACTAACCTCTAAAGAATCGCAAGTCTCCAAAGTTAGAAACCGAGCTCTTTCCCCAACATAATTGCAGGAAAACATTGGCAATATCTTTGTTCACAGAGTTCTTTTCAGAGGTAAGGTTATTCCCTCAAGAAAGGCAAACAACTAGACTTAACCCAGAGCAAAGGGTCAGGTTAGGAGGATTTTGAGTGTGCCAGGTTGAGTGTGTACCAGTGCACGTGCTTGTGGGTGTGTTGTAATGAGTGTGCCCACCCATGCGCATGTGCATGTCATGTGCATCTGTGACTGGGCCAGTGTGAATGTGTGCTTGTGAAATACCCTTGTGTATGGGTCTGTGCCTGTGTGTGGGTGTATGTGTGTATGCAGATGTAATGTGTGCTTGTGAACATGCCAGTGTCTGTGCTGCGGAGTTGTGTGTCAGTGTATGCTTTTTAGTGTGGCACTGTGATGTGGGCTTATGAATATGTCATTGCCCTGAGGAGACAGCATCTGGGGCCTCCTCCTGCCCCATTCTCAGCCTGTTGTGAGGGAGAGGGAGAGAAGGCTTCCCTGTTGACATCGCTAAGAGACTAACAGGCCTTTGAGCCTGCAGGCTGACCAGGCAAAGCCCTCAGGCCAGGGGACCAAACCCTTCCTGTCTGAAGACCTCCTTGGAGGCTGTGGATGTGAGCAGCATGGAATGAGGTGTTTATGTGCTGTGGGCTGGCCTGCTCAGGGTGCACAGCCCTGGCTCAGATATGCCTCATCCCAGCCTGACTGAGCTGAGCTCCAAAGCGGCTGCCTGGTTTTCTCCTCAGGAAGACTAGTCAGTGGGGTCAGCCAACGGCTAAGCTAAAGTTAACTTAGCTTGTTATTGCTTTTTGTTGATGAGGGGAGGACCAGCTGCAAGGAGGCCAAGCCATTCAGAAACCTGCTGTGGTACTTGGGATATAATATGCCAGAACCAAGTCTATATTCAGCCAAGAGAAAGCAATTGACGATGATTTGAAGGTCCGGACTGGACTCCCCAAGGCTCTCTGAGCTTCGACTTCATTATTTTCTTGAAGAATATTTTCTCTATGAAGTTATGACTCCTGGAAGCTGTGGAGGCGCGTGGCCTCTTGGGAGCCATCGGAGACCAGGGAGCTCCCTTTATGCGGGGAAGCTCTGAGTGGATGGGGGCGGGGCAAGGCTCGTGGAGGGGTCTGTCCCCAAGCTCTGGGGCACTGTGGTGTGTGATGGCAGGGGCAGCAGTTCATAGATCCAAGCTACCTACTTCTAGGGGACAAGACTGAAAGGCAAAGCCAAATATCCTGGGTGTCTCTGAGCCCAGAACGTTTTACTCGTGTCTCAGAATTCCACGCATGCTGTTCAAAGTGACCTCTTTTAACAAAGGAAGCAAAACGGATTGAAGGCCCTTGAGAAACTCTGTTAAGGTCAATGCGCAGACATATTTAAAATCCTTTGAAGAATTCAGACGTCAGATGTTCTTGTTAAAAAAGTAGTTTGTGGAGGAGTGTGGCGGAAGCCCGGGAAGGAGATGTGCCAATGGCCCGAGAGATCTGAGAGAAGATGAGGACGGAATCTACTTATAACCTACCTGTTGTGTGCCAGGTAGAGGTGTGCCAGAGGGGATGCCCCACCTCTGTGGGTGAGGGGCTGGAGAGGTGGCGCGGTGATTAAGAGTAAGTACTGCGGCCACAGAGGACCCCAGTTCGGTTCCTGGCCCCCACATCAGGTGGTTCACAACTGCCTGTAACTCTAGCTCCAGGGGACCCTATACCTTCTTTGGCCTCATGGGCACACACAGATGCAGCCACATAAGTAAAATTAATTATTTTTAAAACAAGGACTGTGGTTGAGGCTGGAAACAAAGCTTAGCCAGTAGCCTGTGCACTGCAGTGCTGGCTGCAGAGTGAGATGAAGACCAACTTGAGCAGCTTAGAGAGACCCATCTCAAAATTAAAAACAAAACCAGGGCTAGAGATGTGTGGTAGGCCAGTTAGCATGCGCGAGGTCCTGAGATCAATGCCGAACAAAAACCAAAAGCAAAAAACCCCAGTGAACCAACCAACCAACCAAACAAACAAACAAACAAACGACACCAGGCATAATATTGATGCTCAGAGATAGGGGTAGTGGGGCAAAGAACATGATCCCCAGTGCAGGCACAGGAGAGGTAAGGGGTGAAGGGGACTTGACAGACTGTTTCCAGGTTGTGGGAAGCTTTGACATTCAACTTTAGGAGTCTGGACTTTATTCTGTAGCTCCCAGGGATCCAATGGGCAGTTTTGAAGCAGGGATTTATATCAAGCAATCACATAAATATACCCTCACTGAAAGATGGTGTTGCCATTTGAAATCTATAAAGGAAAGACAAAAAAAGTCTGTCCCCTGAGTTAATCACTCTCCTCTCTGCCATTTCTTAGCTGTGTAGTTGTAGGTACAGGTACACAAGTCAGGTTTCCAGTATCTGTCTGTCGTCTGTCTCTCCTGCACACCCTGCCTTTGGATGTTCAGTATCAAATACCTGCACGATGGAGGTGGGTCTTGTATCTTAACTGTTGCTCTCGTTGGTTAACTAATAAAGAAAACTGCTTGACCTGATAGGACAGAAAATTAGGTAGGCAGAGTAGACAGAACAGAATGCTGGGAGAAAGAAGCCGAGTCAGGCAGTCGCCTTGATTCTCCCACCCTACACAGACGCAGGTTAAGATCTTCCCTGGTAAGCCACCTCATGTGCTACACAGATTATTAGAAATGGGTTAGATCAATATGTAAGAGCTAGCCAATAAGAGACTGGAACTAATGGGCCAGGCAATGTTTAAAAGAATACAGTTTCCGTGGAATTATTTTGGATAAAGCTAGCCGTGCGGGCGACCAGGTGCCAGGAATGCAGCCCGCAGCTCTCACAATACCTGCACATGGTGACTTGTGCCCGTAATGCCAGCAACTCAAGGAGGCTGAGGCAGGAGAATCACAGTAAATTTGGGGCTAGCCCAGACTACACACCAAGTTCCAGGCCAGCCTGGGCTACAGAGTATGTCACTGTCTCGAAAGAAATAAATATTTACCATGCTGTAAACAATGTGATGTCCTTGGCTGCTCTGCCCCCATTGCCTTCCTTTATGTCATTTCAGAACATGGCTTTATTGGATACTCCCCAGAACTGCTGAAGAACAACACTCTACCAGAGTACAGCCCCGGGGAGTCTTTCTTCACTGTGTTTGGGGTGTTCTTCCCAGCAGCTACAGGTAGGCGTCTGTTCTTTCTCACTCTTGCCTGAGGGGTGTAAATACTTGATTCCTGAAGCTTAGTGTCACAGTCGGCCTGCATGCTCTTGGAATGAGCAACTGACTTTGGCGATGGCGTTTGTTAGCTCTGCCTAAAAAGCCATTATTTTCACAGTGGGTTTGCCTGTTCGTAATTTCTGAAGGCCTTGACCTGATTTCAAGAGTCTTCCCTCTTTATTCAGATTACGTATCTTGACCAAATTAGTAGAGGGGACACCTTTCTCTTCAAGCAGAATAAGATGGATTCTTCAGCAGGATGAACTGCCTCTGTCATAGAATGAGTTTAGGCTGTATCCCCGCCTCGACCCATGCCCCATCTGCCCAGGGATCAGAGAAATTAGGCCCCTGGGCAAAGAGTGAACCTCCTTATCCCGCCTTCCCCCATTTCTGCTCGGCATGACTATGGAGAAGAACTCTTGCCTCGTGTGGAATCCCTGGCCTAGGAGGCAAGAAGCTAACACGTGACAGGTGGCCCATGGGAAATGCACAGGACAGGGCCGTCTCCAGAGAGAAGACCAGAAAGGTGTCTCTGGTGCTGATCTGGAGCAGCTGTTCTCTGCTTCCTATGCGCGCATGGCCTGTCCAGACCACCTATGTCCATGCGCTGTCCCCACGTAGGCAAAGGCGGGGAGAAGCTCCTAGGATGTCCAATGTGAAAGAGACTCCAGACACATGTTGGCAGGGGTGTGGACAATCCACACTTGCCTGTCCTACTGAAGGGAAATGTAAAATAGCCACACCACTTTAGAAAAGTTTGACCGATTCTTAAAAATTCCATATACTCAGCCCCACCCTCTAATTATCTGGAGACAAGCGCTTGTGTAAAGACTTGAATGTGAAAACTCAGAGCGGCTTCATGTGGGCTAGAGATGGCTCAGTGGCCAAGAGTACTCCCACATGGCTCACAACTGCCTGTGACCCCAGAGAGGGTCAAATGCCCTCTTCTGATCTCCACAGGCACTGTGCGCAGTATACACACACACACATAAAAACAAAATACTTAAAATTTTCAGAGCAGCTTAATTTGTGGAGTCCACAAATGGAAAGAGCTTGAATGTTCATCAGCAGGTGAGTAGATAAATTGTGGGTGTTATGGATTAAGTAAAATGCTGCAGACCCCCAAGGGGCTGCAGTGGGCAGTGGGTCCTGAGACCATGCCACAGGTCCCCGAAGTGGCAGCTGGCAGTGGGTCCCAAGACCACATCACAGGTCCCCAAAGTGGTGGCTGGCAGTGGGTCCTGGGACCATGCCACAGGTCCCCGAAGTGGTGGCTGGCAGTGGGTCCTGAGACCATGCCATGGGTCCCCGAAGTGGCGGGAGGCAGCAGGCTGTGGGTCCCGAGAGCAGCCAGTCCCAGGCAGGGATGGTGCAGTTCCCCAAGTGGCTGCAGTAGGCCACGAGGGGTAGCGAATCCCAGGCAGGGAGCCATGTGGTGGGTGAGAGACCTCAACGGGGCAGCCAGTCCCACGAGGAGAGACGGATGGATGAGCACGCCATGAGACCACGCTGCAGGTCTCTGAAGGCAGCTG
Organism: Microtus pennsylvanicus; assembly: GCF_037038515.1. Classification (NCBI taxonomy): domain Eukaryota; kingdom Metazoa; phylum Chordata; class Mammalia; order Rodentia; family Cricetidae; genus Microtus; species Microtus pennsylvanicus. The sequence continues at coordinate 61,383,765 of NC_134579.1, read as the reverse complement.
ATCTGGGGCAGGGAGCCACACAGCGTGGGCAAGAAACAGAGACATGGGTAGGCATGCCATGCAGAGTGGGTTGTATATTTATTTAGTGGGTTATGGAGGGGAAAGGGGAGAAGGGGAGAAGAGCAGAGAGAGAGAGAGAGAGAGAGAGAGAAGAAACAGAAGGAGGAAGGGGAGAAGTAGGGAGAAAGGAGAGACAGAAACTGCCTCTTCGAGAGGGAGATTGAAAAGAAGGGACTCAGGCTAGAAGCTGAAGATCAGCTTGCCTCAGTGGATGGGGAGGGAGTGGGTGTGGCTTGTTTCTTAAAGGGACTGAGCAGACCATTACATTTCCATCTCTCTCTCTTTTTATAATAAAAAGGTGGGAGTTTAGGTAGAACAGGTTAAAGGAATTGGGGCGGCAGATTCTCAAGACTTCTTCCTGCTTATTTGTGGTCATTGTTTGGGGGGGGGGGAATCTGAGAAAGTTGGATGCTGGTCACATCCTGGTGTAGTTGGTCTCTTTGTTCCTGTCCTGTATTTGTGGTATGGAAATGTCTGGTGTCTCTTACACCTGTTTAAGGTATTGGTAGAACAGAGGACAAAGTTAAATTTAGGAAAAAAAAATTAGGACCAGTGTATCTAACCTGTTTAAGGTGGATTCTTCAATTTGGCTCCCTGGAACTCACAAGAATTCTTTGGGTTCGTGAAAACAGAAGTTTTAGACATATTCGTTGTATAAACAGTAGCATATTTATGTCAGAATGATGGTGACAAATACTTTTGCACAATGAAAAGTATGTTTAAGACTATGGAAGGCAGCATGAGAGAGAAATTTGATAACTTGGATTTATCACACCTTTATAACTTGCAGGTCTTGTATTTGTATTTTACTGAAATTTGTTTGGTGAGGTTGTCCTTTTAAACTAACCTCTCCGCTGTCAAACTGCATCAGAGATCTTTGAGAAGGATGAAATTTTACCTGAGTTACTGATTAAAAAATGACAGAGAACTTATTGGTTGGTACCTAGAGCTACTCCTCAGGGTCTTCCATGGTCGCTGAAGGTCGTATTTGGCTTTTGCTATTTAGCACAGGGCCTGCCAGGCTCCAGAAGATCCTGTGGGCTAAGAAATCTGTAGGAAGACAAGCCTACCTTGACCTGAGCAGCTAGGCTGTCAATTCCAGCGATTCTGTCCACATCTGGAGATCTTCAGTTTAGATGAAAGGCAGTTTTTCCCAGTGGTCAGTGCTTGGCAGTTGAAACAAAGTGTGGATAGATATTGTTTTGTGTCCATTTGTCTTCTGTCTTCTTTGGAGGAAGTAGAGTGCTGCTGCTAGGAGCCAACCTGTTTCTTTTTGTTATGAAAAGTCTTTTGATAATTAAATATTTAAATGTCACATTCTCCAGATCTCTGAGCAGTTGAGGGCTGTTTATCAGGTATAACTACAGTATAGAATCTTCCTGGAGAGCTGGGTCCAAGCTTGACTGTATTGGCTCTCAACTTAACAGATAAAGCAGGGTTGGATTAAATATAAAGTATTTTTGTAAGAGTACTTAAAAGTACATACCAGTTTAAGACATGAGACTTATTGTTTTTGTAGTCTAAAATGAGATGCATTGAACAGACAACTACAACATTTAACAATAAACTTAGGTACATTTAAGTTACATGTATGAACACACACACAAAGTGAACAGGAATTGGGTGAAATGGATGCTCTTGGTGGGCCCTACCAAAGTCATGCCACTGCACAAAACACACATGCAACAGAGTCTGCACTGGGGGACCAGACAGGGAATACCTCAGTAAAGATGGAGGAACTTGGTTACCTGGCCTGGCTCTCAGTTAAGATGGTGGTAAGGTCACCTGACCTCAGTCAAAATGGCAGTGGTCACATGTTATATGGAAGAGAGACCTAGAGGTGTGATCCACCCCGTAGCTGAGTGGCCATGCCACAAGCCATGGTGGGGAGCAAAAGGCTAGAATTGAAAACAGCTGCCTCATGGATCCAATCTTGTTGGCAGCAGTAATGGTGGCAGGGACAGTTTGAGGAAAAGTGGAGCCTGTGGGACACTGGCAGAGTGAGGGTAGGAGCTGAAGGAACAGGGTTAGCTGCCTGCTGAGGTTGGAAAGGTAGGGGTTCATTAGCTGGGTCCAGAGCAGAAGTGGGGTGTTCTTCCTGCTCAGATGGCATAGCCAGGAACATGTGAGCAGGCGAACAACTTACAAGGACAGAGGGCTTAGGCTTAGAGCTTAGATAGTAAAAGCCTTGGATATAAGGAAATTCCTTCATTTGCCTGTGCGCTGACAGTAGTTAGAAAGCTCCCATAGAATATTGGGATCAAAGGTATCCACTTTAAATTGTTATCTAAATTGTAAGAAATCCACTCTTTGAACAAAGATGGACAAGTGTGGGAATCTGTAAGTAGGGCATTAAGGCCTGGGGTTTTAGGGCCTCTAAAAGGCATCTATCCCAGGGGGAGGCTGGTTTGATGGACATGAATGACTTGCTACCCATAGCTGAAACTGTGAAAACCCACAAGGCCTATAGGAGGACATCTCCTCTCTATAGGCAGGGTATGAATTGATGGTAACCACCATAGGGCTTGTAGGCCAGCGTCTTCTGCCTATAGGCGGGGGTGCTAAAACCTGACTGGCTCTGGTTGGGGCAACTTGGAAGCCCAAGAGGCCAGAGGCGGCTCTGAGAGGCCTTTCACAGCGTGTGTGTGTGTGTGTGTGTGTGTGTGTGTGTGTGTGAGTGTGTGTAAAATGGATTAATTAAAAATGCTGTGGATCCCCCAGTAGCTGCAGTAGCAAAAATGCTGCTGGTCCCCAAGTGGTGGCAGGCAGTGGGTCCCAAAAGCAGCCAGTCCCAGGCAGGGACTGGCACAGTTCCGTGAGTGGCTGTAGCAGGCCATGAGGAGAGACAGACAGACAAATGGGTATGCCATGAGACCACACTGCAGGTCTCTAAAGATGGCTGGTCCCAGGTGGTAAGCCACATGACGGCAGCAGGTGAGAGACAGATAGGCATGCCATACAGAGTGAGGTTGGATATTTATTTAGTGGGTTGTGGAAGGAAAGGGGGAGAAGGAAAAGAGCAGAGAGAAAGAGAGAGGGGGGAGAGGAGGAGAGAGAGAGAGAAGGAGGGAGAGAGAAAAAAGGGAGAGACAGAAGCTGCCTCTTGGAGAGGGAGATGGGAAAGGAAGGGACTCAGACTGCAAGCAGGAAGATCTGCCTGCCTCAGCAGGCAGGGGTGGGGGATGTGAATGGGTGTGGCTTGTCTCTTAAAGAGACAGAATAGATCATTACAGGGGGGAGAAAAAAAAGAAAAAAGGAGAAAGAAAAATCGGAGGGACCCTCACTATGGTGGGTCAGCCACAGAGTAGGAAAACCACGATAAAGGAAGAAATTATTGACAGATGCAGGAAATACATATGAGAGCTTCAAAATAATTATACTGAGCCAGCCAGACAAAAAAAGGACACAAAAAGCTAAAAAAGGTAAAAACCACGTAACCCCATTTATCTAACAGTCTAGAAGAAGCAAGCTTTAGTTTGCAGACCGCAGGAGGAAGCCTGGGAATGGAGGTGAGGGGATGGAGGTGAGGGGGATGGAGGTGAGGAGGATGGAGGTGAGGGGGATGGCGGTGAGGGGGTAGAGGGAGCAGATGCTGGGGAACAGGACACTTCAGGATGAGGAATACATTCTGGGTTATGCTGATGGCTTCCTGGGTGTATCTGGCTGTTTCACTGGAAAGATACATGTAGTGATATTTTGAATCTTCCAGCATTAATCCCTATATCTGACCCCGAGTTTTTACTGTTAAGACCAAGTAGAATTTGTACTACACATGGCAGCTTCCTGAGTGTGAGTTATGCTGAAATGAAAGAAACCCAGCTTTAATCCTCTTGCCCCCCTTCTCTGGTGAAGGCCCAAGGTTAGGTGACTCCTATCAGATTTCCCTACCCACCCCTGCTCGACTGCCACACTCTCCCTCGGGAACTTCTGAGTGTCTCCCCAGGTCATCAGTGATTTCCGTGTTACTAAGCAGTGAGCATACCTGATTTCCTGCTTTGCTTGACCTCCCAGCAGCCACTGCTTCCTCTTCCTCTTGCATGCCGGGCACACACCACCAGTGCCTTCCCTCCGTTTGCTCTCCCCTGCCTGCTTGCTTCTCTTCTCTGTCTGCCTGCCAGCTGTGTTTGACTTTCTCAAGCTGCTCCTAGTCCCTTCTCTTCTTCCCCCCTTATTTTCGGGTGTAAGACCCTTGCTCACCTGTACCCCATCCCCAGCCTCAGAAATGAACCTGAAACCTGACTGGGTAGGTAGACTCCTGGCCTGAGACTCCTGGCCTGCAGACCCAGATTGTCGGAACAATGAATATCTTTCATTTTTATAAAGAGAGTTAGTTGATCTCTGACTCCTAAGATGCACCCAGCAGAATGATTTTTGCTTCATCCCTACCCTGATAAACTCAAAGCCAGTGTCGGCCATTCAGGATGCCACCCCCTGGCGCTGCCCCGGTTCCATCAGTTCCAGCTTCTGGGCTCTTACGCAGTGCCAAGGCACTTTGGGCGGGCTTGCTGCTGTGCATCTGTGTACAGTACAGAGCCAGCCCCTCCACGTCCTCTCAGCGGAGCCTTCACGCATCTGCTGCCTTCAAGCTGCTTTGGGAGCTGAGAAACCTGATGGATTTGAGGACCTGAATTTAGGACCTAAGCGTTTCCCAGACCCTGGGTTCTCTGGGCCCTACCAGCACTGCAGGGGAATGGGTCCTAGGTCCTTGTTGTTTCAGAACTTGAGGGCCTGTCTTTCCCCACTCCTAACCCTAGGGGTAACTGTCTATGTAAGTGCAGGGGGGAGGACTCCTGCCCTGGCTTGTCTATCTGCCTTAGGTGTGACTTGTGCATCTCTCCAGCTCCCCCACAGAGAAGGGCCTTTCCTCGGTGTAAGACTTTGCGTTTGCTAAAATCCTTCATTGATTTTGAACAAGGGTCCCCACGAATTATGTTGTTCCTGTTCTTTCCCCTTGCTGTCACCAGCCGTCTCCCCGATTCTTTCCCTGGCTTGGATCAGTGAACTAGCACAGGGACACAGGCAGTGGAGGGACAAACCCGAATAATAGCCGGGCGAATTCCACAGTCACCCCCAAAGCCACCCATCAAATCTAGGCCAGCTTCCTCTTGAATGGACAGAAAAAGAACAAGGGAAAAGAGAAGAAATGAAAAGGAAAAAAATTAACATTTAAAACTGCTTACTAGTCGCTCCTGCCTGTCCCACCAAGCCACCAACGAGCACACAGTCAAGGGGTCTGGCAGGGAGTTCCCACCAGGTGAAGACTCTGAACCAGAGAGGCCAGGGTAGCAGGGTAGAGGCCTGGGCAGGAGGCAGGTCTCCCTGTGGCTGTTCATGCTGCTGTTATCACAGAGTGTCATTGGGTCCCCAGGATTGTCTTCAGAGTGTGGTCCCGACGTCCTCCTTGGTCATGAGTGAAACAGGTGAGCAGTGCCTGGTCTGAGTGGGGCGGGTGGTGACCTCCCTCCAGATGGAGAATGCCTCGGGAGGCAGAGCTGAGCGGAATTAACTGAGATCAGTTACCAAAGCAGCCACTTAACTTCCCACCATTTCCTTCCTTTTCCTGTGTGTGTGTGTGTGTGTGCGCGCGCGCTAGGAACAGAACCCTTGCATGGCCTGCTACATGCTGGATGCGTGCTCTACCACTGAGCTACATCCCAGTCCCTTCGACTTCCTGTCTTTTAAAATACTTTCCCTCTTGATAACAACACTGCAAATTCTGCTCCCAGGAGCATCTGTATTTCTTTGGAGACAGCCAAGAATATTGGTTGAGATGTATTTTCTGAGACTGAGGAGTGGCTTACTGGGTAAAGTACTTGCCAAGAAAGCCCTATAACCTGGGTTCTGATCCTTGAAACCCACATAAAAACCAGACCCTGGAGTACAGGCATCTCCAATCCCAGCATGCCTCCGGGAGAGGGAGGTGGGTAGTGGAGACACAGGGTCTCTAGATGGTACAAGCCAGCTAACCTGTTTTATGCAGGGACTTTGTCTCAAACAAGGTGGAAAGATGAGGTCTGGCACTCCGTCTGCCTGTCACATGTACCATGGTCCACACTTGGCCACACCCCACACGAGAACAAGAATCCTCTCCCAAACACATACACGCATTCACAGATGCAGATTTATTTATTTTTATGCTTTCTGAAAGTATTTTGTAGCAGTCCACATGTAAAATCATCACACTGAGTAGAGTGCCCGCCACACAGACTTTTTGCGCCATCTTAGTGGCCTGGCTTTTCTGAGCCTCCCACTCCTTGGCAGCCACTTGGGCTGAGAACCTCTGATCTGAGTTTGTTTCCCCTATTGAGGAAGGTAGGGTGCATAAAGGATTGGGAAGGACCCGATGAAGATCATACAGGTAGTTAGGGAGCAGAGCCGTCTGTGTGTGTGTGTGTGTGTGTGTGTGTGTGTGTGTGTGTGTGTGTGAGGCTACCCTCCCCTGGCTCTGTTTGCCAGGGCCCCACTGTAAACACGGAGGCAGGCTGAACGATCCGCATCACTTGCTTTCTTCTGGCAGATGTTCCGTTAAGCTATGAAAAGCATGGATGATTGGCAGTTTCCATGGTGACAGATTTGCCAGGGATTAGCTGTGAGTGAGTCATGGCTGGGACTCCCTCCCGCACCATCCTCTTCCTGGCTGTGGAGAGGGGAGTTTTGGAGAATAAGCATTTTGCTGCATCCCCACCTCCAGAGCCGTATCACTTCCGTAACCTAGACACTTTCTCCAAGGCGGCAATGTCTTCAGGGGAGCGGCAGGGCATCAGGTGTGGTGGCCCCCACTTCATTTATAAAGCCTAACCCCCTATTTTCACCGAGCTGGGCTCCGTTGCACCCTGTGGTAGGGGTTGCAAGGCTGAGGGTAGGGGCTGAGGGTAGAGTCTTCGTTTGCTGTGTTTTTCAAGGGAGTTTCCTTTTCCAAGTGGCACCACCAAAACCTCCATCCCCAAACATCCCTCCCTACAGGGTTTTCCCAAACACACCCTTACAGAGGGAGCTGCTCCAGGACTGTAGTTCAAGGGGGAGACGGGAGCTCGCCGAGAAAAATACCAGTTGTATGAAGTCACTAAAACCTTGTCCTCACATCCCAAACCCTTACTGGAAAGGATAAGAGGCTCTTTGACCACAGTCAGCACTCAGGGCTGTGGCTGACCACACCCAGCACAAAGGACTTGGTGGGAAACAGCAGCTTTTTTACCAGAATGTCCGTAGCTGCCTTCTTTGTCAAGGTCTATTTCTGTGATGCCCTTGACTCTTGAGCCTGCCTTCCTGTTTACACGCATGTACCCTGGGAAGCTGTCTGTCTGTCTGTCTGTTTACAGGACTAAGCCCTGGGTCCCCAGTCAATTCCCCAAGCATAAGTTCCCCGGCTTACATCCCAGTTAATCCCCTCCCTGAGGCAGGATATTAGTGCTGACCCTACTACCCACCCACCCCTAAGCTATTCCCCCATCCCTCGCGTATTGTCTGTCGTGAATTAGGACAAGACCCCAGGTTTAAGGACCAGAAAGGACCAGGAAAGGATGGGGCAGATGCCACTTCATCTTGATGGACTGTGGGCAGGAAAAGAGGAAGCTCTGCTATTATTACACACTTGGGCCCGGCAGGCACACCCGTGCTTCCCTTCTGGGACACCATCTTCTGGGTCTGTCTCATTTTGTCTGGTCTGTGAGCGTCATCTTTTCTCTTCCCACTGAGCAGGAGCCCAGCTCTTTCCCCAAGGACCAAGGGGCATTTGCTAGTGACACAGAGCCCGTCTGGAGCTAAGAGAGAGTGAGCATGAATCAGGCAGTCACTTTGAGGGTTCTTGTGGGCCCCAGGTGTTAACTTCCTTTGGTGATCTGAAGAAAGGTATTACACCCCTGTGGCAAACCACGGGAATACAACGTGGGCAGGGCTCAGACGACGAACAATCTCCCACAGTTTCCCAAAGCTGAGTGAATGGCAGGCCATGCTGGGGACTTGGGGGCCGAATGGGAGTCCTTGCAGGGGATCAGTGAGTCACAGCAGCCAGCCAACTGGTGATGGGTGAGGACCTTGCCAAAGGGGCCTGGATTTAGGAAGACCATGAAGGAGATGGTATTAGGGGCTGAGCTGGAGCTCGGGACATAGCCCTTGACGTCAGGTTGATCTGGCAGCAAGCAGGAGGACCTCAGCTTTCTAGCTGAGCCTCAGCAACAGGACTTGGCACTAGTGCCTGCATATGACTGAGCCGTATCTGTGCACATTCGTGTCTCTGTGTGTGCAATGCTCTTCCAGCCCCCTCTTACTCCTCCAAACACCCAGAGCCCACCACTGTGTGTTCACACTGGGTAGATTTGGAGCTGTGCGTCACAAAAAGTATTCTCACACCCATGACGCGATTAATCAGAGCAGACATTAGACACTAACTGCATGCTGGGAAATATGAATTTAAGATACCTCTACCGCCCCCTACCCACTTCCCCAATTTTGATAAAGTTTCTAAGTTATTTGTTGGTTACCTTGATGACTTCAAGCGCTTAAATCCTTGTTATCACGTTGAGTTTACATCTCTTTATTCCTTCCTTTGGTCAGGTAGCTTAGAGTCTCTGGGTTGTATCTGATTTCTTGTTTTGTCATTATAGATATTGTGTATAAAATATTTGAGTACTTTAATTACTGTCTTTATTTTAAGGGAATATGTCTGGGCTTTTTACATTTGACATTTTGGGCAATATCAGGAAATCTATAGTAAATTGATGAATGGATCAAATCTCATGAATAATTAAACTTTCAGTGAATAAACATAGTGTCACCCCCCCCCACACACACACACACTGCCACCCGCCAAACATTTTTCTGTGTTCTGGTTACCAATGAACAGTCACTGGAATTATGGAAACAGACTGCTCCATATTGCAGGAAATGTCTTGTCCTTTCTTTTGTGTATGAGTGTTTTACCTGCATGTGTATCTGCACACCGTATATATGCAGTACCCATGGAGGCCAGAAGAGGGCGTCTGGGACTGAAGTTACTAATGGGTGTGAACCACCAATGTGGGTTCTGGGAATTGAACCCAGGTCCTCTGGGAGAGCAGTCAGTACTCTTAACCTCTGAACCATCTCACCAGTCCACTGTTCTTCTCTAGTAAACATTTAGAAATACAATTTCCTGATGACAAAATAAATTTAGTTAAGATTTATTTTAGCTGCGCTATTAGTATTTTCTGAGCCTCTCCCTTGCTTGCTTTAATGGCTAAACCAAAATGCATACACTTGAATTATGTTCCAAGTTTTCTCGGAAGTTGAGGAAATTATAGCCACTGACTCTGAGTGAGACTTAGGTTTTTGTGTTCTCCATGATAATGGTGACTTTAGTGGGTCCTCTCTAACTCATCTATAAGTTTTATTTTACTCATTATTAATGTGTGTGGGCACACATGCCTCTGCATGCCTGTGAGGGCAGGGAGCAGCTCTGTGGAGTCAATTCTCCCCTTCCACCTTTCCGTGGGTTTTAGAAGTCAGACTGGGTGGCCATGGTTGGGCAGTACGGACCTTCGCCACTGATCCTTTAGTGTCAGAGGGCTGGAGCCTGACTTTCACGTTGCCACAGTGTGTAATAGTCATTTGCTTTGTAATCACAATGTTCCCTCTGCCTTCGGTTTCAGGGGTTAAAAAAAGCAGCGAGCGGAGCCTGTGACTCTATGGTAGCTGTTTGCAAAGGACAGACAAGTTGGCGGCTGGAATTCTGCATCCCCTGCAATTCCAAAATGGTCTTTGTGCCGTGTACAAAATATTCTTAATAAGGCTAAATGAATCAGCTTTCTTACCTCCAGTGCTTATCACATCTTAGTTTTCTTTGTATTTAGACCTTGGATTTTTTTTTGTTATTTTTCCTAGATTTTCAATAATATTTTTTTTCTTTTTCTTTTTTTTTATATTTATTTATTATGTACACAATACTCTGTGTGTATGCCTGCTGGCCAGAAGAGGGCACCAGACCTCATTACAGGTGGTTGTGAGCCACCATGTGGTTGCTGGGAATTGAACTCAGGACCTTTGGAAGAGCAGGCAATGCTCTTAACCTCTGAGCCATCTCTCCAGCCCAATATTTTTTTTCTTGATGCTGAGCAAGCAGTCCACACAGCACTTAATCAGTGTGTGTGACCATGGACGGTCCCTATTGGCTCCTCTCTCTGTTGTCAGCCCGTTGTTCTGGGCTTCATGTCAATCCTGAGCTTATTTTCATCTTATTTATTTATTTATTTATTTATTTATTTATTTATTTATTTTTGGTTTTTCGGGACAGGGTTTCTCTGTGTAGCTTTGGAGCCTGTCCAGGAACTCTCTCTGTAGCCCAGGCTGGGCTCGAACTCATAGAGATCTGCCTGCCTCTGCCTCCCAAGTGCTGGGATTAAAGGCATGCGCCACCACCACCTGGCCAATCCTAGGATGACTACCGCTGCCTTCTTTGCCTTGTGGCTGACGGTCTCGTTTTGCAGGAGCACAAACTTTACCAGCTTTCTCAGGGGTGATATGGGAAGTTCAAGTTTCTGAGCTCTTGCCCACTTAACTTAACTTCCTGTTAATTGATAACCTGGCCAAAATGCTAGTCTAAAAACAATCTTCCCGACAAGTTTCAAAATTAGTGTTTTTAGAACTCAGTGTTGTTGAGAAGCCCGATGTGGGTAGGCTTTTAATTTTCAGGTTAATTTTTTTTATTGATATTTATTGAGCTCTACATTTTTCTTTGCTCCCCTCCCCGCCTCTCCCCTACCCACTTCAATCCTCCCCCAAGGTCCCTATGGTCCCAATTTACTCAGGAGATCTTGTCTTTTTCTACTTTCTACTTCCCATGTAGAATAGATCTATGTAAGTCTCTCTTAGTGTCTGCATTGTTGTCTAAGTTCTCTGGGATTGTGGTTTGTAGGCTGGCTTTCTTTGCTTTATGTTTAAAAACCACCTATGAGTGAGTACATGTGATAATTGTCTTTCTGTGTCTGGGTCAAAATAATGTTTTCTAGCTCCAGCCATTTTCCTGCAGAATTCAAGATACAATTTTTTTTCTGCTGTGTAGACTCTATTGTGTAAATGTACCACATTTTTCATATCCATTCTTTGGTCAAGGGGCATTTAGGTTGTTTCCAGGTTCTGGCTATGACAAACAATGCTGCTATAAACATAGTTGAGCACCTGTCCTTGTGGCACGATTGAACATCCTTTGGATATATACCCAAAAGTGGTATTGCTGGGTCTTGAGGAAGGTTGTTTCCTGACTTTCTGAGAAATCGCCACACTGACATCCAAAGGGGCTGTACCAGCTTGCATTCCCACCAGCAATGCAGGAGTGTTCCCTTTTCCCCACAACCTCTCCAGCATAAGTTGTCATAGTGTTTTTGACCTTGGCCATTCTTACAGGTGTAGGATGGAATCTCAGAGTTGTTTTGATTTGCATTTCTCTGATGACTAAGGATGTTTTGTTTTGTTTTCCTCGGCAGCACTTGGGTTTCTCTGGAAATGACACGATGGTGTATTTAGGTGTGGATTTCCCCCATTCTTTGTGCTGGGAAGTAGTGGGAATGAAGTCTTTAGTTTGGGAAAACTTCTATCTCTAAACCTGGAATTCTCTTTTCTTCTCTGTTTCTGTTATCTCTCTGTTCTCTGGCTATTGTTACCTCAAGGTTTCTCTCTGATTTCCTGAACTGTCCAACCTTTCGCTATTTCTATCCTACATGCTTGGGCATACACTTAATTTTATTTTTCAGATCTACAGCGTTTAAAATTTATTATATTTAATTAACTAATTTGTTAATTAATTAATTGTATATTCCCCCATGTGGGTCTCAGGATCAGACGTAGGTCATTGAGCTTGGCAGCAAAAGCCCAAATCCACAGAACCATCTCGCAGCACAGATCTATGGCATTTTTAACTTTGATGATCATATATTTTTCGAGTCAGGGTTTCTCCGTAGCTTTTGGTTCCTGTCCTGGAACTAGCTCCTGTAGACCAGGCTGACCTCAAACTCACAGAGATCCACCTGCCTCTGCCTCCCGAGTGGTGGGATTAAAGGCGTGTGCCACCAACACCCGGCTGATGATCATATTTTTAACTTCTAATTGTTCTTTCTTGTTGGAATTTTTTCTCAGCATTTTGTTTTTCTGGAAGCCTATTGCTCTTGGGTGTGTCTGGAGCTATTCTACTAATTAGTGCTTTCTCCACAATTCTCTCAGTTATGATTTGCGTGTTTCGTCCTTGGGGGCTGCTCCGTATCTGTTCAGGTTTCGGTTTGTTGGTTGTGGTTCTCCGCCCACCTCTGGTGGTGGGCTCTGGTCGTTGTGTGGGTTCTTGGGCTGTAGGGTGTCCAGTTCCGCTTTCCTGCTGGGTGGGAGGGTAGGTGCAGCCTTTGTGTGCCCAGCTGATTCACAGGTAGAGCTGCCTTTGGGGTGCAGCAGCCACACCGGCAGCCTGGCTGTCCTCAGACCAAGGACTGAGCTACTCTACTACCCTCCCAAGCCGCCTCTTCTTCCAGCCCTTTCTTGCTGCTGCTTTTGATTATCTCTGTGTCCCAAACAGGAGACTTTGTCTTCTCAGCGTAGATGCACTCTCTTTGCATACAGACACTTATTAATCCCGCCAACAGCCTTTTAATAGTTCCTTCCAGGAGAAGGGGAATGAATAGGAATGGCCCCCCAGGTCATTTTTAACCCTGTTTTCCCCATATTGGAAAACTGTCTTGAGCTTTAGACGCAGTTTCGTTGACAGAGTCTGCCACGTGTGCACGGGACCCCATGTTGGAGCATCAGCACCATGCACCAAGGTGCAGTGGCACAAGCTTCACAAGCCTCTAATTTCGGCACTAGGAATGTAGTTAGGAAGATGAGTAGTTCGAGAAGGTTCTACACTCGTAAAGTTCAAGGTCAGCCTGGGCAGGAGACCCTGTCAAAACAAATAAACAAAAGATAAAAATGGTTACTATAAAACAAAAACAAATTGTAAAAGAAAAATGTTCTTTCATCATGCCGAAAAAATATGATTAATATTTGTAAACATGTTCTAGCTCCGTGTGTGTGTGTGTGTGTGTGTGTGTGTGTGTGTAGGCCAGAGGACTACGTTGTATGTCTTCCCCTGGCATTCTCCATCCTGTTTTCTGAGACAAGGTTTCCTCACTGAACCTGGAGCTTGTCAGTTCAGCTAGGCTGGCTGGCCACAAGCCCCAGGGGTGCTGTCTTGACCTCCCAGGGCTGCTATTACAGGCATATGCTACCGTTCCCTGATTATGTGGGCGCTGGGGCCTCGAACTCAGGCCCTACTCTTTACATGGCCAGCACTTCACGGACCGAGCCCCTTTTCCACCCTGCTCTCCCTCTCTGATAACAGCGGGAATATGTCGGTCGTTTCTTCTGCTAAGCCTCTGTAAGCAGTAGCTTCACCTACCGTCCTGTGTCACAGCAGGTCCTGCCCTGTGTCATCTGAGTCCTGGTTATCGAAAGGCATGCCGTCATCACTCACTGAGCCAGTCCTCTAGTCTCGGACGTGAGATTGTTCAGAACCTGTTGGCTACGCCTTTCCCCATACATGTTCTAGTTTATCTGTTGCTGATAGGAACCTTTCCCACCAAAAGAAATCTGGAAGAGAAAAGGGTCTATTTGATGTCTTAGTTAGGGTGTCTATTGCTACAATGGAACACCATGACCAAAAATCAGTTCTGAAGGGAAGTTTGGCTTACACGTCCATTTCACTGTCTTGACAGGACAGGAACTCAAACAGGGCAGGATTCTGGAGGCAGGAGCCGCTGTGGAGGAGTGAGGCTTACTGACTTGGTTTCCAGGGCTGTTCAACCTGCTTTCACTTTCTTATAGAGCCTGGGACCAATAGCCTGGGGTGGCCCCACCCACCATGGGCTGGGCTCTCCCCCTTTCAGTCAATAATTAAGACTTGCTAACAGCCTGCTCTTGCTGAGGTGTTTTCTCAACTGTGGTGCCTCCTCTTCAATGACTCTAGTTGACAGAAAACTGACCGGTACATCATTCTAGTAACAGTCTATCATGAGGGAAGGCAAGGAAGGAGCTGAGGGAGAAACTGGATGAGAGATCATGGAGGAATGCTGCTGACTTTTGCTTGCTAGCCCACAGTGGGCTGGGCCCGCCCCACCTCCCATCAATCACAACAATTCCTCACAGACGTGCCCACAGGTCAATCTGATTGGGACAGTTCTTCAATTGAGGGTCCCTCTTCTAGGTGACCTTAGGCTGTGCCAAGTGGGCAAGATGGACTACATAGTACCTCTGGCAATCTGGGTAAACTGTCAGTGGTGGAATCGCTGGGACAAAATGTGTGTAGAGCCCAGCTTGGTCCCACATTCGGGGTTCTTTTGAAATAGCCCCCCTCTAGCTTTCTGGCCCCAGACTCTCACTTGCTCTGCTTCTCCTGGGTTCCCTGAGGTGTCATCAAAGCAGAGACATTAGAAGTGTCAGAATCAGACCTGGGCTGAAACCTGGCTTTGCCAGTTACCAAATATGAGCCTTTAGGCTGTTTCAGTCAACTTCTCTAGAGCTTTTCCATGAAACAAGGGAATAATTCCCCTTTTCTGGTGTGGTTGTAGTAAGGGTTAAACCAAAAGCAAATTTGCACAAAGCGCTTATCCAGCCCTGCAGACAGAGTGCCAGTCTACAGTGGTGGGATCAGACCCACGCCATCCCTGAGTCCACTAAAATCTCTTTCAGGGCCGCCTGCTGCGTCAGTTTTATGGCCACATGTCCCATCACATGGAGTTGTGCCCTCATTCCACTTCAAAACATTTTGCTCTGTTGCATATGTCTAGGGAGCGGAAATATCTTCTCCCAGCTGTGCTATTGGTTCCTCACCATGATGGATGAATTAATTTTCATTATTTTTTTTGTGGGGTGGGGGAAATAGTTTTTTGAGACAGGTTTTCACCATGTAGCTCTGGCTGTCCTGGAACTTGCCGTTTAGACCAGGCTGGCCTCGAACTCACAGAGATCCGCCTGCCTCTTCCTATCAAGTGCTTCGTTGGTGTGCTTGGAGACTGGTGGTGGTGGCACACATCTTTAATCCCAGTACTCGGGAGGCAGATGCAGGTGGATCTCTGTGAGTTCGAGACCAGCCTGGTAGAACTTGTAGAAGAACTAGTTACAGGACAGCTAGGGCTATTACACAGAGAAACCCTGTCTTGAAAAACAAAAAACAAACAAACAAAAACCCAAAACAAACAAACAAACAAACAAAAGATAAAGGAGATTGACACAGATTTTTGTCATTTGGAGCCCTCTCATAGGTCAGGAGCTGTGACTATGGCACTCTGTCCTGGCTGATGACCCTAGGAGGACTTGAACCCTCAGTGAAAGAGTTGGCGGCAGAAGAAATCTGCAGGCCCTTGGCTCCTGTCGCGCCATTTTTGGTATTGTCCCCGCTAAGCAGATGGAGCTCAGCGTGCAGCATCAGGACCTTTGTGTGGCTTTGAACACCCCTCCCTCATCCTTGGTGCTTTCCAGGGAGTGATAAGGTGGTTTGTAGCTCGGAGGGATTTCCTCTGAGCATAGCGCGCTCCACAAAGGCCCCTTTCACCGCCCTGCACAGGTCTCCCCAGTTGCCAGGGGAGATGGAGCCGTGGCCCTGCTCGCACTGCTGCAGATGGCAGTTTCCAGGAAAGGGTCCCAGGAGAGGAAGGGACCACCCTGGGGAGAGCTGTTGGCTTCACAGAGTACCCTGCCTCACTTTGTCCCTCGTCTGGGTGTCTTTCAGGAGTCATGGCTGGCTTCAACATGGGAGGAGACCTGAGGGAGCCCGCGGCCAGCGTACCTCTAGGCTCCCTGGCAGCTGTCGGCATCTCGTAAGTCCCCCTCTCAGCAATGAGTGTGAGCTGGAAACTGGGAGAGAAAACCCCAGGCAGAAGAGGGGACTCCCCTTTTGTTTTGAAAGTGCCCTGGCTGGGATCAACCTATTTCATATTCCAATCCTCCTTTTTACACTCGGTGGGCTGGAAAATTCACGTCTGCTGGGTTCAGACACTGTCCTTTTATAGCTGCTGCCTGAGAATGCTTCTAGAGGAGGAAGGTTAGGAATACAAACCAAATCCTTCCCTGACCACCCCTGCCCCTGCAACCACCCTGTCTCTTCTCCACCCTCATTTTGAACTTGGGGATTTTTTTTTTTAACCACTGAGTTCCCAGGGTCATGGTGGGAACATGGAGATGAAGCATGTTGCAATCACAGACTAACGTCTGCATCCCATTCATCAGCTTTCTGAGCTTCCATGAGTGTGTGTGTGTGTGTGTGTGTGTGTGCGCGCGCATGTGTGTGTGACTGTGTGAGTATGTACGTAGGAAGGTGTTTGAGTAGGTGTGGGTATCTCTGCATGTGTGCACCTTATGAATGGAGGGAGATACTGCCTGCTAGCATGAGTGGCAGAGGCTCAGAGATGGGTCCCTTTCTCTCCCTCCTGCTCCCCCAGGGTTGTTGGTTTCTGGGGTTTTTGTTCCCACTGTGATGCTCTCACCAGCAGACGGTGGCATGGCCTTGGGCTGTTTTTGACCCTCTAGAGTCTTCTGCCATTTCCTCGGTATGGGCAGAAGGATGCATCTTGCTCGGCCCTCACTGGAGAGATGTGGGAAGGCAGTGAGGCACAGGCAGAGCCCTGATATGAGAAGCTCTCGGTGCCTGTATACTACAGTCCTTTAAAACATACTAAAGTATTCACCTGCAAACGCTTACTGCAGCAACTCCGCTGCTACTAGCCAGGCACGGGGCTCCAGGCCATGTGTGTAAAACGAGAGAACACTGGGAAGAAAATGAAGAGGACAGAAAGAGCGGGTGCTGGGGAGGAAGAGGAAGAAGGTTCCACATGAGCAGCCTGCCCGGCTTTAGATGGTGTATTCTGTCATTGCCCAGATGGGAAGGGGTGGATCTCAGGATCATGTGACTAATTCTGCCATAAGTGGGCAGCTTGGTGGCAGAGCCACGTTTGGCTCTGCTTTTTAATTCCCCCTTCTGTGTATTAGTGTGCTTTCTGTTGCTGTGGTAAAACATCATGACCTGCGGGAGGAAAGCGTTTATTTCAACTTAAAGTTTATGGACCGTTGTGGAGGGAAGTCAGGTTGGAGGCAGGAACTAAAGCAGAGACAACGGATGGAGGAGCAGTACCCACTGGCTTGCTTCCCATGCTCAGCCTGCCCAGGGATGGCAGCATCCACAGTGGGCTGGACCCTTTCCCATCAGCCAGTAACCAAGAAAATACCCCCCACTCCCCTACACGCCACAGCCCAACCTTGCAAAGACATTTTCTCAGTCGAGGTTCCCTCTTCCCAGATGGCACTAGCTTGTGCCAAGTTGATGAAATACTAAGTACCTGTTGTCTGTGGTCTAGAGACCAGAGGTCCAAGAGATGACTGGGTAGTTCCGCTGGAGGAAGATGGATGGGCTGGGGGATGGCAGGTCAGCCTGGCCAAGTCCTGGTAGCTGGTCTTTCCATTTCCCCACCTCAACATCCTTCTGTAATATAAGAATAAAAACACTACTCCCTTGGTCCCAGAGGAGAGAGAGTACAGCATGCAGCCTCCCAGGCTAGCTCTGTGGTGTCACGGCTGGCCTCCTTTCATGACACAGGTTCCCACAGGCTCAGTGGGCTGGAGCCGAGGCTGGGGCTGGGTCGGGGCTGGACTGGGCTGGGCTGGGGCTGGACTGGATGGCAGCTCTCTCTCTCTTGGGTTTTGCAGGTGGTTTCTGTACATTGTCTTTGCCTTCCTGCTTGGTGCCATCTGCACCCGAGAGGCCCTCCGCTCTGACTTTCTGATAGCTGAGAAGGTGGGTACCTCCTATGTTCCCCAAAGGGCTCAATCTGCAGGGCTGGTCCCATGAACACACAACGGTAGCTCTGTCTGGGAGTACGTGTTGTCTGCAGCCCAGGACCAAACCAGGGTCTAGAGGACAGGCATGTGGAAAGTGTGTAGCATCTGTCCACGGATCCTTAGGATGGTCCCCACATTCCAGCATCCAGAGAGGGACACGGATGCAGAAAATAGGGTCAGGTCATTTTTCATGTAAAGAAATCAAGGCAAAGGGTGGGGGAGGCAGCTCATTGGTAAAATGTTCACAGTGTAAGCGCGAGGCCCTGAGCTGGCCCCCAGGATCCATGTAAAATGCTGGCAGTGCTGACTGACACATGCTTGCAATTCTAACACTGGGGAGGGGACACAGGGAGATCGCTGGGGCTTTCTGGCCAACCAGTCCAGCCTACTTAGTGAGTCCAGGTCTCAGTGAGAGACCCTGTCTCAGAAAAACAAGGAGGAAGGCCAGAAAGAAGGCTCAGCAGGCTAAGGTTGGTTCTGCCAAGCTGGACGACCTGAGTCATGTCTCCTAACTCACATGATGGAAGGAGAAAGGTGAGGATTTGTTCTCTTACCACACATGTTCCATGGTGTAAATATTGCATATGTACACACACACACACAATGTAAGTTTAAAACACATGGAAAACAAGTGGAGAGCTTCCGAGGCCAACACCCAAGGTTGACCTCTGCCTGCCACATACTCACATGTGCCTGTTTGTGATCAACGTGAGGAGAGATGGCGGTGGTGGGGCAGGGTATCAGAGAGGGAGACAGAGACACACATGGACGACGGGGATATCAGAGCAGACAGAAGAATTCTGTACTTTAAATTCCCATCTACACAGTTCTTATATTTTTGCCAGTAGCTTCAGCTGCTACCTGCGAGTGCTGCCCTAAAGATGAAAGGAAGGTGAGGGAGGGAAGGGGTGCAGTGAACAGGGAGGGGAGGAGGGAAGGGGTGCAGTGAACAGGGAGGGGAGGAAAGAAGGGGTGCAGTGAACAGGGAGGGGAGGAAGGAAGGGGTGCAGTGAACAGGGAGGGGAGGCAGGAAGGGGTGCAGTGAACAGGGAGGGGAGGAGGGAAGGGGTGCAGTGAACAGGGAGGGGAGGAAGGAAGGGGTGCAGTGAATAGCAGGGAGGTGGAGGAAAAGAGGGGTGCAATAAAGCGCAGGCATGACATGGAGGCAGGCAGGCTCCCCTGCGAAACTCAGCAACTCTGGGTTGGTCCGGCTGTAACCTCTTTGTTTCTGGGCTTCATACTGGGCCAGATTAGTGAATTCCTTGAGTTCCATAGCTTCATTTACAGACTGGAGGTCATGTGACACCAAGGATGCTTATTTGGCATGGCTTAAACTCACAAGAATAAGATTTTCTCAAAAATCCCCTAAAACTCCCATTGTGCCTCAAGTTCATGGAGGAAGAGCAGACTCTGAAATTCCCGTCATTTCCCGAGAATGGTGGCCAGTTAGGAAGGGTCTCTTGAGAGCTCCAGCACTATCCTCTGGTGTGACGGGCACAGAGGGCCAGTGATGGCTGAAACCTGCCGCAGGAGGCACAACTTGCTTTTTAAAGATGTGCTCCAGTTTGGTCTCCACAGTCACGTGGGTCTCTTTACACTCCAGTAGAGGTGCACCTGTTTTCAGAGGTCATGACCTTGGTACAAAAACAGGATGGGAAGAGAGAAGAGCTCAGGTCAGGAGAGAGCTGCTAAGAGCCACAAATCTCAGGGAAGGAACGTTTGTCCTCAGTTATGTATATACACACGCACACTCACTCTCACACACTCACGCAGACTTGCACACACATGGCTTCATCTTGAGTTTGACCTTCACCGGCCTCTTCTGGGTAGACTGAGAAGCGTGGCCGCAGGTGAGAAACTGAAAGCCACAGGAAGTCACTGAGGTCTGAAAGGAGGCCTCGCTAGGACACCAGTTTGCTGCTTATCTGCAGCTGTGTGTGTGGGGGGAGCTGCTGGCTTGTTCCGCCTGCCGCTAAAGCATCTTCCTCTCTAGAGGCTCCCTCCACGGTTCTCCTTGACCCAGTGGAGACTCTGGTCTGGAGAGAGGGAGACATTTCCCGCTGGAGTGGGGCTCACTTTCCTCTACTTTGGAGGGAAAGCTCAGTGTGGACATGGGAGGGGCTTTGTCACCTAGGAAGACAATCACAGCACAGGTCAAAAACACCTCCAGAGGCACGGGCTATAGCCTCGGTAACCTATAGCCTGAAGGTCCTCACTCAGTAATGAACCCCAACAGAGGGAACTCTCTTGGGAATGCCGCCTGTCTTGGGTGGTGAGACAGGTAGGCAATGCCCTTTGGCAGCACTCTCTATGCAGGCTTGACTATGGTGGGTAGGGTGTGTGCATACATGTATGTGCCAGGGTGGAGAGTGAAGCACGGGCTTTGGAGGGTACCCAACCGTTTGCTGGGATAGGCAACTGAAAGGCCCACGAAGAAAAGCAAGTGACTGTTCTTGGTTCTTAGCAGATGCAGTGCAGGAGTGGACAGGGGTGGACCAGCAGGGAAAACTGCAAGAGCATGTCAGCATCCTCTTCCCAAAAGATTCCACAGGATCTTTCCCCAGACATCTCTCTTCCCTAGTCTCTCTCCCTCTCCCTCTCCCCTCCCTTCCCCTCCCCTTCTCTCTCTCTCTCTCTCTCTCTCTCTCTCTCTCTCTCTCTCTCTCTCTCTCCCACTCTCTCTCTCTCTGGATCTGACTCTGTTGCAGCTGCAAACCCTACATTCAGCCAGTTGGTTGGGCCATGTGACCTTACCACCAGAGCCCAGAGAATTTCAGCTTGTAGAGGTGTCTTACTTTGATGGCCCATGGTCCTGATGTAGCTCAGGTTCACATCTCAGTGAAGTCTTGGTTTTAGGCTGGGCTGCATCTGCCAGAGTTCCTCAAAGTCACCCGTAGACAAAGAGCAGCTGGCTTCGGACACACGCTCCTCTATGACTTGTGTCCCCTCCCAGGGCTTTCCATCAAACAGTTCCCTTGGGTGGCTGCTGGCTTCCCTCGGACCTTTACCATGGGTGCCTGACCTGTGTCTGTTGGGCTTTCCTGAAGCCTCTCTGCTCTATTTCTAATTCTTCGTCTCCCCAGCCCAGCTTTCCCATGCCAGAGGAACTTTCCCCTGGCTTCTGCTTTCTTCAAATGTTTTACTGTATGTGGCAGTTGTGAAATAGCCTTTAAATTACTGTGTGAGACACGGCAGGAAATTATTAAATTTTAACCCCTCACACGAGGAGATATTTTATCTTAGGGACACTTTGTCCCCACCTTGCAACCTCTGTGTTTAATCCAGTTAGAAAGGGGTCAATCCCATTATTCTCTGCGACAGAGGACCTGCCTAAAAGCAGTATTGTGGGAATAGATTATATTATAAACACTCACTCCAGGAAGCGAGTGTTTATAACAGGCCAAGAGGGCCAAGAACCCTGAGATGCCAGTTCACAGGATAAGAGCAAGTGAAGGAGGAAGAAGACACCGAAGGGTCTTTGTTATAGATGGAAGTCCCCCGAGTCAACCCTAAACCTTTAGGTCGGTCGTGGCTTCATGTATCGAGGAGGGATTGTAAGAGCCCATGGCAATTTCACTATTGTATGCTGTGCCTGGGATGGACAGAGCCCATGACTGGGGAGTGGTTGGAGCATCTGCCGAGTGCCCACCACAGTGCCCCCCACCAGCTGAGCCTTCCTCTGCTCACATCACAGGCAGCACCGCCTCTCAGAGGCAAAGCCCAGTGCCTCTTTGTGGGAACTGGCTATCAAGCAGAGGCAGGATTTGGCAGTGTGGAGGCATTGCCTTCTTAGTTCACCCGAATGTGTGGGGGCACTGCGGTGTCCTCCACAGTAACATCCAGGGGCCACAGGAATTAGATGGGGCAAACAGAGTGGGGGAGTCCTACTGTAGCTGAACAAAGCGGACACCAGGAGTAACGGTCAGGAGCAGAGAGCCATATGTAATATCTGCAATGAATGAATTACTTCCATCCATCATCACCAAAATATAATTTAGGGTTGTTTGCGCCCGTATAATCCTGTAGAGAGGTAGCGTTGGCAAGGATGTTGCCTTTTTTTTTTTTTAAGAATTATTGACACACATTTGCTCCAAATAAGGTCTCGTTTCCATGTCTACCGATATGTTTATCAAGCTTTCAATACAACATTAATGTGACAACGGGTAGGCCCTGTGGGAGCTGAGAACAAAGCTGGGAACAAGTCCTGAACATATCTACGATGCCTGCTGAGCCACAGTAACCGTAGTCGATGCCTGGGTGGATGATGGCTGTAAAAGAAAAGCTAGGATCCCGCTGAGAAAGAGGTGAATTGTAGGAATTTTATCATTTATCTCGATGTAAGGGCCAGCATTTTAGCTCATTTACAAAATTAGATGAATAATAGTTTTATATAAAAAGTAGTAAGTGAGCAGACCATTCTAAACCCAGAACGCAAACTAGTTGTTGTGCTTGGGCCACCCCCGCTCCAACCCCAGCCCAAGGTTCTGCAGGAATCCCAGGGTGTATCTGTGGAAGGCAGCCCAGGATGAAGTCACCAGTTACAGAGATCATGGAGCCAGACACTGACCAAGTTCCTGAGGCCCAGCCAGCACTGGAGACATGCAGACTAGAAAGTCTCATTCCGGTGGAAGACATGCTTTAGATGAAAAATATTACCTATGCACACACACATATACACACAGAGAGGCATGCACACACACATGCACATGCCTGCGTACATACATTCTTCTGGACTCCCAGTTTCCACATCTCTACATTCAACCCCTAGATTAAAACAGTTTTAGAAAAAAAATTGCAAAATTGCAGGGTGTGGTGGTGCACGCCTTTGATCCCAGCACTAGGGAGAGAGAGACAGGCAGATCTCTGTGAGTTTGAGGCCAGCCTGGTCTACATAGTGAGTTTCAGGATAACCAGAACTATATAATAAGACCCTATCTTAACACCCTGATCCCAACTGCATCTGTTCTTAAGACAGCTTTTCTCTTCATTGGTCCCAAACAAATTCAATCATTAGCGTTAGGTATTACATAGAGTAATCTAGAGGTGAGTGAGAGTATGTAGCAGGATGTAGGTAAATTATAGCTAGATATTTTGCCATTTTATATCAGGCACTTGAGCATCCAGATTCAGATATCCTTGGGGTCCCAGAACCTGTCCTCCTTAGACACTAAAGGATGATTTCCTAGCCTTTTGGGTAAGAAGCGGTCAGATTTCTGAAGGACAATCCATGCCTGCCTTATGAAACGTGTCCTCCAGGAGTGAGGGTAACGGATGAACTGTGCTGTGCCCAGCCATGCACACTGAGCACACATTAGAGTTACCTGGGAGGCTTTTTACAAATCAGTAGCTGTGTCTGCTGAGCACTCATTGAGTCAGAGTCCCTGGGGTGATTCTCAGGTCAGGGCAGGAAAGAGAATCACTGAGTTAACATTTTAAAATGGTTTTTTTTTGATAAAACAGCTTCTTCTTCTTCTTCTTCTTCTTCTTCTTCTTCTTCTTCTTCTTCTTCTTCTTCTTCTTCTTCTTCTTCTTCTTCTTCTTCTTCTTCTTCTTCTTCTTCTTCTTCTTCTGTCGACAACGTAGGATGCATTTGGCAGAGAAGACGCAAAGCAAGGTTACAGATATTTCCTCTCAGGATGGCTGGGGAAACACTCACAGAGGCAGATTCCCTAACAGTTATGTAAACTAGCCAGGGCTCAGACCTTGTCAAGTGCTCAGGCTTCAGTAATGCCAGCCTCTGCCGAGGGTAGAGGCTGAGATACGATTCCGCTGTACTCCTAAGGAGTGCAGGGCTCGCAGGTGAGATAAACCGTGAGCCTGATGCACTCTCCCTCAGGGGAGAGAAAAGCAAAATGGTAGCAGAGTGCATGAAGTGATGGGAAGCATTGCTAACCGTGGTTTCTAACAATAAGGTGGTAAGAGAAGGGGAGGACAAGCCTGGAAACCCCATGGCATTGAAACATGGGGCAAAGGATACCCAACTGGGACCATACCATGCTGGTGAGCGGGGAAAAACAGACAAGGAACTAAGGACAAGATGGCTCTGTAGTGGGCCACACTGACTCTGTCTAGACTCTGCCTTACTTCCCATTTTGCTGGTTATGAGACCCACATTTAATATTCAAAAGCGCAAAGGGCCAAACCGTTTCTTGATGCCCCTTTGCAGCCTTAACAGGTCATGTGACAGAGATGAGGTTGATGGACACTAGAAGCCATAATAACGAGATGGTGAGGACCATCAGCAGGATGCAGGGTGCAGGATGCAGGGTGCAGGATGGAGGATGCAGGGTACCGACAGTGCCCTGGCCAGACTGTTCCTAGTGGAGACTGTGAACCTCCCGTGCCCTGCAGATAGACTCATTTCTTTTCAATTTACTTCTAAGGAGAGGGTCACATGCACAGAGGTCAGAGGACCACTTGGGGGTCCCAGAGATCAAGCTGGTGGCTGGGCTTACAGCAAGTGCCTTTATCTGCTGAGCCTCTCAGCAGCCCTGATTGTTGTTCGTAAGTGCTTTCAAATCAAGAAGCCAGATTGGTTACGGGGGTTTATCAATCAGATTATTTTAGTGATAATCTGTGAGACAGGAAGTAGATTAACCAGGACCTTGGGTTCAGTGTGACTTGACCATGAGGACTTAGTGCATTGCTGCAGCAGGGTAATGAGACACTGATGTTCTAGTTTGCATCTCTACTGCTATGATATGATAAAACACTAAGCGAAAGCAAATAGGGGAGGAAAGGGCTTATTGGCCTACAGGTCTCAGTCCATCAGCAAGGAAAGCCAGGGCAGGGGCTTGGAACAGACATCAATGGAAGGACCCTGCTTGCTGCCTTGCTCAGATAGCTCTCATATGCAGCTCAGACTCAGCTGCCTAGGGATGGCACTGCCCACAGTGGACTTGGTCTTCCTGCATCAATTAGCAATGCAGAAAATGTCTCATTTCCACAGGCCAACTTGATCTAGGCAGCCCCCACTTGAGACTTCCTCAGATAACCCTGGATTGTGTCAGGTTGACTCCTGAAGCTGACCAGGGCGGTGGGAGATGGAGAACCTTCATCTAGAAAGCTGTAAGTGACCAAGCTGAAAGCTCCATCTAACCATCGGTCATATTTATGCAAATGAGCACTTGAAGTGCCCAGTTCGAGTCACTATGTCTGAGGTAAGGCAGTATAGGGAGGGGCTGCCGGTTACACAAAAAGAGAGGCTTCTTGCAGTCCAGATGAGGATTGTGAGATGGGTTCATGGCTCGCCCAGGGTCGTGGACAGCAGCGCTGGTCCTCTGCGAGTTGGCACCAACAGGAACAGCTTCGTTCTCTCTTGTTCTGCCTCTTGACCCCTGTAAAATGTATGGGTTGTGGATTACATCAACTAATTAATTAATTCACCATTTATATACCTCTGTTGGGCACTGAGAATACTGTTGTGAAAGATCGTGAGGCCTGCCTACCTGAAGACAGCAGGTTGATAAATGCTGTAATAAGGCGGCGGGCTATGTTCCTGGCACCCGAGCTCCCAGCCGCCTGCACGGCTAGCTTTATACCCGAAATAATTACACGGAAACTGTATTCTTTTAAACACTGCCTGGCCCATTAGTTCCAGCCTCTTATTGGCTAGCTCTTACATATTGATCTAACCCATTTCTAATAATCTGTGTAGCACACGAGGTGGCTTACCAGGGAAGATCTTAACCTGTGTCTGTCTGGAGTGGGGGAATCATGGCGACTCCTAGACTCAGCTTCTTTCTCCCAGCATTCTGTTCTGTCTACTCCGCCTACCTAATTTTCTGTCCTATCAGAGACCAAGCAGTTTCTTTATTACTTAACCAATGAAACAACAGATAGAAAGATGACCCTCCTCCATCAGATAAAGGAGACTGTGATAGGCCTGTCCTGTCCTC
Source organism: Microtus pennsylvanicus (assembly GCF_037038515.1). NCBI lineage: Eukaryota > Metazoa > Chordata > Mammalia > Rodentia > Cricetidae > Microtus > Microtus pennsylvanicus. The sequence continues at coordinate 61,357,984 of NC_134579.1, read as the reverse complement.
ATGCCTCATAACACTGGGGAACAGCCACTGTTAGGAGGAGACATGATGAGAGATATCTCATAGAGGAGATGGGGTTTGTACTGAGCCTGTTTGTTTGTTTTTGTTTTCAAGACAGGGCTTCTCTGTAGCTTTGGAGCCTGTCCCGAAACTAACTCTTGTAGACCAGACTGGCCTCGAACTCAGAGTTCTGTCGCCTGCCTCTGCCTTCCAAGTGCTGGGATTTAAGCTGTGTGCCATCACCTTAAAAAAGTATGTGTATATGTGTGTATACAAATGAGTTTATGTGCACCCAGATGACTGTGAAGGCCAAAGAGCATCAGATCCCCTGGTACTGGAGTTACAGGCTGTTATTATATGCCTGATGTGAGGTACTGGGATCTGAACTCAGGTCCTCTGCAAGAGCAGTAAGCACTCTAACCACTGGGCCGCCTCGCCAGCCCCCTGGTACTGATTCTTGATGCCCAGTGTTGAAGATTAAGCAGATTAGGGAATGTGGTCCCAACACTGCTGTGCAGCAGGTGTGGGGTGGGGAAGTCATGAACTGTGCAGGGTCCGTTTATCCACCAATAGGAGTTGTAGTTGGGGCTTTAGGATCCAGGTTCAGTTTGTCACTCTGGCAGGGACTTAGGGCATCACTTAGAAAATGCAAGAGCCCAACTGGACTCCTAGCCAGCCCCTAGTTCTCAAAGTGTGGTTTCTAGCCATTGGTTTCAACATTACCTTGGAACCTTCAGGAAATCCATATTCTTAGGCCCCCCTCAACACCTTCTGAATCTGAAATGCTAAGAACAGGGCCCAGAAACAGGTGGTTCAAGAGGCACGGAGATGAATCCCATGCCTGCCAATTTGAGAACGAGTATGTAGTCCATATGAGATATGAACTAACATGAAATGGTGGGCAAAGGGGAGTGGGCGGGGGAATGGGGACTCTAGCCTCCAGGCTGAGCTGGGGGAAGCTGGACAGTGGGAAGGTATGCCAGGGACCAGGCGTGGTCTGACTGGCACAGCATGCCTATAGTCCCAGAGCCTGGGAGGTGGGGGAGGGGTATTGTGAGTTAAGGACAGTTTGGACCTGCAACAAGACTGTCTCAGAGGACAAAACAAACCAACAAACTTAGCCAGCACCAGAGTTAGGCCCTAGAAGACTTCAGAGGCTCATCTCTGGCTGTGTGGTCCTGATGACTTGATTTGGAATCCCTGGAACGCATGTGAAAAGCCAAATGAATTGTCACATGTCTGTGATCTGAGCTGCGGCCAGATGGGAGGAGGAGAAAAGAGAACCCTCCAGGAGTTTGCAGGTCATCTAACCTAGAGTACACAGTGCAGAGGCAGGCAAGAGAGAGACCCTGCCTCAAAGTGGACAGTGAGGACTGATGCTCCAGGTTGACTTCTGACCTGCAAGGTGTAGGGAGCACAGAGAATCCTATAAATAAATAGTAAATATTCATAAATTTCTTTAAAAACACTGTTGGTCATTGAATAATTATAATAGTAAGATTCCTGTCACTATCATACAATGCCTGAGATAGCTGATTTATAAAGACGAAAGTTCGGGTCGGTAAGATGGCTCAGCAGGTAAAGAGTCACTTGCAGTCAAACCGTGTGGTTTCAGTTTGATCCTCAGGACCCACATAGTAGAAGGAGAGCACCAATTCTTACAAGTTTTCCTTTATTCTCCACATGCCTGTCGTGGGATGCACCCACACATCTCCACACTGAAATAAGTAAACTGTAACAGAAGTCTTATTTTGCTTTGGTTTGGTGGGGGAGTCTTATTTCGTGACCCATTGTTTTGGGCCTCTTGTAGGCAAGCCAGATGGCTACAATGGCAATGACTACAAGCCTGTAGCACGGCAAAACCGTCTTCTCAAAAGCAAAAGAAGGGCCTGAGACCTCACCATCCCCTTGGAGGGCTCAAAACTCCCACCAGGCCCTGCCTTTGACAGTCCCAGTACTGTTCAGTAGGTGCCGTCCTGGGGTGGGGTGAGGGCAGGCCCTAGCACAGAGGGACATTCAGGATCAGCCTGTGGTAATGGTGGAACATCTGCCTCACATAGGTGTCCCTGGTTGGCTTCCTTTTCCTGTTGGGCTTGTACATCTCATCCCTGGCTTCCTGTATGGGGGGACTCTATGGAGCCCCCCGGATCCTGCAGTGCATCGCCCAGGAGAAAGTGATTCCCGTACTGGCCTCTCTGGGGCAAGGGGTGAGTGACTCATTTGTTTACAGGAGCTCTCTCTTTCTCTCTCTCCCTCCCCCAACAGTCCCTCCCTTCCTCTCCCCCTCCATCCCTCCCTCTCGTGGCTTTTCTGATATGTGTCTCTGCCCTCTGGGGTGGGGCAAAGTGGAGTGCAGGGCTGTATCTTTCAGCTCTGTCCCTGGGTAGGTTAGCTGGTTACTTAAATAAAGCATCTTACATATCATAGCCACCCAGCTTCCAACAGAGCCCTCTCCCTCAATAAAAACAAATCCAAGACCCTCCAAGTTTAGCATAAAAGAATCTCTCATTTAGGAGAGCAGGCCCTTGCAGCTCTGTCTTTGCCACAGGCTCAGTGTGTCCTGGGTGGTAATGGTGATGGTAGTGGTGGTGTTGGTTTTGGTAGCAATGATGGTAGTGATGATGGTGGTAGTGGTGGTGATATTGTTGTCCTTGGTGGTGATGGTAGTGATGGTGGTGGTGATGGTGTTGTCCTTGGTGGTGATGGTAGTGATGGTGGTGGTGATGGTGTTGTCCTTGGTGGTGATGGTAGTGATGGTGGTGGTGATAGTGTTGTTCTTGGTGGTGATGGTGATGGTGATGATGACAATGGCGGAGGTGACGGCAGCAGCGGCTATTTGATGAGGCTCCACACTCTGGGCTCTGGGCTCTCTGTGAGTCATCATGGACCAAACTGTAACTGATCCTGAATAATTTGATTGAGGGATGGCTGGGGTGGACAAAAGAGACTTTCCTAGAAACCAATAGAAATAGACGCTGGGAATCCCACTTCTCTGTATTGTGGTTTATAAGGTGTACTTTGTTTGTTTGTCTGTCTGTTTATTTTTTTTTTCTGAGGCAGGGTTTCTCTGTGTAGCCCTGGCTGTCCTGGAACTAGCCCTATAGACTAGGCAGGGCTCAAACTTGGAGATCTGCCTGCCTCTGCCTCCCGAGTGCTGGGATTAAAGGCGTATGCCACCACCACTTGGCCTATACTTTTTTTTTTTTTTAGTTTTTCGAGACAGGGTTTCTCTATAGCTTTGGAGCCTGTCCTGGAACTAGCTCTTGTAGACCAGGCTGGCCTCGAACTCACAGAGATCTGCCTGCCTCTGCCTCCCGAGTGCTGGGATTAAAGGCGTATACTTTGTTTTTCTATTCTTAGTCCTTTCTGATTTCAGCCTCATCCCCTGTAATTTCTCCTCTTCCACCCCATATTGGATTTTTGAGATAAGGTCTCACTGTATAGCCCAAGATCACCAAAATTTGCTAGAACTCTCTGGCTGCATGTTTCTATTTATTTGTGTGTGTGTGTGTGTGTGTGTGTGTGTGAGTGTGTGTGTGTGTGAGAGAGAAAGACAGAGACAGAGAAACACAGAGAGAGAGAGAGACAGACAGAGAGACAGAGGGGGGGAGAGAGGTGGGTGGGGAGAGCATGTGCTAGAGCGCACACATGTGGGTGTGGCCAGGAGGACAGCTCTTTGGAGTCAGTAGTCACGTCCTTCCACCTGGGGATCAAGTTCAGGTCATCAGGCTTAGCATCCAGTGCCTTTACCCACTGAGCCACCTCAGTAAGCCCTGTTTATTTCTTGAAAGAAGCTTGCTTGAAACTTACAATCCTCCTGCCTCTACTACTTGAGGGCTGAGCATGCAGGCACTCATAACCACAGCTCCCTCTGTTTCTTATCCCCAGTGGACATGGGCCAGGAGGAGCAGTCGTTGTTACTTCACGATCAGACATTGATATATCAGACACCTTTATTCTACTTTTATGTGTCTGCATGTTTTGTGTGCTACTATGTACTACTCGCATGCTTAGAGCTCACAGAAATCAGAAGAGGGCAACTAACTCCCTAACTAGTTATAGGAGGTCATGAGCTGCCAAGTGGGTGCTGGGAATTGAACCGGGATCCCCCAAAAGAGCAGCCAGTGCTCTCAGTGGTGAGCCATCATCCCAGCCCTTCATTTATTATTTTTTAATGAGGTACCGTGAACACAGAATTCAAAACTAGAAATTATATAAATGGTGTCCACTGGGAATCTCTCCTCTGTGAACCTTTCTGCCTACTGTCCTAACCGTAGCCTTGTCCTTCAGGCACTGTTTCCCTAGGTTTTCACGGTTGTTGTTGGTTTTTTGTGTTTCTGTTTGTTTCTTTGCTTCTTTTGTGGTTGTGGGAACTGAATGCACCCTTGTCTGTGTGTGTGTTTGCGTATGTAGTATATATCATACATGATCAACCTCATGTGTTTTCTGTGATCTATCTATCTATCTACCTATCTATCTATCTATCTATCTATCTATCTATCTATCTATCTACCTACCTACCTACCTACCTACCTACCTACCTACCTACCTACCTATTAAGACAGGGTTTCTCTGTGTAACAACCCTGGCTGTCCTGGAATTCTTTGTAGACCAGGCTGACCTAGAGCTCACAGAGATCCACCAGTCTCTGCCTCCCAAATGCTGGGATTAAAGGCGTGTGCCACCATGCTGAGCTATATTTTTACTTTAAAAATTATTATAAAAATACATATATATATGTGTGTGTGTGTTGTGTCTGCGTGTATGTCTATGTGCCACTTGCATGCAGTATCCATGACGATCACAAGAGGGCATCAGATCACCTGGAACTGGAGTAACAAATGCTTGTGAGCTGCCAAATGGGCACCGGGAACAGAAACCAGGTCATCTGGAAGGGATCAAGTGCTCGTAACTACTGAGCCATCTCTCTAGCTACACCACTTTATTTTTTGAAGCACGGTCTCTCACTGATACAGCTATGGAAGTTGGCCAGTGAACTCTAGGGATCCCATCTTGGTGCCACCAGCAGCCTGTGTTGGGCGACAGGTGCAAGCCTGCATGTCCAGCTTACATGGGCACTGGGGATCTGAATTCAGGTCCTCACGGTCATGTGGCAGGCAGAACCAGCCGAGCCATCTCCTTCGGCTCACAACCGAGCCATCTCCTCAGGCTCCCCATTTGTTTTTCAAACAAATGCTTCTAATTCCACACAACAGACAGCTCTCTCAGTATATTGTTTATTTCATAACTTGCATTTTAAAAATTTCATGTAGTTTATAAATTCATCATTTATATTAATGTAAAGAGGATTTCCTCATTCTTTTTCCTCTATGTTGGTGCGACTTAGTCTATTTAGTCAGTTCCCTGTTGACGGATACACGAGTGCCTTCCAGTCAACAGTGCTGTAGTGGGTAATTCCTACTGCTACAACTGGATGTGTATAGCTTACATCTGTATTGGCAGATGCTTTGAGTAAATTTTTGTGTGTGTGATAATTTTTTTTATTTCTTTACTCTTTGGAAATTTCATGCATGTGTGCAATGTATTTTGCTCATAGCCACCTCCAACTCTCTCTCCCTCCCCTCACCTGAGAAGCCTCCCATTTCATGTCCTTTCCTCTTAGTCCTGGGAGTGCTGTCTGCTGGAATGTTGACTGGTCTTATTGACTTCATTTTGTGCACAACTATGGCGAGTGTCACAGCCATGCCAGGTCCAGATGACATACACAGCCCTCTTCCCCAACCTCTGGCTCTTACATTCTTTCCACCTCCTTCTCTAAGATGTTCTCGTAGCTTGGTAATGGTTGGTATTGATGTCCCATTAAGGGCTGAGCACTTAATAGTCACAGATGTTTATGTGTCTCCGCGTTAACTGCTGCCCACTACAGAAAGAAGCTTCTCTGACTGAGATTAAGAGCAGCACCAATACCTAAAAATAAATATTTAGAAGGCAGTTTGACAACATGTCTGTTTATCAAAACAACAGCAGTAGGTCCCCCCCCCCCCCTTAGGGCCTATGACTTCCCCAGCCATTGGCTTTTGAGTAGCTTAAAGTGCCAGACTTAAATTCTACTATGTGGAGCAGTCCTCAAATCCAGGCAGAAAGTGGTTGGTAACCTCCATAGCAGCCATGCCACTATGGCTCCAATGCATATATCTCTGTATGGTCACATTAGGGTTCACTGCTAGGCAATACCATTGATAAGTTTTTTTCTCCCAGAAGCCTGCAGAGCATCTTTTGGCACTATGCTAGTGGTAGGAAGTTCTGAGATTAGCTCCAACTTTATTCTCTATGTCCTGAAACCCAGATGTGGTGTGTCTTCAGCCACAGGCCTGACCGACTCTATTGGTTACTTTTCTGGTCCTGTAGTAAAATACCATGACCAAAAGCAACTTATGGTCAAAGGGATTTAGTTTTGTTTACATTTTTTTGTTCACTAACCCATGACTTCTGGGGAATTATTGTTCACCTGTGCAGCATGGACATGGGTTACTTGTGTTCAAACTCCTTCTTGAAAAAAAAACTATATACTTAAATTAGCTTCCGAAGTAGCAGGTCTGCTACTGCCTGCCTCTGCCTCTCAAGTGCTAGGGTTAAGGGGTGCACCACAACCACCCAGCTTCTCTGGCTCATTGTTAAGTGAAATGTTTTGCCAGTGTACAGCAGAAATGACCTTTGAGGATACCAAGATTTGTGTTCCCTTTATCGTGAATGAAGTTGATTATCTCTTCCTGTTTTGTAGATGTCTGTATTTTTTTTTCTGCCATTCAGGTTATTTTCAATTTTTAGAAGCTCTTTGTTAGGAAGGCTAACTCTGTGGCCTGTATTACATTTCTCCCTGTTTGTCACGTGTCTTTTAACGTTTAAAGTTTCCCTCAGCCCCTAAAAACTTCTTCATATAGGGTTAGATTATATTCATTTATTTCCTTTTCTTAATAGCAGAAACATAAGCACAGTTTTGAGTTATAGTGAACAGATTAGAAAATGTCATGAAATCAATGTAAACTGTTTTAAGAATAAGCTTGAGGTAAGTGCCTTGTGGCCTCCACCCATGAACCCTGCAAGTCTCCCACCCCACCTACCTCCCCAGTGAGGCCTCCCCTCTGACTCTTCCTCCCCACCTATCTTCCCAGTGAGGCCTCCCCTCTGACTTTCCCTCCCCACCCACCTCCCCAGTGAGGCCTCCCCTCTGGCTTCACACTCCCTCTCTCTCCCCAGTGAGGCCTCCCCTCTGACTCTCCCTCCCCACCTGCCTCCCCAGTGAGGCCCTCCCCTCTGACTCTCCCTCCCCACATACCTCCCCAGTGAGGCCTCCCCTCTGACTCTCCCTCCCTACCTATCTTCCCAGTGAGGCCCTCCCCTCTGGCTCCACACTCCCTCTCTCTCCCCAGTGAGGCTCTCCCCTCTGGCTCCACACCCCTCGACTCTCCCTCCCCACCCGCCTCCCCAGTGAGGCCCTCCCCTCTGACTCCACACCCGCTGCCTTCTGTGATGAGCATTTATGACTTTTCTAGGGGTCTGCAGGCTTTCTCAAGTGTCAAACAGCACATTGCAGGTCCTGAGCCTTGGACACCAGTGCCACGTTCTGCTGTTGAAGCTCATAAATTGCCACAGAGAACACCTGACCCTTGACCAAGGGCACAAATCTAAATTTCATGTAATTCATGTAATAAAACCTTATTCTTTTGATTACTAAAAGATGCAAAGCCGCTTGTGGCTCATGGCACAAACAGACTCTAGGATTTGGCTCGGGGACCTCAGCTTACAACTCTGCTCCCTCCAAGAGCATCTCTGAACATTTGCCTGCTTCTGAAGCCTCCGAGTACAGATTCAGTATTCCTTCTTTATACTGTCCGGGGCCAGGAGCTTTTCAGACTCGGGGCTTTGGGGTATTCTATATTTGTAATACAGTACCTTTAGGCCAGGTCTAAATATTCAGTCCACGTATGTTTCATACACACCTAGCCACGTAGCCTGAAGGTGATTATACACAGCGTGTTTAGAAATTGTAGGCATGAAGCAAAGTTTCATGGTGTGGGGCTTCCCAATTTAATTTCCACACAAATCAAATACAGGCTTTATAGAATTCCAGCATTTCTGATACAGAGTTTTTGTGCTGAGGATATCAAGTCTGTAAATGTGCGAGAGTGTGTATGTGTGTGTGAGTGTGTGTGTGAGTGTGTGTTTGAGAGTATGTATGTGAGTGTGTATGTGAGTGAGTGTGTGAGAGAGAGTCTATGTGAGTGTGTGGGAGCGTGTGAATGTATGCAAGAGTGTGTATGTGTGTGAGAGAGAGTGTGTGTGTGAGTGTGTGGGAGAGTGTGTGCGGAGTGTGTATGTGTGTGTGACAGAGAGTGTGTGTGAGTGTGAGAGTGTGTGTATGTGAGTGTGTGTATGTGAGTGTGTGTATGTGAGTATGTGGGAGAGTGTGTACATGTGAGTGTGTGTATGTGTGTGTATGTGAGTGTATGTGAGTATGTGTCTGTGTATGAGTGTGTGTGAGTGTGCATCCTTCTACACTATACTTCCCCATCATTATGTTTCTGAGCATCCTCCTCCTCTTTGCTGTGTCTTATTATTGAGGGGGGGATATGGATGATCCTTGTTCTAAATGAAAATTTAGATTAACCCCAAACTGTATTCCTAGTACCGGGGTCTTTTTCCCAGACAGCATTTCTCTGTGTAGCCCTGGCTGTCCTGGATCTGACTCTGTAGACCAGGCTGGCCTTGAACTCAGAGATCCACCTGTCTCTGCCTCCCGCATGCTGCACTTAAAGGAGTGCACCGTCACCTCCGTCTTCTATGACTGAAATTTCTTACCCACACAATATGTCTGTCTCCATACACTGAGTAACGCCCGACCTTTTCCAGGGTATTTGTACTAGTCGATGCTGCTGTAGAGATGGATGAGGTGTTTGAATCCTCTTTGTTTTTACAAGTTTGCCATTTTCGTGGGTATTTGGAAAGTAGACACCTTTATCTGCTGAGCCATCTCACCTGCCCTGTCTGTCTTTTTCCAATTACGCTGTAGGGGTTCACTGTCTGTTTTCCATATCTTTTTTCCGAAACTTAAAGAAAATCAGTTTCTAAGGACTTAGCTTATATGCAGTCATTTTATTGTTAGAATCCGCTAAACCACTTTAATAAACATTCCCCAACATTCTCAAACATTATAAAAGCTTTCCTCTTCCTTCTTCCTCTCCTCCCCTCCCTCTTTCTCTCCTTTTTAAAGGCTGTTTTGGGGATGGTTTCTCAGGTCAGCATGGGTTCCAATACGCCCCTAAATGCCACCGTTGGTTTCAGAGGTGTACTGGGAGTGCTTTAGGCTGGAAGTTCAGCGGGGGGCTGTCCACATAAAGCTGATGTTTAAAGCCATGACCAGGGGTAAGGGCCTAGTGGGTGAGTTTAGGTGGAGAAAAGAAATGGTCAGGAGGACAGGCATGGGACAACTTTAGATCCAGTCTCTGAGGCTTGGGGACTGGGTTAAGAAGGCCGAGAGGGAGAGCTGGTGGAGGGGAGGCAAATGGAGAGAAGCCAGATGCAGAGTCAGCCACAGAGGAACAAGGCAGCTGGGTCAAATAAAGTTCACCAGGTGACGAACAGGGGACCCAGAGGTGAATGCACCCTTGGTTCCAGAACCGTGAGTGGCTGTGGTGGTGTCAAGGAAAGGCAGGTAAAAAATCTTCCCACATCCATTCCATGCCCTTCTCCACGAATGCCAGGCATGTGTAGTTGTGTGCGCATAAGCAACTTGTCCGTGATGCCTAGATGCGCGGGGATCAGTGGTTTGTAATCACACGGGGGCCTCCTATTTGGGGAAGTTGAAACACCAAGACTTCCAAAGCCATAAGGTAGCGAGCCATGTTAGTAGTGATGTGGTCCATGCCTCTGGTATTTAGGAGATCCTACGTGACCCTGCTGGGTTTGCGTTACAACGTGTTAGCTCAGGTTTCACATCAACCCCATGAGTTGGAGGTTATTTCAAACATCACGTGGAGAGAAGTTCCTGAGACATTATGTTTGGTTTTTTTTAATTATTTTTATCATTTAATTATCAAATTTCTGAAATTTTCTATCTGAAATTTCACAATTCTGTATTTTTGTTGTTGTTCTCATAGAAAGGGCCAAATAAAACACCTGTAGCGGCCATCTTCCTGACCAGCGTGGTGACCATGGCCTTTGTCCTAGTGGGCCAGGTCAATGTTCTGGCTCCCGTCGTCACCATCAACTTCATGCTGACCTACATCGCCGTGGACTACTCTTACTTCGCCCTCTCCATGGCTCCCTGCAGCCTCCCCGAGTCTCGGGAGCCGGCGCCCAGAGAAGGTCCAGAGGCTCCGCGCTGCTCTGAGCGCCTGCTTCGGGACAAGGCTCCCAGCTACGGCTCTGACACCCCTGCTGGAAGCCTCTCTGAGGGCACTCTGCTGGAGTTCAGCAAGGACATGGACCAGCTCCTCCAGCCTAGAGGGAGACTAGAGCCTAGTCAGCTTGGGTCAAGACAGGGGAACCAGATCCCAAAGAGGAAGTACAAGAAGGGCGCCAAGCGAACCCTACAAGATAGCTTCCTCTTGGACCCTGGGTCACCCTCGTCTTTTCCTACAGAAGACTCTGAGGGGTTGTCCGCTGCTTCCTGGGAGGCGCCAGAGTCCTGTCTGAGCCAGCGGACATCTAGGAGTGTATCACATGACCAACTTGTCCCAGATCTGTGCAGCCGGCCTAGAGTGAATGGAGATGGTAAGTGCATTGGATTTATGTTGGGGCCTCCTATTTTGGGGTGACCACTAGTTGCTTCATCTACCTAGTTATTACACTTCAGTTTTCATAACTTTGGATAATTTTAATATTTATTTCAAAATGTTAGAATTTAGTGTCGGTTAAATTGTTTATAATTCTACCCTGATATATATATATATATATATATATATATATATCATATATATATCATATATATATGATTTTAGACAGTGTATAAGAGCTGGGAGCCAGAGCTAGAAATTGAATATCATTTTCCTGTTAGTCAAAATTCTGTTGAAACTTAACCATCATGAACCAGATTAAGTTATCCTTTGTAAAGGAATTAATGCTAAGGACTCACTAAGTTTTGTTGGTAGAAGAGGGCTCTCCCAACCCAGGCACCATGGGATGAAGGAATGGTAGCTGAAGGATTGTAGCGTTTCTTAAACCCCTCAAACACAACATCATAAAGTCATTACAGAAAGTGAGAAATCCTGGGGGAAAGAGAAAACATCATTTTTGAGAACCTGCCATATCCCAACTGCTTTATATCTTGCTATAATTTGGATCTGGAATGTCACCCAAGGGTCCAGGTTAAATGCATGCCCCAGGATGGTGCAATTGGGTGGTAGTAGAACTTTAAGAGGAGGGGCCTAATGAGAGGACTTCAGGTCATTGGAGGTAAGCTCCTCAAGGGGTCCTGGGGACACTGGTGCTCTCTCTGCTCTCCGTTGCTCTATGGCCCATGATATAAGCAGTTTTATTTTATCACCATGGTGTGATACCCTACTAGCAGGCCTAAAGCAGCAGGACCAACTAGTCACGGATGGACACCTCCGATACTGTGGGCCAAAATAAATCTTTTTGCCTTAAAAGTTGTTGAATTAGCTAACTTTTTATCACTATGGCAACATGCCTGAGGAAACAACTTAAGGGGGAAAGAATTTATGTGGGTACCATTTCAGAGATTTCTGTGCATACTCAGGTGGCGCTGTGGTTTGAGCCAGTGGCAAGGTCGAGGCATTACGGTAGGAAGACACAGTGGAGAAAACTGCTACCTCCCAGCGTCAGGAAACAGAGGAGCACAGAAAAGAGCTGCCAGGGACCACACATAACCTAGTTCTGTACTTTCTCCAATCAGGCCTAAGAGCTCATTCAGTACAGATTAATAATGAATCCATCGATCCGGTTATAGCCCCCTGACCCAACCCCGTAGCTCTGCCAAGAGCTGGGGCCAAGCCTTCAGCACATAAGACTTTCAGGAGGACACTTCTTATTAGATCATAATTGATTGAGTAAACCATCCCAGGTGTTTGTTACAACGACAGAAGCTGCCTCATGCACGTCCAGTACTTCATGTAGTATAATAGATACCAGTATCTCCCAGTTTATCAATGAAGACTTCTGGTGGAGTCATCAAGAAGTTTGAGCAGACCCCTTGCGTGACTTGCTATCACAGTCTCCAGGCACCCGCGTGCATTTGATGTCTAGGTACTTTGTGCTATAGCATCTCTGTGCAGATGGGCTTGGACAGGGGATGAGACAGAGGCCATAGGAGACGTCTGAAGAAGAGCGCTCTGTGTTTCCTTCTCTTAACTTGGTGGGGCCCTTTCAGTGGTAGGACAGTTATTAAAATATAAACCATAATTTATTTTTATCAAAATCACAAGTGTACAGTTTAATAAGCCAAATGCATTAAAAGTCAGAACAGTGGTTTCCACATTTCCATACTGTCCCCCTCTACCCTTCACAACCCCCCAGTCCCAGTTAGTTTGTTTATTTGGTTTTGGTTTTTCAAGACAGTATTTCTCTGTGTAACAGCTCTGGCTGTTCTGGAACTCACTCTGCAGACCAGGCTGGCCTTGAACTCACAGAGATCCACCTGCCTCTGCCTCCCAAATGCTGGGATTAAAAGTGTGTGCCATTACAGTCCTTAGTTTTAGTTTTATGAGGCAGAGTCTCACTGTGTAGCCCCGGCTAGCCTAGAACTTGCAGACCAGGCTGGCCTCACACTCACAGACATCCTCTGCTTGGGATTAAAATTGTATGCCGCCATGCCTGGCAGATTACAGGCCATCCCGTTTACCACACATCAGAGCTAGGGAACAAGGAATGTCTCAGCTACAATAACGTTCTGTTCACTCTATTTATTTCACTTGCTGTTGCTGCCTGCCCATCATTGAATGTCCTTTCTGCGTCTGAAGAATTTCCAACATATGAATCTTGGGAGTAGGCAGAGGAAGCCATCACACTCAGAGCCACAGATGTCAAACACTCAGTTTTATGGCATCGGCTGCAGCTAGAGTTTAGGCATGAGACCAAGGACACGCCAATCAGACAAACCCTCCTTAGACTGGGAAATGAGGACACCAGAGAGCTCTCTGGAAGTTTGTCGGAAGGTGCAGACAGTGCAGCAGTTGTATCCCCAGATGCTGCTGTTACAAACCGTTTTTGAGCGTCAGTCATCCTGGCTCCAGAGTCCTGACCTCGTTCTCAGCTTTTCCAGCTGTTTTCAGAGGTTTATTTTTAAAAACTTAGTTAAAATGCACTCAATAAATAATTACTATCTGAGCCGTTTTTAGTGTGCAGATCAGCGTTGTTAAATATATCTGTGTTTAAGTTAGATAGCTACTGCCATTGTCATTTCCTTCTGATAAAACTATATCCATTAATCGATAGCTCCCCTGCTCTATCAGGGAGCTGACTTTTCACTGTTGGGGAATGTACCCTGCTGAGCCTACATCCTCAGTGTTGGAGTGATGACTGCATGTTAATCTTGTGCTCACTTGAGTCAGGCTTCTTTCTGAGTTCGAGGCCAGCCTGGTCTATAGAGTGAGTTCTAGGACAGCCAGGGCACAGAAGAACCCTTTCTCAAAACAACAGCAAAAACGGTTTTTGTTAACTTGACACACACTAATTCACCTGGGAAGAAGAAACCTAAATGAAGAAAATGCCTCCATCAGATTGTCCTATAGATTGATTAATAATTGTTGGGGTGAATCCATCCCACTTGTGTGTGGTGTTACCCCTGGGCAGGAGGCCTTGAGTTGCATAAGAAAGCAGGTTGAGCAAGCTAGGGGAACAAGACAGTGATCAGCACCCCTCCGTGTCCTCTGCTTCAGTTCCTGCCTCCAGGGTCCTGCCCTGAGCTCCTGCCCTGACTTCCCTTCACGATGAACAATGAGCTGTAAGATGAAGCAAACCCTTGCCTCCCCGAGCTGCCTTTGCTCACGGTGTTTACTGCTGCAGTAGAAAGCAAACTCGGACAATGACTGATCACAGTTTGTCAGCTGAAGTCTTAGGACATTTTCTTCCTGCAGCCTCTTCGTTTGCCCATTTATTCAGGAAATTCTCATGTCAGCCTGGAGACTTGGGTGGGGTGTGCAGGGGCACCCTTGACTTCAAGCATACAGGGCAGAGAGGACTCTTGCTCAGAAGAAACCTGAAAAATATTCCTACTAATTTCTCAATGCCTCAGGTTCCCTAAGGACAAGAGCTTTCTATATTTTGGGGTTTTGTTTGTTGTGTTTTGAGACCTCAGGGTCTCATTACATAGCCCAGACTGGTTTTCTAGTCATCACGTATCCTAGGCTGGCTTTAAACTCAGACCCCCTGATCCTGCGACTGGAGTCTCACACCTCAATACCCAGCAAGACCTTTATATCTTTGGAGATTCTTTTTCTCCCCATCATCCATCATGTTGATATTGCATATATTTTTCTTTATTCCGCAGTATTTTCAAGTATATTGTATATATTTCTTTAGTTCATTTTCCAGTTTTCTTTTGCTGGAAAAACTGTTTTTTGTTTTTTTGTTCTTGTCAGGGCTAAAACTCCATGAATCAATGCGAGCCAGCTCCCTTCCCAGGGTGCTGCACACAGACACAGCCCAGCCAAGTCTCCTGCTGCTGCTGCTGTTACTGTTTATGTTGTCCACAAAATTCCCGCCTGTTCACTGATGTCCTTGATAATTTCCCGCAGCTGTCACTCACACGCGCACACACACACCACACACACTCTCACACACATATACACACTCACACGTATGCATGCACACACATGCTCACACACATGCATACACACACATACACACACACACACACACACACGCGCGCGCGCGCGCGCGCACATACTGTCTGTCTTGTTAAATTTAGCCCTCTGCACTCTTGTCATCTTGTTCCCCTTTCTGGAACACATCACAAATTTATTTCCCAGTTTTTCTAGCAATTTTGGTTTTAAATGTTGCTTGCTGTGTCAGTCATAATGAGGCTTGATTACCAATAGCAAAATCACAAGACGGTAGTGATTTAACCTGCCTCCTACAAAAGGAGCCCGAGGCGGATGCAGCAACTCCACGGTCCTCAATGGCTCAGACTCCTTTTTTCTTTACCATCCTCACTTAGCAGATTGTCCTGCAATACAGGGTGGGGCCACAGGGGTTGGGGGGCCTTGCCGGTACACCCCATCCAGGCAGGTGGGGCTGCGAGGGTGGGGGGCCTTGCCGGTACACCCCATCCAGGCAGGTGGGGCTGCGGGGGCCTTGCCGGTACAGCCCATCCAGGCAGTAGAAGAAAGGAAGGAAGAGGCACAAAAGATGAACTTCCAGATTGAGTCACATGGGAGTCTTCCTCGAAAGCCCATTCTGCCTCGCTGTGTTTCCATGGTTGGCATTTAGTCACGTGATATGGCTGACACACGAGGAACTAGCAGATGTCTTTTACCCCGTGCATTGTTACTTAGAAAACGATGCTTGCTTTTGTTTTCTTCACCAGAAAGACAGTAAGGTGGAAACCACCAGTCTGGACTGTGTTGTACTGATTTTAATTTCCAAACACTTGGGTTGTAACCTGACTTGTCCATATCTTCATTTTTTTCTCTTACTTTGAATGTCATCCACTGCTTGTTTTGTGGATATAACTGCTTCTGTTGTGCCCTTGACACATAGCATTACTTTCCCCTGTAGAAGTCTTTCTGCTCTGGAATTTGTTCCTGTTTTCTCTAGATTCTTTTCCTTTGGTGTCCCCTCCTTTCCTCTCCGCCTTCCCTTCTTTCCTCTCTCCCTCCCCCATCTCTTTTCCTGCTCCCCCCTCTTTCCCTCCTTCCATCCTCTCTTTTATTGCAAAGACATTTTTTAAACCATATTTTTATATATTATATTCTGATCACAGTTTCCCCTCCATCTTCTCCTCCAGGGTCTTCCCCCTCCTCACCCAGCCAACTCCACACCTTCTTTCTCTCTCAAAGACAAACGGCCAATTAAAAAATAAAAAACCAAACTAGAATAAAGCAAAGCAAACAGACAAATTGGGGGAATGCAAAGAAAAAACACAAGACACACACATTCTCTCTCTCTCTCTCTCTCTCTCTCTCTCTCTCTCTCTCTCTCTCTCACACACACACACACACACACACACACACACACACAACTGGAAACCATAAAAGGTAAGAACATAAGCAAAGGACAAGGTAAAAATTCTCAGACAAGCCGGGCGGTGGTGGCGCACGCCTTTAATCCCAGCACTCGGGAGGCAGAGGCAGGCGGATCTCTGTGAGTTCGAGACCAGCCTGGTCTACAAGAGCTAGTTCCAGGACAGGCTCCAAAACCACAGAGAAACCCTGTCTCGAAAAACAAAAACAAAAAAAAAAATTCTCAGACAAAACATCTCCAAAAACACCACTGAGTTCATTTTGTACTGGCTGTCTCCTGCAGGTCCTGGGGCCTCCCTTAAGTGTGATAAGCCCAGTGAGGCTCTATTAGAGAAAACCAATTATTTCTTTGCAAGCTGTTATCAGTTAGAGATAGGTTCTGGGTTAGGACTGGAGGCTCATGTCCATGTCCCTTCTCAGTGCAGGGACCTCATCTGGCGTGGACCTGTGCAGGCCTGTGCATGCTGCCGCAGTCTCTGTGAATTCATGTGTGCGTCAGCCCTGCTGTGTCCGGAAAGCACTGTTTTCCTGGTGTCCTCCATCCCCACTGGCTCTCAGAATCTTTCTGCCTCCTCTTCTGCATAGTTCCCCGAGTCCTATGGGGAGAGAGAGGCTTGATGAAGACGTCCCATTTAGGACTCTTACTCTCTGCACAGTGTCCTCTAGTGGGGGTCTCTGCCTTAGATGGGTCTCTGTCCCATCTCCTGCAGGAGGAAGTTTCTCTGATGGAGGCTGAACAAGACACTGATGTATAGGTATAGCAGAAAGTCATTAGGAATCGTTTTATTGCCCCATCCCTTTAGCAGAACAATAGTACTTTGTTTTTCCCCCTAGGTCCTTGGCCTATCTAGTCTCAAGTTCCTGGCCACCCAGGTATTGTCAGGCCTGAGTTCTGTCTCACTGAGTGGGTCAGATCAAATCAAATCAAATCGAATCAAATCACATAGTGGTTGGTTACCTCCATAACCTTTGTGCCACGATGGCGCCAGCCTATCCTGCAGACAGGTCACCATTGCAGATGAAAGGGTTTGGAGCTGGATTGGTGTTTCCCTTTCTCCTCTGGCGGTGTGCATAGTGCTATCCAGGACCAGAAACACCAGTCAGTAGGGGTGAAGGCTCTAGTTAGGCACCATCTTGACTTCTCTGCCTTTAATGTGTTATATAGCTGTTGTCTTTAGCAATAGGGCCTTGCAATCAGCTTGTGGAGAATAACCAATAGCCTTGGAATAGTGTGAGCTGTTTGGGAGTTCTCATGGAGCCCTTTGGTGCATGCCATTAAATATAACCCATTCCTGGCACCGAATGTTTCACTTGGTGGCGAGAGATGTCTAGTTGGGTCTTTGTCTACCTTGTTTCCCTTGTTATTTGGTGATTTAGAATATCTATATATCAACGCCAGTGTATATATGCATATATACATATGTATATATAAAATCTAAATATATATACATATATAGTTCTTTATATAAAGCTACTATAACAGGTTTCCATATGGCCCCTCAAATGGCCTTTAGTGTCAGCTGCCCCTCCCTGTAATCCCTTGTTTACTTCCTTCTTTGCTGCCCCTTTCCATGTAATCCTGTTTGTTTCTCCACCCCACTGTTTTTCCATAACTTTATATTCTATTTTCCCTACATTAGAGGGTCCCTCTACTCTGCTTTGTCTCTTAGTCTATACTTGACCTCTGTTATTATGTGGATAGCAGCATTTCTATCAAAGGCTTAAAAACCTAACATCCAACATATAAGAAAATACATATCATATTTGTCCTTTTGGGTCTGGGTTGCCTCACTCAGGATAATTTTTTTCTAGACCCATCCATTTACCTGAAGATTTCAATTTTAAAAAGCTGAATAATATTCCATTGTATAAATGTACCACATTTTCATTTGCCATTCATCTGTTAATGGACATGGAGGTTGTTTCCAATTGCTAGCTATTGTGAACAGAGCATCAACGAACATGGATGAGCAAGTGTCTCTGAAGTAGGGTGTAGAGTCCTTGGGTGTATGTAAGAGTGGTAGATATATATATCTTGAGGTAGATATATTTCCAGCTTCCCAAGGAACTGCCACACTGATTTCCATAGTGGCTGTACAAGTTTGTACTCCCACCAGCAATGAAAGAATGCCCTCTTTACCCCATGTTGTGTTTTGAAAGAAAACAGCCCCCAAGGGAGTGGAACTATTAAGAGGTGTGGCCTTGTTAGAAGAAGTGAGTCACTGTGGAGGTGGGCTTTGAGGTCTTCTATATGCTCAAGCTATGCTCAGTGTGACACCCAGTCCTCTTCCTGTTGCCGGCACACATCATGCTCCCCACCGTGATAATGGACCAAACCTCTGAAACTGTAAGCCACCTCCTCAATCAAATGTTTTTCTTTGTAAGAGTTGCTGTGGTCATGGTGTCTCTTCACAGCAATAGAAACCTTAACTGAGACACCCCACATCCCCGACAGCATGAGCTGCCATTTGTTTTATTGATCATGGCCATTCTTACTGGTGGAAGATGAAATCTCAAAGTAGTTTTGGTTTACATTTCCCTGATGACTAGGAAGGCTGAACATTTCTTTAAGTGTTTCTCAATCGTCATGTTTCATCCTTTGAGAATTCTCTATTTAGTTCTGTACCCCATTAAAAGAAGATTTATTTGTTTAGGTACTTTATGTATGTGGGTGTTTTGTCTGTATCCACATTTGCATATTGGAAGAAGGCATCGGATCTCATGTGACTACAGTTCTCCACCATGTGCTTGCTGTGAATTAAACTCAGGACCTCTGGGAGAGCAGCCAGTGCTTTTAACTGCTGAGCCGTCCCTTTGGTTTGGTCCCCCCGTACCCTATTTATTTGTTTTTGTTATTGTCTTGTTCTGTTTTCTGAGGCAGGGTTTCTTTATGTAGCCCTGGATGTCCTAGAACTCACTATGTACACCAGACTGGCCTCAAACTCAGAGATCCTCCTGCCTCTGTCTCCCAAGTGCTGAGATTAAAGGTGTGCACCATCACCGCCTGGCAGGTTATTTGTTTTCTTGATGTGTTGGTATTTTGTTGTTGTTGTTTGATTGATTTTTAGTTCTTTATATGTTGTGTGGAGGAGTGGGCTGCGTCCCACTGCCTGGCTAGCTTAACCCCCGAAATAATCACAAAGAAATTGTATTAATTTAAACGCTGCCTGGCCCATCATCATTAACAACTAATAAGTTAGCCTCTTATTGGCTAACTCTCACACCTTGATTTACCCCATTTCCATTAATGTGTATCGCCACTTGACTGTAGCTTACCGGCATGAGTCTAACCAGCGTTCATCTAGGGCAGAAGAATGATGGCGTCTACCACTCTGCCCTTCTTCCCAGAATTCTCTTCTGTCTTCCCCGCCTACCTGAATTCTGCCCTATCAACTAGGCCAAGGCAGTTTATTTAATAACCAATGAAAGCAACACAAATATAGTACAGAAGGACCTCCTACACCATTTATATATTTTAGATATTAACCTTTGAGTAGATGTGTAATTGGTAAAGATCTTTTCCCATCCTGTAGCCTGCTGATTTCTCTGAACGATGGTGTTCTTTGCCATACAGAATCTTTTCAGTTTTGCAAGGTCACACTTATAAATTGCTGTTCTTAGTACCTGAGCTATTGGTGTTTCATTTAGAAAGTCTTTTCCTGTGCCAGTGAACTCAAGACTTCTCCCCTCTTTCTCTTCCACCAGATTCAGAATACATAAGGACTTATGTTGAGATCTTTAATCCATTTGGAGTTGAGTTTTGTGTAAGGTGATAAATATGGGGATCTATTCACATTCTTCTACAGGCAACCATCCAGTTTGACCAGCACCATTTGTTTAAAGTGCTGTCTTTTTTTTCCCCCACTGTGTATTTCTGGCTCTTTTCAGTCCAAAGCTAGGTGTCCATAGGGCCTGTAATTCTATCTCATTGGCCAATGTGCTGCCTTTGTGCCAAGACCATGCTGTAGTATGGTCATGCTGTATTACTATTTTGTTACTCTGTAGTAAAATTTGAGACTGGGAATGGTGATTCCTCTAGCAGTTCTTTGATTATTCAGGATTGTTTTAAATATCCTATTTTTCTGTGTGTGTGTAGTTTATATGAAGCTGAAAATTGTCCTTTCAATTTCTGTGAATAATTGTGTTGAAATTTTCATAGGAATATCTATGATTATCTACATTGTTTTTGGTAGGATGGCCACGTTACTTTATTAATCCTGCTGTAAATCAATGAGCATTGGGGAATCTTTCCATCTTCTGATATCTTCTTCAGTTTCTTCCTTCAATATCTTAAAGTTTTTATCATGCAAGTCTTTTACTTGCTTGGTTAGAGTTGCCCCCAAGATATATATATATACACATATATGTATATATGTATATGTATACACACACACATATATATCAGGTGTTGCTTCCCTGATTTCTTTCTCTGTCTGTCATTTGCATATATGAAGGCCATTAATTTTTTTGTGTGTTAATTTTGTATCCTGCTACTCTGCTGAAAGTGTTTATCAGCTATAGAAGTTTCCTGGTGGATTTTTTAAGGGTCTCTTATGTTTAGTATCTTACTGTCTGTAACTAAAGGTATTTTGATTTTTTTCTTCAATTTGTATTTCCTTGGTCTCCTTCAGTTGTCTTATTGCTCCAGCTAGGACTTCAAGCACTATTTTGAATAGATATGGAGAGAGTGGACAACCTTTTCCTGATTTTAGTGGAAATACTTCGAGTTTTTCTCTATTTAATTTGATGTTGGCTATGACTTGCTCTAAATTGCCTTTATTGTGTTGAGGTATGTCTCTTGTGTCTCTGGTCTCTCCAGGACTTTTATTATGGAGGTTATATTTTGTCCGAAGGTCTTTTCTGCATCTAATGGGATAATCATGTGGTTTTTGTCTTTCAGTTTGTTTGTATGGTGGACTGCATTTACTAGTTTATGTATGTTGAACCATCCCTGCATCTCTGGGATGAAGTCTTCTTGATGTGTTCTTAGATTCGGTTTGCAAGTATTTTATTGATATTTGTTGTATCTATGGTCATAAGGGAAATCAGTTTGTAATTTTCTTCCTTTGTTGGGTTTTATGTGGTTTGGGTATCAGGGTAACTGTGACCTCATAAAATGAATTGGGCAATAGTCCTGTTCCTTTTTTGTGGAACAATTTGAGGAGAATTGGCATTAATTCTTCTTAAAAGTTTGGTAGAATTTTGTGCTAAAACTATCTGGCCCTGGGCTTTTTGGTTGAGAGAATTTTAGTGACTGCTTCTATGCCATTGGGACTTATAGGTCTGTTTAAACTGTTTGTCTGATCTTGGTTTAACTTGGGTAAGTGGTATGTATCAAGAAAATTACCCACCCTTTTAGATTTTCCAATTTGGTGGATTACGGGCATTTAAAGTATGTTTTTATGATTCTCTGGATTTCCCTGGTGTCTGTTGTTATGTCCCCCTTTCAGTTCTGATTTTATTAATTTGGATATTCTCTCTCTATTCTTTAGTTAATTTGAATAAGGTTTTGGTGAGGGAGAATTGTCTGTATTCTGTCAATCATGTTATAAATAAACACTGATTGGCCAGGCAGGAAATATAGGCAGGAAAACCAGACAGGGAGTAGAAATGATGTAATAAGAACAGGAGAATTCTGGGAAGAAGAAAGTTGATTCCTCCCACTCTTGCCCAGACCACGGAAGCAGCAGGATGTGATCTGCCTCATTGAGAAAAGGTACTGAGCCACATGGCTAACATAGATCAGAAAAATGGGTTAATCAAGATGTGAGAGTTAGCCAATGAGAGGCTAGAGCTAATGGGCCAATCAGCTTATAGTTTATGGAGACCTATGTGTGATTTCCTTTGAGGCTAAACAGTTGTGGGATACCAGGCAGGACAAAAACCCCAACAAACAACCCCCCCCTCATGTTACAAGGGTTCGTCAATCTTACTGATTTTCTCAAATAACCAACTCTTTGTTACATTGATTCTTTTTGTTTGTTTCTATTTTATTGATTTCAGCCCTGAGTTTGGTTGTTTCTTGCTATCTACTTCTTTTGGTTGTTATTTCTTCTTTTTTTCCTAAAGCTTTCAGGTGTATTGCCAAGTTTTTATTAGATCACCTGTTTAACGTTTTATGGTTACAGCTAATGTACATTTGGCATTCTGTATCCATGGTCTTATATCCATAGATTTAATCAAATACAAAAAAATTTGAAAAAAAATGTTACCACTGTCCTGTCTTGTATTTAGTCCTGTTGTAATTGCATCTATACTGAAATGAAATGTTATTATTCTTTTTTAGCCTTATTCACTAATTAATACATTTTGATAACTAGTTACACAGCATTACATTGTATTAGACGCTATAAATAATGTAGATATAATTTACCGTGTTAGAGAATGTGTAGGTCTATGAAAACACTACATTTCATATGTGAGGTGTGAGTTTTCATGGGGAATCCTGACACATGTTATTAGTGGATGACAAGGGACAGACAACTGTCCTAAGAGCCATTTAGAAGATCTGAACATAACAAGACTTGTCACTTGGGGAACCTTATTGCAGAATGTCTGGGAATAAGCTGGCCTCTTTGCTGGCCCAACTGTGAATAGTTGAAGGCTTTCTCCAAGGCTCCTTTATTCCTTTTGGTTCTAATCTGTGGTGGGGGTGGGGGAGACACAGATGGCAGCTTGCATTCTGGGAGTTGAGTGAAAGAAGGGAGTTAGCAAGTCCTATTGTATGGAGCCCAGACCTTCAGCCCCCTTCTCTTTATGTCAAGCGCAGATACAATGGCTGGATTTCTTTAGAGGAAAAACACCTTGGACAGGGGATTGTGAAAGTAGGGCTTTGTCCGTAGTTTGCTGGGAGAGGAGACAGACCCTGTCATCAGCCAACTGGCCTGAGCTCTGCTGAGGTCCTCCAGGGGGATGGCGGCTCCTGTGAGTACCATCTGTGGGCCCAGAGTTCTCCTCTTCTGCTCCATGTAAGCTGGCCTCGCTGTCCTTTCTCCTTCCAGGACTGACTTCTGTCTCCGCTCTCTGCCCTCTGCTTTCGGGTTCACACTTGTTTCAGTACCTTTCTGTCTTCTGCGTGGGTTTCCAGACAGACATGTGCTCAGTCTGTGAGTTTAAAAAATGTATATTTATCTATTACCTCCCTGTTTATGTGTGTGCTCACTCATGTGCCATGGTGCACGTGCTGGTGCAGAGGTCAAAGGACAACCTGCAAGAGTTGGTTCTCTCCTTCCACCACGTGGGTCACTAGGCTCAGGTCATTAGGCTTGGCAGAAAGGGCCCTTCCCTGCTGGGCCATCTCACTGGGCCAGTCTGTGATGTTTAATGAATGAAGTGGGCACTATCCTGCGGTCCAGGCTTAGCAATGCCACAACTTTGGTTGACTGTTCCCTCTGTCCCCCTTCCTGCCACCTTGTCCTTGGCACAGTCATGCCTCAACTCATTCTTGGACTTTTGCCAAGTCCTCAAACTAGTATGCCGCCTCCAGGCTCTCCCCCTTCTCCTGCTCGGACTGCCCGTGGATTGACTTCTCCCTCTTGCTTAGATGCCTCTCTGGACTCCCAGCCCTTTCGTCAGAAGTCCAGATCTGTGTCCTCGGCCCAGCTCCTTAGCTCTGCCCTCGCCTTCCTCTGGGCCACATACTCCTGAGCACCCAGTACAGAGCACTGTAGTTGAGCCCCAGCTAGGGCCTGAATCCATCCCGTTCCGCTCCATCCCGTCTTTCATAGCCTGTGCTGTCCTCCCAGGCTGCCTCGCCTCCTCCTCCTTTCTCTATTTGGAAAGCTCTGGCGTTTAAAATCCATCTGGCTTTCTAAAGACTTTCACCTCTTTTGAGGACTTAGAGAATTTTTCCACTGTAGCCGAAAACACTTGATTCCTAGGAGACGCCTAAGTCCTTATCACACTGTTAGGCGTTTATATCGGACTTGTTCCCACGGCCATCATTGTTCCCCATCCGTCTGCTTGTCTTAAGGAAAATAAGCATCCCTTTCTTCCTCTGTCCTGACCTTGGTGCTTCTCTGGACTGCACAGGGGGCCTTTTCACCTTTGCACCCATCGCCGTGTTCCCCTCAGGCCAGGGAATGAAGCAAACATTTGGTGAGGTCTAGTGAAATGATCTAGCAGTTGAACAGATGTGGCCCAAACTTTGAGACCCTGATCAGTAAACTAGACAAGAGTTAAACTGTCAGACAAATGTAGTCT
Source organism: Microtus pennsylvanicus (assembly GCF_037038515.1). NCBI lineage: Eukaryota > Metazoa > Chordata > Mammalia > Rodentia > Cricetidae > Microtus > Microtus pennsylvanicus. The sequence goes on along the minus strand of NC_134579.1, from coordinate 61,333,625 downwards.
TTAATAAGCCGAATGCCCTTGGGTGATAAGAATGCATGGGGATCACGTATTCCCGAGAGAACGAGTCAAATAACGTGGGACTGTTTTATAGCGCACATACACACAGAGCCCTTCTTTCTACCAGCTGGGCAAGAGAGATACTTCTGATTTTCATCATCAAAGCAAAAAGGAACTGATTAACGAGAAATAAAAACCATTTGTGCGATACAGTGTCACAGAAAGGACCAGTTATCCTGCCAAACACAACTGATAAGAGCATCATTATTTTCAAAAACAGGAAGGTCAGGCTCCAGGTTCTTCTCAGAGGTCAGTAGACACTAATACACAGTTTACATTGGAAAATCTGGTGCCCAGATACATTCATATCCATTCAACAGAGTTTTAGGGATTTTTTTTCTCTTTTGGTTTTTTTTGTTTTGTTTTGTTTTTTTGAGACAGATTTTCTGTGTAGCTCTATCTGTCCTGGAACTTACTCTGTAGACCAGGTTGGCTTTGAACTCACAGAGATCCACCTGCCTCTGCCTCCCGAGTCCTGGGATTAAAGGTGTGCACCACCACCGCCCAGCTCGGAGTTTTATTCTTAGGTATATACTGCCAGTACCTAAAATTAGCAATCCTACTGAGTGTGTCTATGAGACTTCACAGCAATGAATCTTTAATACGAATTATTGTATCCCTAAGCCCAGAGACACGCATTTGTTATCAGCCTTTTGTGGATGATAAAACTGAAGCTTGGAGAAGGTGGGCGCTTCAGGATGTCAGACAATCAGGATATGAGCACAGTTTGTCCGACATCAAAAGCACAAAACAAAGTACTTAGTGGTTTAGAGAACTGGCTGCTCTTCCAGAGGGCCCGGGTTCTATTCCCAGCACTCACATGTTAGCTCACAACTGTCTGTAACTCCAGTTTTAGGGGATCCAGTGCCTCTGCAGGCGCTGCATGCTTGTGGTAAACATAAATGCATGTACACACACACACACACACAAATTTAAAAAAATAATGCATAATTCAAAAGTGCACGCTGAGGGTACCTACTATGAATTAGATTGTGGCACCAATTAAACGAATACAACCTAAATCATTTTTTAGATTTCACTGCTGCTGTGCGGGGCACACACCTGTAATTCCAGCATGTAAGAGGATGAGGCAGGAAGATTACTAGGAGTTTGAAGCCAGCCTGGGCTACCTAGTGAGTTTCAGGCTAGCCTGGGCTGCACAGTGAAATACTGTCTCAAACAAACAAAGACATATCTATTAAGTCATTAACAATTTTTTAAAAGGTGCTTGTCTGTTAATCAGATATAGTTTGCTATAAGACACATCAGTTAATTTGTTTTTCTTGGACCCATTGATTCCAGTTTTTTTTTATCAAATTCAAGAACATGTTGAGCTGATGCTTTTTTAAAAATGTGCATTAGTGTTTTCCCTGCATGTGTATCTGTATGAAGGTTGTCAGATCCCCTGGAATTGGATTTACAGACAGTTGTGAGCTGCCATGCGGGTCCTGGGAATTGAACCTGGGTCCTCTGGAAGAGCAGCCAGTACTCTTAACCTCTGAGCCATCTCTCCAGCCCCGCTGCTGATGTCTTTAGTTGGTTTTATATTCTAGTTTTAATTTTCGACTTTACAAGTCTGCTCCCCTCTCCTAGAAGGTGGCTTCTGTGTCTACAAGGTCCATAGACTTTTGCCAGCTGTGCAGGGGGTGGGAAGCACAATTAGTTTGGGACAGATCTCCAGTCTCCCTAGGCTTTTCCATTTCCCCAGACATTCAGGCCTTCCCAGTCATCCAGGGAAACATGGGAGCTAGCTGGGCCTGCAGCATCTTTCCTTTCCAGGCTCTCCCATTGAATCTCTAGGCTGTTGTTGGCCTGGCTAAGTCTGCAAACCGCATTTGCGAAGTGAAGGAAGGGCGGGATGCCCCATTCTTTTCCATGCTCATCACATTTAGCTTTAAAAGCTTGCTGCTCTCCCTGATCCCAGTTCTTTGTCCCTTCCGGAAGCCTACAGCTGGCAGGAAGACCACAGAATCCCTGTCAGTACCCTAAGCTAGGCAATTGTTTTGTTTGTTTTTAAACGTTCTAAACTCATTCTCTGATAATGTTCTATGGACAGACAATATGTCCTGATCATACCCAGCAGTTTTTTGGGTTTAGTTTTTGGTTTCGTTTGGTACTTGGTATTGAACACAGGGCCCTGGCTATCCCAGGCAAGCTCTCTAGCACTGAACAACAGCCTCAGCCTTGTTTTTACTTTTTATTTAGAGACAGGGCCTCGCTAAACTGCTTATGCTGGCCTTGAACTTGTACTCCTCCTGCCTTGATCTCCTGAGTATGTGAGACTACGTTCCTCCTGTACTACAGAGCCCTACACTCCAGCAGAGTTTGAAAAATGGATGATTTTCAATTATTTTCTTCATTTGGTAAGTTCCTGAAACCCTCAGGTAGTTGGTTGTTTTTTTTTTTTAATTTTGCACTTATTTTGGGGAAGACTCCCTGGTCTCTTCATATTAAAAGCCCCCCTAGTTCTCCCATCATGGAAAGCCATCTTTGAAGATGTACTGATGTGGGAGTGATTTCTTTCTAATCTGTTGCTTTCATTGGTTAATTAATAAAGAAACTGCCTTGGCCTATTTGATAGGCCAACCCTTAGGTGGGCGGAGAAAACAGAACAGAATGCTGGGAGAAAGAAGCCGAATCAGGCAGTCGCCATGATTCTCCCACCCGACACAGCCACAGGTTAAGATCTTCCCTGGTAAGCCACCTCGTGGGCTACACAGATTATTAGAAATGGGTTAGATCAATATGTAAGAACTAGCCAATAAGAAGCTGGAACTAATGGGCCAAGCAGTGTTTAAAAGAATACAGTTTCCTTGTAATTATTTCGGGGCATAAGCTAGACTTGTGGGCAGCCGGGTGCCAGGGACGCAGCCTTGCTGCTCCTACAACAATGTACCAGGAATTGGAAAGTTGTATAATTGACCTGATGTGGAAAAATCTGTTTAGGGAATTGTGTATCAGGGAAACAACCCAACCCAAGCAGCAAACCAAAAAAAAAATGTGTTTATGATTGTTATGGGGACATTGTTTGTATTGATGACAAATTAGAAATAAATAATCAGCATTTGGAGAGTAGCTAAGCAATTTGAAATATCAATATGCTTTAAAATATCATGCAGGTTTTATACACAATTTTGTGCAAACGGTGTCAACTTAAATCTTTGGTTTCTATGTGTTGCTTTTATATTCCAGTAAAGACACAGAGCGGGAGTAGCAGTGTATCTAGTGATAGAGTACCTACTCATCACACATAGGCCCTGGGTTTGATCCCCAGAATCACAAAAAGAGGGAGAATGGGAATGAATTTTCAGAGATGGGTTAGTAGGAATTTTAAGTAATGTCTGCAAAATCACGTAAATTCTTGACTGAAAAATGGACACAATCGGGTTCCCCCACGCTTAAGATATTTGTATGTGCATGAGTTTCATGAACATAAGACACAGCCACGCCACTCGCTTTGAGGTCAGTACCGTGTATTGTTGCCACTTTGCTATTATTAACGTGTGTGATGCACTGCTTGGCTCCCATGTTGCTTCCCAACTGTGCTTGAGAAAGTACAGCTGCCTTCCTGGTGATTGCTCCCCGGTACTGCTGGAATGAGCAACCATCCTCTCCCCCTCAAACCTTCCTAAGATTTGCTCTTACAGTGAAAAACCTGCCAAGAGGAAAACCTCCCTTCAGTCAGTCTATACGGTCATTTAGAACTATGAGGAACTGCCTGCTTTGCTACACTTGGGTAAAGTCACTGAGAAGCCTGCTGTGGATTGTTCCTTCCGTGGCTGGTGACTATGGGGACGGTGTGGCTCACACTTTTATTCCAGATCTTGGGAGGGAGAGACAGAAGACTGGTCATGGTTAATCAGTGACTTTGAAGCCAGCCTGGGCTATGGGAGACTTTATCTCAAAATAACAAAATCGAAGTAAGGCTGTCTACTTGCCAAGGGAATAAGCAAACCTCTTCCTTCTTCTCATGTACTTGGATCCCCCCGCATATATACACTCACACATATACACCCCCCCCACATACACTCACACGTATACACCCCCCCACATACACTCACACAGATACACCTCCCATCCCCCCCACATACACTCTCACGTATACCCCCACACACAACCCCACATACACTCACACGTATACACCTCCCACCCCCCCACATACACTCACACGTATACACCTCCTACCCCCCCACATACACTCACACGTATACACCTCCCACCCCCCCACATACACTCACACGTATACACCCCCCCTACATACAGTCTCACGTATACACCTCCCACCCCCCCACATATATACACTCACACGTATACACCTCCCACCCCCCCACATACACTCACACGTATACACCTCCCACCCCCCCACATACACTCACACGTATACATCCCCACACACATACCCCACACATATACACAACCATGCATACTTCCTTCAGAAACAATGCAGATGCTTCTTTTGGCTTGCTGTAGAGGTGTGTCCTGATAAGCCCTTAGTAACTTGAAGATATGGTGGATGGGAAATGCTTGGAACACGCCCAACCCGCTGTATACCATGCCTCAGCAGCGCAGGCCTGTTAAATGTCTGTTGTTTCCCTTGGCGGTCACGGGACTGGATGGAAGCTCTGGACACTGTGGTACAAGAGAGACTCATGTTGACCCAGAGACCCCAAATCCCCCCATACAGCCCAGTTCCCAGGGGATGCATATCATCACTGCTGCACCTTGTACCAGTGGAGTCAGGAACTGAAGATGGAGTTGAGGTTGTACACGGTCAAGTGTTGGGGAAGAAAGAGCTTAGCATCTGGCACATCGCAGAGACGCAGAGATGCGCATTCCCGGCCATCAGTGTTTCTTCTGAACCAAGAGGGCACCTGTGTTTCATTAAGCCTGTGATTGAAAGGAATGACTCATGGAGTGACATGTTAAAATTACACATCTCAAGTCAGAGCTCGCCTAACCAAATTTCTTCTTCTAAAAAATAAAATTAAAAAAAAAAGTAATGGAGCCAGGCATGGTGTTTCATCCCCGCACCCAGGAGACAGAGGCCAGAGGATTCTGAGTTCCAGGCCAACCTGGCTTTCATAGCTAAACTCTGTCTCCAAAAGAGACGGAGCCATCCATTCAAACCAATGGCAACTCTTGACATTTTGCTTTGATCCACAATTAGACTTACTGGGTACTTCTTGTGCACAAACTCTTAAAGGCCTGGAGGTTTAAAAGAGGCTATTTGTCATTCAAATATGGACGTGAGGAACTCCAAGTGCAGTACTTGTAAGCACACAATGAAGTCAAACGGGTTTTGAGAGCATGTCTTTGGTGGCGAATGGCTTATTTCTTCAACCACAGTATGGAACATCCCCATTCCATGGTCCATTTTAAATGTTGGGAGAACATGCTGATCAGATTCAGGAAGGTTTTGGTGTCATAGAACTTTCTTTCTTGTGAGGAAAGATGAGTGATTAGCAAACATAAATTGCAATGTAAGTGGTAAATGCGATAAAGAGTCAAAAAGAGTGGAATCGTTTTGAGTTTCTCTCCATTTAGGTTGATGTTGACTGTTGGCTTCCTGTGCGTAGCAGAGACTGCACGTTGGTTTCCTGGCCACCCAGATCCGAATAATTACATAGGAACTATGTTAATTACAACACTGCTTGGCCAATTGTTGGAGAGAGGGCGTGCTTGTTGGTCCCTGGCCGCCCGGCTAGCTTAGACCCGAAATAATCACACAGAAACTGTATTAATTAAATCACTGCTTGGCCCATTAGCTCTAGCTTCTTATTGGCTAACTCCTACATCTTAATTTAACCCATTTCCGTTCATCTGTGCATGACCATGAGGTCATGGCCTACCAGCAAAGTTATAGCATGTCTATCTCCAGCCGTGGCTCCATGACTTCTCTTTCACTCCACCTTCCTCCTCTCATGCTATTGGCCAAAGCAGTTCTTTATTCATTAACCAATAAAAACAACGCATAGACAGAAGGACCTCCTATACCAGCCAATGGCTCAGGCATATTCCTGGCTAACTCTTATAACTTTTTAAAATTGTTTTTATTGAGTTATATATTTTCCACCCCTTCTTTTCCTCTCCTCTCCCCTCTGTCCTCTCCCATGGTCCCCATGCTTCCAATTCACTCAGGAGATCTTGTCTTTTTCTACTTCCCTTATACATTAGATCCATGTATGTCTCTCTTAGGGGCCTCTTTGTTTTCTAGGTTCTCTGGGATTGTGATTTGTAGGCTAGTTTTTCTTTGCTTTATGTCTAAAAACCAATAATATGATAATTGTCTTTCTGGGTCTGGGTTACCTCACTCAATATGATGTTTTCTAGATCCATCCATTTGTCAGCAAATTTCAAGATGTCATTTTTTTCTGCTGCGTAGTACTCCATTGTGTAAATGTACCACATTTTCCTTATCCATTCTTTGGTCGAAGAGCATTTAGATTGTTTCCAGATTCTGGTTATGATAAACAATGCTGCTATGAACATAGCTGAACACATGTCCTTTGGTGTGATCGAGCATCCTTTGGATATATACCCAAAAGTGGTATTGCTGGGTCTTGAGTAAGTTGTGTGATGTAATAGGATTAATCTGACCTACTTCAGAGGGGCTAGGTATGTTTTGGTTTAGTCTGGGTTAGTTCTTGCTTTTAAGTCATAGTCTCTTTGTGTGGTTCAGTCTGGCCTAGAATTTGTGATCCTTCTTTCTACTTTAGCTTTTTGAGCACTGAGATTACAGATCCCACAACCACAGGGATCCAGAGGGACTAGTTCTAAAGGGCACAGGGTCCAGAGAAGATAGCAGACATACAGTTACACACATAGTGATTGCCAGCCATGGGTCCTAGTCTCAAGATCAACATGGATCCTGTCCTCTAGATACATGTGATCCAGGGGTGTAGAAACACATAGATACATATATAAGAATACACATACAAATAACAGTAAATTCTGTGAGAGAAAGACGGTGGGACAAAGGAAATGTGGATACTATGAGGGACTAGATCGTTGTGTTGGGAGGTGATATGGGCTGTGACCTGAGGGACAGATAATGGACAAGCAGAAAAGAAAAATAAGGGATCTATGGTAAGTGGATCCCAGCAGGATTCCAGAGACCTACCCATCAGAAGCAGTCCAAGGAAAGAAGAAAACTGGTGAGTGAGAGGCTGGAGCGATGGCTCAGAGGTTAAGAGCCCTGGCTCTTCTCTCAAAGGTCCTGAGTTCAATTCCCAGCACCCACATGGTGACTTATAACCATCTAGAATGAGATCTTGTGCCCTCTTCTGGACTGCAGACATACTTGCATACATGCAGACAAAACACTGTGTACTTAAATAAATCTTTAAAAAATATTTTTAAAAAAAGAATAACTATCATATTAACTGGGCGGTGTGGTGCACACCTTTAATCCCAGCATTTAGGAGACAGAGTTTAAGGCAAGCCTGTCTACAAGGCTAGTTCCAGGACAGAGAAACCCTGTCTCAAAAAAGGAAAAGAAAAAGAAAACTGGTGAGTGACACAGGACCAGGACACAGAGCAAAGAAGGAGGGACTGGGGGAGGAGCTGGCACATTCAAGGTATTTTGGCTGAAGAATGAATTTGATGCTGAAGAGAAAAGATGAAGGGGTTGACTCATTTCCCGAACAACCGGCTATGAAAGTTTAGTGTCAAAATATGGTATAAACACACAGCAAAGTTAACCCAGCTTTACCAGTTGTTTGAATCACCATGTACGGCAGTGCTCACGGTGATTGGAACACATAGTAAAATGATCTATGTGCCTTTTCATGGGTAAATGAGCATGTCTGCAGTCAGGTAAACCGAGAAGGCAGAGAGCAAAATAAAACGTGCCACTCTGAGAAGCTCCAGCGCGCCTGAAACCCATGGTGAAGGAAGTGGAACGTATATGCATTTGCACTCATGTCTTTTTGTCCCCTCCATTTTCTCAATGGCCCGTCTGCTTTGTCAACTTCTGATGTACATCTGAGACCAGGCTAACTTAAATGCCCACCCGTTAAATGGTAGTAAAAGCTATCCTGTTGTAGATAAAAGCCAGCCTGGCCCATCTGTTCTAGTGGTCACAAGTGGACACAAACACCAGGTGTCCGACTCGCTGCTCTGACCCCCTCCACCTGAAGGAAAAGGAGATCTGGACTTTGAGTTCCCCCAGACGACAGATATGGACACATGTGCTAAGACTTGGGGCGGCTCCTACTTCTCCTCTGCCTTTCTTCCCATTCTTTTTAAGTCTGTGCCTGGCATGAGGCCAGAAGCCCTTCACCCTTCTTCTCTGTGAGCAAGTGCTAGGAGCTAGCACTTGGCCCAATTGCGAAATCAGGGGCCATGAACTTGAAGATATTTGCTTGTAAAAATAGAGAGGGATTGAGAGTTAAGTCGGTAATGAAGGATTTGGCTAATTCGTTTTTTAGATTTCTTTCTGAAATGCAGACTTCAGGAACCAGAGGTCCAGAGGAGACCAGGTGCGTTCTACACTTGGATGTGTAACCCCTGGGTCTCCCTGTTAGGGGTGAGTACTTTCATCTTGATTTCAGAGTCCTTAAGAAATGATTCAGATGAAGGGTGTATGTGTGGGGGGGTGTGATTTGGGGGAAGAAAAAGTATTAATTAGCATCAACATGATTAAATTACTTGCTTTATTAGAACTAAGATGAGACCACTACAACAAGATTTACTTTTAATCAACCGCTCATTTTAATCAATTATCTACTATTTAAATAATCATATCTGATCACCCCTGGGTTACTAATTTCATGCTAATTTGTTGATTGTAGGGAACAGTGTAAAACAGTGTGATAGTTAATCTCAACTAGATAAGATCTAGAATGGATTGGGAGACAGGGCTTGTCTATGGGGCTTATCTTCATCAGTTGAGGTGGGAAGAACTGCCCACTGTGGGGTGGCACCATTCCCTGGGCTGGGATCCTGGGCTGAGAAAGTGAGCTGTATGAGCACTCTGTGCTCTAGACTGTGTGTACAGTGTGACCGGCTGCCTCAAGTTCCCACTGCTGTGACTCTCCACTATGACAGCTATGACTGTGAGCCTCTAACCGTGAGCCACCATAGACCCTTTCTCCCTTAAGTGGCTTTTGTCAGGATCACAGCAACAGGAGCAGTAACTGAGACAGAGTAGCTGCTTGCTGGTGGCTTCAATTAAGGAGTTACCTTCAAAGGGTGTGTCCCCAAAAACTTGCTTCAGTAAGTGTACTCTTTTCATTCCGAATCCAGAATAAGGATTCTAGATCCCGATTTTAAAGTTGACAGTTGACGCTAACCAACCACAATTCCACCCCTTGTCAATTTAACAACCAAACCATTCACTTTTAAGCCCTAACTTTTCACCCCTAGTCCTCATGCTCATTTCATATTGCATGATGTGTTTAGTTGACCTTGAAGTATCCTTTAACAGGTTCAACAGTGCTTAAAGCCCAATGTGGAAGTTTCAGCTGAGATGCAAGGCAGTCTCTTAACCATGAACTCCTACAAAATTAAAACAAGTTATATACTTCCAGTATGCAATGGCACAGAATAAATATTCTCATATTCCAAGAGAAAGGAACGGGAACATAGCAAAGAATGATCAGAACAAAGTGAGACCAAGATCTAGCAAAGCACACATCAAATCCTGCAGTTTCATGTCTACCCCAAGATGGTGCCTGTAGCTTTCCTCAGCAGACAGCCCATGGTCCAGGCATCTCCAATATCCTGGGATCCTACGTCACTTTCCCACCATGGCCTCTCAAGGCCTCCTCAAAGGGGCTCTGGCCTTGCACTACACTGGCAGGTCTCAGTGTCTCTCTGGCACTGTGGTTCAAGATGCCACAACACCCTGAGTCTTGCATCTCTCATGCACAGAGAACCAGCACTACAGTGATGGTGCTGCCAGCTCTAGGTGCAGCTTGACCTCCTTAGACCACGGTTTATCAGTTTTTGTGTGCTAACCCTGGGAAGACGTGCCTCCAGGCAGGTGTCTCGGAGGATTGGGGAATTCCCTTCAGTGACAGTCCCTATTTCAATTTAGGCTCTTTCCTTTTCAATAAATTTGTGTTTTCACAAAATGGCCCCTTTAACGGGTGGGGTCTTGCCCTGAGGATATCTTTCCTGTCGTCTCATCACAAAGCAGAATGTTTCTTTTTAACAGTTATAGCCTCTTTTTCAGCATGCTTCTTAGTCTCGTAGTTTAACTTATTAAACTCTTATCTGCTGCGGGAGCTACTTTTGCTCCTTCAGCCAATAGCCTTTGAGATACCAGCCCACTGGGGTGTGGTATCTTTTGCTTTAAAAATAAGTGGCGGCAGCCCTCTTGCTCTCTTGCTGCTTGCTTCATATTCTGATTGTGGCTATCAGACGCTTTTCCTGGTCGTGCAGGAGGCTGTTGTCTAGCATGGTAATCTGTAAGTTTTTTCCCTTTAAATAAATAACCCTTTTATTAATCATAATTCCAAATTGGTGTGGGATTGTTTTGTTTTGTGACTTATTTTTTTACTTATCCTCGACAAACCATACCTTACTTCAATCTTTATGTTCAACTTTATTTATTTATTTATTATTGTGTATGCAACATTCTCCCTCCATGTGTGCCTGCAGGCCAGAAGAGGGCACCAGATCTCATTGGAGATGGACGTGAGCCATCATGTGGTTGCTGGGAATTGAACTCAAGACCTCTAGAAGAGCAGTCAGTGCTCTTAACCTCTGAGCCATCTCCACATCCCCTTATGTTCAACTTTTTATATATTTTCACTGACCTAAAAAAGAACAGCAGAAAGAGCATACCGTAGCCTGGATACTCTCCTGTCTTGAAATTCCTCTACCAAACAAATTAATCTGTCCTCTTTACATTCAGCTTCACTAAAGTCCTTAGAACACGGGCAGAATAAGTCTCAGTATTGGCCAAAATGGCACATGAATGTTTAAGATAGTGTCCTTGTTTCTGTTGGAAACTCCGGGAGCTGGGTCTCCACTGTCTGAATTTCTATTGGCATTCTTGTCTTCCAAGCGCCTACCAGAGTGGTCAATTAGTCTTCACTTACTGCATTCAAAGACTTTATGATCACAACGTTCCAAATGCTTCTCCATGCTGCCCGAAAAACCAGCTTCAGAGTGCTAAGAACCTTGTGGTCAGGTTCATCACAGCAAGGACTCCACTTCTGGTACAAATTTTCTGTCATAGTTAGGTTTCTTGTTACTCTAGCAAAAGCAACTAAAGAGGAAAGGGACTTATTTTGGCTCATTGTTTGAGGATGCAATCCATCATTACTGAGAACCCTTGCAGCAGGAGCTTGAAGTAGCTAGTCACGTTGTATCCACAGTCAGAGAGCAGAGGAAAATGAATGTCTGTGCTCAGCTGGCTTCCTCCTTCTTCTGCTGTCTAGGACCAAAGCCTGGGGGATGGTACCTTCCCTTGGTCTTAACACCTCAGTTAATCTAATCTAAATCACCTCCACAGTCGTGCGGAGGGGCTAACCTAATCTAAAGAAATTCCTCCCAGGTATCTAGAGGGTTGCCCCCTCTCCTGATCCCAGATCCTGTCAAGTTAGCAGCCACTGTAACCACCTTTCTTGGTTTGCTTTCTAAGGATGTGATAAACACTGACCAAAGGAACCTTGGGGAGGAAAGGCTTTATCTCAGTTTACAGTTTATAGTCCACCATGAGAAGAAGTCAGGACAAAACTCAAGGCAGGAAGCTGGAGGAAGGAACTGAAGCAGAGACCATGGCATGCTCCCCATAGCTTGTTCAGTCTGCTTTCTTATACACCCCAGAACCACCCACTCAGTGGTGGAACTCTCTGCAGTTGCTGGGCCGTTCCCCATCAATCAACAATAGTTTTAAAAAAGCCTTGCTGAGTGGTGGTGGTGCACACCTTTAATCCTAGCACTGGGAGGCAGAGGCAGGAGGATCTCTGTGAGTTCAAGGCTAACCTGGCCTACAAGAGCTAATTCCAGGACAGGCTCCAAAGCTACAGAGAAACCCTGTCCTGAAAAACAAAACACAAAACAAAATCAAAAACCAACCAAACAAACAAAATGCCTAGAGACTAATCTTATTTAGGTATTTTTTCAACTGGGTTCCCTATTCCCAGATGACCCTAGTGCACCTTGACAAAATTAAAACAAGCAAAACAAACAAACAAACAAAACCCACATAACTAGCACACTACCACAGTAAGTAAACTTCATTATTTATCTATTGTAAGTAAACTTTAATTATTCAGACTTTCCTTTTATTATAAGTATTTTTATCTACTTTTATTTATTTATTTACTTTTATTATTTATAAGTAAATTTTAATTATTAAGGGTTCAAATGTTGTTCTGAGACCTCTGTCTCCTGAGGTCTTTGTCTTGTATTTTGTTTGCCCTGTACAAAGCCATCAGGGGACTTACTCTTCCTATCTGTTTCTGTAGGCTGTTGCATCCCTTCTCATCATGTTTGTGATCCAGTGGGTCTATACCCTGGTTAGCATGGGTGTTGCCGTCATTGTATATTTCTACATTGGCCAGGCCAGTCCAGGTCTTTACCTTGGTAAGTAGCTAAATCACTGTGCTACCCTCTCCCTTATTTTTTTTCTAGTTTTCATTGATGAGCCTTATGTTTAAAAAAATGACATATACATCATTATAAATGAAATACACTAGAATTAATTTTTGATTTTTCCAAATTAAAATGGATGGCAACAATGGTGAAAGATCCAAGGCTAAAATAATACATTGAAATAAAGTATACTGATGTTGTATAATGTTATGCATTTCCTAGGCTATGAGTTAATGCTATCATATCATTTGAAGCTAGACTGGGTTAAGTTTAAAATGTATAATATAAGCCCTAAGCTAACTACTAGGTAATAGAGTGAAGAGTTCTAGCCAATAAGACAACAGAGGTAAAAAAAAAAAAAGAATGGAAAAAAAGTATTAAGAGATGGCTCAGTGGGTAAAGACACTGATGCAAGGCCTGACAACCTGAGTTTGATCCTCAGGACTCACATAGTAAAAAGATAAAACTGACTCCTACAAGTTATCCTTTGGCCTCCACACAGGTACTGTAGCAGGTGTGTGTGTGTACATACATGAAAATAAATAAAATAAACATAATTTTAAAAATTAAAAGCACATCAAAGACAAAAAAGTAAAAATAAGCATAGTGCAGAATATTTATTGATAATAAAAAACAAAGACATGACATGAAGTGCATGCCAGCTTATGGTCAGCAGAAGTGGGAAGTCAACCTGAGTTAAACAAAGAACATCAGTGATTTATATTAGCACATCTATATTGAATATCACAGTAAATATAGCTAGTCTAAACATCCCCAGTTAAGTGACAGTTGAATAAAAAAGAGTGACCCAACTATATGCTGCATACCAGAAACTTCTTTTAATTCATACATTTATTTTTGCAGTGCTGATTATCAAACCCGGGGCCCTTATATACTAGGAAAGTACTTTGTCCTTGAACTACATCCCCAGCTAAAGAAATCTGTTTTAAATAAATAACATACAAATAGGATAAAACTAAAAAAGATGTGAGGCTAATGCCAATCAAAAGACAGCTAAAGTGGCTTTATTAACATCAGACAGATATTAAAGTAAAAGCTGTTGCCACTGATCAAGAGGATCACTTGATAAAGATGAGGGGGAACACTCATGAAGAATACATAATAAACCTAACCTTCATGCCCTTAAAAGCAGAGCTTTGGAATCTCATAGAATGAAGGGAAAATAGAAAAGTTCATAGCCACATATTTCAGCATCTGCTTCCCAATAATTGATACATGTAGGCATGCAGTTAGCAAGGCCACAGAAGACTTGAGTAATGCTGTCAACAAGCTGTTCTAATATTCATGGCCTAGTCTCTCCACAAACTGCAAAAGTCACATTCTTTTCAGTAACAGGAAACACTCACCAGGATATTACCGGGCACAAAGTTTTGGTAAATTTAAAAGTATTTAGGTCACTTGAAGAAAATATTTCTCTGAAAGGGGAAATAATTAGAAATAAATAACAGGAAGGTAATGGGAAAATCCCCAACTATCTAGAAGCTAAAAAAATTACTAAATGACTAAGAACAGTAAGTAAGTTATAGAAACCAGCTGAAGTTTCAAAGAAGAAAACAGAACTGAAGTTGCAAAATATTTTGAACCGAATAAAACCAAAAATGCAAAATATCAAAGTTATAAGATATAGATAATAGAAATTCATAGCAACACGCGTGTAGATCATCAAATAAGAAAGTTCTCAAAACAGTGATCCAAAGCCTCCACTTTGAACTTAAGAAATTAGGAAAAATGCCGGGCGGTGGTGGCTCACGCCTTTAATCCCAGCACTCGGGAGGCAGAGGCAGGCGGATCTCTGTGAGTTCGAGACCAGCCTGGTCTACAAGAGCTAGTTCCAGGACAGGCTCCAAAACCACAGAGAAACCCTGTCTCGAAAAACCAAAAAAAAAAAAAAAAAAGAAATTAGGAAAAAAAGGAAGAAGAAAAAGAGGAGGAGGAAGAGAAAATTAAACCCGAAGTGTCAGGGGTGGGGTGGGACAAGGGCACAAGTAAGTATCATAGGAGAAGTCAGTAAGATACAAAACAGGGGAAAGAAAGAGAACACACTGTTAGTCACTTCTCTGTGCTGTGGGAAACACCAAGACCAGAGCAGCTCACAGGAGAAAGGGTTGATTTGGCCTGAGGGTCCCAGAGGGTAAGAGTCCATTATGGCAGCAAGAAGCAGGCAGCAGGCAGCAGGCATGGAAGCAGGGACTGAATGCTGAGAACTCACATCTTAAAACAGACAGAGAGCACGGAGAATGGGGGGAAGAGGGGGGAAGAGGCTTTAAAACCTCGAAGCTTGCCCCTAGGGACACGCCAGCAAGGCCATATTTCCTAAACTTCCCCAAACAGTGCCCCTGGGGACCAAGGGTCCAAATACTTGTTCTTATGAAGGCTATTCTTATTCAAATTCCCACATCAGTGAAACAAAGTAAAATCAGTAGGCTGCTGGCCAAATCAATCAGGATAAGACACAAATGGCCAAAGCCAGGAATAAAGAGATTATATCATCTATCATAGGAGAGCCTGTGTATATATGAAGATGAAAATAGCCGAGTATAATGGTGCACACCATTGTGATTTCAAAAGTGGCGCGCAAGACAAAGATGCCATAAGACAGAGCTCATAGGAAGGGTCTTTTTATTAGGGGAAAGGGAATGAGAAAGGAGGAGAGGGGGAGACTGGCATCTGGGGACAGGATCAGCAGAAGAGAGAGAGGAGGGAGGGGGAGAAACAAAGAGACAGGCATAGAGTTAGAGAGAGAAAGGAACAGAGAGAGAAAAAGAAAGAGATGGGAGGTGGGCAAGGCCCACCTTTTAAAGGGGAGCACAGGAATGTGCACCGGAGGTGCTCTTAGTGGCTGCAGCTGAGGACATATCCTGTCAGAACCCCAAAGGTAGGCCAGAACAGACACCTGAATACGAATACACACCTTTAATCCCAGAGATTAAAGGCAGATCAAGAGACAGAGGCAGGCAGATCTCTGTGAGTTCAAGGTCAGCCTGGATTACAGAGCAAGTACATTGGCCAGCGAGGGCTACATAAGACCCTGTCTAAAAATATAATACAGGAAATAGAAAATGTCTCTTTTCTAATGATAAAATAATATACCATAAACTGAACAATTTATAAACAACAAAAATTGCTAGGCGGTGGTGGTGCATGCCTTTAATCCCAGCACTCAGGAGGCAGAGGCAGTTGGATCTCTGTGAGTTTGACGCCAGCCTGGTCTACCAGAGCTAGTCCCAGGATAGTCTCCAAAGCTACAGGGAAACCTTGTCTTGAAAAACCAGAAAACAACAACAACAACAACAAATTATTTGGCTAAAGGTTCTGGAGACTGGGAAGCCTCCAGAGGGTACTTAGGTTAAAGCCTAATTGATGCATTATGACACAGAGATAAACATCTTATGACAGATATGGAAGCAGGGGCGGAGAAGAGAGGAAGAGAGAAGAAATGATCTTTTTAACAGAAACCCACTCCCTCGATAACTAACCCACTCTCTAGATAACTAACTCATTTCCTACATAACTATTCTACCCTAGGTAGCTAACCCTCTTCCTAGATAACTAACCCACTCCCAGGATAGAGTGTCACTCCAGTTAAGAGAACAGAGCCACCATGGCTAAACCATTTCAGGATCCTGCCTTTCAATGCTTACAGAGATTAAGTTCCCACACATGAACTTCGGGGGACACATTCAAACCATAGCACATAATTTATATTTTCCTCAACAATAAAGCAATTTTAAAGATGTACTAACAGCTGAGTAATACTCCATTGTGTACATGGACCACATTTTCATTACCTGTTCTCAGTTGGTGGACACCTAGGATGTCACCATTTCCTGGCTATTGTACATTTGCACAATGCAATATTAGTCAGCTATTAAAGATGAAATTATGGAATGTGCAGGTAAATGAATGAAACTGGAGTCATAGTAAGTAAGGTAGCACAAACTAAGACAAATGTGGCATGGTTTCTTTTACATGTGGATGTTAGCTTGGAATCTCTAGATATGTATGACTCATTTGGAATACCCACAGAGGTTAGGAAACTAGTAAGGGACCACTGGGGGTGTGCTTTTAGGAAACTAGTAAGGGACCACTGGGGGTGTGCTTTTAGGAAGCTAGTAAGAACCACTGGGGGTGTGCTTTTAAGAGTGAGAACATGGAATACAGCAATAGAATGGAGGAAGGGAGAATAATGGGACAGGGAAGATTAAATGGAGTGGGAGGTGGGAGGGCAGGGTAGAGCGCGTAAGGGGAAGGGTTGCTACCACTTTTGGAAAAGCCATTCTTACTATTGTAGAAGCTTCATAAAATATACATATACACATATAAAATAGTTTAGTAGTTTAAAATGTAGTCATCCTATAACAGGGGACAATACTCTATCTAACAAGATACCACGGGCTAGCAATTAGAAACCTTAGAACCAGAATGGGTTACCTCTTTTTGAACCCTAGCCCATGAGGTCCCATATAGAACCCAAACCATTACAGGTGATTTCTACTATTCTTGGTTACCCTCTGGAATCTGGCGAGAATCATGGTACTGGAGGGAGGAGAAAGCAATCATCAGCCCATCCAGCTGTGAACCCTGTGAGCTACAGCAACCTGGCAGGACATGCTCACTAGTGCAATAACGGCACAAATGTTATGGGAGTAACCAGTCACTTTCTGCTTGAACTAAAGTCCATTCCATGAGATGGAACCCATATGTGGCACTGGTAATGGGGCCAAGAACCTATGAATGGATAGGTCATAAGCCCTAAGGGAGAACCTAATACTACTAAATAGTGATAGCATTAAAACAACTCCTAATGACTAACCGCTACACACATAGATCAGTGCACCTATCAGCCCCCATCAGAGAAACTTTTTCTTGAAACAGATGGCAACACAGAGATGCTCAACTGGCCGACATCTAGGGAATAAGAGACTGGATTGCTTATCCCTAAATGGGCCATACATACCACATTCCTCACCCCAAGGCTCATGATTGTCTCCGAACAGGGGCAGAAAGATTGTAAGCTGGATGCCCTGCCCACTGCTCCCCTGCAGTGACGGTGATGGACTCTAACCCCCTGGGACCACAAGCCCAAATGAATCCTTCCTTCTGTTAGTTGTCTCGGTTATGATATTATGACAGCAGCAGACAAGTAACTAAAACAGATTGTCGACAAAGGGATTTAGATTTTTTTTTTTAGACAAGGCCTTACTATGTAGCCCACGTTGGCCTAGAGTTCTCTATGTATACTATGTTGGCCTCAAATTCATAGAAATATCTGTCTGCCTCTACCTCCCAAGCGCTAGGATTAAAGGTATTTACCACCACAGCAAGGTGCTTTTATTTGTTTGATTGAGATGGGTCCTGCCTGGTTTGGTAGCCTGTACTATCCTGAAATTCAATATAATGTATAATATAATGCATGTATCATATATAATAATATATTACAAAATAATTATTATATAATATAGTCATATGAATGTTATATATTTGTAAATATTAATATGGTAATGATATATTATTTAAAATATGATTTATAATGTATAATTATGTTTACTAATATATTGATATATAATAATATATAATATGATATATAATATATACATATAGTATGTTGTATATATCTAATAAATAAATGTGTGGTAAATAATGTTATATAAATATCTATTTCACTATACATGTATATTTAAGGTTGAACTTTATTCTGATTGGTGTGTCATACACAAAGGTTATTTTGCCAATTCAAAAAACAAACAAACACCTTACTTCAAACATTTCTATGTTGTTCACTTAACACCTGTTAGAAACTTCCTAAGTGCCAGATCCCATGAGGTTATAAGGAAGAAAAAGCCATGTTCCCTGTTTTCAGAGTGTGTGGTCCTAGTGGAGAGACTGGACAGCACGCATTCGGCACACACATGTGAATCTAAGAATAAGTGTCGTACAAATGTGTTTTCATTCCTAAGGCAGAAGCAGCTTTCTTTGCCGTAGGCTCCACCCGCTCTCCTCCGAAGGAATTTGGAGTTTAGAAAGTAGTTTTCAGGAACCGTACATGAGCAGGAGGCAGGCTGCTGCCAGGCTGTACGACACCAAATGTTCTTTGGGTCAAGTGGGAAAGCGTGATAGTTCTATGTATGTACATACATGTGGAAGTTGTGCGTGAGCATGTTAAGGGGTGTGCAAGCTCCCCATGAAGCTGGGGTTCAAATTATCTATGAAAAATCCTCAAAATGTATGCCCATATCTTCCCCACAGGCTCAGCTTCGAACTTCAGCTTTTTCCGATGGATGAAGTCCCTCCTGATGCCCTCCTGCAGGTCTGTGCCCACTGGGACTGGTAAAAGGATGGATGAGTGTCCCTGTCTTGGGAAGTGCCAAAGGGTCTTGTTCCTTGGGCCTGGACTGTGGTGCAGAACTTTACAATGGAGAAGCTCTGTGAGGCTGGCATTTGCTCCTCAAAACTGTGCACCTAGCATGTGCTCCTCACTGTCCTCCTCCACACTCAACACCCAGCAATGCTCCTCACTGTCCTCCTCCACACTCAGCACCCAGCACGTGCTCCTCACTGTGGTCCTCCACACTCAGCACCCAGCACGTGCTCCTCACTGTGGTCCTCCACACTCAGCACCCAGCACGTGCTCCTCACTGTCCTCCACACTCAGCACCCAGCACGTGCTCCTCACTGTCCTCCTCCACACTCAGCACCCAGCACGTGCTCCTCACTGTCCTCCTCCACACTCAGCACCCACCACGTGCTCCTCACTGTGGTTTTCCACACTCAGCACCCAGCACGTGCTCCTCACTGTCCTCCTCCACACTCAGCACCCAGCAGTGCTCCTCACTGTCCTCCTCCACACTCAGCACCCAAAACGTGCTCCTCACTGTCCTCCTCCACACTCAGCACCCAGCAGTGCTCCTCACTGTCCTACTCCACACTCAGCACCCAGCAGTGCTCCTCACTGTCCTCCTCCACACTCAGCACCCAGCACGTGCTCCTCACTGTCCTCCTCCACACTCAGCACCCAGCACGTGCTCCTCACTGTCCTCCTCCACACTCAGCATCCAGCATGTGCTCCTCATTGTGGTCCTCCACACTCAGCACCCAGCAGTGCTCCTCACTGTCCTCCTCCACACTCAGCACCCAGCACGTGCTCCTCGCTGTGGTCCTCCACACTCAGCACCCAGCACGTGCTCCTCACTGTCCTCCTCCACACTCAGCACCCAGCACATGCTCCTCACTGTCCTCCTCCACACTCAGCACCCGGCACGTGCTCCTCACTGTCCTCCACACTCAGCACCCACCACGTGCTCCTCACTGTGGTCCTCCACACTCAGCACCCAGCACGTGCTCCTCACTGTCCTCTACACTCAGCACCCACCACGTGCTCCTCACTGTGGTCCTCCACACTCAGCACCCAGCACATGCTCCTCACTGTCCTCCTCCACACTCAGCACCCAGCACGTGCTCCTCACTGTCCTCCTCCACACTCAGCACCCAGCACGTGCTCCTCACTGTCCTCCTCCACACTCAGCACCCAGCACGTGCTCCTCACTGTGGTCCTCCACACTCAGCACCCAGCAGTGCTCCTCACTGTCCTCCTCCACACTCAGCACCCAGCACGTGCGCCTCACTGTCCTCCTCCACACTCAGCACCCAGCACGTGCTCCTCACTGTGGTCCTCCACACTCAGCATCCAGCATGTGCTCCTCATTGTGGTCCTCCACACTCAGCACCCAGCACGTGCTCCTCACTGTCCTCCTCCACACTCAGCACCCAGCACGTGCTCCTCACTGTCCTCCTCCACACTCAGCACCCAGCACGTGTTCCTCGCTGTGGTCCTCCACACTCAGCACCCAGCACGTGCTCCTCACTGTCCTCCTCCACACTCAGCACCCAGCAGTGCTCCTCACTGTCCTCCTCCACACTCAGCACCCAGCACGTGCTCCTCACTGTCCTCCTCCACACTCAGCACCCAGCAGTGCTCCTCACTGTCCTCCTCCACACTCAGCACCCAGCACGTGCTCCTCACTGTCCTCCTCCACACTCAGCATCCAGCATGTGCTCCTCATTGTGGTCCTCCACACTCAGCACCCAGCACGTGCTCCTCACTGTCCTCCTCCACACTCAGCACCCAGCACGTGCGCCTCACTGTCCTCCTCCACACTCAGCACCCAGCACGTGTTCCTCGCTGTCCTCCTCCACACTCAGCACCCAGCACATGATCCTCACTGTCCTCCACATTCAGCACCCAGCACGTGCTCCTCACTGTCCTCCTCCACACTCAGCACCCAGCATGTGCTCCTCACTGTCCTCCTCCACACTCAGCACCCACCACGTGCTCCTCACTGTCCTCCTCCACACTCAGCACCCAGCAGTGCTCCTCACTGTGGTCCTCCACACTCAGCACCCAGCACGTGCTCCTCACTGTCCTCCTCCACACTCAGCACCCAGCAGTGCTCCTCACTGTCCTCCTCCACACTCAGCACCCAGCACGTGCTCCTCACTGTCCTCCTCCACATTCAGCACCCAGCACGTGCTCCTCACTGTGGTCCTCCACACTCAGCACCCAGCACGTGCTCCTCACTGTCCTCCTCCACACTCAGCACCCAGCACGTGCTCCTCACTGTCCTCCACACTCAGCACCCAGCACGTGCTCCTCACTGTCCTCCACACTCAGCACCCAGCAATGCTCCTCACTGTCCTCCACACTCAGCACCCAGCAAGTGCTCCTCACTGTCCTCCACACTCAGCACCCAACAGTGCTCCTCACTGTCCTCCTCCACACTCAGCACCCAGCAGTGCTCCTCACTGTCCTCCACACTCAGCACCCAGCACGTGCTCCTCACTGTCCTCCACACTCAGCACCCACCACGTGCTCCTCACTGTCCTCCACACTCAGCACCCAGCACGTGCTCCTCACTGTCCTCCACACTCAGCACCCAGCAATGCTCCTCACTGTCCTACACACTCAGCACCCAGCAAGTGCTCCTCACTGTCCTCCACACTCAGCACCCAGCACGTGCTCCTCACTGTCCTCCACACTCAGCAGTGCTCCTCACTGTCCTCCTCCACACTCAGCACCCAGAAGTGCTCCTCACTGTCCTCCTCCACACTCAGCACCCAGCACGTGCTCCTCATTGTGCCCCACACCTCTCTCCCAGCTCAGCTCGTCAGAACCTCTAGCAGGCTCATGTCCTCTTCCCTTCATGTCCTCAGTCTTCAGGAGCGAGCCTTTATCTGGAGTCTGGGTGTCAGGTCACCAGAGCTGATCTGTCAGGGCTGAGCGAGTTTATAGTCTAAGTCACATTCCCACCAATACTTAATCATGCCCAAGATCAAAACCTAAGGAAATGTGAAACTGGATCTCGTATTTATCATCTCGGGTCAAAGGTAACTGGGTGTCATTGTACTCATGACAGCCACTCTATAAGCCAAGCATGGACAGTCTGTGGAGGACTGCTGTGAGCTTGCCATATGCGCACACGCGTGTGCACACACACACACACACACACACCCCATACACACATACATACCATACACACACACACACACACACACCACCACCACCACCACCACACATTCACGCACGCATCTCGGGCACACACACACACACACAAATACCACACACATGCACACACGCATAACACAGACACATATACCACCACACATACCACACATACATACCACACACACATGCACACATAACATACACACATCACACACACATAACATACACATACCACACACATGCACACACACCACACACACACACACAGAGAGCTTTATCCTGAAGAGAATATTTCCTGCTGCCCCTTCCCTCTGGCTCCTTCCCACCCTAGTTGGATGCCCAAACTTCCTCATCCTTTAAGGCCTTAGGGTTCTGGGAACTACTTCCGCCTTCTCTTCCCTTTCAATATTAGTGAGGAGCCGAAGCTGCAGGCCAGGCAAGTCCGAGCAGAAGGCAGTCCATGGCTTATTTGGTTTCATTTGGATGGTTTGATTTTGAAACTCTAGATGTGTGGTTTGTGTTTGCACAAATATCTGCACTTTCCACGCCCAGACACTACTAATGAAGATTAGGACCCGGTCCCATTGATTCCAGATGTCAGCATAATATCCTTTTTATCTTTGTGTTTTCCTCTTAGGATTTTTTTTATGTGGTAAAACACACATAACATAAAATTTATCACCGAAATCATCTGTAAGTGCATATTCATGGTATTAAATACAATCATTGTCATATGGCCATCGTCACCACTTGTCTCCAGAAGCAAAACTCCACGAACACTGAACCATCACTCAGCACTTCCTGGCATCCATTTTTTTTATAATTATATGCATTGGAAAGGGGAGTGTACGCACATGAGGGCAGGTGCCTGGGGCGGCCCGAGTTATTCCATTCCCCTGGAGTTGGAGTTACAGGCATTTGTAAGCTGCCCGAATTGATTGCTGGGAACAGAACTTGGGTCCTCTGCAAGAGCAGAACTTTCTCTTCAGCACTGACCCACCTCTCCAGCCCCTCTACCCATTCATCCTTTCTGATACAGCTCTCTGAAAACACTGCCAGTCTCTTCAATTGACACAAGAAGTGAGAATTTGGTGCTATAGCTTGGGGCGACAAAGGAAAAGGTGTAGGGGGTGGAAACAAAAGGAGGGCCCACGGGAGAGAATGTGTTTACTGGCTGTTATATGTCCTCCTTGGAGCTGCGGGAAATGTGGGGAGACTGTTGCTTTCTTCCTGTCTGAGGCACTTGGCTGGGTGGCTCAGGTCACAGCTCACCTACACAGATCTCTTTCCCTCATCACCTAGTACTGAGAGAAAGCAGATTCAGTGCAAAGAGGTTTGGTATAGAAGCTGCGTACAAAATTTTAAACTTCAAATATGCGGGTGGGGTTATTTGGTATAATTGATTACAAGAATATAGTTAGTCGTTTCTGGCTGGAAAGCCTAAAAAATGGCCACGGGGTTCACCATGGTCCCTTCAGCTGTACTCTGATTTCCTGGGATGTCACCTCCAAGGTCACTGTATTAGGAAGGTGTTCCTAGGGAAAGATAGCCCTTTGTCAGTCTACAGAGCCCCTCATTCATACGCAGCTCTGGACTAGTGAAGTGGATTGTGGGGGCTTGGCCGAGACAGCACCAAGCTTGCTGGCCTCACCACAGCTCCTGGGTGTGTTCTGTGATGATTTAGAAGAGAGAAGGGCCAAGAAGTAGCTTAAAAATAGAAACTGGTAGCCTTGCTCTGTCGTTTTGACTTTTTCTAAAACGTCCTTCAAAACCAAGGGCAAGTCATTGTTAAGTATGCTTGGGCAGAAGGATTTGCTGCGTTCTGTCCTTTATTATACCTGTTCCTCATGGTTACTCTGTGAGGTGAACCCTGACCTATAGAAGGCTTCCTTCCCGGAAACCCTAGCAGCTGTCCAGATGAGGATCTGCAAGCAGTGCTAAGAAGCTGCTCTCCCTGAGTCCAGAAGAATGCATCTGACTTTTACCTGCTTAAAAAAAAATTTATGATTTTCTAGTGTGGCATTTTGGCCACTTCTGTTTTGCAGATTCCACCCTTACAGGAGCAAATTCAGTTTTCACAAATTCTTAGCCTAACTACTTTAGGTGGTTTTTAACAGATGGCTGTAGCGCCAGGTTCGTATGATGGACACTCCCCGACTCAGCAGCAGTGATGCTGCTGAAATTCTACAGTCTCGTGTCCTCGGACCTCCATCTTTTTACATTGCTTTTCATATCTTGTTTTACATCCCTGATTTGAGTACTTGAACATTACTCTGAGTAAAGTAGCTGATTCTTTTGGGGGGAAGATGTCCAGAGGAAACCTGTACCTCCGGGAAAACTCAATGACATGACAGGCTGTGGACCTGGAAGGGCCATGGAGGGGTAGGAAAACAGAGGTATCCCGAGGCCACTATCTGATGAGGGGCAGGGCTAAGAGCAGCAATACCTTCTTCAGCCGCTGATGCCATCCTCCGGACAGGCCTGGAACATGATCTTCACATTGTATCTGCCTGGATGCAGAGGCTGGTGCCATAGACACCAAATCTGGGCTTCTCTTTGTCTTTGCCACTTTGGTACCCAAAGCCTGGGCACTTTACCTCTGCTGCTTGCTGAGCAACCTTGATGGCCCAGAAACCACTCCTCACTCAACTTCCTTTCTTTTTCCCTTCCTTCTTTCTTTCCTTTCTTCCTTCTCTTCTTTCTCTTCCTTCCTTTCTTTTTTCCTTCCTTTCTTCCTTCTCTTCTTTCTCTTCCTTCCTCTCTTTTTTCCTTCCTTCTCTCTTTTCTATTCCTTCCTTCTTTTCCTTCCTTCTTCCCTTTCTTCCTTCCTTTCTCATAGAATATCTTTCATTTATCCTTTGATAATCTCATACATGTAAGCCATGCATCTTGATCTTGTGCACCAAGTCCCCCAGGCATCTGCAGCCCATCCCCCTTCCCAGTTCATGCCCTCTCCTTTTTTGTCATGGCACCGAGTCCAATAAGTGCTGCCTACTGGAATGTCCATTGATCTTGATCTTGTTGACTGTGTGAGTAATCCCAGCTGCACTGAGCTCACGGGTGCAGTGGCCATGTCCAAAGGCCAGCATCTCATGGCACCCTCCCTCTGGCTCCTTCATTCTGCCCTCTTCCTTACATTCTCTCAGCCTTGGTGACAAGGATTGGCACTGATGTCTCCCTTAGGGCTTACTGCTCAATAAGCATTTATTCTCAGCACTTTGAACAGCTATGAGTCTCTGTGTTAACTGATGCCCACTGCAGAGAGAAGCTTCTCTGGCTAAGGTTGAGGGCAGCACTAATCTGTGTACATAAAGCAATAAACTTAGAAGGCAGTTCGACATGTTCTTTAGCAAAACAACAGTAATAGATTCCTCCCAGGGTCCTGTAACCTTCTAAGCCTTGTCTTCCGATCAGGTTTATGGTGCCAAGCCTTAATTCTTTTCTGCGGAGAGGACCTCAAGTCCAATCCAAAGGCAGTTGGTTACCCCCACAGTCTCCCTGCCACGATTACAGCCGGCACATCTTGCCTGGAAAGGTGGTGCTGTAGTATGCGGAGCTGGCTGTAGGGATACCATGCATGCCTTTATCCCCAGCAGCCTGTGTAACATCTCAACTCACTTTCTAACGAATCAAAGTAGTTTCTGGTTCTGCTCTTCTCCTTTCTGCGAC
This sequence comes from Microtus pennsylvanicus, assembly GCF_037038515.1. Taxonomy (NCBI): domain Eukaryota; kingdom Metazoa; phylum Chordata; class Mammalia; order Rodentia; family Cricetidae; genus Microtus; species Microtus pennsylvanicus. The sequence continues at coordinate 61,307,830 of NC_134579.1, read as the reverse complement.
TCCCTTGTCTCATCTGACAAGGGAGCAAAGGGAAGTGACAGCTCTCACAACCCTGTCTGTAGTGTGGGCATCTCTTGTTAGAAAGTATAGATTGATGCTGATCCACTTAATGTCCCAGTTAAGGCCACTCCCTTCCCTCCCCTTGGTCCTGTGTCTCCTACTTCAAGTTCACAGATGATAGTTATAGTTCTCAGCAGCTATGTTTTAAACATCTACACACATGCTAAACGTTAGGACAGCTGGCATGTCACAGTGTCCCTCTCCAGGGAAGACTGGCTTCCAGTGTTCATCTCTGCTGCTTCTTCCCCTCTCCCTATCCTTTGTCTCTCCCTGAAGGAGCCTGAGGTCCTCCCAGGAGCAGATCATCTTGGCACCGTCCCTGGCCAAGGTTGATATGGAAATGACTCAGCTTACCCAGGAGAACACAGACTTTGCCGCCCGAGATCGATACCACCATTCCTCCCTTGTGAGCCGGGAACAGCTGATGCCACTGTATTAGAACCTTGTTGGACTCCTCCTTTCTAGAAGCTGCCCTGGAGATGGGGGACCAGAATCTCAGAACCTATGGAAACTGCTTCTACCAATGAGAAACCCCAAGACTGGTCTCACCACAGCCTTGGGTGCCAGAAATCACATTCTGGTCTGAAGTCTGAACAGATACTGGGTGTGGCTGTGGATTCTATGTGTACCCAACCTGAGCAGCCCACAGACCACCAGGATGATCAGGTGGACCTTAAGACAATCAGATGTGGAGAACCAAAGCCAGATTTCTTACTGTAAGGACCACAATAAACACTTACTTTATTTCTTTTAAAGAATATACTATATTCACATTGTTCCAAGTTACAAAGTATGATTATATGCAGGGTAAAAGTCTCCTCTTCCTTGGTTCTCATCCGCTTGGTTCCCGTCCCTGCCACAGAGGTAACCATTTCTCACACATGCGGCAGCCATCTCTTTACAGATAGGAAAGAGAGTTTTTATACCTTCTCATCCACCAATGCAGCTCTGTCTACACAGTCTCTGCAGCATCTTGCCTTCTCCCTTAAGATGCCGTGGAAGCATTTCCACGATGGTGCTTGCACAGTTTCCTCATTATGTCTCAGTGCCTGAAGCTGCCATAATTTATTTAATCAGTCTCACGATCATTTTGATTCATTCTGATTTTCGTGCTATTACAGACACTTCTGCAGCGAGTCGTTCTGTTTATATGCACAGCCATGAAGCATACCAGCAGATAAGTTCTCAGAAGGGGGACGCAGGATCAGTGGGAATGTGTATTTGTAAGTTGTTACCGTTTGGAGAAGCGCTTTTTAGTTAAAGAGTCAAATAAACTGGCCGGGCATGGTAGTCACCTGGGATCCCAGGACTCGAGATGGAGACAGGAAGATCAAAAGCTTGAAACCAATCTGGGCTGTACAACAAGACCCTTTACCAAAGAGGGTGCGGGGAGAAGAAAATAAATTACAACGAATTGCCTAACTGTGACTAGTGTTGTCAAAAGTATGTGTAGTCCCTGACCCCCTGACACCTTTGCAGCTGGATGACAGAACTCCTGGTTCCCCTGAGCTGGGCCTGACACTCATCATGAGCATCCAGCACAGGGGGCCAGGCTTCTAGGTAAGTTCAGCCCCTGGCCCAGGCTCCAGTCTACCACTGAGCATGGAAGGATGGACTGCTGGACCACTTTAGACTCTTCTGTACACTCTCCTGAGATGCTGTGCTAACTTCGCCTGCGGCATGGGCTTCATATCGTCAACAAGTGTCACCATGTTTCCGTGCTGGATATACTGTGAAGACATTTTATAAAACACCTGCATCTTAGGTGGGAAAGCTGAGAGTAGCCGAGGGCTGAGAAGGCCATGAGGGGTCAGCTAGAGCTCAGAAGCTTCTCTTCTGGAAGACCAGATCTCCTTCGTGACGTCTGAAAACAAACCCTAGCTTTGCCTAGAAAACAAGGGTCCAAGAACCTTTAGACACTTTTTAAGAATGCAGACTTGGGGTTGGAGTAAACATGGGAATAGAAGAACCACAAAAAGAGCCAGCAAGATGGCCTAAGAGAGGCACTTGCTGACCAGCCTGACCACCCAAGTCTATTCCCAGAATCCACAGGGTAGAAGGCAGAACCAACTCATACAAGTCCTCTGACCTCCACAGATGAACTGTGATTTATACCACACATGAGTCTCTCTCTCTCTCTCTCTCTCTCTCTCTCTCTCTCTCTCTCTCTGTCTGTCTGTCTCGTTCTAGAGGATCAGAGACCCTCTCCTGGCCTCCACTTGGGCCAGAGAATGTAGTTATACAGCCATACATACAGGCAAACATCAATACTCATAAAATAAAGTACAGACAGGACAGGCTGGGCTGGACATGGTTTAGTAACAGCACTTAGGAGGCTGAGGCAGGAAGCTGGTGAAATAAAGCCAACTATTCATGAAAAGCAGAGGGCAGTGATCCCTGAGGACCTGTTTTGTTTTTATTTTGTTGATGGGGTCTTCATGTGGTTCGGGCTAGAAAGAAACTCACTACATAGCCCAGGCTGGCCTTGAGCTTGTAGTTCTCTGGCCTCAGCTGGCATCTCTGAAGGCCGTTTTAAGGAAGAACCTGTATTCATGAAGTTTCCTGTGGCAACTGTAATTATCACACAGCCCAGCCCAGATGCCTTAAAACAGCAGAAATGCATCCCCCCCCCCCCCATGGCTGCAGAGTACAGAAATCTCAGATCAGTCTTACTGAGTCAAAAACCAAGGCCAAGAAGCGATTCTGAACTCCCCCACAAGCCCTGGGGGAATTTGTTTTGTGCCTTGTCTAGCTTTGGTGGCTGCCAGCATTCCTGGGTTTGTGACCATGTCACTGCAATTCAGAGCCAGCACCACAGGTCACAGCTGCCATGCATTGCCTTCTGGGGACGTGTGAAGTCTGTCTTCACTTTCGTCGTCCATGGAGGTATGTGATTGCACTGAGGCCCCAGATAACCTAGACTGAGCCCTAGCTCAAGCACCTTGAGTTAATCACACCTGCAAACTCATTTTGAAGTGAGGGGATGTTGGCAGGGCCTGAGAAACAGGCCATAAGCATCTTGGGGACCATTTTCTGCCTGGCACAGAAAACTTTGCCTGCATCTGCTTTTGCTGTTTTGAATTCTGCACAGCAGGCTTAAGATCTGAAGAAGAAGGCAGTGAGCTGGAATAGCCACAAAGCTTGAATAAGATGACACCAAGGCCAACAATAATACACAGAAGACTCAAGAGCATCCTCCGATGGGCTCCGTCCTACAGAGAAGGATAAAAGAGAGCGGGGTCATTACAAGAATTGGAAACTGGACACTCAGTGTCAGGGACACCAGAATGAATAAATAGCTCGGTGTTGTGGGCAGGAGGAAAGCATGTTGAGCCTCTCACAGGACCGAAGTTCTTGTATTTAACCCCAGCTAGACCACGTAGCTATAACATTGATCAGACCTCAGCCTAGGTCCCTTGGAAAGCAAATGTTCACAAGCTACCACTTCAGTAAGGAGTGAGAGGCAGAGGGGAGAGGAGAGAAGACCAAGGCAGGGAGGCCGCATTCACAGCCACGCAGGAGCGCAAGGCCAGATGCGTTTTTGAAGGGCCTGAGAGACTGCAGAAGACCTGTCTCACGACCTCTTTCCAGAGGGAGAAGGAGTCACAATTTATCTCCTGGTCCCTATCTCCCCAAACCAAAGGGGAAGCCCGGGGGGGGGGGAGGCATTAGCCACCTGAACTTGTAATGTGTGCATGTGTGCACGCCTAACCGTACTGCATGAAGAGATCCTGACGGGAGTCCTCCTGGAAGGAGTCACCTGATGGAACCGGCAGCCTGACCAGAGACAGGTGGTGCAGATGGTACCTCAGGTGGCACATTAACAACTGTCACATAAAACCCACATATTGTAGGTTCCTACGATGACTAAACATGCCTGCCAGGGGCTCATTCGCACAAGGTTTATGTATATATTAGTCAGGGTTCTCTAGAAGAACAGAACTGAATATAAATGTGTATATATATTCAGCTGTATATTTAGTTATATCATGATATATATATATATCATCAGTCACACACACACACGCACACACACACACACGCACGCACACACACACGCACACACACACACACGGCTGTGGTCCAGCTAGGCCAACATTGGCTGTCTGTTGTTGGAAAAGCCCAAATCTGGTAGTTGTTCCATCCATGAGGCTGGATGTCTCAGCTGGTTTTCTGTTTACAGTGGAGTAAGTTCTAATGCCATGAAGGACTGCCTCAGCAACAGGACAGATGAATCTGCCAGTGAAAATGAGGGCAAGCAGGCAGGAAGCAAAAGCTGCCTTCTTCCACGTCATTTATGTGGGCTGCCACCAGAAGGTGTAGCCTAGATTTAGGATGGATCTTCTCCAAAGATTCAGTCCAGAAAAGAAATACGTTTTCTCAGCGATTCCAGGTGTGGCTGACAACGAAGATTAGCTAGCCATCGTGTGATCCTAAAGGGTATTCTTTTTTTTTAATATTTATTTATTATGTATACAATATTCTGTCTGTGTGTGTATGCCTGCAGACCAGAAGAGGGCACCAGACCCCGTTACAGATGGTTGTGAGCCACTATGTGGTTGCTGGGAATTGAACTCAGGACCTTTGGAAGACCAGGCAATGCTCTTAACCTCTGAGCCATCTCTCCAGCCCCCTAAAGGGTATTCTTAAACGTCAGCCCAGGTAGCATATGTGGCCCTGCATGCAGATTCCTGGCCTAAAAGCTTCACCAGGAAGCTGTAGGAGACAATGTCTGAATGAAGATGATGGTATCTGACCTTCTGGGGCCATGAATGAGCCCCTCCCTTAAGCTAAAGCTATTTACCGATTGGCCCACTGCCCGCTGGTTCTGATCACTAACTTACCTTACCTGTTAACTCTAGTCAACCGTCTGTCTGCCAATCCTTCCAACTAACTCTACTCAGCCCTTTGTATACAGTGCTGGCACCCACCTCACCTGGTCCAGGTAGCTCACCTGTTTTAGAACTGTCATCACAGCAGGTAAAGATACAATCACAGCCATTCAAAGGACTCCTCAGCCACCAACCCTGGCCTTTGTGTGTACAGCCCAATCCCAGAGTGTTCTAATGTTTTTAAGTTATTTTATGCATATGAGTGTTTTACTTGCATGTATGTCTGTGTACCACATGCATGCTTGGTGCCTCTATGGAGACCAGAAGAGGACATTTGATCCCCTTAGACTAGGGTTACAGATGATTGTGAGCTGCCATGTGGGTGCTGGGAATTGAACCCAGGTCCTCTGGAAGAGCAGCCAGTGATCTTAACCTCTCAGCTGTCCTTCCAGCTCCAGGCCCAGTGGAGCGTTGTGGAACTCAAGGCTGAGAACCCGAACAGGGGTAACTTTCTCAGGTGTCTCTGAAGGTCATGTTAATTCGCATCCAATTTGCATAATCAGATGCAGCATGCATAAACAATTTAAGTTGGTGTGGAGTCTGAGGTTCAGGATTCAATCATTCCCTTCAGGTTTCTGACCCAGAGTGTTTAAAGATGGGACGCAAGGTGCCAGTTTACATGGTAAATGTTATTGTTTATTTGTATGTGAGTGTCTGCATGTACACAAGGAGGTCAGAGAGTTATCACAGTATCAAATAGAGTTAGAGGCCGCTGTGAGCTGCCTGATATGGGTGCTGGGATTTGAACTCGGGTCTTCTGCAAGAGTGGAGTATCTCTCTTAGCCACTGAGCCACCTCTCCAGTCCAGTTTCTGTATTAATTCTCTGAGGGGGTGCAAGCTTCTGTCGACTAGTAGTAGATAAATGTAGCTGATGTCAGCAGTTTGGATCAAGGTCCTGGTGTCTAATGTATTTCCTCTCAAGTCTAAGCTCTAACCCCAAAGTCCCTTCAGTGATGGGCCAGGACCAAGGCCCAGCCTGCCTTAGCACCGAAGCATATGAAAAGAGAAAAGGTCAACTTAATGAACTAATGAACTAATTGCACCCAGGCCTCATGCACGTTAGGCAGTGCTCTTCCAACTGAGCTACACCCCAGCCCAACTTCCTATTGCTGCCGCAACAAATTCAGTGGCTGGAAACAACAAAAATACGTTCTCTCACAATTAGAGAAGTCAGAAGCATTGATGAAACAAATCAATGAGATAAATTGATGGTGCAAACAGAGCCATGGTCTCTAGAGCAGGGGTTCTCAACCTGTGGGTCTTGACTCCCGTGGCTTATCTCTATCTCCACAAATATTTATGTTATGATTCGTAACAATAGGAAGATCATAGTTATTAAGTAGTGATGAAAATAATTTTTTGGTTGGGGTCACCACAACATAAGGAACTGTGTTAAAGGCTACAGGCCCTAGAGGAGTTGTATTTGCTTCCTCCAGTTTCTGGGAGCTGCCTTTATTCCTTGCTCTTGTGCCTTCCACCTTGACTCCAGCGTCAGCAAGCAACCTTCTCCAGCCTCTGCTCCTCCATCACAGCTCTTTTCCGGCTCTCCTGCCTCCCCCTTCTGCTTTTAGGGACCCTTGTGATCATTCTGGAGCTACCTAGCGACCCAGCGTTGTCTCCCATCTCAGAATCCGTGCCCAGGTTTCCTTGCTGTCTTTCACATATCCACAGGTTCTGGGGTCGAGGATGCAGTTGTTTCTGAGGGGCAACCTCTTCCTGCCACATCTGACAGGCTCAATTGCAGAGGAGAATGAAGCGCCATTTAGGAAACAGCTGGATGTATGTCCAAGATACTCAGCTCACCGCCAAGCCCTTTGCTGCAAGAGGACCGCAGGATTGCTGAGAGACAAGGGAGTCAGGAACCCAGATTCCAAAGTGAATTTGAAACCATGTTTGTTAGAAGATACGGGAAGAAAGGCTGAGAAGGTGACGCTTGCTGTGCAAGTATGTGGATCTGAGTTCAAATCCCCGGCACCCATGTGAAAGCCAGGTGAAGCCTCCCCCCGCCAGAAGTGTGTTTGTACTACCCGTGTACATATACACCACACACACGCACATTTAAATTTTTAAACAATAGTAAAAGAATAAGTAAATCTTACAATAGAAAAGAATACACAAAAAGGCTTTTGAATCAAGGAACAAGGTGCACAGAAATAAATGAGACCCAGACAGAGGCAGCAGGCTCACTTCAGTCTACCAACTGGTCTACCTCTCTTTTAGGCGAGTCTACTATTGCGAACTGTCTGTTACCCGGCTCTAGTACAATTATGAGTTGTGTGGCCTTGGGCATGCTTTTTGTCTCTTGTCTCTGTGAACTGGGAATGGACTTCCTACCAGCTAGTGCACGGAGCTCTGGGTACTAAATTAAATGAGACTTTTATGAAAAAAAAATTTTTTTTGAGGAGACAAAGGTCGGGAAGTGGGCAGTAGTGTTAAGAACCACCCCCACTGATTATGTCAGTTACTGTGGGCAGCGCAGACAGAATGAAAGCCCACAGGAACTGCAATGCTTCTTGGCACTCGCTAGCCTGGAATTTCAGAGGAGTGGAGCCCTGCTGCTTCAGGAGACCATGCGGCATTTTGTGAGCCACAGACCTAGCAGGACACCTTCTCCAGTCAACAGCAGTTCTGGGGCGCCATCCAAATCGGAGCCAGGAGAAACCAGAGCTCTGCCCTTACTCCGCCTGTCAAATTCTTCTGGTCCCCTCCTGTCCCTGCCACCTCTCTCAGCCTGATCTGATCTCTCTCTGATCTGCCCGGGGCCTTGAGCATTTTTCTTTCTCATTCTTCTGGGTGGATTCCAGAGCAAGCGTCCATCTCCTTCCCCTTCGAGCCTCGTCTCCTTGGAGTTCACATGGTGCCTGAGAAGAGAGGTTTGGTGGTGCCATGCCCTGGATCTTCTCTGTGCTGTCCTCACTCTGAGGCAAGGGAACTACAGAAATCTCACTAAAGCTGCCCAGCACACCCGGAGCTTGGAAACATATCAGGCTCTTTTAGGGAAACTTAACCGCAGAAAGAGTTGCCAGTTCTCAGCTGAGGCATGGAAGGCCTGTAATTGTTTTTTTATTTTTATTTTTTTACTTTTTATTTTACTCTTTGGGGGTCCACCACCTAGCTCCCAAATAAATACACAGAGACTTATTAAGAGTGCTCGGCCTAAGAGAGAGACAGAGACAGAGTCCCACATTGGAGCACCAGACTACAACCCCAAGGTCCAAATCAGGAGCAGAAGGAGAGAGAGCACGAGCAAGGAACTCAGGACCGCGAGGGGTGCACCCACACACTGAGACAATGGGGATGTTCTTTCGGGAACTCACCAAGGCCAGCTGGACTGGGTCTGAAAAAGCATGGGATAAAACCAGACTTGCTGAACATAGCAGACAATGAGGACTGCTGAGAAGTCAAGAACAATGGCACTGGGTTTTGATCCTACTGCATGTACTGGCTTTGTGGGAGCCTAGGCAGTCTGGATGCTCACCTTACTAGACCTGGAAGGAGGTGGGAGGTCCTTGGACTCCCCACAGGGCAGGGAACCCAGTCTGCTCTTTGGGCTGATGAGAGAGGGGGAGTTGATTGGGGAGGAGGAGGGATATGGGAGGCGGTGGCGGGGAAGAGACAGAAATCTTTAATAAATAAATAAATTAATTAATTAAAAAAAAAGAGTTCTCGGCCTTAGCTAGGCTTGTTTCTAGCTAGCTTTCCTTAACTTAAATTTGCCCATCTACCTTTTGCCTCTGGGCTTTTACCTTTCTCTGTTCTACATATCTTGCTTTCCTTCTTACTCAATGGCTGGCTGGCACCCTCCTCTCTTCCTTTTTCTTTTCTCGATCTTTCCTCTTTTTCTCCCAAGCCTACATTTCTCCTCTTATTTATTCTGTCTGCCTGCCAATCCTACCTATCTCTCTCCTGCCTAGCTACTGGTCATTCAGCTCTTTATTAGACCAATCAGGTGTTTTAGGCAGGCAAAGTAACACAGCTTCACAGAGTTAAACAGATGCAACATAAGGAATGCAACACATCTTTGCGTCATTAAACAAATATTCCCCAGCATAAATGAATGTAACCCATCTTCAACTAATATTCCATAACAAAAGCCTAAGCCCCTAACTCTTGCTGAGGTGTTCTTAGGAAGGTCATATCCAGGAAAAAGAGCAGATAGCAAGGAAGACCCCCCTCGGGGTCAGGGGTCCCCTGCTGGCTGTGCTCCTGGAAAAGTAGCCCATCTCACAAGGCTGGGGCTGGCGCCATCTCTCTAGACCCTGTCTGATGGGCTGAACTGAGTGGACGGCAGAGAATACTCCCATCATTCATTGGGTGACAGGGGCTGCAGCCTCCTTTTAAGAGGGAGAGAGTGGCTCCCTAAATGGCGTAGAATAAGGGGCAGCCTGAATTTATTTTTCTTCTAAGATACTTTATTTTGGGACCAAAGAGATGCCTCAGTGGTTAAAAGCTCTCCTGCTCTTGCAGAGGACCAGAGTTTGATTCCCAGGACCCACGTGGCACTTAGAATCTTCTGAAATCCCTGCTCAAGAGGTTCCAACGCCTCTTTTGGTTTCTTTGGGCACCTGCTTTCATGTACACACATACACACACACACATGTGCATACACACACGCACACACACATGTACACACACACATGCCTACACACACACATGTGCATACACACATGCATACACACACATGCGCACATACATGCGCATACACACACACAAACCCCTAAACAAAAATAAAATATTAAGAATTTTTCATTTTCTTTTCAGCCAAGGGAAGTATATACATGTGATGGTATACATATCAGCCTGTGTCAAGGCCAGAGGATAACTTTGTGTATGGGTCCCAGGGATTAAACTCTCGTCATCAGGCTTGGCTGCAAGCATCTTTGCCTGCTGAGTCATGGAGCCATCTCAAAGTCGCTTTCTCTCTCTTTTATTTGATAATACAATAACAACAACAACAACAACTCTGTGTGTGTACCCATGCATGTGTGCACCTGTGTTCCTGGCTATTGTTGTTAAAGAGGGCACCATTATAGCGTGGAGACTTGAAGTATGGGCCGTGTGGCATATATCAGATTCACTTGGGGGAAGCCCTAGGAGCAGGCGACATCTCATAGGATTAGCAGCGACCAGCAGGAGAAGCTAGTGAGTGCTGATTGGTGAGACATGACAGAGGGCATGTGAATTAAGAAGCCGGATGGAGCAAACAGCACCCGCTTCAAATACCACCCCCGCACCGAATGTCTCAAAGGCTGGTACACCAAAAGGCAGTCTCAGTTTGCGGTTGAACTCTTCTGACATGGGCAACTCTGGTTCTGCATCAGTCAAGACCCATTTGCTGTTATGATAAAGATCCATGAGCCTCAGTGACTTGACACTACAAATGCGCTCCAGTCCATGATACACTCTGATACAAGTCAGAGGGAGAGAGGGGCTCTGCACGGGCACTGGAGATGCAGGCTTCTTCAACATCTCTGCCCTCGGTGGATGAGAAGACAGGAGCACCAGCAGGGTACCAGGGAGGTGAGGGAATCGTCCTCTATTCGTTGGTCAGACTAGACACATCATCTCTCTGACAGACTAGGAAATACATACCAACTGGGTGCTGGGGACAGGGAGGACATAGCTTTAGAGGACATCAGGCCTGTTCTGTCACTATGCTCAGGACAGAAGCAGATGGACCATGATCTTTACTGATGCAGATCTCCCGATCTGCCCCGAGGGGGTGGTGCCTTCACCTGCTTATCCAGCGACACAGCTGACTTCATGTCATGCTTGGAACTCCATTTTCAAGAGTCTCAAGAGCCCCTAAAGCCCAGTGTGGTGATCTGTGCTGATGGTCTCCTAGCCTCTCACTTGAGCCCAGGAGCTTGGGACCAGCCTGAAATAGCAGGATTTCATCCGAAAACTAAAATGAGGTCTGTGAACATTCTAGTCGACGGCAAGTTTTTATTTGGTTTCTGAGAGAACCAGAAATTATTTGGAGTTAAATATGGGCATAAAGGGATTCACCAAGCTAAATTGTCTTCTTTGAATGTGGGGAGAAAAAAAATGAAGCTGACTCAGCACGTTTTGAAGATTGATTGACAGTGTTGCTGGAATGATTGCTGCTCCCAAGGTGCTGATTTTGAAGGCACACCACTGATTTGGACAAAGACGTTTCCGTAAATGGACTATGGGACTGACTTTGTAACTTTACATATTGTCACTTATTCATGTACATATTGGTTCTCTTTTGCCTTGCTGAAAACGACCACAATGTGCAATTTTAAGTATTCTTTCTTTTCCTTGTTATGTGTATGGGGTGGTGTTGTTTTATAAGACCTTTCCTGGGGAGACACAACACACACATCGACTCACCCCAGATGGGGAGCCCACCACAGTACAGATGACACCGAAGTCTAACTTGGTGAACCATGCGTTTTACTGGGGTCACTTACAGGAACAGAAGTGACTCACACACAGCTGCATCACCAGAGTCCAGCCCAAGCATGGGCAACAGCTCGGCAGATGGGAGAGCGTCCTTTCCAGGTGCCTCAGTTGGTCTAAAGCTCTTCCAGGCCGCTCGGCTAGTTTCTGCTTCTTGCAGGCAGATGGTCTGATCTAGCCTTCTTCGCAGCTTGGCTTCTCCCAGAGGGACTCCCAAACAGTCTTTATTTCTTACCCTGTCAGGGAGGAGCCTGGTGAATCTGGTCAGTTTCTGGAACTTCCTAAAGCTCTTTTCAGTTGTTTACCTTTCTGCTTAAGGAGCTTCCTGCAGAATGGAATGTTTCCATCTCTGTGGAAACTGTTATACACTAGGTACGTGTGTGGGCCCGTGTGGTTGCATGTCATATGTGTATATGCGTGCATGTGGAGGCCTGAAGATGAAGATGATGTAGGGAACCCTTCTGGTCCCTCAATCAAACCCAGAGCTCACACTAATACGGCTGGCACAAGTTTGTCTCTTAAGCTGGCAAGCCGCCATGCCAACCCAGCATGTCCCTGTGTTCTGGAGAATCTTGGTTCACTCAGCATGCTTATACAGCAAAATCACTGAGCCATATCCCTAACCCAGTGTTAATTATTCTTGATGTGCCCTGCCAACCTAGCCAACCCGCCACGGATTCGTCCGGTCACTCGGTACTTCCTGAGTGTTGACATGTGCACAGTTTGTCTTTATTCACCTCTGACACTTGATGACCACCATTGCTGTCATGGTTGCCTGAGGTCCCACATGTGGTACTGGAAACAGAGCGTTCTAGGATGAAGAGGCAAGAATTGAGTGCAGCCCCCAGGTGGGCCAGCTGGCATTGGAATAGGCTATACTTGGATGATGCCACCAAAACCTTCTGAGAATTGTCAGTGCAGTGGCTCATGACTGGTCACTACCCTGGGCTGTTTTCTAATCTGTCCTCTATTAGCTGGCTGGGCTTCTCCTCTCACCCCCTCCTCACCCAACAGTGTCTGTATCACGCCATAGGATGCAGCACCTCTATGTTAGCCCTCCATTAGAGCTTCTGTTCTAGCTGGATGCCATGGCTCATGCTTATAAGCCCAGAAACCAGGAGACTGAAGCAGGAAGGATTGTCCTGAGTTTAACCTGTTCTCATAGAAAGTGCCAAGCCAGCAGGGGGTTCATAGCAAGATCCTGTCTCAAAATTAAAGAAACAAGTTAGCATTCTCTGTTTGCTTTGCTTGGAAAACCCTGAAGCATCCTTCAGGTAAGCAGTCTAATGTCTAAAACTAAATATTAGAATTAGAGCCCCCTGAAGCATCCTTCAGGTAAGCAGTCTAATGTCTAAAACTAAATATTAGAATTAGAGCCCTTTGTATTTATGTAAAATAAGTCACAGTAAACAAACAGACTCCATCCTTTTTTCTAATCTGCTTGCTTGGCAAGACTAGGGACTAAGTATTTTATTTATTTTATTTTATTTTATTTTATGTGTATGGGTGTTTTGCCTGTATGTGTGTACAGTGCCCATAGGCCAGAAGAGGGAAAGAATCAAATCCCTGTCATTGGAGTTATAGACAGTTGTAAACAGCCCAATGGCTGCTGGGAATTAAATGCAACAATTTTGCAAGAACAGCAAGTGCTCTTAACTGCTGAGCCGTCTCTCCAGTCATATGCACACACGCATATATATATGAGCAAGATACACACACACACACACACACACACACACACATATATATATTTCAATAGCCAGAGCCTAGCATAATGTCTAATGTCCACTGGTACAGAGTAGATGTACAGCAGCTGCTTCTCGAATGACCATTTGACTGTGACTCTGCATTTCTGAAAGCTGCACACAGTCTCGGGTAGGAGTGGTTTCAGCTGCTGATGCATGTTAGAATTGTTGGGGGAGCTTGCAAGGAATACTGATGCCCAACCCCCATGGCTGGGGAGTCTGGTTTAGTAGAGGAATCCTATGCAGTAGAATTTTGTATAAAAGTCAATCCCCTGCCCACAAGTCTACAGTCCAGACATTGGTCTGATGTCCAGTTTTTAGGCTATGCCTAGTGTCTCCATCTCTCAGAAGGCTCTTGGAATTCTTTCCCAGAACACTCCGGTACATATGGTTTATCCTTGGGCCCTCTCAAAATGGCTTTGCAGCATCAGGCCACACCATCAGAGGTTGCGGAAGTGTATTCCACAGGCCTAGGAGAAATGCATTTAGTTCTGTGTCAACCAACAGCTAAGAATAAGAACTAGGAAGGGAAGGAGTGAAATATGGGGAAGTTGATGGAAAGAAGGTATAAACAGAACAAAGAGGCTGAGGAAGAGGTGACAGAGAGAATGATCCAGAGGCCCTTGAGCAAAAAGAGAAGCTGAGATGCCCAGAAACTGAACCACAGGCAAAACACCTATGATCAGACAGCAACTCTTGGCTAGGGTCCAGCAGAATGCGGGGAGGATGGAAACTTCCAGACTCGTGTTGAGTGGGGTGGAGAAAAGCGGCCAGGGGAGTGTGGCAGATCTGCACCGCAGGAAGGTGGGTGTGTAGTGTTCACGTGATCCTGGACTGAGTCAGAGGAGAAAGGGTGACTGATCCTGGATCTGGCTCTTGAGACGTGCACAGCTATTGTTGATGGCTGAACGCACTAATCTCTCTGCCCACAATGGGACTCTGGGCTTTCTGCTCCTTCCCTGGGGCCCTGGCCACTTTGCCCAATGTCCCGGCATCCCAGGAATTTCCCTGCTGTTCCAGAGAGGATGTTTCATGCTGCAAGGTTTTGCAAAATAGAGAAGGTTTATCAGAATCCTATTGCACCAGCGGAGAATGTTCCAGGCTCCTTGACGTTTACAGTGTGTAACTGATTTTATCGGAGGAATGTTGTTTGGAGTGGAGTGGCCTTCTCCAATGGGTAGACAAGAGACGGAAGGTCATCTGAGGATCCTCCCCAAGTTATGGAAGTTGGTGCTCAGCATTGCTGTACATAACGCTTGGGACCCTGGCCAAATCATGAGCAACCCTTCCTCCTTGGAGGAGGTCCCGGCAGTTTCCAGAGGGACTGGGTGTTTACATTCTCACCTTGGCCCTGAAGGGCAAAAGCCCTGAGCCTAGCACTGATCTGCAGAGAAACAGCAAGGAAAGTCTCTCTAGCCGTAGCTTAACTCTGTCTGGACAAAAGCAGACCATTCCTAACATTCCAGAAAGGGGACAATAAGGCTTCTCCTAGGCGGATTAAAAACACAGAAAGGGGTTTATTCCTTTAGCTCTTTGGTCAGCATCCCAAAGGCCCTCTTCTTCCTGGAACTCTGAGCAAAACAGCATAGACGCAGCATGTGTTCCACAAGAGGCTGGGGTTCTGCCTCTTCTCGTCCAGTTCCTGAGAGGTTGGGTCAGCTCTGCAGCTGGTGTGCTGTGGGCCTTCGGAGCAATAGATCTCCAGGCAGAGGAAGGTGCCAAAAGGCATGCAGAGGCCCAACCTGGGATGGGAAAGGGAGGAGTAGACAAGAGAGGCCAGAAGTCTTCGTCCCTAGTGGGAGGGTAGTAAGTCTCTTTGTAGTGGATAGGGTGGAACTGTCTCAAGAGCAGCTGCTGACCAGCTGAGGAACAAGTTGGGTAACCACGGAGCACTCTTCCATGCTCCATCACAGCAGGCTGGGTGGGTCCCTGACAGGTCTAAGTCATGTCATGACAACTATTTTTAGGTTGGCTAGAATAGTATCCCTTGTGTTCTAACTCCTAGAATATGTGAATGTGATCTTATTTGAAAATTGTCTTTGCTGATGTAATGAAGTTAAAACAAAACCATACTGGATTCCGGAGGGCTCTCACACTATCTGGGTCTTTAGAAGAAGACCACAATGCATGATGAGGGAAAGTGCCCATGTCAGGCTGGAGGCACAGACGGCAAGCCAAGGATTGCTGGTTGCCACTAGATGCTAAGAAAAGGCGAGAACTGTTCCTGCCTTATACCCTTCAGTCAGAATTCTGTTAGTGGGCAAATTCCTGTCCTAAGCCCCCCACCCCGCCCCTGCACTGATGGTACCTGGGTAGGAAGCTAACTGCCTATTCTTCACAGTCTCCCAGCCGGCCTCTTCAGTTCTTCCATTTCACAGATAGCCTCATCTCCTGCCTTACTAGGGAAATTGAGGTCCTGAGATGGAGATTTGGACTCTCAGGTGGACCCTGCTCTCCCCGCTCTATCCTCCCTTCCAGTCCTTGCACCCGGCTTCAGCCTGCATCCCCTCCTGCATCCTCCCCTGGGTCCTCTGCCATCACCACCATGACTCCTCTCCACCTCTGTCCTTCTTCCTTCCAAGTAGATCCTTTCCCTGTCCAAATTCTGCACCAAAACCAGCACAGCTCCCTCACTCATCACCCCTGTAGTTACTGGCCCAACTCACTCTATCCACCAAACCCAACCCTCTTGAGGCATTCTCTCAGCCAGCTGGGCTTCACCTCTCACTCCTTGGCATGCCTCTCGTGTGGCTTCTGTTCCAGTCACCATTCTTGTTATGATTCCTGGTCACAAGTGCTGCCAAAGCCATGGATTCTCTCAGTCTTTGCCTTACTTGACCTTCTTTGGGGTTATACACTGTTGACTACACCCTCCTTCCCTTGGTTCTGATGACACTACCACCACCCACTCACCACTCTCCTCCACCCTCTCCACGGATCCTTTCCAGTCTCTTCTGGCAGGGCCTTCTCTCTAGGGCATGTCATGTCGGGCTCTCTAGAGCTCATGCTTGGGCTCTTTGACTACAGTTCTCCCCCTAGATGAGCTCATCCCCTTTTGCTTAGAGTGAGACCTCAGGCTTGGACTTCTTCTCTCAGCATCGAGTCCACAGACTCAGAGGCACACTTGCCACTGCCACGTGGACATTTATTTTCAAGTCACCTGGGACCCATGCCCAAAACCCAATCAGTGGTCTTGACTTCGAAGACCTACTACCCATACATAGGTTGGCCCCTCTTCTTTGTGAATGGTACCAGCATCTGTCCAACCATACAAGACAGAAACTCAGGAAGCCTTGGCCAACATTGCTTATGGATGTTTACTTCCTACAGCCTCTCAAATGCATAGCATCCTTGGAACTCACTGCTGTCCCTCTGGTCTGAGAGTGCTCATTTCCTCACTTGAACTTTAAGAGTCTGTGTACCAGCTCTCAATTCTGGATCATCCCTCTCATCATTGAACAATGCTATCTAATTGTATATCCTGTCACCCCTCGCCATTTCCCTTTCACCCCACTGTACCCCATCTCTCTGAGCTAAAATCTGACAGTGACTTCCTAATCTCTTAAAGCACAGATTCTTAAAATGTGGTGCTGGGCACCCCAGGTCTAAGTAGTCTCACCGTTTTTGGACTGGGTCACCTCCATGCTTCCTTGTTCACTGGGGTCTAGTCATCCTGGATTACTTCTCTCACTCTTTTATTATTTACAATCTTATTTTATGTGTAGATATTTCACCTGCATGTATGTCTGTGCATCATATTCATGAAGTACCTGCGAGGCCAGAAGAGGGCATCAGATCTTCTGGAACTGGAGTTACAGACAATTGTGAGCTTCCACGTAGTTGCTGGGAATTGAACCCAGGTCCCTGGAAGAGCAGCCAGTGCTCTTAATTTCTGAACCATTTCTCCAGCTCGTGGTTTTCTTTTTTCCTTTACATTTATCTTATTCCAAGTCGTCCTGCCTTCAGGCTTGTACATATACTTCCAACTCCCTTTGGACCTGGCTAACAACCTAGACAGTGGTCAGATCATGATTCAAGCTCATTTTACAGGGAGATGGCCATGACCTCCTGAGTGCTCTTCTTCAGGGCCCGTCCGCAGACACAGGCTTATGATGGTGCTCTTTTGGTGGATGTCTTCTTCAAACCTTTAAGCTCTGAGCTCAGAGGCTCATGCCACCCGCAGCCCAGAGCCAGGCACAGGGTAGTCCCAGCAGGAATAGTTACTGGATGACTAAATGAAAGAAGGCATTGTGTCGGCTTCCGTTGGTAAAAGATGAGGAAAGTGCAGAAGTTCCAAGAAAGCAGCTCATAAATCTAGTGGGAGGAGAGACAAGCTGATGAGGGGATGAATAAACAAGACCCAGGATGGGTTAGCGTGAGAAACTTGCAGCCTTCCCACAGTGATGCTTCTAGCCAGCTCTCTGCTTCCAGGCTAGGCTCAGATCAGGTGTCTGCTGACTAGCTTGCCAACCTCTGGAACCCATAATCACCAGCATCTGGGCATCCCCGGAGTGGTCTGCCATGTAGTCACTGCTGGATCCCAGCCTTGGCGATGCTAGCTTATTCTGCCACAGATGGAGCAAAGTGGGCACACTTGAGAGGCCCTGCTGATAACAGCATTGTGTGGTTAGAACCATGGTGCTCAGAAGAGCTCTTGGTGACCTCATCATATCCTCAAACCAACCCCAGTGAGGCATCAAAAGGTAAATGGGCTTTCTTCTTAGTGGACAATTGGGAACACTGAAGTCAATAGTGATCACTTGACTTGGCTGAGGAATGGGAACATCTCAGGGACAGAACTTGGAGAAAACCCAAGGTTTTCTCTACTGACCAATGGGCAGAGGGCACGCTGTACTGGGGCCTCTTCCGCTTATTCACTTTGGGGCATCTTCGGCAAATTACAGAATATTCAAGTCACTGGGCCGGAGAGTTCACCTGATTCTCTGCCCTTTTCAGACCAAGAAGGAAACTTCCATGCTTCCTTCCCTCCCAGGCACCCTGGTGCCTGGTGGTAGCCATTGTTAGCCTCTCCCCAGTCCTCCCTCTCCCCTTTGCCTCTGTGTCAGGCTGCTTTTCCCAGCTTCCTTCCCAGTTGGGTGAAGCCTATTGTCGCGTTCTCCCTAGTGTTCTGTGAGAGGAAGTGAGGCATGCCCCTCCCAGGCCTGCCTCCTCAAAGTTTCTCCTGCTTGCCTCCAAGATCTTTTCACCTCTGGCCGATGGGAACGCTGACTCCCAAAGCAGAGTTGGAAGCCATGGACTGTAAAATGGCAGAGCCAGAGAGTGTCCAGCCCTAAAAAGATCATGAGAAAGGCACCTGGCAGCCCTCCCATCAGTGTGGAAGATTGTGGGGTGAGCGAGAACGAAGCATCCTCACGGAGGTGAAGGAGTCCTATTTGTTACTGCAAACCAAGGTGTGAACAGTTCTCTAAACACTCTGACCCAGTAGTATCGGAGGCAGTACCACTGAATTCCTGCCAATTTCCCTGACAGCCCCGTGGTTGCCCTCACATCCCTCTGCAGCCCCAGCACACAGATCCCTCAAATTTATCCTGAGATGTTTCCAGCCTTGTTCAGCAAACAGACTCCAGGCTCCTCTAGTCCCTAGTAACAGGTATCTATTATGAATATCGGAGCACCCACGTTAGCCTTCTGTCCCTTCTCACCTTCCCATCCAGGATGCCAGCTCTCAGGCCATTCCCAGTCCCTCCTCCCGCCCTACAGCTACCTGTTCTTGGTGATGTTTTTCCCACCCTTGCTTCACTCCCTGATCTTCTTACCCAACTTCCCTCCCCCCTCTTTCTCTCTCTCTCTCTCCTCCAAAGAGATAGCCCTGGCCTCGGCCAGTTCGAGGAAGCCATGGCTGCTTTGGGCTTCCCAAAGGCCTCTGGCTATTCTTTCTTCTACATTTACAACACACCTTTCTTCCAACTGCACCCACAGAGGGGTCCAGTTGGATGGTTTCACTGTGTCCCCATTTATGTGTCCGTAGGCACCTGTTTCTACAGCCTTACCCCTGCACCTTAAAACACCAGGGAAAGAACAGTCTTAGCAATCATCCGGGATAATCTGTTCTAGAGATGGAGAAAGTAAGGCACAGATCACTGAGTGGTGGTAAAATCAGGAAAAGAGGCAGTTCCCATTGTTTGCAAGTGTCTGTGCTAAGTGTGACCTCCCTGCCGACTCCTGCTTTGTCCTAGGAGATGAGAAGGTGCTAGGTCCCATCTACACTGTGGTCAACCTTCACAGTTTCCCCCTGCGTCTCCCCCTTTATCCACTGGTTAAGCTGGCAGTTACTCAGAATGTTCCATTGACTTATATGGTAGAGAGATTAGAGAGATAAATCTAAGGCTCCGCAGGAGGGGCAGGTGGCAGGTGCAACGCCCTGGGGTGTTGACAGGAAACGTAAGATTCCCAAGTGAGCTTTCTGAAGGCCTTTTACCCCTTAAACCTTCCTGTTTGCCTGAAAGGGTGACTTGGTCTTTGGCTAGTCTTCCTTTCTGTTGAAGGGAGGGAGCTGCAGTGACCAGGGCCTCTGAGCACAGTGTACTGGCCTATTGGAGCTTGTCTAGCTGAGTCTGGGCCGCTGCATAGTCCTGCGTTAACGGGAGCTTTGTCCAGAGATGTTAAGCTGAGCTTTCTTTCTTTCTTTCTTTCTTTCTTTCTTCCTTTCTTTCTTTCTTTCTTTCTTATTGAGAGGTCTTTCTTATTGAGAGGTCTGAACACTTCATGTGAGACCTCAAAAGCTAGGTTTCTTTAGTGGTTTTATAAACCCAAACCCAAATTCAATACTCTTTGCTCATTGGTATAAGGTGAACTTATTTATACGGAGCATCCTTTGTTTTCTGCCAAATGACTCACTTGCCCTGAGTCACCAGAAGATGGGTCTGGGCCCATCTGCAGCTGCCCTGGACATTACGATCCGCTCGTTTCCCTGGAGGTGGGTCTCGGAGACAGAGAGCTGAGGAGAAGCCCGTTTTCCTGAGCACTTGGTAAACAGACAAAGAACCCTGGCACATCCGAGAGCATCCCAAGGGAGCTGTGGTTTTCATTTTGGTTGAGACATTGTCTGAATTATTGACAACTCTAAACTATGAGGTAAGAATGAAACCACGTGGTCACCCAGTGAGAAATCCTTTGTTGGTTCTCCTACAGCCTCAAGCAAGTTGGTTCCCCATTTTGGGCTGCTCTTTCTTTACTTACAAACTAAGAGATCTGGGCCCTAAATTTTGGGCATTGTGTCATTTGTCTTCTGGGAGCGGGGGAATAAGGACACACAGAACTGGAAATACCAAGCAAATTTATTGACACCCAGTCTTGGAACATCTCCCCTAAAGGTTTCATTTCAACTTCAGTGTAGGCTGTGTATCGGTTTTGTTTAATTTGCATATTTCTGTCCTTTTCCTAGCTTTGGGTTTGCCCTTCCCCCAGAATCAGTTCACAGTTTTCTTTTCCCTGTGGACTGTTTGAATGTCCCAGCAATGACATCTCCGCAGAACACTGGTGTAAGCCAAAGACCGTGACAGTATTGGGAATCAAGCTTGTGAACCTTAAAGATGAGGGTTCTCACATCAGACACCCTGTGTGGCTGACACAAGTTTATCACTAGCGCTGGGGACCCAAAAGGGCAACGGTAGCTTGGGGCCTCTTCAGATCCTTAAGGGCAATGCAGGCAGGCACACAATGCGGAGCATGGTCTAGGCTCCACTTCTCTGCCCTCTGAAAGCACGCTGTAATACTCACCTGGCATCAATTACATTGCCAACACCTACTTTTCACAGACCTACTGTGTGGCTAAGGAGCTGGGAAGCTGGGAAAGGGCTCCCGCCACCCACCCCCCGCCCCCGGTCTCCACCCCCACCCCATTCTATTTCTCCAAAACCCAAAGCGATGCTCCAGAGTGTGGGCCCATGACAAAAGTTACGCGGGGGCTCCATGAGCTCACCCGGGGGTTCCGTGAGCTTACCCCGGGGAACCAGACCGCCCCCGCCCTCTTCCTGCCCTCTCCCCGCCCCCGGGCCCCCGAGCGGGGCCGGTGATGTCAACCGAGGAGGAGCCGCCCGCCCCGCGACCCGCCCGGGCTGATTGGCGTGTGGTGGCGCCGGGGCCGCCTCCACCCTCCCGCGGTTCGCACAACTTTTGCGGCTGAAAGCGCGCTCGCATCCCGCTCCTCTCGCCGCCACCCTCGGCCCGGCGCCCGGCATGTGAGCGCGGGCGGCCGCCGCCACCATGGCCTCACCGCGCGCCCCGCGGTGGCCGCCGCCGCTGCCGCTGGTGCTGCTACTGCTGCTGCTGCCACCGCCCGCCACCCCCAGGATGCGGGGTCCCCTTCTCTTCCCGGCCAACCGCGCGCTCCTCCCGGCCGTGGGGCCGCCTTCGCCGCTTGGCCCCGGACACACGGCCCCCGGGCCCGGCGTCACGACCCGGCGGGGACGGTCTGGCCGGATCCCCAGAGGCGTGAACGCGGGTAAGTGAGAGCCACTAGCGCGGGGCAGGGGGCGTGGGTGCTCCGGGGATAATCCGTCCCGGCCGTGGCTACGTGGACCCCCGCGGGTGGAACTGTGAGAGGTGGCCCTGAAGAGAGAGAGAGACGCTGTCCCTGGCTACTACGGTGTACCCATGCGTTCCTTCCCTGAGCTTTGGAAGAAAACTCTCTTATGGGGTAGCCCACACCCATGTCCCTCTTGCACCTCGTGGGGTGGTAACTTCTGGTTACTGTCTCTCCGTTCCAGCCTTTTCTCCCCCACAGACGGAGAACTGGTCTCTCGAGGTCCAGAGCCTGACTTTTCAATATAAGTAAATAACGGATTTGGGAGTTTGAAAGGCTTCTAGCACTTAGGATGTCATGAAGGACAAAGGGTGCACTAGGAAATAAAACGAGCTACCTAATCAACCTTAAGAGCAGGGGTACTTGGAGTGGGGGGTGGGGAGCTTTGATATTGAACCCCTGCAAGACACTAGGGACTGTCCCACAGCCCTTCCCTCCCCAGCCAGCTGCTCTGCAGACAGGCGCTGCCTGTCCTGGTCACAGAATGGGAACCCAACTCCTGTTCCTGCTGTCTTTGTTTCTAGTTCCTTTTTCTGGTGAGAGAAAATGCCACGGCCTGGGTGGAATTCTAATGCAATGCCCTTATGACCTTGGCAGTGTCCTGTCTTTAGATCTCGGTTTCCCCGTCTGTGAAGAGGAAGGACCCCATTCCTCCTAGCCTTCTGGTGATAGGGTGGCAAAATGAAAGTAAAATAATACAAAGTGCCGTGGACACAGTTTAGGTGCTGTTAGCCGCTCATCTTCCTGTGAGAGGTGCGGGGACGCGCGCTGGACTCTGTTGTTGCTCCAGGGTTGGGACTGGCAAGGTTTTGTCCTCTTTCCACTTCTCTTGTCTGTCTTGCATGCTTCCCAAACTTTCTGCCAGCTTGCTCATCCTCCCAACGTAGAGGTACTTCCTAGAGTTGAGTAAGAAAAGATTTGCCACCCTCATAAAACCTCAAGAGCAAGTTCAACAGTGCCCTCGCCTCCACAGACTGCCTGGTCCTTGTGAACCTCTGAGTCACTGGCCCAAGATGGGAAACTGAGGAACCAGCCAAGGAGGGGAAGGCAGCTCTGAAGGTCCTTACAGACATAGGCTGTGCAGCCCCATGTTTAGTTGAGTTCCTGAGAAAAGAATTACGAGCATGGAATACATTTACAGACTTTCCCTTTCTCGAAAAGTAACTGAGGGATCCTGGAAGGCATTCTGTGGGATGTTCCAGACACAGTGGTGTGTAAGGGACTGCTAACTCAGAGAGCCACTCGGTAACCCAAGGCAGGTGTCAGTAGCTGGTGCTCTGGCCGAAGGCTCCATCTTGTGGGGGTCTCTGAGGGAGGGTGGCTGTCTTGTGAGGTCCCGCTTGAGGAGGCTGACACAGGACTGCCCTTCCTAAGGCAGGGAGGGAATCTCCCCAGCTCTTGTGGCAGCTGAACTGGGGAAAAATCAGGTAGGAATTAATGCTTAAGAGAGCCGTGCTTTCATGCTTCCGTTGTGGCCAAGGTCTTGACTTTGCAGCCTTCTCTGTTTCGTTTGTTTTGGGGGTGATCAGGATAGAGGCTTCAGGGAGAGGAGGAACCTAGGGGGGAACTGGAATAATCCAGATTTTTCTCTGGGGAGGTCTCCTGATCTCCTGGTGTCCCAGCAGACCGTTGTCCACTTGGTGCCTCCTCCCTGCTGCCCTAACTGAGCCCGACCTGGGTCAGGGATGTTTGAAGAGAAAGTTGGGAAGAGGTAAAATCCAGCACCTGTTGAAAACGGCAGAACATTACCAGTGTGGCCGAGGATCCAGGCATGGCCTCTGTCCGGTTTCTGCTAAAGCCTCAAACAATGTCACGTAGGATAAGAAGGAAGCAACAAACACACAAATATAATACAGCAGCGATTTGTGATTCAGAGAGCCAGAGTTTTACAATATCCTCTTAAGGTTTTCCTGGCCCACTTTGATTGGCCACCACACGCCGCTCAGTAAGAAGACTAAGCAAGGCCTCACATCTGAGGAGGTCCACCCTCCCTGGCACCAGGACAGAAGGTCATCCATGCTCCGTGTCCACACGGTTTGTGGGGAGGTGGGTGTTCCTGCAGGCAATGAGCCTGTGTCACACAAATAATGCCCTTAATCTGATAGTTGGGAAAACTGCCCTGAGACGCTTCTATTGGTGCTGGTGGCCAGTGCCTGGCCATCTTGGTCTGGGCTTCCAACTATAACTATACCCCCATGAGCAGCAGGGACTAGAGATTTTTTTTTCCTTTCCTAGAGGGTCATTCTAGCTCTTCTCTTCCCACAGAGTTCAAGGTTCTCACTGCTGGGTGGCTGTTTGCTCTGTCCTCAGAGGAGAGCAGCCCCTGTTTGGATAGCCATTGTTTGCTTTCGTGCCCACCTGTCACTCTGTTCTGCTGTGTTTGCTGCTTCAGCCTTCAGTGAAAGGAGGCCGAGAGCTGGATGCTTCCTTTCCTAAGACCCCCAGCCACAGCTCTGAGCTGAGTTCTTCTGCGTTTGACTTTTCAGTCCCCAGGCCACGCTTTTGGGATATCTGCGCATGGTGGAAGAAAGGCAGGAAGGGAGGCTGGACTCATAATGAGAATTCCCACCGAAGGAAAGAGCTGTCCCACGCATAGGGGAGAAGATGCTAAGTAGTTAAGAAACCAGTCCAAGGAATACTAATCCTTAAAAAATGTGGCTCCCTAAAGGAAGGGCTATGAGCCCAGCCTCTTCTGAGCTGTTAACTGGCTGTTCCCAAATCGCTATAAACCTTCTGGCCCAACTTCATCATTTAGTTTGGCCTCCACAGGCACCATTGTGGGGTGCTATGAAGGCTGGGTGGCGAAGGGTCAGCTCTCTCAGGGATGGGAGAGTGTCTTTTCCCAGGAATGTGACCCTACAGACTGAGGCTGAGAGGTGGTTCCGGGCATCAGGATGCCAGTTTCTTTGATAGAGGCTGTCACAGGTACAGAGAGGGTCTTGGTGTGTGTGTGTGGGGGGGGGAGGTGTGCCGAAAAGCCTCATTCTTTTTTTTTCTTTTTCTTTCTTTTTTTTTTTTTTTTTTTTTTTTTTTTTTTTTTTTGGTTTTTCGAGACAGGGTTTCTCTGTGGCTTTGGAGCCTGTCCTGGAACTAGCTCTGTAGACCAGGCTGGTCTCAAACTCACAGAGATCCGCCTGCCTCTGCCTCCCGAGTTCTGGGATTAAAGGTGTGCACCACTATCGCCCGGCAAAGCCTTATTCTTTAGACCTCTCTCCCAGTGCATGCAGATGCTGACCTCATGTTTTCTGCACACCTGCTGACTTGTGTGCCCATGCCAGGTGGGCAGTTACTGCCTGCTTAGCCCAAGAACAAGGCTGGGTCCCTCCACCCTCCTAGTGATCTTGTTCTGTATTCCACTGACATTGGCCAGCTGTCTGAGAGTGCCCTTATCTGAAGTCGGAAAGAAGGAACAGCAGATGGTAGTTGCTGTGTCCTTAGCTACTCACTGCCTTCCTCAGCGTCTTCCCTCTGCCCCAGCATCCTCTCCGTATGAGCAGGGCTTTTGAGCTGTAACCAGTACGTTTCTTTGAAGAACTCGAAGGAGCCAACAGGGAAAGACCAGCCCCTACCCTTGGAGCACCTATGTGGAGTCAACATGTTTATGTTTCTTACCCCATTTCACCCTCCAAACAGTCCTGCCAGGGGACTGTGTTTGTTTCCCATTTATTCTCCCTTTATGGGAAATGAAGCCTATCAAGGTTAGGTCACAAGAGAAAGAAAGGATGCTGTATTTAAGCTAATTTCAACCAAGTTCATCAGCCCATCCACCATGTTACAAGGTCTGTTCGTCACCCATAGGATAGGACAACCTTGTTATAGATCTTTAGGGCCTCTCCAGCTCACCATTCTTGCTCTTGCCTTTGCCTAAGATTGGGGACCATGAGCTGGCGATCAAGATGCTGACAAGAGAGATTTTTTTTTTTTTGGATTTTTCGAGACAGGGTTTCTCTGTAGCTTTTTGGTTCCTGTCCTGGAACTAGCTCTTGTAGACCAGGCTGGCCTCGAACTCACAGAGATCCACATGCCTCTGCCTCCCGAGTGCTGGGATTAAAGGCATGCGCCACCACCGCCCGGCTCAAGAGAGATTTTTTTAAGACGATTTTAAAACTATTTGTTTTTTTTTTTATTATATGTGTGTGTGTTTGCACATGAATGCAGATGCCTGTGGAGACCACAGGCATCAGATCCTGTGGAACTGGAGTTATAGGTGGTTGTGAACTGCCCAGTGTTGGTTCTAGGAACAGAACTCAGGTCCTTTAAAAGAACATTATACACTCGGAACCTCTGATCCCCAAGTGGGTAGATTTTATTATTAGTTTTAGAGCCAGGAGGTGGTGGCGCTTGCCTTCAATCCCAGCACTTGGGAGGTAGAGGCTGGCGGGTCTCAGGACAGCTCCCAGAAACCCTGTCTTGAGAATAAAAGTTATTGTTTAGGAGCAGTGTGGGGTTGGGGGAATTGCCCATAAAAAGACTTAAGTCTATACATGTATAGAATGATATCTTATGTTTGTTATTATGATCTCTCTCTCTCTCTCTCTCTCTCACGCACGCACACACACACACACACACAAATGCATGCACGCACGTGTGCATAGGTGATGGGCACCTGAAGTAAATACATTCTGTGGGCGCTTAGCTGGGAACATGGGACGGTGACTAACGCTGTGTGGCACTTGTCAGCTGCTATCGGTACCTGTTCTGCTGCATGGGAAAGCATTCAGAAGATGTCAAATCACTTTCATTTTCATGTCGCTGCCCCCTCTGGCCACTCACTTTTCATTTTCCCATAGGCATAAACAAAGAGATTCCTGTCCTGTCTTTTCTCCCCTCCTTGTCAGAGTATGACAGATGTCTCCCCTCATAAAAATAATCCTAACATCTAACATCAACCCTCTCAGGGCTGGAGAATGGCTGGGTGGCTCAGAGCGCGTAGTGCTCTTTCAGAGTACCGAGTTCAGTACCCAGAACCTCACTGGGCAACCTCACAACTACCTGTAACTTTAGCTCCAGAGGAATCTCAACAGTCACCTGTATTCATAAGAAAACACACACACACACACACCAAAACAAAACACTAAACATAACTAATTTTATATTAAAAACCTCTCCTCTGCAGGTTGTCAACATCTTGATGACCACCTCATTCTAATCATGGTCCTCAATCTTATGAAAAGGCTAGAGTGTTGGCGATGACGTATTCGATAGGTACGCTAAAATAACCAGACCAGCTCAAAACAAATTTAATAATTGAAAACGGGGAACTCATGTCACCGGAGAAAATCCCAAGTCCAAACGGACCAGGCGATGACCGCGGGCGCAGAGAGCCCGCACACCTCTCTACCCCCGTTTATCTATCTACCTGGCTCCAGATGGCCACACCCAAGCCAGATGTGATTGACAGCTTCCCCATCACTAGAGCGAGCAATCCATGTCTTATTCGAGTGGTTTATAAATCAGGAAATATTTACTAAAGCCTTACTATGTGTGGAGAGCTGTGTCAAGTGGTATGGAGGTTCTAGGCATATTTACACCCCCACCCCCGGGATTATCTTGCCGGAGCACAGCTGTTAAAGTTAAAGTATTGTAATGATTCCTAACCTAAGAAAGCTCCAAGGTGGTACCGAACAAAGGAATGATCAGGAGAGAGGAGGCCATGATGTGGAGGTGGAGATTGGAGGGACTGGAGGGCTAGGGAGGCCTTGTGAGGAAGGAGTGCGTGGGTTGAGCTTTGGAAGGCTGGTTGGATGCAGATAGACAGATGTGGAGAGGTCTTTGGCATCAGCAGAAGCACACATGTTGACAAGCTCAAGACTGCTTTCTTCTTTTGTTTATGCTTTTGCCCTTATTATTAGCGTACAAAATAATGGGTTTCATCATGACGTTTTCATACATGTATGTTATTATACATTGCTCATGTTACCCTCTTGTTCCCCTCCCACTGACCCCTTTCTACCCGCAGCTAGTCCTCATTCTGTTTTCATGCCCTTTATTGTGTGTGTGTGTCTGTATGTGTGTATCTGTGTGTCAATGTCTGTGTGTGTGTCTCTGTGTCTGTGTATGTCTGTGTGTCTCTGTGTCAATGTCTGTGTGTCTGTGTATGTCTGTATGTCTCTGTGTCAATGTCTGTGTGTGTATGCGTGTGTCTGTGTGTCTCTGTGTCTATGTATGTCTGTGTGTCAATGTCTGTGTGTGTGTGTGTGTCTCGGTGTCTGTGTATGTCTGTGTGTATGTGTGTGTCTGTGTGTCTCTGTGTCTGTGTATGTGTGTCTGTGTGTGTCCGTATCTGTGTGTCTGTGTGTCAATGTCTCTGTGTGTATGTGTGTGTCTGTGTGTCTCTGTGTCTCTGTGTGTGTCTCTGTGTCTGTGTGTCTCTGTGTCTGTGTATGCGTGTGTCTGTGTGTCCGTATCTGTGTGTCTGTGTGTCAATGTCTGTGTGTATGTGTGTGTCTGTGTGTCTCTGTGTCTGTGTGTCTCTGTGTCTGTGTGTCCGTATCTGTGTGTCTGTGTATGCATGTGCATAGGTACACACACATGAAAGAAAACACGTGGTCTTTGTCTTTCTGAGTCTGGCTTATTTCGCTGTATGTGATCTCCAGTTCCATCCATTTCCCTGGCATAATTTCATTCTTGGTGGCTGAATCAAAGTTAATTTATATACCACATTTTCTTTATCTCTTCATATATTGACAGCTGTCAGACTGGTCCCGTTAACTCAAGTCTTTTTGCATAGATATGATTAACAGCCAAAAGGGCCAGAGGAGAAGATATGGGGACGTGAATTGGGGTTGAGAATAATTAGTCATTGAACACAGCCTGGAAAGGGGACTGTGGCCCCTTACAGTGGGCCTCAGAATTCTGTTATTTATCTTGTCCTGTCCACATAAAGCCCTCGTGGCCTCCAAGGAGAGTGCGGTGTCTTGTGTGTGTTCACGCTCATTTGTGTCTGTTGTGGGGATCTTGTGGATGAACCCTGGCAGATCTGCCTGACTCCAACCCAGAAGGTATTTTGGAACTTGTGGAAGGCTAACAACAAGTATTAAATCCATGAGTTTGGAGGAAAAGACTAAAAACAGGGCTGTGAGAATTGGTGGGGGAGAGGCCTCAAAGGCCTTTTAGGGGATCACAGGAGGGTCCGAGGCTGCCAGCGAAGGAGACGCTGAGAGGGGAGGGGAGGGAAGAGGAGAGGAAGCCATGGAGAGGAGTCACCCTGTCCTTAAGGTAGTATCTCCTCCTGCAGCTCTTGATTGTAAAGACCCTCTACAGGTCCCTGTGGAAGGATTCTGCAGTCCTTTGATAATGGGAGCCTGAGCTAGGGAGGCCACGGTCAGGTTCAGCCCCAAAGGGGCAATTTTTGAAGCCACGTGGGAAGAGGAAACTTGCCCTGCCTGGGTGGAGAGCATCCAGTCTAGATGACAAGAGGAAGAGGCAGTGCCTAGGCGCCAGCTAGGGCATGGAGGCACAGTGGGAGGTGGGGTGGTTTGAAAGCTAGCTGTGAATCGGAAGAACACTTGAATACAGTACTCGGTTTAGCCATGAAGCCCGGCAGCCTGTCAGTGTTCTTGTGAGAGTTAAGTGCGTTTCTACTGGACGCGTCCTTTCCCCCGTCCATCCAGGCTCATGACCACAGGGAGAGTGGGAAGACATAGGCTGAAGAATGCCGCTCTGTTGGTAGTGGGGCCTGGGTAGAGGACAAGGTGCAGAAGCCTGTGTGCAGAATGGCGAGTATGGATGACATCACACGTGGCATCCCTGTGTGCAGAATGGCGAGTGTGGATGACATCACACGTGGCATCCCTGTGTGCAGAATGGCGAGCATGGATGACATCACACGTGGCATCCCTGTGTGCAGAATGGCGAGCGTGGATGACATCACACGTGGCATCCCTGTGTGCAGAATGGCGAGTGTGGATGACATCACACGTGGCATCCCTGTGTGCAGAATGGCGAGTGTGGATGACATCACACGTGGCATCCCTGTGTGCAGAATGGCGAGCGTGGATGACATCACACGTGGCATCCCTGTGTGCAGAATGGCGAGCGTGGATGACATCACACGTGGCATCCCTGTGTGCAGAATGGCGAGCGTGGATGACATCACACGTGGCATCCCTGTGTGCAGAATGGCGAGCGTGGATGACATCACACGTGGCATCCCTGTGTGCAGAATGGTGAGCGTGGATGACATCACATGTGGCATCCCTGTGGCCAAAGTGGTCAGGGAAATGGAGAAAGAAAATCAGAGACATCCGGCATCCCTTAATTTTCCCCTCCATACCTGCCATCCAGCCCTAGTTCTTCCCATCAGGAGCAGAGTGCAGCATCCACATACTTAGCCAGGAAGCCTGAATGTCACCCTCCACTTGTCTCCATCCCTCACCTTCTACATCCCTTGGCGGAGAACAATTCAGTTTGGTTTTGTTCCCAGAAGGCACCAGGAGTCTGCCCTCCGCATCTTCTGTTCATCCCACCCATTCTGTCCCACTAATTGATGCTCAGGAAAGCCACCGTAATCTTAAGATGTGATTCAGGTCACTCTGTTCTTACCTTAAAACCTCTAAGAGCTCTGGGCGCCGACCCTACCACCTCTGTGGACTCCAGTCCCACTTGCTACTCAAAGCAGGCAGTGTTTTGGTTTGGCTTTGTTGTTTTTGAGGCAGGGTTCCACCCTGTAGCCCAGACTGGCCTCGAACTTGAGATCCCAATCCTTTAGCCTTCCAAGTACTGGGATCACAGGCAAGCACCACCACAGCCAGTAGTCAGCGTGTGAGAGTCAGTGTGTGTGTAGATGCTGAATTTCCTCCTGTCTTGGAGGCTTGACGCAAGGTGCCCCCTGCCTATAACAGAAAGAGCTTTCCTAGCAGAAGGGATGGCCATTGCAAATGCCATAATGCAGGGCCAAGCTCATCTACCTTAGGATTGGAAGGAAGGCACCTTGGCTGGCTATGAGGATTGGACCCTGAAGGGCCAGGAAAAACTGGAAGGTCGAATTTCCTTCTGAGTGCCCTAGAGGGACTGTAGCAGGGGCTGTACCACATGCTATAGGGCTGTGGCTACCAAATCCCTTGGGGAGCTCAGAGACCATCTGCTAAGTTTACAGAGGCTGCTAAAAACAGACACATTCTCTCTGCCTTATGTTTTAGCTCTGGGGTACTTGAAGTTCATAGCATTGTTACCCCCTTACCGTGTACTGTTTTTGAAGAAAGCATGTGGGTGAGACAGCATGGCAGTTGGGCGAGCCCCCATGTTTCTCCCTCCTGGGGCTGTTGGCGTTGCGGAGCAAGGCACGAGAAGGGGCTCTGATCTTACTCAGAAAGTAAGGAAGGAGCGGGGCTTCCAAAAGTGGAATGGTGGCTGTGGTAAGCGTACATGTTTCTCCTCCATGTTTCTGGTAATTTAGGAGGTAAAGGCCAAGGAGTAGATGGATAGAGACTCGGCTCTCCAGGGCATCCAGCCACCTCCATCCTCAGAGGCTTATAGGTTTCAGGCAGGAGCACAAAGCACCCAGGAGAAAAATGCTGGGTTGTCACCCGGAGGGGTGGCCCTTGAGCAAGGGGTGACTAGTTAAGCAATGTTAAAAGCCACTGTTTTCTCTCCCTGAGAGGTGATAGAATACCTTCCTATGGGGAATGGGTTTCATTCTTAGAGCCTCTGGGGCCACCATGAAATTTATTGTGGCCATGGGGTAAGACTTTTGGGGGTATTGTGTCTTTCCAGTGTGGCTAGAGTCCTTCGGTTTTTACTGGCACAGGCCGAAGTTGGGGTTCAAGCCCCGTCACGGCCACTTACCAGCTATGGGACTTTGGTAGGTGTTTAGCTTCTTGGCGCCCTTGATTTCTCATCAGTTAAGTGGACAGTTAAAGAAAGAGTCCTCCCCAGGGCGTATGGGGCCGGCCACCCTGAAAAGCCCACAGCTGGCAGCCAGGAAACACTCTAAATACCGCCAATGCGTCTACTTCTGAAACTAGGACCTGTTTGCACTGGGCACCTGTTTCGTTTCCATTATGGGGATCTAAACCAACTGGAGAGAAAGGAGTCTGTTTCACTTTCCGGCTTATGATCCGTCACTGAGGGAAGTCAGGGCAGGAACTGGGGCAGGAACTGACTCAGAGGCCGTGGAGGGTCGCTGCTCACTGGCTTGCTCCCCTGGGCTTGCTCAGCCTGCTTTCTTATAGAACCCAGGACCCATGGGTGGTACTGCCCACAGGAAAGCTGGACCCTCCCACCTCAAACAGTAATCAAGAGAATGTCCTCACCAGACTTGCCTACAGGCCAGTCTGATGGAGGCTGTTCTTTGGAAATTTCCTTTTCCAAGATGTGTTTAGGTTTATGTCAGGATGTATTAAAAAGCAAACAAAACACAAACAGGGCCATTACTGTCTTCGTAACACCCTGCCGTGCACACACTCGTTCCTCTGGGTGTCTTATTGGACAGGGTACCAGTTCTAAGAGCAAGGGGTACCTGGCCTTCCTCCATGCTGGAACCCTGCTGTCTTACCCACCCTTAGCTTTAAACCAAGCGACACGAGCCAGATTGAAAGTCAGAAGAGCTCAACCTGGCAACCCTGGCCTGAGACCGTCTGAGACCCGATGATCCCATACAGAGTGCTCGTGGTAGGACACAGGTGACGAACGGTGTGACCACAAAGTAAGCAGAGTAGGTGTGCACCCCTGTGCGCCGCGAGCGCTCTCCTCGGGCCAGAACCTCTGGGGATCCTTTAAACGAAAGGTTTCTTTTTAAGTATGTGTGTATGTGTGTATGTCTGTGTGAGCATGTGCACATAATAAACATAGCAGATTTTAGAAAACAGTTTGAGCAAGAATAGCATCCTTGGAGGAAGTGTTGTCCCGGTGAGACATCTTTGAAGAGGTTCGTACTTTCGTAGGTGAGGGTGGTGGTTTATTAGGAATTACTTCTAGTATAGTCTTGCCTTGTGGTCACAGAGTGCCGCTGTCTGGTAGAGTTCTGGCCACGGGAATCCAGCAGTGGTTCAGGAGGTCCGGCGTGGGTTGGAGGACTTTTGGTATTAGCCCCTTCTACTTGTAGCTGTGTGGTAGGGCTGCTTCCTAGTGTCTAAGAGTTATGTTAAAGATGGGGCTATTAATGTCTCTCTTGCTTCTTAACGACTGTGACGGGGAAGGCGCCCGTAACGTAGTGAATGATTTCAGTCATCATGCAAAGACCCTGGGCGGCGTGGCCTTTGCTCTGGATCTGCCTCCACATCTGTAACACAGGGATAACAGAACCAGTCCTGTTGAGTTCATGGTTGTAGGTGTGGAATAAAGCCTCACAGATGTGCCTGGTCAGCACGTACACATATGTTTATTCCTCACGCTGTACAATGGACCATTGGTCTAGTCTAAGGCGGGGCTTCATGAGAGAGGATGGGGAAAAAGCTTCAGGGGAAGAGGAGCAAGGCATGGCATTCGCGGTCAGCGGCAGTGACTTTTGTAAACTCTCTCTCTGTCCTTTCATGTGTCTCTGGTTGGCTTGCTGTGACCAGTCCTCCCATCCCATTCTCTCCCTCCCAGATAGATACTCCCTCAACCTTCAGCCTCCCGCTCACCCCAGGGGTTCTTTAGACAGAACCTCCTGTGAGCTAGGAGACATAGGCATGTGACCAGAAAGTAAGCATGTGGTCAAGTAGACAAAAACTGTCTCACCAAGCAAACCTGGAATCCTAAGGGAGCGTTTCCTTCCTGGACGCAGCTGGTGTTGCCTCTTGAGGGACCCGAGGGCAGGGAGAGCTGATTAGTTCCTGAACTGGTTCTAAGACACAACCAGGTTTTGCTAGAATGCTGGAGGAAAGAGACATGCTAGGCAGAGAGGTCTCTGTAGACAGAGGCATGATGGGAGACCAGCTGGGCTTCACCTGCCTCCTCTGAGGGGATGATTCTTAGAGGTGTCTGCTCCTCTCAGTGGCTCCGTCCTGTTCCTTCAACGGGCTGCAGATGAGGTCTTTAAACCCACAGGTAGCAGTTACAAGGTGGCACCCTTTCTCCCCTGCTCACCTTTTGCTCTTGATGGCCTTTCATCTCCCGTCCACGCTATACCTCCGTCATTTCTACCCTTCTCTTGTCTGCCAGTAGTCACCACCAACACTTCCCTCTCCCAAGTCCCAGCAGAACCCCAAGGCTCCTCTCGGCTGTGGGCTCCATAAGGCAGCAAGAGGTAGTGGTCTCCTTTGTGCTATAAAACCTGTCTGGTGTCCTCAGTGAGTCACCCTAGAAGCCCACCTGGGGGAAGCCTATTTGAAGGAAGTGGACACCTTTTAAAGAAACTTCCTGGTAAACTGTGCATGGTAGTGCATGCATTTAATCCCAACACTTGGCAGATGGGTCTCTGTGAGTTCAAGGCCAGCCTGGTCTATGTAGTGAAGTTCCAGGAAGAGCCAGAAAGACCATGTCTCAAGAAAAAAAAAAGCTTGGCATTCTTTAATTAATCTCACACCCAGGGAGAACCAGTGACCCTGGTCCCCTCCTCCTGTCTGAGGTCCGTGCCCACCAGAGCCCGCCATATACATTTTCCAACAGGCATAAACAAATTATATTTCTATGATTCCCTTGAGGCCCTTGAGGCCAGGACCACCTCACAGAAGTCTAGGAATAAATTATCTGCAGGACTTATAAAAATCGCCCGCAGGGCTGTGGAAATGTTTGAAGCCGGAGTCACGGGTCCGACTCACACCCGCAGGCCCAGGCAGTTTCTTCCTGCTCTTTCTCAGCCTCCTCTCCCCCTCTTCCTCCTGGAACCAGGATGTTTTTCCTTGCCTCTGTATTGTTTCACTAACCTGGCAGGTCTCCTTTGGTGGAGCCCTGCCACAGCTTCCTCTCTGGGTGTGAGTGAGCACTGAGAGCACACAGGAGCTGGAGCCTGCTCTTGCCCTGTGCCCTCCTCAGCGCTGGCCAGGCGTGGCACAGTCCTCCAGTGTCAGTTCCTTCCAGAGGTCCCAGTTGCCTGAGGAGCCTCCTCTGCAGCTTCTTTTCATTTGTTTTTCAAAGGATGAGAGAGGCAAAGAGAAGACCGGCTTCAAGATTAGGTATCCCCCCCCCCACACACACACCACAAAAAAAAAAAAAAAGCAAGGTAGACTACCCATTGCAGAAAGCTTTTGTGTGTACTTATTCAGCTGAGTAGGGATCTTCTGACCCTTGACCCTGAGACTTTGCCTCAAGGGCAAAAAGAAAAAGAAAAAAGAAAAGAGACCTGACTGTGAGTTACTTTTAAAGCAGAGATCCTGATCAGGGTTTTTTAGCCTTTCCTCTTGCCTGGGTAGGCTCCTTCCCCCCATAGTGGTCCTCAGGGCCCCCTCCTGACCAGCTCTGGTTCTGGGAGGCTGTCCCCAGTCTTGGGACTCCCTTGTCCTGGCTGAGCTCAGACCTTCAGACCTGCCTCTTCCGGAAAGGAAGGGCCGCTATGAACTGCTGACCGAGACTGCCTCTCATGGGCAGGGGGTGGTACGCCTTGTCAATTTGACACTTCAGTTACTGGAGCCCATCCCAAGGGACTTGTGTTTTTCTCTTAGAATGTCATCCTCAGACCTCACATCCAAAGGCTTTGCAATATGAACGGTTTTTCTAAGGGCTACTCCTCTTAGGATAAGAACAAGGAAGGAAGCGAATGTCCCCGAGAGTCCTGGACTGTCCACATTGACGGCTGAGTCTTTTGTTCACACAAACTTATTTGGCTCCTAAACGTCCTCCACCCAAAATCATTACATCCGCAGCCACAATTCAAAACACAGCCTAGAGTAGCCAAGCAGGGTAGGTGGCCGCCTTTCTGGGGAGATTACAACCCGCCCCCCTTCCTGACACCCCCCCCCCAGGTTCCTGCCAGCCTGTAGAATATCCCACCCTGACCATCCGGTATGAAATACCCTTGTTTGGAGGGTTCCTGGGAGGGGGAAGGCTTTGAGGTCCCTCTGAGGAGCTCCCCGCCCCCCAGGGCAGCTCTGAGTGGAAGGAAGGCTTTCCAGCCCCATAAACTCCCAGGGCACAGGTTCTGCTGCTCTGGGCAGCTTCTCACACCCCAGAGGGACTGAGATGTTTTATTTACCCAGCTCAGCCCTTGAGGCAACATCTCTGTTTGAATCATCCTTGCAGCCCTCATCATCTTGCCTATGGCTGGTGCTCAGTAAAAATATATGTTCTGGTTTTTAAAGTGGCTAAATATACCTCCCAGGAAAGTTACCATTTTAGCCGTTTCTAAGTGCTGTTCAACAGTCACAATGTTGCAACAGCCACCATCCGTTCCCAGAAACTTTTCACCTCAAACAGAAACTCTTAAGTAGTAATCCCTCCTGCCCCTAGCCACCTCCGCTCCACTTTCCATCCCCGTGAAGCTTTTATTCCGAGTACTCCACGAGGGGACGCACGTGGTCCTTGTCCTTTTGTGTTTCACTTGGGTTTTTAGGGTTGGTAGCTGCACACACCCCGTCTTGTTAACCCCGTCATCCCCCGGTTGTTTTCACCGTCTGCCTGCTGTGAGTACGGCTGCAGGGGTTCTCTGCTGTCATTCCTGTAAGCTACATACACAGAAGAGGGATCGCTGGATCGTATGCGAACTCTGTGTTTATGTTTTTGGGGGACTGCCATACTGTTTCCATGCTGGCCGACCCCGTTTGCATTCGTGCTGGCAGCGCATACGAACTCCAGGTTTGCTACATCCTTACCGGCCCTTGCCTGCCTGCCTGCCTGCCTGCCTGCCTGCCTGCCTTCCTTCCTTCCTTCCTTCCTTCCTTCCTTCCTTCCTTCCTTCCTTCCTTCCTTCCTTCCCCCTTTTAAATAATAGCCATCCTATGGGTGTAAAAGCAGGCATTTTGAATCCATACATTCTGCTCCCTAGCTAGGCAGTGGATTTAGAACTGTAATCCTCCCACCTGAGCCTCCGTCCTGCCATCTGAGGCCAAGACTTAATTAGTTACTATGATCCCTAAAGGACCTGGTCACCTTTGGGGAGGAATCGGGGGGGGGGGGGGGGGAGTCAATGGCAACCCAACCAAAGTTGGCCAGAAGGAACGGTACAAAGCAATGGTGTCGAGAGTGACCTCGCCACACACTGTAGCTGACTGGGCTTCTCTTCTGGACCCCCACTGGTTTCATCTACAATTAATTGACGTAAAGACCTAGGCTTTAGCCTTTGCTCTGCTACCATTTTCTGAGTTAACCTGGCTGGTAACTTTAATACCATGCCTCAGTTTCCTCTTCCATCAAAGAGGGAAGAATTACCCTCATGACTGCCTACTTAGACTGTTGGAATCTAAAAGGACAATTTAGGGCCCTTAAATTCTCTTATAAAAAAAAGTGCTTTGTGGGTAGGGAACTGTGTGGGATTCCTAATTGGTTCTCAGGATAGAAGCAGAATTTCAGTCTTGTGGGCAGTATTTATGAGCTGTGTTCTACTCCCCTTCAGTCTGTGGCAGTCCACACACTAAAGGAATCAAAGGAGGGGAGAAATCAAGCTCCCACTCCCAGGACTTTTCTCTCCTCACCACGTGAGCAGCCGAATTTTAGGGAAACCATTAAAATGACAAAGAAACTCATAGGCATGAGACCCCCTTGCTGGAATCTGTATAATTGGAGGCAAGGTGTCAAACCCACAGCTCATAGGGAGCTTTTCAAGTTAAGGATCTGGGGAAAGCTCCAAGGGGAAGAGGGGATGGGGAGTTCTCAGGGTAGGGACGAGGGTGGTACCGCTGCAGACCCTCCTTGTGAGCCTTAACCCTAGCAATGAGACCATCACCGGTAGATACCTGAATGGACTTTCTGCGGGACCGGTTCCGGGGCCTCCTGTGGCCCCTTCAGCATACAACACCTTCCTCTTCATAGGCCCTGCTTTTGATTTCATCCTGTCTTCCTTGGATGTCTGTGTCCCTGTCACTGGCTCTGCCCCTCCTGGCAGTCTGAAATCCTTTAAATTGGACCCTGATCCTTGATTGCGCCTTCTTATCCTGTCTGCTGCCCTTCTTCCTCATCAGCATCCTAGGCATTAGCCAGATGTTTGCAGCTGGAAGTCACAGCATCACCCCAACTTCGTGTCTGAGAGGCAGACGTTTCTTGTTCCCCTGAAACTCAGGCTTCGTGCCCACTCCACTGTCTTTACTGCCGTTCCTTCCAGCAGCCATAGGCTTCATCTCTGCTGGAAGCTGATTTAGACATCCTCCTGCTCAGACTTCCAGAGAATAACTGCAGCTGTTGCCACACCGAGTCTGCTTTCAAAGCCCATGCAGCAGGCACCATCTCACTCTTTGGGAGAAACAAGGTCGGCCACGTTGTTAAAGCCTGGTTTGAAGGCCAGGGGGATTTTGTTTTGTTTTGTTTTTGTTTTTTCCTTTAACTCTACCAGCCAAGGCCCTGAAACCTCATGGAATCAGCTGGCGAGTGACGTGAGAGCTCGGTCCATATCCTGTCTGCCGCTAAAGGACCAATCGCTTCATCATTTTGCTTCCTACTTTCCCCATGTGCCAAATAATGACACCTACCTGCCAGGACTGTCCCAGTCCTCACATGAGGCAATGCAAGTGAAAACATCTAACACGTGGCTGTGTTGGTCCAAAGCTGGAGAGCTGGGGAAATAAAGGGCTCATTCTTCCACTCTGCCCCCAAACATGAGCTGGTACCAGACTGCGCGTGACATTTGGCCTTCTGTAGGACCGGATGGTGAGGGTAGGGGTGAGATCTCCAGGAGAAAATGGCACAGGCCCATCTTGCTTAGGAACAAGGCTAGCTGAACGTACAAGCGCGCGCACACGCACACACGATGGGGGTGGGGATGTGGCTCAGAG
This sequence comes from Microtus pennsylvanicus, assembly GCF_037038515.1. Taxonomy (NCBI): domain Eukaryota; kingdom Metazoa; phylum Chordata; class Mammalia; order Rodentia; family Cricetidae; genus Microtus; species Microtus pennsylvanicus. The sequence goes on along the minus strand of NC_134579.1, from coordinate 61,269,380 downwards.
GAGTCTGCTGCTGAAACAGCTGCTAATTAGGAAATCCGATTCCAGGCTGTGCCAGCTTCCCTCATGAACGCCGGTTCCTAAGCAGATGTTTTAGAACATTAAGATGCTTCAGAAGTGGAAGCTGTCAACGTGAGAGGGAAAACATCCAAGCAAAGCCATGTAACTCTCTTGTTAGTCTCCATTCATGGTTCAGGGGGACGTGCTGGCATGACGCAGGTGGCTGAGCCCGGAAGGATGGATTCCTTGTTCAAGGATGGCCGAGTCTAGACTCAGCTCGGGCGGTTGGTGTGACCGTAGTCATGGGCTTGAATGGGGTTTGGCTGACTGTCTCTGGCACAAAGAAAGCCGGGCTGGCAACGCAAATGGGCTGGCTTTGGCTGAGCTTCCCGGAGGATCCCTCTGATCCTAAAGTGGGAAAAAGCTAGAGCCCAGGGCACAAAGAGACACCACCTGGCTTCTTACCAATTTAGGCAGCGCTGATAGAGGTTGAGACCAACCATGGCCAACAGGTCTCGGGCCACCCGGTGCAGTAGTACAGACTCAGAGTGTTTCTTGTCTCTGGATGCTCAAGAGAGATGCTCACTGGCCTCGTCTCTTTGCCTGGGCCACTAGTCATGTCCACAAGTGGCACCAACTGAGGTTGGGCATCTGGGGACTGAGCAGCCTAAACTCAAGTAATCCCATGAGGCTTTCGGCCATGGAGTCACAAGCCACTCACATGCTCACGCCTTATAAATGCCACTGGGGTCCCAACTCACATCACTACTTCTGAGTTTCAGGAACCAACTTAGCGTTTAAGGGCTACAGACCACCTACTGAGGGGACATTTGGGGGTTCAGTGAAAGTCATTACAAAATGACTTCTGCAGGTTTTCAGCCTTTGGGTCTTTAGATCAAGACACCGGATGCATTAGTCGCTTTTCTGTTGCTCTGATAAAATACCGTGACTAAGACAACATAGAGAAAAAAGAGTTTATTTTGGTTTGCGTTCAGAAGGTTGGTGTTCTTAGTGGTGGGGTCAAGCATGCAGGCAGCAGGCATGGCGGCAGGGACAGGACGCGGAGAGCTCACAAAGCAGAGAACAAACTGGCAAGAGGATTTAACTTTGAACGCCCACCCCCAGTAATGCACTTCCTCCAGCAAGGCTGTGCTCCAAAACCTCCCCAAACGTCACCACCAACTGGCAACCAAATATTAAAATAGTTCCAGGCAAGGCGAGGCTGCCGATACGCCGTGTCCTAATCGTCCCTCTTTAGCTTTTTATTAAGCCTACATATAGTTTAAAGAGTAAATGGATTTTACAAAGCTGTAGTGGAACTGTCTGACCACTTTCAACTCTTCCTGTGGATCCCATATATCATTTTGTCCATACCGATTTATTTTATTTTGGTTTTGAGTGATGCCCACTAATTTCTCTCTGTGGAAATTTTATGTCCTTCTAAGTCGACTGGGCTGGACGCAACACAGCCTAATTCTGCCCAGGGTTAGCTTTAGGTATGGCCAGTGAAGTTACCCTTCTGCACCAATGACGCTAACCATGCCCTGCATGTGCTTGTCAGCCAGGATTGGTTCTACTTTAATACTCCCATTAATTAAAAAAAAAATGACATTCTAGCCGGGCGATGGTGGTGCACGCCTTTAATCCCAGCACTTGGGAGGCAGAGGCAGGCAGATTTCTGTGAGTTCGAGACCAGCCTGGTCTACAGAGCTAATTCCAGGACGGGCTCCAAAGCCACAGAGAAACCCTGTCTTGAAAAACCAAAAAAAAAAAAAAAAAAAAAAAGACATTCTTTTAAAAAATAAAGTCACTGTTTCTTGAGATGCACACCCTTCTTCACCTTGCACTTCGGCTCTCTTTGTGTCTGGTGTTGAGGACTGCTTTCTTATTTGAAATCAAACCTCTGTAATTTATTTTAGTGGAGGTGTTAGGTCTCAAACCCGGGGCAAACAGCTGAGATGCCTATTACCAGATCGAAGCTGAAGCTGGCCACGAGGTTCTCCCAGCATCTCTCAGTCCATACCTGTTACAGGCCAGGACTGGCATGCCCTGCCCCCTACCCAGAACTCTGCAGCCCAGGGACTGCGCTGCCCTCCCCTATATAATCCAGCCATTCTGATTACCCAGGTTTTGGTCCTTTTACCTCTTGACCGGTCTCTTGGCTCAGGCTGCCCGTCTTGGTGAGCTCTTTTGCCCTCCTAACCCCTCTCCTCCCATGGCCCAGCTCAGTCTGGCCATATTCACGCCGGATCTCCCAGCTGTCTCTGCCTCTACCTGTATCCTTCCTCATAGCCATAATAAAAACCTCAACCCCTTAGGAGCAGTCATGTCCTCCTTTTTATTTCTTTTTTCATCATTTAACTCACTTTTGAGTGACAGTCATCTTACATGATTCAGGGTACTTCTGAAAGATTACTTTGCTGTGTATGCAGTCCCCACTGTTTTCTCTCAGCACACTGCAAAAGTTGATCCATCTTTTCTTTGGCTTCCATGGCTGTAGTGGCTGGTGTACTTCTTCTTATAGATAATCTACTGTTTTGTTTTTGTTTTTTTCTGGTTGAGTTTAAGTTAAAAACTTATGAGGTTTTTGCAGGTTCACTATGATATTATTATACATCAGCTTTACACAGACACACACACACATCTTCTAGGAGTTTGTTAGAATTCTTAGCTTAAAGATTTATACTTTCTGGAAAACTTTCAGCCATTATCTTTGTGAATATTGACCTTTGGGAAGCTGTTCCCTTCTCTTCTCCTAGAACTCTAATTAGGGACTGGAGACCTGGCTCATATGTTAAGAGAGACTGATGCTCTTCAGAGGACCTGAGTTTGGTCCCCAGCGTCTATGATAGGTGGCTTACCTGTAGCTCCAGCTCCAGGGAATCCTATGTATTCTTCTGACTTCCAGAGACACCCACCCACCCGCCCACCCCCACAAAAATAAAAAATGAATGTGAGAATGAAACTCCAGTTAGATATTAGATATGTGTTGGGCTTCTTTTTAATTTCTATCTATCTATTGATCTATCTATCAATCTATCTGTCTATATCTATCTATATCTCTATGTCTGTCTATCTATCTATCTATCTATCTATCTATCTATCTATCTATCTATCTATCTATCTATCTATCTATATTGGGTTTTCAAGACAGTGTTTCTGTGTGTAGCCCAGGCTGTCCTGGATCTCACTCCATGGACCAGGCTGGTCTGAAATTCACAGAGATCTGCCTGCCTCCGCCTCGTGAGTGCTGGGGTTAAAGGGGTGCACCACTTTGACATTTTTCTAATTTGCTAAACCTTTGTTTATAATTTCTGTTTTTTACCTGATTCTTAGCATTCTCCCATCTTTTTTTTTTCTTTTAATTACCTGAGTGTCTGTGCAGGGGTTTGTACGAGTGAGTTCAGACGTCCATTTATACACAAACCTTCTTCGATGATTCTAGCATTTGAAATCTTATCTGATTTGCTGACATTTGTTCATGAATGACTTGTTTTCTGGTACATTTGTGATTTTTGTTTGTTTTACTGAAACATCTTATTAGAGGGTTTCTTTTTATTAGCAAGTGATAGAAATTGTTTGTTGACATAGAGAATGTTTGCATGATCTTGCCAGAGTGTTTGCACGGTCAGGGTCGCTCCTCAGCTCCCGTTATCCTCTGCTATGTGGAGGTAGGTGGATTTACCTCTTTAAACCATCTTTTTAAAATGCAGTCCTTTTTTAGTGTGTGCATAAGGCTTAAGGCCACTCTCGAGTACATCCTCAACTTGAGGTTTGGATCATGTAGGGAATGAAATCTGTGCTGTATACCCACAGAAGACTTGGCTTTGTGCTTATAGACTTATGATTGTGATTGCGTTTATCTTTCCTCTTCCACCAAGATCAAAGGGCCAGGTTTCCTTGTTGTCCCTCTCTGGGTTAGTTTCTGTCTTTTGTCCAGGGTCTAGTCCTTCTGATTCCAATGTTGCACAGTGGTTTCCCTTTAGCCTCTTGGAGAGTGTACACCACCTTCCTCCTGCAGCCCCGTGGCCATCGAAGGATGAGGTTAGAGATGTTGAAGAAGCATCAGCTTCTGTCTTTGCTGGTCCTACTCTGATTCTTTTCTTATTCACCAGCTCAGAGGTGCATTTAGAATAGTTTTTTTTATAGCTGTTTTATTCAGCATTTTTAGCTGTTGATCGTGGCAGGGTTACTGGGGACGCTGCAGGGGATGAGGACACTGCAGGGGACTATTGTCAGCCTGGTGGTTTATTTATAGCGTGCATTTTTCCATCCTTACATCTTTCTTTAGTCTGCTCGCAGGGAGATAGCATGGTTCAGTGTGAGCAGTGCTCTGCCTGCCTGTGACCACTCTTTCCCTACAGTGGAATTCCTGCAGCTGCTTGGGGTCTGGGGTTTCCACTCCTATCATCTCAAGAAGGGGCTGTCACTGGGCCTCTGCCTTTTTAAAGGCTCTAATGGAACTAAATTTATTATCTTTTTTTTCCCTCCTGGCTTCCTAGCCTAGAGGCATATCCTTCTGACTGCAATTCCTTTTTTGTTTTATTTCCTTTTGTTATTGTGCCCAGTTAATCAAGAGGGCAGAGAAAGCATCCTTATGCCCCATGGACCTCTTCTGCTTTTCCAGGGAAGCCAGCTGCCCCTGAAGCAGAGCAAGAAGAATGAGGCCAGTATCCCCTGTGGGTCGCCGCCATTCATAACCTTTGGGACTTTGTGGCTGCCTCTGGCAACACCCTCCCACAGCCAACTTGGAGCTTATTGTGGGCCTCACCTGTCAGGCTGGGCTCCCAGAGGAGGGCCCTAGTGACTTCCCTCCCCTCCAGGAAGCCTCTGTTAATCATCACCTCCAGAGAGGAGAATCAGGGCATGGACACAGCAATTCTCAAGGAGCTGGAAGAGGAAATGACTCCCTCAGAAAGTTCTCGGAATCTCTGCTAGGGCAGTTTGTGTGCTCACCACCCCACCTGTCTCAAATACCTGAGCTGTTGGCCACTGCAGTGTAGCTACAGCCACGCCCCTTGCTATTGAACATGGCTTGTACGGGGCTGGAGAGATGGCTCGGTGTTATTAGCATTGGCCGCTTTTCCAAGGGGCCTGGATTTGAGTCCCAGCACCTACATGGCAGTTCACAACCATCTGTAACTCCAATCCCAGGGGATCTAATGCCTTCTTCTGGCCTCCACGGGCACTGATGTGAAAGTGATTCACGAACATACGTGCAGGCAAAACACCCACACACATAAAGAGGGGGCAGCAAAAATGTAATCACTATGTTGAAACTTATATCAAGTTCATATTGAAATGGTATTTTGAATATGTTGAATAAAATAAAGTACTTACACACACACACACATATTTTAAAGTGGCTACCAAGTTAATTTTACAGATTGTGGGTTTCTCTCACTTAATCCTTTGGGCAATACTAATCTAAAAGATAGTTTGTTCTTTTTGCTTGTTTGCTATATTTAGATATAAGTGATAGTTCTGCCTGCCTGCAGTCTCTGCTTATCAGATGGTCTGACTTTTTTGCCTTGACGTATAAAGATAGCAATGACTTCATTCACTCCCCACTGAGAATTTTCCATGGTCCCACAGGCTCCAATCCTGAGCACAAAGAGAAATAGTCTCAAATCAGGAAAATAGAAAAGGAGGGTTATAAAGATTTAATTTTTCAATTAGTATGTGTACACATGTGTGTGCATTGCAATGCATGTGTGTACGTGTGCAATGTGTGTGTACATGTGCAATGCATGTGTGTACATGTGCAATGCGTGTGTGTGTACGTGTGCAACGCATGTGTGTACATGTGCAATGCATGTGTGTACGCGTGCAATGTGTGTGTACATGTGCAATGCATGTGTGTACATGTGCAATGCATGTGTGTGCAGGCACCCTTAGAGACTAGAAGAGGGTGTCTGAGTCCCTGAAGCTATAGAGCTAGAAGTTGTGAACCCCTCAACATGGGTGCTGGGCTGGATTCCAGTACTCTCTCCAAGTGCTCTTAACTGCACAGCCGTCACTCCGGCCCCACTAAATGGAGTTTTTAAGTTATGAAGTTGGCAATAACCTGCAAGGGTCCATTCGGGAAAGTTTCTTCATGTTTACTTTTCAAAAGCCATTGAGTTCTCACTGGTGCATTTGCTTGTTATTGCAGTCACTGCAAGGAGCCATGGGACAGAAAGTAACAACACTGAACCCCACGTAGGAAATACCCCCTTCTACCAGAGTCAAGAGGACCATTCAGGTTCCAGAAAGGGAGTGACAGCTCAGACTGCCAGACTGAGCCACAGTTCTTCAGACGCCTCAGGAAACCCCTCTTTCCTGCCTGAGACAAACGCTGAGGGGAGGATCAAGCCTTCCAGCGGAGCAATGGCCACCGTTCCACATGCTGAACGCGCTCCTGAGATGACCACGGCCCTGGCCGCCCACGGCAGCTCCTTGTGTGAGTGTGTGTCGTGATGCTCACTTTTCTATGTCCAGTCCTAGAAAACAAATTTTCTGCCCCCTCCCCACCCCCACATCCAGAGCCACTGTGCCCATTTAGGGGTTCTGTATTGGAATGGGTCAGGCAAGTCCCCCTAAGAGCCATGCTTGGAAAGTCAGACTAGGAGAGGGGGTGCAGATTTGTTGAACACCCTGGTGGGTCCTTTAACATCTATGCTCCCCAGCAGTCTGAATCCACGCCACCTCCCTGCTCCCAGGATCCTGTCACGCAATCACATGTCTCAGGGGTTGGGAAGGGTGGCTAGGTTCTGTTTGTGTTGATAAGAGTTTGACTGCTTCTTGCTGCTCCTGTCTGCACGGTTGGCAGCTTAGTACTTCCAGCGAAGGGTTTCAAAAAGAGGCCACAGTTCTGTGAGCACAGCTCAACCTAAGAAGGAAGACAAAGAAAAGTAGTGCTAATTAGGTATGCATCTACATAGCAACGAACCGGCTCTCTCTCGATCCTTCCAGCAGCCCGGTGAGGCCGTGTTAGTCTCGCTTTAAGTTTGGAAACTGAAGCTCAGAGACTAATTAGCCCAGTAGGTGGAGAGTTGGTGGCAGATTTCCAAGTGAGGAGAGCCCAAGTCCGTGTGTTGAGTGAGTGGGCACTACAGTTCAGAGACGGGGTGCCCTGTGTGAGTAAAGACAGAAGCGAGGGGCGCCAGTGCCCGAGTCCTCCCTGGGAGAGTTAGAGGGCCGTGGGCAGGATGGCTGGCGCTATGGAGGATAGGGACAAGGGTGGAATACTTTGCAGGACAGGAAGTTTCTACTTGGTGTGGTGGGAAGACTCACTGGAGGGTTTTACACAACCGAGAGACTGGGTTAAGACAGTTTGAGAGAGGAGCCTCCTGGCAGCAAGCCTGTAAGATGTGTTGTATGGGAGGAAAGGGGACCTGACGTGAGCTGGACCCCCCAGGCAGACGTGTAGGTAGCAGGTGCTTACCTGGGAAAGGGGTTGAAGAATTGCCCAGTAAAGAGTCTTCACAAAGGGGGGTTGGGGACCTTGCCAAACAGGTACGAAGCCCTGGATTCATTCTCCAGAACCGTGTAAACAACATGTGTAATCCCAGCATTCAGGAAGCAGAGGCAGGAGGATCAGAAGTTCAGGCTTGGGCTGGAGAGACAGCTCATCCACTAAAAATCACTCCTCTAAGTGATTGCACACTCCAGCTTTAGTGTGCAATGCCCACATTGGATGGCTCCCAACCAGTACTCGGGTTCCAGGGGACCCAGTGCTCTGCTGGCTGCCATAGGCACACACACACACACACACACACACACACACACACCCCTAAAAATAAAAAAGAAATCTTTTTTTAAAAGTTTTTAAAAGTCATCCTTGAGTATGAGATCAGTCTGTGCTTCATATGACCCCACCTCAAAAATCAGAAAAGATCCCAGCACTCAAGAGACAGAGGCAGGTGGAGCTTGATGAGTTCAAAGCCAGCCTGGTCTAAATAGTGAGTTCCAGGACAGCCAAAGCAATGTAGTGAGACCCTGTCTCCAAAAGCAAAACAAGATTCATATTGACAGAAGGAAGGTTGAGAGTTGGCGAGGACCTCAAAGAGGCTGAAGCCCTCCAAGGTGACTTCCTGGTTTCCTACCCTTGAGGGCACTCGGTTCTGTCAGGGGATCGTGTGAAGGTATTCTGTGTTCTGTGAATGGAAGCTGCAGCGCTCACAAGTCCTGCACATGTTACTCTCTGCCTGGCTGTCAAGTGCTGGGAATTCTGCATACATTGAATTCTGGGACATTCTGGGGTCCTTTGTGGAAGGTGAGGGATAAGTCTTCCTGATCCAACACCAGTCTCTAATTCTAGATCGTCTAAGGCTTAGTTAGCATCAGGGTGCTCCAGTACTGGTAATTCCTCCCTCCGACGAGGAACATTGGTGAGGTCAAAAAGCCTAGTGGTTTCTCTTGCAGTTCCTTTCTCCTAGAATGAATAACTTTTCATGCCTTTTAATTGAGTCCACCAGCGATAGTAAGACAGTTGAAAGCCACTAGTGGGGTTTTAATTGTTGTTGTCTGGCTTTCAGCCTCGGACAGCCTTCCCCGGTCATCCAGCAGTTCCAGGTCAGAAGGAGGAATCACCGTTTCTCAGACAGAGAGTGGAATATCCCCAGGCTTCCTGGAGACGGCAAGGGAACTCCCAGAAGAAGGGACTGTGCACACACAAGTGGCTGGCATTTGGGTTTCCAGCCAAGCCTCCCTTCCTGCTTTGGAACTCAGGGAACCAACCATGTTCTCCCAGAAGAGAAATTCATCAGGCCAGGAGCATTCTGAGCTGCGGGTCCCTCGGACCCAGAGTCAACCACCTCCCTCAGGCCATCCCTCGTGTGAGTATTCCTGCCCCAGTTTACCCCTCCAATTTCAAAATAACCCCAAATCGATGTATATACCTAGCTGGCTAGTGCTAAGTGTCCGGCTAAGAGGAAGCAAAGGGAGATTTAAAAGCCATTTCTTCAATGCCAAGTGCTTTGGTTGGAAGTACAGTCTATGTCATTTCTCTCAGTACTGAGGTTCATGCTCAAAGTATGTTTTAACTGTATGTAGAGGAAAATATCAGCCCGTCTGGTGGCTGCTGTGCTCCCCACCTCCTTTCTCCTCCTTTTCTTTTCCTCCCCTCCTCTGTACACACATACAACAAAGATTAGGCGTGACTGATGCGTGCACCCACAGAGGAGGCCACACGCTAGGGCGGCTAAAATGTGAGCCGGACACTGCTGTACCCTTTGATTAGCAGTTTGAGTTTTGTTTGTTTATTTTCTCAAACGCAGCTTCTTTGATGGCGGAGAAAATAGGTTCGTAATTTTTCCTGGCATTGTTTCGCGAGAAAGAGCCTACACAGTACAGGTGTTTGCCTGGCTTTAATGAGGCGCCGCGGCTGTAGAGAACCGCCCTTCTGCCAGGCCACGTCCTGCGCACCAGCCTCAGCTAGGCTGCTCTGCTCCGCAAGCACTTCTCCACTCTGCCAGGCCCCTGTGCTGCACGCTTGTCATTGTGGCTCCTCAGATGCCTGCCTGCCTAGATATCTAATCCTCTCAGGGACACTGCAATCTTCAGTAGTTAAAAATTGGGGCATCGTGTGTGCCCAGGTTCCCCCAGGAGGCACATCCTGCCAGGAGCCAAAAGATGCTGTAAACTGCCCCTCTGTGAGCTGCTCAGGTTGTTTTTTTTTTTAATTTTTTTTAAGATTTATTTATTTATTATGTATAGAGTGTTCTGTCTGCATGTATGCCTGCAGGCCAGAAGAGGGCACCAGATCTCATTACAGATGGTTGTGAGCCACCATGTGTTGCTGGGAATTGAACTCAGGACCTCTGGAAGAGCAGTCAGTGCTCTCAACCTCTGAGCCATCTCTCCAGCCCCCTCAGGTTGTTTTTTTAACTCCGGGGCAAGACAGAGTAGCAGGATCTGCACTTAAGTCAGAGGGGGTTTTGTATTTTTTTTAAATAGATATAGCATTTTATTTATTCTTTGAGAATTCCATGCATGCATACAGTATGTTTTAGTCATGTTTGGCTGCCTCCCATAAGCACTGTCCAACTCCTCCAGACTCCTCCCAGATCACCACCATCTCATACCTTCGTGTCCATCCGTTCCCTCTCCCCTCTCTATGGGTCACTCCTTGCTGTCCATAAATGCATGGGTGTGCGGCCATTCACTGGAGCACGGTCAGCCTACCAGGGACCACACCTCTTAAAGAAAACTGACTCTCCTCTTCAAGCAACCCTCATGTATTAATAGTACCCCAGCTTGGGGTGGGGATTGACGTGCCGCTCTGCCAACCATGAAGGCAGAGGTTTCTTAAAATATTTCTGCAAGACTGGGAGTTGGGGTTTATGTCATCAAAGCAACAACTGAGCCCAGAGGCCTTCTCCAGACAACCCTTTTAAAGGAGCAGTCTGCTTGCCTAGGCTTGGCGTGCAGTTCTCTACTGTTGGGTGTGGACAGAATTTATGGTTCGTGTTTGCAGGAGATTGCTTTTTAAGATTATTCGTAAGTGTTCTGGAGAGAGGGCTCAGTGGTTTAGAGTCCTTCCTGCTCTTCCAGAGAATCCGAGTTTGCTTCCTAGCACCTATATCAGGTGTCCCTGAAGTTACAACTGTCAGTAACTCGAGGTCCCAGGGATCAGATGAACACTTCCGGGCATTCACACAAATGCTTGTATCTGCATCTCAACCTTCCAAATGCTGAAACCCTTTCATTTAGTTTCTCATGTTGTGGTGATCCTCAACCAAAAAATTTGCTGCCATTATAAATTATCACATAAAGATCTGTGTTTTCCCAATGGTCTTAGGTGACCCCTGTGAAAGGGTTGTTCAACCTCCCAAAGGGGTCACAACCCACAAGTTGAGAATTACTGTTCTAGAAACTTCCATTTCTAATTTTTGGAGTTTCACTGTCTTTCATAGTCCTTGAGTCTTACTGAAGATTTCTCTTCCTTGGTGACCTGGGTGTCTGGCCACCCTCTAAAGTGGCCACTAGAGAGGACTTGGCGCAGAGGACATACCCTGCTGCCTGAGGCCAAAGAAGAAACAAACTCCTCTATTTGGTGTTCTCTCTCTCTCTCTCTCTCTCTCTCTCTCTCTCTCTCTCTCTCTCTCTCTCTCTCTCTCATTAGCCTGGCACCTCCTTCTGTATACCTGTATACCTTCTGTATACCTGTATACCTCTCCTTCTACTGAATGGAAATCTTGAGGTTCTGCTGTCTGTTTCTGAGTCCATGATACAGGAGCAACAGGCATATAAGCAAGAATGCCACTGGGGAACCAGCAGGACCTGCCACGGCAGACTTGGAGTCAACCCTTCTGGCTGGCCAGCTCAGTGAATGAAGACAAGCAATGGAGTACTGGGGATGAGTGTGTGTGTGTGTGTGTGGGGGGGGGTCTGGCCATGTGACCTATGGGAAAGTCCAATGCTCAGACCAGTCAGGTTAGTGATGCCCCTCACAGGCTGTGCACACAGGTGATAAACTAAGGGCGTGGCAGGGATTAGATGATCTGAAAGGTGGCAGCATTGGGTGGTCCATTCATAGGCTGTCAACTGGGCCTCCTTTACTGCCCCCTAGCTACACAAGCATGTGGTGCTGGTTGGGTTTTGGTCAACTTGACACAAACTAGGGTTATCTGGGAAGAAGCAATAGAAAAAAGCTTCCATCAGATTGGCCTGTAGGCCAATCTGTCGGGCATTTTTTTTTCTAATGATTGATGTAGAAGGGTCCCACTGTGGGTGGTCCCACCTCCTGGGTTCTATAAGAAAGCAGGCTGAGCTAGCCATAGAAGCAAGCCAGTAAGCAGCACTGCTCCGTGGCACTATTTTAGTTCCAGGCTCAGTGACTTTTACCTAGAACTTTAAAATAAAATAAACTGTTTTTTTTTCCAAGTTACTTTTGGTCAGTGTTTTATTATAGCAACAGAATACAAACTAGAACACACTGTTCAATACAGCCTCTCCCATACCCTGGATAGCCAGGAGTTACTCTGTTTCTGAATAGAAACTGTATCTTACAGCACCAAAGCCAACCCTGGAAGATGAGCCAGGGATTACAAGAAAGCCCAAAGGCATTACTCCCCACCCTCTCCTGCCGCTGTCTCCCTAGGCTTTTCCATGGTCTCTTTGATGATCTCCCACTGCTGTTTGATCATGGCCTAGGGGTGGGGCTGTCAACAAAGCAACACATGGCAGGGGTGAGGAGGGGAGGAAGCTCTTCGGAAGGCAGAAATGTGTATGTTGAATTGTGTGAGAGTGACCACAATTGAGTGCTAAATTTAGTGTGAGCTTCCTGGAAATGGGGGCACTAGAGGAAGCTGGGTGGAGCAAGCAATTGTTGTCAGACAAAATAAGCCTACAGTTTAATCCATAGGCATGGATGTTTCGGGGGCAGTAATTCCAAGAGGAATATTTATATAAGGAATGCTTTCCATTGCTGGCTTGTGAGAACCGTGCTAATGCTCTTTGAAGGTGACATTTTGTAGAGACTCAGTAAGAGCTGGGGTGTAATAATGGGGCTTGACTCACGGAAGTCTTTCCTGTGGGCAGCTGAGCTGATGTGGTCCAGGTAAATTGCTTTGTGGTGGTTTCACTTTGTGAAGGGAGAGAACATTAAGACCTTAAAAGATTTTGGATTCAGTCTGTCTGGTTCTACCATCAGCTGCCTCAGCTGCACTTGTGGGAAGTTCTGGACAGCAGTCAAGGTTGAGCAATGTGATGGATGCCAGAGGCTCTGCGGTTTTGTCCCGTGAGTGGAGAGGGACACACCCACACCAGGTGAACAGGCCTTCTCTCCACTGCCAGTTACAAAACTAAGAACTTAGCTCAGGCCTTTTCCCAGTGGGTGGTATTCCAGCTTTTACATTTTAATTTAAAAATTTTTTATGAGATTTGTTTTTGTTTGTTTACTGTGCAGGGGAGTGCTGGGGCCAGAGGACCACCTGGAGGAGTCAGTTCTTCTCTCTCCGTCACATAGGACACCCCTGGGTGTGTGTCCAAGGTTCCATGGCCTTGCTGAGCCATCTCACCAGCTGGCTTTTCCTGCCCCTCTTCCTTTTCTCCTTTTGCCTTTCCTGGTTCAAACTCAGGTTTTCCCTTTCTGAATGGCTGCTTCAGGGTGGCCATCCGAGAGTGACCGCTCATGCCAGCTTGCTGATAAGAAACGTAATGCATTTCCTCATAGCTTCTGGAGCAGGTGTCTACGCAGGAGCATGAGCAATGTGTATGAGCCACTCAGACGACCGCTCCCATTTTCATTTGATACGCTGCTTTGCAGGAGTATTTACACAGCTGTACCGTGAGGACTAAGTGAGATGCGCATATCTTAGCGCCATGCCCGAGGACGCAGTTGCTCACTTCATGGTAGCGCCTTGCTTGGTTTAGTTGTTTTTTTAATTACTTATTTATGTTTTAATGTTCATTGGTGGTTTTGCCTGCATGTCTATGGGAGGGTATTAGAGCCCTGGAACTGGAGTTACAGACAGATGTGAGCTGCCATGTGGATACTGGGAATTGAACCCTGGTCCCCTGGAAGAACAGGCAATGCTGTCAACCACTGAGCCATCTCCCCAGCCACCTCTGGGTTGAGTTTTGAGACTGGGTCTCACTGTATTTGAGATGGGCCTGGAACTTGCTCTATGAACCACACAGGCGTCCAGCTCATGGTCTGTCTGCCTCGACCTCCCAAGAGCACAGCAGGTGCTGTCATGTGCAACCACAGAAGCTTGTCACAGTGCTGAGATGGGAGGACAGTGTACGGCACAGCCCTGCGGGGTCGTGGGACATGAAGCTGTTTTTCTTAGTGACTCAGCGATTGTGATCATATTTCTGTGGCCGTTTATTTGTTCAGACTACCGAAACGGGCGGGCCTGGGCATTTCAGACTGAATCCAGTGTAGCCATCACAAGGGGGCAGGGTGTTTTTAAGGTTTTATTTGTAATTGCACGTGTGGAGGTGTATGGATGCTCGTGAGTGAAGGTGCTCTCAGAGGCCAGAAGAGGGCGTCGGACCCTCTGGTGTTAGAGTCATAGACAGTGTGAGCCACCCAGTGTGAGGGCTGCAAACCTAAGTCGGGTCCTCTGAAGGAACAGTACACACTCTTATGCCAAGTCGTCTCTACCCCACCATGGTGTTTTGATGGGAATAGTGAACAAATGACATGATCTAGCTGATTAGAAATAAAAATGCTTTGAAAGCAATTTGGAGACCGTTTATGGGACATATCCTTATCCATATCACTCCTTTCTTATATAAAGGTGGCTTTTGTTTGTGTCCCCGCATGGCTGGCTACCTTTGCACGCACATCTTTCTAGTCCCTTGTCTCTGTGGGGCCTGCACCCCCGTCTATTTTCATGGACATCCAGTAAGCAGAGCAGCAGGCTGTACTCCCTGTGTCAGGGGAGTCTATGGTTTTGCACGAAAATGAAAGGAACGCTTTCTTTCCTATGCTTTCTCTCTAACTATGTCTAAAATCTGTTTGGGCTTTTGGTCACAACTGCGCATAAGAATGGTCTTCAAAGGATTATTTATAATGGCAGCTTCCCGTTTTCCCTTTTCGGAGCTGTGACTGACAGCTGAAAGCCTTTCATGGTATAGGTCTCGAGAGCGCTCTGTTGCTGTTGACATCAGGAGGAGAAGAGAGCAGAGAGCCTGCTTCCCTTGCCTCCGCTGCTTTGCTCCTCAAGCTTTCCTGTTCCTTATTCTTTCACTATTTACTGAGGATAGCTGTGGTGCCGGGATTTGAACTCGGGGCCTCACACGTGCTAAGTGAGTTCTCAGCCATTGAGTCATATGCTCAGCCCCTTGGTGTTGGGGCTTTAAGGTACCTCTTTAGAGGTGAGTTCTTTAGTACCTCTGGCAAGTTTCCCAGTGGCAGGAAGCTCTCAGCCAGACATCTACGAGGAGCAAACCATGCATTCTGACCAATGGTATAGAACTGAATTCTTGAGGCTCTTGACAGCTATCTGAGGACAGCCATCTGTTTCACTGATCAGAAAAAGCTGTTCCCAGCCTAGCGTCTCTGGTCTCCTAAAGTGCCCTATGGTTTGGAGACATCTCTAAAGCTTAGAGAGAGGAACTAACTACAATAATGAAGTCTGCTTCTAGGTGAAATTACATCAAATCCCTGGGGAAATAACACACTCTCCTGTTAGTAGTTCTGTTAATGAATGTAGTTTGAATGGTGTTTCAAAGCCAAAGCTTTATGGTGGCCATGATTGGGGGAATAATAAAGAGCCTTTGGTGGTGACCATGTTGGGAACTACTGCCGCAGGCCAGCAATGTCTTGACTGTGTTCTCAAGAGCCCCGGTGCTGACTGAGCAGCTGCACACCCTGTACTGGCTCAAACTTGGTTCATGGTATGGATGGGATTTTTAACCTGTGGTAGCATTTGAACAAAAGGGTTACAGTGCTGAAAAGACAAACCAGCAGCAACAACTTTATCACAGTGGTCCATGGTGTGGAATTCTTACGCTGTGGAATGCAGCCCCCCTATGGAAAAATAAAACAAATTATTGCTTCGTCTGTGTTTCTCCTGTCTTCCTTTTCGCTGCCTAGAAAACTTAATTTCTGCGTGTGAGTGCTCTGACTCCATCTCTAGCCAGCTCAGTGGGACTTAGAACTGGTGAGGTGAAAAAGAAGGAGGGTCTCTACTTGCGCTTGTGTGGATCAATATGATGCAAGCGTACGTTTTCTGTTACATCCACGGTGTACAGATTCACGCATCAAATACAATGAGCATTATTTGTACTTAGACAGAATCCCGATTTCCTTAGCCATTCAAGTAGTTTTGAAGCATGTCTTCTGTTTTAGCTTCTAGAAGTGTAAAGAATTTTACCGACTCTGCTAATCTCCAAAGCCCGTCAGTCACTCAGACAAAGAGTACACATGTCACCAACACATTCACTGATGGTATCACCAGAATGCTCCGGTCTTTGACTGTCGGCGTGGAACCTGTAAATGAGACAGAGAGCTTGCCTGCGCATTCCAGAATTGCCGTAACATCAGCCTCAGTCCCTTCTCCGCCCTCTGTGGGTGACTCCAGGACAGACAGCAGACTCACTGAGAGGCCTGGAGACGGAGAAGGCATTGAGCCATCTATAGAAAATAGAGTTGGAATTCCATCCATACACTGGCAAAGTGATTCCCCCAGTAAGTAACTCACCTTTATTTGGCTTGTGGACATTTTCTATAGTTGGGTGCTCTTAGGGGGTCTCTTCCAGACCATTGTGCAGTCTCTGAACAAAAGTGTGTCCTTGATGACGTCAGATCCTTTCCTGTTAGATCACATGATTGCATTTTTATCTTTGGGTGTGGACAATGCCATCCCTAAGATGAGACCATTAAGACCCGGAAGGCTTAAATAAAGCAAGCACAGCTTACTCAGCAAAGTGGAGACCTCAGCCTTGGGACTGTCATAGTTTGGTCTCTCTTCATACCGTCATGTCATCTTCAAACCCTGGCCTGCCCTTTACAGCTGCTTCAGCGATTTTTGTGTATAGATCATCTCTATAAATAAGTTGTCAGGCGTAAATATATTTCCCAAATTCATAGTTTTGCTTACTCCTTATAGTTTAGTTTACCATACATCAGAAGTAGAAGAATGTTTGTCAGTATTCCAGCTGTTTTTTTTTTTTAGAAAAACACTCTGTATAATGTGTGCACACTGAACTTGGCTGTAACGACTCCTTCATTGAGCTACTTTTCAAGGGACAGAGTTAAACATTTAAGCCTATAGATTAGTTTGCTGCTCTCAAGTCTCCTGTCCAGAACTTTTACTTTTAATATTACTATATTGCTCCCATCCGATGACTTTAGGAAAATTTAGAACATGGTGATGCTTGTAGGGTGAACCATATAAACACCATCCAAGATTCTTGGGCAGAGAGAAGCTTGCCTAGCAGGGATGCCATCTTAGCTGTTAGCATCTTTTCCAGGTCCACTAACGGCCTCCCTCTACCCCAATATCCTACAGCCTTTGGAGGACATCAGCTCGCCGGCAGCCCTGAAGCAGGAAATGGCAGTGCCACGCCTCTGACTGAGGTAGCTTTTAGGCCAGTCCCCTCCATTGCTGATGGAGCGAGCACAGGACAGTGGTTCCCCGCCAAGAGCAAAACGTCTACAGATACCTCAGAGAGCTCTGCTTCACATCCAGACACGAGGAGCCCTTGGGTTCGGACTCCGTTCTCACACACTGCACAGCAGCCCCGAGGTGGTGGCTCACGGCTGGGTAGGAAGAATTTCTCAGAGTCTTCATCTTCAGCTTCCTCAGAAAGTCTGGATTCCTCAGCCACACGTGGAGAACATTCAAGTGAGTTCTTATTGCGTGGAAGTATGCCACGGGGACTTAGGATATGTCTGCTCCTTTAATCTTCTAAAGCCTGTGCTAGGAAAGTAATTTTACTGATCCCAGGCCATTCTCTTAGTTGGTTAATACAAATATACATGTCACATCCTTTTTATACATCTCAACCCTTTTTCTAGAGTGTATATATGTGCATATATACGTGTTCAGGTACACATGTGCAAATGGAGGCCAGCAGTCAACCTCTGGTGTGTACCTAAAAAGCTAGTCTCTCACTTGTCCTAGGGGCTCACTGATTAAATAAGGCTGCCATGCTCAGCTTTTGAAGGTGCTAAGGATTTGAGCTCAGGTCCTCATGTTTACACAGCAAATGCTTTCCAGACTGTGCCATCTCCCCAGCCCCACATCTAAGGAGCCTTTGATGCCTCTTCTTCTCATACAAAACTTGGGGCTTCTATGTCCACGCCTTCCCATGGTATATAACCTGCCCCAAACCCCAGTACCTCCTAATCACAGAACTTATGAACTCTTCCTGTGAAAGCAATCATATCATATATGGCCTTTTGTGTTTTTAATTTTACATGGCCTCAAGGTTCATCAGGTATGTATCTGTCCTTCCGACTAATATTCCACCAGGGATGCACTGTTTTTAATAGTGTCCCTATGATTGTTCAGAGGCATATTTTATGCCGAGACATGCGGTCTTAGAATAACCAAGCTATAGATTTGTTACTTTTTGAGACTGTTTCTCTGTATAGCAGCTCTGGCTGTCCTGGAACTCATTCTGTAGACCAGGCTGGCCTCGAACTCACAGAGATCCACCTGTCTCTGCTTCCCGAGTGCTGGGATGAAAGGCGTGCGCCACTATCACTGCCTGGCTAGGAGCATCCTTTTTAAGCCTTTGAGACACTGCCAAAGGATTTTCCAAAGTAACTGTGTGAGTGTCTGTGTGTATACACATTCGGAGAGAGCGGCATAGACTTACATTTCCCAGTTCACTCTCCTAATGATAACGAACATGTGTTCGTATAGTCATTGCCCGCGTGTATCTTCTTTGATGTCTATTTGAACGTTTTGACTATTTTTAAATTAAGCTATCATTTTTCTCATTGAATATAAAGGCATTGTGCATATCCTGGACTCTAGTCCCTTTGGTTTGTATAATTCATGGGCACTTCCTTCCATTCTGTGATTGTCATTTTTACTTTTTGTTGTTGTTGTTTTGTTTTGTTGTTTTTGTTTTTCGAGACAAGGTTTCTCTGTAGCTTTGGAGTCTGTCTTGGAACTAGCTTTGTAGGCCAGCCAGGCTGGCCTTGAACTCACAGAGATCCACCTGCCTCTGCCTCCCAAATGCTAATGCTGGGATTAGAGGCATGCACCATCACTGTCCGGCCATTTTTACTTAAAAAAAATTTATTTGCTTTTATTTTATGTGCATAAATATTCCACCTGAATATATGTCTATGTGAAGCTGTCATATTCTCTGGAACTAGACAGTTGTGAACTGCCATGTAGGGGCTTGGAATTGAACCCAGGTCCTCTAGAAGAGTAGCCAGTGTTCTTATCCACTGAGCTATCTCTCCAGCCCATCATTTTTACTTTTTTGATGATATGATTGGAGCATGAAAGTTTTTAATTTTGGTGAAGTCTAATATGAACATTTTAGAACATTTGGTTTTCTGTTTTATGGTTCTATTGTTGTTTTATTCCTTTTAAATAATGTTTTTGAGTAATTTTTGAAAACAATCCCCCAGTGGTTTTGTCATAGTAGGTGCTCATGAAAGCAAACAGGGTTATCATTACATTCTCACAGACTTAAATTCTTTCCTCCCCATGCTGCTAATAACTCCCCGTTTCCTCCATATGAGAATCCTCACTGACGAAGGAAGTCACCGCTTATTGCTACGCCTGTAACATGCAAAAGCATCTGATCATGAAAGAATCAAACACATGTATGAGCCTGGTATGGTAGTGCACACCTTTTAAATCCAGCACTCAGGAGGCAGAGGCAGGACTTTGTAGTGAATATAGGAGTTCAAGGTCAGCCTGGTCTACATAGCCATTGGACAGCCAGGACTACATGGTGAGACCCTGTCTTCAAAAAGAAAAGAAGAAAGGAAGGAAGGAAGGGAGGGAGGGAGAGAGGGAGGAAGGAAGGAAGGAAGGATGGAAGGAAGGATGGAAAGAAGGAAGGATGGACGTACGGACCAACAAACATGGGGAGAAGATGTTTATGCTCTTTTATCTCTTGCCTGGGAAATATCATTTTCCACTCTCACCACTACAGGGCCCAGGATTTTTACCTTCTCAAAGCAAGACCATGGAACCCTGAGTTGTGAAACTTGAATTCAGGGTCTTGTATGCAGTAGGCAACACTCATGCTGACCCTGTGCTGTGCCCTAGCACGGTCTTTGGTTCCTTCCAGAGCTTTTCTGTTTTACATCTCTCAGGACACTTCCCTCTGCGGGTGATGTTGCATTGGTTCATATGGAAAATACGATCAGACTTCTGGGTGATAAAAATCTAGGTGGGGCTGCAGAGGGAGGGGGGATCATATCTGGAGAGCCTGGGTGTACTTGGGGGCACCTCATAGGAACAGGATGCCAGGTGCTGCCAGCATTACTCGGGCACAGGAATCTGTACCCACTGACTGGCAGAGGATCCCGGCAGACAGGTGGGATCGGCAGGCTGTCTGCTGCTATGCACGGCTCTCACCATGTGCACTGCCAGGAGTCCCAAGGCTTCCCACTTTTCAAAACTTTGACAGCAGTTGCAGAGGGACACTGAGTTTGCACACCAGGAAGCCAGGTCTGGGACTTGAGAACCTGAATGGAGCCACAAGCTGTACGAATCCTTTCCAAAGCCAATGGGGCCTCTACAGTGTTGTCCGACAGTAGTGAGTGTATGCACAGAAGTGGCCACTGTCAGTGCTGGGTGGTGTGTGGCCAACACACGATGTCTCTCTGAGGTCTTCAGCTGTTCAGACGCAGCCTGACCACTGGCGTAGTCTTCACCCCAGCTACACTCCGTTCTCTGTGGCCTTTGCTATTTCTTTCTTACTTCTGAAAGTAGAGAGAAAAGACCACTCCAGAGAAGTCTTTTAGAGGTAACTGAGAAAGTCTAAGCAACCTGCTTATGAGGCCAGAGAAGAGACATGTGGGTCACTCACAGCCTCGCTCTTGACACCAATCACAGACTGGTGTTCTGGAACAATCGCAGCCTTTCCCCTCAGCTCCAGTCCAGGAACTCCCTCTAGGAAGTACTCCCCTTTTAGCCGAGATAGAAACAGTCTGTACAGGTTTGGGATTACAGAAAGTCGGACTCAGACTGTCTCAATCAGCCCTGCCTGGGACCGTGGCCTCAGGAGCCAGTGCAGTCAGCTGTGATCTTTGTATAGTTGTTGTGTGACTGGTGCTGTCACAGGGTAGTTTGTCTGGCTGTTAGCCTTATAGTCTTCCTGCTCAAGGCAAGAGAGAGCTTGGGGCAGAGAGTTCTTGGGCATCAAGAGTTCAGAAATTGACTCTAATGTGTCAGCTTCCCTGATCCCCAGAGTTTTTGCTGATTTACAGAAAAACAAAGGAGTACTTACAATATAACCCAAGCTTACCTTTAACCCTTACGGTGGTTTTAAGAATTGTTAATGGAGTTGCAGAGATGGCACTCTGCCGTTGAGTGCAGAACCACTCTTGCAGAGGACCTGAGTTCCACTACCATCACCCCAGCCAAATGGCTCACAACCATCTGTAAGTCTGGTTCCAGGGGATCTGCCGCCCTCTTATGACCCCCTTGGGTACTGCACTCATGTTTACAAACCCACACTCAGGTACACATAATTTAAAAATAAAAATAAAGGGTCTGGAGAGATGGCTCAGTGGCTACGGGTACTTGCTATACTTCCAGAGGGTCTGGGTTCCTTTCCAGACCCCATGCGGTGGTTCACAACTGTCTGTAACTCCCAGTTCCAGGGAGTCCAGTGCCCTCTGCTAGCTTCTGCAGTCATCAGAAACACATTTATACACGTAGGCAAAACACTTATACACACCAAAAAATTAACTATTAAAATTAAAATGTAAATAAATACTGTTTTTTAAAGATTTGTTTTATTTATGCGTATGTGTGCATAGGTACATGAGTTTGGACTTTATGTTCATCATTTCTGAAAAGGATTTACTTGGTAATCTAATCATATAAGCTAGTTCTGCTGTGGCATGTGCACGCCCACAGAAATATATAAATATAATAAAGTAAAGAGCACCAACTAAGTCCACCCTTAACCTTCATGCTATTTGACAAGGGGTTGTTTGTTTGTTCGTTTTTTTCAAGATAGGGTTTCTCTGTGTAGCTTTGGCTGTTCTAAGACTCATACTGTAGACCAGGCTGGCCTCAAACTCAAAGATCTGCCTGCCTCTACATCCCGAGTGCCAGGATTAAAGACATGTGCCACTACTGCCCAGCATCCATGCTAATTTTTGACCCATGGTGACTGACATGCCACAGGCCGGGCCCTGAAGTTGCCACCAACTTCACTGGTAGAACTCTGATTGTTATCATGTATCGCCAAGCAGAAATCTCTGGCTGAAGGAACAGTCCTTACGGTGAATTCAGTAAGAGAGATGTCGGCCCTCTCTCTGGTCGCAGGTAAAGAGTCTCATGGAAGCCTCTGGGTTCCAGGGACCCAGAACGTGAGGCTGAAAGTCCTGTCCTACACTTACCTGTCCTGTTTTCCTGCAGTTCCGGAAGACAGTGTGCTGTTGAGCCACAGCTCGGACCGGGCAGGGAGCACTTCAGGGGTGCGGTCCCCACACATGCTTACGTCTACGATGCTCACCCGGAGCGGGGAGCGCACGCTGCGGTCCCTCGGACTCTCACACGCCGCTACGTACCCCGTGCACCCCACTCTGCGTGGGAACGTGACGGAGCACGCGGGCCTGCTGTCCCGGGCACCTACCCTTGGAGGTGTGTTTTCCCACAGCCGCATTCCTTGACTGTAGATTCACTCACAGGCCTGGGATGGTTACGTTGGCTGGCAACCCAAAAAGTAGCTTATAGCTCATTAGGAAAAAAACCCTTCTGGGGTCCCCCACCGCAGGAAGCGCTCCTACCCCCATTGCCTCAGTCTTGCTTGAGGTATTTGGGATGACATCCACCTGAGAGGTTAACTGTGGTGAAGCCTTTCTCCCAGGAAGAAATACCTCATTACACGGAGTGGAAAGTTGGGAGCGGTTTCCTTTTTCCATTTGATAATGGTAATTACTGCTTGGGATCTTGGGAGGTTTTCCACGGCAATTTGCTTTTATTAAAACAGAGGACGAGGAAGGGCTTTGGAAACACTCCCTGTTTTTAGGCTCCCCACTTCTCCATTATTCCCACGTAGTCACTGCGGCTGGACCTCACGGGTGGGATCTCCTCTGGACCGACCCTGACTGTTAGCCTTCCAGTACCGTCATGACCGACAGTGCTTCCCAGGAGAAGTCACCTTTCAGAGACAGTATCCCTCTTACTTAAGTTCATGGATAAGTCATGAAGACTATTTTCCAGTGCCCGTCTCAAACATTTCTTGCTTGCTTGTACCAACTTTCTCTTTTCTCTTTGTAGTCACTGAGCTGAACCACGGTCCAGAGCGTGGCTCAGATGCTGAACAACGGCCTTCCAGTGACCACACAGACCACGCCTATGCCTCGTCTGCTTTCACCAAAGGAGAGCGGTCGTTACTGTCCATTACAGAGAACTCTTCCTCCCCAGATACCAGCGAGAGCGCAACCTCTTCTGCTAAGATCTCGGACTCTCCACGCGTAGACTTTTCTTCTTCTCAGGGGCAGACTAAAAGAAGTAACGCGTCCTCCTACGATGGCGAACCTGCTCAGTCTTCCACCGAGTCGCTGGTTCTGCTTCCATCTAACCTTCCGTCCTCTGCCTCCACCGTGAATATGCCAAAAACCCTGGTTCTTGGTGCCAGCACTAAACCTGTTGAGGACCCATCCGAGTCAGAGGCCCCTTGGCCCCTTCCCTCAGAGTCACCTCCCCACCGGTTTTCAGCCACTGTGCCATCAACGGGGTCTCCCACACAGCAGCTAAAGTCTACCTCCGACACAGCCACGGCCTCGTCATCCTCACCGTCACCTTTGCCTGTCTCCTTCATGGTGTCAACCCTCGCCCCAAACTCTGTCTCACAAGCAACCTTCCCACGCTCATCTTCTACCCTAGTCCCCCACAGGGCGAGGGAACCACGTGTAACGTCGGTCCAAATGTCGACAGTGGAATCAGCCATAGCCATGTTCCCTGGTAACCAGACAGCAGACCCCAAGAACCAGAGCGCCCCGCAGCCAGAGAAAGCCATCACAGAAGCACAGTCTCTGCCCACAGATCCTACCCAAGCAGTAACGATGAGCCTTCCTCCAGGGACCCCTTGGTCCCCAGCCTTAATGGGGTTCTCCACAGAGCCAGCCCTTCCAGCCACCAGCACCAGCTTAGCCCAGATGTCTCCAGCTTTGATATCTTCCAGTTCCCAGACTACCCACTCTCCTGCCACCAGTCCCAGCACCCTGTCAAGCACAGAAGCTTTGACTCCGGGTGTCATAGTTGTGCACATTACCCCTGAGAAACAGCACCTGCCAACCAGTCCTGAAATTCCAGTGCCGCAGACCTCCATGGAAGGGGCCCTCACCACAGAAGGGAACCGGGTGCAAATGGACACCACCACCTATTCTGTCCCTCTGACCACTACACCCACATCAGCGGAAGCTATCACAAAGCTTGACCATGCGGAAGAGGCCAGCCCGGTTTCACCTTCTCTCAGACCATCTTCCCCTCAAACTACAAGTGTTTCTACGGCTGAAATGTTGACGTCCAAATATACCACCGTTGCTGCTCAGAGCACCCCAGAGTCACCAACAGCGCTGTCACCTCCAGCCCCAGGTAAATGCTTCTTACAAACACACACATTGATTGCTAGGTCCTGCCCGACACTGAAGCTGCAAAGGCCTTGGGGTCTGTGTGGGTGTGTCAACATGGCTAGTGTCTGCCTGATGACCTAGAATGCCTCCCATTGAAATACAAAGCATGCAGTATGGGCAGCGTGGCCCTAATGTTCTTCTAAGATCTCCCCCAAGTTACATGACTCTGTCTGAAGAAAGAGGAGAGAACACACTTTGGCCCTGCGTGGCATGCATAGAGGATATAACTGTAGCCTACATACCCTCTCATTGTCCAAGCTTTTCAAGCATGTCTTTAACTCATCTAGGGTCAGAGGCAGGCCTGGATGTGGGTTTGGACAGTGGAGAAACTGAAAAAGCAACATTAGCGGGGCTAGGATGCAGGATGGGGGTAGAGTACTTGCCTGGCGTATGCACAGTTTCCAGCAAGTTCTCCAGCGGCACCAAAGAGAAGAGCTTTAGGTGGTCTGGTAGAGGTAGGGGTGGGTTGAATGTCTGCTCTCTAGAGAGAGCTGAGAGCTTCCAAGTCAGTCAGCTCTGGGTCTTTCAGGGTCAAAGGCTGCTCTCCATCCAGGGAGACCCAGAGTTCTTTGTTTCCCCGATGCTAGTTGGTAACCAGAGGACTTCTAAGCAAAAGGATGTTCAGCAAACCTCTTCCCAGTGGCCTCTTGACTCGCGTTTCTTTCCTTGTACATAAGGTTATCTGTCCAGCCGTGCTGCAGGTACCAGTGTAAGGAAAAGAAAGCCAACCCAGGGCAAAGAACAGCAGAAGCAGGGATAGCAGGATGTGGTGCTCACAATGCCCTTGTAATTGATCCAGACTCAGGAAGGGCAAACTGCTGTTGAGGATGGCGAGACAGACGCCATCTTAAGTAAGAGGGAAAGAAGGGGACACTGTTTGATGGCTACGGCAGAGAGCTCTGTTAGTGGCACAGTAGCAATGAGTCAGTGAAGATGAACCTGGGGGCGCAGGGTCATAAGCCATCCCCCCCCCTGCTAGTCTACAGTGCCCCCTTCTCAGCAATCTGAGTATGTCTAAGAAGTAAAAGATGGTTGCTTCTACAGAAAAAAAGCATCTTCATTTCTACTGACCAATACAGTCAATACCAGTCACCAGACTCCCTTAAAGCAAGGGTTAGCTGCTACAGTTCCTGTGGACAGGGGTTTGCAGCAAATACACAGGAAACTATAGACTTATATAATGGGCGCCATGTTTAATTACATAGTTGTTCTGCTCGTATAGGTGATGCTAGGTAACATTAAAGTGTGGGGCTGGACAGACGACTCAGCGTCTGTTTAGAGGGCACAGTGCTCTCGTAGTGGCCCTCGGTTTGGTTCCCAGGACTCACATAGAGCACCTCATAGCCACTCGTAATTTCAGTCCTGGGGGATGCAACGCCTTCTGGCTTCCATAAGCAGTGCACCCCCGTGCTCATCCTCTCTCCCTCCACACACACATAATCTCAGAATAAGTTTCAGCAGTGGCCATGAAGGATAAGCCTGCTGTGTCTAGAGTGGCCCGTCTGTTTCAGGTTACTCTTCTGAAGGCCCCAGTGTCTGTCTTCTTTCCCTTGTTCCACAGTGATTTCCTCCCTGCAAATGATGACCCTGGTTTGTAGGCTTTCCTAAGAACGTTTTAAACCCCCAGTGAAAGAGCATTTCACAACCGGAGCATGGACGCTCTAATTATAGAGTCAAACAGAGTGTGGGCATCCTGGGGCTGGGGATAAAGAGTAAAATGCCAAGGCGACTTTAGAGTCTACCCAGAAAGCCCCTCATGGCTCCAGGTAGGGAGAGAAAGAGCTGAGCATGAGATGCCTGAAATCCTGGCAGCTGGGAGGCGGAGACAGGAGACTCAAAAGTTCCCTGTCGTCCCAGTCCACCTAGGAGTTTGAGACCAGCATTGAACTACATGAGACCAAGCCTTAAAAAGCAAAGATGGCTCAGAGGTCAAGAGCCCTGGCTGCTCTTCCAGAGGTCCCGTGTTCAATTCCCAGCAGCCATATGGTGGCTCATAACCGTCCATAATGAGATCTGGTGCCCTCTTCTGGCTTGCAGGTGTCCATGCAAGCAGAATACTGTCCACATAACAAATAAATAAATAAATGTGAAGAGAAAAGAGAGGGCATTGTGATGCTTAACTGATAATTTTCTCAATGGCGTGCCATCTGTGGAAGCCAGGTTAAATTTCGAGACATTCGGAAGCTGAACATTGGTGGTGAATATATAATCCCAGCACTTGGGAGGTAAATTTAAGTGGATGGGGCGGAGGTCAAGGCCAGTCTGAGCTATATAATTAATTTGAGGCCAGCCCAGGCTACATGAGACCATCTCAAAATAAAACAAAACATCAAAAAGTATAGCAACTTCAAGTATATGTGTTTCAAGATTTTCAGATAAAGGTTTCTATAGTTTTGACAAAATCCAAGAGAAAAACTAAGCCATGCATATATGTGCACTTGCAAACACACAGAGTGAATCTTGGAGCAGGCAGGATACGTTGCCAGGAATTCTCTCCACCTTGAAGTGTGTTTTAAGTTGGCATTCACTAGTCTAGTAGAATTTTCTAAGTACCACAGCAGCCATATAACCATCAGTCCTGGACAGAGTGGCCTTCAAGAAGCATTTAATATGCACGCTTGCATTTGGGATCTAAGTACCCAGCACTTTACTATGAAGGCAAACTAGTACCAGTGCCCAGTTTCAGCGCCTCTGTCTTCGCTCCTCTTGGGACCCTGTGCTGATTTAGTGGTGTGATTTTTCAGGACAAACAAACATAGGTGAGAACCAAACCTTAGCTGAGAGAATGAGATGTTTGCCAGGGCTGCTCTGACATTGCCTGTGTTATTCCCGCGATCTGTTTGCTCAGTCAACAGCTGCACCGTGAAACCTTGTCTTCATGATGGCGAGTGCATTGTGGACCTCACCGTGAGTCGTGGGTACCGATGTGTGTGCCCACCTGCCTGGCAAGGGGACAACTGCAGTGTGGGTAAGAGAGGCAGGGACCTTTTCTGTAATGCTACCTTGGGTGGTCGGGCTATCCAATAAGATCCTTTTCCCAGGATTGACAGCATGTACTGTGCTTGCAGAGGGCCAGGCACCCATACCAGAACTGCCTGGAATTTTAGCTCCAAAAGAATTGGACGCCTTGGGCCTCTGCAGGAACCCGCACTCATTGTGTTCACATACATAATTACAAACAATTCTATTTAAAAGAGCCTTTTTCTTCTAGAGTGTACAAGGGTAAGAATTTTAGTTGAATAGTCTTCTCGCTTGAGTGTTAGCGTGCTGGTGTGTTGTATATGGTATAAAGGATCACAGCATGATACAGACAAGACAGACTTTTGACCTGGTTCTATTCCGTACCTTCCCTACACCCCTGCAACCCTGAACTATCTCCAGCTCCCTAAAGACACCTACACTCTCTTGCCCTGGGCATTTACTCTGCTGGTTCCTCAGTTTGGAATCTTAGCCTCCCCCCCCCCCCCCCCCAACGATCTGCTTGTTGACATCCCTTTAGCCTTATTTATATTTAAATAGTATTTAAAACATTGTTTAATTCTCCCCTGCATCAAAGTCTACTATTTCGGCTGGGCATGTCTTTGATCCCAGTACCCAGGAGCCAGAGATAGTGGGCTCTCTGTGAGTTCAAGGCTACCCTGGTCTACATGGTGAGTTTCAGGCCAGTCAGGGATGAAAGGATGAGGCACTGTCTCAAAACAACAACAACAAGAACAAATAATAATAATAACAACAACAACAACTAGATCTATGTACATCTCTGCACATCCAAATCCTGCCTCGTGTTCTAGTTAATTCGGCTGCCTCTGCCCCGACAGGTAGCCGTCCCCTGAGGACCAGGGTGGTTTCCTGCTCTTCTT
Source organism: Microtus pennsylvanicus (assembly GCF_037038515.1). Taxonomy (NCBI): domain Eukaryota; kingdom Metazoa; phylum Chordata; class Mammalia; order Rodentia; family Cricetidae; genus Microtus; species Microtus pennsylvanicus. Next base: position 61,241,291 of record NC_134579.1, on the reverse strand, counting down.
TTGTAGCACGCTCCACACAGCGCCATTTGGCTCTCAGTACACACGGGCTTATAATTCTTTGTCTGCCGCCCCGTCAACACGCTCTTGCTCGTCCTCCCCTGCAGATGTGAACGAATGCCTCTCGAGCCCCTGTCCGCCCCTAGCCGTGTGCAGCAACACTCAGGGGTCCTTCACCTGCAGGTGCCCGGTCGGCTATCAGCTGGAGAAAGGAATCTGCAATCTGGGTAAGAGAGTTACGTCTGTCTTAGAACGTATTGACCGGTTTTCTTCCAAGTCAAAGCCAGTCTTTCCCCCAGATAGAAAATTCAGGAATATAGAAGGAAGGGAAGCACGGGGCCTGTTATTCTAACACTTGGAGCTGCAGTGCTTTTCTTCACAATTTGTTGATGTACATCTATTTAAATTCAAGACCTAGCCAGAAAGTATCTTCCTGTTACTAAAAAGTACAGATATCTTAATGCCTACATAATATTCTTATTTGTGCATAACATTGCTTGCTCAGCCACTCTGCCCTGTTGTTAAGAATAAAAAGTCAAAAGAATATTCCCACTGCATAGTTGTCTTGTGATTTTAGAGCGAGAAAAGAGTAAGATTCTGATTGCCCTCTGCGTGCACACATTCTTCATGTTTTTAAAAGCGATCTTCACATTGCTAGTCACAGACAGATACATTTTGACACAGCTGCTGGCCACCTTATTGGCCATATTTTGTTCCTCATTTGGCAGTTCCATGAAGCTTGTTAGTTCCAAATTCACTTCTCATCCTTTGGCTTAAAACACAAATCAACAAGCCCAGTGAGAACTAAGGCTCTGAAGAGAAGCTCAGCAGCCAAGTTTGGGTCACCGCTGCTGAGTCCTGCTTCCCAGCCTGTAGTTCTTTCTATTCTACAAGCGTGTGTTCATTTGAAGAACATCCTTGCACACAGGGCATGACCCTTGTTGGGTTGCTGAATTTAATACCTTGCTTGCTAGAGAAATTAGAATGAGAAATACAGTTTCAGCGCTGTGGAAAGAAACTGGCTGGGGAAATGATTTGCCTTGGGATCAGCTTCGGTTGCCCAGGCTGATACCACACACACAAGTGCCCACACAGCCGGTGTTTTTCAGAGAACCGATGTCTGTGTCTTCTGCAGGTGCTGTCTGCATGAATTCCTATTACCCATAGGCAGAAGGGACTTCTTAAGGCTGGCACATCCCTAAAATAAGAATTTTCAAAGTTGGTTGAAATACAAGAACTGAGCGTTGTTTTAGAAAGAAAAATCTATAGGTGTAGACATGAGACAAAAATCAAGAATTCCTCTCAGTGTAATAGTTGATGTTCATTTGGGTAACCTATTTCATGTCGCCACATCCTATCAGGAACTAGATAAGAGTGCGCAGTTGAAGGATGAAGAAGATGGGAATATTTCCATTTTCGTTTGTGTTTTGAAGCCCTCTGGAAAGTACAGTTGCCAGGTTTCAAATGCCTGGCTTCGGGCCCTTAGCCAGCACCTGCGAACACAGAGCCAGAGCCTCTAGTTCCTCATCTGTGAAATCAGATTGCAGTCTGCTCCACTTCTCACTCAAGGATTGGGAATGGCGAATAAAGTGATCTGCTGGAGCACGCTCTGAGTGTGGGAAAGAGCTGTCCAGATGGGAGGCAGCATTCACCAGACTGGATGCTGTGTAAGCCACCAGCTGTCAATACAGAGCCGTTGTTACAGGTCCCTGGTAAAGGCAGCAGTTAAGCTGAGGTGAAAATCCATCCTGGGCCAGTGAGAGGGTTCAACAGGTGAAGGCACCAGCTGTCAAGTTTGACTACCTGAATTTGATTCCTGGAACCCACATGGTAGGGAGAGCCAGTTCATGCAAGCTGTTCTCTGGCTTTCGCAAGGGTACCTTGGCACATAAACACACACGCACATGCACACATGCATGCACAAAGCACACACAAAGTAAATAAATGTAATAATTTTTTAAAAAATACCCATCCAGATGATGTAACTGCAGTTACGTAAGCTGTCTTGAGTACACTAACTCTATTAGAAACATGGACACATCTGTGTCTTTCCACAATGTCAGAATTTATTGAGTAACAATAAATTCACAGGCTACTTCAATTTCATTTGCTATAATTTGCCAAGTTATTCTGATTTCCCTTGATAGCTGGCCATTGGCAAGCGTAGGTTCTTTTATTCCAAATTTAATTACTAATATTAACTCTGAGATCACACTTTATACATCACAGTGTGTTGTAGGCGCGTGTGCATGTGTATGCATGCATGTGTGTGCATGCATGTGTGTGTGTGCATGTGTGTGTGTACAAGCGTGTGCACGGGTATGTTGGTTACAGACCACACGAGGGTTAAGGTGGCAGAGAGCTGATACAGATGAGAAGAGACTCCCTTTAGTTGTTACATCAGGGACCGAGCTGTAGCTGTAGCACTGCAGAGGCACACACTGGGCTGCTGTGAGGCTGCGGGCTTGAGCTGGGACTATAAGGCAAGATGAGCTGTAGAGGAGCAGGACTGTGGAGGTGAAGCGCAGGCCCATTAGTCCATAGGCATGATGTGCTATGCGGGATAGGGTCCAGATGGGCAAAGGGACAGGGAATACCATGTCAACAGTGGAGACTTAGCCAAGCTAAAGCCCTATGGACAGTCGGGCAGTCTTTGTGCATCCTGGGTGGTCAGATAGTTGCTGGGGGCATTGCTAGGCATAGCAGGTGTCTTCCTCTTTATGGGGATACAGAAGAGGGTGTTGTGCTGTTCCTTGGTGTGTTTCGTCAGCTTTAGGGCCTTGGTTTCCGATAAGTTTTAATAAGCTGTATACTCATACAAAGACCCAATCTAATTTGATATATTCTTGCAAGATATCAGTCTGTGCCCCATGGATGGTTCTGGGCAAGAGGGAGTGTCTTTGTCCACAGCATGAAACAGAGTCAAATGCAGCTTATAAAATGGGGTCACCCAGGCAAAGCATTGACTAAAAGCCACTGCTTTTACAATAAGTAGTAACTTGAAGGCAAACACAGCCTCATCTCCACAAAGGTACAATACCTTCAGCAGCCAGGTGGTGGAGGCACACACCTTTAATCCCAGCACTCGGGAGGCAGAGGCAGGCGGATCTCTGTGAGATTGAGGCCAATCTGGTCTACAGAGTGAGTTCCAGAACAACCAGGCCTCCACAGAGAAACCCTGTCTCAAAAAAAACCCTACATAAATAAACACCTTCAGCAAATCCCTTCTAGGAAATAGGCCAGGGTTTGGGTGAAGGCAGGCGCTGTTTCTCATGCTGAAAACAGAAGGCGCATTCAGAAAACTTCCATGTGCCCAACCCTCATCCTGTGCACATTTTTATATGGAGAGTCTGGATCTGAACCTGTGTGGGAAGTGAAGAGGGCTGGGTCAGGTGACTTTCCGGGGAGCTTGTGTGCAGGGTGTCCCACAGGTAGCGCAGATGGGAGGAATGCAGCTCAATTGTGCCAGCAGTCCGTCTTTCCCTTTTCAAGTCATTTGGCTTCATTGTTCGCAAACATCACAGGAACAGGCAAATTAGAGCCCTCCCGAAATGCTTTTGCTTGGCCAAGAGTGTTTTCAAAGAGCTGCCTGCTGTTCAGAAAGAGTCCTAAGCAGCTGGCTTCACTGAACTGTAGAACAAGCAAAAGCATGTTAAATAAGGATTAGGGGCTTTCGGCAGTTAACTCTAAAATGGTAGATGTTTTCCCTGGCTCTGTTGCTGGCCTTCCTCTTAATTCAGCAGGCATGCTTGCCCTGTTAGAAAGGACTCCCAGACCTCTGTGGTTCGGGTTATGTTTCTCCCCTCCAGAGGGAAAGATATGATTTTAATATAATGAAAGATACATGTCAGTTCTAAAAACAGGCTGTACTAATTTTTGGTTGTCTGCCCATTTTCGAGTCCCAGTCCCCTTAGGGCCAATCAGCCCAAATTGATGTTAACTAGAATTACATTTTATGAGTGAAATGGGCCTTAAAAACGAGGTTGTTTCCCCCGATTCTGGACCCAGTGGTGTTTCTAATGCGGGTTGTTTTCATGATGTGGCTGATGATTGTGCATTCCTTAGCACCATGGAGTCTGCACCTACTACAAATGTTTGTCCTGCTCTTTTGTCACCCCTTGGTTGCCTTCTAGAAGAGGAAGGCATGGTCTTCACCCTCAAACGGCTCCCATAGCTTGTCCTCTGGGGAAATAAAACTGGTCATCCCAGAGGTTTCTGAATACATAGCCTTGCATTGGTCTCTCTGTTGTATAGCTTAACAGGCCACATTTTCCTCTTCAGTTAGAACCTTCGTGACTGAGTTTAAGTTAAAGAAGACTTTTCTCAATACTACTGTGGAAAACCATTCTGACACTCACGAGGTTGAAAACAAGATCGCTCAAACCGTAAGTTTCCCCGAAAGGACTCAGGACCGCGAGGGGTGCACCCACACACTGAGACAATGGGGATGTTCTACTGGGAACTCACCAAGACCAGCTGGCCTGGGTCTGGAAAAGCCTGGGATAAAACCGGACTCTCTGAACATAGCGGACAATGAGGACTACTGAGAACTCAAGAACAATGACAATGGGTTTCTGATCCTACTGCACACACTGGCTTTGTGGGAGCCTAAGCAGTTTGGATGCTCAACTTACTAGACCTGGATGGTGGTGGGGGTTCCTTGGACTTCCCATAGGACAGGGAACCCTGATTGCTTTTCGGGCTGGGGGGGGGACTTAATTGGGAGAGGGGGAGGGAAATGGGAGGCGGTGGCGGGGAAGAGACAGAAACCTTTAATAAATAAATAAATTAAAAAAAAATTAGAGTTCATGTATTAGCCAGGAATTAGGTGTTCTTATAGGACTGTGGGTTTTATTTGTATCTTAATTCCATGTCTCTGTCTACTGAGCATTTAATCTGTGACAGGGACTATCTCTCTTGCAAGGGCAGAGGCATGACCTCTCTAGTCAGAAGTAGATTCGTTGCTGCCGCCTGGCTATTCTGCAGGTAGACATTATCTTCTCACATAGTGTAGGGGGGGTTAGAGCCCTGTGCAAAAGTACAACCCTTTATGTTCCACGGTACCAAGCAACTTGCCTAAATACTTCTTGTTTGGTCAGATATCACCATATGATACACTGAGCCGGGGGCTGGAGAGATGGCTCAGAGGTTAAGAGCACTGGCTGTTCTTCCAGAGGTCCTGAGTTCAATTCCCAGCAACCACATGGTGGCTCACAACCATCTGTAATGAGATCTGGCGCCCTCCTCTGGCGTGCGGGCATACATGGAGGCAGAATGTTGTATACATAATAAATAAATAAATCTTTAAAAAAATGATACACTTAGCCAGGATGTACCTGACCCCAACTAACATAAAGAATTAAACGCCATCGGGGACACCACTAGCACAGGCTTTCCCAAGATGGTGTTCTGCTCATACCTGGATTAAAAAGGGCAATAGTAAACCATTGCTCTTAGCACATAAAACGATGGCATATAGATCTACCACCCATTTGATAACATCCCACACTTGACCCCATCTTCCCAAGTCAGGGGCTCTGAAACAGTGGGTCTGCCCGGGATGAGATATTGAGACTCTCTGCTCCATAAAAGGAGCCCCCAGCTCGGCTGTGGAGGGCTGGTAAGAAGGCAGGCACATTGCTTTCTGTGGCTGAGAGTCTTTCTGCTCTCTCTGCAGCACAAGGCAAACACATTGCTCTTAATTTGGTCTCAACAAAAGAGCTCTTGACCCACGTCATGTGGTTTCCCACAGAGCGTCTTTCTGAGGAAGACCTGCCTTTGAGTTAGGTCAACTCATTGTAGGTTATGAGGAGCCTGTAGGGCCCGTCAGACCTGGGGAGCTGAGAAGAGCTGAGCCTTTCCAGTGAGCTTGTGTTCTGTGCAGTTTTGTTGCCTGCATTTTTTCAAACCCTGGACCGTAGGAGGGATCTTCTCCTTTGAAGATGTTTTGTTTCTGAGGGAGCTGCTCTGAGCATCACTTCCTGCTGAGATTTCCCCACTATCTGCACTGCTCCCTTTGTTCTGGGGGAGCAACAGAAAGACATTCGGGAGGGGAACACAAGGTTGCACTGCTCTGGGTAAAACTGCCTGCTGATAACTTGATGGCTGGAAGCTGCTTATTTTATCCTGAGCACTGGGAATTGCTTCTTGGTTCAGGGATTTTGTCTGACAGCCTTGTTCTTGGTTTCAGTTAAACTTGTGTTTCTCGACGTTGCCTGGTTATATCCGATCTACAGTCCGTGTGTCTAGGTAAGAAACAGAATTTCTTGGGCTTGCGAATGGAGGTCTGTGGAATTTGGGGGGCTGTTCCCACATGGGTGATCACAATGAAGTCAGACCCTGCCTTATGACCAGTCCACTGGGTAACCCAAGGTCGCTGGACCTTCATGCTCTCCCGTTCTTTCGCTGGAAAATAGTAGTAGCATTTACTTGCAAACGCCTGGGATCCATATGCCAGTTGACTTTGACTTTGCCCACAGAGAGCCCAGCACAGTGGTGATCTCGCTGCAGTCCACCTTCGCCCTGGCCTCCAACGTGACACTCTTTGACCTGGCTGATAGAATCCAGAAATACGTCAACTCCTGCAGGTCCTCTGCTGAAGTCTGCCAGCTCTTGGGGTCTCAGAGGCGGATCTTTAAAGGTAAGGGGGGATTCCTCTAGGACTCACGTAAACGAGAGAGACATGAAAAGTGTTCAGGGCTCAGGCCCAGGAAAGCTCCATCATGGAGCCTGACTTTAGAATGTCTGAAGCCCAGGCTTTCACAGCACCCAGAGGCACACAGTTCTGTCTGCGCATGGCCTTTAGGCATCTAGTGCGGGCAGCCGACTCCGTCTGTTTCTTCTATACAGCGCCGGGGTAAGAAGATGCTACAGGAGCTGACAGAACCCAGAGATATCACTCCTGTTTCCTAGGGAGACTGAAAGTTATGTACAGAGTGTGTAGACTTGTCAGTGATCCCACAACCTTCATAAGGTGACTACTAAGAAAACACAAAGACCCAGTGCAGGGTTACCTGTCTTTTGATTGCTTCCTATCATAAAAAACAAAATAGGCAAATCGGAAGACTGCTCAGCAGGATGCTCCCAGGAATGCCATAATGATGAGGATCTCCCTTCTCGGTCCTTGGCTCCTTTGTCAGAGGCTCTTGGCTCGTGTTAGGGGAAGGCCAGTGAAGAAGGCATTTAAAGACAACTCTGGAAGGCACACTTGCCTCTTGTGGGGTAGTTTGACATCTGGGAGAGGAAACTTGCTGCAATCAGAACCGCCTCTAGGCAAAGACAGAGCTAGTCCCTGTTGGCGCATTGTAAGTGATCAAAGTGGACTCTGGTTAGTTTGTTGTACCCCTGGATGAGAGCTGGCAAAGGAAGGAGAGCCTAGGCAAAGCCTCCCCATCTGGCATCCAGATGTTAGACACAAGCTGAAGGTATCGGGTTTTGGTGCCATATCCGCTGGTTGGTCTAGGGTATTCCCAGTAGGTCAGGGTTTCATAACTGCTGGTCCAGGGGCTTCCCTTGCACGGGCGAGTGCACCACAGAGCTTGGGAGTTGGCGCTTGTCCTTCCATTGTCAGATAAGCTCCTGGGGGCTGCTGCTTAGTAATGGGAGAAATGGACGAGACCGGGGAGAGTCAGAGTGTCTTGTTTCAAAGTCTATGCCATTACAGTGTGCTGGAAACTTTGAGGCTCTCTGGTTTTATGTTTTTGTTTCTCTTGCCAAGGACTTAAGGGTACCATTTTTTTCTTCCCCCTGAGGTAGGTACCCTACAGTTTGCTAACCATCTCTGGGCTGCACTTTGTGTAGTCAGCGTTGAGCCAGGGCACTTTCCTGTTGCCAGCAATGCATCTGTGCCTTGCAGATTAAGTGGGTGGTTACATGGATTTGCAAGAGCCTGTTCCTAGCTGTGCCTGCTCACTCAGCTGCATTGCTTGGTCTGCCCCCATGTGGTTTATGGGAAGACTCCAGTCACCAGTCACTGGTCACCTTGAGACCATCCCCACTGCTCCTTTCCAGTCCCTTGAGAATAAAGACAGCCGCGCGTATTAGCCAGGATTGGGCTCATGTCCCCATTTTTCCTCCAGACCTTCTCTAGGTTTGACCAAGAAGTTCAGTTCTGTCTCTTGGTAATTTTTCTGGAGCTAGAGAGGTAGTAGACCAGCAGGTGCTACACATCTGGATTTCCAGCCTCTGGGCAGCGAGACTGCCCTCAACATTGTTACTGGCAAGCACGGTTTTCTCCTCCAGTTCCCTAATGTTCACCTCCTTCTTTCAAAGTCTTCTAGTTTTCATGGTCTCCTGAGGCTTAGGGACTGTGGAAATCCCCTGTGGAATGCCTCAACCTTAGACACACGTGAGTGCCCATTGTCTGTTTTGCTGGATGCTAATGTCCAGGAAAGACCATGGGAATTGTGAGTGCCGAAGTCTCCCATCACCGGGGATTGACTGAAGTGAGACTCCGCAAGGTCCTGTTGGGTGGCTTTACGAAAGATGTTCTTGTGAAGGCTGAGGCAAGTGGCTCCTCTTGGCGGGGGCAGGACCTGCCCTCCCTGTTCAAACAGGAGTCTGACACTGGGCAGGAAATGCCTGCTTTGGCATGGCAATGAATGGTTTTTGCTAGCAGCCCAGATCAGTTGAGAGGATGGAAGGAAAATTTAACATTGGCTTCCAGAAAATACCTAATCCGACCGGGCATTTCCCAGGCTAGGATGGCCTGAACAAGGCTGTATCCCGGGGATGTTACTCTCTGTTAACCAGTTGACTGGCAGAGCCTTCAGAAAAGTCGGATGAGAGGTTGTGGAGGCTGAGGTCCTCCCTGGTGCCAGCTCTGCAGAGTTTGCCTGGTGAGACTGTTTCCCGTTTAAGTTTCCTCTTGAATACAAACTTTTCACAATGAACAAAGGAACTCCGATTTAGCACGTCAGCTGCACTGATAAAGGCAGGAAATTCGGCACTGAGAATTGAAACTGGACCCTAACTCACCCCGCTGGGACCAGGCTGTCTCTCAGAGGGGTGGATGCTGGGAGTTCCACGTGGGCTGTTAAGCCCTGGCATCAGCTCGCATCACCAGAACTTGCCCAGACAAGGGTTAATTTTGCAGTGTCAATAACAGGATCCTTCTGAAGAGCTTGGGGTCTTTTCTCTGAGATAGAAGAGGGGATACTATGCCTACAAAACTGACACCCCCTCTTCATTGTACAGCAATGCACATACCACCTGTCTCATTGCTGCTCTTGTCCCACGATGAACTCGCTGTTGGCCCCCATCAGCAACAGCACACATCTGACTTCCTTTGCCGTGTCCATGTGTTTCTGTCGAGTTGGTTTCATAATCCTGTTCCTTCTGTGCACCATTTCCCAGTGCCTCTTTGTCTATCTCGGGTAGTGAAATGTAGCCTTCATTGTGTTTGCTGTATAAAACCTCACAAAGGACTGTGTGCCCAGCAGTGGATGCTTTTGCTACTGATAAACAGATTCTTCATCACCCGTGAGGTAATTAACACTCACAAATGAACATGGAAGTGCCCTTAAAGCTGGCCTCCTTCCTTGCCTGCTTCTGTTTCTCCTGCTGATGGTGGAGTGACTGACAGGCCAGTAAGGGCCACCACCACCCCCCAGCCCACACATGCTCACTTGCTGGTCTCTGTACTGAAGACCCTATGCTGAATAAACCTCAAGAAACCACCACCATAGTGGGAAGACAGCCAGACAAACAGCTTCCTGCCAGCCTGGGGAGCCGGATTCCCATTCAACCCCAGCCCTGTAATAAACCCGAAAAAGGCAGCACACCAGGGGCACAGCAAGTTTCCCTACCTAAGGAGTCGTCCTGGGCCCCTGAGGACACACAGAGCCCAGATATGCTTCCACTTGAGACTGGTCTGGCCGAAACTGGTCCAAGCGCTCAACTCCCTTAGAACATAGTCACATTTTCTGGGTTTGTTCCAGCTCTCTTACCTGCCCCAACACCCAGTCCTTTAACATGAGGGTACAGAATAAACCACACAGAGGCTGCGTTTGTAGATTGGGCAGTGCCTTTTCCTTCCTCGGTTTGGTTTCTCCGTAGGGAATGCTTGTGAATACTTATTTACCGGCAGTGACCCGGAAACAAGGGGCAGAGGCTGTGCAGGTCCTCTGGGAGGAGTATGGCTCCGCGGAGACTCTCAGCCTCTTGAAATAACAAGTTCATGCATTGTAAGGTGTGAAGACGAGGTTTGGTTTGGTTTCACCGTCTTGTTTTCCCATCCCAGCGGGCAGCTTGTGCAAGCGGAAGAGTCCAGAGTGTGACAAAGAAACCTCCATCTGCACCGACCTGGATGGCGTGGCGCTATGTCAGTGCAAGTCCGGCTACTTTCAGTTCAACAAGATGGATCACTCTTGCCGAGGTAGCTGTGGGTCCCCAGCAGTTCTAGACACCTTCCTGAGATAGGCAGGTGCAGTGTATACCATGTGGGTGGGCTCTGCTCTGGCTGTGATGTTTCTAAATTAGGAGTAACTGCTATTAGGCTGGCTATTAGGCTGGCGGCTGGAGTGGATACAGTATCGCCTTGCATGTATCTCCTGCTGCACGCTAGTCTAGCCAGTCCTGCTCAAGAAGAGAGAGAATGGAAGATATCAGAGAAGTTCCCTCCCCTCCAGGAAGCGATCGCGAGGGTCCCCTTCACCTCCCTTCCAGTTAGAAGAGGTTAGAAAAATTGTTTTTATCCCCAAAGCTTTGCCTGTTGCTTATTAACCCTTACGGTGAAAATACAGGCGAAGAGCAGGGCCTGGGTTGGGTCTTTCAGGGGCCACCGTGACTCAGTAGTGAGTGTACTCACTGATGCCCAGGACCCCCGGGACACCAGAGCCACATTCTGCCTCACTGATTAGGTTTCATCTTAAGCAGCCACTTCATTTCTCTGAGCCTCAGTTTCCACTTCTTTGAAAGGAATGTGGTGACATTTCATCAGCTGTCCCAAGAACAACAGAAAGCCGTGTCTAAGGCTGTGCTTTGAAACCTGTGGGGACTTGCTCTTGTATTTATCTAGGTTGCTGTGCATTTGACGGGCTAACATTTTAAAGATTTCTTGGTGTGTTGGAGAGTAGAAATCTAATTCTGCCAGCCTTTTTTAAAAAGGGGTTTTTTATTTATATTTTATGTATGAGTGTACTGCTTGTATCCCTGCATGCCAGAAAAGGGCATCAGATCCCACTAGAGGTGGTTGTGAGCCACCATGTGGTTGCTGGGACTTGAACCCAGGACCTCTGGAAGAGCAGCTAGTGCTCTTAACCTCTGAGCCATCTCCCTAGCCCCATTCTGCCAGTCTTTTAGAAGAAGTGGAAGACATTCACTTCATTTGAGACAAAGATCACGCTCGATGAGTGTGGTCCAAAAAACTTGCCTTAAAATCAATTTTATTCAGACCTGGAGTGCTGTGTGCCCTGGCTCTGAAGCCTGCTACAGTCTGTGGTGATCAGCAAGGCTGGCAGCTAGAGACTACTTTCTTACAGAGCGCCAGCTCTAGTTACAGTGTGAATGGCACAGATTTCCTGCTCAGCCAACACCTTCTTAGTGACAGATACACAGGGATCCTAGAGAAAACTCACATACAGGGGCATTGTAGTATGTCACTGGGGTCAGGACTTCCCCTTAGAAGACTCATTTCATCAAAAGAATACAGAAATATATTCGGGGCAGCCCTTTGATCTTAGACCTTAAACCTTAGACCTTCTGATGGTTTAGGTTTAGATAGAAAATTCTCTTGAGGTCCCACATTAGCCTTCCGCGTGGGAACTGTGATAGGTTTAGAAGAACACCCGCTTTCTGAACTGGGCTTCAGGCCTGGTGTGCTTGGTCCCCAGCCCCTCATGGCTGTGCTAGACTGTTGCTTTGCCTCAAAGAAACCATGCTCCCCAACCCCTTCTTATCTGCTTCTCTGCCCGTCTCAGAAATGGGGGCTGGAGCTCAGCTGCACATGGGAAAATGATGGCACTGAAGTCCGTGTGTGTTGTGATACTGTGTTGTGTGCTGTGTGCCTATGACAAAGGTTTCCAGGACCATAGGTGTGCAGAGGAGCTGGCCTCATGAACCTCGTGGCCTTCAAGAGTGGCCCTGCCGGCCACCCTTGTTCCTGACTGGCTTGGGCCATTTCTTTCTATTTCCAAGTCAGCAATGTCCTAACTATCTCTTAGAGGCAACCTTGGTGGCATTGGGCAAGCCTCTGTAAGAAGGACATCTCCTTCAATTTTATATGTAGCTTTGGAAGTATGGCAAAGACAGTATAGTGATGTCTGTGAGACTGTAAGAGGCATGTGTGTATACCATATAAACACTTGACAGTGTATAGCTTGAATTACAGAAATTTAGACAAAAAAAAAACCATACACATTTCTCACTCCTCTGCCATACAGAGATCTGGCCAGATTTGCCATGACTTGAGGGGAGAAATGAACTCATTTTGTAGCCCAAGCTCACCTAGAACTCGATAAATAGGTAGCTCCGCTGTCCTCAAGCTCAGGATTTTCCTGTCTGAGCATCCCAACGATCTCAGGCATATGTCGCCGTGTTCCTTTCCAGGTTTTCATTTTCAGTATGTGTGCTTTAAGTGACACAGGTGCCACCAACTTTGTTTACCTGGTAATGACCAAGAAGCAGCCTGGGAAAACCTTGACTAACCTTGAGGATTGTTGAAGCCCCATGAGGCCCCATCTCAAGCGGTAGTGGTCGTGGGCCTCTCTCTAATGAATGGATTCCGGAGTTTTGTGAACTCTAGCTCTGTCATGGGTTAGCAGTGACATCTTCTGGCCATTCGTGCTGGAGCACAGACATTTAAAATCAAAATATGAGTCCTTCCTGGGTTTCTCCATGTTAGCAACCTCCCTCCTCCCCTCCTTCTGACTAGATTGAGACTAGCATTTTTAAAAGATTTTGGGGAGGGCTTTGTTTTTTATAAAACAGGGTGTCCCTATGTAGAACTGGCTGACCTTGAACAGAGATCTGCTTGTCTCTTCCCCCTTAGTGCTGGGATTAAAGACATGCACCATCACCCCTATCAAAATTTTATTTTAATTTTATGTGTTTGGGTATCTGTATATGTGGTACACATGTGCAAGTAGCCTAGCAGTCCAGAAGAGGGCGTCATATCCTCCACAGTGGGAGTTACAGATGGTTGGGAGCCCAACGCCTATCTCCTGGCATAGTGGTAAATGCCTTCTCCGCAGCCCAGATTCTAAGTCTTCTCTCTCCAGATGACAGACACCTCAGGAGCCAAAACTGTACTGAGGATAGGATTTAGCATGTTGTAAGTAGTGCTCACGTGTCTATTAAAGTGACCACAGGGCAACAAATATGTCTTGGGATCAGTACATCTCGACTTTGTGTCTTGTGAAGAAGTTATTCAAACTTCATCATGTTCTTTAAGCTTGATTTTGAACCCTTAGCCATAGGAGAAACCCAGTGAGACCATGTATGCAAATTCTGGCCACATTTGTTCTGTCTCTAGGGCTCTGGGGTCAGAGTCCCTCTGGGGTATGTGTGAGGAGGAACTGGGAGTGTCTTTACTGGCAAGGTTTCCCCTAAAAGTCCCAAGAGCAGCACCGGGCACACAGGAACACACATGATGAATACACCCTTTAAAAAAATATTTTCCATGTATATATTTGTTCATTTCTTCATTGTGAATACATACATGTGGTGGTCAGAGGACAACTTGATGGAATCTCTTCTCTTTCCACCATGTGGGTCCTGGGGCTTAAGCGCGGGTCATCAGGCTTGGTGGCAATGTCCTTACCCACTGAGCAGCCCCACCAACCCATGTCCTTTTGATTAAAGAAATGTTCCATCAGGGAGTCAGGATACTTTTGATGCTACATGAAAATAGCTCAAGCCACCAGCTGGAGCTCATAGGCAGGACAACAGATGGCCCTTGCACATGGCTGGGGACAGCCAGGAGTGGAGAGCGCCCACCCAGCAGATGAGGGTTGGGTGTGTAGATAGATATAAAAGTGTTTGCGGGAAGAGTGTCCGGAATAGAATGCCCTGGTGACATCAGTCCCTCTCAGTGCTGAGGCGGGCGGAGAGGTGAGCTGTCCCCGTGGAGTGCTCCTGTAGTCTGAGCCAGAAAGCATCCCTCGGGGGGGCTTCCCTCATCCCCACAGCCCCACTGGAGCATGATGCAGAGTTAGGAGGGGGAGCATGCGCGGGGGGCGTGAAGCTTTCTACTCAGACCAGGAAAAGGCAGGATCACTCTGCTTGTTCCATAAAGGAGTCCTTGCTTTCCTAAGACCCGCAGAGAACTCAAGAAGTCAAAGATGGGGGAATACAGCCTCATCTCCTCTCGAAATAGGATATGATTACTCTTGCTTGTATAATAAAGGGTTTGAAACACCTATTGGAAATCCATATAATGAGCCAGGTGGTTGAGACACTGATGCCTTTAACCCCAGCACTGGATCTCTGAGTTCATGGCCAAGCCGGTCTACGAAGTGAGTTCCAGGACAGCCAGGGCTACACAGAGCAATCCTATCTCAAACAACAACAGCAACCACAATAATAATAAATATAAAATTTATAAAAAGACAGAAGATTAAAGGGGGCAGCCGGATAGCTTAGTGGGCAGGGATATGGGCCTGAGGGACCGAGTTCAATTCCCACATCTCCCAAAAATAGCAGAAAAGAACCTGACTTCTGAGAATTGTTCTCTGATCCCTACTAGTGCCCCACGGCATGTACACAGCCACAGTCACAGCCACACACACACAAGTAAAAATAAATAGATAAATACAGATTTGAAAACATACTGACTGGGCAGGGAGAATGAAATGTACAAGTACTTTTCAAAAGAAGAAACTATTTTAACAGTGCTCAGCATTCCTGGTCATCAGGGAAAGCAAACCAAAGCTACTCTGAGATAGCACCGCACCTTACTCGAAATGGCTTGCATCAACAGATCTGACAATAAACGCTAGAGAGGATGTGGGCACAGGAACCCCTATCCACTGATGATGGGGGTACAGATAGATACAGCAGTTTGGAAGTCAGTGGGAGGTCCTTAAAGGACTAAAGATAGAACTACGTGAGTCGGCTGTTCTAGTCCTGGCATCTACCTGGAGCACCCATGCCCTTCCAGAGAGATATTTACATGCCCATGTTTATTGCTGCTCTGCTTTTGATAACAAGGAAACGAAACCAACCTAGATGCCCATCAACAGAGACATAATAAAAATATGTCACATATACAAAATAAAATGGAACATTATTCAGCTGTAAAGAAAAAGGAGGGGCTGGAGAGGTGGCTCAGAGGTTAAAAGCACTGGCTGCTCTTCTAGAGGTCCTGAGTTCAATTCCCAGCCACCACATGGTGGCTCACAACCATTTGTAATGAGATCTAGTGCCCTCTTCTGGCCTATTGGCATACATGCAGGCAGAACATTGTATACATAATAAATAAATCTTAAAAAAAGACAAAGGAGAGCATGAAATTTTCAAGAAATAGAGGGAATCAGAAGGTATAGTGTTGAGCAAGCTCACCAAATTTTGGAAGAAAAACAAAACCGCATGTTCTCCCTTATGTGCCTAATCCTGGCCTGTACATGTATGTATGACATGTATGTATGCACAGCTTTAGGTATAATACAACATTTAGAAAAGAGACCTAGTAAGGATAATGCCAGATAATGAAGAGGGTCCAAATGAGAGCAAAAGGACATGAATCTTGAAAAAGAATATAAAGCTAATTATTTGTCTAGTTTCAACTGTGTTGTAAGGTTTTTTTTCTTTTTCTGTGGTAGATAACTGCATAAAAAATGTAATTGATAGTTAAAGTGTAAAACCCTGTGCAAAGCCAGGTGGTGGTGCACGCCTTTAATCCCAGCACTTGGGAGGCAGAAGCAGGTGGATTTCTGAGTTTGAGGCCAGCCTGGTCTACAGAGCTAGTTCCAGGACAACCAGAGCTACACAGAGAAACCCTGTCTCAAACAAACAGACAAAACAAAGATAAAAACAACAAAACCCTAAGCGAAGCTCTAACTCTATAGAAGTTGATTGAAACGTATAGAATTTGGGACACGGCAATGTATATTTGTGTGGGTATCTGTAGGTGGAGACTGCTCAATCATTTTCTGGCCACCCAGACACAAATAATCAACCAGAAACTATATTAATTACAACACTGTTTGGCCAATGACTCAGGCATATTTCTAGCTAGCACTTACATCTTGAATTAACCCATTTCTATTAATCTATGTATTTCTATGAGGCTGTAGCTTACTGGAAAGGTTCCAGATCCTTCTCCTTTGGCAGCTACATGGAGTCTCCTTGACTCCACCTACTTTCTCTCTATATCTCTGGATTTCTCACCTGGCTTTACTCTGCTAAACTATTGGCCAAAACAGCTTCTTTATTAGCCAATGGCAATAAAACATATTCACAGCATACAGAGGGGAATCCCACATTAGGTAGCTGAGAGATGTTTTTGTTGTGAGTTCATTATAATAAAGTGATTTTCTTTTCAAGATAGGGTCTCACTATGTCGTTCTGACTTGTTTGGAACTTACTACATAGACCAAGCTGCCCTCAAACTCACAAAGACCTCCTCTGCCTCCAGAACACTGGGGTTAAAAGCATGTAACATCACATCCTGCTAAAGAGATATCATCATCATCATCATCATCATCATCATCATCATCATCATCATCATTATTATATCATAGATTTGGCTGGTTAGGAATGGCATGGGGGGATGAAAGGTAATGGGCATAGTGTCACATGCCCATGACTTCAGCTTTGGGAAGCTGAAGCAGGAGAATTGTGAGTTGAAAGTCGGCAAATGTGCATATTTAAAGGGTAAGTCAAGTTAAAGGGAAAACTGGCTACTCTGTTGAGGCTGGAAGGAAAGCGAACTTGCAAAAAGCTAAAGAGCGTATTTGCCAACATAAGCCGTACACTGAAGGTCTAAGCTAGGATCCTAGTGCAGAACCAGCAAGATCATGACTTAGAAAGGGTCAGAGCTCATAAAAGGAGACTCCCTATCTTCTTAGGCATTGAGGCCCACCGAAGTTTCTCTGGGCATGCTCACTGAGAGGTTACTGTGGTATTGCAGCAGTGTGGTCCATAGCATCCTGCAGGGACTTCTGTAGCTGCTGCTTAAGGTAAACGGGTCGGAGCTCAGGAAAAGTGAGTCTGCAAAACCCATCGCATCCACAGCTCTTTCATGGTCGGCGATGAGATTGATTTCAGATGATTTGGAACAGTGTTTTTCAAACTGTATTCCACAGAACTGTTGCAGCTAAAATATGCTGCATGACAGTAAAATGGATGCTGGACTATTTAGCTTCTAGCATTAAAAACGTAAAGAAGGAAAATATTAAGGACATCTACACAGATGATACTGTTATGCACAAGTTTGTGGCAGAACACGGGAAGCCTATGAGACCTCCTGTCCCAGCCTGCAGGGTGTGTATCCGCCATCCAATCCCCAGCCCGTGCTCGCTTGCCCTTGCCACTCACAACTCCTCCCCACTGTGTCTCTGTCTGCTCCTGTTGGCAGCTCTACATTCTGTGGTTTTTTTTTTTAAATCTGATCTCTTATGCGATGTGTATCAGACATTAATCATGAATCAAAAAAGTGTATCATTCCTTGCAGCAAGGAATTTGTGTACCGGGCCATTTTTTATTGTCGACTTTCATTCATGCGTGCATTGCCATCCCTGGTGTTTGGCTGAGTTATGATAATGTTTAGAGTATCCTATGATCAGACAAGCTTGGAAACTGCTGTCCCAGGAGAAGAGCTGGGCCATAGTCTGTGCAGTGGGCCCAGGGGGTTCAAAACTATGTTCTTGGCAAGGTGAAAATTAGAACACATCTAGATACATCTAAAATCTCTGGCACAGAGTACAGGGTAAGCGTTCACTTATGGAGACCTGGGCGACAATCAGGACTGGGCTCCAGAGGGTGTCATCCACCACTTCAGCCTTCTCGTGGAAGAGGGCTAAGATATGTCACCTCCTCTAAGAGGCCACTGTTATTACTATTCTCTCATAACCCTCTTTTTACTGGTGGGAACTGAGCCACGCCGAGGTCAAGAAAAGTTTCACGATCCCTTTAAGAGTTGAGATGACAACACTGTTCAGGTCAGGATATAGATAATTGAAAAACTTTTGGCTTCTAGAATATTTTTGTGAACTTTGGGGTGGCTGATGTTTAATTAAATGTGAGCTCTGCTCCTGTGGACCCTCATGGATTTTCCTTTTCTCTTTTAGCCTGTGAAGATGGATACAGGCTTGAAAACGAAACCTGTATGAGGTGGGTTCCCTATTCGCTTTTTCTGATGAAGTTGTTACAAATGGTTTTTTTTTTTAAAAAAAAAAAAAACACCCTAAAAGACAGAGCATCCAGGTGGATAGTGATGGCACACACTTTTAATTCCAGCACTTGAGAGGCGAAGGCAGGCAAATCTCTGAGTTCTAGGCCAGCCTGGTCTACAGAGCGAGTTCCAGGATGGCCAGGGCAACAAGAAAAACAAAACAACAAACAAACAGAAAGGCAGGCCATCCTAATAGAGAATCTGTCCTAAGTAAAGAAGTTTCTCACATGCATCACCTCGTCATAGCTTTTGAGACTTGAATCTGAGTCTTCTTTTGCCTCTCTTGACTTCCAGTTGCCCGTTTGGTCTTGGTGGTCTCAACTGTGGAAACCGTAAGTATCCCAAAGTGGAGAATTGGGACTGGGTGGAGCCAGGTCAGCTGACAGCTTCCTCCCCTCTCCACTGTGTGCTCAAGTCCTGGGCTGGGTATGTGAGAAAAAGAGAGAGTAAGGCTTCTCGGGGAAGAAATAAACACCTGTTCTCTGAGCATGACGAGTCAGGCATGAAGTGGGAGGCCATACCTCAAGGAGAACCCAGGACACTCGGGAGTATTTCCTGGAAATAAGGAATTGGAGAGAGGTTTCAAAAGACTTTTGGCGGACACAGGGGTGGTGTAAGAATAAAAAGGATGTCCCGGGGCGGGAAAACCATTTAGGACCCATTTAGGGTCTTGCGGCAGCCACAGATCCATGGTGTTTTGGGACCAGTTTGTGAGTAGATGTGTCCAAATTATGGAAGGAAAAAAGATCGGTCGTGCCGCTTTAGGTTTGCAAAGTACACAGGAAATGAGCTGCTGGGCGGGTGAGTTCCTGGGCTGCAGTCAGTGACTGCTGGGGACCTAGCAATCGCAGCCCAGGAGAGGTACATGGTTGGGAAGAAGCCACTGAGACCATAGCGAGCAAGAGAGAGTGTAAAAGTCAGGAGACTTCAGCGAAGTGCCAACTGGGACAAGGACCAGCCTGCTATGCAGTGTTGTGCCAACTGGGACAAGTCACCTGCCATGAGGTGGAGTCTTTCTCCCTAAAGTAAAACTCAATGCGGTCAGTGCTGACAGCGTGGCAAGCAGGATCCAGTCCCTTCTGAAGAACAGCTTGAGCCATTTTAGGTTTGCTTGTACTGGCATTTTTTGAGATGGAAGTTACCTTCAAAATTATGAAACAAAATTTGTCATACAGAATATGGTAGAGTTTTAAAATAATAGCAATCAAATAGTTTCCAGGTGACCTTTGTCCCCTCTTATACAGGTAAATGTGCGAATGGTGAATTTTCCAGTTTGTCAGTTTGGAAGTAGATGTGGTTTTATTCCCTGTGTGTTAAGACCCCCTACAGTTGCTGTTTCTTAACTGTATGCCCCACTTTTATGTCTTCCATGCACACGTCAAGCTTAGCTTAGCCTTTCTCCCCTACCCTATCTTTTTTCTTTTTCTTTTTTTTTTTTTTGAGGTCTCTCTATGTAGCTCTGGCTAGCCTGGAACTTACTATATAGACCAAGCTGGCCTTGAACTCCCACAGATCCTCTTGCCTCTGCCTCCTGAGTGCTGGGTTCTAGATCTATCTACTTTTCTATTCAGGAGAACAGCTGACGTTCTGGAAGGTAGTATTGCATGTGTTCATGTTCTGGGTTCTGTGCCATTGGTTTTTTTTGTTTTGTTTTGTTTTGTTTTGTTTGTTTTTAATGATTGGCCATTACTACTGTCTGTCTAGGAAATACATACCCTGCATCCATTTATTCTCTAAACTCTTATAGCGAAAAAATAGTCAAGTCTGTTAGTGGTGAATCTTAAAAATAGCTGAGCGGTGGTGGCACACACCTTTAATCCCAGAGGCAGGCAGATCTCTGTGAGGCTGCTGGTCTACAAGAGTTAGTTCCAGGAGAGACTCCAAAGCAACACAGAAAAATCCTGTCTCAAAAAAACCAAAACCAAAACCAAACCAAACCGAAACGAAAACAGAATTTCTCTCAGGTTCTTTTCTTTCTTTCTTTCTTTCTTTCTTTCTTTCTTTCTTTCTTTCTTTCTTTCTTTCATTCATTCATTCATTTATTTATTGTTTATTAAAGATTTCTGTCTCTTCCCCGCCACTGCCTCCCATATCCCTCCCCCTCCCCCAATCAACTCCCCCTCTCTCGTCAGCCTGAAGAGCAGACCAGGTTCCCTGCCCTGTGGGAAGTCCAAGGACCTCCCACCTCCTTCCAGGTCTAGTAAGGTGAACATTCAAACAGCCTAGGCTCCCACAAAGCCAGTATGTGCAATGATAGCCTTTGCTGGAGAGGTTGTGGAGAAAGAGGTACACTCATCCATTGCTGGTGGGAATGCAAACTTGTGCAACCACTTTGGAAAGCAGTGTGGCGGTTTCTCAGGAAATTCGGGATCAATCTACCCCTGGACCCAGCAATACCACTCTTGGGAATATACCCAAGAGATGCCCTATCATACAACAAAAGTATATGCTCAACTATGTTCATAGCAGCATTGTTTGTAATAGCCAGAACCTGGAAACAACCTAGATGCCCTTCCATGGAAGAATGGATCTCTCAGGTTCTTAAGACCACTTTTCCTTCTCCATTTACCCAAGTGACCATTAAGTCCAGCCTCGATCGTCAGCCCCAGCCCACTTCAGGAACTGACCGTTTATCATTAAACTGTAGTGACTTTGATATTTACTTCAAGTTAGTATTATAAAACATTTTATGACAGCTGATAAAAATGTTACGACTTGTGATAACGTGTCAAGTGGCGGTGTTTCTGTACACGCTTCGGCAGCAGACACCACCACCTACCTCCTTATCTCAGTCTGGGCCCAGCCCTGGGTGTCGGCTATGGAGCTGAGGGCACCTGGCCGTCTCCCCATCGGTGATGAAAGCCCCC
Source organism: Microtus pennsylvanicus (assembly GCF_037038515.1). Classification (NCBI taxonomy): domain Eukaryota; kingdom Metazoa; phylum Chordata; class Mammalia; order Rodentia; family Cricetidae; genus Microtus; species Microtus pennsylvanicus. The sequence continues at coordinate 61,220,096 of NC_134579.1, read as the reverse complement.
TGGAGGCCATGACATCATTTGGTGTTTTGTACCACTCAGCCTGGCTGCTGTCACCCAACCTGATTTTCGTTTTCCTCTTTGAGTTTGAGATGTGACTCAGGCTGGCCTCCCTCCATCTCTGGAGCGCTGGGGTTACAAGTGTGCCCTACTGCACCCCGTCTCATCGATTTCCTGCAGGCAGGGACTGTCTCTAGATAGGCGCAGTCTGTCCTCAAGCCCAAGGAAACAGATAAGCCAGCTTTCCCCAGCTACCTGCTTGACCTTGAAATTCCCCTGGTCCCACATTCTTGGCTGCCTTACAACTCCAGTATATTCTAGGCAGAGGCTTAATCTGTGTTCTGCCTTTTAGAGGTTCTTGCTAGCTTTCTAGCTCTGCCCAGGTTCCACTCCTTGCTTCTCATAGAAAATTCCTTCAAAAGGGTAGGATGAGTTTTTCTCAAGACTTTAGTTCCTAAACGTGTGACCAGAGCTGACCCTTGTCCTCTGTGCTCTCCGTGCACATCCCCTTGTGACCAGAGCTGAACTTTATGTTGGTTCCTCTGCGCAGAAGTACAGTGTCTTCCCGAGGCTTTGAGTTGCTTCACCCTTTGCTCCTCTCACTCACATGTTTTATATGTGTGTATGTAATATGCATGTAGTATGTATGTATGTATGTATATGTGTATGTGCTTATTTGTATGTGTGCATGTAATATGCATGTAGTATGTATGTATGTATATGTGTATGTGCTTATTTGTATGTGTGTATGCAATATGCATGTAGTATGCATGTATGTATATGTGTGTTTATTTGTATGTGTGTATGTAATATGTATGTAGTATGTATGTATATGTGTATGTGTTTATTTGTATGTGTGTATGTAATATGCATGTAGTATGTATGTATATGTGTTTATTTGTATGTGTGTATGTAATGTGCATGTAGTATGTATATGTGTATGTGTTTATTTGTATGTGTGTATGTAATGTGCATGTAGTATGTATGTATGTATATGTGTTTATTTGTATGTGTGTATGTAATATGCATGTAGTATGTATGTATATGTGTATGTGTTTATATGTCTGTGTATGTTATGTATCTGCTTATTGAGTTAGAGTCTAACATATCTCTCATACTATTCTAAAACTTACTTTGTAGCTTGAGATTGCCTCAAACTCACAATCCTCCTGCCTCAGTCTTTCCAGTGTTGGGATTTCAGGCATGTGCCACCATGCCAGCCACTTTGTTCTCTTTTAAATTTTTTTTATTTTGTCATAGCATAGAACAATATAAAATCATTCATTTTCCCTTTCCAAACCCCAAATAAATTAGAGTATAAGTGTAAGATAAGAAAGGGGGAGGATGCACACCATCCATCACCCACTGTATGCCATGGTGTATGAGGACCAGCAGCCCCAGTTACCAGGGAGAGAGGAGGATGCACACCATCCATCACCCACTGTATGCCACGGTGTATGAGGACCAGCAGCCCCAGTTACCAGGGAGAGAGGAGGATGCACACCGTCCATCGCCCATAATATGCCACGGTGTGTGAGGACCAGCAGCCCCAGTTACCAGGGAAAGAGGAGGATGCACACCGTCCATCGCCCATAATATGCCACGGTGTGTGAGGACCAGCAGCCCCAGTTACCAGGGAGAGAGGAGGATGCACACCGTCCATCACCCATCATATGCCACACACCACCTGTGTGAGGACCAGCAGCCCCAGTTACCAGGGAGAGAGGAGGATGCACACTGTTCATCACCCACTGTATGCCACGGTGTGTGAGGACCAGCAGCCCCAGTTACCAGGGAAAGAGGAGAATGCACACCGTCCATCACCCATCATATGCCACACACCGCCTGTGTGAGGACCAGCAGCCCCAGTTACCAAGCACCTGCTAGACGCAGACCTCCTCTGTCCACACCTACGAAATCAGAATCTGGACATTTACCAGACTCAACAACTTGCTTGTGTGCAGCATCGCATGCATCTCCAGCTCGAACACAGGCATCGTCCCTGTGAGTGTGTCTCCTTTCCAAGGAGTTGGACTTCAGCAGATATACTAGTTTGTTGCCTACTTTTCCAAACTTTGAAGATTTTATTTTGTGAATGAATATTTTCCCTGCATGTATATGTCTGTACAGTGCATACTTGGTGCCCACAGAAGCCAGGAGAAGGCATTGGATCCTCGAGAACTGGAGTTACAGATGGTTGTGAGCTGCCATGTGGGTGCTGAGCCATCTCTCCAGCCCTGTAACCTGTTTGTAACCACAATGTTTTCACTTCTATACTCGTATTATGTCACTTTTGATAATGCCATACTATCCTATGCTGTAATACATTGTGTCCCTCTGGTGACCTTTTTATAGGCTCATCCTCTAAGCCATTTCTCTGGTTTATGGCCTCTGTCCCATCATGACCATAGAACTCACACTGCTGCTCCAGACTGGTTGCTTCTTATCACGGACAGACATTTCTGTCCTTCCCTCTTTCATACCCATTCCATGTGGCCTTTGCTTCAAAGCCTCTGGCTCACCGGTGGTCCTTCCCTAACAGTTTCAAAGTGTGGCTTTCAGACTCATCTTTTCTGTTTCGTCTCTTCCGGTGAACTGGGGCGTTCCACCTAACGATACTCCCCACTGCCTTCCGTCCCCACGACCTGATAGACGCAGAACTTCTCACTCTGCTCTCCCTGTTCTTGCGTGGGGCTGCAGGGAGATTCAGATCAGAGGAAGTGCTGTGTCAGCAGGAGTCACTCAGGTCCAGAAAGACCCAGAAACGCGTGTGAGGAAGGAGTGATCCATAATCACCCAGAAATCAGAGCCAGCCGCCATCCCGCTGGCCTCAACTGGCTTTCTTTCCTGTCAGGGCTGAGGGAAGCAGGGCTTGGGAGAGGAGAACATCCCCATGGCCTGGTGAAGTGGAAGGGACAGGGACCCCAGCAGAGAGTAAGGGTCACATGGAGATTGTCTTAATGGAGGGCAGTGGGCACTGGTAGGTTCACACATAACCTGGAAACTTCAGAGAAAGAAAAGGAAAACCTTGAGCAGAGATGTAAGAGGATGGGGAGGCTTAAAAGGCAAAACTCCGACCTTGTGTGGTAAAGTACTGAATGAATTTTAAAAGAAAGCCAATCAGGATGCCTAGAAAGTTCTGTTGCATGGGTTTAAAGAAAGTGTGTTCTTTTTAAAGAAAGGAAGTTCTGGAGGAAAGACTGGTGAGCTGAAGAGAAGCTTAGCAGAAGGGCTTGTCCTGGGACAGGGTGCCAGGAATTGTCGGAGTGGGCTCCTCTGGCTGCTGGGGTCAGAGCTCTCAGCACAGCCCAGCATTACTCCACCTCCTCTGTGCTTTCACTGGTATGGCTGTCTGTAGTAATATGAACGGCGGCGGGGCTGCGTCCCCAACCCCCAGCCGCCTGCCCGGCTAGCTTATGCCCCAAAATAATTACACAGACACTGTATTCTTTTAAACACTGCTTTGGCTCATTTCTACCCAGCCTCTTCTAGGCTAACTCTCGCACCTGGACTAGCCCATTTCTTATCATCTGTATAGCACCAGTCTTACCGGGAAGATTCTAGCCTAAGTCCATCCTGGGTCGGAGCTTCATAGCGTGCGTCTTCCCTGGAGCAGGTAGCATGGCGTCTCTCTGAAGCATCTGCTCCGGAGAGGAGAGCTGTCGAGTCTGACCTCACTTCCTCTTCCTCCCAGCGTCTTGTTCTGTTTACTCCTCCCACCTATCTCCTAACCAATGAGAGCCAAGCAGTTTCTTTTAATTTAACCAATGACCTTCCTCCATCATTTCCCCTTTTTCGGTTTAAACAAAAAAAGGCTTTAACTTTAACATAGCAAAATTACATATAACAAAACAGTCATCAAGTAAAAGTTACAGTAATCTTTATTATAACTAAGGAAAACTATAACTATAACTAACTATTCTTAACTCCATCAAAGACTCCAGAAAGATACAATACTACATAAGCAAATAAGAAAAAAGCAACTTTTAAAACTCTAGAAATGACAGAGACATCTCGCTGCCTGGACAGTCACCCAAAGTTCCTCTGTACCGTTGGGGCATCCCTCTTCAGCCTTCAGGCCCATGGTATCCAGCAGACATTTCCATAAAGCAGGAAAATTCAAAGTCAGTTCAATCACTATCTGTTGTGTCCTGCAGAATGTCTCGCAGACTCTTTCATGAATCAGGGAACCCGAAAGATCATCTCACCTTAGGCAAGTTTAGTAGTCCTCTCTCTGCGGGTTCTCTGTGTCCAGTTTATGCAATAGTCCAAGCAAGAACAGTTTCTTGCCCAAATGGCTATCAAACTCCATAACGAGCCTCTTCGATGCCCCATCTTCCTCTTGAAGTAGATTGGTGCTGCCAGGAGCAGAGTGTCTCATTGTCATGAAAAGTCCTCAGTTATTAAAACATTAAAGGCCATATTCTGCAGTCTTTGAAAGATATGAAGAATGTCTATCTAACTGAAATATATCTCTATATATCTAGAAAATCTAACTAACATGACTACAAGCTTGACTATTACTGATGATTATCCACTAATCTATATTTCTTAATTATACATTACATTTTTTAATGAACTACACAATCACAATATCTTAATCAATAGCAGAAATATGCATATACATATGACAAAATTGACCATAAATCTCTATCAATAAAGCAAAATCTATACTAATGCAAATTATTCATACCTATATCATATCCCCCTTTAAATGTAAAAGAACATTTATAAACCATATTTGGGAACATGGGCGCAGTTTTTTCTCTCCAAACTGCTTCCTGCTGAATGGGGGCGTCATTAATCAGGTCTTTCATGGTATAACCTGTGTGCCAGGGTCATCTCAGTTGGCAGTTGAGCGAAGCAATTTTCTGAAGATGTTCACAGCAACCCTTCAGGAGGACGTGGTCCATCATACCAAATCGGAATTGAAGAAATGAACAGGGTCTCATCCTCTGTGAAAACAAAATAAGAAACTCCTTTCCAAAGCATCATGTCCTTAAACCCAAATTCTGAAATCATACCCTCATGATATCCGTTCTGGTTCCACTTGGCAGCCCATATAATGAAATGTCTCTCTGTACTTAGCTCCTTCACAGTCAAAAATTTTAAAGAAAACACAATGTACATAATCCAGACTCTCTGTGAATTTTCCATCTTTACGCAGCTTGTTTTTATTTATATCTATAACTATCTGTACTCTGTCTCTTTAAAGACTTTACTTTTACTTTTTTCTTTTTAAACCATTAACTTTATTCTCTATATTCTTTTTCTTCTCTCTCCTAAGCCAACGTACATTCATCCAACAGTGTAACTCATTCAGTGGTCTGAATCTGTCCTATTGTGAATCTGCAATTTTTTTACTATCCAGGAGCACTTTTGATTTACGCCTTTAAATCACTAGGTGCTTAAGAATCTAAGCTGTGACATTCCTAGGTTAACTTTTTGCTTTTTGAGCGTATATCTGTAGACCTGGAATAACCCTGTAGACGAGGCTGTCTTTGAACTCTCAGAGATCCGCCTGTCTCTGCCTCCCAGGCATTGGGATTAAAGGTGTTTGCTACTACACCTTGAACTCACAGAGATCTGTTCGTCTCTGCCTTCTAGGCACTGGGATTAAAGGCGTGTGCTACCACACCTTGAAGTCACAGAGGTCTATCTCCCTCTGCCTCCCAAGTGTTGGGATTAAAGGTGTATACACACAACAACTCTCTTCCTTTTTTTGTTTTTCGCTTTAAGAACTTCAACTTTCAGCTTGCATATATTTTTAACACACTTTAAACCATTCAGAAATTTTCTCTGTCTTTGAATCTCTCTTTACTGTATATCTCTCTTTTTCTGACCACATGAGTCTTTAATTTGCCAAGCAATATCAGTAGGACTAAAGCCGTGGCTTTGACGGCTGGATCCAGCCCATTCCTTAGCTTTCCAGCCTCATGGCTGATGTACAGGCTACAGCCATGTTTATAGCCACACCTCTATGGCGTTTCAAGGTCCCTGCCAGCCAGCGAGCTACAACAGACAACACTCAAGTCCTCTCTCTGTAGCCGGCCCTCCTGCCTCAAACAGTCAGAGTTTGCCCTGGCAGGATGGCCCAGAAAGCCAGCATTTTTAAATGGCGCAGCTTTTTTCCTGCTACGGCTGAAAACCGAAAAGCATGTGTTCAGCTTTTCGTCAACACCGTTTAAGTGTTTCGTGGCAGGACCTCTTAATGAGATGCAGGGTTTTGCAGCTAAAGCTGAGTCAGGAAAATTTCAAAATGGAGGACGTACCATTTTGTGCTAGCTCTGGGGCCGCCAGGTAGGAGCGGCACTCAGCACTTTAATTCTGAGACTGAGAGTGCAGCACAGAAATTCTTTTCATCCAAGTTACGTCCAAATCTGACACACAGCACTGCGCAGTCTGAAAACACGTCTCTGTCAGGAATCCGCCATGCTCTTCCGCCTGCCTAAGCCTGATTCGGCCCAGGTGCAGGCGGGGAGCGCCGAGAGCCATCAGCGCGGTCTCAGAGCACTCTCCTTCCTATCCCAAGCGGGAACAGAAACATCCAGTCCCATAAAATCCATTGAAATGCTTTAAAGCCAGAGTTTGCACTGGCAGCACAGCCCCAAGGAGCTGTGCTTTAAAATGACACAGCGTTTTTTCTGCTGCTGTTGCCGAATCAGGAAATCTCTCTACAGCACGCCACCAACAAACAGCAAAAATCTGTGTTAAACTCTCTCTCCCTTATTTTTAAGCCTTCTCAGGTTTTTTAAGTGGGTTTAGTTAGCCACACGTCTGGGCGTCATTTGTAGTAATATGAACGGCGGCAGAGCTGCGTCCCCAACCCCCAGCCGCCTGCCCGGCTAGCTTATGCCCCAAAATAATTACATAGACACTGTATTCTTTTAAACACTGCTTTGGCTCATTTCTACTTAGCCTCTTCTAGGCTAACTCTCGCACCTGGACTAGCCCATTTCTTATCATCTGTATAGCACCGGTCTTACCGGGAAGATTCTAGCCTAAGTCCATCCTGGGTCGGAGCTTCATAGCGTGCGTCTTCCCTGGAGCAGGTAGCATGGCGTCTCTCTGAAGAATCTGCTCCGGAGAGGAGAGCTGTCGAGTCTGACCTCACTTCCTCTTCCTCCCAGCGTTTTGTTCTGTTTACTCCTCCCACCTATCTCCTAACCAATGAGAGCCAAGCAGTTTCTTTTAATTTAACCAATGACCTTCCTCCATCAGCTGTCCACCGGCTTCCTCCTCTCCCAGGCCATGTGGTAGAAACAGAATCCATGCAGCTCCTGACTGTGTGTGAAGGAGAAAGTTCCATCATGTATTCGTTCCTCATCAGCTGTGGCCAAGGGTGTCAACATGAGTGACCACCCCACTGCAGATGGAGGGAGTTAGTTGTTCTCAGAAGAGGTGGGCTATACAGATAGTGGGTTCCTTCCAAACAGCTGCATAAGCAAGGAGCTCCTGAGGAAGGGAGAGGCCCAGCGTGGGTTGGTTTGGTGGAAAAATGCAAGCTGAGGTCCCGGCCTCAAGCTGAGAGGATGGTGGAAGGAGCTGCGGCTGGCTAGGCCAGGAAAGGAGGCCCGAGGACCCCAGCTTCCTGCAGTAGCATCTCCTCAGACGAGAGAGCACAGGACAGACACAGGCAGCGTCTCTCTGTCTGTATCCTGCTAAACTCCCACTCAGTGCCTGCAAAGAAAACATGACAGTTGGTGTTGGCGGAGAAAGGCCCCATGAAGCTCTGTGTCTCAGAAAAGCTAAAGTCAGCACTTGTTCCCCAAAGATCAGTTTAAATGATGCTGTAGAACAGTGTGGCTGGGCGGTGGTGGTGCATGTCTGTAATCCCAGCAGCACTCGAGAGACAGAGGCAGGTGGATCTCTGTGAGTTTGAGGCCAGTCTGGTCTACAGAGTGAGTGTCAGGACTGTTACATAGAGAAACCCTGTCTTAAAAAAAAAAAAAAGGAAAAGAAAGAAAGAAAAAAAACAGTGCCCTTGGTAGAGATGGTAAAGGGTATATGAAATCTCTTCGTCTTGTTTATTTTTATTATTATTTCCTTTATTTAAAATATTTTCCCCCTCGACTCCCCCCTACCATGGTCTCCTTTTTAAGGCAATGGCTCACGCTCACCCGCACTCATCTGTATACATATACATTACAGCCAGGTTCCAGATAGCTGAGTCTGGGTTACTTCACTGTGTCCACAGCTAAGGGCTGTAAATGAAAAAGAAAAAGAAGTGTATGACAGTTGACCCCTAAAGGGATAGAAGGGGGGACCAGGGGAGATTTTGTGTATGATAGTGCATGCTTTTAATTTTAGTACTTGGGAAGTTGGAGCAGGGGGATCATGAGTTTGAGGCCAGCCTGGGCTACATTGTGAGTTCTAAGCCACCCTAGGCTATTTAATCAGTTATTCCTTCCTCTGCTTCTGTCTGCCATCTCCTTTCATGTCATTTGTGTGTGTGTGTGTGTGTGTGGAGAGAGAATGCAGATGATAATCATATTTCTGAGCTTAGCTTATTTTACTTAAATGATGTTATCCAGTTCCATCCATTTTCCTGCAAAGCATGTTGTTTTTCAGACAAAACTGTTTATTTCAAAGAGGAGCAGCTATAGCCTGCAGCCACTTACAGGGGTCAAATAATGGATATTTAGTTGTTTTGCTGGAAGCTAGAAAAATTAGTGTGATGTATGGGATAAATAATAGTTTACTTTTTTGTTTTTTGAGGCAGGTTCTCACTGTGTTGCCCCAGCTGTCCTGGAACTTGCTATGTAGACCAGACTAGTCTTGAACTCACAGAGATTCACCTGTCTCTGTCTCCCCAGAGCTGGGATTAAAAGCATGCACCAATAAGCCTGGTTTAGATTTTGGTTTTTAGGAACAGAATAAACCAGGTTTGGTAGCACATAGCTGCAATCCCAGGCTCAAACAGGAGGATTATTTCAACTTTGAGGTCAGCGTGGGCTACATAGTGCGTTCTAGGCTACTGTGCTATAGGATGAGAGCCTGTCTCAACTTAAAAGGAAAACAGGTGGACAGGCAGTGGTGGCAGCACTCGGGAGGCAGAGGCAGGTGGGTCTCTAAGTTTAAGGCCAGCCTGGTCTACAGAGCTAGTACCAGGACACCCAAGGTTACACTGAGAAACCTTGTCTCAAAAAGCAAAACCAGACAAACAAACAAACAAAACAAAGCAGGGAAGGCAAGTACGATGACACAGGCCTGTATTCCCAGTACTTGAGAGACGGAGGCAAGAGTTCAAAGCCAGCCTTGGCTATGTGAAACCCTGTCCAAAAATAGGGAGGGACAAAGGGAAGCCAGTTGTGGTCGCTTGTAATCCCAGCACTCCGTAGACACTAGCAGCAGTTCAAGGGTATCCTTGGCTACACAGCAAGTTAGAGGGGCGCCTGGGCTACATGAGACTTCATCTCAAAAGTTAAATAAATAAGCAAGCGTAGAGAGACGCTGAAGCTTCTTAGAACGGGAACAGCACGATCAGGTTTGCTGTCCAGATGAGATGACAGGAGCTCAGGGCTGGCAAAGCTGGTGGGGATGAAGAGCAGGGATGCGGGGCTGGAAAGAGGGCTCAGGGGTTCAGAACACTATCTGCTCTTCCGGAGGACTAGAGTTCAGTTCCCAGCAACCACATGGGGTTGCTCACAGCTACCTGTGGCTCCAGTTCCACGGGATCTGCCACCCTCTTTGCTGGATGGTTAAGAGCACTTGTTGCTCTTCCAGAGGACACAGGTTCCATTCCCAGCACCTACACGGTGGCTAGCACGCATTTGTCACGCCAGGTCCACGGGATCCCATGCCTGTTTCTGACCTCCACAGGTGTGCACATGGCATATATACTTACACTCAGTCATACACGTACCCATAAAATTAATATTTTTAAAGATGATCATGGATGTAATCCCCGAGAGGTTTGCTTTGTCCTCGAACGCATGTATCGCGAGGCGAAGGAGGCGAGGGTGCATCATGTGATACCTCTGTGTTGCAGTACTAATCTTTTTCATAAGAGTCCGGCCTCTTTGCTATTTACTTAAATAAAAGGCTAGATGAAGGGTTCATAGCTTGTCATTTACTGTTCTACTCATAGAACAGTAAATGTAGTGAATGTAGGCGTTCATCCAGATGGGGCGAGAGCTCTGGCTCTCTGCCGTAGCCTCGACTTTATGAAAATGGCTGCAGATCATTGTCTCAGTGTTAATTTCCTTCAGAAGTCTGGTCATCTGGAGCTGGAGTTAAAGAGCACTGTCTGCTCTTGCAGAGGACCTGGGCTCCACTCCTGGCACCTTCCTGGTGGTTTACAACCCTCTATAATTTCTGTCCCAGGGGATCTGATGTCCTCTCCTGGCCTCCTGGGTCATGCCACAGACAAATAATTGAATAAAATATTGGTAATAATTTTTTTTTCAAGACAGGGTTTCTCTGTGTAGCTCTGCCTATCCTGGAACTAGCTCTGTAGGCTGGCCTCAGACTCACAGAGATCTAACTGCCTCTGCCTCCTGAGCACTGGGTCAAAGATTTGAGCCACCACACCCAGCTAAAAGAAATTAAAAAGAAAATTAGTTATTGCCCTTTCATACTAGATCTTGCAACCTAAGGAACAAATTTTAATTGTATTTCACAAGAAAAATAGAATAATTAATATAATTTATAAGAAATAATTTTGCTACAAATATATTGATATTAAACCAAATTAATTAGACCTTTCAGCATTATTCTATCAGTGCTAATTTCTGGTAGTTAAATTTATGTCTATGGAACCCCTGGGTCCCCGGATTTAACAGACCAGTAATATTTCTTCTGAAATTGAAGAGTTTAACCTGTCTCAGTTCTGTTTTACCAAGTAAGGCCCTAAAACAGAATCTAGCATCTGCTTTTATTTTGTTTTGTTTTGAGACAAGATTTCTCTGTGTAATAGTCCTGACTGTCCTGGAACTTGCTCTGTAAACCAGGTTCGCCTCAGACTCAGAGATTTGCCTGCCTCTGCCTCCAGTGTGAACCAAGCATCTTTATCTCTACTGTCACCATCAAGCTAACAAGTTTCTTGATGTTTAAATTTCAAAAAAGCACTCATCTTAAATGAGAGAGAGAGAGAAAAGGGATGAGTGAAATCTCTCAGATCAGTTTGGGGAAACATAATGCTTGCCTGTCTCTTTCTCATTTGTGGTTCAGTGACATCATCAGGGCTGTCCTACAGGAAGAATTTTAGGGCCACTGCCCTAGAAGGGGCTGAACTGGGGATTCCTCTCAAGACAAGAAAGTGGAACTCTAGCCTTAGAGTTTTCTGGGCCACAGATGAGGCCTTAGGCGAGAGCGGCCAGGGCCATGCTGGCAGAGGTGGGGGAGCGGGGCGGAGGCTCTGATTATTACTCATGACCTCCTGCCAATCTACCCTGTTTGTTTGCCCCTTTGTTTGATGTGTTTAGCCTATCAGCTCATCACCGTGGTGATAGCGGCAGCTGGAGGTGGCCTGCTACTCATCCTGGGCATCGCACTCATTGTCACCTGTTGCAGGTGAGTGACCAAGATCGCGAATTTAAATCCCACTTTATCAGCTGTGCTGTTCAGAGGGTCAGTGTTTAGCCTTGAACAGAGTAGCCCTGGGGAGACTGAGGCAGAAGGAATATACCTTGGAGGATGACGACAGCAAGTTATAGGCAAGCCTGGGCTGCATGATAAAATCCTATCTCCAAAGAACCAAAAGGTAGTAACACAACCAACTAAAAAAAAAAAAGGTGAATTGGATTTTATCAAGATCCAGAACTTTCCAACTCTAGAGCTGAGGATGGGGCTCCGTTGGTAGAGTGATTGCCTAGCACGCGTGAAGCCCTGCGTTTGCTCCCCAGACACACAAAAACTGAGCATGGTGCTGTCCTCCTGTGATCCCAGCCCAGGAGGTAAAGGCAGGAGGAATCAATAATTCAAAGTTATCCTTAGCTGGGAAGCAGGTGCAAGGCCAGCCAGGCCTACAAAGAGACTGTTTAAAAAGCAAAACACCCGGATCTGGGGACACGCATCTCTAATCCCAGCACTCTGGAGACAGAGACACTTGGATCTCCTTGAGTTAAAGGGGAGACTAGATGGAAACACATCCACACAGGAACTTGGCCTAGTGCGTTCACGGCAAGTCTGTTCCCAGGAGTCCAAAGGGGAAACAACCCCAGGGTCTGTGGGCTGGTGAATAAGAAAACCAGATGTGACAGAACTGTCCTCAGACCCACAGTCAGCCGCTGACTGACACGTGGGTGAACCTTCCACATCCTATTCTAGGTGAAAGACGGCATCTGCAAAATCATCAGGGGTGCAATATGAACATGAGTTATTAAAGATCATCTGGGCTGTGATACAATTAGTCGGCATCTCCTAGAGACAGGAAGTAGACTAGCTGGAGTCTAGGGCTAGGTCAGGTTAGAGATGTTGGAAGGCTGAGGATGGTTGCTACGGGTAGGTGACGAAGCGCCTTTAAAACTGAGAGGACAGGCGCACCACAGTGAATGTGGTAAATACCACCAAACGAGTAAATCGTATGGTTACGTCAGTCTGTTCTCAGGTCTGTGTTTATAGAGAGATGCAAAGACGCAGGGAGGGGGCTGCCTGAGCTATGTTAGCAGCAAAGGCGATGGAGGGAGCCATGGTTTGGATGAATAATGTGACCTTCGCTCCAGGCTTCCTGCGATGGAGTTCCTATGGGAAGGGAAGAGAAAGGGGAAGCTAGATCCCCTTGTCTACAATTACCTCTTCAAGTAAAGGAAAATTACAATCGTTGATTTAAACAATATCAAATGGAAAGAATTATGTATAGGTAACAGACGGAGGGACTTTTCCCAAGTAGCTCGTTATCTTTTTGTGCCCATGATGTAAGGACATTTTAAAGCATCCTTTGCCTCCAGGAAGGCTACCAAGAATAACATGGTAAGCTCTATATCCCTCAGGAGTGTGGGCCTCGTGGGATAGCCATTTCTTCTCAGATTGCCATCAGATATAAGCATGCAAGGAAATAAACCGGTTAGGGGCAATTACATAGGAGAAACAAGGCCTGGCAGGTGGAAGGACATAAACCTTGTCTTGGCAGCATTCTCGGTCACGCAATGTAGGCGTTTCTGGAGGGAGCCCGGATTCTTGGCTACTGAAAGGGGAAGACAGCAATGGGGCCAACCTGTCACTGCACAGTAGTAGCGGGTCAGCTCTGGGCCTGACGAAAGAGCTGGTACTGAAGCCGTGTACAGGAACTTCAGTTTTACGATGCTGAATCAGTTCTGTGCCCTTCCCAGAAACTTAAAGTGCAGGACGAACAACGGCCTTCAGATTCTCTTACTCAGAGCAAATAGAATTAAATATTTCTGATCCTCCACCCGCAAGACAGACAGTTGCCCCAATCAGTCCTAGGCGGTGAAACCTCACGGCAGGGTGGGTTCTGGGCCTGCTAAAATGAGAATGTGGAGAGGCTGTAAGCAGGCGGCCTCCATGGAGGTTTTGTGGTTTGTGAAGTTGTAAGTAAAACCCTGGCTGGGAAGTGGAGAGGGCAACCCCATCCCAGGTCTCTAGTAGCTGCAGGTGAGCTTCGGGCTAAGCCTCCACAAGCCAGAGCTGCCCGAGGCCTGGCTCCCATTCTGGAAACTCAAGAACAGCCTTGATGCTTCACCTGTGGCTACTGACGTTTGGCCACCAGTGAGCTCCTTTCCCCACCACGGTCACCTGTGAACCCTGATTCTTGTGCCCCTGACCACTCCAGGGCACAGTCCCTCTGCTCCCAGAGGACACTAATAGCCCCTTTGGGGCTGTCTTCATGCTCCATTTAGGCTTTTGAAGTTGGAAAGTCTTTTTGTTTTTTTTGTTTGTCCTTTTGTTTGTTTTTGGATGGCAGAGGGGACACCTAATGTCATTTTTAGTTTCTTAGGCATATACTAAATCATCCTAGCATTTCTGGTGGGCAGCCACATGGAAATACAGGGGCAGTGCCAGGTCTATTTTATGTTGCCAAACACACGAATCAGTCTCGTCACAGAGGCCGTTTTCTGACACAACTTACTGATAGAATTTGTCGCGCATCTTTTTAACATCTCACAGAAAGAGTAAAAATGACATAAGTAAACTCATCTTCAAAAGTGGGGACTTCCAAATGTCCCCATACGCCGAGTACCCCAAGAATCCTCGCTCACAAGAATGGGGCCGAGAAGCCATTGAAATGCACGAGAATGGGAGCACCAAAAACCTCCTGCAGATGACAGACGTGTACTACTCGGTAGGTGTCTGCCCAGCCGGCCACAGGGCCCCAGCCGGCCACAGGGCCCCAGCCGGCCACAGGGTTCCAGCCGGCCACAGGGTTCCAGCTCAGGCTCCCTATGAAAGCATGGAAGGAGAACACTGACATAAACCTCTCAGGTTCACAGTGTACTGACACATAGTTTATTACTCGGGTTTATTATTCGGTCTAACAATGGCCTAGCCATGCAGTATTTAGCAGTGTGAGTGGCAGGGATCCTTTCACAGAGAAAATCACTGTCAGGGAGTGGGAGTCGTCATCCCTGAACTTGCTTTCCAGAATAGGAACAGAAACTTCGAAGAAGAAAGAATGTGGTTTTGGCCCTTTGCCCTTCTCCTGTTTGTTTCGCTATCTCGTATCTCACCTCCTGCGGTTTGTCAGTCAAAACTGGGGTCTGGGAGAGACACAGCAAGAATGGCTCAATGTCATCTTCACCATGGAGGCTTTAGAAACTCAGCTGATCTCTAATGATTGGCTCCATCCTGGACTGCATCATCGGGGAAGCTGGGAGCGTACCTTCAGTCAGTGGTTCTCACCTTCCTGACGCTGTGACCCTATTTAATACAGTTCCCCATGTGGTGGTGACCCCCAACCATAAAATCGTTTATTTTCGGTTCTACTTCTTAACCGTAATTTTGCTGCTGTTATGAACTGTATTGTAAATATCTAATACGTGACCCCTATGAAAAGGTTGCTCCACCCACCCGCCCCAGGGATCTCAACCCCCCCGTTGAGAACCACTGTGTGTAGTCCCTTTTCTTGTCCCACGCTGACTCCTATTCGGTTCAGTTCAGCTCAGGTCACACCAAGTCAGCCGTGAGGAGACACAAATGCAGATACTGGAGCAGAAAAATAAACATGTCAGGTGACTTCTCACCTGTTTGCCGTGTGGCAATAAACATGAGACCTTGCCCTGTGGGGACTTAATGGCACTAGACATTCGGCGATAGAAACCATAATCTCTGGTTGCTATGGGGATGAACCAGGAGGATCAGACTTTGGATGGGAGGGGCCGGTTGGTTTCAGTGTGATCTCTGAAATTTTTCAGCCAGGAGGAAGAACAAGAAAGGTGGAGAAGATACAGACAGCCACGCCCCTCCAGTTGAACTCTAGTTCAGGGTCCTGTCTCTGGACAGGCGTGGGTCTTTCTGCTTCTGTCAGGAATTTCTTTTCCCTTCCCCAACTGATGCTGTTCTCAGTGTATCTTAACTCCACATCCTTTGCTCGGGACTCCTCAGCCCTGCTCTGGTTTGATAATGATAGCAAACAAGCAGGCGCCACATTCCCATGGCATTGTCTTAAATCTACTTAGGCGCTCAGATGAACACTTAGTCAGGGTTTCTGTTGCTGCGACAAAACCCCAAGGCGGGGAGGGACAGGTTCACGCTTCCACGTTGCCACATCACCAAAGGAAGTCAGAACACGAACTCAGAACAGGGCAGGCACCAGGAAGCAGGAGATAATGCGGAGGCTATGGAGGAGGGCTGCTCATCAAGGCTTGCTCAGCCTGCTTCCTTACAGAACCCAGGAACACTTGCCAAGGGATGATCCCACCCTCAAGGGGCTGGGTCTTCCCTGACCACTCACTCACTGAGACAGTGCCCTACAGCTGGATCGTAGGGAGGCATTTTCCCAGTCGAGGTTCCCTCCTGTCAGATGACTCTAGCTTGTGGGTCAAGCTGACATAAGACTACGCGCAGGCCCTATCTTCTCTTTATGGACGCCGAACCCGAGTTTACAGCACCATGCTGTCCCCTGAGTACCACTGTCCCTCACAGTGGGTCCAAAGCCGTCCAGGCAGTGGCGCATTGGGCTCTCATAGGTGTGATGTTTATAATGCCCCCTATCTAGTGCTTTATTTCTACTAAAAAAAAGCCTTAACCTTTGATGCCGCTATGAGGACTTTCTCATGGAGCCTGTATTGTTGTTTCCAATCCTGGCCCGACTAAGATTTTTTTAACCCCCCTGTAACAAGGACTGAAATGTGCCCCACGTCCATAAAGAGATAAGCTTGTATGCCAGGTCTTGTGACACACGCCTACAATCCCAGCACAGGGTAGGAAGAGGTGAGATTGTGGGGGGAGCTAGAGAGATGGCTCGGCAGTTAAGTCCCAGCACCCATATGGCCGCTCTCAATTGTCTGTAACTCCAGTTCCTGGGAATCAGATGGCCTCTTGGGGTGTCTGTGGGCACCAGGCACACAAACATTCATATATATAAAATAAAATTTAGGAAAAGTAATTAAAATAATTTGTTTAAAAGGAGGAGATTGTGAATTTCAGGCCCCCAGGAACAGATGGCATGACTCTGCCCACCCCACCCCCATCTAAATACATAAACAGACCCCTGGGAGTCTTGCTTTCAGTTGAGCCCGTGCTTCGGTATTTCTAGCTAACCCCAATCTCAATTTATAGCTAGTCCCATCTTAGGTTCATTAAAATGTAAAATCATTTAAACTTACTTAAGTCTGGGAATAAGTAACTTTTATTCTTTTCTCTTTGGCATCCAGCCCACAAACGTAAGGAACCCTGAACTTGAACGCAACGGACTCTACCCGGCCTACACTGGACTGCCCGGATCAAGGCACTCCTGCATTTTCCCGGGACAGTATAACCCATCTTTCATCAGCGATGAGAGCAGGAGGAGAGACTACTTCTGAGTCCAGGAGGGAGAGGGCCCGTTTCTCTGAGCCACTTCCCGAGACCTCTGGCTCAGAGGACTGCACGGAGAGGGAGTGCCACGCACTAGCTGCTCCCAGGACTCGTCAGAGCCACACTTGAGGGGTATGACCACAGTGGAAGGGGACAGATGGATGCGGAACCGCAGAGCGCTCGTTCCGCGCTGTTATCACTGTGAACGTGAACGTGGGCCAGTACCGAGTCTCCGAAGGTCTGGCGCTTAGAACTGGCTGACTTCCACAGGCAACCACTAGGCGGCATCATTTCCAGGCCCCAGTTTCCCCGTAATTTGCACTTTAATAGATTGGGCAGGGAGGTTTCATTTTTGACTCATTCCCAGGCTGTTTCGGAAAGCCTTCCTTTCCTAGGATACTTCTACAGGCCTCAGTCTGGTGATTGACTGGCAGCCAGGTGCTGGCACTTTCGTTTTCCTGCCTGGTGCCTTGTGCTAAAGAACAGATGGAGGTAAACAGACCGCTGTGATCAAGCGATGCTGCAGCCAGGGCGTGGAATTTTAAGGTTTCTAGGTTGCCTGTGCTCATTTCCAAGCAAACACCCCAAATGAGAACTTGACCTTTGCAAGGTGCAGCACACGGCTTCCATTTGTTTTCTAAGTCAAGGTGACACGCTTGCTTACGATTTATTGATCTTACTTTTCCCAGCAAGAACGCATCAGGGTAGAATAGTTTTCATTTGGTATTGTTTCATTAGGCGTGCCCAGCTGCCCCTTAGCGAGTCCCAGCAGGCAATATCAGGCCGGTCCTCCGTGTGGTAGGGTGGTTTTGATCTATGAGGAATGGCATGGGGGCCTGGGACGCTGACGCCCAGCGTGGAGCCAGAGTCTGCGTGGCCGTAGCAGAAAAGGGAGAGGCGATCTAGTGTGTCGCCACTGTAGTCCCCACGGCAGGATGTGGCAGAGGGCTGGACTGAATAACCAGGCCTGTTTCCTGCATCACCCAGCGTTTTGAGAAGCTGCGGGGTTTCCGCAAGGAAGAACAGGGAGCTAGGAGGGAGTCACAGGTAAGGGTGTGTGCCTTCTGATCTTTGAACCCACAGTGTCCACAAACTCATGGAAAGTTTTAACCACTATTTACTCGCTGGAGAGGGAACTTGGTCATTTCTCTCACCCGGTTATCAGTATGTCTGTGTTCTTGTGCAGCGCCCCCTGGAGAGAGAAGTTTGGCCCGCCAGGGGTCTGAGAGCTTGCTTTGGGGAATGGAAGTTTTGTGTCTTGTTTATTGTATTGTGGGAGCTCAGTGTGTGTGTGTGTGTGTGTGTGTGTGTGTGTGTGTGTGTGTGTGTGTGTGGCGGGGGAGGCTCTGTGCTCTGCGGAACTACAGTCATTTATCAGTGTGTGGAATATCCTGGTTTTGGATGAAGAGGTCAAAGCATTGTCCCCGTCCCCCCCCCCCCCCGTTTCTCCCCCCCCCCCCCCCCCCCGTAGCTGGGAATTCAGGGGTGTATCTTTCTGGAAACAGGGCAGCTGTTTGAAATAGATCTGTGTGTATTTGTTTGGGGTTCTCTGGTTCCTCCGAAATGTGTGCAGGTCCCCAGCCTGTTTTAAGTGTGCATTGTGTCCCATAGTCTCCACCGCTTGGGACCATTAGTCAGGTGCAGTGGGTTTTAATCATCAGATGCATTCACTAGTACAGAGAATTCTGTTGCTGTTGGCTGATGCATTGGCATCTAGAAGCCATGGGTCTCGCCTCTGCCCCACTGTGGAACTGGTGGCTCCTTGTACATTTGTGAGCTCCTGTGCACCGCTTGCCTGAGCTCAGGTCCCCTGTGAGGTAACCTGGTTCTAGCCCTTCCCTCCGTGTCCCTGTCTGTCCCCAGCCTTACTGCTGTGAGAAGAGCCAGTGTGGCGGCTGTCCCTAGGCACACTTCTAATGCCTTCAGCTGGCATCCCAGCTGGTGAGCGCCTGTACAGGGCCAGAAGCCTCAAGCCCCACACAATGAAGAAGAAAAAAAAAAGTCCTAGGAGGAATCCCAGTGAGCAGAAAAGTGTCCTGTGAATCCAAAAATGCTTGCTGGCTCGTGAGTTTGGTCCAAATAGAGTTGATAAGTGTATTTCATTTTGTTCCTTTTTACTGTGGTAAAAGTGAGAGCACCGAGCAAGGGTGAATTTATACTGAGTCTACCATCTTGGGGATGGGGCTTGAGGTAGAAAGGCTGGAAGAATTTGTAAAAGAGATAGGACTTACCTGGCACTCTCTGCCCACCATGGGAGGAATGCAGTGTCTGGGTGCTGTCCTCCTCAGGGTTACATCCAGATGGAGCCTGGAGACAGGACATCGGCAGCCCTTGAGCAGGACAGACAGAATGAACACACGCCTAGACATGCAGACTCTCTGCAGGACACAAGTGCTCACAGTCGGTCCGCACACTCAGAACACATAATTCACATGTGTAGATATGTCACAGTCCTGCATTTGGGTCCCATGATGAAGGAAGAGGAGATGCTTGTTGCAGAAGAGCCAGGCCAGGCAGAACTTGTCTATCCCTAAGGGGTTCAGGAATAAGAAAAGGGGTGCTTCTGGAATCCAGTCTGAGTTCAGTGTAAATGCCAAGGGGTCTTTTTTTTTCATTGCTCCACAAGGCAGCTCATGACCTGGGGCCCATCTCTGAAGAAAATAAGGATAAATAGTGTCATGTGTTCCTATGAATCAAGCTCTATGCAAGGTATTTGGTGATAGTTGATGATGAGCGTTCAGAGAGGGGCCTGGGGATGTAATTCAGATGGCAGAGAGCTTGCCTTGCATGTGCGGGCCCTGGGTTTGATCCTGGGCATCACATAAACTGGGCGCAGTGTTACACTCCTGTGACCCCAGCCCTCAGAAAGTCAGAACATGACACCCGTCTCAAAAAGGAAAATATTAATGTGTTTGTAGTTGGCAAGAAGTATATTGGTACGTGGCTTGGGCTGCCAGAAGTGAAAGGGAATGGTCTAGGTGGGTTTTTTGATAAGCATAACCAGACTGAGGCGCCCATTTGAGGGCTGCCTGCATTATTCTCAAACTGAGGCCATGGCTCCTGCATATTAAATATGTGAACCTGTAGGAGCTGGGAACGTAGTTGAGTGTCTGGGGTGCCGAAGGAGCTTCCTTATTGGGGAGGTTATTCTTAGAAGCACCTAAGTCTTATTGAGCCAGAACTGGTGTATGATTGGTGCAGGCAAGCTGCCTGGTAGCATTTTGAGGTCAAAGATGACTATTATGGTCTAAAAGAGGAAGTCATAAAGTTGGGCCACAGGAGACTGGCTGACGACCAAGAGTAAAGTCTTCAAAAATGCTGCCTATTCAAGTGTGGAACTCCAGAGAGGGCACACTAGGGTTACCCCTGGCACGTGGCTTTTGGATGCCTCCTTAAGCCACCTTGCCCAAGAGTGATGTGCCAAGGTCTCTGTAACTGTGGGACTGGGCCTAAAGCGGTAAAACTATACAGCCAAGTTGTCCTTAGCTACGTGTCCCACAGTACACTCAAAACTAGGGGCTTTTCACATAGTTCTAAATTTATCTTGATTCTTTTTCTTCGAGACCAAAGCACTTCTTTGGGAAGAAGAATACAAAGTTCTATGTTTTCATATTTTATTTAAAACAGCCTGTAGTAGCAGAGACATTGTCATCTACCTAAAAGCTTTTGTTTTTAGAAATGGACATACATATCTCTTCTTCTTCTTCTTCTTCTTCTTCTTCTTCTTCTTCTTCTTCTTCTTCTTCTTCTTCTTCTTTCTCCTCCTCCTCCTCCTCCTCCTCTTCTTCTTCCTCTTCTTCTTCCTCCTCTTCTTTCTCCCCCTCCTCCAGCTCCTCCTTCTTTCCCCCTCCTCCTCTCCCCCCTCCTCCTCCTGCTGGAAGATAGGGCCAGGAACCCAGGCCGTGCACGTACCAGGCAAGTGCTGTGCCATGCTGTGAAGCCGCATCACACCCCAGCCCTGTCATTTCTTCTTTCCTAACAGTATCATTCTAAAGCGTTCACCAGTGTGTTAGGAGACAGAAATGCTTCTGTAGCTTATCGCTGGGTATGCGTGCTCTTTCTTTTCTCAAATCCCAAAGGGGAAAACAATAGGAACATTAAAGTTAAAATAATAACATTAAACTTTTTTAAATAATTGGTTAAAATAATAGGAACATTAAAGTATTAAATGCCAATCAACTCATTGTACTTAAGTGTCTCCACAGGATTCCTCTGTGTAATAGCCCTGACTGTCCTGGAACTCGCTCTGTAAACCAGTCTGGCCTCAAACTCACAGAGATTCACCTGCCTCTGCCTGAGTGGTGGGATTAAAGGTGTGCGCCACCACCACCCAGTGAAGTAACACTTCTTTATGTCTGATGGAGACTTTAGCCCACAAAATAGCCTGTGAAACCAAAGGGAGACCTTTAGGTATGAAGAGAGGCGGGTCCTGGGCTGCCCCTGTCACATGGGCATTTCCAAGGGACTGCCTGGTCGATTAAATGAAGGGCTTGATGCCCTTGTCCTGGATTGTTGGGAATGGGGTGGAAGTGGTTTGTCAGGGGAACTGAATGCACTCGCTTGTCTTTGGGCATTACATAGGCCTGTTCTACAGAGAAATTGACCATTTCACCCTGAGTTGCTGTGAGCTGATGTGTGTGTGTGTGCGTGTGTGTGTTGCTGGCCTTACGGTTAAATGGAGATGAAGCTGCAGTACGAACTCCATTGCCATTGTCCTGGGTTTTGTTCTGTACTCTTTGAAACCTGACACCCACGTTGACTGTGTGAAACCCATCATGAGAATGTTATTTAAAGTTGTATTATAAAGTCGCCTCCACTAATTATTCAGTACTGTAGCAGCAAAGTATTATTTGTAAGAATCCGGTTATTTTTATACTTATATCCACTTTAAGTCTGGCGTTCTAGTCAGCAAAAAAAAAATTGATGCAATAAAATTAATATCATTCCCATTGGTTTTCTCTTAAAACAAGCAAATGAGTGTGTAAGAAGTTGTGTTGTGTTTTGCTTTGTTTTTTACCAACATGTCATTTAAATAGCTGAAGTGAATAGTGGATTTCTGGATAGCAAAGAGAGGCCATGAGTCACCTCTCCGTTCTCAGTGCCCGGAAGTGAAGAAACACTGCTGAAGATGAATGGGTAAATGGAAGGGTGGATGGACAGACGGACGGACGGACGGATGGATGGATGGACGGACTGACCTCCCTAGGTGACAAAGGCCTAATTCAGATATTACATTCTCTCTGTCTCTAAATCAGAGGGTGTAACTAGGTCAGACACTGAGCATTTGCTCCTAACGGCTGCCTGTGACCAGTCCATGCCAACTCCTCTTGTCATGGAGATGGGACAGTAGCATGTCTGAGAATCTGTGGAGCTGTCAAATCAGGGTGGCCTTGGAATGTGGCTGCCTGACTTACAAAGGTTCACTAAGTATTTATTAGTTGCTTCCATGGACGCCTCTCACACACTTTACAGAGGGAAAAATAAACCCCTTGGCACCAGTGGAGGCTAATAGCCACAGCGTGGGGCATGAGGGCATCCAGTCAGCAGGCTCAATCAGGCTGTAGCTTGTCAAACATTCCTGGATGGCCAGTACCAGCTCTCTCTCCAACCCCTCCCTCCACTCAGCCTCCAGGAAACCGGCCCCACTGAGATCTTTACAGGGTCCTGATGTTGGTCCTGACCTGTTCCTGCTCAACTCAGCCAGACATTGGAAACCATGACAACTGCAGATTCCCCTACAACTGTATGCATTTAAGGTGTGCACTATGATGTTTGGTATGCACAAGGAACTGGTTCCTGCACAGACAAAGAAATAATCTATCATCCCTTGTATCTGTTTGTATAGTAACGTCAGATCTTTCAGCAAATATTTAGCATTTAATACACTCTTAACTATACTTTTTGGGTATCTTAGTTACATTTTTTAACCTTCTTTTCTCTGTCTAACCCACCCACCCCTCATTCTCTTTATTGTGACTCCTTCAGACTCCATGTGACTGAGGCCGGGACATGGGTGGCTTCCAGAGATCCACGTATTGGAAACTGGGTCCTCATTGTGGCAATTTGGGGAGATGGCAAGACCTTTAATAAGTGGGACTAGGTAAAGAGTCTCAGGTCAGTTAGAAATGTCCTCACAGAGGAGAGATTATGAGACCCCCCTTGTCTCTCTTTGTCCTCTAGTTTTGTGATTGTGATCTCTTTCTCGCATACAAACTCTTCCACTGTGGTGTGACAGCCAAGAGGGCCATCTCCAAAGCTTGGTCAGTCCGTGAGAATGTGTGTGTGTCAATCCTAGAGAATGTGTGTGCGCGTGTGCACGTGTGTGTGCCCTCTTCCCCATCTCCCCTTTATTCTTCCTCTCCCCCTCTTCTCTTCACTTTTTGAAATAAGGGCTATCACCAAACCCAGACTCCTCCCACCTCAGTGTCTTGTGCACCAAGATTACAGACTTGGGCCACCCTGCCTGGCAATCTCTTTTGCGTACATCCTCAGGTCTTTCATAATAGCAGTGAACACACACATATAATGTACGCTAATGCATGCATGCGAGGAAGGTCATGCAATATTTATCTTTCTGCCTAGCTTACTTCGCTCACTAAACTATCTCCCCAGTTCCACACAATCTCAAAATAGAGGACCCCTATCCCTTTCTTAATGCTAAGTAATATTATATATCTATACCAGTTTCTTTAGACATCCATCAATGGACAGTAAGGAAATTTCTACATTTTGACTAATGCAACATTTTGATAATGGGTTCAAAGCCAAGAGAGGAAGCCTTTTGCCCACACATCAGAGTGGGGGCTGCGTGTTTAACCCACTTGTGCCTCTGCCTGGCTGAGCCTCTGCCCCAGAATGCAGTTTGCTGGGAAGGAAAGTTCTCCAAGTGTCTTCAGACTCTCAGCCTGAAGACTTCAGCACCCACAGCCGTCTGTTTTCCAGCTTGGGAAGCAGATCCTGGGTGTGTGGTGTAGTGATCCTCCCGGGCAAAGTCCTCCTGTGTCAGTAGGTAAAAGCCCTGGCAGCTTTTGGCTCTGAAAACGGCATTGTGACATCATGCAACCCTTGGCATGGCGATCAGGAACTTCGGATTAGAAAGACAGGGCCATACCAGGAGTAAATGTCTCTGCTGCTTTTTACTGATTTTATCAAATCATCCAGCACCGTCAGTTGGTAGGAGGCATTCTTCTACACTTCCCTGCTATTTCTTCACAAATCACCGTGGCAGGCCTGAGTCTACCCCAGTGTCTGAACCTCTGTATCCTGATGGGAGGATTAGGATAATAATTTCTGCCTTAGGAAGTTGCAAAGATTAAAGTGTAACACCTGATTCTGTGTTACCCCCTCGGTACAGTTCGTGTGCGAGCCGGGCAAGGGCCTGGAGTTTGAAAGAACACACAGAGACCTGGGTCATTCGAAAGAAGATCAGCCTTGGGAAAATCCTTTTATACCTCGCTGCTGCACAAGGATTTCCGCCAAGGCAGGTGGGAAATTACCACACCAAAGATGAAGTCAACAATGCCGTACAGTTAATCACCAGGCAGGGTAGAAGGGGCACAGGAACAAACAGAATGTTTTAGCTGGCTGACCAGAAACTGTCCTCAAGATGCACCCCAGGAACAAGGGCAGACCTGGGCCCTACATTAAAGAACTCGTAGGAAATCATTCTATAACTATCAAGAAATGATACATATTGATTCTGGTGAACAAGAACCTCCTGTCACGAAAAGAAGGAAGAGACATGGAACCCTGGATGTCACTATTCACTGTCCCTGGTGGCTTGAGCTTGGCCCCTTCACTTCCATAGCCTCTCCCCCCCATCAACATAAAGGGACCAGTTAGCTCAGTATCATACTGTGAGGACCGACAGCACTGTAGTCGTGTCTGATAGTCCGTGCTCGGGTCTGGCCCACAGCTAGTAAGCAGTTACTAAAGCAAGGATGGATTAGTGGGTGCACGAATCATAAAAAAAAAAAATCCTTTAAAATCAAAGACTCTGGGCTTGGAATGGTGGCTTGTGCCTATTACGCTAGTACATTGGAGGCTGAGGCAGAGGGATGACAGCAAGTTCAAGGCCAGCCCGGTCTGAATCCTGAGTCAGAGGACAGATTTGAGGTGCCCAGCAAGGCACCTCTCTCAAAGAAAGAGGAGACAGAGGAAGACAGAGAGAGAGAAAGAGAGACTACCAGACGTGTCTAACCTGTGGTCCATGGACCACATTCAGGACCCCTATGAATGCTGCTCAGCACACTTGTAGATGAAGCATTGTATTCCAGTGTCCAAAGGTTGGACACCTGTGGCTTTGTGGAAGAACTATGCATTACAAAGCACTTAAAAAGAACAGACTAGTCTAACAGGCAGAGATGCTGCCCCAAGGCTGTTTCAAAAGCATTGTGTTAGGTGAACAAAAAAGAGGAAAGAAAACTGGGTGGGCTGGAGACATGGCTTAGCAGTCAAGTATGCTCACTGCTCTTGGACCCGGATTCTATTCTCCACACCCACATGACAGCTCACAGCTGCTTGTAACTCCAGTTCTATGGGATTGATGCCCTCTTCAGACCCATCTGGGCTCCTGCACGCACATGGTACACATACATAGCCACAAAAAATGCACAAATATTTTCTTTAACATAAAAGTCTACACACTGAGTCCATCTATAGTACTTTCTAGAAAAGATAAAACTGCAGAAAGTAGAAGAGTGATTGACAGGGTAGGTGAAAAGGAGATTGTTTTCTTCCAGCCATGTGGTAGCAGGCCCTTCCCCAGCCCCTGGAAGGGACCTGCTTTGACTAAAGGCACGGGAAGGAAGACGAAATGTGTCACTTCTGAGTGACACTTTAAGAATTGGCATGTGAGGCTAGGTGTGGTGGCGCATACCTTTAATCCCAGCCCTTGGGAGGCATGGACAGGTGGATCTCGTGAGTTCAAAGTCAAGCTGAGTACATAGCGTGCTGAGACTAATGCCAGAAGCATATCGCAAAGCTGGCTGGGTTCCAGTACAAAGTAAAAGGCCAGGCCAGGTAGCATAGGCCTGTCAGCCTCTCTTCTCAGGAGTCTGAGGCAGGAGGACCACTGGAGAGCCAGGCTCGGCTATACTGTGAATCCAAGGTTGGCCCAGGCAACTTAGTGGAATCCTGTTTTAACATGTGAAGAATTAAAAAGATCTGGAGATTTAGCTTAGTGGCTGTGTGCCTGCCTAATATGCACAAGGCCCTGGCTTCAACCGCCAGTCCTAGGCCCAGCACCGCGAAAGCAAACCAGAAACTTGCACTTCGTGGTGTGCGGAGCTTTGGGGGCTTTTGAGTAAAAATCACCTCAGTTTGAAACTCTCCAATACTGATCAATAGCCTTGGGGCCTTAATGAATTTCTTAACTAATCTAGCTTTTCACTTACCCATATTAATTTCTAAAACTACTACTATAATTCTTAAGCCAAATTTGAAGCAAGCTTTTTTTAAAAACAGGACAATGGACACTGACCAGGTCCATGCCTGGGATCCCCAAATTTGACCACAAATTACATCAGTTAAAGGCAAAACCCACAAGGCTGTGCACTTCCCACCTTCCTCCAAACGGGAGCAGAGGGATTGTATGAGCTGACCTGAGCTTGTGGGAGCTCATGGACTCTGGAGCAACAGTTAGGGAGCCTCCATGGGACCGACCTAGGCCCTCTGCATGTGTGTGACTCTTTGAAAGGCCGCTAGCAGTGAGATCAGGACCTGTCCCTGGAGCTTAGCTGGCCTTTGGGAACCTGTTCCCCATCTGAATCACCTCACCCAGCCTTGATTGCCGCGTGGGAAGGGGGGAGGGGACTGGGAGGAGAGGAAAGAGGAGAAACTGAGGTCGGTATGTAAAATAAATGAAAAATGTTATTTAAATAAAATTTTTAAAAAAAGAATAGAAAAATCTAGAGTGTTGATTCTTCTGATCATTTCTACTTCCGTCACAGATGTTACTCTACACAGTGACCATCCCCAATAAAGTGGGGATTGTACTGGCTGATGCAACACTATTTAATAATCAGTCTATTTTTAGCCTGGTGATAAGAAGGTTAATCAGGAAACAATGTCCTTCCTATCTCTCCACGTGCTCATTCCCAATGTGGCGTCTCCTGTTCCTCACACTGGGATTGGGTGGCTCGCTAGTTTTAAATTCCTCAGGACCCCCTGTGGTCTTTGTAAGCCCTGAATGCATCACCACCACACCCCACACACACATCACTCACACCCACCCCTCCACACCACTCACACACCCCCACACCGGTACACACACCACTCACCCCACACCCACCCACACACACCTCTCCCCCACCCCCCGACACCTCCACACCCCACACCCCTCCCATACACCCCACAAGCAGCTCTCACCTCGCCCATAGTATCAGAGAAGCTGTCTAGCCCTGAATTTGCAATCCTGCCTGGGCAGGGGAGCTGAATCAGCAGAAGTTATCGTAAATATATAAAATTGGCAAGGAGTTTTTTTTTTTTTTCAAAAGCCAAAATTTGTGCTCCATTTCAATGCTATCTTGTTGTGAGGAGATAATTTTCCTTCCATTTGTTTTGCTATAGACATGCTTTTATTTTATGAATTGTTTCTATCTCTGGGTTTTAAGTGACGGAAGACGAGAACCAACTCCTACAAAGTGTGCTCTGACTTCCACTTTTGAGCCATGGCGTGTGTATCTCTCCACACACAAACAAATAAATGTAAAAGAAAACATTTTATATAGACTGATGCTTTGTGAGTATTTACTAAAGGAAGGCATTGGGCTCTTCACTGTGGATGAAGCAATAGCAATGGGTCTTGGCTTCTGTGAGGGTCAAAGTTATGTGTTAAGTCTTAATCACTGTGCCTGAGAGGTCTGTGAAACTAAAAGGCCTCTGGTCTGCAAGCCCCTTGCCCAAGGACACAGTTTCTGAAACGCTGGCAGCAATGGTTCATGGGAGATAACAAGCCATGTGTCTTCACTCCCCTAAACAAGTTTGTGTAGCCAATCTGCACCAGGTGGGAGGTACGTGGGCAGGAAATACGTCAGGATGTATGCTTGCCCGTGATTGGACCTCGCAGGAAAGGCAGTGAACTATGGATTTTGCCTTTTTAAGCCCCTCCAAATCATGACTCGGGGCCATTTTCTGGGAAACCACAGAGTCCATCAGCCTGGCCAGTATCTAATTAAAGCTTACTTCAGATTTGACTCTAAATTGTGGCCGTGGCCTTATCCCCAGGCGGGATTAGCCTTCTACATACTGCCAGGCTTTTCTTAATCACATTCCTGATAGCCTTCTTTTTTTTTTTTTCCAACAAAGCCCCTTTTATTTACTTAGCTGTAAGAAATTTCCTTTATTAACTAAACCTCTGGGAATTTTCAGCATAAGATTTAGTGTATTAATGAGCACCAACACCTGGCTCTGAGGCTTGCTCAGCCTCTTCCAGTCCTTAGCCAGAGTTAGAGGAAGAGACATCATTGACAGAGACCAAGTCAGGGGCTGCGGTCTTCTTTCCCTAGCTGGACAAGCTGCTCAACTCTCGTCCAGAACAGGAAAAGAGGCGGTTTCTCAGAAAGATTAATAACGAATTTGACAACAAATCAGCTCTAACAATTTAGACTTATCAATATATTGGGCCAAACTCTAATTTCCTTTTTATGTTGCAGTTTATTCTTTTTGTATGTATATTTGTATTATTAGGATTTGTAATCCTAATAATTTTACTCTCTGTGCAGAAATGAATCAACTCAGGGCAAAGAAAAATCCCTCAACCTGGAATAGTCTCATCTTGCTTTGGGAAAAGGCTTCTGCTCCTCAGTCACGCAACTGATGAACACACATCCCCCCTCCCCTAGGTGTTACTTCTGGCCCTGGATGTTCACACAGGCAGCTTCTGATGGAACTATCAAGGCACCTGGAAGCACTCACTATGCAGGCAGCCTTTGCAAAGGTCTTAAAATCAACCCCCGTCAACAGTCCATGAGTGTGCGGAATGGCTGTGCTTTCCCAAAGACTTCTGCTATTCCATTTCATGAACTAGGCTCAGAATTATCAGGAGCCAGAGCAGCAGCGGCTGCGGCAGCAGCTCCCTTAGGTAGAACCTCAATCACCCGAGGTTTGTCAATGATACGGGGCTGTCCAGTTTCCCTTCTCCATAATGCCAACAACCCATGCTTGGTGACCCTCTCCATACTTGGAAGATTTGATTCTGAACAAAAGCGGGCCACCTGTTCTCTTGGCAGACAAATCAGGAATCCCCCAGAGGTTTTAGCTGATGTTCCTGGGAGGAGGCCAAAGCGCCCACTGGCTTTGCCAGTGGCAGCCTTCTTGTCAATGATTAGCAGATTATGAATGACGAAGAACACTTGATTTTGTTGTTGTTGTTGTTGTTGTTTGAGGTGCTGAGAGTGTCCCAAAAGTCTAAAGCCTGTGATGTCCATGGCTGCCTGGGCATTAGATGGGTGCATCAAGCTGGCAGCAGTTCTGTTTAGTAGCCATATTGAACATAGCTTCCTGATAAGCTGGCTCTACTCCTTCTCTGGAAACCACCATCTTGATTTATTCCATTTCTCAGGATTACCCAACCATGGGCGGGCACTGGCCGCAACCTGGGTTCCTCAGGGTTTGGTTAACACCAGGACATCTCCTACCACAGCACTAACAGGCATTATGAATTCATTTTGCTGACACACCGCAGTGGCAACCCCACCGGGGATAATCCAAGGGCTGTCCACTGTCCACTTATCAGTGCGGTTCCTCCCTCCTCTGCAGCATCAGGAAAACCTTTGATCATGAGCGGTGTTACCTTTTCTCCTTCCTTTCTTTCATGCTCTGGCTGACACTCAGTGATACCCATGGCGTAGAGGTCACTGAGCACACTGGTACAGGTTATGTGCCACCGTGTAGGGAATCTTCCACCAAGAGGTAAAAGAAATCGGCGGTCAGCACCAGCTACAGGCCGCAGTGCCTCAGGGGGAAGAGGCAAGCGTCCGTCCCAATGCTCAGCCAGGGGAGGGCTGAGCTTGGTTCTGGCCTGGCACCCAGGCCCCCTTCCTGCTCTTGACTCCCCCTACCAAACCTGAGGCAAGTGAGGGCTGCAGCATAGGCTGCAGTTTGAGTAGGGTTTCCTGGGGGACCTTGCAGCCTAACCCCTTCATGATGGAGAAGCTCGTCAGCAGTCAGTCCCAGTGCCTGGGACTCAAACTCCCGCTTATGGGAGTTCCTTCGGGCAGAAGGAACCCTCCGCCGTCACCAGCGCCACCTTGGCCTTTCCACTGGCGCCTGCCACCTCTGCCATCAGACAGCCTAAGGGGTTGGCTGGGCTGACCACAAGGCTCTGGTACCTAGGGGCAGGCAAAGGTTACCCGAGGAGATGGCATGCTGCACCGCACATGTGGGACCGGAGGACGCAAGCCACGTTGCCCCTGACAAACTTCTAAGCTATGAAACAAGTAGAGAGTCACACTATAAAGAGACAAACATACTAGCGATGTAGTTCAGATGGAGTGCTTGCCTGGGTTCAATTCCCAGTACCCCCCAACACACACACACCAACACACACATTGCTGCATTAGTGATTATTGATACAATAAAGGTTTGTTGATAACTGAAGGTTAGCTGACAGCTCCTTGGACACCATGGTCAGTGGTCAGTGACAATAGCATTCTCTCATTCTCTATCGTGTGTCTCACCCCTTCATTCTGGAGCAATGGCTAGTGGCTTGTAGTAACGTAGGAAATGCTCCTGGATGAACACACATGCTTGGCTTCTGCTTATAATATATTCCCAAGCCTGGTATGGCAGTGCATGCCTGTAGCCCTTGAGAAACCTAGGCAGGAAGATCATGTGTTTAAGTTCAACCCAGGCTTCAGATTGAGATATCTCAAAAGAATAAGACAACAACAATAAATTATTCTCAGCTGTCCTATGACTATGTCTATAAGTTGGTATTTCCGTGTCTTATGTCTATTAATAGAATGTGTTGTAGGCCTCATAGCAAGGTTCAGGATCCAGGCCTTCCTGCCCCTGTATGCAACTTCCCATTGCTTGTGTGAATAAAGGGATGTGGCAATCCAAAGGTAATAAAGTATGGTAGGTATCAATTGACTCATAGAGATCCACGCTAGATAAGACTTATCACTCGGCCCCCACTCCCTTTACCTGTAAAGGAAACTGAAAGTCAGAGGAAAGGTTAGATAGTTGTGAGGGATTTTAACAAGACCGAGGGTCTAAATATCCTGCTTATTACACTTTCCAGGGCATGTATCACTTCTGAAAATACACACTAGAAGAACATGGGAGTTACAGAATTCAGGAGGAAAGCTGACCAGCCAGCTCAGCATGGCTGACAGTTGAGGCCCAACTCCATAAGAGAGGCAGAAGGCCCTCCTCATTCTTGAGAAAGCCCGATTGGAGGAGACTAGGCAAATGTCTGTGTGAACTAGAAATGATGTGCTGTGCTGTGGTGTGCTGTACTGTGCTGTGCTGTGCTATGGTGTGGTGTGCTGTGCTGTGCTATACTGTGCTGTGGTGTGCTGTGCTGTGCTGTGCTGTGGTGTGGTGTGGTGTGGTGTGCTATACTGTGCTGTGGTGTGCTGTGCTGTGGTGTGGTGTGCTGTGGTGTGCTGTGGTGTGCTGTGGTGTGCTGTGCTGTGCTGTGCTTTGCTGTGCTGTGCTGTGCTGTGCTGTGGTGTACTGTGCTGTGCTGTGGTGTGTTGTGCTGTGCTGTGCTGTGGTGTGCTATACTGTGGGGTGCTGTGCTGTGCTATACTGTGGGGTGCTGTACTATACTGTGGGGTGCTGTGCTATACTGTGGGTGCTGTACTATACTGTGGGGTGCTGTGCTGTGCTATACTGTGGGGTGCTGTGCTATACTGTGGGGTGCTGTGCTATACTGTGGGGTGCTGTGCTATACTGTGGGGTGCTGTGCTATACTGTGGGGTGCTGTGCTATACTGTGGGGTGCTGTACTATACTGTGGGGTGCTGTGCTATACTGTGGGTGCTGTACTATACTGTGGGGTGCTGTGCTGTGCTGTGGTGAGGAAAGCACAACCCTTGAATCCTGTGGTTAGTGCCAGATTTGTCATACTTCATGTTACTTAATTCTCCAGGACCTGATTATTTTTTAGTTTATAAAAGCTGCTCAGAACTGTCTTCTCAGAGTTGACTTTCACAATGGACATCATGATATTCATCCCAGCACTAGAAAAGCACTCTGGAAGATAGGTTTGTGACCTCCACTGGGAGTCAGGTTTAGTCCATCCTAGAAGAGATGGTGACCACTCACTCATTCCTCTGCTAGTCTTCAAGATGCTTTTGAGCAAGGATAGGCTCACACCAGAGGGTAAGAATTCGTCTCCATTGAGCTGAGAGCCTAGAAGATGAAGGATTGACAAGCAATGCTGTAGGGATTAGTCCTCAGCTGTCTGTTCTTGGAGGGTTCACAAACTAGACTTTAGTATTGCATTTGAAATAGATAAAACAAATAGAACCATATTCTAGAAGACATTTAAAAGAACTGTATAGGAGCTAAATTTTCCTCTCTATACGTGACGTTAAATTGAGACACAGCCATGGTTTTGTTTGTGTCTGGCTTATGGCTCCTCTTGTGCCCTATGCTAGCTAGCATCATGCAGTTGTTACAGACTGTATGGTCTGCTCTGATTGCTTTGCCCTGCTACTTGGCACACTATATATGGTGCAGTTATAACACACCATAAATGCTGTGCATATGGGTGTAACCATGACATTCCATTCTTTCTTTAAAAAAAAAAAACCTTACCGTTGTAGTAAGTGTGAAAACAAAATGAAAAACATTTTCAAATGATTCACTTTTAGGTCACAGGACAGATTATTTGGGGATGAGGAGTATGAACATGGAGATGTGGGGAGAAAGTGTCACTCTGTAGCTCTGCCTGGCTTGGAATTTAGTATTTTAAACCAGGCTGGCCTTGAACTCACAAAGCTCTGCTTGTCTCTGCCTCCTGAGTACTGAGATTATAGGTGTGCGCTATCACACCTAGCTGAATTATTCAGTTAAACAAGTTAAACAAAGCACGGTATGTAGAGGTAAGTTAAAAAAAATAGATTGCATTAATATTGACATATCACAATGCAAGAAAACAACTGTCAGGACAAAAAAAGAGAACAGTTGAAAAAGACTATCTCATCAGAGTATATTTCTTCAAAAATTTAAATAATGAAAGTAAGACTGAACCAAGCTGGGCTGTAGTGGCGCACACCTTTAATCCCAGCACTCAGGAGGCAAAGGCAGCAGGATCTCTGTGAGTTCAAGGCCAGCCTGGTCTACAAAACAGATGCCAGAACAGCTAGAACCATTACACAGAAAAACCCTGTCTCAAAAGAGAGAGAGAGAGAGAGAGAGAGAGAGAGAGAGAGAGAGAGAGAGAAAGAGGCTTAAACCTAAGCAAGTTTTTGAGATGCTCACTGTCAGCCCAGCAAGGAGGGCCATGTCAGAACATGCCAATTAAATTGTACTTGATTTAAGCAATCAGAAAACAATGTATGCTGATGTAGGCCAAAAAGGCTTGGTTCTTTTTCTGGCTGCTCAGACCCGAATAATCACACAGGAAACTATATTAATTGCAACACTGTTTAGCCAATACTTTAGCTGTATTACTAGCTAACTCTTACATCTTAAATTAACCCATTTCTACTATTTTATATTTTACCATGCCTTGTTTATTAACTAATTGATGGACAGTCAGGCTTTTGTCTCGGTGGTGGGTGGGGCTTGAGGCTTTGGGCTGATCTGCATTTGTGCTGTCGTGAAAGATGCCGCAGTGAGTAATCATGTGTGAGTTTCGTGTGGACATACTTTCATTTCTCCAGTACCTAACTAGAAACAGAGCTGCTGGGCCCAAGAGTGATTCCACGTCTACTTCGGTGTCTCTGAAGCACTGCCGTCTTGGTTTCTAGGTTTGGCTGCATGTGTTCCCTTCTCATTCGCTGTGAACGAGAGTTCTTACTGTTCATCTCTACCAACAGAGGGCAAGGCTCTGCTTGTTGGTAGTCCATGCCGTGACTGCCTGCGATGCGGGGTTCCGCTCGCATTTAATTCCCTGGGTGGAGAAATTACCCTGCTTCCTTCTCCATGCTCGGTCCACATGGGAACCCAGCCCTGTAGAGCGTCAGGGCTCCTCCACTTAGCAGAGGGCGTCAGGCAGTGTGTCCTTTGATCGTTAGCTTTGTGGTCCATAAACCCAATTGCTGAGCTGTTCTCTAAGAAGATACTATTGAAGGGGAGGAGCTTTTCCCCCAAGGGGCCCGCAAACGTTTGCAGGGAAGTGAATTGAGGGCATCTTGACTTGGTAAGCGCTAGCATGCAACCCATCCTGGGCAGAAGCCCCACCTCCCACCTCTTCATAGATCTCCTTCCTCCGGTTCCCCAGACACTAAAAAGGGAGCATTCTGGGGGAGAGATGTGATATGAAATTTGCAACTGGCCTTAGGGCAAAGCAGAGTACTGAGTGAGGCTCTGGTGAGGAACTGGAACCAGAGAAGGGCTGTCTCGAGGGAGGAGCCTTGCTTGGGAGTCAGGGGT
This sequence comes from Microtus pennsylvanicus, assembly GCF_037038515.1. NCBI lineage: Eukaryota > Metazoa > Chordata > Mammalia > Rodentia > Cricetidae > Microtus > Microtus pennsylvanicus. The sequence goes on along the minus strand of NC_134579.1, from coordinate 61,185,633 downwards.
GGAGGTGGGAATGTCTTCGGGTCCTAACCTGCCTGGCGGCTGCTGACCAACACATAGCATCAAAGGCTAAAAATAAAAATCCAAGTACCCCTTCTCTAGCACACAGACCTTGAGCACTTGGCCTGAACCGGTGGCTTGTGTTACCCTAGAGCAATGGTTCTCCACCTCCCTGACACTGTGACCCTTTCAACCATAAAGTTATTTTCATTGCTGGCTCATAACTGTAGTTTTGCTATTGTTATGAATGGTAATGCAAATATCTGTGTTTTCCATTGCTCTCCAGTGAAAGGGGATCATTCAATCCAAAGGAGTCGGGACCCATAGGTTGAGAACCTGACCCATAATGGTCCCTAGTGCCTCACCCTAAAAGGCCAGTGTCAGAAAGGGAACTATGCTGCCTAACCAGAGAACGAGCTGTTTCCTTTTACCTATTCATTTCGATCCCTACACAGCAGACAAGGCCCAGTATCTGCTCTTCACTGCCCTACAAGGAAGGACCCATTCCCCCTGAGAAGAATTCTGAGAGCTCACGGGCTGTGTTTCTGTCCATGGTGTCTATTCTCCACTAAAACTTTGATAGTAGGGACCACGCTCAGTGGTTAAGTGGCTTACAACCACCCATAACCTCAGTTCCAGGAAGCTGACACCCTTTTCTAAAGAATATAAAAGGTATAATTAAGGATTAGTGGAGGGCTGGAGAGATGGTTCAATGGTTAACAGCCTGGCTACTCTTCCAGAGCTCCTGGGTTCAATTCCCAGCACCCACATGGCAGTTCATAACTGTTTGTAACTCCAGTTCCAGGGGTTCTGACACCCTCTCACATACATGCAGGAAAACACTAATGCACATAAAGTAAAAATTAAAAGAAAAAGTCCTAAAACCAAATAAAGAATCCCAATGAGGGCTGGAGAGATGGCCCAGAGGTTAAGAGCATTGCCTGCTCTTCCAAAGATCCTGAGTTCAATTCCCAGCAACCACATGGTGGCTCACAATCATCTGTAATGAGGTCTGGTGCCCTCTTCTGGCCAGCAGGCATACACACAGACACAACATTGTATACATAATAAATAAATTAATTAATTAAAAAAAATCCCAATGATAGGACACAGTTGCCTGAAGTTGAGAAGCTCTGATTCAGGCCACTCTGTGCTGTGACAGGGACGAGGCCCTTATGCCCTACAGGGAAACAACCAGAGAAAAGCACATGTAACTCATGAAAAATGTCCCCTCCCACCACTAAAAGAGGAAAGTGCGCAAGGGCTGAGCTGGACGTGGCTCTCCTCTCCAACTCCTTCCATGCTTAAGGCCCAGCGCACAGGAGTGCTGACTTCCAATTTTTTTGAGACAGGGTCTCATTGCAAATTCCCCTGTTTATCTCTGGAGTCCTGAGACTAATGGCATGTACCACCACATCTTGCTAACCTCAGGATACTTGACAAATTACAAATCTTCTCCATACTCTGTATATGATATTTTGCTTGAAATTCACTTGCAGTTTTAAAGATATAGATGAATTTTCTTGTGATTTTTAACATTCAATTGTTTGTGTGTGTGCATACATATGTATATTAGTATGTGCGCATGCATATCACAGCACATGTATGGAAGGAGTCTGGGTTCCAGGAATAAAGTGCCTCACACTTGGTGTCAGATCCTTCACTGGCTGAGCCATCCTGCTGGTCTATGAACTGCTTTTAAAGTTTACATCACAACCACAGACAGAAAAGAATGAATTTTCTTGGCTATAAATAGAAAGTAACCACTTTCTAATAATAAAAATAGAATATTGAGTCTAGGTGGACATTTTTGACTGCCAAAGGCCCTCCCTGAAGCCAGATCTCCTATGAAGAGAGCTACATCTGCATTCAGGAATAACTGAAGATATGCTTGGTGAGCCTAGGATTTCCTCTTTGTGTAATCAGAAAAACTGAAATAAATTCAGAGGCATAGCTTCACACGCGGGCGCACACAGACACACACTCACAGACACACACAGAGACACATATACACACACAGACACACACACACAGAGACACATTCACACACAGATACACACTCACACACACTCACACTCACATTCACAGACACACACAGAGAGACACATATACACATAGACACACTCACACACACAGAGACACATATATACACACAGACACACACTCACACACTCACTCACACGCACACTGAATCTATGTGACCTGCTGCTATGTATGGAGAGACACCTGAAAGCCACGGGGCTTCAGTGCAGTGTGACTCAGCTCTGCCTGAAACACATCCCAAGCCTACATTTCTGGATGGCTGGACTGTGGAAAGTGGACAGGAACAAACCAGAATGCCTATGAACCCCAGAAAGTACAGACAATCCGTTTGTCATTTATCGGCTTTCCTCCGGGCCAGGCTGCACCCTGAGGGCAAGTTTTCATCCCTAGACCCACTCACTCTTTGTTTTTTAAATCTCAGTCAAACTTTTCATAAATCCAGTTGGCAAGTAGAAGAGGAAGAAGTGAAAAGTCAAACTTCCTGGGGGAAGTGTAGTAATATGAGCGGCGGCAGGGCTGCGTCCCCAACACCCCAGCCACCTGCTCGGCTAGCTTATGCCCCAAAATAATTACATGGACACTGTATTCTTTTAATCACTGCTTGGCCCGTTAGCCCTAACCCTTACTGGCTAATTCTGATATCCCAATCAACCCATCTCTAACAATCTGTGAGCACCAGTCTTACCGGGAAGATTCTAGTTCAGAGCTTCATCACGTGTGTCTGCCCAGGAGCCGGAAGCATGGCGTCTCTCGTGAGGCGGCTGCTCCCGAGAGGAGAGCTGTCGAGTCTGAGCTCACTTCCTCTTCCTCCCGGCATTCTGTTCTGTTTACTCCACCTACCTATGTCCTAACCAATAAAATGGGCCAAGGCAGTTCCTTTATTAGCCAATGACCTTCCTCCATCAGGGAAGCCCCTTTATGGAACTTCTAGAAAATTCCATTCTAGAAGATAGATTATAAAATGCAATTAAGTACTGCATTAAATCGATCATGATGTGATAAAAAAGTATTAAGAGTTGACTGACTCAGTGGGGTGAACTGGTAAAATTTACAGGTCAAATCCCTGCCCCTCGGGAAGGCCAAGAAATTTGGGAACACGGAGCCAGTGCATAAGCCTCATGTGTTGAACCAGGTTAGATCACATCTAAAATATACACAAGTTTGAGGCCAGCCTGGGCTACATACTGGGTTCCAGGCTAACCTGGGATAGAGAGTAAGCTCCTATCTCAATGAAATAAAGCAAAGGGAACCAAAAACCCCACAGACTGGTATCTGAATCTCCCTTAAACCCCAATAATTCCACGTGGGAAGACAAAGCCACCATGAGCAAGCTTATCTGGTCCTACTGCCCCACAGGTCCCATTTGGTGTTCCTGTTTCCTTCCAGCATGTTCTTTCCATGGGCTGCTCCAGGACAATGGTCACTGGCTGCCCATCCCGCTCAGGGAAGTTTATTTCCTGGCAAAGCAAGGCTGTTTTTATAAGGGTTGAGGTTGAGGGTTTAGCTCAGTGTAGTGTGCTTGCCGAGCAAGTGCAAGGCTCTGGGTTTGAGCCCCAGCACTGGGGATGGGGGGACAGGGAAGCATGGCTATTTTATACTTTTTCTAACTCTTTAATCTGCTGCTACGTGGGTTTTCATCAAAGGAATTGTGAGCTGAGTTGTGTCTCCAACCCTGGGTGGAGATGTTTCACGGGGCCAGGAAGATCACTAGGTTACTGTCTAGCAGGAGGTTTACTGGCAAAACAATAAGGACAAACCATTGTCCTTACCCTTAGACGTTAATCCAGGGATAAGCAAGACGGCCCAGGGGATGTGAAGTGGCTTTACAACCTCTGTGTCCAAGGCTACTGCCCTGAGTTCCATCCTGACACCCACGTGGTCAAAGGAAAGAACCAGCTCCCAAAAGTTGTTTTCTAGGTTTGTGCACCCCGCCCCCAACCACCAGTAAATGTAATTTTAAAAACTAGTTCATCTAAATGGGGCTTAGCCTGTAGTCCCAGCAATTCAGAGACAGAGGTGAGATCATTGTGAGATTGAAGTTAATGGGTCCACGTAGCAAGTTCCAGGCCAGGGAGGGTTATATTGCAACACACACACGTGGACATGGACACAGGCACACAAAATAGCAAGTAAAACTAGAGTAATTTTTCTTTTAGCATTTGCATGCCTTTAGAATTTCTCCCACCTGTTCATTCAGCGATTGAACTTTCTCTGTTGTGAATTATTCGAGCATAGCAACACCCTTTTTGGAGAGCAAATGACCCAAAAGCCCAGTGAACCCACAGCCTCAACTCCTCGCCTTGCTCATTTTGCATTCCTGCTCCCTGCACCCAGAGCAAAGCCCACAGCATTTATCCACCCATTCTTTCATTTTCATAAATACTTACTGAGCCAGCTTTCTATCTGCCAGCTGTTCTGAGGGATGGAGACCGGGTGAACAGGGAGGGACCACAGTCAACTAAGCCATAAAGAGAAGAGGCGGGCTGGATAGAGTCCACTGGCTGAGCTAATCCTTTAGATAAGGCAACAAAGAAGACCTCTGCCATCCTTGTGCTGAGATAGCTGGTGACTTCTTAAGCTGCAGTAGGCTAAAGTCCACCCTGTGTGCCAGGGCCTCGGAAGTCCTGCATGATCAGGGCCAATCTGTCGCTGACAATACCTTCTCCCAGCCCACTAAGCCTCAGGGCTCCTCAATCCCGCAGATCTGCTGTTAGACTCCCAGCCTTTGTGCTGTCTGATGTATCCGCCTGGAGAAAAGCACGATTAATAAAAACTCGGGGTCAGAAATTGGGGTTCAACCTGAAGATCCGGAAAGCAAAACAGCCTCAGGCTCTTACCTCGTCCTCAGTCTGAAATAGCGATCCTACATCCAGGAATCTCAGAATGAGACTGTCTCTGAGAGTTGTCTCCCCCTCTCCTCCCGTCTTATATTCTTCTCTAAGGCTGGAATTAAAGGCATGCATCAGTGGGATTAAAGATATGTACTGCCTGGTTTCTATGCCAACTAGTGTGGTTACTAGGATTAAAGGTGTGTGTTACCATAACCTGGTCTGTGAGGCTGACCAGTGGGACTGTTTTACTCTGAATCTTTAGGTAGACTTTATTTATTAAAATGCAATTGAAATGCCTTTACACTGGGCTGTTCTGTTCCTCCTGAGTGTGGTCGTGCACACCTTTAATCCCAGCAATCAGGATGCTAAGAAGGGGAATCATCGACAGACAAGGCCAGCCTAGGC